>NC_040910.2:78124350-79345577 GCF_004126475.2 Phyllostomus discolor | reverse complement strand
TAAGGAAAGAAAGGAAAAGAGAGAGTGAGAGAGGATCACACGTACATAAAAGGCAATGAATAAGTACCTATCAATAATAACCTTAAACGTAAATGGACTAAACGCTCCAATCAAAAGACATAGAATAGCTGATTGGATAAGAAAACATGACCCACACATATGCTGTCTACAAGAGACCCACCTCAGGATAAAAGATCTGCAAAGGTTGAAAGTGAAGGGTTGGAAACAAATTTTCCAAGCAAATGGACAGGAGAAAAAAGCCGGGGTAGCAATACTCATATCTGACAAAATAGACTTCCAAAGAAGATCCATAAAGAGAGACCCAGAAGGTCATTTCATAATACTCAAAGGAAGAATTCACCAAGAAGACATAAACATAGTAAATATATATGCACCCAACATAGGAGCACCCAAATACATAAAGAAAATCTTAGAGAACTTCAAGAAAGATATGGACAGCAACACAATTATTGTGGGGGATTTTAACACCCCTCTATCAAAAATGGACAGATCTTCCAAACAAAACATCAACAAAGATATTGTGGCATTGAACAATACCCTAGACGAACTGGGCTTTCCTGATATTTACAGAACCCTCCATCCCAAAGAAGCTAAATACACATTTTTTTCAAATGTACATGGAATATTTTCAAAGATTGACCACATGATAGGACACAAAACAAGCCTCAACAATTTCAAAAAAAATTGAAATCATACCAAGCAATTTCTCGGATCACAAGGGACTGAAACTAGAAACCAACCACAAGGAAAAAACCCCAAAACACTCAAATTCATGGAGATTAAACAGCATGCTATTAAACAATGAATGGGTCAAGAATGATATTAGGGAAGAAATCAAACGGTTTTCAGAAACAAATGAAAACGAACTCACAACAACCCAAAACTTATGGAACACAGCCAAAGCAGTCCTGAGAGGGAAGATCACAGTGATACAGGCCCACCTAAAAAAGTTAGAAACATTTCAAACAAACAACCTAACCCTACATCTACAAGAACTCGAGGAACAACAACAAAGACAGCCCAGAGCAAGCAGAAGGAAGGAAATAACCAAGATCAGAGCAGAATTAAATGACATAGAGACTAAAAGCACAATTCTAAAGATCAATGAATCCAAGAGTTGGTTCTTTGAAAAGATAAACAAAATCGACAAGCCTTTAAGCAGACTCATCAAAAAAAAAAAAGAGAGAGAAAACCCAAATAAACACAATCAAAAATGAAAGAGGAGAGATGACAACAGATACCACAGAAATACAAAGGATTGTAACAAATTACTACAAAGAGAAGTATGCCAAGAAATTTGAAAACCTAGATGAAATGGACAAATTTCTAGAAAAATATAACCTTCCAAAACTCAATAAAATGGAAGTAGAAAACCTGAACAAACCAATAACAGCAAAAGAAATTGAAGCAGTAATCCAAAAACTCCCAACACACAAAAGCCCTGGACCAGATGGTTTCACAGGAGAATTCTACAAAGCATTTAAGGAAGAACTAACACCTATCCTTCACAGACTATTTCAAAAAATCCAAAAAGATGGAAGACTCCCAAACTCTTTTTATGAGGCCAACATCATCTTAATCCCAAAACCAGATAAAGACACAACAAAGAAAGAAAACTTCAGGCCAATATCGCTGATGAACATTGACGCTAAAATCCTCAACAAGATACTGGCAAACCGCATCCAACAGTACATTAAGAAGATCATACACCATGACCAAGTTGGATTCATTCCAGGTATGCAAGGATGGTACAATATACGCAAATCAGTAAATGTAATACATCACATAAACAAAAGCAAAGACAAAAACCACATGATCATATCAATAGATGCAGAAAAAGCATTTGATAAGGTACAGCACCCATTTATGATAAAAACACTCAGTAAAGTGGGAATAGAGGGAGCATTCCTCAACATAATAAAGGCCATATATGAGAAACCTACAGCCAACATTATACTCAATGGGCAAAAATTAAAATCTTTTCCACTAAGAACAGGAACAAGACAAGGATGTCCACTTTCACCACTTCTATTCAATATAGTACTGGAAGTTCTAGCCACAGCAATCAGACAAGAAAAAGAAATAAAAGGAATCCAAATCGGAAAGGAGGAACAAAACTGTCACTGTTTGCAGATGACATGATAGTGTACATAGAAAATCCTATAGACTCCACCAAAAAACTGCTTGACCTAATAAATGAATTTGGTAAAACAGCGGGATACAAAGTCAATATCCAGAAATCAAAGGCATTTCTGTACACCAACAATGAAACAGCAGAAGCAGAAATCAAGAAAAAAATCCCATTTGAAATAGCAAAAAGGAAAATAAAATACCTAGGAATAAACCTAACCAAAGAGGTAAAAGACCTGTATTCAGAAAACTACATAACACTGAGGAGAGAAATCAAGGAAGACACAAACAAATGGAAACATATACCGTGTTCATGGATTGGAAGAATTAACATTAAAATGTCCATACTACCAAAAGCAATTTACACATTCAATGCAATACCTATTAAAGTACCAATGGCATATTTCACAGACATAGAACAAACACTTCAACAATTTATATGGAACCATAAACGACCCCGAATAGCTGCTGCAATTTTGAGAAAGAAGAGTGAAGTAGGAGGGATCACAATACCTGACACTAAACTATACTACAAGGCCACTGTAATCAAAACAGCCTGGTACTGGCATAAAAACAGGCACATAGACCAATGGAACAGAACAGAGAGCCCAGAAATAAACCCAAGCCTCTACGGTCAATTAATATTTGACAAAGGAAGCAGCAACATAAAATGGAATAAAAATAGCCTCTTCAACAAATGGTGTTGGGAGAACTGGACCTCTACGTGCAAAAAAATGAAACTCGAGCACCAACTTACACGTTATACAAAAATAGATTCAAGGTGGATAAAAGACTTAAATATAAAGCGTGACACCATTAAAGTCCTAGAAGAGAACGTAGGTAGGAAAATCTCAGATGTTTCACGCAGAAACTTTTTCACTGACTTGTCTCCTAGAGCAAGGGACATAAAGGAAAGAATAAACAAATGGGACCTCATCAAAATTAAAAGCTTTTGCACAGCTAAGGAAAACAGTATCAAAATAAAAAGAGAACCAACTGTATGGGAAAACATATTTGCCAATGATACCTCAGACAAGGTTTTAATCTCCAAAATATATAAAGAACTTACACGACTCCACTCTAAGAAGACAATTGACCCAATTAAAAAATGGGCAAAGGACTTGAACAGACACTTCTCCAAGGAGGACATACAGAAAATCCAAAGATACATGAAGCGATGCTCAATATCGCTAGCCATCAGAGAGATGGAGATTAAAACCACAATGAGATACCACTTCACACCAGTCAGAATGGCCATCATAAACAAAGCAACAAACAACAAGTGTTAGAGAGGATTTGGAGAAAGGGGGTCCCTAGTGCACTGTTGGTGGGAGTGCAGACTGGTACAACCATTATGGAAAACAGTTTGGAACTTCCTCAGAAAACTAAAAATGGATCTGCCTTTTGACCCAGCAATTCCATTGCTGGGACTCTATCCTAAGAACACTAAAACACCAATACAAAAGAACCTTTGCACCCCGATGTTCGTAGCAGCACAATTTACAATAGCTAGGTGCTGGAAGCAACCTAGATGCCCATCAGTAAATGAATGGATCAAAAAACTATGGTACATTTACACAATGGAATTCTATGCAGCAGAAAGAAAGAAGTAGCTCATACCCTTTGCAACAGCATGGATGGAGCTGGAAAGCATTATGCTAAGTGAAACAAGCCAGGCAGTGAAAGACAAATACCACATGATATCACCTTTAACAGGAATCTAAACAACAAAACAAAACAAAACTAAAAACTAGCAAAATATAACCAAAGACACTGAAATAGGGGATAATCTGACAGTGGCCAGAGGGGAGAGAAGAGGGAATTTCAGGGGGGAATGGGTAGGGATTACAGGAACAAATTTGGAGGACACATGGACAAAAACTAGGGGTGGGGGGTAATGGGGGGAAGGGGGGAGGGTTGGGTGGAGGGGCTGGAACGGGAGTAGGGGAGAGAAAACTGTACTTGAACAATGATTGAAATAAAAAAAAAGAAAAAAAAATGTACTCAAATAATCAACCCCCCTTTATACCTCACATAAGTGGAAAAAGAACAAAATAAGTCTAAATTTAGCAAAAGAAAGGAAGTAACAAAGATTGGAGTGTAAATAACTAAAATAGGGGCCAGAAAAAGTTTGAAGGATCAATAAAACTAAGAGGCAGATTTTGGAAATGATAAAAAATCAACAAACCTTTAATTAGACTAACTCAGATTAAGAGGGAGGACTCAAAGAAATAAAATTATAAATGAAAGATATACATTACAAATGGTACCACTGAAATGCTAAGAATCATGACAGACTTCTGTGAATAATTATATTCTAACAAAATGGATGAACTAGAATGAATAAATTCCTAAGAAAAGGAAACATCCAAAATGGGGGGCTGTGAAAAAGGTGACAGGATTAATAAAAAAAAAAAAAACTCAAAGACACAGAAAAGAGTATGGGGATCACTAGAGGAAAAGAGGGATAGAAAAGATAGAAGAAAGAAAGGGGATTAAATGGTGACAGAAGTAGACTGGACTTTGAGTTGTGAACATGCCATACAATATACACATGATTTATTTATAAAATTGTACATGGGAAAGCTATATAATTTTATCAGCCTATATTACTCCAATAACTTCAATAAAAATTAAAAATGAAAATCAGATAAATAATGAGTAATGGGATTGAATCTATTATCAAACTATTCTTTTAGAGATATATGCTGACAGATTTTTTTTAAGATTTTATTTATTTATTTTCAGAGTGGGAAGGGAGGGAGATAGAGAGAGAGAAACATCAATGTGCAGTTGCTGGGGGTTATAGCCTGCAACCCAGGCATGTACCCTGGCTGGGAATCAAACCTGAGACACTGGTTTGCAGCCTGCGCTCAATCCACTGAGCTATGCCAGCCAGGGCATATGCTGACATATTTTTGAATTAAATACGATTCTGTGATTTGCTTCAAAAGCTTTAGTGCAGTAT
Source organism: Phyllostomus discolor (assembly GCF_004126475.2). Lineage (NCBI taxonomy): Eukaryota > Metazoa > Chordata > Mammalia > Chiroptera > Phyllostomidae > Phyllostomus > Phyllostomus discolor. The sequence goes on along the minus strand of NC_040910.2, from coordinate 79,340,458 downwards.
TTAGGGTAAGGATAAGAATATAGATAAAACAAGGTAGGCTCTGTGCTGATTATTGTTAAATCTGGGTAACAGGTAAATGGTGTTCCCTGCATTACTCTCTCTACTATTGTATATCTTTGAATTTCCCCTATTTGAAAAATGTAAATGAGATGGGAAAAATAATAACATTTTTCCACTACCCAAAAAGCCTTTCATCAAAGTTCAGGACTAGATAGTTGTACTGGTGAATTCTACCAAATATTTAAGGAAGAATTAAAACTATCCCTTCTCAAGCACTTTGAAAAAATGAAAATGGAGGAAATAATCTTGAATTCATTTTAGAGAGCCAGCAATTCCTTGTGTCAAAAAAGAAGATTAAGGATACCACAAGATAACTACAGATTAATATCCCTAATAAATATAAATGTTAAAACTCTAAACGAAATATTAGCAATGCAAATTTAACAGCACATTAAAAGGATTATTTGATAGAAAAAGCTCAAATAAACAACCTAACCTTACATCTATAAGAACTAGAGGAGAAACAAAGCTTAGAGAGAATAGATAGAAGGTTATAATCAAGAGCACAGCAGAATCAAATGACATAGAGAATAAAATATTTTTCAAAGGATCAGTGAAACCAGGAGCTGGTTCATTGAAAAGATAAACAAATTAGTAAACTTTTAAAATGCTGGTAATATACCCTAAGGATCCTGAATCACCATTTCAAAAGAACTTATGTGTCCCTATTGGAAGCAGCCTAAGTGCCCACCATTAGGTGAGTGGATAAAACAACAGTGGTACATCTACACAATGGAATACTATACAGGAGTAAGAAACAGGGAAATCCTACTTTTTTTCAATAGCATGGAGAATATTATCCTAAGTAAAATAACTCATTTGATTAAAGACAACTACCATATAATCTCTCTTTGCATTGCTCCAACTCTCTAACCTTATCAGTGCTCCTCCTTCTACACTCTCAAAATCATTTTTCTTTAGTGTGTCATTTCTTATCTGCTTTCCTTTCTTATAGTAATCTTTATCTCTTTACACCCATATTAATACTGTTTCATTTGCTGTTGATAGTGGGATTTCTAGGGGTTATTTTGTGGATGAATATTTATTTCCTAGGCTTTGTGGCTTTCTTCTTGTAGCACCTGCACAATAGCATACACAATATTGTGGGCAGAGTGACCCTTAGTCAACCAGCTAGAGGGAAGGACCCACTAAAGAATGACCAAACAACAATCAAAATACATTTACATTCAGAGAGCCAACAAAAATGGAATATTGGGCATCCCAACAACATCAAGTTCAGGAGATCAAGGAGACTGCACTGTTGAGGACCGCCCTGCCTGGTCTCAGGAAGCTGTAACCCCTCATGACTTAGGATGAGTAAGAGACCTCCAGACCAGGAGCCACTAAGGAGACAAAACTTATTTCCCTGTCATGAATGCTGCCTGTTCTGTACCTGACCTCCTAAGCTTGATCAGTTAGCCAATGATAGGTAAGATTTTCCATGGAGGGAAATGCCTAAGACAGGCATGATCACATGGAGGCTTCTGGGAAGAGACTCAGGGCTGTGGAAATGAAGGGGTGATGGACATCAACCCCTGCCCCCCTCGGCTTTGTCAAAGCCTGAGTCCTTGTTCTTAGTTGTGAGTAATCCCAAGTCTCCTGGCTGCCTTTGTCTTCTCTGTTAACTCAGGCCTGCAGAAATAGCAGGGACGGTGCAGCCCAGACCAGAAATGGCGGACCCCCAGGGTAATCAGGCCTGGGACATAGAATATGCAAGATCCTGTGAGATCTGTTTGCTGGAGGATGTTATTAGATTAGAATTTGAAGGCATAAACAGGAAACCAAAACTGCCCTTGAACCCTATTACTCCTTTCAAATGTTTAAAACTCCAGTCTCTGCCCAGAATCACAGTAGGGGTTGTGTCTGCATCTTTGTAAGTCACCTACTTCTTTTGATCTTTTTCTGCCAGACCTGTGGATCCACAAACTAAGTCTGTATTCTCAATAAAAATCTGCTTGGGAATGGAGACGAGGCACTCTCCACTAGAGAGAGTGGCCATTCTGTCCCTATTTCCCCACAGGACCTGGTTGTCTCTGTGTATGTTTTTCTCATGTTCTCAATGAGCATCCACAGCAGAGATGGATACTGCTGGCCAGTATCCACCTCACTGCACCACATGAATTACCCAGGTCTCCTACCATAGAAGTTCACACCACTAAGACAATAGATCAATTTAAAAAGCAGAAACAAAGAGTCTCCCTTAAAATGGAGATAAAGAATAATAACTGGCATTCTAAAAGAAAGGAGGAATCCTCAAAAAGCATGCCAAAAGGAATAGAGGCAAGTAAATTATCAGACATCCAATTCAAAACAATGGTTATAAGGAACCTGAATGAGATCAGTGAGAATTACAAAGAACTCTAGAGAAGCTACAAGGATGTTACAGTGAACTAATTCAGCAAGAAAAAAGACATAGAAACTGTCAATAAGAACCTAGAATAAATTAATACAATTTCTAAACTGAAGAACACAGTAGAAGGAATCCAAATCAGGCTAGATGAAGCAGAAGATTGAATGAGTGAGCTGGAAGACAATGCAGGAAAAAAAATAGAGAAAAGCAAGGAAAGGAAAAAAAATAGTCAAGTTGAGTGAAGAGGGGTTAAGGGAGTTGTAGGAAAACAAGAAACATAACACTATCTGTACAATGAGGATACCAGAAGTAGAAGAAGAGAATCAAGAGAGAGAAAACAAATTTGAAAAAAAGTAATGATGGAAAACTTTTCTAATTTCGTGAGAGAAAAATACACACTAGTCCAGGGAAGCACAGGGGGTTCCACTCAAATGAACCCAAAGAGGTCCATTTCAAGGCACTCATAATTAAAATGGAAAAATTGAAAGGAGAAAAGGGAATCTTGAAAGGGAGAAAGGGAAGAAACAGGCAGTAACATACAAAGGAGCCAAAATAAGGCTGCAGGTGACTTCTCAATAAAAACACTACAAGCTTGAAGAGAATTATTTAAAAAATTCTAACTAATAAAAACAAAGGCCTGCAACCAAGACTAATCTAGCCAGCAGGGCTCTCATGTTGAATGGAAGGCACACTAAGGAATTTTTCAGAGAAAAGAAGGCTAAAGAATACTGTTGGGAACCACCCTGCCTGGCATCAGAAGCTGTAACCCCCGCTTAGGCTAAGGCTAAGGCTAAGGGAACGCCCTTGGAAACCATAAGCCAGCAAGGAGACAAAAGCTTATCTCCCTGGCAGGAGTGCTGCTCTGCTGCTTCATTCATAACTGAACCCCAAAGCTTGGTCAGTTAGCCAAAGATGGGTAAGTTTCCCCAAGGGGGGAACGACTGAAGACAGGCATGATCACGTGGGAAGCCCCCGAAAGAAGGACTTTGGGGGCTACAGCAAAAGGGGGTGATGGACCCTCGCTCCTCGGCTTTGACATAGCCTGAGTCCTCACCATCTGGAAGGAAATCTCCTTATCTCTTGGTTGCCTTACTTCCCTTGCTCCACCTAAGCCTGAAACAATGACAGGGTGGTGCAGCTCTTCGCTGAAAAGGGCGGATTCCCTGGGTGATCAGGCCTAAGAAAGAACATGTAAATTTCTGTGAAACCTTCTTTGTTTTTTTTGTTTGTTTGTTTTTTTTATTATTTAATATTGTGTATTTTTTTATTTTTAATCATTGTTCAAGTACAGTTTTCTCCCCCCTACTCCCATTCCAGCCCACCCACCCAACCCTCCCCCCCTTCCCCCCTCATTACCCCCCACCCCTAGTTTTTGTCCATGTGTCCTCCAAATTTGTTCCTGTGAAAACCTTCTTTGTTTAGAATGCTCTCAGTTGAATGAGAAGGGTCCAAGGAGGAAGTTAGTTTATTCCTCAAAGTTTTACAGTTCTTTGATCCTGACTCAAAATAGGCCCTCAGACTTCCTTGTTATCTGTTGTTTGATCCTTACTTCCTAGCAATGAGTAATGAGCTTTTACCTGAATTCTTATGCAAACCAAACCAATAAAAAGCCTCTCCAAAGGGGGAATGGCGTGCTTCCCACTAGAGGGGGTGGCCATCCCGTCCCTACTTCTCCATAGAAACTAGTCTGTCTCTGTGCATGTTTTTTTCTTGCGTTTCGACGAGCCATCTGCAGCATTCCGTGATCACTGTTGGCCGGTGACCCACGCATCAGAATACAGCTCCACCAAATCGCATTGCAAGTTATGCTAAAGGAATTGTTTCAACAAGATGAAGACAAAGACTGAGAGAGGAACACAGAAAAAAGTGGGAAAATGGCAATGAATAATTACCTATCATAATAACCTTAAATGTAATTGAATTAAATGCTCCAATCAAGAGACATAGTGTTACAGAACACAACAAGGGGGGGTGGTCTGGGACGATATGCTATTATTGAAAGAAGGCCCCGGGTCCGTTATGTCTGCCACCCTAGGAAAGACGTCTCTCAATGCCAGAGATTTGTGAAAAGGAAAGGAAATGTTTATCTAATGCTATACAAACTTCAAGTAGCGACCTAATGTCTTTATCAAAAATCCTGAAGTCCCTAAAAACACCCACAAACAAACACAGTCCTTCCTTCCTTCCCCCTTTGCCCAGTCCACAGTACCATATCTCAGGAAAGGAAATAGAGGTCCATGGCTCAGGCAGTCCTCTGGTTCTTCCCAGTTAGTCCTCCATCTCGACTGGGAGAGCTCCCTGGGTTCCCAGCACCCTCAGCTGAGTTGCCGGGATCTCTGCTAAAACCAGGTGGTGGTTCCCCCTTCTAAAGCTGCGGGGGGGGGGGGTCCCCACTCTGGCAAAGGCACGTGGTCCTCTCTCCCAGGGCCATGGGAGTCCCCACTTTGTCAAGGCCGCATGGTTCTCCCTCTCTCAGAGCTGCAGGAGTCTTCACTCTGCTAAAGCAGTGTGGCTCTCTCTCCAATGGCCGTGATCCTCTCTGCACCTCCACAGCCACATGGTTCTCTCCTCTCAGGGCTGCACATGGTTCTCCTCCTCAGGGCTGTGCATGGCTCTCTAAAGCAGCATGGTTCTCCTTCCTAAAGCAGCATGGTTCTCTCTTCTCAATGGCCGCCAAGTCTGGGTTTTAAATCCCTGCGGCCAATCTTCCTCTGCAGCCTCATTTCCGCCTCCTCCCACACTTGGCTTCACATGCCAGAACTCTTATCCTTCCAGCTTTACTGGGCTGCCATCATGAGTCTGGGCAGGCGTGGCCCCATGTCCTAGAGTCAATCATCTCCAAGCTCCTACCCAGGTGCTGTAACTCAGGGAACCTGCCCCCCAGTTAAGTCTTGGTGGGGAAGTTACTTCCATTCCCTGGCCCAGAGCATGGCCACAGCTATTTAACATATCTAAGCAGCCAGCCAAAGGCTATGGATATGTTAATGACCACACCAGAGCTTAGCTGCAAGGCTGTTGTTATGCAAACAGCTCTCAATGGCCCTGCTCCATTTGTCCCTTCCCCCAACCCACACCCTGGGGGGCGGGGTGGAGACATCTTAAAATCTCCTGGACACCTTGAGTTCTGGACCCCATTTTAAATGCCCATTTGGGGTCCCCCCTCTTGGCTGCACCCTGAACAATAGTACAGCTGAATGGATAAGAAAGCATGATTCTTACATCCATTTCCTACAAGAGGACCATGACAGAACAAAAGACATACACAGACTCAAAGTGAAGGTTGGAAATAATTTCTGAGCAAAAGGAGAAAAAAAAACCCTGAGGTTTTAATCTTATATCAGACAATAGACTTCAAAACAAAGGCCATAAAAAGGGACATAGAAGGACCTTCATAATACTCAAGGGAAGAATCCATCAAGAAGACATATATGTTGTAAATACATATGTCCCCATTAGTATAGGGCACCAAGCTACATAAGGAAAATCTTGGATGAAATCAAGAAAGATATAGACAGCAACACACTTATAGTGGAAAATTTTATCATTCCACTGTCAACAATTGATAAGTCTTCCAAAAAATCAACAAGGATATTGTGGAACTGACCAACACACTACATCAAATTGACTTAATTGACATACACAGAACATTTCCCCAAAGAAGCAAAACATACATTCTTTTCAAATGCATGTGGAATATTGTCAAAGGAAACACATGATAGAACACAAAACAAGCCTCAATAAATTCAAGAGAATGAAATCATATCAAGCATTTTGTCAGACCACAAGGGACTGAAACTAGGAAGCAACTTCAAGGGGGGAAAAGACTATAAAACAGTCAAATTCGTAGAGAATTAATAACATGTTATTAAACAATCAATGGGTTGATGAGATCAAGGACAAAATCACAGTTCCTGGACACCAATTAAAAATGAACACACAAAAGCCCAATACCTAGGGACACAGCTAAAGGCAGTCCAGGAGGGAAGTTCATAGTAATACAGGCTACCTAAAAAAAGATAGAAACATTTCCTTTTTTTTTTTTTTTTTTTTTTTTTAAGATTTTATTTATTTATTTTTAGAGAGGGAAGGAAGGGAGAGAGAGAGAAACATCAATGTGCGGTTGCTGGGGGTTATAGCCTGCAACCCAGGCATGTACCCTGGCTGGGAATCGAACCAGCGACACTTTGGTTCGCAGCCCGTGCTCAATCCACTGAGCTACACCAGCCAGGGCTAGCTGTGTGATCTTATACAAATTAAAATTTCTAAGTCTGGTTGAGTTTTGTTGTTGTTGTTGTTGTTTCATTTACAAAGTGGGGATCATAATGTAAGAAGGGATGAAACGAGACAGAGCATGTAAAGTGCTTCACCTAATTTTTGGCATATAGTGAACAACTAATAATAGCTATCATTACTACTGGCTCACACCATTCCCTCTCACCTCCCCATTTAAACTGAATTCCTACACATCCTTTAAAAATCCAACTTAAAAATTACATCCCTCAAAACCTTGTCTGCCTTTCTTTCCTCCCAGAGAGCTAAAGGCTTTCTCAACTGCAATTTTTTTCTTATACACTTCTGTGATTTCCTTTTTTTTTTAATAAAGATTTTATTTATTTATTTTTTAGAGAGGGGAAGAAACGGAGACAGAGAGGGAGAGAAACATCTAGGTGTGGTTTCCTCTGGTGAGATCCCAACAGGGTACCCAGCCTACAACCCGGGCATGTGCCCTGACTAGGAATCAAACCTGTGACCCTTTGGTTATCAGGCCAGCTCTCTATCCACTAAGCCACACCAGCCAGACCCCATTTCTTTATCTAAGTGTCTTTCTCCCCTACCTGAATACGAATTTCTTGAAACCATTATTAGTTTCTCAGTCATCCCCAAATTCCTGGTACCTAAGAAAAGTGCCTAACACTCAGTGAAGTGTTGATTTTTTTAAATGTTTAATGTTAAACTGAATAAGGCCCCTATACAAGTTCAACTTGATTTCAAATCCTGTATTCTTTCTACTGCATCCCACTTCCTCCCGCCCTCTAATGAGCATCAACTAATTCTGATCAGGTAGCATAATGTTTTATGAATAAAACTGCCTCCTTAATGCTGAATACTGAATTTAACGTTGTTTTTCTTCTAACCAAACACACTGTTCATTCACAAAGGCCTTTTCATAAGTTTTTAACTACCTTTATGGGACACCTACCCTCCTACCCAACGCATATCTGAACCGAGCTCTGACCGAAAAGGCAGCCCTGACCCCCGCCATCCCACCCCCCAGGAACTCACATTTCAGAGGGATCTCTCTCTCATACACAACGGTGAAGGGCAGCTTCATTGAATCGTCCAACGCCAATGAATCTCGGGTAAACACAACAGTGACGGGCACCCGGAGCCGGAGCTGCGGGAAGGCGCATCAAGGCCATCAGATGAGTCTGTACTTTGTAGACTATTTGTTCCCTAGCCCTTCCCCATCGAGGTCTCACCCGCAGGGAATTCAGCATTCTGATCTCGGAGTAAGGCAACGTGGCCCGGTAGGTCTCCGTGGTCTTCCACCACAGCGGCAGCCCGAGCACGATGACCACTGCCGCGAAGAAGAGAGCGGCGCGCTTGCCTCGGACCACCTCTGGAGGTACGCAGGTACAGAGTGAGGCGCCGAAAGTGGGCGCAAGTGCCGGCCCCACCCACAGCGCGGAGAAGCCCCTTAACCCGTACGCGGAGACTCTCGGCCCGCGCTCGTAGGGATCCCCGTGCGACCGGCTTGGGCCTATAGAGATCCTGTCTGCAACCACCGCGGACCCCAGTCCGCAGGACCTCTGGCACACCACAACCCCCACTCCCTCATTCTTCCCTTGCACCCCGCGAATCTCACGTCCCAAACCGAATGCCACCACCTAGGTCTGAAGCTGCAGCTCCTGCGGCTGCAGGTCCTGCGGCTCCGGCCGCCGCCATGCTTGATTCCGACCACTCTAGCCGTGGGGCGGAGCTTCGGAAGCCTCCCCCAATCCGAAATGGCGAGAGGGCGGGACAACAGCCGCGATCGCTGCCAATCGCGAGCGTCGCTCCGCAAACTGCAGTAGTTAAGTACTGATGTGGGTGACCACTGGAAGCTCTGTGTCAGTTTTTCAACTGAAAAAATGGAGCTATTTAATAAACAGATCATTCTTGTAAAGAACCAGACACATGGAAAACACTCCAATGTCACCTATCACAATCATTGCTTATCATCCCTATCATCGAGTTTCTCTTCCAGGTACCCTATCCTCAAGCCTCAGACATGGAGGTGGCGAGCTAGTAGTACCTTTTTAACTATTTGGCTCATTCGGTATTTTTTTTTTAATCTTCACCTGAGGATATGTTTATTCATGTTTAGAGAAAGAAGAGGAAGAGAGATAAACATCTGTTGGTTGCCTTCTATCCGTGCCCCCACCGGGATGGAACTCGCAATCTAGGTGTGTGTCCTGACCTGAGACCAAACCCGCAAACTTCTGGTGTACCTGACACTGCTCCAACCAACTGAGCCACCTGGCCAGGTTTAATTTTTATTCACTTACTGATTTGAGAGAGATCAATTTGTTTTTCTACTTACCTATGTATTCATTGGTTGATTTTGTTTGTTTGTTTGTTTGTTTGTTTTTAGAGAGAGGGGAAGGGAGGTAGTAAGAGAGAGAAGCATTGATGTGCAAGAGAAACATTGATCTGCTGCCTCTCACATGCCCCCAACCTGAAATGACCTGCAACCCAGGCATGTGCCCTGACCAAGAATCCAAATGGCAATTCTTTGGTTTGCAGGAGGATGCCCAACCACTGAGCCACACCAGTCAGGGCCACTGGTTGATTCTTGTGTGTTTCCTGATCCCCACCCACAACCTTGGTTTATCAGGATGACGCTCTAACCAACTGGACTACCCCACCAGGGCACTCATTCAGTACTTTTAAATTTTTGTTAATTAATTTCCAACTTGTAAATATCTGAATACTTTGTTTATAAGCACAAAATCTGTTCTGATCACTTGGGTTCAAATCCTGGCTTCAGCCCTTCACCTGAGTGATCTTGAGAAGTTAATTAATCCCTCTGTGCCTATTTCCACATATTAAAATAAGGATAGTATGTACTTTATATAGAGTTGCAGGTTGTAGTAAATGAGTTAACACATAAAATGATTAGAATAGGGCCTGGCAGAAGCACATAGAAAGCAGTCTAAGTACTAACTATTTTTGTTAATATAAAGTCAGCTCACACTGGGCCTACATTCCCATATTGCAATAATTAGCTGGTGTAGCATTAGTTGTGCACTTTACACACAGCAAGGCCTCTGCAGTTCACACAGGACACACCTAGCAGTTTTTCTTATCTTTTTTATCTGCTCAGATAGACCCAGATGCTCACCCTAACCCCCAAACCCCAGCCAAGTGGTCAAAGTCCATCATGAGAACTCACCAAAACTGCTCTTGCCCAGATCCTTAAACTGGTGCCCCCTGTGGCCCTATCTACCCCAAATGGAAATGGGCAATAGATACCCTGATAGATATGGGGCTCAGTCTGGCATTCCCAAGCCTTGGGGTTTCCCCGTCTTGGGCAGGAATCCAGGTGCTCCTCCTGCAGTGGCTCCCTCTAGCAGAATGTGTCAAGCCCTGGCAGAACTCAACACAGCTGAGAGACAAGACTCCCAACCCCTCCTATCCCAGTTTTGCACCTTGCAGGAAAGCTGCCTTCAGGAATTTCTCAGGTCTTGCACCACACTGTCCTGCTACAACTGCAACTTAGAGCCTGTAACTGAAAGCAGTTACTAAAAGACCTGCAGCCCTTCACACTGCCACACTCCAGCCTTGGGCAGCAACAGGAAAGAGCCTGAGATGGGAATGGTGACTGGTATGACTCTCCCCCATGAATTTAAAAGCCCGGTGAAACTCAAAACCCATCCTCTCCACCTCCACAGTCAGAGGACCTGGAGACAGATCAGCAGAGATCAAAAACAGGGAGGTAGGGACTTGATGTGTAAAACAGACAAAGTAGCATGTTTTGCTATCGTTTATTTGTGATGTGCTATGTACCCAAAGTTTAAGTCAGGTCTAGTTCCTACCCTCTGATCCCAAGAGAAAGGGCAGGCAAGGAGAGCCCAAAGACAAGCTACCCCATCAGGGGGGAATTGCGGGGGCTGGCAAAGGCAGGGGGAAACCCGGGCATCCTGCTCTGACTTCTAGCAAGTTCTCCTGACCTCAGCCATGAGGCGCTCCCTACCCTCCCATCCAATGGTCCCAGGTGCAGCAATGGGAGAGGGGAGGAGAAGAGAAAAAGGAAGATGACTCAGTGCTGGATGGAGGCATCTTTGCTCTGCAAGGCTATGTGGCCCAGGCTGTAAGTAACTACAGGCAAAACTGGGTGCAGGTGGCTAGGCCAACAGCTGTGGAATCCAGTGACTACTCAATAGGCATGATTGGCAATATAGAGGGACTGTGCTGCTGCTCCACCATCTTCTCCACTGCCTTCATACTTGCCCTGGGCTGCAAGCCCATTCACCTGCAAAAGTGAGGGGGAGGGAAGGTGTAAGCAGGCTAAGCCAGCCCAGAGTTGCCAAAGGCTGCAGTCCCTGGGTGCTACCCCCTGCCTAGCTACACACCACCACCCCTAGCTCCCAACCTCAGCTCGTTTGATGAACTCCTCAGTGGCAGCCTCAGCATTGTCTCGTTGCCCTCGCCAGGCATTGAGTGCAGAGGCCTGCAGGGCACGCCCATAGGAGAAGGTGAGGGCCCAGGGCCGCGGAAGGGGGCAGCGGTTGATAGCATTGAGGTTCAGTGATGCCTCCTCTTCACTCTGACCCCCAGACAGGAAGGTCACTCCTAGAGAGGAGAAAAACTGATTAGTCACTCCCTGTTTTTCCAGGATAAGGGACCCTTGAAGGCCACAGGAAGAACCTAAGGATGGGTCTTAAGGATAAGAGCAGGTTTGGAAGCAGGGTGGTACCTGGGACAGCTGGGGGCACAGTGCGACGCAGGGCAGTGACAGTTGCCATGGCAACCTCCTCTGGGCTATACTTAATGGGACAGGCATGGCCAGGGGTCACCATGTTGGGCTTCAGCAGGGTCCCTTCCAGGTACACGTGATGGTCATTCAGAGCCTTGTACACAGCAGCCAGGACCTGAGGATCAGAGGAGGTTCACTAAGGTCTGGGTCCTTGCCATTTACTGCTCTGTGCTCCCTGTCTAGGAGTGGCTGCATGGGCATGACTGTGCGGGTCAGTACAGGCTCACACTCACAGGTCTGTTCTAGGACCAAGTGAAAAAGTGCTTGGGGAAAGTGCCTGCATCTGAACCAGAGACTGTGGCGAACAAGCCTCCTGTCAGGCTGTCCCTGTGTTATGTGTCTGTGCCCAGATTGTGGACTCACCTTCTCTGTAACATACTGGCAACGTTTGAGGTCATGGTCTCCATCAGGAAGGATTTCAGGTTCCACAATAGGCACAATGCCATTCTGCAGGTAAGAGAAGAGTAGCTTGGCAGGGGCAGCAGGTAGGATGGAAGAAAGTTCTCTCTCCACCAGGCACAGGGCCCCCATCTGAACCCCTCACATGTGCACACACATACCTGCTGGCAGATGCTGGCATAGCGGGCCAGCACGTTGGCATTCTCCAGAATGGCGAGTGCTGAGGGTGTGCGCTCACTGATTTTCAGGACACAGCGCCATTTGGCGAAGTCAGCGCCATCCTTCTTGTACTGCGCACAGCGTTCTGAGAGCCCATCCAGCCCTGCAGGCATAGTGCCAGTCTCATCACTCTGCCCCTCTTTGCCAGCATCAACCACCCACCAACCCTGGGGTCCTGAAGCCCACCCATCCTATACCTTGAGTGGTAGTTTCTCCATCAGTCCCAGCTAGAGGCACTACACCTTTGTCAACCTGAAAGGGAAACAGGCAGAAGGCTGAACCCAGACAGGATTCCCCTTACCACCCCTCACACACACACACACACATACACACACACCTATTTCCACACTCAACCCCCATCCAGGGCCAGTGGCTGCACCTTGATGCCAACGACAATGCCCTTATCCTGGATGGTACGGACGAAGGGGACACCATTATCATCTTTCTGGTAAAGTGTCTCATGAAAGAAGATGACCCCTCCAATGCACTTCTTCACACGGTCATCAGCGCTGAACAAGACCTGGCGATACAAACGGCGGTTCTCCTCTGTGTTCTCCACCCCGATTTGGCTCAGCCGCTTGGCCATGCTGCCTGGGGGCAAACAAGGATGGGTGACAAGGTCATCCCCAGGGCTTCCTGGCCACCTCTACCCTACCCAAACACAGGCCCCCACCTACCTACAGACTCATCCGCAGCCAGGATGCCTTTGCCTGGGGCCACAATCTGGAGGGCAATGTCAGACAACTCCTTTTTCTGCTCAGCAGAAAGGGCTGGGTATGAATGAGGCATGGTGACAGCTCTGTGGAATGGAGACAAGATATAAAAGCTGCACCCCACACACTCTCTCCTCTGCTTCTTCTCTTGGCCATATGGTCCAAGTGGCCCTCCCCCTGGCCCCCACAAGCATGGGGCTGAGAACAGGGCAACAGTCCTTGGCATGGGTCCTGGGCATCAAAGTGGCACCAATTTCTTTGACAGCTAGCAGGCTTAGCGCCCCAGTTCCCACATCTCCTTTTGTCCGTGATGGGCACCCTTCCCAGTCCTGGAGAAAGATGCACCATGGGGGTGGGGAGGTAAACAGCCCTGAAGCTACAGGTTTTCTTAGAAAATACTGCCCAAATGAAGATGCCAATCCTCCTTTCATTGAATTTGGCCCCTTCTTCAGGTAGGCATAAGCCCTGACCTTCAACTGCCTTTTTCTCATCCTCAAAAGAGCCTCTAGGGAAAGTGCACTTACTTCTAACCCTTCAGAATAAGGCAACGCTTCAGAATGAGGACCCATCACCCTTCTTCTCTTGGCTTGTGAAGGAAAAAGTTGGGAGCAGGGGGGTAGGTAGGGAGTAGGAGAGGCAGGCTTCTATAACCTCTGCTTTCCATACCCCAATGCCTCTGCAGTCAGGAGATGGGAGCAGAGGATCAAGATGGAAAAGAATGAGCCCTGGCTGCTGTGGCTCAGTGGGTTGAGCACCAGCCTGGGAGCCAAAAGGTTACTGGTTTAATTCCCAGGCCAGGCACATGCCTGGGTTGCAGGCCAGGTCCCAACTTAGGCAACCAATTGATGTTTCTCTCACACACCAGTGTTTCTCTCCCTCTCTTCCTCCCTCCCTTCCCCTCTCTCCATGAAAAAAAAAAAAGGAAAAAAGGAAAGGAAAGAGTAGAGAGGCTGAGAAAGGGAGAGAAAGATGCAGGAGGAGAAGGCAGGGTGGTAGTAAAGCTAGCCAGTCAGGGTAAGGACCTACAGAAAAGGCAAAAGAACTATAGAGGGAACTTAGCCAAGGAGAGGGGGCAGATAAGATTAAAATGGTCTTGGTGGCCCTGGCCAGGTGGCCCCAGCCAGGTGGCCCAGTTACTTGGAGTGTTGTCCCGTACACCAAAAGGTTGTGGGTTTCATTCCTGTTGAGGGCACATACGGAGGTTGCAGGTTCGATCCCCAGTGGGGGCGCATTTGGGAGGCAACCAATTGATGTTTCTTTCTCACATCGATGTTTTCCCTTCTCCCTTCCTCTCTAAAATCAAAAAACATATCTTCAGTGAGGGGTTTTTTTAATGTTTATTTTTTAAAAAATGGTTTGGTGGAAGAGGGTAACCCCAAGAAAAAACCCAGTAGGCAGAGGAAGATTTGGAATTGGAAAAACTGAGGTCCCAGCCTAAGAGCTGAGAGGAAGGGGTGCTGTGGGAGGGCTGAACCGTGGGTGGACAGAAAGGAGAGAGGATGTAAGGGAAGAGCTGAGACGGCACATCCAAGGGCCCCAGGGGGCAGGGCAAGGATGGCAGGGGGAAGTCAAGAAGAGGAAGCAGGGATGCTGAGCAGCTCCAGCCTCGCCCGGGTCTCACCTGTGCGCAGTGAGTTAGCGGCGGCAGCACGTGAACAGACCGGTTTCAAGCCTGCAAGAGCTGTGGCTTCAGCCCTGCTGTGGCTCCTGTAAATGAGGCTGAGGATGCCGCAGAGCTACGTGACTCCCAAGGAGGCGGGGCTGTCACCTCCCCAGGCCACGCCCCTCTCCAGGACTGGTGTCCTGGCAAAGGCTACGCCCACAGAGGCGGAGCAACGAGGTGGAGTGACTACCCTGCCAGGACCTTGGAGGCTGTTGTAGACTGTCCCCCTCCCACCTCATGGAGCGCTGCCACCAGGGCCCCAGAGGCAGGAAATGGCCTTGCCCTCATTTCTGCCACAATTGCCTTTACCATGTGCTGGGGCACTGTGCTGGATGTTGGGAATTAAGCCTGGGCTGGTGAAGGAGAGTCACCAAAACAGTCACAACAGGTGGGGTAGGCAGCACAGAGGCACAAACAGTGTCAGAGTCCAGGACAGGGAGTAAGAAACTGACTTCCTCTGCCGTCAAGCCCCCCCCCCCCCCCCCCCCCCGCCCCGTTATTCGCCAGGGCCTACCCTTGAGGGAGATGGAGAAAGTAAGAGAATGAAGCCTTGTCTGTCCCCCACACCCACCCCTCAGGCCGTAAGCCAGGGAACAAGCAGTCCAGCGCCCAGCATATTTGGGGAAGGGAGAAAAGGGAGGGCAGCCAACTCTGGCCCTGGAGGCAGCGGAAGGGGTGAGTGGCATATGCCCAGGCTGCAGGGGGGTGGGCCAAGCCACTTCTCCCCTGACCTTTTCCATCCCCTCTCACCCAAGAAACAAGATTCAGTGAGCCTGAAGATATACATTAAATATACTTTATTTAAATAGCATTAAACGTGGCTGGCTCTATGCCAATTGGTCCTGGTGTTGGGGCAAGGAAATATTGCAGGTAAAGAGGGGTAAAACAGATCCAGCTTTTAGTTTCTCAGCTCAGAAATTCCAGCAGTCCCTGTAGCTCCTTGCAACTCCTCACAACCTCTGGGATGGACAGCAGAGTCTGGGAAGAGAGACAGAAAAGGCAGCTCAGAGTCACAGCCCCAGGAAGTACCCACTGAATTAGAGGGGAGAAACCGGAAGCCACAGCCACACAGAAGCCTGCAACAGTGAGCCAGACCCAGCTGCCAGCAGTCTGTGAACCAGAGCTATGTTCATCAGTATTTCCTGGGTCCAGGCCTTATACCAGGTGCCTTAGTTCAAGTCCCTCCCTCCTTTACCTCATAAATATGCTGAACAATGTCATCTAATTTCTTTAACTCCTTGTCAGAGCGCCGAAGATTCTCTTCCAGGATGTTTCTCTACAAGGCAAATAAGTTGCATAAGTCATATGGTTAAAAGAACAGTATAGCTTGTGGGGAAAGTAAACTACAGTAGGGCACTTGCTAGTGGTAGTGAGAACTGGCCCACCAATGGCAATGGGAATTCTTACGTGGCTCTGGAACTTGACCATGAGTTTTGTCTTCTCATTTTTCATCTCCAGGAACATCACCCTTAGTTTGTCTACCTGCAGATATGTTCGGATCAGTAGGGGCACAGCCTACAGCTCCCACCAGCTGCCCAGCTCCTGTGTTATCTCTTAGTCACCTCCTGGGAGAGCCACACTTTCTCCTGGATCCAGTTAGTGGCCATGGGCTGACAGTTGGGGTCCAGCTGGCCTGCCAGAGTCTCTTGGAGCACCTTGGTCTCTGTCTCTGCACGCCGAAGTGAGCGAGTAAGCTGAGTCACCTCCTCTCTAAGACTCTGGGGATGAGAGTGGAGAGGTATTCAGTAGCCCCCAAAGGTCCTCTCCATCATACTTATCCCATGCTGTGGACAAGGTAGACCAGCAGATCCAATTCCCATATATGAGATCCTGGCTACGGTAACACATAAGGCAGAGGGTCAGGCATCGTGATGAACATACAATGAGCTCGCCACTCTTGTCAATCTGCTCTAGAATCTTCTCGTTCTGCTGCTGTATCACTTCCTGGAGCTCCTTTTCATTCTGTGAGGGAAACGGAGGTAAGAAGGCACTGAGAGAGCCAGCTTCTCTGTAGCCTTTGCCAGGAGATAGGATTTAGCACCTGACCCATGCTCAGCCCAGGTTGCTACCAACTGATAACACTCTTCTTCCTCTAGGGCTAAGTCAGGCTAGGAATATCCCAGTGTTGAAAGAGCTCTGCTAAGAGTTCCTGACTTCTAGGTCGGCCTGGGAGATGTCAGCCCATAGCTGATTCCCAAACATGCAAAATATCTGACCCCACAAAGGGCAAAACTAGGGCAGTGGTTGGAAAATCCCTACACCCAGATTCCTGGAGAGATGGAGAGACAATGGTCCCAGTGGGCCAGTACTTCTGCCCCAGTTCTTCATCGCCCCACTTCTAGGCCCCTCCTTCACCTTGTAGCGCAAGCACAAGGCCTGGTTCAGCTTCTCTATGTCTGCCTCCTTTGCCTTCTGGGCTTCCTGATGCTCTTCTTCCTGGGCTTGCAGCCTAGCCTGCAGATCACAACTAGGGGAGAGAAGAGTTCAGCATTATTCCTGTCTCTCAGGAGCTAGGCCCTTGATATAAGGGGCTCTCTCACCAAGACTGCACTCAACTCACATCTTTTGCTGCAGAGCCCTGACAGCTTCTTCTTTAGACTCTTGCAGCAGGGAACACAGGCTCTGAAGCTCCAGAGTCATAGTACTCATTTCTTCCAGGCTCTTCTCCATGCCTGGGATCTCTGAAAGAGAAAGTCCTGATAGAGGTAGAGCCCTCTAGCTCTGGAAGGAAGGAGTGTGTAGTCATTATTTCCACAACTCTTATCCATGTTCCCTACCCATAGGATTTGAGTGTCCTGAACACTGCAGGTCCCAAAAGACAGAAATAAAATGAGCCCAAGTAGAATTGAGGTTTTTAGAGCAAAGCACTTTTCACTGCTTTAGTTAACTTTATCATCACTACAAGATCTAGAAATGAGGCAGGATCCCTGGAGCCCATCCTAACCTGTAGGCTGAAGGGAAACCATTGATGCAACTCGGGTGAAAGCACTCTTGTCACTTCCAAGCAAGGATACAGGAGCTGATTCTGACTCTAAAACAAAAACAAACCATGGCAGAGGACCCCTCTGGTGACCCAGTCAGGGTCTGCCATAATGGAAGCCTAGGAGAGATAGGTCTGGCAGTGGGCATCTTTAACAGCTGAAGATATCAGCAGGGTAATGATTTTCCCACCCCTAAACTCCAGGGCCTTTAACCTTTGTCTGCCGTTACTGTCAAGATGTTTCCCAAGAAGGTGCTGTCAGAGGGCGGAGGGTGTTCCTGAGCAGAGACACAGGCTGTGTTTTTTAGGAGGATCTCCGGCTCAGCCTAAAAGCAAATGAGAACAAATCATCAGCTGCTTTTCAGGCTTAGTGATCTCCCTGAATGTTGTTCTATTACCTCTCTTCTCTATCGTTAACTTCTCCCTTATCTCCTTTTCCTGAACTTAATTTTCTCTCACTAAAGCAACAACAATTTTTTTAAAAACCTCTTCTTACCTTAAATCCCCTTTTACCTACAGCCTTTTTTCTTTCCCTTCAATTACAAAGAAAGACCTACATTTCTTGTCTAAAATTCTCACCACCTGTTAACTCCCCAGCCCATTATACTCAGGCTTCTGCAACACTAATCCACCAAAATTCTGTTATTTGGGTCAATGGCATCCTTACTTTCAAATGCAATGGACATTTTTCAGCTCTTATTTTAACTGACCTATCTGATAATCAATGACGATGTTCTTTAGAAACTTTTCTTATCTTCTGGGACTTGACTCTCTCTCCTTCATAGGTAGGCCTTATACCTTTCTGGTTATTTCTTCTCTACCCACAGGTCCTTAATTGTTGGGGTCCTTTGGGTTAAGCCTTGGCCCTCTTTACCCTCTAATCCACAGGTGGCAAACACAAGGCCCGCAGGCCGAATCCAGCCCTCCATCTTGTTTTATCCAGCCTGGCAGCTTGTTTCTACCTGGCAGCACCAAGCTCTCGCATAACTGTTAAGAAGTAGTTACATTTATACAGTCCTAAAATCACATTCGGCCCTTGGAAGACAACTGTGAGCCTGATGTGGTCCCTAGTGAAAATGAATTTGACACCCCTGCTCTAATCCTTTCCCTAGGTGGCCTCACCTCAGGAGCGCCATAAAAATATCCACTTCTACGTGGATAACCCTTCACTCTGTCTTAACTGGAATTTTTTCCCCAATCACCAGACCTAGAGGCTCAACTGCCTGTGAAAAATCTACCAGAATGTACCATTTCGCCTGAAATTTAGTATTCATAAAGCTGAGCTCACCATTTTCCCTGTCCCACTCCACCAAAAATCTGTTCAAGGGGGCTGCTAATTACTGTCAGCAGCTCAAATCTGATCTGTTACCTGTTTTTGTAAATAAAGTTTTATTAGGCTACAGCCACATCCATTCATTTACATACTATCTATGGCTGCTCTTGAGCTTCAAAGGCAAAGTTGAGTAGTTAAGACAGAGGCCACATAGCTCACAAAGCTGAAAATATTTATAACATTTCACGTTATAGGAAGTTTGCTAACCCCAATTCTAGAAGTGTGACCATCTTTCCAGCAATCTAGAGATCATCATTCATTCTTCCACCTTACTCCTACATCAACTTGGTCACAAGGTTCTATTACTTCTGCTTCCTAAATGTGTATTAGATTCATCCAAACCACTACCTCCTCTCTGCCCTGTCTATAATTGCCATTAGTTCTGGCCTTCAAAATCTGGCCTCCTACCTCCTTCTCCAGCCTTGTCTGCTTGTCATCCTCACCCCAAAAATACTTGCACTCTAATTATAAAGAGCTATTTCCCAGTCCCCAAACTTGCCACATTCCATAGGAGCAAGGCCTTGCCTTGTTCACCTAAAGTCCCAGCACCTCACCCAGACCATGTTACAAGGTAGACACTACAAAAAGTAGGCACAGTGCCTCTATGACTTTCAATACACTGTTCCCTCTGCCTTGTGGGCCTTGCTGTGTACTCACTCCTGACAAACTTCTAAGCTTTAAGACTGCCCAAGTGTCATCTGCTTTGAAAAGACATCCTAACTCTCAAAGTCACAACTGATGCTCCTTTCTCTGTGCTTCTGCAGTGGTCATCCATGCAGACTTCTATCATGATCACAAATCAGGATGACAAGTTTACACATTCCTGTCTTCCATGTAAGACTATGGATTCTTTTTTTTTTTTTTTTTTGCATTTCTTGTGCTCAGCACATACTAGGGAAGAGGGTCAGATCATAAGCACTTTCATAGTTCAGGATCCTGGTGGTATAAGCTAATTAACTCTGTATTCTGAAAGATATCAACTATTTATTATTTAGGGTGCACTGCAAGAAAGCCAAGAAGCAAACTAAATTTCTGCTTTCTTTTAAACACACAGTCAGTCTAGTTGCAGAGATCAGACATCCAAGAAAAATTCAGAGAAATTCAAGAGATTGCTGAGTCTATGTAATCTGGGAACACTTCAAAGAAGGTGAACTACAGAGTATTTTAATAGGAAGGGAAAAGGTGTTAATGGAGATGGGACATTTGTGTAATGTATAGGCAGCTTAGTCTAGCTGCAATAAAGGGTTCATAATAGGGAGGTAGGAGACAATGAAAGAAAAGTTTGAACCCTGGATATGTAGCTCAGTTGGTTAGAGCAGGGGTCCTCAACCTCTGGGCCGTGGACCAGTACTGGTATGGGCCTGTTAGGAACCGGGTCACACAGCAGGAGATGAGCTTGACTGTAATGTGCTTGAATTGTCCTGAAACCATTCCCCCCAGCATGGTCTGTGGAAAAACTGTCTTCCACAAAACCAGTCCCTGGTGCCAAATGGCTTGGGGACTGATGGGTTAGAGCATCATCCCAATATTCCAATGTTGTAGGTTCAATGCCCGGTGAGGGCACACACAAGGGAATGCATAAATAAGTGGAAAAACAAATCAATGTTTCTCTTTGTCTCTCTCTTTCTTCCTCTCTCTAAAAAAAAAAAAACAATAAATTTTTTTTAACAAGGTAAGAAATGTTTGAGTGACAGGTCAAAGAGGTCCTGTAGAAAGTCACTGAAAGCCACAGAGATGGAACAAGAATAGCATTTTAGGAAAACCATTCTACTCAATAAAGATATAATTGCAAAAATCTCAGTAAACTAGGAATAGAGACCATCCTCAACTTGATAAAGAATATTCACAAAAACCCTACAGCTAACATCATACTTAATGGTGCAAAACTCGAAGCTTTCCCTCTAAGATCAGGTACAAAGCAAGGATGTCCCCTCTCGCCACTCCTTTTCAACATCGTAGTGAAAGCTCTAACTAATGCAGTAAGACAAGAAAAGGAAATAAGATATATACAGATTGGGAAGAAAGGAATGGAACCATCTTTGTTCGAAGATACAATTAGAAGGAAAGAGAAGGAACACCCAGATCCTTACCTTCTCTTTTAGTTTTGTCTGTAGGAAGAGGGTCAGGCTCTGTAGTTGCTTAGTCAGCACCCTTAGCTCCTGGGCACACTGGCGCCTGTTCTCCAGTTCTTTCTCCTCGTTCTCTGCTATAGTGCTAGCCAGTTTAGCCCTAAAATAAGGAAGGAACAGAGAGATTATGTTACCTTCTCTGAACTCCTCTCCCAAATCCCACATAGAGCTGCATTCAAAGAGGGAAATAAGGCTCTTAGACCCCGTCACAATTCCATTCCTGGAGTCTTGAGCTTCTAACAGAGTTCCTGGGAAAGATAAGCACTTAGAGGGAAAGCACAGAAAGGCAGAGATCTTACTTCAAGTTCTCTACAGTGTCCTTGAGATCCTCACACTGCAGGCTGCGCTCCCGGAGCACTTCCAGTGTGGTTTTCAACTGACACTCAACCTGGCCCAGTTCCAAGTGAGCTACCTGATTCTCTTGGTCTGCAAACTGGAGAGACAGGAGAAGGAAGAAAGGAAAGGAATGGGAAAGGGGTGAGGGTGGGGAGATGATTCTAAGTGGGAAATGTTAGAGACCTGGTAACAGAGACTTTTCCTAGTCCAGTCTCAAACCTCAACTCAATACCCTCAGGTAAGAGTCTCACTCCTGCCAGCTCCCCTGCCCAACTTTACCTCCAGGGTCTCCTTCAGGTCCTGCACCTCCTTGGCCAGGACAGCATGTTGTTTCTGCAGCTCTGCTTGCATGTGTTTCAGTGCCATCTCTTCCTTTTTCCATCTGCCAGAGACATTAGATCCCATTGGTCCTGTATCTTGTGAACCTACTGACACAATAACCTGACAGGAACTCACTGAGTAGCCTGCTCTTCATTGCTCTGGGTAAGCTGACAGAGCAACTCATCCTTCGTGGCCAGGTCCTGGGCACAGTGGGCATGCTGACTCTGTAGTTCTTTTAGCTGACTCTGCATGCTGGCCAGAATCTGCAGCTGAGCCCGGAGATCTAAACCAAAAGTATCCTAATGACACCATGTGGCCACCAGGCCAGAACCTCCACACTTGTGCTCTAAACAAGTGTTGTAGAGCATTTTCTTGTTCTATTGCCACACCCCAAACCTTAGCAGGGCACAAATGCTTGCATGCATGCACACTCACCTGTTGCTAGGCGACTGTTTTCCAGCTCCAGTTGTTCTATTTGGCCTTTGCAGTCCTCTAACTGGGTAGAGACTTGTTCTAGCTCCCTGAAAACCTAGGAAGAAAAGACAGTTTTCCTCACACAGTTCCCCCTGAATCAAGAGTCCCAGGACTTGGTCCAGCTTCTTTTTCTGGACAGAACAGCAAACTACCTTGATTCTGGGCAGCAATGCTGCAGCAAATAAGGCTGATCCTCAGGAAAAAGTGGAAATAGGAGAAAAGTTGCTGAAGAAGATGCTGAAGGGCAAAGGAAACAACTGGGCCCAAAGCCATCTTACAGGGAAGGGACCTGGATGGTCTCCAAACCCACAAGGTAGAAAGAAGACAGGTCTAGGGTAAGAGGCTAATGATACCACTCATCTGAAAGGCCTTCTGTAGAGAAGGGGGAGGAAACCAGGCCTAAGCAGTTGCCACTCCTGGTTTGTACCTGCTGCTTTTCCTCAATTGCTGCATCACGTTCCTGTAGGGTCTGCCGGCTCTTGGCTGTGAGTTTCTCTGTGAGTTGTTGAGACCGGCTCAGCAAAGCTGTCCATGTTATATACTACCAGGAGAAGCAAGTGGGTCAGTCAAGCACTCATAAGGCAGGGTTCCTAACGGGGATGGCTGTGAGTAAAGGAGTGGTATAATGGCCCCAAATACTCACATCCAGTTGCATGGATGTCCAATCCTGTTGCAAGATTGAAGTAAGACTCACTGCCTGCTGAGCCAACTCTTCTTGCTCAGTATGAAGACCTACCTACACAAGAAGAAGTGTCTATGGAAGGGGCCCCCTTCCTCTGGATGCAACAGAGTGGGGGTAGATGACCATCTTCCCATGTATCAGCATGGATCTCAATAAAGAAAATCTCCTCAAATTACCAGTTGGGTCTGGGTTTCCTTCAAGAGTCCTCTGAATTCCCCCATGGATGCCAGGTCCTGTTCCAGCTGGCTGATGCGCTGACTGGCATGTGCACAGAAAGCCTCTAGCACTGTTTCTGCCTGTTTAAGGAAGAGGTTTCGAGGGCACACCCAGTGGACAGAGGAGGGAAACAGCACAAAAATCCATACTATCTGCTACAATGTTAGTTTAATTCATTGTTCCCCAGGGCAGGCAATTCTGAGACCACCCATCTCTGTATCAAGTGAATTTGAGTTCCTGCAGAAACCCTGAGGAAGAAACCACTCACATCCAGGAACAAAAGCCTGACATCTTACCGCATCCTTGCCTCTGAGAGCCATTTCCTCTCTGTGCTTTGCCTCCTCCCTTTCTGTTTTAAGGCTCTGGAGCCTTGCCCTCAATTTCTTCAACATATCACAACAGCAGGAGACCAAGGTTTCTGTGCGCTGAGACTAAAAAATAAAAATCAGATGTGTGTCTGGTTCCTTCTTTTGGCTTTCAGTTCCACCAGAGGCCTCTGCCTTAATCTACATGCTGCTTACCTCCTGACTCACAGTAGTTCTATCTTCCTCTAAGTGCAACACAGATAGGTGAAGCAAGGACACCAGCTCTTTAGAGACCAGCACCCATGATTGCTGTAGAGGGAGAGATGGTTAGGCTAGATCAAATAAAGTCACTAAGCAGGAAATAAAATAATCAGGGACACTGGTAAGGAAAGCCACTGACCCCAATTTTCCCAATTTTGAGGTCCAATAAGATGTTCTTAACAAAGGTTTGAAGACTTCCCTCCCTTCACTACCAACCACTGAGTACCACCATCGACTAACCACCCAGGATTCTCCATTCTTGATTTTTGCAGAAGACCCAGTGATGGAATAAGGTCAATCAACACTCACCATAACATTCCTGGCCTGCTGCAGAGTCTGTCCAATCTCTCGGGTCCTTTGAAGATGCTGAGGTTTCTTAGTTACCTAGCCAGAGAAACGGCACTGTTCCTTTTGCCCAGGCAGCAAGCACCACAAGTACCTCATTTCCCACCCACCCACCAAGATACAAGAGCCTTCCCTATTAAAAACAGGAGCAACCTGTGGCTGGCATGGCTCAGTGGATTGAGCACTGGCCTGAGAACCAAAGGGTTACCAGTTTGATTCCCAGTCAGGGCACATGCCTGGGTTGCAGGCCAGGTTGGGCCCCTAGTGGGGGTCATGTAAGAGGCAACCACACATCGATGTTTCTCTCCCTCTCTCTTTCCCTTCCCCTCTCTCTAAAAATAAATAAATAAAATATTTTTTAAAAAAGCAGGAGTAAGATCATAGCTTGATGAAGCCAAGTCAGAAAAAATTCCAGATTAGTAAAAATTTCCTTTTTAAAATATCCTTTTTTTCTACTTATAAGGATAGTGTTTACTGTAACATTTTGGAAATACAGAAGTGATTAAAATGGAAAAAGAAATCATTACCAATTTTATCACCTAGAGCAGTGATTTTTAACCAACAGTATCACACCTATTTCAAGAGATTTCCATTTACCTCCACACTGAGATTTTGCTATCAGGATTTGCTGTAACTGGTGAGTATATTATACTTCTCAGCTGCCCAGGGTGGGAGGATGGAGGGAGGTGTACACTAGTGATTGCAAAGAAATTACCATATTCAGTCCATTTTAAGATGATTATATTTTTAAATTTTTAACACCACCAAAATTGGGATGCATCTTAATATTGTGTCAGATTTGATGAAAGATAGTAATGCTTAAGAAAAACCACAATTGAGATTATATATATTTATATTTGGGTTCCTGCTTTTATTACTTAATTTCATTATATTAATGTTATTTTTTTTCTTTTTCTTTTTTAGAAAGAGAGGGAGAGAGAAACATCAATGGCTGGGGGCCGTGGCCTGCAACCCAGGCATGTGTCCTAACTAGGAATCGAACCTGTGATGCTTTGGTTCGCAGCCCGTGCTCAATCCACGGAGCTACGCCAGCCAGGGCTCATTATACTAATGTTATTTAACCCTGAATTTATATTTGCTCTTATTTTAATAGCCTGAAACTGGGATATCTGCTTTAGGGGGAACCTATCAAAGTGGAGCACCATCCATTTTTAACTTCTGCTGATAATTTACCTCACCTCAAAGCCTCTCAGAGGTTATCTGAACTCCGACTTCTTTTCTTTAAAAACGTTGAACGCATGTTAAACTTATTTTCCCATGTTAAGAATTCTTCATACTTTTAAATAACTATAAAATATCCCATCCTATAGATATACCATTATTTTTTATATTTCTCCTTATTTTTAATATATTTTTTAAAGATTTTATTTTTAGAGAGAGGGGAAGGGAGGGAGAAAGAGGAGGGGAGAAACATCAGTGTGTGCAATTGGTTGCCTCTCACACGCCCCCAACTGGGGACACCACCCATGACCCAGGCATGTGCCCTGACTGGGAATCCAACCTGCAACCTTTTGGTTCACAGGCTGGTGCTCAATCCACTGAGCCACACTAGCCAGGGCTCATTATTTTTGTTTCAAAGTTACCATCTTTATGCTAATTTTTTTCCCCTTAGGATATATCCCTAGAAGTGAAGTTACTGGGTCAAAAAGCTTGAACTGAGCCCTGGCTGGTGTAGCTCAATAGATTCAGCACAGGCTGTGAACCAAAGGGTCGCCGGTTCAATTCCCAGTCAGGGCACATGCCTGGGTTGCCAGCCAGGTCCCCAGTGGGGGCCACTTGAGAGGCAACCATACATTATTATTTCTCTCCCTCTCTCTTTCCCTTCCCCTCTCTCTAAAAATAAATAAACAAAATCTTTTAAAAAAAGAAAGAAAAAAAAAAAGTTGCAGAACATGGTTTAAAAAAAAAAGCTTGAACTGCTTTAAGAGTCTTACTCAAATGTCCTTCAAAAAAGGTTGAACCCAAAAGGTTGTGGGTTCAATTCCCAGTCAGGTCACATGCCTAGGTTGAAGGTTTGGTCCCCAGTCGAGGCATGTGCAAGAGGCAACCAGTGGATGTTTCTTTCCCTCCCTGCCGCTTTCTCTGAAATCGATAAGCATGTCCTTGGGTAAGGATTAAAAAGAAAAGTTGAACCACCTTATATTCTACTGTCAGTAGGACAATGCTTACCATCATTATCTATTTTATTCTTGCTATTTTATCAGAAAAAATAGCATTATTGTTTCAATTTTCATTTCTCTGATCATCAGTAATGGTAAACTTCTCAAATATTTATTAGTCATTTTTATTTCCTTATTCTCTGTTATCTTGGGGTAGACAAAAATCTTAGTGTGCTATATAGAGTAGACACATATGATCTCAAAGGCAGCAGAGCTACGGAAAGACTGAAGTTCTGAGAGAAAAGCAGGGAGCCTTCAGTACTGCTGAAAGGCAGCCATCATCTGTGAAAAAAACTGACTGCTGGAGCAGCAGTACTGAGTCACAATGTCACAACAGTCATGATGTTACAGCAGTCTGGATTTAAGGGGGCAGATCTCTTGGAGTTCATCACTCCCTTCTCCAGCAAAGCAGTGATCACTCCCTCCTATGTCGTGCAGTAAGGCACGGAGTACCCCATGAGCCCTGCTAGGCACACACGCTGTGCAGAGCTGGGCAGTCAGGCAGGTGATGAGATTAGTGTGAAGGAGGAAGCCAAGCGGCAAGGACTTGGCACCGTGAGGGGAATGGCTGAAGGTGCTGTCATTTCTCCTCTTTGGTTCTGCTTCAATGGCCTCCGAAGGGATTTGGCAAGCTTCAAGGGAAGAGGTACAAGGCCGACTAGAGGATAGGAAATGAGGTCAAGGACAAGAGAAAAGGATACAAAAATAAGAAAACACAGGAGAGAAATTGAGCAGCTAAAGGAACAATAAGCCTATGGTTTACAGGATTTGGGCAAACGATAAAGTCATTATTTGAGGATATTTTCAACACAAAGTCTTTGGGCATTTGGAGAACATCTCTTCTTAGCAGCAGCCACCTATTAACCTCACCAGCCATGATACTGAGGCTCTCAACTCCTTCCCCTGACACCATCCCTTTCCCTCCTCAGCCTGTGTCATCACAGCTAGATCCTCTACAATTCTTTCCCTCTCATATCTCTCATATCTGCTGTAATAATTTTGAAAGACTGAGTGCCCTCAAGTTTAAATTGTTATAAGCTGTAATTTCTACCATATTAAAAGTATTGACAGTTTGAAAAAGAACTGTTAAATCACTCAAATATAATCCACTGATATAAATACATACATCATAATGACTTAATGCCTATCTTATACCTTTAAAAATACATGAACAACTTCTTTAACAGTCAGAAATTTTCTATCATTTTTTCTTCTTGAACCTGTACTTCTAATGCTCACAGAATTTTATCCTAATGTATTTTTATACTTTAAAGTCCGTTATTAACCAATATATCTACAACAAAAGTTCATCTAAATTTAAATTAAAAATTTTTTTAATTCCTCTGACCACAAACTTTTACATGAAAAAATTTCTTTTGGATAGAGAAATATTTTTAATAACTGTATACTAATTACTGTAATGTTATAATTTTAATAAAATCACAAACATACCTTATAAAATTTGATTGGTAATCACCTATTAATGAAATGGATGGAGCTTTCTTCCCCCTATTAGTTCATGTGCCTGTGGGTTACTATAATTCCTACAATCAGACATGGTTCAGCAACAATTCTATACCTACTTTCAATCCTTCTAGATGTGAGCACTGAGAAATCTTCACATAAATAATGGGAGTAAGGAAGAGTGAAAGAAGGCAAGAAGGGCACAACATCCAATTCTAAGAGCTCCTTCAGAGATATATGCCAAAAATCTCATAGTGAACTCTCATCGAAAATGTTTAATGATCCACTAAAATAATTAAAAGTTTTCCTTCAATTTTGTTTAAA
Organism: Phyllostomus discolor; assembly: GCF_004126475.2. NCBI lineage: Eukaryota > Metazoa > Chordata > Mammalia > Chiroptera > Phyllostomidae > Phyllostomus > Phyllostomus discolor. The sequence goes on along the minus strand of NC_040910.2, from coordinate 79,312,685 downwards.
GTGTGCAAAAATTATAGGTTATATGATTATTATAGTCATTCACTTTCTTAGCATGTACACAAATATTTTCTATTATTTGATTGCTATCCCTTGACAATCTAAGATTCAGGATAGGCAGTAAATACGGGTGTCTTTCATCAAGTGGGCAAGGGCAACTGAGAATAGGGAAGTAGGAAAGCAAAAAAAAAATTGCAAAGTACATTTGGAAGGTGAAGATCTAGAAACCAATTCCTTTAGGACTTTTCTTGCTTACATTTCCTTGGAAAGTCTTGATGTACCCAAGGGGTATAGTGAGTACCCACAGCTTTAAGGAATTTTCCAGATTCACAGCTTTTACATATTCTAAGGATGAACCTGTGGCTAAGGAATCTCCTTCACCCTCTGGCAGTTTATCAGCTTAATTTCTGAGGAAGAGGGCCCACTGGAATCTTCCACACTTTGGGAGTAACCCTCTTACCCCACTGAGAGAGGTGTCAGTTTTGTCAGTCTGTGTGCTACCGTCCTGAACTTCTGGGTGACGGGTAGTTAGCTGGTTCCTCCAATTCCGCAGCTGGCGGGAGAGTCCCTCCAGAATGACAAGAGAGTTCATCAGGGTATCTTCTAGGTCATGTCGAGATAAGGCAGTCAGATCTGGATGATGTCTACAGCAGAAACAGAACATGAGAAAGCAGGGGGAGGGATGGGAGTGGCAGGTCCAGGTTAAGCCCGGGAGACACAAGGATATAGGGACACTTACCCTGATAGGAGATGCTCCCCCTCAGAAGTACTGTCCTTGGTGCCCACCAGGCCTATCTGGGATGTGTTTGTACTCTTTTCCTGTGGTGGTGCTGGGGGAGTAAACCAAGTCCCCACCGAGCAAGTAGAGAAAGGAGTAGTGCCAGCTGCAGCATCCCGAAGCACAGAGGGAAAGGATAAGCTCTGGCGGAGATTTTCCAACATGACTGAGGTATTTAAACCTTTTTCCAGCCAGGCCAGTGGGGACATCCAAAGCTCTGTATCAGGGATGAGAATCCTACCAGCATCTTCTACTGCTGGGCCTGGAGCTGCCTGGGACTCCATTTCTCCTGGATTTGGGGTCAGGCATGTGGGTGGAAAATCTTCCATCTTGGAGACAAGTGCTTTATCTCCCAACTCAGCCTCCTCAGGGAATGTGGAAAAGCTAATTTCTCTTTCCTCAATAACTCTGTGCTCTACTATTTCAATTTCCTCCCCTGAGTCCACATGACTGACAGGGAGATCTGCTGCTAAGGAAGTTGAAGAGGGAAGACAGAGCATGGAGGAAGGCAAGAAGGCATTACTTTCAGAAGACACTAAGTCCTCAGGCACAGCCTCAGTTCTACTGTGTGTCAGGCTTTCCTTGGAGCACTGTAGCTGTTGCTCAGAACAAGGATCTGATGGACACCCCAAGAGATGGGATAGAGGATCGTGAAATGCAAGTATCTCAAGCACAGCAGGAACAACTTCTGAAAAGGTATCTTCCATGCAGGGTTCCAACTCCTTTCTCAGCAGATTGCCTGGCCTCAAAGGCTCACCTAGAGAGAAACTATTTGTCTCTGCCATGGTATTCAAATGGGCCTCAAGTGTAATGTCTTGTTGCTGCCCTCCTGGAGAGGATACACAGACTGTGGTTTTAACCACATTGTTGTCCAGTGGGTCTACTGCTTTCTCAGATGTTTTGGGAGTAGAGTTGTTTTGGGGAATCAGATTTGGGGGCTGCTCATCTGATTCACGTTGACAAGTTTCTAGCCACTTTGAGGGATGGATGAACTGTTCTGATGGGGAGTCTGTCATCTTAGCATTTTCAAAATCCACTGAAGATGAGTTATTGTTGCCCTCCTGCCAAAGGAAACAAAAGTAGTTGATTAAGGCAGTCAATTACAGTTCCTGACATAAAATGATGGATACTGGATACTGTCCAAACTCAAGAAAAGAAGAGTTCTCATTTTCTCTGCTTAGATAAGACTTTGGCTAAGCCTTGCTGCTCATTACAGAGACCCAATAGCAGGGAAAGAAAAGCTAGAAGCCATTTTGGGTCCTTCCAAGTGAACCCACCTACAATATAAACAAGGCTGAGATAATTTATCTATACCACAGGGAGAGGGTAACTTGAAAGTGAGCCCACTCTTCTTCAATTCTAACTCCAGCTCACTTCAAGGGGGAACAGCAGGAGGGGTCTCTAGGTTCAAGCTATGTTAGAATCTAGAGTTGGTACAAGATTTTCTTCCTTCCAGAACAGATGAGAAATTGGAAACCAGCATTAGAGAGTACTTGGCCCACAGAGATCCATGGATCCTAAGGGGAAAGGGAAACGTCAACTTGTGCCAGTAACCTACTCTCCCTGAACCCCAAGAGCTAAAGGTATGCTGAACACATGGGTTGACCATTTAACCCTTGGACTTGAAGGGCTCTAGCCTTTGTAGGAGAGGAGAATAAAGGGCAGAGAGACTTCCACCTGGTGCACTAATAAGAGATTGGCAAGCTCCCTTCTGCTGGTTCATGGGAACAAGGATCACCGTACCTTCTACCACTTGCAGGGTTGCTGGTCCTGAGACTCAATGAACAAAAAAAAGGAAAATATGAATGTACTTAAGTGGATGCAGTAGTAAGAGAAAGAACAAATCCTAACAGGGTTAGAAAAAGTAGACACCAACAAAATACTGCTGATGAAAGAAGCAGATGACAATTTTAACCAAAAAAATAAATGAGTATGTAAAAAAGATCAAGTACAACACACAGACACACAAAGACTTTCTGGTAATAATAAATATTACTGTTAAACAAAAAAAAATGTAGTGAAAAGAACTGTAAGAGGATGGTCTGAGTTGAGACTTGAATTACTAGCCTTGAATTACTAGCTGAGAGAATTGGAATATAAATCCAATAAACCTAACATGTGGCCCTGGTTTGAGTGGCTCAGTGGATTCAGTGCCGGCCTGCGAACTAAAAGGTCACTGGTTAGATTCCCAGTCAGGGCACATACGTGCCTTGGTGGCGGACCACATCCCCAGTTGGGGTTGTGCGAGAAGCAACTGATAGATGTATCTATCACACATCAATGTTTCTCTCCCTCTCTCTCTCTCCCTTGCCCTTTCTCCAAAAATAAATCAATAAAATCTAAAAAGAAAAGAAAACAAAAATAATCACACAGACTACAATCTGAAATTACTATTAAAAACAAAACAAAACCAAACCTAACATTTGAACAAAACAAGTTCCAGGAGGAAAGAGAACACATACAGATGAGACACTGATTAACAAATACAGGGTGGGGCTAAAGTAGATTTACAGTGGTTCTATGGAAAATAATACCATAATTAATAAATAATAATACAAGAATAAATTGTGTTTTGTGTACTCACAACAGTAAACCTACTTTTGCCCCACCCTGTATTAGGAGAAAATTTCTCTAAGGTAAAGACCTGAGTTTGCATACTGAAATGGCCCACCATTTCTAAACAGGATTAACAAGAAAAAATACAAAAAAAGATAAAACTTCTGAGCTACAAGGAAGACAAAACTATTTTAGAAGTTTCAGACAGAAAGACAAATTATTAAAAAAAGAAAAAGAAAAAAAGAATCAGACTTACAGGAAAAGTCTAAAAAGGACTTCTGATAGTCTGCAAATGTCCTATTTACTGACCTGAGTATTGGTTACAATGATGGGTGCTTTATACAAGTGCATTAAGCTGTATGTTTAATGTACTTTCACATATTTTAACTTTTAAAAGTTTTTCTTTAAAGATTCATTCATCATTTATAAATGTTCTGGTATGCATTCTTTATAGCAAAGTGTTACGACATCACATCTTATTTATTTTAGCAAATCAATATATTTTCTGTACTTAATTATAAAAAGCTTTTGAAATTTACTTGCAAATACACTTTTTCCACTTGGCACTATGATTTGTTAGCTGAATATATAATATCACCTTATCCTAAGGCTGTCCACATACTTAATTTCCTTAAGTATTCATTTTAAGTAAAGCACTCATTATATAGGAATTTGTATTTTGGGGGTCTATCTACAAAGAAAAATTAGGAAATACCGTATCATAAGATGTTCCTAGAAGTCTTAATTGTATTTTTTTAAACTGTTAATATTAGACTTGTGTGAATGGAAGTAATTAAGGTATATCATTACTGTAGTTTAAAAGTTGTACATGATAAGACATACTTTGTTTTTCCTATATGCTTTTACTGAATGATCTATTCCCCATCCTACGGCAAGCATGAATAAAATTAGGTTAACTGTAAAAAAAGCTTTTTTTTCTTTCAAAGTACTAAAGGAAAAGTAGAAAATAAATGAGATAGCAAGGAGCTACCAGGCAAAGCAAAAAGAGAGCACAGGCTGCAATAACATCAGAAAATATAGAATGTAAGGTTATAGCCCTGGCTGGTGTAGTTCAGTGGACTGAGTGCTGGCCTGCAAACCAAAGGGTCACTGCTTTGATTCTCAGTCAGGGCAAATGCCTGAGTTACAGGCCAGGTCCCCAGTGGGGGCCATGTGAGGGGCAACCACACATTGGTGTTTCTCTCCCTGCCTTTCTCCTTCCCTTCCCCTCTCTCTAAAAAAATAAACAAATAAAATCTTTAAAAGAAAAAAAAATGTAAGGTTATAGCACTATTATGTTAGGAGATATAACTGTATATGATATAAAAACATAAATCAGTCAATACTAAATGGCCCAGAAGCTAAACATACAAACTAAAAACATGTATTTTTTTAGGGGAAGGAGAAAGAGAGGGAGAGAAACATTAATGTGTGGTTGCTTCTCACATGTCCCCCATTGGGGACCTGGCCTGCAACCCAGGCATGTGCCCTGACTGGGAATTGAACCAGCCACTCTTTGGTTCACAGCCCGCTCTCAATCCACTGAGCTATACCAGCCAGGCCAAGCTAAAGACTTTTAGATGCAAAAGTACACCTTAAAGTTCTTGCTTCATTTATCAAGTGCCTATTTATCCCATTAAAAAATGTCTTAAGTAGAAAATATTTGCATATCATAAAACTGATAAGGGATTAATATCCAGAGTATATAAAGAACTCCTAAAAACTGAACAACAAAAAACCCAAACAAATCAACTTGAAAATGGGCAAAGGACTAGCCCTGGCTGGGTAGCTCAATTGGTTAGATGCCATCCTGATACACCAAGGTTGCAGGTTCAATTCCCAGTCAGGGCACATACAACAATTAACCAATGGTGTGGCTCAGTGGGTTGAGCGCTGCCCTGCAGATGGATGAAAAGGTTGCTGGTTTGATTCCAGGTGGGGACACATGCCTGGGTTGCAGGCCAGGTCCCTAGTTGTGGGTGTGAGAAAGGGAACCGATCAATGTTTCTCTCTCACATTGATATACCTCTCCCTCTCTTTCGCCCTCCCTTCTCCCTCTCTAAAAATAAATAAATAAAATCTTTTTTAAAATAAAAATAATTTATAAAAAAAGACTGCTACCCTCATAACATCTGTTACTTAGGCTGTCATCTGTTTTTACATATTCTTTCTTCCCCTAACCTATTTTATTTATATCCCATCACCTTCCAAAAATAATTCAGACTGAATGAAAAAAAATAGATTGATAGGTCATTTGATAGGGTTTATGAAATACAAAATCATGATCAAAAAAGAAAAAGCAAATCTTCCTATTTCAAAGAGTACCGTAGCTATATCTAATGATCAGATTTGATTCCAAGCTTTCTGAAGCCACAGAAAGAGGGAAAACATGGCAAACTACATAGTTTTCATTATCAGAAAGAGAAAGGAATAGAATGGATGGATACAGGGTGGGGCAAAAGTAGGTTTACGGTTGTGAGCATGAGAAACAGAGATTATTCTTGTATTATTTATTGATTGTATTATTTTCCATAGAATGACTGTAAACCTACCTTTGCTCCACCCTGGACTGCCTCACTCTGGCAGCTGTCTGACCTCTACATAAGTGAGCCCATGTTAGAGGGAGACTACTAATCAAAGTAATATTATAGAATTTCTCTCTAGTTTCGTAAAGATTGAACAGGGAAGGAGGTAATAAAATCCTACAGCTAAATAGAGGTACAGGTTCTCAGTGGATTTCCTTTAACCACCCTAGGGCACCTCTCTGTTGGCCTGAATAGCTGTAAATGGATGTCACTAAGGTAGAAAACTTCATTATCGTTATTAATTACGTTCTAGCTGTGGCCCTCAGTTCCTCTGAGCCCTCGTCCTCGGCAAACAGCCCAGCGGAGAAACTGTCCAGGTGAAGCTCACCTGCAGCCCCAGTTTGCACAGTGATGGTGGGGTCAGCGAGTAGCATGTCTGGGGCCTTTTTCCAGAGCCAGTGAGGGCACCGGGCTGCAGGTTTAGTTCTTGGAGAGGAGTTCTCATAGCTGGTTTTCCCTGAAAAAGAAAGGAGAATGTGAGGCAGCCTAGACTCTCAGCCCGCCCCTCCTCCTAAGAAGCTTAGGACGCAAGAGGCTCCTACCCTAGTCGCGCCGCGCGGAAGCGCCAAGACCAACAAAACCTTCCACACGCCTCCGCCCCCGCCCCCAAGCTCCACTCAGTTGTCTTTCTCCCTGTGGCTCTCCCGCTCACCGGTTGGGGAGAAGGCGACAATTTTTTGGCCCGCCACATCTTCCACACAGAACGCAGAACGATCACCTCGCAGACCTAAGAGGTGACGGCTACTTCACCCGCCGTCTACGTTTAAAACTGCGCCACCCTTCCGGATTGGCTGCGGAACTGCAGTGCGTCAGGCAGGCGCGTACGCTCTAGGATTTAGACCAGTGGGCAGCGGGGACGGGCCAGCCCGGGCCACGCCCCTCCTGGCCGTCCCTCGAGCGTTTGCCCTCCGAGGAACCCTCACCACAGAAGCGGCCCGGAGGGTCGGAGGTTCGTCAAGCCTAAGGCGGGTAGGTGACCACACCTCAGGGGAGTCCATCTCTTCTGCTTCCAGTGGGCCACTCTCACATCCTGTCGGAAAAGTCGACTCCGCGTCCTGGTCTTAGGAAGTTTCTCCTCAGGTTTCCCACAGTTACCTCGCACCTCAGCCTCGACTAGAAAGAGACGCCCAGGGAGTCTGTAAGGGAAAGATGAGTGGAGCGGTTTTTGCTTAGGCTTGGTCTGTAGACGCTTACTTATGGGTTCTGCGTCAGTAATGGCCCGAGACCTAGTTCTCAACCCCATTTTATCCCCATTTTACAGACGAAGGAATTGAGTCATAGATCATGAAATTTGCCCCATGCCCCGCAGGTAGTAAATGACTATCGAGATTGCAACCCACACTACCAACTACGTTTTCCTGTCACTTAAATCCCCTATGTATCAGAAATCTAGCTTAGCTGTTGAACGTGGAAACAATAAAGGTAAGTATTAAGAGATAAAAGTTTATAATTAAGTATGTTCCTTTGAACACTTACAGCACCTTATTTATACCATTGAATACTTCAAGTGTGGCTAGCCCAAATAACACATTAAGATGTGTTATAGGTATAACATACCAACTGTAGTTAGAGGACTTTATATATTTTTTTAAATTATGTTTCAGCGATTAACATTTTTCTTTTTTTTATTTTAAAGATTTTTATTTATTTATTTTTAGGGAGGGAAGAGAGGGAGGGGGGGAGAGAGAGAGAGATCAATGTGCGGTTGCTGGGGGTTCTGGCCTGCAACCCAGGAATGTACCCTGGCTGGGAATCGAACCTGGGACACTTTGGTTCCCAGCCCGCGCTCAATCCACTGAGCTACGCCAGCCAGGGCTTGGACTTTATATTTTTAAAAAAAGAGTGTAAAATATCTTATTTTTTAAATATTGGCCCTGGCTGCTGTAGCTCAATGGATTGACTGCCAGCCTGCGAACCCCGGGTTGGATTTCGCAGTCAGGGCACATGCCTGGGTTGTGGGCCAGGTCCCCAGTAGGGGGTGTGTGAGAGGAAACCACACACTGATGTTTCTCTCCCTCTCTCCCTCCCTTCCCTCCTGTCAAAAAACAAATAAAATCTTTAAAAATATATACTGATTACGTGTTTAAATATTTTAGGTATTTAGGTTAAGTAAAATACAGTAAAAGTAATTTCACCTGTTTCTTTTTACCTTTTTAATGTAGCTACTAGCAAATTTGAAATTACTTATGAGTGTTACATTTCTGTTGGATAACACTGCTCTGGAAACAATAGTCCCAGACTGCAGGCACTAGAAATAGCAGTTGCTTGAATGGAAAACTGGGAGAAAGACAAAGTAAGAACACAAATTTGGGATTGCCCAAGACTCAGCAGAAGGAGTCCCAATGTATATGTACTTCTGGTCAAAATTTTTCAACAAATAAAGGTGGGAAGTGACAGAAAAACCACAATGGAAAACTTTTAAGTGCTAGTAGAAAAGCTTGTATATTATAAAAATGTGTGAATTAGAATGCTTAGTCCTTGTAGCAGTTGGTATGTCACATGCCAGGTGAGTAGCCAAAGGATATGGTGCTTCAGCAGCAAATTAGAAGGGATATATATAAGGGTAGATATGAGAGGGAGGACACAGTTGTAAATAGGTGACATAAACATAGTTTGTTGGTGTTGTATAATAAATTTTTTAATTTGGTGTTTTTTAATTATAAAAATAACAGATGCTTGTTACAGCAGTGAAATGATACAATGCAAAGATGTATTAAAGGCAAAGCTTCCCCTGCCTGCTGTAAACAAAATGTGTACACCTTTATGAAAACACATGCACACACACATGTGTTTTGTGTTTACTTTTTTTTATCCTCAAAATTAACAGATGTGCACACTGGGGTCTCTGGGATTAAGAGCTAGTGCCTTTCTATTTTTTCTCTTTTTCCACGTGCATTACTCCTCTCTCCCTTCATGTTCACTTTTTCACGTTCTTTCTCTCTTACATACACACACAAGGAAGGGGAAGAAGGCATTGTGTCCTTTACACAAATAACATTCTTATACCCCTGCATTTTTTTCCCTCAATGTCTTCTATAGAGCCTCTTGGTCAACTGATATAATAGATCTAGTTGACTTGTCACTTCATATTCCTTACCCTTAAAAAAATAGGTTCTTTTATAATTTTTAAAGAGTTCTGTGTTATAGACATTACCTGTCATGTTGTATTTTTTAAGATCTATTTTTTTTGTTCATTGACTTTATTCGTACTATGTTTAGCCAGAGATAAAATTTAATGTGGTCAATATATTTCTTTCCTTTTAGAGCATCTGGGTTTCTTGAGTGATTCATTCATCAAATTTTTATGTAATGGTTTTTTTATTTTATAGTGCTTTCATTTTCTGTCTTGGTCTGGGTATCTCCTCCAGTCCTTGATAGGTCTAGCCTCCCAAATGTTCTTCTAAGATTAATGTTTTGATCTTCACATTTAAACCCTTAATGTATCTGGAATTAAGTTTTGTTTGTGATGTATATAGTAGGAGTCCAACTATTTAAGAACAACTGTAGTTTTGAAATTTTAGGTTTAGAGATTATTTATTTTATAAAAATCCAATTCCATAACCCAAATCAGCAACTCAGAAGTATCCACCAGGATGAAACTGTGGAATTATTAGCTTTACTAATGTGTATGACAGAGTACTGAACAAAGGAGGCAATGTGACAGCTCCATAAATCAGCAAAACTTTAGAGAGAAGCCAGTGAAATCTGAAATAATATGTTCTCAGAATATAAACAAAACCAACCTATAGGGAAGAAGGCAGCATGCTTTTTAAAAATAATAATAATAACCATCATTTTTTATTAATTTATCAGAAGTCTTCATAGGGTTGTACTAGTTTGCTAGGGCTGCCATAATAAAGTACCACAGACTGGGTGGCTTAAACAACAGAAATTTTTTCTTTCAAAATTCCAGAGGCTAGAAGTCTGAGATCAAGGTTTCAGCAGCATTAGTTTCTTCTGAGGCCTCTCTCATTGGCTTGTAGATGGCTGTCTCCTTGTATCTTCATATCATTTTCCGTTTGTGTGTGTCTGTATCTTAATTTCCTCTTCTTTATAAGGACACCAATCATATTGATTAGGGCCAACCCATATGACCTCATTTTAATGTAATTACATCTTTAAAGACCCTATCTCCAAATACAGTCACATTCTGAAGTACTAGGGTGTAGGACTTCAACATGTGAGTTGAGGGGAGGGACACAATATAGCACATAACAGAGGTTAATAATGCAATCAATATGATCTTATTTCATTAATTTTTTAAAAAAGCTTTGACAAGATTTTTACACTTAGGACTACTCTTTTAAAGAAGTAACTAATGCCCTGGCTGGTGTGGCTCAGTGGATTGAGTGCCGGCCTGTGAACCAAAGGGTCACCAGTTCTATTCCCAATCTTGGGCACATGCCTGGGTTGCAGGCCAGGTCCCCAGTTGGGAATGTGTGAGAGGCAACCACACATTGATGTTTCTCCTCCTTTCTTTCTCCATCCCTTCCCCTCTTTTTAAAAATAAATAAAATCTTTTTTTTTAGATTTTATTTATTTATTTTTAGAGAGGGAAGGGAAGGAGAAAGAGAGAGAGAGAGAAACATCAATGTGCAGTTGCTGGGGGCCGTGGCCTGCAACCCAGGCATGTGCTCTGACTGGGAATCAAACCTGCGATGCTTTGGTTCGCAGCCCACACTCAATCCACTGAGCTACGCCAGTCAGGGAAAATAAATAAAATCTTAAAAAAAAAAAGTAACTAAGGAATAGAGATTACCAGTTTTTAAAAAAAAAAAAAAAATCAGTGAACAAGTCAACAAACGAACAAATCAATATATTTTAAAGTAATTTAGGTTAGAGGTGAGAGACAATGAGTAGAACTACGAAAACACTGTTCTAGAAGAAGTATATAAGAATTGGTCTTGAGACTAAGTGTAAATTCTTTTTATTTTATTTTTTTATATTTTAGAGAGTGGGGAATGGAGGGAGAAAGAGGGAGAGAAACATTGATGTGAGAAACAAGATTGGCTCTCATACATGCGCCTACTGGGGACCGGACCCACAACTCAGGCATATGCCCTGACAGAATCAAACCAGCAACCTTTCACTTTGCCAGACAACATCCAACCAACTGAGCCACACTGGTCAGGGCCTAATCTTAAATTCTTAAAAAAGACAGAGGGAGTAAAGGTAAAATATCCATATTTACAGGTGTATCTGATTTCTTCTAGGTAATGACAAATTAAAGTATAGGTTTAAACTTAAAAGATCATTTCAGGTTGTATATTAAAAAAATTTTAAGTGAACTTAATATATATAAATAAAAAGTATTATATTTATAGGTCAGTGATTCTGAATGAGTAAAGGGTGCCTTCCAAGGATGAACATATCAAAACTAGGGGGTAGGGGACAGTGCTTTTTTCAAATCATACTGTCTGAAACTTTGATTTTCTGTTTCCCCCTCCATTCAGGCCTGAAAAATCACTGTTGTAGTGTACCACTGATTGAATAGAGTATGTTAACAATATCCTCTGCCCTGGCTGGCGTAGCTCAGTGGATGGAGCTTGGGCTGTGAACCAAAGCATGGCAGGTTCGATTCCCAGTCAGGGCACATGCCTGGGTTGCAGGCCATGACCCCCAGCAACCGCACATGGATGTTTCTCTCTCTCTCTCTCTCTCTTTCTCCCTCCCTTCCCTCTCTAAAAATAAAGAAATAAAAAATCTTAAAAAAAAAAACAATATCCTCATTTGGTAAGAGATTATTCAAACTACACTTAAACATGATCATGGTCTCTAAGCAATCTAATATGACCTAGGAAAGGGACCCTAGTGACATGCTAAGTTAACCATGTCCTAAAGACCTTAACTCAATATGCTGCTGTGACCAGAGAAGCTAATATAATGTTAGGTGACCTAAACATTAACACTGAGTCAGACACATAGAATCATTAAACCATCTGCATCTTCCCTTTGAAAAAGCATTACAGAAATCTGAAACCCATCCCTCACGATTGAGAACCAGTGGCTACAACCCCCTCATTTTATACATAGGAAACTAAGACCCAGAGAGGTTAAAATGACTTGTGTAAAGGCATTGAGATAGTTGATGAATCCAGGCACCAGATCTCCTAAATTCCAATCTAATACTCTTTAACTACTATTTTAGAAACCATTAATTCCTATTTTTGGTATTCACGGTTTTTATCTAATGTGCAATTCTGGTCACTACAAGGTAAATTTAAAACAGCTTTAAAAATGTAAAGAGAAACAAATGAGATAATAAAAAAAAAGATTACGGATACATTCTTTTATTTTTTTCAAAGATTTTATTTATTTACTTTTTTGACAGAGAGGAAGGAAATGAAGAAGAGAGGGAAAGAAATATAGAGAAACATCAATCCATTGCTTCTTACACACCCCCAACTGGGGACCTGGCCGGCAACCCAGGCATGTGCCCTGACTGGAAATTGAAGCAGCATCCTTTTGGTTTGCAGGCCGGGACTCCTTTTATTTATTTATATCCCAGCCTCATTCCCAGAAGGCTTGCAAAGATGCAGATAATATAGTAAGATAAAACAGAAAAATGAGAATTAGGAAAATAAGGGTAGAAAATAAAGGATACGTAGGAAGAACGTAGCTGTTAGGCAGGGTAGATAGCAAACCAAGGCAGGGAGGGGAAGGGAGACATGTCTCACCCATTAATTCAGCAGCCCTGAGCCTAGTCAGATAAGATTGCCAGGTGTTCCAAAAATCAAAAGACTATGATAAGCGCAGGAGGAGGGAGCCTTGTGTGTATCATTTCCACCATCTGGGAAAGGAAGCCTTTGAAACTGTATGTTAATACCAAGGTCTGGAGAAGGGAGGAGGAGGGGGAAATCAGAAATTGGCTACAAGCATAAAACCCCTAAAATCCCAATAGTCGGTGCACACAGTCTAGCCAGGTGCCTGCTTGTACCTTCATGCTCAAGTGTATTTCATAAATAAACTTACTATCTCATTTCCACTATACTTGCTGTCTCTTGACTGAATTCATCTCTCGAGAGTGAGACAAGAACCAAGGAGGGGGAGCCCCCTAACTCAGGTCTCCCTAATAACAGTAACTAGCATACAAAATATACAACATGAAGTCCTTAAACCCTTGCTGGAGGTGGGCCACAATTTGGCTCTAAGTAGTCTAGCATCAATATGAAAAGAAAAATATAGTCATTTGAATATTCAGTGTCTTTAAGGTAAAGCCAAACAGCAATTCAGGGAAAGCACAACTTGGTTCAGAGAAAATTTCTCCTATGCATCTTTAAAAAGAACATTACGAATTGTAATCATAAATACCCTTTACAGTATCGACAGCAATTAAGTTTCATAGGGATTTGATACAGATTGCCAAAATGCAATCCAGAAAAAGCAATTCTATAGAGGCAAATAAAATGCTAGCTATGTACAGGGAAAATCTGTCTTAATTCAGGGACAGAATTAATAGAAGTACACAGAATATTTTACAGACTCCCTTTGGTCTGAAAAAAGAAATCATATGACTGAAGAATATTAAAAATGAAGCTTTTGAGAAGTTAAATAAAAATGAAAAGTCAAAAGGCCAGAAATATATAACAAATTTAAGGTCCAGATGATTTTCATTACTAAAGGAAAAAGTTCTTAAATGTTAAGATTGATGTCATGCCTCTTAATCCCTTGGTTTGCCCATTAGAAACTGAATCCTGGGATGTCTAGAGCAATGATCAGTTTAAGAATCCTTACGTCACCCCTGGATGGGTAGCTCAGTTGATTGGAGCATCATCCTGATACACCAGGGTTGTAGGTTTGATCCCCAGTCAGGATACGTGCAAGAGTTGGCCAATGAATACATAAATAAGTGGAACAATGAACTGATGTTTCTGTCTCCCTCTCTCAGATCAATAAATAAAATTTTTTTAGAAAGAATCTTTATGTCTTTTTTTTAAAAGATTTTATTTATTTATTTTTAGAGAGGGAAGGGAGGGAGAGAGAGAGAGAAACATCAATGTGCAGTTGCTGGGGGTTATGGCCTGCAACCCAGGCATGTACCCTGGCTGGGAATCGAACCTGGGACACTTTGATTCCCAGCCCACACTCAATCCACTGAGCTACGCCAGCCAGGGCTAGAATCTTTATGTCTTTCAAAGCAGTTTTGTTTTGGAAAAAATATGGATAGCTATTCCAGTTACCTTTAATGACATTTAACACACCCATGTTTAATTTCCTATTTATTCTTTGTCACATTAGGCTACTATGATTCACTTTTCAAATTATTTAAAATTAAACTCATTACAGACTGGTTTTGTGCCCCCAGAATCATATGATTTAGATACATATTGGAGTTGAAATGCCAGCTTTTGAGACCTCTGAGAAATATTCACACTGCTTCTGAAGAGCCTGTTAAACATATAAATAGCACCTTGGAAACCCATGAAGTGTTATTATTGCTCAAGAAAGGAAAAATGATGCAGAAAAAAAGTGGGAAAGTGAGACAAGCCTCCGGCTAAAAGCTTCAGGGTTTGAGCACTGGAGAAATGAAACAGAAAAAGGTTGACACTCTGATCTGAGATAATGAATTGAGAGACGGGTTGTATGATGGGGGAAGGACTCGGGCCGGTTATGGCTGCCAGGAGCAGAATGCCCAAGAATTAAACTCTGGTACAATGCCTAGAAGAAGAACACAATGATACGAGATTACAAAGTAAAAACAAACTGGATCATCAAGGCAGTCATACTGAGTTGGTAGTGGATGTGATCTTCAGGTTCCCAAATGGGCCCCTCAATCTATAGTAGAAGGCCTCAAGCAGGGCTGGAGTGGACAAGGTAGGATTCCAGGTTATAGTCAAAGTCCTTGAACAGCATGGACTCTGATGGACTAGGCTGGGTAGCTTGGGTCTCCATGACAAAGTTCACTGGCTGCTTCTGTAAGAGCTCTGGGTCAAAGACCACACCCCGAAAAAAAGGGTGGACCTGGAAGTGATGCAAATGCCGTAGACGCTGGAGGGGATTCTGGCATAAGAGCTGAAGGGAAATAAAGCAACAAGGATAAGGGACTGGGATAGGAAAGGGGATGTTAACAGGGACACTGGAAAAGGAAAAACAAGTTCATGGAGCCATGGAGGGCAGGAAAAAGAACCCTAAAGAGGAAAGGATTTCTAAAAAAGGGAAACAGGCTAATGTGGGGGCAAAGGCAGGAATAAAGGAGCTATACTGGTAAGAAAGTATCACTGGCCCACTCAGAAGTGACCTGTTACAGATGGGGCAGATAATTGGAGGACCAGGAACTCAGGAATGAAATTTGAAATGCTGGTTAGAGGACAAGTAGTAACATAGTACTTGATCAAATTGGAGCCCTGCCCCACAAATAATTAATCAGTGGAATGGGGAAATACCACTTCAATGACAGGAAAAGGAGAGAATGAATGGTTTGTTTGGTAGTCAAGAAGGAAAGTGGTGCTCACCCTTACCTCATGGAGCAGAAGTGAAAGCCCCTGGTTAAGAGAAGCTGGGATCTCAGAGCCATAGCGGGTCACGCTTGCCAACATGGCCACGTGATCTCTCTCTGCAGCCACTGGGAACTGAGTTAAGAGGTGTGGGGGGTATCACTTCTTAGCAGGAAAAAAGCAAGGTTCTCTAAGGTCTTCCTATCACAGGGCAAAAATTTTTCTCTTCTCTGCCCAGCACTACTATCATTCATTCTCTCACCTTTCCAGTTGCCAGAGAGAAAAGCAAGACACCCAGGGACCACCAATCAGCAGCATGGTTGTAAGGCCCTCCACTCAGGACCTCTGGGGCTACAGATTTGAAAGATACTTGTCATTGACATTGGTTGGCTATCCTCCTGCCCAACGCTTGCCCACCGGCTTTAGCTTTTTTCTTACCCATGTATTGAAGAGTGCCACAGATAGTATAGGCTCGAGCTCCCTGGGGCAGGTGGCGGGACAGACCAAAGTCTGTCAGTTTCAGATGACCTATAAAAGATAATGCAATAGCACCACTCTGTTCCATCCTTCATCAGCCATGGCTTATTCCCAAATGAAATACCTCTCATTCTGGGGCTGAAAAGGACTTACCTCGTTTATCCAGAAGGATATTCTCCATCTGAAAAATCACAGGTGAGAAGTTATTATTCATCCTCTTCCTGTATACCCCACAGCTGAAGAGGCCCTACTCAACATTCAGGTCTATACTTGGGAGGTCCTTGCCCATGAGGGCCCCATGGGTCAGCTGTTTTCAGCTATCCCATGATTTCTTGGATGTGTGAAACTTCTTACTAAGGCCCCTCCTCAGACAAAGAAAAAAAGCACTTTACCTTCACATCTCGATGGATGATACCCAAGTCATGGAGATAGCCTGTGGATGACAGCAAGTGCATGGGATGTGCTGCAGCTCTCCTGTCCTTTCCAGCCACTCTGGTAGTCCCATGCCATCCCTATCCCTGTTCTTTGACCTCCATAGTTAATACCAATTTTCTTCTTTTTGCCCCCCCCCCCCCCCGCCATTAACTCTTCCCTCATTTCCATTACCACTCCTGTTTCACTTACACAGCACCAGGACCAACTCAGCAGCAAAGAGACGGATGGAAGCCTCAGCAAAGCAGCCAACAGCAGACCACAGGGAGTACAGATCTGTGCTACAGTAGCTGCACACTGCAAAGCACCAGAAGTCTGGGCAAATTTGGGGCCTACTGTGCCTGGGCTCAAGGCATTGTAGACCTCCTGCCCAAATTGATGCCATATGCTATTTGTTCCCTCTCCCTTTGGGAGAGAGAAATGCTGTAAGGAAATAAAGCAAAGGCAGAACAAGCCAAAGGGATGGATAATCTCAGGTGAGGAATATGATAGAAGGACGCAGGGACTGAGGAGAGACCAGTCACTCACTAATGAAGAGGTGCCGTTTTCCCTGCCAGCTGTCCCCCAAACCATGTACAAAAGGATGGTTGATCTGTCGCTAGGGACAAAGAAAACAGGAAATTAGGGAAGAACAGGGTCACTGAGGATCAAGGCAGCCAAGAAGTCAGAATATACCTACTTATGCAGAAATGGAGCTGCTGCTCCACCTCTCAGGTTAAGTGAACTAGATTGGGACTGTCTGCCTGGTAATCTGGGAACCAGCATAATACTAAGAACACACTGGGACATGCTGAAGAGATTTCCCTGGCACTGCAGCAGCAGCTGGGGCAGGTGGGCCATTGCCCAGGCTGAGGGGTGCCCAAGACAGGGCTGAGCTTGTGGTTGGGGGTGGGCAGCAATAGCTGGAGGAAGCCACTGCCACTAGTCCCCCCCCCCCACCCCAGCATGAGAAGCAAGAGGGGGAGGAGGGGATAGATGGGGGAAAGGGAGGAAGATATTTTACTGTACATTACTGAGGAGGTGCATTTTACTGTAGAACCAACAGAAGTTGCAAATAAAGGTAGCTCTGTGTCAGCAAATCTCAGCGACAACACAACGTATGCTTCTTCTGAAGGGACTAGACCCTCTGAAGGGAGCAGTCTTGTGGGGTGTCTCTCAGAAACCCATGATAGCAGCAACATGGCAGAGAAGGTGGCTCTGAGCTCCCCCAGGCTGTGCCAGGTACAGAGGGCAGTGTATCAATGCCTCTGTCATGGGGGGAATCCTTCCGTTTTGTAATAAATGCTGAATGTATGTTCACTCAAGCCACTTGCTTGCATTAAGTGCCATCTCTGGTTGCTAAACTGTCACCTAACAGTTGAGGTTTGAGATGTTTTTGCAGTTAGTGCTTGAAACTCATCATAAATATCATGCTTTTTAAAGTTCACTTAGCTGTTTTTATCTAATAGACTTATTTGTATATTTTATCACCAGACCACAGCACCAGATATTTTGTTTTTAAACACTTACATACTAACAGCTCAGTACTGAATGATTTGATCTTTCCAATTCTGTATGTGTTAACAGATTAATTTTATGTTTGCATGTGCATTCTAACATTTGAAACCCTAATTTTTATTACAGGAGCTATATGTATTTTTAAAAAAATAAATTTAAAAATTTAGATGAGCAAAACAAGAAAACACTGGTTATTCCACTAAAAATCAGGAATTTTAGTTAATGACCTTGATGGAAATCCTGATTTTTTCTATGTATTATAAAAATATTACTTAATTCTTTTCTCTCCTCCCCTTTCCTTTATTTTAGTCATTCTAGTAGGAATGTAGGGCTATTTAATTCTGGTTTGAACTTGCAGTTCCCTGGTAACTAAGGATGTTGAGCATCTTTTCATGTGTTTATATGTGTATATATGTGTATGTATATACAGGCCATTTAAGTATATTCTTTTGTGAAGTGCTGTGGGTTCCTTTGTTCACATTCTCTTATAGTCTCCTTTTCTGTTTGTGGTTGTTTCATGGGTGAGGGTAAATCCAGTCCCTCTACTCCATCTTGACTGAAAGCAGAAGTTTCTACATTGATTTATAAAAGTGTTAACCCAATCTTACTGTATTTTTCGGACTATAAGATGCACCCCCCCGCCCCCCGCATTTGGGAGGAATAGTGGTTGTTAATACTGCTGTTGAGTTCTGTTTACATTTACACTGGTGTGAAATATTATGTTATTTGTGTTATTAAATATTTTACCACATTTTTTGCTTCAAAAATTTTCCCATTATTTTCCTCCTCTAAAACCTAGGTGCATCTTATGGTCCAAAAATATGGTATATTCCTAGAATAAATACAATTTGGTTGTGATGTATTTTCATATTTATATATTGTTGCACACAGTCTAATATTTTGTTTATGATTTTTGTATCTACTTTCATGAGTGAAACTGGTTTACAGTTTTTCTTCTCTGATAATGTCCATACTGGGCTTTGGTGTCAAGATTATGCTGGCCTCATAAAAAGCCAGCATAAGTTAGAACAACATGAGTTGGAACAAGTTCCCAACAACAAACAAAAAAAAGAACCTAGACTAACCCTGCTGGTAGCTACTTTTCCCAGGATCTACTTTGGTTGGATCAGAGGGATAGGCAGAACCAGGAAAAGCAGGACAACTGTAGTTTAGTTTCTCCACCTTTAGTTTATAGTTCTTCCTAGGATCCTTTCCAGGGTTCTGTGCATACCTGGATGCTAACCTCCTCTTTGCATTGCCTCAGGATGTCCCTCTGGAGGACCTTGACCTTAGGCACCACCTGTAACAGGACAGGAATGATAACTCCTAGAAGAGAATAATGCTACTGAATTCCTCCCAACCTTTCCAGAATCAAAACTGGAGGCAGGGACTAGAGAATAATGTGGAAGAGTACCTAGGTCCCTACCTTCACTGCACATATTGCTTTCCGGTCACAGTCTAACACCTTGAAGACAGTTCCAAAGGAGCCTTTAGCCACAAGGCCTAAAATCTGTACAGAAAAATGGAGAATAGAACAGTTGAGACTCTGGTCATTTCTAGATTTCTCCCCAAAACAAAGATGTCTTCCAGTGATTCCATTGACCTACCTTCAGCTGCTGCTGCCCCCTAAGGGGCCTAATGGGAAACTCCGGCAGAAAGAGGTTGATGATCTGAGGCACTGGCCACTCAGACAGAGGCTTCTCTATTAGCGGTGGGGCTGGCTCCAGGGGCTTCTGGTGCTGGCACTGATGCCCCAATAGTCCCCACAGTTCTTCCAGGCCTGACCTGGTGGTCCCCACACCTGACCAGAGGCTCTTCCAGCCTCGGACCCAGGGGCCCTGGATGTTGCCACCCTGCTGAGAACGAAGGGAGGCCACTCTAAACCTGCGCCTGAGGCATTACAGGTTCAGCAGGCACTCCCTCTAATAGCAACCCTAGAAATATATTTTTGAGACCAGGCAAAATTGCCACCATTATTCTTGCTTTGGGCCAAGGTCTGAACGTGATTCAAATCCTCTAGAAGGCAATATTTGGACATTTTCTCCATGAGGCATCCAAGGTTCAACCTGTACCTCCCAGTGTGGGGCTGGGATACTTTCACAGTACAGCCTTCCCACCCCCACAGTGGGCATCACTAACATGCTCCTCACCAGTCATTTCTCAGGCCTCAAGCCCAGGTCTTCTTCACCTCCCCTAGACAGGCTGCCAGAGCCCCACAGCCTACCTCATGAAGAGCAGCCGCCCGGGCGTGTTGTCCCTGCCGACAGCTCACTGTTCCCATTCTCAGCCTCTGCCTCTTCTCTCTTTTCGCTAAATCTGCTGTCCCAGTTACATAAGCAATTCCTCCCCCTGATGTTGTATTACACATGAACCCTGCCTCTTGCTATTCATGACTAGAAATGCAAGTGATGCAGCCAAACCTCACCCTTATCCCCAAATCCTATTACCCCTGGTCAGAACAGGTTTACAGCCAGAACTAAAATGTACAGAGAGACCTATCAGCATAGGGCTAGTGTCACACCAGAGCTGGGAAATATCTGTGATACAGTTTTAGGCAAGAGTGAAGAGGCTACCCTCTTTAGAGTGGCAGCTAGAGTATGTATCTTAGGTTGATTGGGAGGGAAGGATATAGACAAGATGAACCCATGCACTCAACACAATTAAAAAAAACAGCATCAAATTTAAAATATATTTTTTCTCTTTAAATCATTTTCTTACCATTCTCCAGGGCATATCCCAGGGGGACCCACGGCCTGCCCTGGCCCCCACTGCCATCTCCCCAAGTGAGCTTGGCACAGATTGTGGGAGGGGCTCATTCCCCCCGAACACTAATACCTCTTTCATACAAGGCAGTAGAATGAGGGGCAGGTTAGCCCTCTGCCCCCAACTTTCTGGCACAGGGGAAAAAGCATCTACACTTAGAGAAATATATATGTATTTATATATGTCTATTTATAAAAATTTATCACACTTGATCAGAACTGTCCCTCACTCTTCCAGCTGACCCCAGGGGAACCAGATCCTCCTGGGGCCATTCCCTGGGTCTTGCTCTCTTGATGTCTCTCTGGCCCTGGGCCTGCTGATCAGATCAGTGTGAGGTAGAACTCAGCACTATTATCCACCACTCTCTGCAGAGAACAGGCCACCTGCTAAAAAGCAGTGCCTCTCTCTGCAGTACCCTGTGGGATCCTAACCCCAACAAATCCTGATGGATAAAGGGAAATGCCTCCCACCCCACAAGTCTCTGGGGCCTGAGCCAGAGTCAGATCCTGTACAGCAGCCACTCTTGGATTGCTGGATCACTTGCGCCTGCCAAAAATGGACTTCTTGCCAGGGTTCTTGTTGCCCACACTTAAACCGATGAGGAGCCGGGCTTTCTCCTCTTCTTGCTGTTGCATGTTGAGGTCAGATTTAGTTTCTAGCTTTCCCCGGACCTCTGACCCTGTTGCAGGCTTCAGCCTTAGCTTCTCTTTGATTACCTAATAGGTTAGAGGAGTAAAAGGGAAGGTAAATATGAGTGGAACAGGCAGAATAAATCACAGTGAACCAATTCAATGATTTATTAAATTTACACTAAGGCACAATGGAGCAATTCAAATCTTAAAATGATCTCTGCTTTCAAGAAGCTTACAGTCTAACTAGAATCCATTCTAAACCTGAAGTTGTGTCAAACCTCAGTTTCCTAAAAATCTACAGTAGTTAACTTATACAAAATAGTAATCACTCAATTTAACCTGAGTGAAGTCATAGAGCAGAGATAAAAGTTGCTCACTTTATTCACTCGTCCCATCCCAAGACTGCTTGTTAATACGTCCCACAGTGAAATGCTCCTGAGCAGAGGATATGTTTGCCAGACCCTGCTAACCAAACAGCCATGAACTCTGCTGGGATACCTGGGCAACCAGGGCTTTCCGGCTGTCCCTCTTGACAGCCATGGCAAAGTCTAGCCATGTCCAGGTGTTGTTGTGGTACTCCAGACAGGGCAGCACCAGGTTAAGGTCACCCCAATCCACACTGTTCTTCTCACCCTGCGAGAGAAGGATGCGTAGGGAAGAGAACGAAGAAAGGAAAGAAATATGTCAGCTGCCACTTTTAGTTCAAGCCAGTACTTGAGTCCAAGTCTAGTACCTTCCTGTAGCGGCAACCTACAAATACAGATTTCCGGTTACCTCAGTCTGATAGTGGAAGCAGAGAAAACTTATCACCCATGGGTCAACTTCACAAGCTGGACTATCTCCCTATCTTTAATCTATAATGATTTTATGTGATTCCCTTCCTACCCTGTTCTAGAAAGTGCTAGGGAGGAACAGACCTTGTAGCTGACACACAGTGGAACCTGTGGAATCTTTATGTAGATAAAGGAGTTGTTCATCGCAGCTCGCTCCTTCATCTTGTCAATATCATCCACAGGGTGCTAGGAAAGGCAGGAAAGGGGTATGAGCCCCTGAAACTTAGGACCCCAAACATCTCCATCTTCTTTCATGTCTGGAGTAGACTCAAAGGCAACAGAAGGAATCCCCAGCCTGGTCTAACAGAGTATCCTAGGACTCTTCCATTTTTTTATCATCAGGGGCACGTCCAGTACCTCAGGGGCTTTGCGAAATGACCTTCTGACCCCAGAACTCCGATTCAAGCCCTGTGCCACACCCTTCCCAGGGCCTAGTGCTGCTGCATCATCTGTTGCAATCAGCTGTCGGGGCTTCACCACTGGTATTCCTGTGAAAAAGCAAGCACACCAGCTGTTGTCCTCTTTCTGAAGCTTCAGCTGTCTCTGAGGCTGCTATGCTACCCCAGTCTTCTGGAGCTCCACAATAAAAGTTCTCACCAGTAGTCACCAGTTTGGACTTATCTTCCTCATCACCAACCTCATCATCTTCCACACTTCGGCCAGGAAAGAAAAAGCCCATTATTCTATGGAAGAACTGGTGTGTCAGCTGGATGGTGAGAGGCACCACATTTACCTAAAGAGGAAAAAGGCTGAAGAAGCAATTAAGTTCAGACATCATCCCTGAGTTTACCTACCCCTAACAGCATAACACAGCACACAGATAGCTCTGACTGTCCTTTGTTCCTGGATCCCCAAAGGACTGTGTACTAACCTCAAAGTGCTCCTTAACAGAGATACCCCCAACGGGGGGCCGGACTTTGCTGAAGAGACGGAGGGCTAGCTGTCGCCCAGACTGGCAGGAGCTCTGGGGCCGTAGGACCACCTGTAGGATAGAGTGATAAATCAACCCCAAAATGCTCTACAGACAAGAGGAGAAGCATTGGTCTTGCTAACACAGGCAAGCTTTCACCATCTCAGGTCACCACACTGTTTCCCATCGTGGGTTTATATGGAAGGACCATCACAAATGGCCTGTACTAGAAAGTATGTGAATGGGCTAGGAATGGGGAAATAAGACTTGCCTTATAGACAGCATTGGGGAGGAGGTTGTTCATAGTGAACCAGCCCAACTCCAGAAGATGTTCTGCTGTGTCATCAGACTTATTCACCTATAAAGACAGATTGCCCCCACCCCGCCAACCCCCAGTCCATTATAAGCCTTTCTCAGGCACTTGCTAGAGAATTGCTATATATCCTATTTGTTTTCACGTTCTCCATATGCCTAACCCCAAACTTTGATATCTCTTTCACCTCATATAGTCAATGTACCGTCTAATCCTGTATTTGTCATGAGTGCTACCAGTCAGGGCACTAAATGCCAGGAGTACTTCCCAGTTGCTATGACATTCAAAAATTGTCTCATTTATTACCAAACACTCTGGAAGGGGGCAGGGGGAATGAGAAGGAATGAACAATGTCCTCTCCTTCATTCCATGGATAATTGCAGGAGAGTTTAATGCCAGTCTTGTATAATGCCAGTCTTAAGTTTCTATTCCAAGCAGGGCCACATTTCTAGGGATAAGATTATTCATTGAGGAAAGCATTTGATCACCTTCATCTATATCTGCAGTATTTAATATTACAAACATGTATCTAAGGGGGATGCTGCTCATGTATCGTTAATAAACTTTAACACCATCATCAATAGTTAAATAATAACTAGCTCCATTTTGTTTCTTTTCATGAGTTACACTCACAAGACAGGCCGGTGCCTCTCAATACAGCTGCCTTTGCTGTACCTTTGCAAGGTATATCCAATACCTTGCTATAGAGGAACCGCTGCAGCTCCAGTTCAGCGATTCCTAGCTGTCCATCTTCCTCTGTTAGGCGCCATCGTGCCTGAGCAAAGTAAAACTCAGTGCGACGGACCACACTCACATCTTCCTGCTGCTTTCGCAGCTCCATCTTGTTGGCTTGCTGCAATTGGAAATCCTTAAAACACCTATAAATGGACAGAAAGGTCAGAGCCAATAGGGGTAACAGCATTTGGTCCAGGGGTGGAGTGAAATGCTCTAGAATGATACAAGAGATAAACCCAGAGATGGACCTATTCTGGAACAGCCATTCTCTAAAGTTTTTTCACTGAATTCATTGCTTCTCACACCCTGGTATGGGATTACAAATCCCATCTTTCAGTACTAAAGCTTCTTAATCATTTCTTTAAACTAATTTCTTTAAACTAATGACCCCTATGATTAAACCTACAATTGTATTCCTTACTCATCAACTTGGTATTTTATTTTCAGTTCAGCTATACAGTATTAAGACAACAAAAGTGATCTTTCCCAACTACCTATTTTTCTCCTTTCCCAGGAGGTGTATTCTATTGATGATCCAAAGGAAAGGCTCTCTTGTTCTCAACTTCTTGGCTGTGTTCAGTAAGGCTCATTCAGGAAGAGAAGACTGAATCTACTACATCAGCCTTTGATCATGCACTAGGCCTAATAACTATCAGAATGTGGGCAGAGAAATTGACTCCATCTGGGGAACTGAAAAAGGGCAGAAAAAGAATGCTGTTTCACCTGATGAGGATATTAAGCTCTTCACTTTCCAGCGTTAGATTGGCCTTCTCCTGATTTAGCTGCAACTGAAGCTTTTGGTTCAGGTCAAGAAGGTTCTCATTCTTGCTGTCATCCTGCAAAGACTAGGGAGCCAGAACAGGAGAAACTGAGAGATTTCCCTCAACCTAGGAGATGTCCCTGTTCTCAGCCTGCCCAGGTGACTACCTTCATGATAGAATACATCTGCTTTTCCAGCTGCCGTATCTGGGCCACATGCTGCCGCACAGCCTCCTGCAAATGTAGTATGCTGCTGCGCTGTTCCTCAGGATTGCTAGAAATCTCAAGCTGGAACCTGACCCGCTGCTTCTTCTCACTATGCTCCTAAAGGAATAAAAAAATAAAATGAACAAGATTTTATAATAGACAAGTCTTATAGTAAATTGAAAAGAGAAAGGACAACAAAAGGGGATCTCTTCTGAAAAGTTCACCTTTATCTGTCACCATCAGCAACAAGAATAAGAGGTGGGCCCATGAAGATTTGGTAATTGTTGTATTTCACAATAAGCCAATCAATCCCACAGGGTAGAGATGGTAGGGATGGTGGAAGCGGGGAGCAGTTACTGTTCTTAGAGGTATTTAAATGACTGAGTAGAGAACTGACCAAGAAACACAAGTAAACAAGCTCTATAGTCTCAGGGACACTCAGACCTTTCCTAGATAAGTGAAACTTCAACTGCTGCTGTTGACTAATAGATGAAGAACCAACTGTAAGGCCCTTTTTCACTCTGACACATGGCTTTTCTTAACGGATTCCAAATAAAGCACAAGGTCTGAGGGTTCCTGTGAGGACAACTGGCATTCTTCCGCTCACCTTCCGCTTGGGTTCTACATGGAGCAGCAGGTTGTTGACGATGTCCAGGATCATGGCATACTGAGCTGGGTTGGTAGAGATTTCCAGCTCATGATGGATGAGGGTGAAGGTATCCACAGCCCCTAGGTAATTGTTAGCAGCTAATTAAGGCTCAAGTTCCTCTTTAAATATCTACCCCACTTCTTAAGCCATATTTGGAACCACTCCTATTAGTTAGCCCCATAGAAAGGGCTTGGTAAGAAATGTTCATGGGTAGAAAATATGTTTGCTTATTTAAAAATCAAACAATATCTGCCCTGGCTGGTGTAGCTCAGTGGATTGAGCTCGGGCTGCGAACCAAAACACCTCAAGTTCGATTCCCAGTCAGGGCACATGCCTGGGTTGCAGGCCATGGCCCCCAGCAACTGCACACTGATGTTTCTCTCTCTCTCTTTCTCCCTCCCTTCCCTTTCTAAAAATAAATAAATAAAATCTTAAAAAAAAAGCTGAGTCCTTTAAAAAACTATTTTAAAAAAATAAATAAAAATCAAACAATATCCATTATCCACAATTCTCTCTAAGAGTACAGTTTTTTTTTACAACATACTAAAATGGTTTATTAAGATAACATTAAAAAAAATTCATGTGAAACATACAAGCTATTGGCAACCACTGTCCTAAAATTATGTAAGTACAAATAAACATACTGAAATATGTGAAATTCTAAGCTTTTAAACCAGAATATTTCTATACTACACATTTATATTAATGACACATAAAAAAATAAAAACCTTATTACACAAATAAGTTACACTTGCCTCCAGCTTACAGTATAAAATAATTTTATTTGCAGGAATGCAAAATGATTGTTTGCCATGTGCATTTTGAACATATGACATGTCTAATTTTCTTGTAAAATTTGCACTTACTGGGGAAACTGGTGTGTATAAAACCTTAAGTATAATAAGCTCTGATCTTCATTGTGGTGCCTATTGGGTATGTGATATAATTGTAGTAACCCTTTGGGGAAGGGGAAAAGGGATTTCTTTATACCAAGTCCTAATTAAACTATAATTTCACTTTAGACTTTTCAGCTATCAATTTTGGACTTGGCAAAAAAATTTGAGGGTGGTTTAATAGAGGATGCTTCACCACTGAATACTCGCTGTAAGAGTACAGGTTATTATCTCACAGAAGAGCTTACAAAATGTAGACAAAGTGAAACGTTAAAGTCCAGTGCAGAGTAGGACCTTTAATAGAACCACTGCCTCAAAATCACTAAGGAAATAACGACTGTCATAAATTCCTTAGTACCTCCCTAAAAGGCTTGCAAGCTCTGAATACCTTCCTGCTTCTTTAGGAGATCTTCCTTTTCCTGTTTCTCATGAACCTCAGGTGGCTTAATCTGAGTTGCCAGTTCAGGATCAACATCATGGCTGTAACTAATATAGTACATTCGGCAACTGCAGCGTGAAATGATCCGCTGGACTTGCTGGGCTTGTTGTGCCTCAGCTGGCTGGTTCCAGTCTGGGAAGAGGTGGGAAAGAGATAAGAGAAAGATATTGTCAACAGAGATATTTTGAGAGCCTCCCAACCAGCTATGTGTTGGGTGGAGTTCTAGGGAACTCCAGACACTTGCTTTCAACCTAGCCTAATACAAAATAGTCCTACTCCAGCATTAGGAGTAGGAGAGGAAATCAGGATCCTTTGAGATGCACATCTGCTCCTAACCATATAGTAACTGTATGATGAGGAAGAGAGGAGAGCTGACCTGTGGTGGTGGTAACCATGCCTCCCACTGCTTGCCCACTCTCCATCAATTCTTGCACAGAGTCCAGACTACGCTGCCGGTGCTCCTCAATATTCTTCACCTGAAGACAGAGACATGGGTACCTTTAACTCCTGGGGCTCATAGCTTGTCCTAGCCAGCTGGGTCACTGATCTCCATGATGCAAGTAGTTACACTAACTATCTAAATTTCCATTTCCTGGAATAGCTTAAAGGATCTCTCAAGGTAGAGGACACATATGTCTCTTTTGTGGCCCAAACCACCCAAATTCTGAGTTACATGCACATTTTGCCAGGCCCACAGGTCTCAGGTCAGAAAGACAAGCTAGGATAAAATCAAATCACGTCCTACCACACATCCATTAGGATGGCTAATTATCAAAATAATAGAAAATAACAAGTGTTGACAACAATGTGCAGAAATCAGAACTCTCATGCACCATTGGTGGGAATGTAATGGTACAACCACTGTGGGAAACAGTACAGCAGTTCCTCAAAAAATTAAAAATAGAATTACTATGTGATCCAGTAATTCCACTTCTGGATATATACCCAAACGAACTGAAAGCAGGGTCTCGAAGATATATTTGTACACCCATGTCCATAGCCACATTATTCACAATAGCTAAAATATGGAAACAAACCAAGTGTCCATCAGTGGATGAATAAATAAGCAATATGTGGTATTTATGTACAATGTATTCATCCTTAAAAGGGAAATTCTGACATGCTACAACATGGGCAAAACTTGAGAACATTATACTAAATGAAATAAGCCAGTCACACACACACAAAAATATACTGCATGACTCTACTTACATGAAGTACTTAAGAGTAGCTAAAATCATAGAGACAGAAAGTAGAATGGTGGTTGCCAATGACTGGTGGAAAGGGAAAGTACGGAGTTATTGTTTAACAGGTATAGAGTTTCAATTTTATAAGATAAACAGTTATGGAGATAGAGTGCAGTAATGGTTGTATAACATTTTGAATATATTTAATACCGCTGAACTATACACTTAAAAATGGTTACGAGGGTAATTTTATAATGTGTATTTTACAACTTAAAAAGTTGGAAAAAAATCAAATCATGTCATAAGCAAAATTTTCACCAAAACCAAATTTCCCACCACTTTGATATTTGTTTTTGTGTTCTTGCTCTTTTCTGTCTTCAGAGAGAGAACCATTCTAACACCGTTGCCATGGGGGAAGGGGACTGAGTTATTCTGACTCTCATTGCCTAGCTGGAGCCAAAGTGAATAACAGAATGAATAATATAGAAGAACATGAGCAGGTCTGCCAAGTCACACAAAAATGTATATAGGAAAGGCAGGATCAAAGTCCCGCCCGCCTAAGCCAAGGACATTCCACTCCAATACTAATATCATAGCCTGGAGGCGGGGGGAAGGGTTCATGTGCAAAAGTAGGCATGCCTAAAAGAAGCAGAGGCCCAGCAAATGCGATATAGGTAAATCTAGCATATCTCATCCTGCCCACCTGTGCATGAATATTTAACACCTTCTGTGCCCACCTCCTGAGACTACTAGTAAAGGGTACTGCTGGCCTGAACCATACCTTTAATATTATCAGCATGTCCTCTACAAGTATCAATAACCTAACCTTTACTTGGCTTGGCATCTGATGAGATGCTTATTACTTATATAATTAAACTAGAGGTTGCCTGGATTGAGCTACTGGAGCAAGCTCAATAAAGTCACTGGAGTAAGAAGCACCAGCCAAGGAGGGAGAAGGGGATTAGCTTTATCCCCACTGACTAGAGGATGGCAAATGATGTTATCACATGAGATCTAGAAACTCATCTGGTAGACCATACCCAGCACAATGGGAACACTTAAAACCTGTTAAATAAGTAATGATAATGCAGAATATTGACTAGGTACATCTCGTAACCATTAGATAGCCCAATAATAATATTATATCCTATAAATTATAGCGCAGATTCAGTTTTACCAAGAAGCTGAAAAGATTTACAGCCACTATTCAATCTCACCATCTAACAAAAATATTATCTTGACACACACAGATAGATGCCCCTTTAGACATACTGATCTAAAAAAAAGATAAGACTACCTTCTATCTGAATGAAACTTTATATTTTTCAAAGTACTTTCTCATTTGATCCTTTCATTTGATCTTGTCAAGGTGAAGTATTAGAACTCCATCTCATAAACAAAAGTGACTTGCCCAAGGGCTCATGGCTACTATACTGGCAAAGCTGGCATTAGAACTCTCATAATCTGATTCCTAGACAGGCAGTCTTTCTATTCGATCTCACTGCCTTGCTGAAACAACCATTCAGTCATCTTCACTGAGATCAGAGAGCCCTGACTCACTGCGTTGGGCGTCATCCCACAGACCAAAAGATCACAGGTGGTTCCAATCCCAGCCACAGCACATGTCTGGGTTGCCAGCTGGGTCCCCAGTTTGGGGGCATGTGACAGACCACAGATTGATGTTTGTTTCCCTCTTTTTCTCCCTTCCCATCCCCTCTCTCTTAAAATAAACAAAATCTTTTTTAAAAGAGAGAGAGAGAAAGATCAGAGAAAAGGCAGACAGACAGCTTATCTAAAATTCTGACTTATTGCCTGTTTTCAGGCTCCCTGCTGATTAGTATGATATTATTAACAGGGGTTAGCAAACTTTCAAAAGTAAAAAAAGTTCCAACCCATTTTATTCTAGCACTGGGAAATGAGAATTTCCCTTGCAATGAAAGAGAATAGCATGAGATTTTTCAAAGAAATGCTACACTCACTGACACACAGACCAGAGAATACCTATAGTTCCTACATTCAAGGTGTTATCAGTCTTGTTATTCTGCTAAGCTGGCAGCAATAGGTACTGTCGAAGCATCTTGCAATTATTCTGGGTGGAAGGAGCCAACTACAGAAAACAAGATATAATGGGCCTTCCTTCCTCGTCATATTGACTGACCTCTAACCAGAGCTGTCGGCCATCCTGCTCAGTGGGGCTGCTTTCAGTGGTAGCAAAGTACTGCATGCCATCCAGTAGGCAAGTCCAGGATGTCTTTTGCTTCAGTGTGTCACCATACCAGGCTGGATGATGTTGACACTGCAGCAGCTGGGCTTTAGCAGCTGACACAATGACACAGCCTTCTGTTTCTGCTCCACGAAGAACCATCTATGTTAGAGAGAGAAGCAAAATCATAGCACCAGAACCACCAAGAAAGATGAGAATAGTTAGAGAAATGTACCAATGATTGATGCTGGGTCCAATTCTGGCCTATTGAGTGAACTCTACTGGCTTTATATATGGTAGGAGTTATCCCTGATACCTGCTGCAGGAATAATTTTTTGGAGCTCTATCCACCCATTCTTACTTAGAGGTGGGAGAAGGCGAACACATATGATTATGGCCTAGTCCAGTGTTGGGGTGCTCTGGTAAAGAGATGGTACCTGGCAGTTGACCAGCTCAATTAGGCAGTTTCGGTTGTATATATCATCCGTCTGGCAGGCAGCAATGCCACACAATTGGTCACTCACACCTGACTCATCTTCTGTGAACACTACAAACCTATCTGTCTCTTCAATCAGCTTCTGCAACATATAGGCACCTGGCAGAGAAACAGGAAGCAGAAGTCACAGTCTCAAAGGGATAAAATCCAAACTGATCTTCCTTCAATTTTGCAGACCAGGTGAAGGCTAGAACATATTCTCCCTAGCCCGCAATTCCAGCCCACCTCACCCCACTCCTTGACCTCTCAGGACAAAATAAGGGCTGCCACTTCACTTTCCCCTAATTTTAATGATAAAAAGAGATTCCCTCGCTGGCCAGTGTGGCTCAGTGGACTGAGCGCCAGCCTGAGAACCAAAAGATCATTGCTTCAAGTTGCTGGTTCGATTCTAAGTTAGGGCACATGCCTGGGTTGTAGGCTGGGTTCCCCTGTTGGGGGCCTGCAAGAGGCAATTGATCAATGTGTCTCTCACACACTGATGTTTCTCTCCCTCTCTTTCTCCCTCCCTTCCCTTCTCTCTAAAAAGTAAATAAATGAAATCTTAAAAAAAAAAAGTAACAGATTCCCAAGAGAAACTATGTAAGTAGTAGCATTTTTTCTCTTAGGCATAGCCACCTCTGGATTACTCTAGGATCTCCACTCCACCCATTTTGTTCCTTAGTTTTCAAATTATTTGAAATGCTATTGGTTGACCACTCATTTCCACATGAAACCTCTCCCTTGCCATCAGCGCCATTGTGTTCTAGCTCTACTGCTCCCTCTGATTATGCTCTAGACTGACTGCCTTCTCCCAGGTTTAGAAGTAAGTATCTCCTAAGGTCTATCCTTGGCACATTCCCTTCTCTTTCCTACTCTTTCTTCTAGTGAATTTGACTAAAAGTATTTTGGTTAAGAGCACAATCTCCAGACTTAGACTAGTCCACCTCTGCTCTAGATCCTATCTGCCAGTGACTTGATTGTGAACCTCAGCAGCTTGCTTTAATGTGTGTTCTGTTTCCTTGTCTGTAAAATAACAGTAACTATCTCATAAGGCTGTTGAGAGAATTTAATGGAATAATATATGAAAGTATTTTGCAGAGGATCTGCCACACAGTAAGCAACTATTATTATCTCCTTTGCATTTACTCTTAACTCTATGCTAAAATTCCCAATTTCTATCTCTAGCCCTAAGCTTTTAGACCCTCATTCCTGGCTGTTTGTTAAACATTACCTTCATGCACTACTTGCACCAAAAACTCAGTATGTCCATATCAACAAGTCTATACCTCACCAACACTGTTTAGCCTCAAATTTTCTCTTTCCCCGTTTTAATTCCTTTTTCCAACCAGTTGCCAAATCTCTTACATGCACAAGAACATTTCTATCCATCCCCGCATCTTCATGCCCACTGCCTCTACCTAATTCAGGCCCTTGTTGCCTCTTGTTAAGACACCACAATAGTCTCCTCATTTGTCTCCCCATCTACAGTTTCTTCCTCTCCAGTCCTTCTCTACACTACTGCCAGATTTATCTTCCTAAAATTAAAACTCTAATGATGCCCTGGCTGGCGTAGCTCAGTGGATTGAGCTCGGGCTGTGAACCAAAACATCTCAAGTTCGATTCCCAGTCAGGGTACATGCCTGGGTTGCAGGTCATGACCCCCAGCAACCACACATTGATGTTTCTCTCTCTCTCTCTCTCTTTCTCCCTCCCTTCTCTCTCTAAAAATAAATATATAAAATCTTTAAAATAAATAAATAAGTAAAATCTTCAAAAAAAAAAACCTTCTAATGATGACACACCCTTATTCAAAAACTTTCAGTAATTCACTACTGTCTACTGAGTAAGAACAAAAAACCCCTTAGCCTTGGACCTGGCTGGGTAGCTCAATTGGTTGGAGCATCATCCTGATAAGTAGTGGGTTCGATCCCCAGTTAGGAAACATAGAAGAATCAATAGATGAATGCATAAATAAAGTGGAACAACAAATCGATGTTTCATTCTAAAAATAATAAAAATTTTTTTAAAAGCACATAAAATCTTAAAAAAAACTTAAAAAAAAAACCACCTCTTTAGCCTTGTATGAAAGGCTTTTGATGATCTACCTCCAGCTTTCCTTTCCAACATCTTCTCTCACTTCTCTCTTTTAGCCATTCTCCAGGCCAGACAGATTGTTCCCTCTCCTTTGAACATGCTAAGCTTTATCAACTCCACTCCCTCGGGATATTCCCTTTGCCTTAAACACCTTTCCTCCCCATTTCCACATGTTCAAACCATACCAAGCCTTCAAAGGTCCAGCTCAAATGCTATTTCCTCAATAAAACCACCCCTGAGTGCATTCCCTCCTTTATTCTAGTCAAGAACTTCCACATTCTTTGATTTCTTCCTTGTGGCATTTATCACTTTTCACCTTGTTCTTAAACTCACCATGAACTTGTACTCTTCTGTACTTGTTACTCCCTCTTCCTAAAATGCCCTCTCTTCTTTCCTCACCTATCAAACTCTTACTCATATTTTAAGACCTATCTCCATTATCATCTTCTCTGTGAAGGCTTTCTAGACTTCCCTATGATGATTTAAATGCTTTCTTCTTGAACATTCTTACAAAGCATAAATACATAAAAAGCATTCTTACAAAAATAAATGAGTGATTGAATGAGTGAACTAATCTTAGCTCATCCAGAAGTGACAAATTGTTGAGGCAAGTTGAGTATCATGCATTCTATATCCATCACTGAACCCAACACAGGGCTTTGTGCTGTTAATTACTCAATAAATATCTGTTGACTGAACAAAATAATTTATTAAAACATAAAATAATTCTCTAATCCTTTGCTTTTTTCCCTTACTCATCCCATGTTGGCCCCACCATTCCTTCCTGATTCTCCTCCTGACCACAGAACTAGACGCTTTAATGCCCCATATCATTGTTATGTAAGACTTAGGTGGCCTAATATGGAAAAATAATGGTTTTATCTCTACACTTAGATGGAACCAGCCATGATTTAGTGCTTTTCAAACTCCTGTCCAGGCCAATATGCATATCCTAAACCTAACCCAGAGGACTCTTATTCCCCCAGCTTACCTCCTGATGACCCCTTATCGGGCTGTCCACTAAAGCTGGGAGTGCTCACAGGAGGTGGGGCTGGGGCACTGGTGGGGACACTTTGCTTTGGCTTTTTGGCTGGCATCTGGGGATCAATCTTTAGCCCTTTCAGGGCTTCAGTGGAGAGATTACGTTTGAGTACAGCTGCCTTTTTGTAGCCATCATATAAACCAAAGGCAATGTCCCGATTAGTGGTTGTCCAGGAAGCCCGTAAATCCACCAAGTGCAGCTGGTGTGTGTGAAAGGCGGGGTCCCCAATCCGAGTAGAGAGCTCCTAAGAAACAGGAAGAGAACCTCAGGGTAGCATGGAAATTCCCACCATTTCTCTTGGACCGCAAGTGCAGAGATAAGAAAACAAGTTTGTTGAATAAACAACCTGTTCTGGGAGAGACAAGAAGGCCTGGAAAAGAAAAACTTAGCATGTATGTTAGATATACCCACTGTATTTTAAATGACTCAGAGAATTTCCACTTACAATCCTTCCTCAATTGGGAAGAAAAACACCAAACAAGGTGCTAGGGGAAAAGTTGTACTCTATTTCCTGAAGGGCAAGAGACTATGTTTAGAAGGAAAGAGAGAAAAGTACTTTTCAAAAACAGTGATGCTGATACAGCTGATCCAAATGAGTGCATCATTCAGTAATGACATATATGCTTGGAATATACTTAGGAACATTACCAGGGACTTAGTCTGAAACCTACTGATACAGACTGAGTTGTGTCCCTCTCCCCCAAATTTACATGTTAAGGCCATCATCCCCAGTGAGATGGTATTTGGAGATGGGGCCTTTAGAAGGTAACCAGGTTTAGATTAGGTCATGAGAATGAGGCCCTCATGATGGGGTTTGTACCCAGAGAGCCTGAAACACCAAAGTTTGTGCTCTCTTTCCAGTGCCATGTGAAGACACAGAAGGCAGCCGTCTATGGGCCAGGAAGACAGCCTTCACCAGAATCTGACCATGCTGGTACCCTGATCTTGGACTTCTCAGCCTCCAGAATCATGGAGGAATAAATTACTGTTGTTTAAACCATCAAATCTATGGTATTTTGCTATGGTAGCTTGAGAAGAACTGAGACACCTACTGATACAAATAAAATAGTAAAGAGCTTGTTTCATGCGGTACCTCCTCTGCCGTGCGATTGCTATGTCGTTGGTACGTGAGGGAAGACAGGCTCAGTAGGTGGGTCTTTGTTACCAAGGGATCAAGGCAGTGATCAGCACTCTCTTCAGTGGGCGAGGCCATCAGATGAACAGTCACCTGACTTAAGTCACTGACCATCTGGGTCACACTCCAGTCCGAGATGAGGCGCCGCATCACTGTGCCCGCTGAGAAAAGGAAGCATACAGGGCCTATGCAGACCAGTCCAGAAGAACAGTGTGGGACAGAGAGAAAGGGAGGGGAACTGAGGAAGGGAAAGAGGACAAGGAATAGGCTAGGAGAAATAAAGGAAGTTCATTTTTTACCTTACCTTGGGGTATAAGCCGCTGGGTTCCCAGAGTGAAGACATGGCCCTGACTGCACTCAATCTGGATGCCCCGCTGCTGGGCAAATGAGGCCCAGTAATGCACCTGGTCACGAGAAGTTAACACTGAATGAAGAATGGCACTGGAGAGATAGTTAAAAGACCAGAGAAAAAAAGACAAATAAACAAGGGAAGGAGAACAGAATGAAGATGTCAGCAAGGATGGCAGAGCCTGACCTGCAGCTGGGGAAAGAGTGCAGTAAAGGACAGCTGCTTGTAGTGCTGGCCAAGTTTCTTCTTGCCGGGTTTCAGGTTATTGAAGAGCTTTCCCCTGCAGATAGGCCTTGTGACACTAGTCCAAGTTGCCCAGAAATTCTGCATCCAGCGCAGGGTACTACTATATAGCAGAATTCGGGGCTGGGCTATGGCTGCAAAGGAAAGCGTAGACATTTCCTAGCTATAGTTAAAATTAGGGAAGAAGCTAAATCCTTCCTTAATTTCAGATTTTAGAGGTTTAAAAACCCAAACAGCATTCAGCCTCGCACTAAATATCCCAACACCCTCTCCTTTCCAAAATCCAAGTTCTTTACTTGCACCAACCCTCTTTGAAAAGGTGCTAACCCAAATCCTCCCTTGCCCTTTCCCCTGTCCCCTCCCCAGAGAACTGAGTAAAGTCCTCAATGTCTAAGCCTACCCTCCCAGCCTTTCCTCCCCATTGTCCCAGACCCAAGCCTCACTGCCACTGTTCCGAGTCAGATCCATCTTGATGGAAAGATTAAGGTTCTCAGAGCGGAAGGCCCGGTAGGAATCATGAAGCTGGCCCAAGGGCACCTCAGGCAGGAACTCTGGGGCCCGAAGAGTGACACCATGGTGATCATGGGGGTTTCCGTGGCATAGCCACTGCAAGTCCAGTGTCATGCAGAGGTCAGGCAGATGAAGGAAGCAGCAGTCGTCATACCTGCCTCACAACAGAATCCCAGTCCTCAGTGCCCTGGTCACTTGCAGCCCTTGGCTCTTCCCCTCTCCCTCCAACCCAAGTCCCTTGCCCTGTTAAGGCCCCACCTACCACTCCACTTACTTAGAGGCTGTTCTCACGTTGACATCCAAGTCACCCTTGAACACAAACTGACCAGGTTTCCAGTGAAACGACAGGTGGCTCCACTCCCAGTGCATATTCTCAGTTGTATTGTATGGATCCTATAACCACCCACAAAAACTTGGTGAGATATGGGTAAGAATATCACCCTTATCTGCCAAATTGTGCCTTTCTCTCCTGCCCCAAGTGCTGTGCAAGCCCCAACCATCCCAATAAGAAAACAACTCATCTGGACTCTCACCTCAGTAGCTAGCTGGTGCAGGTTCGCCTGTTCAACATCCATGTGCCAGTCCCCATGAAACAGAAGACGGCTCTTATCCCACCAGGGCAAGGGTGGGCTGGGGTCAGCTGAAGGCTTGGTCAAGAGGTCCACAGATTGGCCGATCAGTGTCCAGGCTGGATCCCAGCATGGACCCCACACTACCGTGTACTGAAAGATTTCCGCTGGGATAGAGGGGCAAAGGGTACAGCTTGTTACACAACTCAATCCTGTTCCTCTTCCTTCACTGCAGAGGGGCCTCAGTACATCTTCCACCCCAGCCGTCACATCCCTCAGCCAAACCAACTGCTGTCCTCTACTCACAGTGAAAGTCATGGTAGAACTTGAGTGGGGGCATGTTCCTCTCTACCGCCACATTACCCCATGGTAGCCCCAAGTGCAGGATCTGACGCCGACGGGAGCAAGGGTGACCACTCTGCTCGGTGCCCACAAGTCGACCCATTAGCCGCCAGTCACGGATCTCAAACAGGTACCGGGGATAATCTCTTATCCGAACTGTTATTACAGGGAAGATACATACTGGCTATTCAGGGAATGGTCTCAGCATTCTCAGGCATTTTTTCCCCTGCCACTACTTTTACACATATATTTTACAAAGTCAACTGGGAGAACAAAAGCTAGTAGTCGGTAACAAAGCTGAAAAAGGGCAGTGAGATCCTAAGCAGATGGTAAGAATAACACTGAGATCTAAGAGCCACACTAATCCCGGAGATGACTGAATTAGTTCCTTGAAGTTAGCCAAGTAATTTCAGGGTGAAAAGCAGGAACAAAAAAAGGGAAGAGGAGCCTACCCATCCCACTCCACCCATCCAAAAACAGCCAGAGTTCCCAATATAACCAAGCTCCTCTGTAATCACTCAAAGAGCTCCCGGGAGCTGCAAGGGCAAACACTAGGCTCTGCAAATAAAGACTTACCTAGAAAAGTCTTGACACTGCACTTGAGCATACGACACCACTGAATAACAAGATCGACTCCCTCAGCAGGAAAAGGGCTGCCTGGATCAAGCTCTCGAACCTGCTCGAGCACACGTTCAGGCCCATGGAAGGAGGCATCTGCCAGAGCCACCAGCTCTAGCCCTGCCAGGCTCCAAGTGAGCAGTGCCCGGCGCATAGGTGTGTTGCCATAGAGACGACGAGAGCGCTGGATGTAGATTTCAATGTTTTTGTGTTCCAGAGAGGCATAGAGCTCCTCAATTTTGCGGGCTGGCAATAACTCCCCATGCTGCTTCCGAAGGGCAGCTACTTTGGCATCCAGCAGCTGTAGCCTTTTGGCACTCTCCTTACTTTCATCTTTCATCAGTTCATAATTATCACGAAGTTTCACCTCAAAAACGTCATCCAGGAAAACCCATGAGAAATGCTGAACCTTCAAGAGCAGATCAGGTGGGAGTGGGGCAGGGCTTGGACAGGCCTGAGCATGAGCTTCACCTTGATGTAGCCCCTTCAGCCATTTCTGAACTCCCACAGCCTCATCCAGAGTTTGAGAAAAATCATACTGATAAGGAAACTCCACTGACACTGAGCCGAGGGAGAGGAACCAGACACGGTTCCAGAGGGTCTGCAGCGCAGGGAAGGGGTTCCGGTGGAGGATCATTTCCTCCAGTTCAAGTAGCAGCTGCACCTCCACCTCCTTGAAGTTGAAAATGCTATTGCCATCAAAGCCAGCAGCCAGCTCTGGGCAGTAGGCCTGAAGTGAACCCCCATGCCGGCTCAGTGACACACTCTCTGCAGCCAGGGTTATGAACTTGTCCTCAGCTACAAAAGCAGTCAGCTTGGCTGTGCTCACCTCTAGTGTCAGGTTGAGCAGCCGCTTTGGGGGAGATGGCTCAGGCGGATGGCCTTCCAGTTCAGAAGTGGTCTCTGGAGTCTCTAGTGCAAGGAGTGAAACAGTCTCAGGAAAAAGAGTGGCTCTTAGTAGGTCTCTGCACTGCAGGGTGGCCAGGATATGCTGGTACAGGTACATGTGGTCCGGGGGACTCCAGAGTAAGGTCAGCCCTGTACCACACTGAACCTTTGGGGAGCGAGAGAAAAGGATCTGTCAATTACCATGACCCAGAACAGGAGAGAGGACAGGGGCATCACACATGCATACATGACTCAAGAACCTTCTCCACCTGGGAGTCTTTCCTGAGTAGCCCTTGCCTTGTTCTCAGCACCAAGAGCACATAAGAGCATTCATATCTAAGTTCTCCTCAACTAGATCCTAAATGGTCTTAGAGTAAAGGCCATATATTTTAATTATTTGGTATCTATCAAAGTACATCTAGCATATATATCACATACTCAATAAGCCATTTGATATAAACCACTTTATATTTCTGCTAAGTTATCTTTCTATAACTGCCATATTCTGTATAATAACCTCTGCAACAACCAGTTTGAAAATGTTTCATATACTGATTTCGCCTTAACTAAATTCTTAAAAAGTATAAAAAGTAATGCCCTGGCTGGCGTAGCCAGGGCAATGGATTGAGCGTGGGCTGTGAACCAAAGTGTCACAGGTTCAATTTCCAGTCAGGGCACATGCCTGGGTTGCAGGCCACGGCCCCCAGCAACCGCACATTGATGTTTCTCTCTCTTTCTCCCTCCCTTCCTTCTCTAAAAAATAAATAAAATATTTTAAAAAAAGTAATGACCACACACATCAATATAGCAATGGACTTATGTGAAAGTATGCCCCAAAGAAGGAAGCTTAAAAAAGAAAGTCAGTTCTGAACAGCTAAGTGGACAGGGAAAATTTAAATTCCAGGATAGAAAAATTCCTTTGAGCTCCAGGCTCAAAAAACAAACTAATTCTTCAGGATCCAAAGGAAGCTGAAGTCTGACAAACAGGAATATACCACTCTCCTCCTAAGACAGTCCCATGTCCATCTAATACCCTGAGAGAACAGTGTTGGAAAGCTTCTCAAACTTGCCAGCACCTCCATCTTCCAGCCTTTTGATGAGCTGAGTGTTTCAGCAACATGACACAAGATTATGATTTCTAAAAAGCTCTGTTTCAGAGATATGCACTAAAATATTTACAGTGAATATTATTGGTCTAGTATCTGCTTCAAAATAATCCCAGAGCCAGAGGGCAGGGGCAGCTGGTGGAAGTACAGATGAAGCAAGCTGGTCATAAACTGGTAATTATTGAGGCTGGGTGGGAACACAGAGAAGTTCATATAGTCTATCTAGTTTTGCATATACTTTAAATTCCATAATAAAGAGTTAAAAATGTTCAAAACAAGCCAGGAAAAAAGAACACCAGGTGTTGTATTTCTCATAGATGGGTTTCACATCACTCAAAAGACGGGAAATGATTTAAGCCTAGGGAAAACCCAACCTGACTCAACCCCCACATAGAAGCAGTACCTCCAGAGAGCGGATGCTGTTGTGATAGGTGATGGAGAGCATGGAGAGGCTGAGCACGGGGGCAGGGATGTCAGGAGCCTTGCAACAGGGCTGCATCTTCTCTGTGACCGACTTCACCAGCGCAAGCACAAGTCCTTGAATACCCACAGTGGAGGTTTCGGCACTTCCCAGGACAGTCAGTGTGTCTAGTCGGACCTCTGATGCCCCTGACATCCAGAAACCACGTCAGCCTTGATTCTCGACTTCCAACGGACAGCTTCAATCCTTACTCTCCTGGGTTACTTTTCCTCTTCACTCTAGTTATCTCTATTCCCTGTACCTCTCTAAATTCATTCCTCATGTTACAGGGAAATATTTCCTTTCTCATCTTAACCTAAACTTCTGGCAGGGCCAAAGAAGTTCCCTAACTCCTGCAAATTGCCCAGAGATACATCAGTTACTAAACACAAGGGAAGAAAAAATAAAAATAAAAAACTACATGCATCTCATTCTCTTGATCAGACATCAAGGCTATCTTTTTCTTACATGTTTTGCTTAGTACTAACCTTGTATAAGCCCTTAAGAAATAACAAGAAGCCTAAAAGTTATGTAGGACATTTGAGCTTCTCAGCTTCTAACGTAGAAAAATTACAGATAATTAGCTTCATTAAATGAGAAGGAAACAGCGTAATGTGCTTAGGTTACAAACTACCCACTTCGGTATAGACTCCCTGTCCTACTTACCAACGAGGGCAGAAAGGGTGAACAAGTTCATATCCTCCACCTTCAAGTCCACCTTCCACAGTAATGACACAGATTCTCCAAATGAAGATTCCCTAGAGACTGCCGACTTCCCAAACTGTGGGCCCATCAAGGATAACATCCGAGAGAGACACTGGGCACCAGTATCTGATGTTTCTACCTGCAATCCTCGGATAGTACAATCAAGAAACAGGGTATCTGACTGGGTGCTGGACAGGCCCAGAGGCTGATTATAGCTGCCCTAGAAAAGAAGCAGAGGGACCCCAGTAGAAGCACTCACATACACACTTCTATAAGACACTAATGCATCACCTGCTGCCAAAAAGGTGCTCTATGCTCTGAAGTAGGGCTGGATGAGGAAACTGCATGGACTCCTGTTCACTGAAGTCCATACCTACCTGCAGTGTGAAGGAGTCCAGGACAAGTGCCTCACCCCAAACATGCATATTGGGTGGGTGCGGTGCCCGCTGAATGTGGGAGTCACTGCCCACTCTCCAGCAGAGGTGGTCCACAGTTAGGATGCCCCGCTGATGGATACTTTGTGGCCTTAGGTGCTGGTAATCTAAAACAAAGAGGTGGAAGAGAAGCATTCTATGGAGCCACTGTGGCCATCGATTGGGTCCAGCTCCACCATGGACAGGTTTTTGTACCTTTTCCACCCCAGAGCCTTACCCAGAGAGATGGAGTTGAATCCCAAGGCAAAGGGTGGTGTATCTCCAAGCTGAATGGAAATGTTGACATTGGAGATGGAGGTGCTAAAGATGATGGGAGCCAGGATTTGGGGAAAAGTTCTGCATAATGACAAGACATCACTGTTTGATAAGTAAAGAATTGCAGCTTCCTATAATGGAGGCTCTCAAAAATCAGGGTGAGTTTAATTATGGTTCTTAGGAATAGATGCAACTAGAAAATAAAAGACTGCCCCTGGCTGGTGTGGTGCAGTGGATTGAGCATTGGCCTGCAAACCAGAGGGTCACTGGTTTGATTCCTGGTAAGGGGGGTTGTGGGCCAGGTCCCCAATTGGGGGAGCACAGGAGGCAACCAATCAATGTTTCTCTCACACATTGATGTTTCTCTCCCTCTCTTCCTCCCTCCCTCCCTTTTCTCTAAAAATAAGTGAATAGAATCTTTAAAAAAAAAAGAAAAATAAAAGACTGAACTCATCAGTTCACTGTTACTCTGAATGGTTAATCTGTAGGAATGGCAAAAGGGTATTACATTGAACCATACGAAATGGCCATTTCATAGGTCAACTATGGTGAACATCAGGTAGTCATAGAATTCAACCTATTACAACCAAGGAGCATCGCTTCCACACTATTAACCTTAAGTTCTCTACGCCACACAATGCAAACACTACACAAAAAGAGAAATGGCACTGCTAACATGACCTGTCACCTTATAATATGTGGCAGACAAGATAGTGTTTATCATTTAAGTTCAGTTCAACAAACATTAAATTGTTTATTAAGGCACTGTGCCAGGTACTGAGGACATAAAAAAGGGGGCATCATCCTACCATCAAAGAGTCTAATCTAATGGGGAAGATATATAAAATATGATTGTTACTGAGACTGGGCCATTGAAACTTAGATTTAGAAAGATCAAACAGTCAAATACGTATTTCACACAAGATGTCACTTCAAACCAAAAGAATTGCAGGGAATCCATCTGATGAGATAGCGGTTAAAAAAGATTACACTGACCTTTTTCCCCTTTGCTTAAGAACAGATGAACTAGACCCTTGGGTCTCAAGTGCTAGCATGTGCATCCAGTGAGAGAACTCCTGGTGCCGGTAATGAATAATGCAAGTGTTCAGAACCAGGGAGGCTGAGAGGTCGATGGTGGTCACCTAGAAATGAGAACACCAGCACTATGAGCTCGGGTTTTATCTCATAAGGCAGTGATATAGGAGAGAACAGAGAAAGGAATGATTTTTGGTACCACAATCACCACACCTGCACACTAGCCTTGAGGGAGTTGAGGCAGACAATGCGCTGGCGGCTCTGGGACAGCAACAACCCATCTGTAAGGGCAGAGGGCAGATCTGAGAACACTGAGAGCAATAGGTAAAACTACAGGCAGGCAAGGAGATGAACAGATTGTCACTAACACTCAAGAGTTGGGGTTATTTTCTCTCAGTATGGTTCCCTCCTCACCCTCCCCACTGATATCAAATTAAGAAGACTCTGTGGTGCACGGGGAAAGAGAGTGTCTGGTCCTCCCATTCTCTCTCAGTAACAGCATCCCTACCCACAAACCTTTTAATAGGAGTTCAGTGCTCATCTGTGCCATGTCGGAGTTTGCTGTGAAGCTTCGAAGGGGCAGCTGATCCTCATCACGGTGGTAGAGGAAATGCAGCAGCTTCAGCGTCCAGTTCAGATGCCTGGACCAGAAACAGACTCTAGCTCAGAAGTATGTGGAATGCCCTTTCTCCCCACAGACGAACTCAGTGCAGCTACTAGCTGCATATACCAGCATATAGCTCCAACTATTACTTTCCACACCTCTGTGCCAGGAGAGATCTCACCTCTTTTGACTATTCATGGACAGCACCACACTTGTGATCTCCATTTTCACCTTCACCTGGTCTGGCAGCTGCTGAAGGAGGTTTAGACCAGGCAGACTTGGCTCAGTCAAGTCCTTTGTCACTTCTGAAAATATGAATGAATGATATAAGAGCCACAAATCCTTAACATTCCCAAATTTCCAAAAATTCCCTGTCCTCTTTGGCCAAAATTTCCCATATAAAATAAGCTAAGCAAATGCCCAATCTTAGGCTACAAGGCAAATATCCCAGAGATTAAGGTACCTGCTGTACTTCCTTCCCCAGAGTCTAAAAAATAGTATGGGGAGCAGATCGGTATAATAGAAAGAATATGGGCTTTACAGTCAACTAACTTAAACCCCACTTTTAATATCAACTAGCTGTGTGCTAGCTGATCTTCATAAGCTTCAGGGTCCTCATTTGTGCAATGCTGAGAGGACATATATAAAACACATAGTACAGGTCTAATCTACAATAATTACCCACTAAATGTTGGTTCTTTCACCTACCACAAATTAATGCCCTATTTCCTCTATCTATTCTCAGGGTGCAAGGCCATGGTGACTAACAAATCACACCTAAATGAAT
The DNA here is from genome assembly GCF_004126475.2 of Phyllostomus discolor. NCBI lineage: Eukaryota > Metazoa > Chordata > Mammalia > Chiroptera > Phyllostomidae > Phyllostomus > Phyllostomus discolor. The sequence goes on along the minus strand of NC_040910.2, from coordinate 79,268,755 downwards.
AGTGAAACAGTTATTTTTTCCTACTTCCAAAACCACCTGAGAACAGGACAACCAAGAAGTTCACTGACTGAGGCTTTACCTGAACAGGGAGCAGGCTTAGGTGCCAGGCCTGGGCCCTGGTGCAGCAGCTGACTATGGAAGAGGCCCTCATGCAATTCAGCATGAAGTGTCCACACATCCACAGTGATGGCCTTCAGGTGCCGACTCCTGATGCCCACCTCTAGACACAGCTTTAGGGACAGTGAGAGCTCTGCTAGGCAGGTGTCCTCCTACAGAAGAATAAGCTTATAAGGTATGTATATGTGTGTAGAGAGCTTGGGAATTTTGGGTCAAAATGCAGTGGCCTGGAACACTACCTTGAGAGAACCCCATAAGGACACAGAATCTCTGGGTTAAGCCCTAAGCTCTTTGATACACACAGAAAGATACAAGACAGCTGAAGGACCATGGCATACTCACCAACTGGCCACTCTTTAGAACTTTGCTGTTGATCTGACTTAAGCTCACCTCACATTTTAGCCTGGGAAAGGAAAAAAAATTAAAAGCACTTGGCCCCTTTCCTCACTGTTTATCTTCAATCAAGCTTTGTTGGCTGGTAGGAACAAGAAAAGCAAAAGTGCCTAACCTTAGCCTTTCCTCAAATTACATGGAATGAGCCCTGGCTGGTGTGGCTTAGTTTACTGAGTGCCAGCCTTGGAACCAAAGGGTTGCCAGTTCAATTCTCAGTCAGGGCACATGCCTGGGTTGCAAACCAGGTCCCCGGTAGGGGGCGCTCGAGAGGCAATCACACGTTGTTTCTCTCCCTCTCTTTCTCCCTCCCTCCCCATCTCTAAAAATAAATAAATAAAATCTTTTTTAAAAATTACATGGAATGAGAAGGCCCTGACAGCCACCCACCCTGAAACAACTACAAGGAAAGAATCGGACTACTAGACCCTTTTCTACCCAGAGTTTACCTTTTCCCATCACTATCCAAAAGAAAGCTGCTTTCTCTGATTTGAATATGCCACAAGGACTCAGAAGTAGCCACCTTGAGAACCATGATGTTTATAGAATCTACATGAATGGAGAATAGCTGGAAAGAATAAACAAAGAAGAACAACAATTAATGCTAAGGCACTGCCTTTCCTTTCCAACAGAAAAAGAGTAAGAGGAAGCTCTTAGTATCATGCCTCAAATAGGAGAAAAATCCACCAATGACTCCAAAGCCAGTCATTCCTAGAATAGGCCAAAAAAGTGGGAGAGGTAGTCTGACCTGACATAAGATCTTCGATAAAGCTGGGCTGAAGGACAGCTCCTCGTGATGCACTCCAGTGCTCTGGGAGAATGGAGCAAATAGTCCAGAAGCCTTCTGTAGGTCGGTTCTGATACGCACTTCTCCAAAGCACAATGCCACATAGCGCCTGCCCAGAAGAGAAACTTCATGCCATCAGGCCCATCCCTTCCACAGCTGTCTCTTCTTCTTCCTCACAGTCACTCCCCCTTCCTCCCTAAAAATGGTGCTCAAATCATTGAGGATGGTCTCATAGTAGTTATCAATATCTGTTTCATAAGATAATCACTTCCAGACTAACCACGAGACATCAAGCCAAGGGCCCACTTCCCTTCTCAGACTTTGAGGCCTGTGTAGAAGAATTTCATTTTCTGCAAACCCAAATCCCAAAATAGTCCCCAAAGGAAAAATGAGAATATAGGGTACTCACGGCAGATCATGGCTAAGGAGTTTGCTGGAAATCCATAGGCTATCGATTTCCTAAAACATGGGAGAAAGCTTTGTACATTAGCTTCTAGGCAAGACATGAGCAGCTTGACAAGCCAGGAAAGGTTCTGAGAAGAGGGAAGTACTATAGCCCTTCCATGAATTATCCTCCATTCCATTTGTACGGGCTTCTCTACTCTGCACTATATCCTGCCCCTAACAATGATGTTAGTATTCCCCTTTCATGGATAAGTTACCCTTTTTCCCCTCTTAAATTAGAACAGTAAGCTCTTCTAATTCCTCTTATCTTTGTTCTACTATCTACTATCTACTTTGTTATACTGTGCTTGATCTCTGTATCTTTCTTATGTGGTCTGGACACTTTGTGCCTTATAAGCATTTTTAGTTGAAAAAGTTACAGCAATCCCGGCATTCCCAAAATAAACTAAGATCACCTTGGCAAAAAAGACAGCAAGACTGGGTTAATGAAGGAAGTCCCCCAGAATTCCTTTTGAAAGAAAATTAAAAGCTGAAATTCAGCTGAATCAACTGTCCCCCCACACACAAACACAAACACACCCGGGGAGTTCCCCAGGACTCACCACTGTTTGCTGGTGCTGCTGAAACTTAAGACTGACATTCTGGATCCAAAAAAAAGAGCCAATCTTTAGCTCCGCCTGCAGCTTCTGCTGACACCACTTGGTGACCAACCGGACCACAAGCCACCTGCAGAGAAGTCCCTGTGAGTTCATAGGACCCTCTCCCAATTATGTCTTCCCTCACTACTTGTTGGTCCTAGAAACCCTTGCAAAGGGTCAAATCCTGAGGCTGGGACTTCTGGGCAACTCTCCTGTCTCCCAAACACCACGCTGTCACATACATTCAGCCACAACAATCAGAACTGTTGCTCTAGGGTGTCCCCTCCACCCAGATGTAATCAGATAAACTAAACTCCACCTTCTAAGTTGAAGACAAAGAAAGCAACCCCTGAAATCTTTAGGAACCCTAGAGGTAGAAAGATGAGGACCCAACAGCAGTCGAAGTACAAGCAGCCGTGTCAGATGTGTCATCACACACTCCACAAAGAGCCTATGTCTTCGCCCTCCAGACAGATGTCCGCAGGAAGGCACTGTGGGGTCACACCCGGCCAGCTCTAATGCCACTCTTCCCTAGGCAGCCAAACCTGTTCCGGCTTCCCAGGGCAAGGCTGCAGGTGCCCTTTGTATTCGGTGAAGGAGACACTCAGGGGCATGTAGAGTTAAAAAGGGAGACCACTGAGCCGGGCCTCCTCCTCACACACATTCACCTCCCAGGCACATCATTTCCTCAGGCCTCACCCGCTCCCTTAGTCTTCCCCAATCCCAGCTCCTCCGCGCCAGCTCCCGCCCCGCACCCGGATCGACCCCTCCCGCCGCCCGCGCACGAACCCCTCCAGCCCTCTCCCCATCTGCCTCCCCCTCCCGCGAGCGCCTCTGTCCAGCGCGCCCCCCTTCTTCAGCCTCTCTTCCTCCCACCATCTCCGCCACCCCGCCGTAGCCCGGATCCCCTCACCGGCCTAGGAAGAGGGCGAACACCGCAACCAACAGCAAGGCCAACAGCGCTGCGAAGAACAGGGGCATTACGGCCCCTGCCCGGCCTGGCTCCAGCCCCCGCCCGGCCGGGTCCCCCCCACTCCAGTCCTCCACTGCTCCGTGTTGGGCCGACCAGCCGCACGCGCAGGGACGCACCCCCCCCACCCTCAGCGGGCCAGCCAGCCAGCCAGCCAGCAGCTGTGTCGTTGCCACGCCCCACCCCACCCCCGCCGGCGCGCGCAATCCGGCAGGGCCGACCGGCTGTAAGCCCGAAGTGAAGGCGTGGCTCTGGAAGGAAAGCGCTGAAGAGTGGACCTCGCGCGGACTGACAAACACACCCCACTCCCAGCCGCACCCTTCCGTGCCCGGAAATGCGGGGCCGCGGAGCCTGGAACTCTGGGGGTACAGTCTGAACCGCTCCCTGCTTTGCAGTGGATCAGGCCCGCCTCTGAGAGTTCCACTTACAAAACACGTTCCTAGGATACAGTCTGCTTGCCCACTTAGGGTCTGGACCGAGTATACTGCAGAAGTTATACCTCTGAGTCATACGAAGTAGCTTCCCTGTTATTCAAGGGCCTTGTCTAAAAATCATTGAGAAAACCAAGAGGTACTGTAAGGCATCAAAGGAATTAGTTTTTAATCCACTAAGAAGTGAATTTCATTCACTGTTTCAATACTGTTCTAGTCAGTTAATATGTATTGACCTGTTGTGTGGGCGGCACCATTCTGAACCCTACTTGGAGTTTTCAGGTCTGCAGAGTGCAATCTGGGCGTGCGGCGGGGGTGGGGGTGAGGATACCATAAAAGTAGTAGAGGATAGTGTTCTTGCCCTTCAGCAACAAATAGCTGACCTGGGAAGCAAACAATTACACAAAATGGGAGAAATTCAGGTCTATTTTTTTTTATTTTGTCTGTTTCCTTCTCTATGAAATGAAGGAATTGGACAAAGGTTCCTTCCAACTCTATTCTGGTGGTGCTAATACAGTACAAGCTGAAGAAATTCTGAGGATTTCGAAATAGGTATTTCACATACTTTACTCTCACACCCTAATTTCCATAAACATCCTTCAGATTTTATTTGGAGACTCGCTTTCATTCCTTCAGATAAAGCACCATTTCAACTTTCACCTGGGTTGTCCAAAGTTGCTTTTCAACCCTCCAACTGGTTCCTTCTCTAGCCCTCTCATTACTAATTTCACATGTTCCTCAGGGCTTCCCCACTGCTTCTTTATAATCCATGCCTATCTCTCAAGCACCCTTGTCCTACCGTCCTCCTAGTAATCTGCAGCCTGCCGACAGGGTGTTCTGTCTGTGAACCTTCAGGGAAGGCCCAACAACTCAGGGAACACTCTGGCCAAGCCAAGGAGGGGTACCTTGCAACACAGCTCCCTACTCTCATTCATCTTGTCCAATCTACTCTCTTTAAGCAGCTGATTTCTGACATTTCCTTTCTTCCCAGACTTACCATCCTACCAACCAACTGAGCCTGAAATGTTGACTTTATCATTTGTCTACTTCCTGGGAAAACTCTCAAGGGATCAATGCAACTGAAGTGGAATAGGAGGGAGAGTGCATAGCTGTAGTTAAACTAGTTCATGGTCTCAACTTACTGAAACAAATCTTTCTAAAAGAAACCATGTTTTTTAATGTAAGGGGCCATGTCTGGCACAGACCTGGTACAGGTTTCCCAGCTATCTGAAAATAGAGTGTACCTATGAAACCTTTAATAAGCTGAAATGGCGTAAAGCAAAGAGTATCCCCAGCTTTCTCAAAGCTCACATTATTACCTATTTTTACTAACTTAACTGAAAAGCATTTTTGCTTTGATGAAAAGTCATTGAACACTTTCTTCTTTTGTGAAAGGGAAGTAGTGTACAACAGAAACTTTTGGAAAGTGGGGGAGACCTGTATCCCCAATGTGTTCTACCTTAACTCCCTAAAGCAAACAGGAAAATAAAAACCTAGAAATTTCCAAAAATAAAAGGCCTGTTAATCAGTGAAATTCCAGCAGATGGCAGAAACCCTCGATCACTGCTGCATTTTTGTAGGAGCAAACTTTCTAGACTTGACCAGCAGAGGACAGGGAGAAAATGAGGTGAGCAGAGGACAAAAGTTTTCTACCTACCTTTTCAGGGAAAGATATTCCTACATTGTCCCCAAAAGAGTAGTTATCTATCAAGAGCTAAACATTATTGTAGTGTAGTGAAAAGAACACATGCCAGGACAGCCTGGTGTGGCTCAGTTGTTTGAGCCTCATTCCATTCACCAAAAGGTGGATTTCCCAGTATGGGCACAAGCCTAGTCGCAGGTCCAGTCCCGGATGGGGTGTGTGTAAAACACAACGGATAGATGTTTCTCTCCCTCTCTACCCCTTACTCTAAAATCAGTGAATGTGTCCCTAGGTGAGGATTAAAAATAAAAAATAAAAAATAAAAAAAACATGTGCCAGACACAGCTGGATTCCTATCCTCAAACTATTTACTAGCTTTAAGAATTCGGGCAGTTACTCATCTTTTCTGTTTTGCATTGGTAAAACTGTAATATCTACCCTTATCTGTGAGGATTAAATGAGTTAAGATCTGCAACATTATGCCTAGTATTTAGCAGACAGTGAATAAATGTGGGTTCCTCTTTCTACTACTATCCTTTTCTCAACTGCAGTAACAGGTCTAGAGTAAAACATTTTTTGAGGGTCTTTAGTCATAATTTTAGTGAAAAATTGAACAACAATAAGGTGCTAGACAAGTGAAAGTAGAAAAAGGAAAAATTTAGATGCAAGTAAGGCTCTTAAAAGGGCCCACACCAAAGGTTTGCAGCATTTCAAAAGGATGATAGCAATGACTCTCAGGACTCAAAGATTAATCAAATCATGGAATAGCACCCCTGGCCCTGGCTGGTGTGGTTCAGTGGGTTGAGTGCCAGCCTGCAAACCAAAAGGTCACTGGTTCAATCCCAGTCAGGGCACATGCCTGGGTTGCAGGCCAGGCCCCCAGTTAGGGACCTGTGACAAGCAACCAATCAATGTTTCCATGTTCCTTCCCTCTCTGCCCCCCTCCCTTCCCCCCTCTCTGAAAATAAATGAATAAAAAAAATAGTGCACCTAATAAATGACAACACAGTGACTAACAATGAAATCTTTTTATCATTTTAGAGAAAGAAAGCAGGGAAAAAGTCACACACATTAATAATCCATGATGCCAAGCTTCTGAAGAGTAAAAATTTCCCGGTTAGGTGGGATTTTTCCCTCAGTTTCTGTTTTATCAATATGAGTAAAATGCACCTGCTCCTTTACCAACAAGTCTTGCACTCAGAAAGAACGGACCCAAGTCTGGGAGAACAACCATTTCAACTGGGAAGGGCTAAAGCTTCCACACACAGTTACTGTTTTCTGCGTCCATCTTCATCTCAGTGGTGACATGGCCAATGCCCAGGGACCCTGTGGCGCCGATCCCAAGGTGAGACAGCAGCAGATGTCAATGAACACTATGTGGTGACAGTGGCTCACAGCCTGCAGACTCACAGCTCTGCATGGTGGGCTTCTACCTTCAACAGCTCACTGGGTTTCATGAAGATGCCTTCCATGGCTTTCCAGTAGTTATTCTGGCTTGGCTGAGCCATGCCATGCACCTCTTTTTGCCCACTGATGGGTCGACCATATTGTTCTCCTGTGACAGACAGCAGAACCTCGGTGGAAGAATGCTTGAACCGCACCTCACCGTCCCTCACCCAGTAGGGCCCGTTACAGAGCACTGTCCAGTCATCCAGATAATCACCTTCACCTTCCTCACCAAACGCACTTACTTCCTGGAAGACATAAATGATAGCAACATTAGCATAGCTGGTACATAGGCTCGGAAAGGGGAGGAAGGCAATAAGAAGAAAAACAAAACTACCCAAAAGTGAAAAATGAGAGGCTTTCCAGGGTTGTTTAAAAATAAGCAAATCATTTAAATTGTGGGAAAAAGGTAAGACATAGCAGACACAAAATCAGTTGCCCTAATATATGGTCCAAATATGTATTTTGCAAATAACCCTTTATTTCCCTTGTATTTTCTATTATAGTCTTCAAATACTTTATAGCTCTTTTTATTTGGCTTTAAATATTCTGCTTCATTCCCTTAACTAGATTTTAAGTGACCTGGTGAGAAACACAAGCTAGAGACAAGCAGACCCTGAATCTCAACTCTATTCCTTCCTATGTAACCCTTTCGAGCCTTTATTTTCTCTTCTATAAAATGACAACAATATCATCTTAAAGAATAATTATGAGAATTAAATAAAGTAAGAAATGTTAATTGAACAAATTAGAGCAGATCCTATCTTCTACTCCTTTTTTAATCCCATTCTCCTTAGGGCCAAATATTCAGAGTTTCTATCACAATAAAAAAGTTGCTGATTAATTCAGAAATATATATAATTTAAACACAAATAGCTATATAATTTTAAATGATAAAAAGCAGCCATTTGGAAAGTCTAAGACTAAAGGCAAAAGGATCTGCATGTAACCAACAATTCGACTACTACTACCGTATTTGTACACTAGAACTGCGCACGCAGGTAAATGCATGGCAGTGGAGCCAGGTATCTCACTGTCAGAGTGGGAATTTACAAATAAGCCAAGGAAGGAGGCTAGAATGATCTATGTGGTAATAGAGTTGGAGACATCATTAAGAACTCATGTTTAACTTAATATACATACAAATGGTTACACGTATAAACATTTATAGATATGTGTATATATGTTTACATACATGTTTCTTTGCTCTGTTAGTGGAGAAGGCCTAAAAGTAAAACTACTTCAGCCAGGTAACTGGTATCAACAGTAATAAATCATGTAGCTAGCATATATCCTTGATATGATGTGATGAAAATGGCACCTTACCTCTGTGACCTTTCTCCCAAAAACCCTTATAAATCCAGTCAAATCATAAGAAAAAAATCAAACAAATTACAGTGGAGAAGCACCCTATAATATACCTAACCAGCACCCCTCAAAACTGTCAATCAAGGTCATTAAAAACAAGAAGAATCTGAGAACTGTCACAACCAAGAGAAACTTAGAGACATGACAATTAAATGTGATACAGTATCCGGGATGGGATTCTAGAACAGAAAAAGGAGAGTAGTAAAAACTAAGAAAACTAAAATAAACTATGGACTTTAGTAGATAACAATGTATCAATATTATCAATTAACTATAGCAAACCTATCATACTAATGTAAAATGTTAATAGGGAAAACTATAAACAGAGTTGGAGTGGGAGGGAAGCAGTCATTAAGGGGTTCTACATCCCGCCAAAACTCAAGGCTTAAAAAATATGGCATAGGACCTGGTCAGGTAGCTCAGTTGGTTGGAGCATTGGCCCAGTATGCCAAGGTTGCGGGTTCAATCCCCCATCAGGGTACATATAGGAAACAACCAATGAATGCATAAATAAATGGAACAATGAATCAATATTTCTCTTTCCCCTTTTCTTTCTCTGTCTAAAAAAGCAATAAAAAATTTTTTTAATGGCACAATACCTAATTCATTTTCCTAATGTGGTCAGTTGGCATCATTAAAATAATAATAGCCCTGGCTGGTGTAGCTAAGTGGATTAACTGTGGTCTGTGAACCAAAGGGTCGTCAGTTCGATTCCCAGTCAGGGCACATGCCTGGGTTGCAAACCAGGTCCCCAGTATGGGGCATGTGAGAGGCAATCATACATTGATGCTTCTCTCCCTGTCTTTCTCCCTCCCTTCCCCTCTCTCTAAAAATAAATAAATAAAACCTTAAAAAATATTTTTATTGCAAGTTTGGAAAACATTAGGTTTCTTTACTGCAGGATTTATCAAGATAACTTGATATGCTAATGGATACTTAATCTGTCTGTCTTCCTCACTTATTGACTTGATCTAGATGTAAAGTCTCCATTTTGACCAGAAACAATTTCTTTCACACATATGTGACAAAGCCAATTCTCCAGGTCTGGAGAGCAGAGAATATCTACACCTAAAAAAGAAAGGACTAACAACCAAGTTGTCAAACAACTCAACTGACTAAAGCACAAAACAGCAATGACCCACAGGACGTCACTTCACCTGGTTTCTAGAAAGCGGTGAAATGAAGTGGTGACTATGGAGGTTTCGGCCAGTGTTGACATGTGTCAGTCGGATGGGCTGGCCACATCTGATGGGGGTTCCCCTCTCACACACTGTGGAGGTCTTCCCCCGTATCCTCCAGTAGCTATTGCTGTCATCCACAGAGGTCACACCTGTCACTGACTGCTGCCCACTACCTGCAGTCAAAAAAAATAAAAAAAAAGAGGTTGAGTTCATCTGGACCCTTGTTTCTTTCCCATAGCCAATAATGTGCCCCATAATATGCTTGGAGGGGTGGGGAGGAAACTGTATGCTTGCTAATAATTTTCTCTTTTATAATATTAATATTTGTGTAGGTACTAATATACATACTAATATATGTGTGTATAATATACATACTAATATATACATATTAATATATATTCACAACTAATACATATGAGAAATATATATATTTAGTGTATATATACTAAATGTATTTATATAGTATTAGTTATGAATGATAAACTATATCTAAGAGTGTACCATATTAGAAAATTCCAAGAATTTGCACCAAAGGATACTAAATAAATGAACATATGTGGGTTTTTTGGAAGCACAGTCAGTGTTTACCTATATATAGTAGTTGGGATAGCCTGTAGTATATCCCAGGTGTCTACTCATATAATTGTAACATGTTTGTAATATTATTTAATGTTTACTATCTATTAATTTTTATCACATTTCACAAATAAAATGCGACCAGTTTTTACTGTCAACTTTAATCCAAACAGCCATACAGCTCCCAAATTCCTATAAGTGATCTATCAATATATTATAAAAGTATTCTGAAGTCATCTAAATTTGATTAACACTGCCTAAAGTGGTAAAATCCTGCAAGTTAAGAGGCACTGGGTTCCTGGTTGGTGTGGCTCAATGGATTGGGCACCGGCCTGCAAACCAGAGGTTCGCCAGTTCGGTTCTCAGAGAGGGCTCATGCCTAGGTTGCTTGTCAGGCCCCCAGCCAGGAGTGCTCCGGAGGCAACCACACATTGATGTTTTTCTCCCTCTCTTTCTCCCTCTAAAATAAATAAATAAAATCTTAAAAAAAAAAAAAAAGGAGGCACTGGGTTAAACATGTAGCTTAACAAAAAAGATATGCAAGTAATCACTGGCTAGTTAATGTGTACTGAGCATTTACTAGGTGTCAGATACTAACCGAAGCCTTTTGACAGAATATTCATATTTGGTATGCACATCTATTACTATTATTATTATCACCTCTATTTTACACTGGAGTGTCAGTAAGGTTGAATAGTATGCCCAAAGTCATACAATTCTAAGCAACAGTACTCAGGTTTGAATCTCGATTCTCCAATTCTAAAACTCACATTCTTAACCTCTACCACGTGGCCTCCCACTCTTCTGTCAAACTCGCCCAGATAGGCCACTCTCTCATATAAACACCGCGGGTATTCTCTTCCCTAGGCCTCATGCACTACACTAATCTTTAAAAGTACCCCATATTTCCCAGATACCTTCTTTAGGTACTCTTGCCTATTCCTCCTACTTTTGCCTTCAGTCCCTTGGCCCTGCCTGACTGCAGCTTTTTAATGACACCCCTTTTACCACTTGACACATGACGTCTTATCCCACAGTTATCTGGGTGAATGTTTGTAACTAAACTACCGGCTTCTCTCTATTGCTTCTTCCACTCATGCGTTTTTACATCTTTAAAAAAAAAAAGTCCCAAACCCACCCCTTCCTCCTTACTTCTGGTTATTACCTTACAGTTCTCGTGGTTGGTCCTTAACTGCCATGTCTCACTAAATCATGATCTATACTTTCTGTCTTCTACTTCTTCACTTTCTATCACACCCCCACTTCCCCTCCCATCCTTAGACCCTGTGATTACCCAGAGTTCTATACCTGGTACTTATCCATTCTTAAATACAGTTATACCTCAGTACTCATCGGCTTCAGAACTCATCAAACCCTGCACTTGTCACATGTTGATGAGAAAAAAAAGTTTCAGCATTAGGCGCTTGCTCGGGACTTGTCGCACGTGCTAGAACTTGTGTGAGTCAGGACGCCGCCCCACAAGAGAAAATGCTTCATCACTCTTCACAATCGGTACTCATCGGTTTCTGCACTCATCGCAAGTTCTGGAACAAATTAACAACGAGTACCAAGGTACCACTGTACTTGTTGGGAGTCAGGACAAAAGCATGTATAAGCCCTTCAACCACTTTTTCAAGTGACTCAAATTGACACCAGATTGAGGACCACAGTCCATCCTGGGCAATTTCATTTACTCTATCCACGTCTTTAACCACCACATATACAAAGATGTTGAACAGATGCTCTTCAATGTATGACAATGGGTTGTGTCCTGATAAATCCATTGCATGTTGAAAATATAGTAAGTCAAAATGTATTTAATACCTAACCTACCAAACACCAGAGATTAGCCTAGTTTGCTTCTATTGAACGTGTACCACTTTCACACCACTGTAAAGTTGAAAATTTTTTTAAGTTGGGGACCATGTGTACTTAACTCTGTATCTTGGGCTCAGCACAGATTTCTGAGCTCTAGACTGAACCTGGTTCTCAAATCTGGCTACCCATCAGGAGCACCTAAAGAGCTTTTTAAAACTTACAGATTCCTACTGGCAGGACTCTGATTCAGTAGATCCAAAATAAAAAAGTAGATCAATTTAAAAGTAATAAACCAGACACATAGAAGGTGTTTGCTGAATGGCTGCTAGGATTACTAAGACATCCCAACACTGACAACTCAGTTCCTTTCCAAATCTAACCAGTCAGACAGGTTTTGAGAAACATGAACCACAAACTAGCCTCCATCTGAGAGATCTCCTTCCTCTCTTAGCTATTAGCATCAACAGTCATACAACACAGGCCCGTAGCAGTCACTAGTCCACTAATTTTTTTCTTTTTGGCTGTTTGTTTCCTTGTAACTTGCTGACTGATCACCATATCTCCTGTATTGAGAACAGTAATAGGCACACAGTAGGAGCTCATTAGACTGAATGAATCCATAAATAATGGCTGAATTATAAATGAACACACAAAGCATTTTAATTTCACATGATAAAAAACTCTCAAATTGGTTTCCTCTCCAATTCCAGTGAGTGCTTTAGTTTAAATTCTTTACCAGAAGGGTAAGGTTTGATTGATAAAAAGGGGGCAAAGGAAAAGAGTTGAAGAGCAAGTGTTACTATCAAGAGCAAGAGCTAGAACCTCTAAAGGGTCGTAGCCAAAGAGTGGGTTCTTGGAGTTCAAAACTTCAGAGATACAGCACTTACTGTATTTTTTCTACATGTCTGTCTCTCCCACACTGACTAGTGCTAGCCAGGAGTAACTGAAAAAAGGCTTTGAAACTGGGCAAATTTAGGTCAAATTCAGACTCTGTCATTCGCTAGCTGCAAGGCTTTGAGCAAGCGATTCAGAGTCTGTTTCCTCATCCATGAAATGAGGATATCAGTAGTGTCTACCTCGTGTGAATGTTACATATGAGAGTATATATGTAATAGATGTACACTCTGTAGCTCACCAGAATGAAGTTGGTATTATGATTAAGATGCCTTAGGACAACCCAATTCTCCGGCTCTCTGTCTCCAGAACTCAAGAACCTTGCCTGGGCTCCCCAAACCTTCCCAGACCACACCCCTCAGATTTTCTGTAGGCCCCGCCCCCCAGCGACTACCAGGCTTTCCCAGCCCACCCACACCCGGGCCACAGTACCTGACCCATAGCGCACGTCGTGTGAGTGCAGTCGCACGTTGTGGCGCGTATTGAGTAACTTCACCACAGAACCGCACGTAACGACAGCCAGATTGGATGCTCCCACAGCACTACACAAAGTCGCGAACAACAGTAGCGATACCACAGCCATTCTGTGTGTCCCGCAGTGCCTCTAACCTCCGAAGAAATCGCCGCCGCCCCCCGGAACCGGAAGCTAAGGGCGGAATCACAGAGAAGAGGAAATGAAAAAGCCTTAGTTTGGTCTTTATGGTTCCTTTGGCTAGAGCGGCCTGAGGAATTCGCTAAGCCTGGTTGCTTCCGATCCTCTCGTTCTGTTCCCGTGGCTCTGGCCCAACAGCTGCCGTCCTGAACTGCTTCTGGCAGTTTTCGTGACCTCCCGGATGATGCCCGGAGAGCTGGGTGGGAGAAGAGACCAAGGAATGTCCCGCCCACTCCCAGTGACAGGGAGCCGGAAGTGACGTATCACGTTGACGCAGCAGCGGCGGCGGTGGCGGCGGAGGATCGGTGCGGTGGTAGCTTACTATCCTTTCCCGGTCTGGGTTTGACGACTCCATTTTCCTCCGTGGGGGTTTAGCGCAACGGAGAAGCGGCGGGCTACGGGTAGGTGAAGTTCGGACTGGAAAACGTGCTGCTTGAATGGGTCAGGTGGGGCACCAGGCTCCTAAGGCCTGGTCCTGTAAGAGAAGAGGTACTGGGGAGTCGTATGCGGGAAGATCTGGGGTCCCCGGCCTTCCGAGCTCAATGAGGGAGAAGAAGGAGGAAAGCCGGATAGTTGCTCAGAGTCTCTAGGCTTTTCCGAACCCCGTGCCACCCGGAGCCCGTGAATTGGGCGGCCTGTTGTATCAACAGTCTTCCTCGAATCCCGTCCTTCTTCTGTCGTAGCTTCTGAAAACTGGGCCACGCGAAATGATTGGAAATGGGATGGGTCTCTGGCTTCTGAGTCAAGATCAGGTGATTGAATTGTTTGTTCTGGAGATGTAGTATCTATGGAGCTTTCAGCATCTCGACCATCAGGCCTAAAGGGCTGTGCCAAATTCCATCTTTTTCTGTATTATTGAATAGTAAAGTTAGAACTTTCTGTAGACGATTGGCTGCTTCCACAAACGCCTACCACAGAAATCAAAATGGGCTATTAGTCAAAATGTTGTTTTCTTCCAGTTTCTGCCTTTCTTTCCTGGCATTTCCTTGAACCAGCTGGAGCAGTACTTTTCCCTTGGTTGTTGCAAAAATTGATACTTACTCTTTTTTAAGAGGAGACCTAAGCTCTCCGAAAATATGCCCATGGAAATCCACTGTAATATCAGAAATAATTAGGGATTGTTAAGTTACACCACTGCTATAGTAAACATGGAGAGTATAAACAATTCTGAATTTGATTAATTTCTTGGAGGTGTGTGGCTTGGTTCTTTGTTTATTTGAAAATTATCTAAGTATTCATTGCATTGATTACAAAAGTATGATTGCTTCCCCATAGCTCTGAATTTAGAGCCCTTTTCCATAACTTGTGTCTCTTCAGCCAGGACCAGCCAATTCTTATTTAATTGGTTTGTCTGGGTACTACATTAGATTAGCATAGTATTATTGTTCCCTTAGAAGTTTAAACCTCATCAAGAGATTAATTACATTAAGCCATTGTGCCTTAGGCACATTTTATAGTTCTCCCTCAGTAGACCTTGGCAAGTAAGGAAGCCTGCCCAGGGTGGTGGTAACTTATGTCTTTGGGGGCAAATAAATTGGCTCTTGCTCCCAGGTTTTTGGTTTCAATAATGGCATCACAGTCAGAATCCTATGTATAATCCTTAGATTTTTCCCTCTCTGTTATTCCCAATAATATCAATCACCCGAATCCTACTTCTCTATAAAAGTCTGTTCCCATCAACATACAAATTGTATTCTGTCTGGCATTCCTCTTATCTGCCTCCAACCACTACTACTTTTTTTAAAATTTCCCTTCATAGCCAGATTTCTATCTCTGTCAACATTCTCGGCTTTTATTAAGTTTTCACCCTATACCAGTCTGATTTCTCTTCTGACCACTTGTTGAAATTCCTCTTATCAAGACCACCAGTGACTTCTGTATTACCAAGTTCCATACATGCATCATTCCCATTTTCCTCATTGAAAATATTCAACACAGCTTACTCCTTTCTTGAAACATTCTCTTTTCTTGGCTTCGTGGACACTTCACTCTTGGATATTCTCCGCTTGTCTAACTGCTTCTCGGTCTCCTTTGCTAGCCACTTTTGCTCCCTGCGTAGTGTCTGACCATTGAATTTTCTTTACAGTTTAACCCTGGGTTTTCTGTATGTTCCTTTAGGTGATCAGTCCCATGGCTTTAATAACCACCTGAAAGCATGGCTAAATCTCTAGTCCAGTCTTCTCTCCTCTATGTTGAAGAATCGTGCACAGAATGTGCCAGTATAATAACTGTGTGCAGGTGACTCTTAATGTCCCAAACCTAACATAGCATAAGAAAATTTCGGTTTGCCCATCATTCCAAACCTGGTCTTCCCTACGTCACTAAGTGATACTCTCATCCACATGGTTACGAAAGCCAGAAATACCTTGGATCCTCTTCTGCTCTCCCCATCCCCAAGTCTTATAGTAAGCCCTGTCATTTCTACCTCCAAAATATGTTTTGTATCTGTCTTCTATCCTTCATCTTCACTGCTACCACCCTGTTCCAAGCCACCATCATCTTTTTATCCTCAGTTCACGTTGCTTCCACTCAGATCCCTTCTGATCTGTTTTCTATATTGCAGGATCAGGTCAGGTCACATCATGTCATTTCCCTGTTTAAAATGCTCCAGTGGCTTCCCATGGCCTTCATAACCCTGCTTAAGGAGGCCCCTCTCTCTCTCGCATTCTGCTGCCTTCACCGTTCTCTGGCTATACTGGCCTTAGAACATCACATGCCATATGCCAAGTCTTTTCTACCAGGAGCCTCTTCCCTTGGCTTTGCATACCACATCCTACCCATTCTTCCTATCTCAACCTGAACTCTCAGAGCTGAGGGTGTTTATTTCCCTCCTACCACTTAAAACAGGTCTGTATAATTTGTCTGTGGTTTTTCTCCTGCACCAGAATACAGGTATCAAAGGGACAGGAACTTTGTCTTCTGTGTGTCTGGCATGTAGTAGGCACTCGTTAAAATGTTTTTGAATAAGTACGTAAGTTCTATCAGTTCTCTGTTTAAAACTCCACAGAAGCTTCCCAGCACCTTTCAGGTGGAGTCCAAAATTTAACATCCTACCAAGATTCTTATAGCTTCACCTCCAACTCATTATGAACCTACCTTTCTCTTCCCAAAGTAGCCGTCACTGTTCCTGCCACACTGCATCCTGGGCCTCAACCTGGAGTGTTCTTCTCTGACACCGCACTCCTCGAACTGCTGAAGGAGCCAGCTCCTCCACTTAGCTAATTCTTCCTCACTCTTAGAGTCTGTGTTTCAAGTCACTTCCTCAAAACCAGGTTAAGGTCCTCTACTATAGGTCCCCATGGTACCTTTGTCATCAATTTGTTAAGGACCTCTACTTGTAGTTTGTTTGCTTTTTTAATGTATTGATTTGAGAGAGAGAGAGAGAGAGAAACACCAGTTTGTTGCTTCACTTATTTATGCATTCATTGACTGACTCTTATATGTGCCCTGACCAGGGATTGAACCCACAACCTTGGCATATGGGGATGATGCTCTAACCAACTAAGCTACCTGGCCAGGGCAAAAGATCTCTACTTCGAGGTTAGAAGTCACCAAACTAAGTCTCCTGGACCATTATGGGTTGTCTGTCTGCTTCTGTCTCACAGTGGCAGGTGTGGCCCTCCATAGTTTGCCAACCCTGTGCTACAGCAGGAACTTTGCTCCTGCTGTATGTTTCCTAGCTGTGTGCAAGGCTCACTAGCTGTCACTCCCTCCTTGTGTTGCAGGGATTCTGAATCTGGTTACATATTTCAGTTGTTTCTGCTCCTCTTTTGCCCTTTCCTTGTTCCCCAAGGAAACTTGGAAAGAAAGGGGATAACTAATATTTTTAAATTACTTATTATGTGAACCATTATTAACAGTAGTGCTTTTTATACCCTGGCATTGAAAAGATTCTAAAACTATTTCTTACAAATATGATGTGTGTGCATGTTAAAATGATTGTGCATAGAATTAGCCTTTTCTGTATTTTAACATCTTGACTAGGTGGAATTAGGATTTTTTATAACAGAGTTCTGAATCCAAATTTGAAAGTAGGTTGTCTTACGTGGACTCTGAATACTTTTATTTATTGGCCCTAGCCAGGTACCTCAGTTGGTTAGAGTATCATCCCAGTATGCCAAGGTTGCAGGTTCAATCCCTGGTCAGGGCACATACAAAAATCAACCAGTGAATGCATAAATAAGTGGAACAACAAATTGATGTTTCTCTCTGTCTCTCAAATCACTAAATAAAAAGAGTACTTTTATTTATTAAACTTTTATGTTTTTGGATTCCAGATTGGGTAGTCATTCATGAACTATCCAATTTGGATTAGTCCTTGCTCATAAAGTACTGAGTGTCTTGTAGTTTAAACTCCACACCAAACTTCTGGGACTGTTCCCTAGACCACTGGGCCCTTTCAAACCTGAGCCTTTGCTTAATGTTGCTTTTCTCCAGACTATCTTAACTTCTCTCAACTCAGGCATCACTTTTTCTGAGGTATTTCCTGACCTCCCTCTTCAAAGTACTCTCATAATCTTGGTATATGACTATCATGTAACATTTATTATGTTTTGTCATAACTTTATTTATAAGTGTTTTGAGACAGGTTGTGAACTCGGGTAAAAAAGCATATTTTACTCATTTTTATATATCCAAATCCCAGTACAGAACTTGACCCTAAAAAAAAAAAAAAGTAAAGGTTAATTGAAGCTGCTAGTGGAGGGAATTAACAGACATCTCTTTTTGCTCTGGTCTCCTTTTAATTGCCTCCTACATCATGTTCAAAGGGAGGGACTGCTGAGGCCTCCCCTGTGGCAATCTGATCCCAGCTTCATTCCTCTTCCAGAGAATGTCATGGTAACCGCCAGCCTCTCCCTTTGAGCCCCATCTTGCACTGCAGCTGTGCTTCTGTCTGGAGAAACCTTCTCTTTTCACCACCCCACTCCCCTTGTGGACCTATTTCAGCAACAAATTTAACTCACAGTCGTAATATGGGGAATATTCAAGGGCATAAGTATTAAATACTAAATACAAAATCCAAACTATATCAGGCTCATCTCAGCTATCATGTAGTAATATTAATCATATACTAATAAGTAGCAGTGTTTTTGTCCTGGAATATTTGGCAGCCTCAGCCTGCAGCGCTGCTGCGGCACTCTCTGCACATCTAGCTCCCACAAGTTGCAGCAAGTCAGGATTGTGTCTGGCACAGCTCTTTTAACTGGAAGTCTTGGCAACAAGCTAGTTTGGAGGCATTCCCCAGCTACAGCACAGCATGTACTTTATTGCTAACCTAGGGAATGAGAGAAAAGCTGCGTGCCGCACAGAGTACCAGCCACCCCTGGGATGGAAGAAAGCCGTTGTTTTCATCGGGTAGGCTATCTGTTTCTCTTTGTTGAGTAGGCTGTAGGGCTTCTGGTCCGTAGGAGGTAGCTAGCATTTAATGTGAAGGTGTTGAGGCCTTACAAGATTGAATCTGTGGGTTTGATAGCTTAATTAGAGCAAACTTGTGTAGGGGCTGCAGTACCCAAATCTATTTTTAATGGCTCAGTTCAGGGCTGAGGAGAAGCGGTGTCAAAATTAAAATTAGAACACCGAATTAATTGGCAGAAATTTTAAATACTAATTTTTTGGCACCAGTCAAGTTGTATGGCCTTAAGGGTACAGATCTTAGAGGGGGAAAGGGCATCGATCTAACCCCAAGATTTCCCGTATCACCACGTTGCAGGGCCTATACCATGGTCCAGTGCAGTGGCTCTCAAAGTTTTTGATCTCGGGACCCCGTTATACTCTTAAAAGTAATTTAAGATTCCAAAGACATTTTGTTTATGTGAGTTATAGCTATTGATGTTTATGAGATTTATATATATTGATGTATACTGGATTAGACATGAAAATGAAAAATACACATTTTGAATTATAAAGCCACTACAAAAAAGTAATCACTTTGCAAAATACAGGTACATCAAATCAACACTTATACACCTTAAACTTATATGTCATGTGTCAATTATATCTCATTAAAGAAAATAATAAGCCTACTACATTTAAACATAAATAGTACTTTTAATGAAAAACAAGTATTATCTTCAAAACAAAAAAATATAGTGAGAAGAGTGGCATTGTTTTACTTTCTGTTTGCTTGTTTGTTTTTCATCTTTTTGACGTCTGCTTTAATAGAATATAGCTGAATTTCTCATGTGTGCTTCTGCGTTCAGTCTACTGTGGTACACGTCATCTAGCCTCTGGCAGACACCGCTGCACACTCTCGGGAGGGAGGAGGGTGTGTTCCCGGACCACACTGAGAACTGCTGGTACAGCAGAAATAGCTGTGACTTTGGAGTCAGACAGATCTTGACTCTGATCTCAGCTCTTGCAGTTGTTATGTTTGTGTCGCTTGAACAACTGGCTTTATCTCTGCGTCTGTTTCCTCTGTTGGACAGAGAGAGAAGTGTGCTGTAACCCCTAGGACAATGGAAGGGTTAATAGTTGTTTGTTAAGTGTCTGGAACTTGGTAGGTGTGTGATAAATATTATTCCTTGGGCACTTTTTTCTTTTTAATTGCTTAAAGCACCCTAGCCTTTCTAGGGTACTTTAGAAACCCAACCATATTAGTTTTGGTTGGGTTTTTGTATGAGTGTTTCGGGTTTGTTTTCTGATTATCTTCCTGTGCCTGCTCTATACGAATGTAATAATATATACAATTATTTTAGGATCCTTATTTGTTTTCATGTCTTTCTCCTACTAGCAGTCAACTCCTTGAGAACCAACAATCCTATTTCTTTTCAGTTACCCAGCTCCTAGCAGACTGTGTGTACGTGGTAGGCTTTTTATAACATTTGAAAAAAAATGGCATCTGAAACCTCAGCCTAAAATTGAACATAAGACTGTATCATTGCCTCTCCTTTTCCACCAGAACTCAGTACCTTTAGTTGTGTTCCCTTGAGCTTGGTTAATCGTAAGGTAATCGGTTATGGTATGAGTTGATATCAGCATGGATAATTTTCTGGAGAATTAGAGCCACAGAACTTAAAAAAGCTCATGCTAGGCTTAGATCACTTGAGGTAGCCTTTAGCCACCCTCCTGTTCTCTTCCCTTCCCACTGCCAACTTTCACTGGAATGATGGCAACAATATGAAAAAGTAAGTAATATTTAACAGATACTTAGCATTTGTATTTTGTGAAGAGCACAAAGAAGGATATGGCTTATCTGGTACAGAATCACAAAGTATCTTATGATGCCTCTCAGAGTGCCATTTATGTTTTCATAGTTTGTTTTTTATTTTTTATTTTATTCGTTTAAGGGAGGGAGAAAGGGAGAGAAACATCAATGTGTGATTTGCCTCTGGTGCGTCCCTAACTGGGGACCTGGCCTGCAACCCAGGCATGTGCCCTGACTGGGAATTGAACCAGTGACCCTTTGGTTCACAGGCCCAAGCTCAATCCACTGAGCCACACCAGCCAGCACTATTTTTATTTTTAGAGAGAAGGGGAAGGAGAGAGGGAGAGAAATGCTGATATGCAAGAGAAACATGATTGGTTGTCTCCCACACAGCCCCTAACCAGGGACCTGGCCCACAACCCACGCATGTACTCTGACAGGGAATCGAACCCTTGCCCTCTCTGTTCACATGTGGACGCTCAATCCACTGAGCCACACCAGCCAGGGCTGTTTTCATAGTTTTTATTACCCCTTCAATTGGAGAAGGTCTCCAACTTCCATAAGCTTATAGTCTGAGTGGAGAAAATAGACATGTACACAATGACCATAATTCAGAACAAGGTGAGGAGTGATGTTGAGTTTATCAGCAACCAGTTTCAGGATTCCAGAATGGAATCTTGATGGTACGATTTGTATGATATGTGCTGTTTTTTAAAGTTCTCAAGTCCCAGGAAGCTCCATGTTCTGGTTTTGGCATTCTCCACTGCAACTTCCAGGCTTTGGATGAGTCTGAAATCAGGGAAGTAGAAGACAAAGTTTGGATTGATGGATACAAAATTACTGAATGCTAAGGAAAATTAGACCTGGAATTCAAACTTAGTTAACATTTATTGAAACAGTGTATGCTAAGTTCTTTCCCCTATGTCATGTAATATCCTCAGCTACCTTGCAGGTAGGTATACTGTTGCCATTTTCCAGATGGAGAAATTGATACACACATTCAGTCATTTGCTCAGGTTTATATACCTGATACATGATGGGACCAGGGTTAATCTCTACCCTTAAGCTTAACAATCTTTGCGTTTAACTATGTTGCCTTTATTTAGTAGGCCCTGTAAATCTCTTTCAAAGTGTTGTGGTTTCTCTTGTTGTTTTGCTAGGTTGGGGGAGAGGGAAGAGTGGTAAAAATAGAGTTACAATTCTAACGTTTCTAAAAAGGTGGACTCAAGCTAATGAAATGTTTAATTTATTGAAAAGTTCTTTTGACTCTACCAATAGACAGGTATAATATATATGAAAATGCCTGTCATTAATTTGGCGCTTGTTTTCAAACTTCTTTTTTAAAAATATTTTATTTATTTTTAGAGAAAGGAGAAGGGAGTGAGAGAGGGAGAGAAACACACATATGTGAGAGATACATGGATTGGTTGCCTCACACACACTCCCAACTGAGGACCCAGCCCACAGCCTGGGCACATGCCCTGACTAGGAATCGAAGCAGCAACCTTTTGGTTCGCAGGCCAGTGCTCAGTCCACTGAGCCACACCAGCCAGGGTTTTCTTCAAACTTCTTGATGAGCGAATCACATAATCTCAATACTACCATCCTATATAATTATTTCTACACTGATTTCTTTCCTCATCTGACCATTCCTGCCCCCAAATGGTAAAGTGAGTAAAATTCTTTGGGGAAGTAAGATGGAATGTATAGAGAGAAGTCCAGTATAATCACCTTTTTAAAGGTACAAATGAGAGGAGCATCTGTGGGGGAATGGAAAGTAGAAGAGATGGAGCCATCC
This sequence comes from Phyllostomus discolor, assembly GCF_004126475.2. NCBI lineage: Eukaryota > Metazoa > Chordata > Mammalia > Chiroptera > Phyllostomidae > Phyllostomus > Phyllostomus discolor. The sequence continues at coordinate 79,246,498 of NC_040910.2, read as the reverse complement.
GATCCTTATGCTCTCCTCCCCAGGTGGAGTTGACTGGGCAGAGCGGTGGCATGTGGCTAAAAGTCTGTCTGTGAAAAGGTGTGGGGCCCTCTGTAAAGTCTCGTGTCTCGTTCTTTTATCACCATCTCTCTTCCTTCTCTAGTCTTTTTCAGGCAGGCCGTGAAAAGCTGCAGCGATGTCTGATTTTGTAGAAAGTGAAGCCGAGGAGTCAGAGGAAGAGTACAACGATGAAGGCGAGGTGGTGCCCCGAGTCACCAAGAAATTTGTGGAAGAGGAGGATGATGGTGAGGAGTCCCCAGCCTCAAGCTCCTTCCCACTATTGCTAAGCTTTGGATAGTTGGATTCTTGCTGATGAGAGGCTCAGGCTAAGCACAGAAGTTATCACACATGAGGTGCCAGCTTGAGAATTTTCAGTCATTTCATAGAGAATACTTCTTGTGTATCTATCTATCTGCTATATGCCAGGCACTGTGCCTAGAATGAACAATGCAAAATTAAACCCAGCTATTGTAGAGTTTACATCAAGGGGAGAAGACAGATAGTAATAGATACGTATGTAATGTTTCCCTCTTAGAGACCTAGCAGTGTTGGTAGTTATGCACCCAGTTTTCTATTTCTTTGACCAAACCCAACCATTAAGGTCACCAGCAGAGAACCGTGAAATGGCTTTAAAGGCAGAAAGGAAAATGTAAGTTTCATCAAAAGAATTATGGTGAAAGAAGGAATATAATTGCTGAGTTTATAAACTGAGGGAAAAGCAAAGGTAATATTGGTGGCCATAAAGCCTCTAGTAAAGAGCCAAAGTAATTAGGAAAATCATCTTACCTACAGACTGATGGTAAATACAGGAAAGAGATAGTCTCTTCCACGTGCTTGTGTTCTCAGTCAGTGGTCGTGTTTTACACCGTTGGATGAAGCAGAAGAGTTGGCATGGCACCCAGGCCATTAGGTTCAGAGTGGATGGAAAATCACAGTTAAACAGGTGGCCCTGCCCCACCCCAACATGTTTCCCAAACCTCATGTCTCAAACACGGGTGTTTTTCTAGATGAGGAGGAAGAGGAGGAGAACCCCGATGATCAGGATGAGCAGGGCAACCTGAAAGGCTTTATCAATGACGATGAAGATGAAGGGGAGGAGGATGAGGGTAGCGACTCTGGTGATTCAGAAGATGATGTTGGTCACAAGAAGAGAAAACGCAGTGAGTAGTAGTCTCTCCTCAAGTGCAGTGAGGCTGGGGTGGGAGTTGCCGTGGAAAGGGGGCCTGTCTGTCACCATGGGTAACACTTTGTTTTCTCCAGCATCTTTTGATGATCGCCTGGAGGATGATGATTTTGACCTCATTGAGGAGAATTTGGGTGTCAAAGTCAAAAGAGGAGTAAGTACCATTCTTTGTCTCTGTCCCTGGGGGTAAAGGAGACAGCCCTTGAAATTCAGTTACTCCTGGGGAAGGAGGCACATGCAAAACAGTCTGGAGAACATCAGAGAAGAGAGAGTTGCTCAGTATCATTGTGCTGCAGAGTCTAGATTTATATCCGAGATCTGGGTGCCTGTCAGAGAAAGGCTTGTCAGCATTTCAAGGGTAGGCTTGGGGCTGAAAGAGTACCATGTAATATGGTTCTCTCCCATCTCCCTCGGTCAGCATAACCAGTGGGAAAACGTGAGTGAGACTGGAGAGCAGACCTCCTTATGCCAGTCCCCTCAGACCCTGATGAAGCAGGTTTTCCCACCCCTAGCAAAAATACCGACGTGTCAAAAAAATGTCAGATGATGAGGATGACGACGAGGAGGAGTATGGCAAGGAGGAACATGAGAAAGAGGCCATTGCAGAGGAAATCTTCCAGGATGGTGAAGGGGAAGAAGGGCAGGAGGCCATGGAGGCCCCCATGGCTCCTGCAGAGGAGGAGGAGGAAGATGATGAAGAGTCAGGTATGTGGCATCGGGCAGGGAAGCCAATGTTGGGGTAAGTGTTAGGGTTTCCTAGCCCCTAGGAACAGGATGGGGAACCATTCCTCAGCTCTAGGCCCCCAGGATTTGACACACAAAAAAGTTCATTTTTAGGAGATTCCCTGCTCTTCTCCTCACTGGCCACTCGCATAATAGGAACTAAAGCCACCTAGTCCTGGCTCTGAGCACTAACCCCTCCCTTTCCTACCCAGACATTGATGACTTCATTGTGGATGATGATGGACAGCCTCTGAAAAAACCTAAGTGGCGGAAAAAGCTTCCTGGATACACAGATGCGTGAGTGGGGTCTGGTACAATGTAGTGATAATGGCATCTGAGTGAACCCAGTCAAGGAGGTTAGAGGCCTCTGCCAGAAATGGAACATTCGCAGCAGTTCTCAGCCATTTTGCTTTCCTGCTTCAAGTGCCCTTTGCTAGGCAGTGATGTCAGCCTGTTCCTAGAAGCTCCGAGAGTACCCTGTGTGCTGTAGGATCACAGTGGGATTGGAGTGGGCGGGACTCCAGTCTCTCTCTTCAACCTGCAGCTCCGTGTCTATTCACTTATACATTAACCTTCTAAATAGAATTTTGTCGGAAGAAAGGTTTTGCCCTAAGGTACACAGTAATGTCTTAGCAGAAGACAGATCCACTGAGCTGGATCTGGACACATTTGCCCTCTTGCTACTTAATCCCTGTCACTAGCATGTGTCAAAGATGGGCTTTTTATCCTACGTAAATAATATTCCTCAAAACATCCCCCAGCTAAGCCTCTTCCACGGTGAAAATGTTGTTTGATTTGCCTTTTTCTTAACCTTCTTAGTTCCCTTGGGGCAAGTAAAGGGTCTGTGCGGGGGCTGCATGTCTCTCCACACCAGAACCTGGGCCCACTGCCCCTTGCTCTCCCCCACAGGGCCCTGCAGGAAGCCCAGGAGATTTTTGGCGTGGACTTTGACTATGATGAATTTGAGAAATACAACGAGTATGATGAAGAACTGGAGGAAGAGTATGAGTATGAGGACGATGAGGCTGAGGGTGAGATCCGAGTGCGCCCCAAGAAGACCACCAAGAAACGTGTCAGCCGCAGGAGCATCTTTGAGATGTACGAGCCCAGCGAGCTGGAAAGCAGTCACCTCACAGACCAGGACAATGAAATTCGAGCCACTGACCTGCCTGAGAGGTTCCAGGTGAGAAACTACCAGCCTCTGTCCTGCTGACGTGTCATCACCAGCTCTGAGCCTCCTTGCTGTGAGGGCTGTAGCAGAGAAACCATCTTAGCGACAGTGTTAGCAAACGTGATCGAAGAAGGCGGCTGTGAGCACCACCTGACTGGGCGGTACAGGGAGTCCATCTCCCGAGGAGGGAAGATCAGCTCTTGTACTGCTTCTGGTTCTTGAGACGGCACTCTTTCTTTAGCAAGATGTGAAGGGCCTACTTGGAAGGATGACATGCTTTGGGGTACTGGAATCATGTGCTTGCGGAGCACACGTTTTTGTCCAGAATGGTGTGTTTCTCCTACATGGGATGTGAGAGAAAGTCAGCCTCACTCAGTTGTCTTGTCCCATGCAGCTCCGCTCCATCCCAGTCAAAGGGGCTGAAGATGATGAACTGGAAGAAGAAGCTGACTGGATCTACAGGAACGCTTTTGCCACACCAACTATTTCTTTGCAGGTAACCCCCAAAAAGGTCCTTGTGTTTGCCATGAACCAGAAGTTGAGGAGCTGCTCCTCCACTGTCCCAAACATCTGCGTGCCTATTGTGGAACAGTGTGTGTGCTCGCGCTTGTGTGCTTGCAGATGAGAGGGGTTTTTCTCGATTTCATCTGATGGGTCATCCTGTGACATGAAGCAGTTTCATGTGCGGTGAGACAAAGCAAGTGACAGTGTTATTGCTGTTTCTTTTTTCTTCCGACTGTAGGAAAGCTGTGATTACCTGGACAGAGGGCAGCCAACCAGTAGCTTCAGTCGAAAAGGGCCCAGCACAATTCAGAAGATTAAAGAGGCCCTGGGCTTCATGCGAAATCAGCATTTTGAGGTAGCACCCAATCTCTAGTGACCCATTTCCAGTTTTAGAAATTCAGCCAGGGGATGAGGGACAAGGTAAACTATCTTAGTCAGGTGGGGATTCCCCTTTTCCTGTCCTCAGCAGTGGCCCCTAGACTTAAGTTTGAAGACTACAGGAGACTGGTGATCAAGAGAACAGTGCTACCCTGTCTGCAGCATTTTCTTCCCCAGTGGTGGAGAGGGCATGCACCCTGGATGGGCCTGTGAGGGAGGCCAGTCTTCCAAACTGAGGAGTTTTCTGGAACTTTTTACTCCTTTGGTAAAGGCAATCCATACAGATCTTTCCCTCTGGTTGACTGTAGTCTCCTTGCCACCCCAGGTGCCTTTTATTGCCTTCTACCGGAAGGAGTATGTGGAACCTGAGTTGCACATCAATGACTTGTGGAGGGTGTGGCAGTGGGATGAAAAGGTAATGTTCCACGCTCCCCAAGGGGTTGAGGGCTGGATTGGACACCGCTATTATCAGGGTCCAAGCTCTCTCAGAGCCCCACCCCCACCCCCAGGCCTGTTAGGTTTCCCCAGAGTCTCCTGGTAAGGAACAGAACAGCCTTGAGACTCCAAGGCTGAACACCAGCTGTTAACTGTTACCCTGTCCTGTCCTAGTGGACCCAGCTAAGGATCCGCAAAGAGAACCTAACTCGGCTGTTTGAGAAGATGCAGGCTTATCAGTATGAGCAAATTTCTGCTGACCCTGACAAACCTCTTGCTGATGGCATCCGGGCTCTGGACACCACTGACATGGAAAGGTAGCATATGCAGGGTTTACTGCATGGCACGGAGCCCTCAGATCAAAGGCAGCCCCACCACCAACCCCAGGAGAGCGTAACCTTGCAAAATTCTCAGCATATGTATATGAAGTTATGTAGGAAACCAAATTATCACCAGAAAGTAGCTTGGTGAGCCTGGAGTCACAGGGATGTGAACTAGAAGCAAGTGATTCTAGTGGCCAGTGTGGTGAAACTGGGGAGGAGGGACAAGGACTGTCTCAAGGACTAAACTTCACCAGAGACTTGCTGCTTTGTCTTTCTACCCCTTTTTGTTTTCACTTCTAACAACCAGCAACCATCATTTGTTTGGCATATTGGTCCTTTAAGATACCTTGGTTATAATTAAGTCATGGTCTGGGGCCGCTGGTGTCTACAATAATTAGAGAATCCAGGCCCCCATCCTGGTCGGGATCCTGCCTGGTGGGAATTGGATCTCTTGTAGCAGAACTGGGGTGTGCTCTTCCTTAGTGACAAACGAGGTCTTATGTCCCTTCCCTTCAGGCTCAAGGATGTGCAGTCAATGGATGAACTAAAAGATGTTTACAGCCATTTCCTGCTCTATTATGGTCGTGACATCCCCAAGATGCAGAATGCTGCCAAGGCCAACCGCAAGAAGATGAAGCGTGTAAGGGAAGAGGGAGATGAGGAAGGTGAGTGCTGAGAAAGAAGCCCCAGGAGGTTTGATGGCCATGGTATGTCCAAGGATGCCCTTGGCTGAGTGCCCTTTGGGGCTTCTCTGTATGTGTCAGATCCTTGGGAGTGACTGGTAACTAGCGCACTAACTCCTTTTTCTCTTCCAGGTGAAGGTGAGGAGGCAGAAGATGAGGAGCAGAGGGGGCCAGAGCTCAAGCAGGCTTCCCGTCGAGACATGTACACCATCTGCCAGAGTGCTGGCTTAGGTAAAAGCTAGCTGTTATGACCAGGGCATTCCAGCCTCAAGCGAGGAAGGGGAGTCCCTGATTGTCGCTGGTGGGTGGGAAGAGCACTTAAGGAACATCTCAGTGGATGACCGATTCAGTTCTGAACACTTGCCCATGTGCCACACTCACCCCGCAGAAATGGTCCAGCCTCTCCCTAAATTCCTGAAGGAATGGAAACTCGCACGTTCAGAGGGAGACAGCCCATCCTATCTTTGGGAAGTTCTTTTATTAAGCTGTATCTTCCACCTTAGTTCTGAGCCCAGGAGTCACATAGGAAATTTCTATTTCTTCTGCCTCATAACAACCTTTCAGATGTTTAAAGTCCATTTTTTCATTGCTCTTTGTAAGACACCCTGGTCCTGTTCCTTCATGACCCCTTTAAAGTCTAGTGCTGAGATTGCTGTTCTGTACCCTTAAGAGTCTGTTGCCTTACCTTTCACTCTCCTGGTTACTTTAGATGGTCTGGCCAAAAAGTTTGGCCTTACTCCTGAGCAGTTTGGGGAAAACCTCCGGGACAGCTACCAGCGGCATGAGACAGAACAGTTTCCTGCAGAGCCCTTGGAGCTGGCCAAGGATTATGTTTGCAGGTAGGTAAGCAACAGGTGGCCGACAGGAGAAGGGGTCTGAAGCCAACACACCTGCATCCTTAGCTCCTCCATTTTCCCCACAGCCAGTTCCCTACACCGGAAGCCGTGCTGGAAGGTGCCCGCTACATGGTAGCCCTGCAGATTGCTCGAGAGCCCCTAGTCCGGCAGGTGCTGAGGCAGACTTTTCAGGAGAGAGCCAAACTAAATATAACCCCCACCAAGAAAGGTAGAAAGGTGAGCTCTGGGTAAAGGGCTTTGATCCAGCATGTGGCCCAGCTTGCTGGGTGAACTGAATTTCTTGTAGCTCAGCTGTCTGCCTGAGAGTAGAGAGTCTTTTCTCCCATCGCCACGCCAGCCTGTCTGTAGACTGACGATTCCCTCTTGATGTGTATAGGATGTGGATGAGGCTCACTACGCTTACTCCTTCAAGTACTTAAAGAACAAGCCTGTTAAGGAACTTAGAGATGACCAGTTCCTCAAGATGTGCCTGGCTGAAGAGGAAGGGCTGCTCACCATTGACATCAGTATAGATATGAAGGGGGTGGAAGGGTAAGCAAAGCTCGGGGGTGGGGACTCTTGGGGAGGGCTTCGGGAGGAATCTCTTAGAGGAAGGGGTCCCTCAGGAATGTGAACCACAGTTTCGGAATTGAGCAAACCATTGTAGTGGCTCACTCGGCACTATCTGTGGACATTTGGGCATTACCTTTTCTCATCCCTAACACCATGGTGTTGTCTTTTCTTAGCTATGGCAGTGACCAGACGTATTTCGAAGAAATCAAACAGTTCTACTATCGAGATGAATTCAGCCATCAGGTGCAGGAGTGGAACCGGCAGCGCACCATGGCCATTGAACGAGCTCTGCAGCAGTTCCTCTATGTGCAGATGGCTAAAGAACTCAAGAACAAGCTGCTGGTTGAAGCCAAAGAATATGTCATAAAGGTGAGAACAGAAACTCATGGTTTCCCCAAACTAGAGCTGAGAGTGAAGGAACCCCTTAACAGCTGAAGGAGAAACACTGGGTGCAGGCAGAGCAGAATTTGAGGAAGAGTACAAACAGGGCTTGTGTCATTGCAAGACCCCCCCTACTGGAGGAACCTCTTCCCCCACCCCACCCCTACCTGCCAATCCAAACATTTTTTGTTTATGTTGCTTTCCTCTGTATGCTGTGCAGTTTCCAAAAGCAAGGTATGCCCTCCGGTTGTAAGCCTGCCAAAGGCTAGGAACGTGTGCATATGAATACACACGTGTGCCTGCATCTGTTTCCTTAGCATGCTTGGTGAGCTGCTGATGGCTACAGTGTCTGGTGTGTCCCCTCCCCAGGCTTGTAGTCGAAAGCTCTACAACTGGTTAAAGGTGGCACCCTACCGGCCAGATCAACAGGTAGAGGAAGACGATGATTTTATGGATGAGAACCAAGGAAAAGGCATCCGAGTCCTAGGCATTGCTTTCTCCTCTGCCAGGTAACTCCCTATTTCTGCCTCCCTGCCATCATTCTTACCTGTGTTCTAATCTTAATCTCTTATTCATATCCTCACATTGCTGAGTATCACACTGTTCTTTTCTTGTTCGGCTGGCAGAGATCACCCTGTGTTCTGCGCCTTGGTCAACGGTGAAGGAGAAGTGACAGACTTTCTCCGGCTGCCCCATTTTACCAAACGGCGAACTGCTTGGAGAGAGGAAGAACGGGAGAAAAAGGCAAGTGGTTGGGGTGGGTCACCAAGTGTACATCTTGAGTATATCTTCTTTTTTTTTTTTTTTTTTTTTTAAGATTTTATTTATTTATTTTTAGAGAGGGAAGGGAGGGGAGGAGAGAGAAACATCGATGTGCGGTTGCTGGGGGTTCTGGCCTGCAACCCAGGAATGTACCCTGGCTGGGAATCGAACCTGGGACACTTTGGTTCCCAGCCCGCACTCAATCCACTGAGCTATGCCAGCCAGGGCTTGAGTATATCTTCTAATTTGGGATAAGTGCTCATGGTCTAAGCAACATCCCATGCAAGACCCTGAATATCTTTGACCTGGTTGCTTACCCCTCGGGTCCTAGGCTAAGTCTCACTTCCCTAGGCACTAGATGGCACTCAAGTTCTGGTGCAGAATTTACTTCTGGCTTGAGGCCAGTTCCTTAGCCTTGTGTGCTTGGGAGCTGCCCTTGACTGCCTCTGTTCTCACAGCATCTGGGTCAGCCTGTTCCAGAAGCGGAAAGCCACTGAGGCGTTAAGCCAGCCTTTTCCGTGCTTTAGTCTTCCAGTGTCTGTTTTTCTAAGGGAAGGAATTTGAATTCATCTCATGCGTATGCTTCGGATTTTTTTACCTAACTCTATCTTTCAATTTTGTTGAGAGTGCCCATTCTAAAAAGTAATTTTTAACAAACAACTAAAAAACGGAAAATTCTTGGATTGGAAATCAGAATAGTCCTGGCTGCCAGGTGGTGGTTTATATTAAAACAAAGCCAAGTATTTTTATCTAATTCCTTTTTAAATTTATTGATTTGAGAGAGAGAAGAAGGGGGAGAGAGAGAGAGATGAGCCTGTTCCATCTATTCAGTCTATTCATGCACCCACGGGTTGGTTTTTGCACGCATCCTGACAAGGGATCACACTCACAGCCCTGGTGTATGGGGATGACCCTCTAACCATTCAAACTACCCTGCCAGGGCAAAGCCTAGTATTTTTAGTTAACCACAACCCAAGTGTAAGCCAGAGTATAATAACCTCAGAAAATATTAACAGGTGTGTAGTATTCCATCCAGAGAGCCTAGTCCTTCTGCTTTGTGTTCCAGTTAGACAACAAGTGATACATTATTGTACTCTGGTTTTGCAAGGTCCTGAGCTACTTAGGGAGAGAGAACTTCTTGAAATCTCCCTATTTTCAGAGCCATTTAACTCCAACTTTCTTTCAATCCAGGCTCAAGATATTGAAACCCTGAAGAAATTTCTTCTGAACAAAAAGCCCCATGTGGTGACAGTTGCAGGAGAGAACAGGTAGGTGGGCACCAGGGGGTTGGGCCAGGCTTGGTTTAAAGTCACTCATCCTTTGTTGTGTCTTGCATGTGCTTGTGTAGGTCCTTGGTAATATCCCCATCCCAAGGGGATACTCCTGGAAATATTGTACCATGTCTTCACAGCTCTCTCCTCCCCACAGCCCCACCTCTTATCCCTGCCCTGAGAAACTGCAGAAATAGCCCTGATTAATACCCCTCATCTCTCCAGGGATGCCCAGATGTTGATTGAGGATGTGAAGCGCATTGTGCATGAGCTGGACCAAGGCCAACAGCTTTCCTCTATTGGGGTGGAGCTGGTTGACAACGAGTTGGCCATTCTCTATATGAACAGCAAAAAATCAGAGGTAATGCTGGACCCTTACCCTTCGACCTGCACAGTGTAGAGCTATCATTCCAAGGGAGACTTACTAGGGAAACAGGTTTTGGGGGCATAGGGCTACACCTGTTCATTTCTCCATGGAGAGACTTTCCATTTTGTCAGTCATGGTTCAACTGGAAAGCCCAGAGATTAAATTGGTCTGCAGAAAAATGGTTCCGGAGACGGAGAGAAAGTGACTTAAAGCCAGGACAGTTTGAATTTTCTCTTACTATTGGAGCCGAGGGTACTTTATGACCCTGCTGACCCTCATTTGATTCTAGGCAGAGTTCCGGGATTACCCACCAGTGCTGAGACAAGCTGTCTCCCTGGCCCGGCGCATCCAGGACCCTCTGATTGAATTTGCCCAGGTGTGCAGCTCTGATGAAGACATCCTGTGTCTCAAGTTTCACCCTTTGCAGGTGAGTAGGATTTAACAGGCAGGTCTAGGTGGGCAGAAGAGCACAGTAACCTCATCCCTGCCTGCTGTGTGTCGACAGGAGCATGTGGTGAAAGAGGAGCTGCTCAACGCCTTGTACTGTGAATTTATCAACCGAGTCAATGAGGTTGGGGTCGATGTCAACCGTGCCATTGCCCACCCTTATAGTCAGGCCTTAATCCAGTATGTGTGTGGCCTAGGACCTCGAAAAGGGACCCATCTTCTGAAGGTAGGATTGGGCTGAATCAGGAAATAGGAAAAGTTCCCATTTCATTGAACCTTTATACTGTGCCAGTATGATTAGACAGGAAGACCAAACTCAGAGGAGTAGAGGGGCTTGTCCAGAGTCATCCAGCCAGTGAGAGCCAGAGTCAGACTTCAGACCAGGTAGCCACAGCTGTGCTCTTCACTGCTTTACGGTAGTGGCTCATGGAAGAGATAGCGGTAAGCCATGGTGGAAAACAGATGGAGGAAGGCAAGAGAGTATCAGGCACAAACCTCAGGATAGTGGGGTTTTTCCACTGGAAAGAAAAAGGATTTCATTTGGGGAGAGGGGCATGCAGGGATATTCAAAATTATTGATAAAAATCTTTTTTCTAAAGGTTAGTGATGGGTACTTGAGTATATGTTTTATCATGACCTTTTAAGGCATATATTAGTTATATATTATCTTTGGTGAGTATAACATAGTTCATTAAAATAATTTTTTAGTAGCAGAGAATATGTATGGTATAATGCTCAGTTAGATATTGGGGCACAGGGACAGAGTTGCTGTCATGGAGAGTTTCCCGGAAACCTGAAAGCAGGCTGGGAGGTGGGGCCTGCCTACACTCTGGCTCACTCCAGGCCTCTCCCCTAGATCCTGAAGCAGAACAACACCAGGCTCGAGAGCCGGACCCAGCTGGTCACCATGTGCCACATGGGTCCCAAAGTCTTCATGAATTGTGCTGGCTTCCTCAAGATCGACACAGCCTCCCTGGGGGACAGGTGATGCCTCGCCTGGGTAACCCAGGAGACATTCCCGTGGGCTTTGCTCGGGGCTTCAGGGGGTTAGGGCTGCCGCAGGGCCACAAGCTGTTTAAATTAGGAAATGTTTTAAAACAAAGATGAAACCTTTATTCAGTCAAGAGCCTCTGACCTATGGAAAAGATCGGTTCAATTATGTGAAGCTTTTTTTGGTGAGAGAAACATGAAAAGAACCTGGCCCTGGCCAGGTAGTTCAGTTGGTTGGAGTGTCCTGCTACTCCAAGGTTGCGGGCCTGATCTCCAGTCAGGGCGCATAACAAGAATCAACTCACGAACACGTCAGTAAGTGGAACGGCAAACTGATGATTCTCGCTCTCTCCTTTCCTCTAAAATCTCTATAAATTAAAAAAAAAATTTTTTAAGAGGGAGTTCTCCGTTCAAGGATAGAAAACATAAGGTTTTATTCATTAAACAGAAATTTGTTGTTCTGGTGTGTCATGGCTTATAAGGGTGGGTTTAGCTGGGGCAGTAGAAAAGGAGAATGGGGCTATGAGGAGATACGGAAGGGGGAAAGAGATTCAGTGTGTTTTGAGATGATGTTATTGAGAGAAAGTTCTATTCACTTGGACTTTGGACTTCACTATTAACCTCTTCCTCTCCAGAAGTTATCAACTCAGTCTTTGGAGGATCTTTTCCACGGGCACATAGCTCCTCATTCAGTAATGGAAATCAGTGGGGAAATAGGCTTCAAGTTCTAAAACTTCATTTTCCACTCAGCTTTGCTGTAACACTCCACGAATAACATAGGTCCATGTGAGTGCACGGGCAAGACCAGCCTGGGAAGGCTTTATGGGGGAAAATAGTTGTCAGCAAATTTTCAAAGGTCTTTTTCCCCCTTCTTGCTTTATCTTATTAAAAGACTTATAAAAGTTCATTATATAAAATTCAACATACAGAAATATTATGCAGAAAGTGGATGTCCCCCATAATCCCACTCCCCAGAGATAACTACTATAACAATTTGATGTATACTGCAACTTTCCTAAATTTTATTTTTGCTATGCATTTACTAACTACCCATTTACTACAAAAATGGGATCATATGGTTCATAGTGTTTTGCAGTGCATTTTTCACGTATCGATATATCGTGGCCATTTTTCCATGTCAGCACACATAGATCTACCTCATTCTTTTTAATGGTTGTATAGTACTCCATTGTATGGAGGTACCCTAATATATTTAACCAGTTCCCTATTAGTGGACATTTGCTCTGTTATCAGAAACTTTTCATTATATATCCTGCCCCCTTTCTGCCTTTTCTTCAGCACTGACTCATACATTGAAGTCCTCGATGGTTCTCGAGTCCATCCTGAGACCTATGAGTGGGCCAGGAAAATGGCGGTGGATGCTCTGGAATATGATGAATCAGCTGAAGATGCCAATCCTGCTGGAGCCCTTGAAGAGATCTTGGAAAACCCAGAGCGGCTCAAGGACCTGGACCTAGATGCCTTTGCAGAAGAACTGGAGAGGCAGGTGGGTGACAGCGTAGAAAGCCTGGTGTAAATACCATCCCGAGTGGCATAGTTGGGAGGAGAACTGGAAAGCAAGGCTCCAAAGAAACCCCCAGTACTGTTGGTGTGAGAGACTTAATTTTCTCTTCTCCCTCCATTCCACACTGGGTTTCTCAAAGGAGTTTTCACCTGGTTTTTAAGGATCCAAGGCAACTGCAGTCATTGCAGGGGGCGGGAAGGAGCTTGGAGGGGCTAAGTAATAGTTTCCTTCCGGGTCCTCCTCCTCTCTAGCAGTGCAGCTTCGCACTTGCCTGTTTTACACATTGGGGTTCTCCGAAGCCCTTTTATTATAGACCAGTATTCCACGACAACAAAAAGTTTGAAAACCCTCTTTAGTTAATCTTGGGGGAAAGAAGAAGAAGCCCTGACAGAAACCATTTAGCCTACTGCTTTCATTGAAAGGCTCAGGGCTCAGGCTGAGGAGCGGTTACAAGGCTCTTTTTGATGAGCTTCTTCCCCAGGGATATGGCGATAAACACATCACCCTATACGACATCCGGGCAGAGCTGAGCTGTCGGTATAAGGACCTGCGGACAGCCTACCGCTCTCCCAACACAGAGGAAATCTTCAACATGTTAACCAAAGAAACACCAGAGACCTTCTACATTGGTAAATGCTGGGCCTGGTTTTAATTGGAGGAGGATATGTGCGGGGGGGAGGATGCGCTTACCTCAGTGGTTCCCGACCTTTTTGGCACCAGGGACCAGTCTTCCACAGACTGGGTGTGGGTGGACAGGAGGCTGGGCTCAGGTGGTAGGGTGGAGGGTGGTCAGGATGCGGAGTTCAGGCAAGCTTCCTAACAGGCCGCAGATCTTAGGGTCCCAGGCCCCAGGGGTTGGGGGTCCTGGATTTACTGTTTAAATTTAAACCAATCAGTGATTCCAACAGAATAAGGCAGGTTTTTACTGTACCTGGGGAGCTTTTAAAAAGATTATAGATCCCTGGACTGGAGACAAAGCTGAGTGCAAGGTCAAATTATGTTTTTAACCTGCTGTGGAATCTTTTTAAAGATTTTATTTATTTATTTATTTATTTATTTATTTATTTATTTATTTTTAGAGAGAGGTGAAGGGAGGGAGAAGGGGAGGGAGAGAAACATCAATTGGTTGGTTGCCTCCCACACACCCCCAACTGGGGACCTGGCCTGCAACCCAAGTATGTGCCCTCCTGACTGGGAATCGAACCAGCAACCCCTCAACTTGCAAGGCAGTGCTCAGTCCACTGAGACACACCAGCCAGGGCTGCTGTGGAATCTTTATGAATTCACTTTTAGAAGCCTCATTTTTCCACGTCTACAAATCAGGGGAAGATCCTCCTCAGAGACATGAGGGAAATCAGTGCAGATGCTATAAGGCAGGTGTTCTGTCACTAAAAGGTTGGTGGGGGAAGTTGCCTCTCCAGTTCTCTCAGCCGGCTCCCTGTTCTCCTTCCCTTCCTCCAGGAAAGCTCATCATCTGCAATGTCACTGGCATTGCCCACAGGCGGCCACAGGGTGAGAGCTATGACCAGGCAATCCGAAATGATGAGACTGGGCTGTGGCAGTGCCCTTTCTGTCAGCAGGACAATTTCCCAGAACTAAGTGAGGTATGTGCTGCAGTTACCATGGTCACTGAACTTCCTTGAGTAAATGGTATGAGTGCCCTTGAAAGGAGTAGGAAGTAGGGGTATTTCGATAACACTTGACCAAATGATACACAAAGATGGAAGAAGATTAGAACACGAATGGGTCCCTATGGACTTCTAACATGAAGTCCCTCCATATGCTAGTGAGTGATGATCTGTGTGCTTGTTTCTTTTCTGGCTCAGCCCTTAATCCCTGTTTCCCATTCTCTGGGCACCTAGCTCAGCCAGATTAGAGATACGAGGACATGCATTCCTAACCTGCAGAGTTGGACAGTGTCCCTTTGCTAGTTAGAAGGTAGGCTCCCTTCAATTTTTTTCTTCTCCAAACACATTTTAATTTTTCCCTCATTCTTCTAGACAATCATCTGCCTTTCTCATGGTCAGAACTCTATTAAAGAATGTTTTTTCTGGGTCTTCAAATGTTAGGCAGATTGTAAAAGACAATTTTTTTCATCTTTACTCAATTAAAGATGCGGATGGGATTGTCCAGAACATAAAGAAAGCCAAGGGGCAACTGGTTCTCTGAGAAGACTGACTTTTATGTTGCTTACACCCACTAGGTCAGAACAGACTGGGAGAGGGGAGCCTCCGTTGCAGCTAGAAGGGCACACAGGTTAGCATAAAACAAACAGTTGATTTGATGGCCAGTGGTGCCAAACGTGAGTTACAAGTGAAAGAGCGTTGGGCATGTTCGAGTTCTGTGTCAGTGGGTGGCTGAGTCATCTTGTTTTCAGACTGCTTTACCAGGTGTCGATGGTAAATTACAACACCCTTGGCAGCTCTTTTGGAATGTGTGGTTTCCAGAATCTTTTTTAGTTTTGTTTTTTACTTTTTTTTTAAGATTTTATTTTTTTATGTATTGAAAGGGGAAGGAGAAAGAGAGGGAGAGAAACATCAATGTGTTGTTTCCTCTCACATGCCCCACAACTGGGGACCTGGCTTGTAACCCAGGCATGTGCCCTGATTGGGAATCAAACTGGTGTTTTCGGTTTACAGGCTGGAGCTCCATCCACTGAGCCACACCTGCCAGGGCTGATTTCCAGAATCTTAATGCTCAAGCTTCTCTCCTGATGCCCTCTTTAGGTCTGGAACCACTTTGACAGTGGTTCATGCCCAGGCCAAGCCATCGGTGTCAAAACACGGCTAGACAATGGTGTCACCGGCTTCATCCCCACCAAATTCCTCAGTGACAAAGTGGTAAAGCGACCAGAAGAGCGAGTGAAGGTAGATGAATGACTGGGTTAAGGCACTGGTTTTCAGCTGCCTAAATTGGGCTCTCTTTATCATTGGGCTGTCCGCATGAAAACTTAGGCTCTGTTCCCAGTGACTGTTGGTGGGGAGAGAGTTTCAGGAGGATTTATAACTAGTTGAAAGAAGCCAGGGCAAGAAGCATCTGAATGCTTTTGTTCAGTGCCTTGTGAAATTTCACCAAGCTGCCAGCCCTGTGGGAGAGGGCTTTCTCTTCCTGTGTGGGAAGCTGTGGTTTAGTCCAGGGGGCAGGAAGCAGGGCCCAGCGTTGAATGCTGGGAAACACAGAGGCCAAGTTCTCTTTCTGTTCTAATAGTGTTCTGCCATTAATTACGTGTAAATGCACTAAATATAGCACTTGACATTTACCTGTGTTGTCTCTAATCTCATCCCCTGATGGGGAAGGAAATAGTACTTTCTTTTCTCAGAGAAATTCAAATGCCTTTTGCAGGATTACCCAGTTAGTTTGTGACATGGCTAGTCCTGGTTCTGCCAGATTCTCCGGTTTAAGTGTTGTTGAACCCTGAGGACTCCAGACTTAAGAAGACTGGGCAAAGACTCTTTGTTTCTAATGAATGAAGCTAGGGAGATTTTCAAAGGGAGAGCTGTGTATAGTGACTGGCTTTTATCACTGTTTAGACGGATGGGCTCAAGTCAAGAGTAAAGTACAAAAAATGACTATTACTTCCTTCCCCTCCAAGAAAGGGCAACCAGACTGATACCTCCTGGGAGCAGTAACTAGGCAACTTTATGGGAGATGGTAGTAGGCCCAGTGACAGGATAGGTCCCAGTAGATTCCAGTTGGTTTTCCTGCCTAGAGTAAGAGGCATCAGTACAAGACATAGCCCATAGTCTGCAGACCAGACTCAACCCTGAACTTACCTGCCATCAGTAGCTAGCTGGCTTTGGGCAAGTCACTTCATCTTTCGGCCTGGACTTTTGTTCACTCAAATGTAAATAGGGCCTCGGGCTAGATCATCTTTGTCCCTTCCAGCTCAAATGTTCTATGGATCTAGGTGGGAATGACTGTTCACTGCCGCATCATGAAGATTGACATCGAGAAGTTTAGCGCGGACCTGACCTGCCGCACCTCAGACCTCATGGACAGGAACAATGAGTGGAAACTGCCCAAGGACACCTACTATGACTTCGACGCTGAAGCAGCAGACCACAAGCAAGAGGAGGACATGAAGCGGAAACAGCAGCGGACCAGTGAGTATGCCCACCGCCATGCCGTTACATCCCCAGGCTGAGCCTCTCTCCCCTTGCAGGATGCACATGCTGATGGCACTTTCCCCTGCTCAGCCGCCCTGTGGGAGTGAGTGCTCGGCTTTGAGGTGCTGAGGCCCAGAGACATCAAATGGGAGTCACTGGCAGGGCCAGGTCTCTGGGGTCACGTTTTCTTTGCTAATGCATTGTTACTCTTAAAACTTCATTCTGTCAGCACCCTAGGGCCCCAATGAACACATCTTTCATATCAGAGAATTAAGGCTCAGAGAGGGTGAAAGAGGCTCAGAATTCAATAGTGGGTCAGAAATTAAGCCATGGTTTGTGTCCCATTGCTGTTGGTCCCCAGTTTCGTCTCCTGATCTGCTTCTTTCCTGCCCTCTTCAGCATACATCAAGCGAGTGATCGCACACCCGTCCTTCCATAATATAAATTTCAAGCAAGCAGAAAAAATGATGGAGACCATGGACCAGGGTGACGTGATCATCCGACCAAGCAGCAAGGGCGAGAATCATCTGACAGTGACGTGGAAGGTCAGCGATGGTATCTACCAGCACGTGGATGTGCGGGAAGAAGGCAAGGAAAATGCTTTCAGCCTGGGAGCCACTCTGTGGATCAACAGTGAGGTGAGAGCAAGCCCCTGCTCACTTCCTATCCCCACTCCTACTTCCAAAAACAAGCCATTTCTGGCTGCTTCATAATGTCATCTGATATTAGTGACTTGCATGCATTACATATATTTTAGCTACACAAACCACCAAGTAGGGGGTTGGTTGTGAAATGAGTCATTTGATACTAATTTTGTATATTTGGCCCTGTTTCCCTGTCCTCCAAATTTTAAAGTAAACTACCTAAAGAGAGCCCGTGGAAGAAGAGGAGAAAAACGTGTGCAGGCGTAGGCATGCATGCACACGCGTCACGTTTCTCTGTCCTGTTTGCAGTGGAGCAACATTTTATGATGTTCCCTGTTGTCAGGCACCACGGGAGAATTAAAGTTATTCAGACAATTTTGTGCACTTGTGAACTTTAAATATGCACACGACTCAAACAGATGGCTAAATTAAACGGACTTTGCAATGCGTGAGGCCACAGCAGGTCTGGGAAGTCCACCCCCTCCCATGAGTTCTAGTCCGAGGAGATTTGAAAAAGGATCAGGAGTCTCAGCTCTGGACAGGACACACGAGGCCTTTCCCTTCTCCCCACAGGAATTTGAAGACTTGGATGAGATTGTTGCCCGGTATGTCCAGCCCATGGCATCCTTTGCCCGGGACCTTCTGAACCACAAGTATTATCAGGACTGCAGCGGCGGGGACCGTAAGGTGAGTGCAGGGCCCCTCAAGGGATGGCACCAGTCACTTGAGGATGTTGAGTTTCCTTCAGTGTAGGGGTCCCTCAGCTGGTGAAGGAGGTGTACAGTCATGTATGCACCAGACATTGTCTGCCAAGCATGCTGCTATCCCAACCTCTCCCCCTGATTCTACCCCCAGAAATTAGAGGAGCTGCTCATCAAAACTAAGAAGGAGAAGCCCACCTTCATCCCTTATTTCATCTGTGCCTGCAAGGAACTGCCCGGCAAGTTCCTACTGGGATACCAGCCCCGGGGTAAACCCAGGTGAGCACTGGTGCTGAGAAGGTGCTGCCGCTGGGGTCCACAACAAGCTAGCAGGGGAGTCAGAGGCCCTGAACAGTACTCTCTGGTTCTGGCTGACTGCCTTCTCCTGGTATCTGTTTAGAATAGAGGCGGAGGTTGGAGGTGGGATAAGAGGATGATAATTTAGAGGCAGAAGGCAAAGCTTCATTAAGAAAGCTGCTTTTCTCAACCCTGTGAAAAGGAGTTCCCTTTGCTTCCTCTCCCCCTCCCAAGGAGTGATGGAAATCATCAGATACTCTATCCACCTGCCTGGGAAAGATGGGGACCAGAACACTGTCTCCCCTTTCCACTGTCTGCTTCACCCTTGCCAGGGCTCTCCGCACGTGGTGGCTTGCTGTTGCTCTAGTGTGCTGACTTCCCGCACAGAAGGGGCGGGTCAGGAGAGCATCTTCTTCCTACCATTGACCTTCTCTGCTCCATTTCTGTATGACTAACAGGCTGGCCTCCTTTTATCTGGGTCCCTCTGCTGCTCACCCTGCATGGGAAAAAGTCCAATTTCCTTGCACCCATTTTCTTTGTGTTTGTTACCCAGACCAATAACCATACCAGCCTTCTCTGTGCCCCCACCCTCCCTTTGGCCCTTAGCCAAGGTCTATGCATATCTGCTCTGATCTCTTTACTGCCTATATGTGATGCACAGCATAGCCAGTATTAGCAAGGGACTTAGTAGCCAAATGACAAGAGGCTCTAGACTCTGGCCCCTGCATAGCTTGGGCACATCTGGAATGTTGTGTTCATTTCTGAAGCCTTTTCTCACTCACCATCATGCTTCCAGAGGTTCGAGCCAGGGCTCTGTGGGGGTTGGCAACTGTCCCACAGGGAACAGTTGAGCAAGCGAGACCTTTAACCAGGAGCAGAGGTAACATGATAGCTTCTTGTGGAAAGGGGCACAGACTCTTGTGTTGCAGAAGGTACACTTGAGTAGAAGATCATGAAGCGGGTTTTAGCTTAATACAAATGAGAGTTTTGCCACACTTAGCACCATGTGTTGACAGCTGTTCTTTATTGAGCACAGCTCTATGTTAGATGTTGTGCAATAAGTGCTTTTTACATGCACCGTCTTATTTGTAGGTTTAAGAGCTGTTATCCTCATTTTACAAATGAAGCTGAGATTCGTGTTTTAGTACCTTCGGACAGTCATCTAGGTGATGAGTGGCAGAGCCAAAACTAGAACTAGAACTGAGTGTGTGAACCCAGCACCCATCCTCTTATCCATGCTCTGCTCTGTGAAGTGTTGAATTAGGGCAGACTAACCACCTTCCAGAAGCACTTCCAGATTCCAGTTCATGGGGAGTTGTATTTTGCTGCCCTGGAAGACCCCTTCCAACTCGGACTCTCTGTGACCTGAGTTTCACCCTCACCTGCAGCCCAGGATGGTGGCCCAGCCCCCAGCAATTCTTCTGGTGGCCTGTGCAGAGCACGCCAGGGGCTACTGACTCCTGGCCTTAACGTACTCTGCAGTGTACACCTCACCTCCCCAGAGTGCAGCCTCCTTTTTCAGGGTCAGGCACTGGCTCTTCCATCTCTTCTTTCCCCTAGCACCCAGTGTGACTACTTCACATGGTGGAGATCTGTTCTGGCCGCTCTCTCACAGCTGGTCCCAAGTGGTATCTGATGCATGTTTCCTTCCAAAATCCCAGGATAGAGTACGTAACGGTGACTCCAGAAGGATTCCGGTACCGGGGCCAAATCTTCCCAACTGTGAATGGGCTTTTCAGATGGTTTAAGGACCATTACCAGGATCCTGTACCAGGTGAGTTGTACTCTCTGACTTCTGGGGGCGGGGTTGGAGGGACACCTAGCCTCTGAACCAAGGTAATCACTAATAGCCTTCTGTGTGGGAGTGAAACACAGGCTGTCATTTTAGTTCTCTTATACCTACTCCAGCTTCCTAGCATTAGAAAGTCCTCCATCCACTTTGCCTATTTATCTTCATTTTTTCTCATTGCCTCCTTCAGTCCCCTAAATTATGCAACCAGAAACATTACTGACTCTGGCTATTTCCTGTAGGAATCACCCCAAGTAGCAGCAGCAGGACCCGGACACCTGCTTCTATCAATGCTACCCCAGCTAACATCAACCTTGCAGGTAAGGAGCTCACGCCTAGGACTGTGGCTCAGAGGAATAAAGCTGGGAGGACTTTGACCTCTGATGTGCCCACCTTCCACCTCTTTGTGCTTACAGATCTGACACGGGCCGTGAATGCACTTCCCCAGAACATGACCTCGCAAATGTTCAGTGCCATTGCTGCTGTGACAAGCCAAGGACAGAACCCTAATGCCACCCCAGCCCAGTGGGCCTCCAGCCAGTATGGCTATGGGGGCAGTGGAGGAGGCAGCAGCGCTTACCACGTACGTGGCTCGGGGAGGAAGCTCTTTGCGGAGGGCGAGGAAGAGTGACAGGGAACAGTCATCCTTTAGATGTCCATAGACTGGCCGCTGCCAGTGCCCACCTTTATATGCACAGATGGGCCTTAGGAACTGTCTCCAACAGATGTTCCTTCTCCTCGGGCCCATTTGAGGGGAAAAGGGGTAAGAGAAGGCCTGGCTTTTCTACAAAGTCCTTTGGGGTCTTTGGAACCTGCAAGCCACTAGAAACCTCAAAGGGTCAGGACTGGGAGGCCCTATTGTCGTGCCTGGTCCCATCTCATTGGCCTGCCTCTGCTGCTCAGGAGAGGGTCAGCTGGAAAGCTCTGTGCTGAGCCCAGATTTCCAGCTTTCCAGAAACTCATGGAAAGGATAAATATGCTACAAGCCCATCCCCATTTCACTGTTTACCCTTCTCTAGGTGTTCCCAACGCCAGCCCAGCAGCCAGTGGCCACGCCACTAATGACCCCCAGCTACTCCTACACGACCCCTAGCCAGCCCATCACCACGCCACAATACCACCAGCTCCAGGCCAGCACCACCCCACAGTCTACCCAGGCCCAGCCCCAGCCCTCCTCCAGCTCTCGGCAACGGCAGCAGCAGCCAAAGTAAGTATATGGATGGTGGCATAGAGCAGGGTCTTAGTGAGGGCAGAGTACATCAGGAGACTGAGGGACTTAGCATAGGCAGGTACTCTGGATCTTCTGAGAGCCATGACTGAAGTAATGTTCCAGTGAGGGCTGCTTTCTGTGCGATGACAGGAGGGTGGAGTGGCAGTTGGCCATGGTTGCTGCCTGTAGGTACAAGGTCCATTTCTACAAGGGTGGATGTTCACCAGAGATTGGTGGGAAGGCTTCCTTCTAGTGAGCCTCAGGAGAGTTCTGGTCTGAAAAGCGCCTTCTCCCTCCCAGGTCCAACAGCCATGCAGCCATCGACTGGGGGAAGATGGCAGAGCAGTGGCTGCAGGAGAAGGAGGCAGAGCGGCGGAAACAGAAGCAGCGGCTGACACCTCGGCCATCCCCCAGCCCTATGATTGAAAGCACCCCCATGTCCATTGCCGGCGATGCCACCCCGCTCTTGGATGAGATGGATCGGTAGGGGGCCTGCTCCTAGGACTCTGGTTACCTATGAGGCTGGGAGAGGCCTGCCTCATTCCCTGCCCTTCCTTTTCTGTCCATAAAGTGGAGTGAACTGATGTTCTCCTTGGTGGTCAGCCTGGATGGGCAGCAGGCTGGATGGCCTTGCAAACTTGAGCTCAGTGTACACTAGGCGACAGTTCTCCCACTCCAGGCCCTCACCGACCACCTCTCCTGGGACCAGGCTGGGAAGGGAGTGTGGCAGGGAGAAAGAAGAAGAGGATGAGAGAGAGAGTGGAACAGTTTTATATTCTACTCCCCTACAAGCCATTTTGAGCTTCTGCCCTCACCTGACTCTGGGCTGTGACGGGGCAGCAAGCTCAGCACATGAGTCTCCCCCAGCTCTTGTGGAGAGACAGATGCTATTTATTCAGTTTGGGGCAGGAGGGAGAGGAGGGGAAGTGTTTCTGACCCTGATGCCAACAACTTGGGTGGCTATCAAAGCAGGATTGCAGGGGACATAGGGTTGCAGTGCTAACCTGCCCACCCGGCTACCTTCACCCACCTGCTGCCACGCCGCTTCCTGCCTGTCATTTGAATAAACAGTGTTTCTACAGAGCACTTGGCAAAGCCTCTCTCTCCCTCTCCGGCTCTTGAGGGGTGGTTTTCAGAGCAGTGTGTGGGGCTCTGAAGGGTCCCCAACTCCCTCAGAGAGGCAGTGACTCAGGAGAGCAGGCAGCTTCCGCATCAGATGGCCTGGTGTCGCTTTCCTGTTCCACTTCCCAGCCCTGTGACCTGGAGCGCACTCCTGTTATCTAAGCCAGTTTATCTGTCAAAATGGAGATGGTGATACCTACCTCATCAGGGCATCTGTGAGGACAAGTAGAAGGTGTGAAGTGCTTGGCCAAGTGCCTGGGACTTTATAAGACCTCAGTAAATGTTAGCTGCTGTTACTTTATTATTTTGACTCCCACACAGCCACCCCCATCCACTCTGCCTACTACAGATGGCCCCCAACTTAACAATGGTTCAACTTTTTTTTTTACTTCATAATGGCATGAAAGCTACACATAATCAGTAGAAACTGGACTTCAAATTTTGAATGTTGCTCTTTTCTCGGGCCAGCGATGTGCAGCAGGATACTTGCGTGATGCTAGGCAGTGGCAGCAGTGAGCCCCAGAGACCAGGGTAAACTACAGATACTAAAAGTGTATTCGTGTGAGATGCTTTCTCCCAGCTGAAGGGTAACGTGAGTTTCAAGTAGACTGGGCTAAGTTTTGGTGTTCAGGTGTGTTAAATGCATTCTTTACCCTACGGTATTTCCAACCTTACAATGGGTTCATCAGGGCGTAAACCCATTGTAAGTCAGGGAGCATCTGTGGACTTCTTTGGCACATCTGAGAAAGGCCACGAGTAAATCTGGGTTTCCCAACTTGAGTCTCTGCCCCTGGGTGGACCTCACTCCTGCTACACACACACACTGACACTGACACAGACACGCTGGCCGGGAGAAGGGGGCGGGGCTGTTGCAAGGCAGGCCAGTCCCGGGCCCTAGTACTTTCCCCCAGCCCCACTGCATCTTTTCTTCCGGACCGCCGGCCTCCCTGGTTTCTTCTCATAGCTCTGTAGTGCTGGGAAAGTGAGGCTTTCCCACTCGCTGCCCTCTGCCTGAAGCTCAGCAGAGAAGTCAAAAAAGGCCATTGCTGCCAAACTTGGTGAGTTCTCTTCCTTGCTTTTAGTTTCTTTCTTTTTTTAATTAGAGAGACAGAAACATCGATTTGTTGCTCCACTCACTCACACATTTATTGGTTAACTCTTGCATGTGCCCTGACGAGATCTAACCCACAGCCTTGGTGCATCAGGACCGCCCTCTAACCAACTGCACTACCTGGCCAGGGCCTGTCCTTTCTTTTCTTCCTTCAAGATCTCTGCCTTTTGGTTGGCAAGAGTTGGGAGGAGGTGGGGAAGGGACTGGCTTTCTGCAGGGAACCCAGTTCAGTTCGCTTTAGCACAAACGGTCTAGAAGGGCCTAGCAGGAACAAGGACACGCGGCTGCTAAGATCATGTTCCCTTCAGTCTACCAGCACCTTCTCCAGGGCCACTAAAAGGAGGGAAAAACCAGGCACAGGGGCAGAGTGGGTTAAAAGGTTCAGTTTATTAGGGGTATCCCTACAGACAGTCCTGCCTGTCCCTGAGTGGATGTAACAGAGACCAGTCTCCCAGTGGACGGAGGCCTCCTTCCCACCCCACCCAGCTGTGCTCTCCTGCCCTGGGCCCGGGATGTTAGAGGCTGTTACAGTCCCTTCCCCTGCCCTCGACCTACCTTCACATGGGCTTCCTCTTGAAAGATGGGTTGCCCTTTAAAAACCCCTGCAGCCCTCTAGCCCCTTGGTTCCAGCTATGCCCAGAGCCCACCCTCTACCCACAGAAGTAGCCAAGTTGGAGGGAGAGAGAACGGCAGCAGGGGGTCAGCTACAGGCTTGATCGTATTTATTCTTCACCCCGGTCGCCCTGGCCTCAACCGAGGTTTGATGCTGGGGGAGATTTCCTCTTGTTGACCTTGACTGGAGAGGCCTTTGCTCCAACTTTCTTGGCCTGGACTGTGTTCTTCTCTCTCTTTCTGGGTGATGACTCCACAACATCATCGCTGAAGGGCTCCTCCCGCCTTTGGTCAGTGTAACTGTCCTCACTCTCCAGGTCCTCCCTGCTGTCCGGGCTGGACTCTGACATCCTGGCCAGTTCCCTTGGGCTTGCTGATCTGCTCAAGTCTGGAGGCGAAGGTTCCGACTTAACTGGGCTTTTCTTTTTAGTCAGCTTGCCTTTCTTGACTTTTTTCTTCAGCTTTGCCTTCTCGTCTGTCTCCTCTTCGCTTTTCTCTTTTTCATTTTTCTTCTTGACCTTCTTGATAATTTTGCTGCCCTGGGACTTCCCCGTGGGACTCTCAGAGCGCCAGATGGTGATGGGAGCCGCCGAGTCCGGGGTACCCGTGATTGTGCCCATTCCTCTGCCTGTGTCGGTGGGTGCGGTGGTGGTGGGCCCCACCTGGATCGGGATGGGAGGCTTGCTTTCTTCCTCCTCTTCCTCTTCTTCATTTAGGTCATCTGCACCACACTCGTGGTGGATGGGATGGTGGATCACTGCCACAGAGACAGGCCTGTAGCTCTTGCACCTGGGAGGGAGGAGGGTGGGGACAGAGAAGATTGGCAGAGTGACGGCCTGGGCCCCACACAGCCCCCTTCAGCCTGCCAGCACTCACCAGCCGTACCAGAACCGCTCCACGCACTCTTCCTCTGGGATGAGCTTTGCGAAGCAAGGGGTCTGGATGATGTTGAGACAGGTTGAGCCCACATCTCGGGAACAGGTTGGGCCTACGTCTCGGGAGCTGCTGCTATTTGTCTTCTCTGAGTAGTCCTTCACCCTGCCACATGGAACTCAGCCTGGCTCCCACGCCTCCAGGACTCCCCAGGAGCCCAGAGCCAGAAGCCTGAGGACAGTGGGCTGGCTTTCCCAGTGGTAACTCAGGCTCAGCCCAGGCCGACAAAAAGACCTCCTCCCCATTGCTCTTGGAGTGGAGCCAGGTTTGCAAAGCCAGGGCTGGGCAGGCAGCGCCTGGTCAGAGCTGAAGGAGGGAACCGTAGTGAAAGTTTGGACCTGGCTCTGCCCGGGAGTCTCCTGGCCTGTGGGCCTCCCAAGGAGGAGGGTCCTTACCTGCAGTCACAGCCGCAGTGGCTGATGGAGTGCAGGTGCAGTTTGTAGTGACCATAGTCGGAGGTGAAGGGGTGGATGAGATGCCCTGTGCACTGCTTGTGTTTCCAGCAGCACCTGTCAATGTCCTTGAATTCACCTGAGGGGTAGGAGTCTGGGTCAAATGGGGGTGGCAGCAGCGACAGCATATCAGCGGGTCTCCCTGCAGCTCAGTCTAAAGGCTTCACCACATTCACCTGCCAGCACACCCCCCAGAGCTGTCTCTACTTCATGGGAGTAATTCAGCCCAGTGGTTGCTCCAGGTCTCAGCACTCTGCTTTCCCCAGTCCCCTGCAGGAATCTGCTGCCCCCTGCAAGCTCACAGGAAAATGTCTCACCAAGGTCCTCACCACATAAATTCCCTTTGCTGTCCTGCGACACCTGTCTCTTTCCCTGCCCTCCCCTGCCTCCCACAGGAGCCTGCCCCACTGGGGCCCTCCACTGACTCTTGCTTGCCTTCGCCCAGCTGCTGGGAGTTTGCTACCTCACTTCACAGGGTGCCTGGTAGGGGACGGTCCTTTTACCATGGCAGACTGTGGAATGCCACTTCAGAGTCCCCAGTGATTAGAGCCAGTAACAGCATCCTTAGTCCCCATGAGGCCTGCATCTGAGCCCTGAGATTCTGGCCCCAAGGCCTCCTACCCGGAGGGCAGCTGAGGCCCAGCCTACCACACGGCATGCTCCTGGATGCTTCTTTGGACTCTGGTCCTTTGTTTTTCCCTCCTCTCTTCTTCAAGCCCCTTGTCTCCAGACACCTTCCTCACTTCTCTCCCTTTTCCCACGCTCATTCTTGATTCTTTCCCTGCTATTTAATCATCAAATTCCCACTCCTCCATTCTCTCCAGTCCTTAGAAACATGGACTTGAACAACCCACCCCAGCCTGAGCCCTTCTACCCCTTGAGGGCTGCACAGATACTGTGTCTCCTTTCCCAGGACACAGGGGAGAAGCTGCTGGAGTGGGAGTTTCGGATTAGGGGGAGCCCTGGAGAAAGGTTCCTACATCTTTTCCTCAACTGAATACAAATCCCGGACACACACTGGAATCCCCCAGCCTCTACCCGCACCACCTCCCCTCTGACCCCACCCAAGGCTCCAGTCTATCAGTGGGTCTCCCTTCCGCCCACCCACTAAAAGGTAAGCCTGCGAAGTGATTCCATGTGCCCAGGACTTCACACACCAGGGCAGAGTGGACAAGGCACCTTCCTGCAGGTCCCTTTGGACTCTGGCTCCATCCCCTTTGGGAGGAAGAAGTGGGCAACCACCAGTGACTTCCTTGGCAGCCTGGCATGGGATTTTAGGGCTGGCTCACTGCCGCTGAACAGACCAGGAGGATTGGTCCAGCCCCTACAAGGTGTGAAACTGGGGCAAGAACTCCTACAACCCAGGCTGGGGGTGTGTTAGTCCACATGGCCTTGAAGCACCTGAGGGATGAGTAGACAGCAGCTGGGTTTGAGCCTTGCCCCACATCCCTCCCTGCTAGCAGGCTGTGAGGGCCCCGGGTCCTTCATGCACTCCTGACCCACTTGGTGGCCTCCCTTTCTGCTCCCTCTCCCCTTGTGCCCTTTCTTCTTCAGCAGGTGAGGCGGGATCTTGCAATACCACCACCACCTCCGCTTGCTTCAGCGCTGCTGAACTGGGGCGAAGGGCAGCGTGATGGCAAGTGTCCTGAACCTGAAGCCAGGTAGGCCCGAGTCCAAGTGTTGGCTCTGTCACTAGCTGGGTGACTGAGGGCCAGTTATTTCACATCTCCTGTCTTGTCCACAAGATGGGGGTGGTGGTAATACCTATTTTGCAGGGCTGTTGGGATGCCTCAGTTCACATGTCAAAGGTATCCGTGCCCCATAAAGTGCTATACAAAGGGGTGACTGCTCTCCAGAAAGGGGCCCTCTCTGGCATGAATGGGTGATGGGGTGAGGGGGGGAGGGTAACCCCTTCAGGACCAAACCCTCCCTCCTGCCTACCACCAAGTGTCAGCTTTCCTGTGTCAGGGGTGGTGGGGACCCCTGGGGCCAGAGATTCCCCTGGACCCACCTTCAGAGGAGAAGGTAGATGCGTCAGTGCTAGACGCCACAGCAGCCAGCAGATGTCCTCTTTCCCAGCTGGGTAACCTGTTCACATCTGAGAGAGTACAGAGTGGCAGCAGCAGCGCCCCCTCCCCAGGCCTTTTACTCATCAAACATTTTCTGAGACTCTGGGTGTCAGGTCCCAGCCATGTCCAAGATGCTGAGGTTAAAAAAATAAGTCCCCACTCTCAAGGGGCTGGGCGAGGGTTGCAGAGGGGACGCAGTTTGTGCGGAACAGTTTGTGACAGTAGTGTGGTGCGGAACACGTGCAGGGGAATGGTGAGGAGGAGGCCAGGGGGAGCAGACAGCAAGGGCACCTACTGAGACTGTGGGGGTGAGGGTTAGGGTAAGATTAGGAAAGTCTTCCCGGGAAGAAGCATAATAGGAGCTGAACCTGGAGAAATAGCAGGACTGAGCCAGTCTAGGCAAGAAAGGACAGATCGGGGAATTGTCATGGAGTGTGTACAGCTGGGTCAGCAGTTGACCCAGCATAACTCCAGCTGGGACAGCAGCTGCCGTCAACCACCACAGGGTGGAGTCTGCCACTTTCCTTTTCCTCCCACGATTAGCTTTATCCTTCAGAATGTCAGGAACTGAGTTCTGCTTAAGGAGGGAAGCTGACTGCTTAGGGACTGCAGCTGGGCCTTCACTGGCACTTGGTCATCTTCCTACAGTTCCCTGGTCAGCTCCCGTTTTCCACAGAACAGTGAATACTCAAAAACGTTTGAATGAAGCATCAAGCACTTCCCTGGAAACTCCTATCCCTGGAAACTCCTGTCCTGCTGCTGCTCCTCTCAGCAGATCACTGCACCAGCCTTCCCTGTGGCTGCTCCCACCCTGTCAACTCACCCCCGACCTGGGGGAGCATCCCCCCTTCCTCCTGCCCAAGGCACCTGAGCTCTAGGTCCCAGCCAGAATTCTCACTTTCTCCTTCTTTAATGGTTGTTTTTTTCCTTACAGGCTGTAAACACCTTTCAACAAAACAATCTCTGAACCCTGTTCCTGTCTCTACCACTGCATATCCCTCCATCTTCCTTTGCAATCCAAGTCTATTCACTCATTTAACAGACATGCTGAATGGCTTCTGCACTAGACCCCCGTCAGGAGGCCCGGTCGCCACCTTCAGTGAGCTCGAGCCTCCCCTCTCTCCGTTCCAGTCACCTACCCATGGCAGCCGTCCCATCCCTGTCCGGCCAGCCCAGGCCAAGGCTGCCCACAGTTTCCCAATAGCCAGACCTGGTGGCCTCCTTTTCATCTTATCTCCCCATTAACCAGTCAGTCTCTTTCTTCTATACACTGTTTCTTTGGCTTGCTTGCAGACCTCTCTCGTCCCTCTCCTCTGTGACTAGCTCTTCAGTTCTTTCTTAACTCCTCGGCTGCACACCTTAAGGTGATGATTACCAGGGCTCTGGCTTGGCTTTGCTTCTCAGAGTACAAGATTGTCTCGGCTAATGTCATCCAAGTCCATGGTTATAGCATCCACCAATGACATACATCTGGGCGGGTCCCCAGTCCAGACTGCTTTCCTGAGCACAGGGCCCACATCCTCTCCGACGTCCCCAGACACCCTAGACCAATAGGTCCCACACAAGCCTGCCATCTTCTCCCCATGCTCCATGACCCGCCCCCCTTGTCTCTTCCATTTCAGAGAGCAGCATCCACCGCAGCTGGAACTCCTTTCCCTCATCCCTACACCAGCTTAACGACCGAGTCTCGTCCTGCCCATCTGCTCCCACTTCTGCCTCTGGCTTGGTTCACACTCTCGTAATCTCTGACCAAGACACTGCAGTAGCCTCCTGCCTGGCCTCCCTGCCTCTGTCTCACTCCCCTCATCCAGTTGTCACAGTGCAGCCAAACAGTTTTCCAGAACGCCAACTGGCCCACCGTGTTCCTCTTCTTTAACGGCATTCTACTACCTCATCGTGACGTAACTCCTCATCATGCCCCCAACCCGTAATCCAGGCCCTGGTTTCCTTCTCAGTTATCAGTTCCTCCCACTCATCCGTCTCCTTCTCCGTTCCTTCTCCTGCCTTCCACTCCCCAGAAATACCTGCTCACCTTGGAAAGAACAATGATATCCAAGTACTATTAGTCACACATATCTTGTTCCCCTTTACCCTGCTAGGGTTCCTCATGTGTTTATAGCATCTTGAGAACAAGGCCCATAGTTCATTTGTTTCTACAGATCCTGGGACATGGAAAGCACTCGGTAAATGCTGGTTGATAGAATACATCAGGGGTGTCAAACTCATTTTCACCGGGGGCCTATTCTACTCTATTCTCTTCTTTTCTATTCTGCTCATGCATTTATTCACTGGAATAAGTGCATGAGTAGAATAGAATAAATCCTCTATCGGAGCCACAAAGAAGCTATGGCAGTGGAAATTCTGCCCAGAGTTCAAACCTGGAGGATTTTTGGGGGAAAGAGACTTGGCCCAGGGTGGGAATCTTCACAGTGTCAGGCACTGTGCCAGGCTTTTAAAACATGCCTTTGATTCTAGATGCTCTCGCCACAGCCCGTTCTGTGAATGCGGACACATTCAAAATAAAGAAGTTGTCCAAAGACGCAAGTTAATAGATGGCAGAGTAAGATTCAAACCCAGTCTTCCTGGCTCAATAGTCTGTGCTCTTTCAGCTGTTGGTTTGGGACTCCAATCCAAAACCTGTGCTGCCAGATGTCACTTCCTACTACGCCTGCTCAGCCCTAACACAACCAATTCCCCATCCTCTCCCTTTACCCAGTCCTGACTCCCACAGCCTCCCCTACCCACAGCCTGGACCTAAGGTCAGGCCAGAGGGCCCTGAGCCAGGACTCAAACTCTGCTTTGTCTGACTCCACTTCCCTTGTTCTCCCCGGAGTCACCATGGAAAAGGCCTGCATGCAGGGTCCCCTAACTTCTGCCAAGCCCCAAGAAGCCCTGACAATCAGAGCTGTTTGCCAAGGAGTGGGATTTAGTAACTCCTCGGGTCTGAGGAAGGCAACCTGCTTTCTAGTTTCACGGACAGAACAGAGAGCGTCACTGAATCAGTCCAGAGCTCCAGCGGCAGAAGTGTACAGACACGTGGCGGGATGGGGCGACTGTGTAGCTTGAAAGGAATAGGGAGGCTTGTGGTCTCTTTCTCCGCAGGACATTAATTGGGGTACAGGGTCCTAACTCGAAACTCACAGGTGATGCTCATTTGTACAGAATCCTCCCAGTCCTGAGGGCCGAGGAGCTTCCCCGCCCTTGCAGCACAGACGGTGGGGTTCCAGGTTGGACACCAGAGCAGCTGAATAGGGGAAGGAGGGAAGGAAGGTGGAAGGGAGAAAGGAAGGGAGGAAAAAACCAGGAAGGGAAGGAGGGAAGAGGAGGGAGCAAAGCAGGGGAAGTGTGCACGGTCTCCTTGGAAATGCAGCCCTGGCCCCGCCCACACCTGAAGGCGATTGTGATGTCACGCGTGGAACCTGCAGACTCCTTTTTGCTCTCAGAGTCAATAGAACTTTCCGCCCAAGCCCCGGCGGCAGGTTGGACGCGGGACCATGGGCTCCAGCCAGGCCCAGCCCTTCTCAGACTACTGCACATCAATGCCTCCCAGCCGTGCAAAGAGGAGTTACAGCTAGCACTCCAGCCAGAAGGCCCCAGCCAAACCCCGAGGTTATTCTCCAGGGACTCAGGACCACAGTCCTGAATCATTGGTCCGAGGCTCCACATGAGCCCGCCCCCAGGCTCTAACTCCACCCCATCCTAGCCCTTGGCTCCGCCTCCTTTGTCGGGCTGGCTGGTTCCACAGCCTCCTTGGGTCCTCAAACTAGCCCCCCCACCCTGTGCCCAGGTCTCAGCTTGAAGCCCTCCCCTAATCTTCTGCCCGGCTCTCTCCTTACCACTGCTGCTCTCATCCCAGATGTTGGCATTGTCCTCAGTCTTTTCCTTAGTCCACCTTTCAATCGTCATTCTCGTCCTGACCCACATAGCTCTCAGCCCAGTTTTTCCTCTCCACAAGACTCTTCCTCACAGAAGTCCAACCCTGAACCTGAGCTTGGCCGAGCCAACCGTAAACCCCAATCTCAGCTCGCTCCCGTCCAGCCCTCAACAAAGCCTCATGCTTGCCCAACCTCTCCACCTACCTTCCCCTACCCCCGTTCTAGGTTGTGTTGTCTTCTCAGCCTAAGTCTAAGCTTCAGCCGAGCTCTTCTTCCAAGGCACCCCAGGTCCTTCCAAGTTCTTCCCTCTTTGTCCCACTTTAACCTTAGTGCCTCACCTTTATCTCAGGCCTTAACCTTAGCTCGGCCGCTCAGGCCCAGCCCTCAGACCCATCCCCAGCTCCTCTCCAGACCTACCCCTAGCTCTTAACCCCACCCCCACTTTGGCCCCGCCCCTAGCCCTGTTCCTAGCCCCGCCCCATCCATTCTCTCAACCTGACACTGCCCTCTGCTCCTGGCCCCTCCCAATCCCTTCCGAACCCTGCCGCGGCCCTTAGCTCCGCCCCCAAACTACACAAGTACCTCCTCCGGGTTGTGAAGAGACCGCTTCCAACCACACCACCCACCCATCCCGGCTTTTCTGAGGTTCCTCCGGCCCTGGGAGGCCAGGCTCAAACGCTCTCTCGGCCTGCAGGCTCATCTGATGAGGGCTTGCCCATTCTCAGCCGCCCTGTGGCGCCCAACCCCAGAGCCTTAGCAGCGTTCCCTTCTAGCTCGGATGGGGCGCCCTGATCCAGAGAAATACTGCGCAATAAAGATGTTAACATAGAGCTTGCTCTTGCTCACTTTTTCCCAAAATGTGTAACAGTTAAGATTTTTGAGTTCTTCTATGTGTTTGTGCTTTCTTATTTCATTCACGCACATTTATGTGTCTCCATAGGTTTGCCTAGTGCTGGGAGCAGGATCCACTACGTTAATACCTCGCACTGTATACCCCTGTCACCTTAAGTATAGCATACACATTGTACATGCTTGTATCGCACACATAATGTACCTAAAAAAATATCTACTCACCACACAGCCTAATACAATGTGCACACGCCCCTCACAGAGGCTACCCGAACAAAGAACCATACCCCTGCTCCCCACACTTTTCTCAGCACAAACACTCCACAGCAGTGTCGTGGTGCCAACTACACACACACACACACACACACACAGGCTCTGCGCAAGGCAAGGCAAGGGGTGGTGAGCTGTCCCATGTGGGAGCAAAGATAAAGAAACAAACAATAAATTCCAGGAGAGTGTGAAAAAATGTTAGAGCCGTATAACCAACATTCCCACATCACACCCCTCAATTTCTCTTGGCATCAGGCTCCAAAGCCAAGGTACGCCTCAAAGGATGAAAAGGAAAAGATGGTATTTAAACTTTGGTTTCTCCAGAGAAACCAAGGGCCTCTCCTGCTGCTGTTCTGCATGATACCATCCACTTTCCTCCAGACCCAGCAACCTGCGTGGGTAGCATCACTGCCCAAAACCTCCAGCTCCAGGAACAGCAGGGGAGGGGAAAACAGGCAAAGGGGAGCGTGCAGAAAACCAACCCTCCCAGAGTAGGAGAGTGGGCCGAGAATGATAGCAGTAGAACGGACAGAGCACCGCTGACTGGGAGCCAGGATCTGTGTTCTAATCTTGATGCTCCACAGCCTCCCAAGATGATGCCAGGCTACACATGTCCCTCCATTGCTGGGCCAGACTCCTGAGATGCTCCAGCCAATCTACTTGTATAGCTGTGAGTCAGATGTCAACAATGAGCCAGGTTCTTGGTCACTCGGTAACTGTAGAGAGCTATAAGCCCTGGCTGGTGTGGCTCAGTGGATTGAGCACTGGCCTGCGAACCAAAGGTCGTTGATTTGATTCCCCATCAGGGGACATGCCTGGGTTGCAGGCCAGCTCTCTAGCTGACGGCACGGGAGAGGCAACCAATGGACATACCCACATTGGTTTCTCTCCCTAAAAGTAAATAACTAAATTTTTTAAGAAAAGGGTTATAATAGTTAAGGTTTTTGAGCCCTTCCTATGTATGTTGGTGCTTTCTTATTTAACCCATGAAATCTCATCAGCATTATTAGCCTCATTTCACAGAAGAGAAAACTGAGGCACACGGGATAAGTGATTTGCCTGAGTGACTCAGGAGGGACAGTGAGGATTCAAGCGCAGGTCCTCCTTAGAGTACCTCTCTCTCTCTTCTTGAAGAGGGAAAAATACACATGGCAATTTTTATTCAATTTATTTTCATCATGTTTTAAACTGTAAAAAGACACCACTCGTAACTTTATGTTTATACCCCTAATACAGCTAGATGTTAGATAGGATATCTTCTGAATAAGAGCCCAGCCCCTACCCTCCCTGGGCCAAAGGTATCCAAAACCCAATCACTTCTGTTGTTCCTCTCAGACAACTATCTGTTAAAGGGAAGGTGAGAAGAGGCTAAAAAAATAAAATATTATTCAATGATAGAAATTTGGCTATAAGCACCGAGTAGGACACATTTGGGAGGAAGGGAGCAAAGGAAAGGGCTCTCAAAGCCAGCAATTCAGATCTCGTCCAAAGAGAGTGCAGCCCCCAAAGCTGGTCCCTAAGCGCCCAGCTTGCCTGAAGCCTGCCCAGGGCCAGGGATGGCCAGCATCCCTGAGGGAGACTACGGTTCCGAGATCGCCCTGCAGCCCTGCCCATTCCATATCCCTCATCCCCAACAAAGGACTCCAACCCCCAAACTGCTAATAACAGAATTTAATGCATAAGGCACGGTGTAAGGCTGGGACCATTAAGCACCCTCATACCCAAAGGGCCCTGCAGGTGGAGCATAAACAGCAGGGACCATCTCTCCACTCGTGGGCACCCTGCAGATCCCCCGGGAGGAAGGGGGCATCCAGTCTTTGGTATGGTGCCTAGGGGCAGGAAGTAACTAGCATGGTCCCAACTACCCCTCTGGGGCTACCGCCACCAAGGGGCAGCTCTTTGGTCTGTAATAACAGTCAGTGCAAATGTCCAGGGGTAGAGGTCTGGGGGAGTCAAGGTGGCACAGTGCTCCAGGGCTGAGCAACCCCTCATCCCTCAAAAGCAACATGCAGGCTTCTTCTTGCTGGCAGTTAGGTATAGGTTGTTGTCATCGCTGTTGATGCCTGCAGAAGAGTGGGGAATATGTGAAGCAGGGACTGGAGGTTCCCTGTGCTCTCTGTCACCCGCATGCAGGAGGGCACTTACGGACAACATCCCCAATGCTCCGGGCCCCCGATTTCTCCAGCTCAGCCAGCACATTGGCCTCAAAGGTCAGCGCCGCCACACGGAAAAAGAATTCCCGGACATTTTCACCTGACACAGGGAACAGATGGGTGCTCAGGGGCAGCTCTAAGCCTGGGGTCATTGGGCACAGCTGGAGTTGCAGAAGAGAGAGGCAAGGCAGGCAGGAATGCCACAGCAGAGGGCCTGAAGCCTCTTACCGGTGAGAGATGAGACTGCCCAGTACTCAGCCTTCATCTCTTGGGCCACCTTGAGTGCGTCTCTCTCCATTAGCACATACTGAGCAGGAGTCTGAAGGGAAGGCAGAGTCAGCCCTGGCGGGGAGCTCAGTTGATTAGAGCGTCGTCTCACCAAGGTCTTTGATGACCTTGGTTGTAGGGCATATACAAGAATCAACCAATGGGTACACAAGTAAGTGGAACAAAATGATGTTTCTCTCTCTCTCCCTTCCTCTCTCTTTTTAAAATCAATCAATTAAAAAAATTTTTTTCTGTTAAATTGAGGGGGAAAAAAAAGCCCTGGCCAGCGTGGCTCCGTTGGTTGAAGGGTCGCCTGGTCAGGGTACACTAAGTTGCAGGTTGGATCCCCAGTTGGGGTGCCTACGAGAGGCAACCAGTCGATGTTTCTCTCCATTCCTTCCTCTCCCTCTCAAATCAATAAGCATGTCCCCAGAGGACAAAAATAAAGAAGTAAATAAATAGTAAAATTAAAATAAGAATGTCAGAGTTAGACGTGGGAGGGTTCTCACACCATGCTGGGAAGCGCCCCCATGGGCACACTCACACTCAGGTCCTTCTTGGAACCCACGAGGAAGAGAAGCGCACTGGAAGGGTCATTCTCCTTGAGTGCGTCAGCGAGCCACTGCCTGCCACAGATGGCGGACAGCAAGACATGAGCTGGGCAGGCCCCTTCCGCTGACACCCACATGTCCAATTATCCTCCCTCTGCTCCTAGTCACAGTCTTTCCTTCCCCACCATGCCCTGAGCACCCCTCTTTTCTGAACCCACTCTTCCCAGAGCCCCAATATATTTCAGCATCCCCATGTACCTGGTATGTTCCAGGGAGGCCACATCATTCAGACTGAAGACAATGATGATGGCTGAAAGAGTGGCAGAAACAGTCCCAGGCTGACAGGGAGACACTGCGGGCTCATTTCCACAATCCTCTCAGTCCACAGTTAGAAGCCACGTGCACCCACCTACCCCACTTCACCTAGCCTCTTACCTTGAGCTCCTCGGTAGTAGGTTGATGCAATGCATTTGAATCTCTCCTGTCCAGCAGTATCCCAGCTGGGAGGAAGAAGGGGTGAAACAGAGGCATGGGGGTGGGAACGGGTAGGAGGTAGGTGCTAGAGGAAGAAATGGCCAGAAGGGGTAGAGGAAGCACTTACAGCTGCAGACTGAAGGGAACGCCCAACACCTCAAATCGTTCCATCTCAAAGTCCACTCCAATGGTGGCCTTGTAATTCTTATCAAAAGTGTCTTTGCAGAACCTGAGGAGGCACCAGATGCTCTGGCCCTGAGCCCAGCTGATCTGGCTAGGCCTGGCCCTCCCCTCCCCAGCCCAACCCAGCTCAGTCCAGCACCCTCTTACCTATTAATGAGACAAGTCTTCCCCACCGACAGGTCCCCCACCACAATGACCTTGGAGATTTTAAATCTGCTGGACACAAGAGGAGGCAGGAGTGGGCATTAGTTGTTTCACTCTAGGGAGTTCCAAGGTTCCCTAGTAAGCCTACAAAGGTAATTGCATTCAGGCTGCAGTTCCCAGAGACACCAGGCCTCCTGGGCAGCTTTCCTGGACAGATGTGCTGGCCAGGAGTGTTTTGTGCTTCAATGTTAGAGAGACATGAATTTGAATTCCAGCTCTCACACTTACTAGCTGTGTGACTTAGGACAAATTACCCAGCCTCTCTGTCTCAATTTCAACATTTATGTGAATATTTAGAATATATTTTATTGGGGTGTTGATAAGGTTAAAATGAGATAAATGTTCTACATTGTGAAACATACCTCCCCCACACACGTACATTTTAACATTTCTGAAAACAGGGTACATCTTAAATGTGATGTGTTTTCCATGTAATACAAGGCAGTAGCAGTATCCAACACAGTGCCTGGCACAGAGCAAACCCTACACTAATAGTGGCAACCGTTCCTAGTATTCCCTTTTTACCCACACTTGGACTTATAGATGTAGACACAGTGCCCGCCCTCAAACGGATGGCACGTGGGAAGCTGAGCTGGGGACCACATCCTCCTCTGTCAGAAACGGAACTGCCACCTTTCGGCCACCCCCCTCCCGTTGGACTCACCATAACCTTGCTGAAAATAAAGGGGTAGATGCAGGGTCATAAAAAGGGGGAATAACCACAT
This sequence comes from Phyllostomus discolor, assembly GCF_004126475.2. Classification (NCBI taxonomy): domain Eukaryota; kingdom Metazoa; phylum Chordata; class Mammalia; order Chiroptera; family Phyllostomidae; genus Phyllostomus; species Phyllostomus discolor. Next base: position 79,209,310 of record NC_040910.2, on the reverse strand, counting down.
AGCTGGTAGGCAGAAGGTTCAATGGAGCCCCCAGGGAGTGGACGTTACTACTGCCTTGACCACAGTTTCCTGGGACTTCCTTCCTTTGTTTTGGGTGCAGACAACTCACCCCACGGTGCCTGTCCGGTGCTCCTGGCAAGCGCAGGTGACCCGGGGATGGAAGTCTTTGCGCACGTGCAAAGCTGCTTCCTTCCTCAGGTACTGAAAGGGACAGAAGCGAACGAGACTCACCCACTACTGGCAGCCAAGCAGCCTGGGGCTGGGGGTGGGGAGGGGACCACCCACAAGCAGCAGGCCTAGCGGGGAGGCAGGGCTGGGCCCAAGCCTCTAACTGGCCTGGTGCCGCCTCCTCCCCGCCCACACACCACCGCAGCCAGAAGCCCGACGTGGCCCTGATGCCTACCTGGGGCAGCTCTGCCAGGACGCGGTCCCTCCGCACCGGCGCCAGAATGTTCATCTTGCCTGTGGCCTCGTCGGGCGCCCTCAGAAGGCGCGGAGACCTGATCCGCCCCAGCGACCCGGGCCCGTGGGGACCCGACAATCACCCGAGACCGAGGAGTCCCGACTATAACTCGGGGACACGGGGAGCCTACGGGAGCCCGCGGCCTCGGGGATGCTACGATCACCGAGGGCCACGGAGATGAGACAGTCACCCGGGGCTGGGGTGAACCCACAATCACCCGGGGCCGGGCCGTCCCGAAGACGACTCGGGGGCGGGGAGACCCCTCGGCCGCCAAATGGGGACTGGGAGTCCCGTCCCGGGGATCCCGGGCCCGCGCAGACCGCACGATAACTCGGGGCAGGATAGTTCCTACAATAACTCGAGGCCGCGGAGACCCGACGACAAGTCGGGGTTGAGGCGGCCACACCATAACAGAGCGGTCCAAGGGCGCGGGAGCGGCCCCGCCACACGGGGTCAGTGTGGCCAGGGACGGCGCTGCGAGGCCGCGAGCCGCTGGAGGAGGGGGCGAAGGGCCCAGTCGGCGCGGGGCCCCGCGTCCCACTCGACTCTCCCTCTGCGAGCGCTGTAACATGATCCCCGGAAATTCCTGGAGAAGGGCCGCCCCCTGCCCCTCTCCCGGCAGCTCGCGGTCTCGCAACCCGCCCCGGACTCCCCATCCTCTCCTCCTCCCTGCGCTGCCCTAGGCTCCCCCGACAGACGCCTCATTGGGGACCAGGACCGCCCCCACCCAGGCTGGAACGTGCCCAGAGAGGGATCCCCGGGTTGCTCTGCCCTGCACCTCTCTGCGGGGCTGCGTGTCCACGGGGACCCTTACCCAGCCGAACTGGTGGTGATGGGGAATCGGTGACTGCTGCGCAGCATCTGGCTGCGCCCAGGACCGGCGGGGAGGGGTAAGGGGGAGAGAGGGGCCCAAGGAGAGGCGGCGCTTCCCTCCTCAACTCCAGGCCCAGGACGTGACTCATCGAGTCTGCCCCCGCTTGCCGCCCTCAGCCCTGGGAGTTGGGGGGCGGGTAGCATAGAGGGGGTGCCAGAGGCAGAGCTGGATGCCCACCATGGAGAGAGACGTCCGAGGTCTGGCGTCCTCTCCTCGAAGGCTACCGGGTAAATTGAGGGGTGTGCAGGCTGAAGACCAAGCCTCCTCCCTCGATGGGAGGATAAAGGAGGGCTAGATGGATCGGGAACTCCGCCCTTGGGGGAGGTCACTGCTCTGCAGCGCGGGGACTCTCCTCTGGTCCTGGCCTTCTTCTCTATGACCCCTTCGGAACCTTCCCAAGGGCTTCTCCATTTTGCAGTTCTTGAGGATAGGGTCGGGATAGCACAACACAAATCTCACCGTTAAAGGGGAAAGCAGGTTCCAAGAGGCGAGGAAGAAGACAAAAAGGGAGGGGTGGAGGCACTGCAGACACCCGCCCTCTGGGAAGCAAACTAGAGCCTTACAAAACTTTGCTGTGTGTCCGGAACTGAATTTGAGGATGCAAAGATGACCGGGGCAGGGAAGGCAAGACTACTTAAAGGGAAGGGACTGTTAATGGAAAAGCTTTAAGAAAAGCTAGCAAATGCTGGAGAAATCTGTGCGCTGAGTGTTTGGAATATTGGTAGTTTTTCAAGAGCATTGTCGAGAAAGCACATGAAATCCGACGTACGTAAAGAGGGGAGATGTGGCCACCTCCCACCTCCTCTAGTACTTCGCTCCTCACCTCTGCCTGACTGAATTTTTTTCTGCCACAAAATCACACTTATTGATAAGCCACGTCTCAATCTCGGGACCTCAATTTCCACAAATGTTACTTGAAATAGTTGGGCCTGACAAAGTCTGCTCTAACGTTCTAGAACTTTGCTTCACTCTCACTGAGTCTATCTAACTATATCTATTACAGCTTGCAGTGTTACTGCCTCCTGGAACTGCAGTCCTTTTCTCTGAAGTTGCTCAAGATGAGAAACGCTCAGGACCACTTGCGAGTAGCAGCCGGCTTATTCGCTGCAGCAGATAAACACGTCTCAAAAAAACTACAACCCCCAAGAAGCTCTACGGTCTTAACAGGGGAGGTGTGGCGCATGCTTAGTCCCTCTCTCGAGGCAATTAAACCAAACTACTATTCCCAGCGGACACCGCGCTACAGGTTACCCAATCAGCTTTAAGTAGAAAAGCATCGCGAGTCTTCGGTGAGACTTGGCTGTATAAGCCCTTGAGAACGAGTTTAGGAAACCCTTTTCATGAAGATGGCGCCCAAAGCGAAGAAGGAAGGTGTGTGCTCGGGTTTAGGGAGGAACATGGCTGGCTGGCCTGGAATCTCTACAGAGCGAACGAACGGAAAGGACAGTGGCTAAGCTAAGACTTAGGTGTCAGCTCAGAAGCTGTTCCTCCCGTTTCGGCCAGGCTGCGGGTGCGCGTGGGCCCAACCGCATGGGCTGGGCTCCGGTTGAAGGGTGAGGGGAGGGAAGCTGACAGCCAGACAGTGGACTTGGTGACTACACGCATCCACAGATCACAGTTTCATGTCTCCAGGCTTGTAAGGAATCAGTTCCCTTAACTTCATTTTTTTCCTTTTTTTTTCCTTTTGTAACTTACCACTTTCATTACAGATGGCTATGTAATCTTTCAGGGTGGCCGTGCGATAGTCTGTATAAAACTACTCGCACGCATCCTGGCAAGTATCAAGCGTTGCTAGTTGCTTTTTTCTGTGTCGGATACCTGGAGTTCCTCCAAGTGTGCCCCATTACCGTGCATATGATGGAAAATGTTTAACCTGAGACTCGTGATGTCTTCAAAGGAACCACTGATGCGCGTGTAGCCTGGGGCGCCCACTACCGGTCTTCAGGCCAGAAGTGATCGATTTCTGAAACCCGCTTCCACGTTTTCTTTTCTTTTCTCAGCCCCTGCCCCTCCCAAAGCCGAAGCCAAGGCAAAGGCTTTGAAGGCAAAGAAAGCAGTGCTAAAAGGCGTCCACAGCCACAAAAAGAAGAAGATCCGCACGTCACCCACCTTCAGAAGGCCTAAGACACTGCGGCTCCGAAGGCAGCCTAAATATCCTCGGAAGAGCGCCCCCAGGAGAAACAAGTCAGTACTGCCCTCCGCCCCCCTCCCCTTTATAAGGGAAAGTTTAGGAAGTTAACAGAGGTAGGAGAAGTGAGTCAGGTGGCTGTGCAGGTTACCAAACCTAGAGCTTGGCTTCTCAAAAACATGTAGTACTTAACGTGTTTCCCTAATGGGGTGGTGAGAAGATTGTTAATGCCTTATTTAAGAACAAGAAGAGACTGTTGTCACTATTGGCAAGAATTATTTAAAACAACCCATCGTTAGTGCCAGGGTTAATTAATTGTTGGGTTAATTATCACTTTATATGTTAGGGTCCACCTTCGTGGAAGTACGAAGTAGGACTTAGATGTGCTCCGTTGTAGGGCTTCAGGTTTAGTTCATTCCTCAGCACCCTCCTGCAGGGAGTGGTGGTTGAAGGTGGCAACATGGGATGATCTAGGTTGATAAAGGAGATTTATTCATCTGGACTGGACAGTGAAGGCCTGCAATAGCACATGGAAACTTCCTTTTCATTCACTCTCAAATTTTTACACTTGGGTAATGGTTAGTAGGAAATTGCACAAAAGGTTGGGATACTTAGTATTTTGGTGTCATGCTGCTGTTAATAATTGACCTTAGGAACCACAGATTAGACAAGATACAGTGGCAGAATAGAGTGGGTTGAGTCCCTCTGGAGGAAAGCAAGCACTTGACAGTCTTTTTACCTCCTTTTGGACTTAGCATTTAGTGTAATAAGAGGTTGAGACCTGACTTCCAGCTTCAAAATGAGAAGGTAGTGTCCATGTGAATAGAGTGTTTCTTCTCTGAACTTCAGGGGGGGAAACTGTTGTAGTTGTGCTCAAGCCACTGTAAGTTTAACCTGAGCTGTAAATAAAAAGTTGCTCTCAAGAATTGATGGTCCAGGCAGAAAGCTACTTGATCAACAATTGTGGGGGGTTAAAAAAAAAGAATTGATGGTCTTTGAGCTACCAAAGTGGGTGGAAACGGCCTCATAGTGAAGCAGCAAGCAACATTCTTTGGAACTCTAACCTGGGTTTCAAGATGTTGCAGTCTAGCTTTGTGCTCTTCAGTTTTAACTTCTCAAATCTCAGTTTTATCCACAAATTTGCCCTTCAGAAATGTTGAAGTCGAAGATTTAAAAAAAAAAAAAAGCCCTGGGTGGCATGGCTCAGTGGATTGACCTCCATCCTGTGAACCAGGGGATCATTGGCCCAGTTCCCAGTCAGGGCACATCCTGGGTTGTGGGCCAGGTCCCCAGCAAGGGGCGTGTTAGAGGCAACCACATGTTGATGTTTCTCTCCCCTTTCCTCTCTCTAAAAATAAATAAAATTTTAAAACAATAAAAAGGAAATTTTTTTAAAAGGAGAAAGAAATGGTGAGGTCAAATAAAGAATGAGGGGTTTGGGACTCAAGATGATTCTTTAATTACTTAGTAGAAAGGATGAAAGCCCTTCAAGTGAAATAGAGTGTACGTGGTTCTCTTCCCTGGCTGAGGCTCCAGGTCCCTAGGTTTCAGGTTGCAGATGATGACACTGTTTGGCGACCAAAGTCTGACAAAAATGATTGCTACTCATTGTCTGATGCACCTGGGCTTCAAAAGAGGTCCCATCCTTTCTTTTACTGGGCTCAGGCCAGGTGACCCCATTTTACCTCCCCCAGGCTTGACCACTATGCCATCATCAAGTTCCCCCTGACTACTGAGTCAGCCATGAAGAAGATAGAAGACAACAATACACTTGTGTTCATTGTGGATGTCAAAGCCAACAAGCACCAGATCAAACAGGCTGTGAAGAAGCTGTATGATATTGATGTGGCCAAGGTCAACACCCTGATCAGGTGAGTGGGGTCCCAAGGACTGAGAACACTGGGGCCTCAGAAGCCAGTAAACCTGAATGGCATGAAATTGTTTAAAATTCCTTGATGTTGCTTTTGGGGTCAGAGTAGGTTTCAGTGTGCAAGCCTTGAGAAATGAGCAGCCCCTGCTGTAATTACAGTCCTTTGTATGGACTGTGGACTATTGAGGCATCAGCAGCTCCCCTGCCTCTAGGATTTGACTTACGGCACAGGTGGCAAACACAAGGCCCGTGGGCTGAATCTGGCCCTCCCCCTTGTTTCTACCGCATGGCAGCACCAAGTTCTCACTTAACTGTTATAGAGTAGTTACATTTATATCATATAGGCTTAAAATTACATTGGCCCTTTGAAGGCAACTACAAGGCTGATGTGGCCCCTGGTGGAAATGAGTTTGGCGCCTCTTACGGGGTTGGTGCTCATTTTCTTGATTCCTACCTCTAGACAGAGGCAGGCCCTAGAGTACGAGAAAAGTATGTCTGATTACCTGGATTATCCTGTGGTGTTTCCCAAAAAAGGGCATTAACTTTGTAGCCTAGTGGCTTCCTTAACCTTCCTCTGTGCCAATGACAGAAAAATATAACTATTTGGAAAAGACTGCATGAACAAAGGAACCCCTGATGCCCCAGAAGATTGGGGGGAGGGGTACTGTGGGCAGCACAGACTAAGGCTGCTTTCTCCACCCTAGACCTGATGGGGAGAAGAAGGCATATGTTCGACTGGCTCCAGACTATGATGCTTTGGATGTTGCCAACAAAGTAAGCTTCCTTTGTCATGAACTCCCTAACAGCCACCCCCTGGGTGCAAATGATGTGTCTGTTTGCGACCAAAGCCTGACTTGCTGATTAGCCTTAACTGACTGACTGCACCCCTCTCCATAATAGGCCTTGCCCTGTGCCCACATTATGCTTTTTAACCATGAAATTCTGGCTTAATCTTTACATTTCAACCTCAGTAACAAAGCTCCCTTTTGTTTTTCAGATTGGGATCATCTAAACTGAGTCCAGCTGGCTAATTCTAAATATAAAAATTTTGTACTATATGCTTCTTTATGTTGATTTCTGGTTGGGCTGGGAGGGCACCATACTGTGGTATATACACACTAAACAGCAGTGTGGGTAAGAGTCCTGGCCCACCTACCCCATTGGAACATTCAGCGCTCTCATTTCGCCATACCAGTTACAATCCCAGCAACAAGAGCTCAGCAGATTTTTGTGATCCAGACTTGGGTTAGTTGTCCTAGGACAACTAGAACTTGCCTCTGTCATAGGATTAAGTGAAAAAGTGAGCAGTTTTATCAGAACCCCTTTTATCCCTGGACGAGGCTTTGTATGAAACCAATACCTGGAGTTCATTAGCATCCATTTCAGGGCAGTGTGGGCTGGGTAGCACCTTGTCCCCACACCCTTCTACCATGTCCAACCGGTCTGTCTGCTTTCCTCAGCCTTGCCCAAGAAAGGACTAGAACTTCAGAGGAGTGCTTTCATTAGTGTTTTCAATAGTGGATGCAGGCTTGAAAGGTGGAGAGCCCAGATGCCCCAGGTTTGGGTCTTGAGTCTTAACCTCAGTTTATGAGTGAGGCTGTTCTCCTTGGCTGTTTGCTGTCCTTGCCACAAGTTGCAGACTGCCTCACTCTGTTAAGAACTTGTCTTTGTGTTGTGGGCTAGGCACACGTTCAGGGCAAAAGTCCGAGCGGAGGAGGCGGGAAAAGTAGATGAGGATCATGACGTCCAGCATGAGTAGGATACCCAGCAGGAAGGTGCCCAGGTTTCCCTGACCCACATACTGCAGGAAGAAATAGGTGAGGTAGGCCTGAGGGGCCAGCCGGAAGAGAAAATACATGATCAAGTTGACATACTTGTTGATCCGGTACAGGAGGAGGTTCTGGGCATTGCTGATCTTCATCATCATACGAATGGTGAGGAAAATGTTGCTGACCTCTACCAGTAGTGTTATGACACCCCCACCTACAAAGCTGCTCCAAAAGATGCCTGAAAAGAAGGCACCCATGGCCTAGAGGGCAAAGGTGAGAACAGGTTAGGAAATAAATGCCAGGGCTTTCCTGGAAGTTGGTGGGAGTATCAAGGCTATCAGATTAAACCCTGGCTGTTGTGGCTCAGTGGACTGAGCACCAGCCTACAATCCCACGGGTCACTAGTTAGATTCCCAGTCAGGGTGCATGCCTGGGTTCAGTGGGAGCATATACAAGAAGCAACCCATGGGTATTTCCCTCCCTGCTCCTCCCCTGTCTCTAAAAGCATTAAAGAAAAAAGGCTATTAGATTGAGATTGGAAAATCTTACCCTGTTTGCCGCCTTCTGGCATATAGTTTACAGTGAGTTAAACACAATTAAATTTTGATCCCCATACAGACTTAACTGCAGTACTAGGTGAGGTTATGAAATGGTAGCCTTAAGTAGTGAACCAAAGGCCTAAATTAGCATCTGATGATGGAAGATGTAGGACACAGGGTGTGAATGGAGTTAAGAGGGTGGAGAGTAAAGTTGACAGCGAGAGGCCTATACCACACTCCTTACCATGACGTGATGGACCAGGTATTCCCAAGAAGCTCGAGCCTGACGACTAACCACGATGTCCACAGTGTCGTGGATGAAATAACCTAGCAGAGGGATGGGTGAAGAGGTCATGAAGGGGACTGAACAAGAAACCACCTACCCGTTCCTCCACCTACTTAATGCTTATTGGGCAAGACTTACCTGCGGAGAGGCAAACGAGCAGATAGCCAGAAAGCGACCACGCAGTCTCAATCTCTACTAGCAGTTCTGGGGTCTGCCATACACTGAAAGGGCGGGAAGAAAGAAGACAGGCGTTCATCTCCCCATTCCCAAAGAACTTCCAGCTCCCCAACTATCCTTGCCAGTCCAGCAGGAGTCTAAGCTCGCTATATTAGCTGGAAAGCGAGGAGGGGCTTGGCTGAAACCCAGGTGTCTTCCCTTTCCCAGGTGAGATCCCCTTCTCCTGAGGCTGCAGCCGCTCAGGATTGGATAGCCTTCCAGACAGGGAATCATGTGAGACTGCATGGCCTTAGCCCGCTCGTGAGTGATGGGGAGAGTAACGCGGGATTCCCTGGCCACCTTCATTTCCCCGGTTCTTCACTCACCACAGCAAAGCCCAGATCCCTGACACAATGGAATGGGTGAAGGAGACGAGTAGGTTGTGCCAGCGCCAGGTGCGCAGGGGGTCGGCGCGCACGTGAGCGGGCAGAGGTAGGCGACTGAGCGCGCGCCGGAGTGCCCGGAAGGTCAGCGTGGCGCCCAGGAGCAGCAGCAGGGCGGGGTGCAGCAGTGGGGGCATGCTGGCCCTCCCTGCCGTCCTTCTGTCCCCCCTCTAGCCGGCCGCCTCGGACTGTCCGGCGAGTGGAGTTTCCTCGGTCCAGTCCACTTCGGACGCCTCTCCCGCCGGCCTCCAGCCTCACACAGTTTCTCCACGGAGCCCTCTAGGCCCCTACGCTCCTCCTGTCCCCTCCCAGCGGGCCTCTGCCCCCGCCCCTGGACGCCTGGGCCCCCGCCCCGCCCCGCCCCGCCCCGCCTCCTTGCCCCCGCCCCTCCGGTGCCTCTGCTGAACAGAGGGCACTAGCTCCGTTTCCCGGGGGCTTGGGAGAGGGGGGCTGTAGCTTCCGCGTCCCGACTCTCTCCCGCGGACTTCGGGGGCTGTCCTGGGCAGCCGCCACGGAGGCACCCCTCGCTGGCGCCTCCCAATTGCCGACTCGCTCTCTTAGCTTCACTATCCGGCGTCCTCACTTTCCCCCGCCACCGGCTCCCCCGCCTGAGCGAGTATTGTGAGCACTCTCTCCACCCTCAACTCCATTCTTGACACACCCACGACTTTTAAACCCGGGACCTGGGGATGGGTTGGAGTCCCACCTTGGTCTGCAATCTCTGCCCAGTCCCTGTTCTTTCACTGGATCACTAGCTTTTTTCAGGCTAGAGACGGACGTGTTTACCTGCCTCTACAGCGCCCTGCTTAGAGTCGGTGCCTAGAAACTGTTGATTAACCCATCACCACCCCTCTTCCCAGACCGCTTTCGGGCTCCTGGGGCCGAGCGACTGTACCAGTCCGCCTTCAGACTGTGCCAGATCTCTTCTCCTGGCTCCCTGGAAGCTAGGGTGACCCTCACTCTTCAGGCCTGTGGCCTGGAGCACTTGCAGCTTATGGCCACTAGGTGTCAGTCTGTACTCACCTAGGTGTGGGATTAACAACACCCCCACCCTGCCCCGCCTCCAAAGAAATGAGGTGGTACTTTAACAGGAGAGTTAGCCAGCCAGACTCGAGGGAACAGAGGAGCGAACTAAAAGCCAATCGGGAATAGGGGGCGAGAAAGGGGCGGTAGGCGAGGCCAGGAAAGTTGAAGGGTTGTAGTTGGGGGCGAGGGAAAAAGTGCTTCGAGAGGGAGGAAAAGCCAGAAACCTGAGGCGTCAGAGAGCCGGGGGCCGAGAGGTTTAGGTGTTTGCTTTGCTTCCTCTGTGGCTCCAAGGTTACACATTAACCCCTGTGGGGCTCCTGGGTCAACCAAGTCCCTCTTGGTTTCTAGGTGAGAGCACGAGTGTCCCAGGTGAGCAGCTTTCTCCCTTTGTGCTTGCTCCCGCTCCCCTGGGCAGTTTTGTCTGCCGGCCAACACTGGCCTGAGCCCTCAAGGGGCCCTTCTGGGGCTCTTCTAATGGTCATTCCACATGGAAAGGTTTGGGCACCCTTTTGAAGGATGTAATGGGAGCAGAAGATAAACACCTCATTCCTCATCCACTCGTAAATAGGGACGCTATCCCTTAGCTAATCACCATCCTCTTACTCCTTAACTGAGTTTTTATTGACTTGCGCAGAGCAGGAGGTGCCAGGGAGACACCTGTAATTAAACTCACTTCTGGTCAAGACCCTAAACAATCATACTAACCTCTGGGCAGAAACTTAGAACCTATGGGCCGAACGGCTGTCTTTCTTCTTTTCCCTGACGCTTTAAGATAGTGGTCCACTTCACTCCCATCTTCCCTTACGGAGGTTCTCCCTAGCTGGGCGTTGAAGGCAGTTACCCTGTGGCAGCATTGTGTCTGTGCAGCTGGGGGCTCAGAGTGCCGACAAGCGCGGTGTTTACTAGTCGGGACAGCCTGGAAACTGTGTCACAACCTCCGTAGGTGAATCAACTTACACAGGTCGGGGTTTCACTAGTCCCTCCCTAGGCAAACATTGAAACTAACCGGGCTGTCAGCCCCATGGACCGAGAGCGACGCACTCGATTCAGTTTTGGTAATGTTTATCGTTTGTGTGCCAATGAGAATTTGCCCTTTTCGAAACAGTTACTAGTGGGCAAAAATGGGGGCAGAGAGAAGTTGGTGCTTGCTTCTCACCCTCACTTGACCTGCGCAGGGCACCTCTAGCTTTAGGAAGCTCTGCGAAAGGGTGGATGAAATCAGGAGTGTGGGGAAGGTACAATGCAGGCCATTGCGAAGCGCGCCAAGAAATGGCACATCGCCCCGTCCTCCCTTGGACCTTGAAAAAGCAACCCCGCTGATCCGGGTTGCAGGAAAGTTAAGAAATCATAGAGAGATGCAAGGCTTAAACCGACACCTAATTCCACTTGCAGCTCCCAGCAATTATATTGCAGTGTAGGGGGCGTGGCTCCAGAGTGGGCGGGTTCGCGCATGCGCTGCGTCTGGGTGTAGGGGGTTCCGGAAACGTGACTGAGAAATGAGATGGACAAGTACGAGCGGATCCGAGTGGTGGGAAGAGGTGCCTTCGGGTGAGCCAGGGCTCTGGGGGAGGAAATTACTCAGGGAGAGGGAAAGTAAACCCCAACTCTGTCCGCGAAATCGCTGCCGGCTAGCCCCGCCCCGAAGTGTGAGCGCCTACTCTGGGAAGCCCCGCCCAAACTTCCGGTCCAGGTCCGGACTATGAGACTCAGCTTCTAAGGAGGTCACGCCTTCTGCAAGTTTTTTTTTTTTTTTTGCGCCCCCGCAGAGTTCTGGTGTTAGATGACGGATTCATTCATTCAACAAATATTGAGGCTTTCGGCGCTGGGAATACAGTTAAGAACAGGCGTGATCTTTTCCCCTTTAGCTTACAGACTGTAGGAAAAATGTACAGTAAACAAGACATTGTTAAAGCAGTTATTAACAAGCTGTGAGATCAGGGTATAATACAAGAGAAGTATTTTTGGGGGAGTGATCAAGGAAATTTCTCTGAGAGGTAAAGTTTAAAGCCAAGGTTTGAGGAATGAGTACCAGTCTGAGGGTGAAGGGAGAGCTTTTCAGGTCTTCATATGGAGAGAAATTCAAAGTATTCAAGGAACTAAGAAAAAGTCGGGTGTAGTTGGAATGTAGTATGCAAGGTAAAGAATGCTATAAAATGTGGGGACAGAGCCAGAATCTAGCCTTAGGCTTAGGTAAATGGTGTTAAATTTATTTGCAGAGGTTTATCGGAGGATATGTTCTTGATGTGATTTGCATTTTAAAAAGATCACTCTGGCAAAAAAAAAAAAAAAAGATCACTCTGGCTGCTGTATGGAATTTAGATTTGAGGGTGACATTTTGAAGGTTAGCACAGAGTGTTTTAAGGCAAGAAATGATGGTTTTTCCAAGAGCTGTACTAAAGGATACAGGAAAATGGATGGGTTCACAATATTTTGGAGGTAGAGACAGGATTTACTGATGTGTTAGTGTGAAATGGAGGAAGGATTCTGGCATGATTTTCAGGTGTCTGGCATTAATAACTGGGGAATGGTGGTGGTATTTGCTGAGATGGAAGAGACTGAAAAAGGAAAGGTTTTGGGGACAGGAATGAAGAATTTTATTTTGAATTTGTTAAAATTTAAGATGCTTGTGAGACATTCAGGTAGAGATGCAAAGTAGATAGTTGGATATGTGAGTCGGGCTCTGAGGAGAGGTCAGAGCTGGAAATATAAAGTTGGTATTTAGATGATCATCTTATAGTCCATTCATTCAGCAGATACTGGGCTCCTACTATGTGCTGAGATATGTACTAGATTATGCACTGGGGATATCATGGTGAACAAGAAAGAGCAAGAACCCTGCTTTTTATTTTTTTTATTTACTTATTTTTAGATTTTATTTATTTTTAGAGAGGGAGGGGAAGGAGAAAGAGAGAGAGAGAGAGAGAGAGAGAGAGAGGGGGAAACATCAATGTGCGGTTGCTGGGGGCTGTGGCCTGCAACCTAGGTATGTGTCCTGACTGGGAATCGAACCTGCAATGCCTGGCTTGCAGCCCGCGCTCAATCCACTGAGCTACGCCACCCAGGGCGTAGAAGCCTGCCTTTTTTTTTTTTTTTTTTTAAAAAAGGTATTTATTTATTTTTAGGGAGAGGGGAAGGGAGGGAGAAACGGAGAGCAACACAGATCGTTTGCCTCTCATGTGTGTCCCAATGTGGGACAAACCCACAACCCAGGTATGTGCCCCAACACAATCGAACTGGCAACCTTTTGCCTTGCAGAAGTATGCCTAACCAACTGAACCACATTGGTCAGGGCAAGAACCCTACTTTTGTGGACACCAACCATATACTTGAAAGAAAAATAATATGAATGGCTTCCACTCACTGAGCATTTTCCATGTGCCAGGCACTGTGCTAAATGCCTTACATGTATTTTCTTACTTGATCTCCTCAACAACCCTGTGAGGTCAATTCTGTTTTCCAGATGATGATGTCACATAATCCAAGACCAGATAACTAGTAGGAGGAGGAGCCAGGATTTGAACCCAGACAGTTAACCTCAGTGTCTGTGGAAACTTAAAGAGATGAAGACTAACTTTGCCGCATTGGGCCTGTGGTAAAACTGAGCCTCAAATCAGCTAAATGACTTGCCTAAGGTCTCAGAGTTTGTGGTTATTGCTCCCCATTCCTAAACTCAGTGATCTGTGCACTCAGATGCCCTTAGTCACTATCCAGTCACCAGGTCTTCCCAGCCTGATGCGTGGTGGGAGGCTGGCCAGTACCCACTGCTGTACTGTGTCCTCAGGATTGTGCACCTGTGCCTGCGCAAGGCGGACCAGAAGCTGGTGATCATCAAGCAGATCCCAGTGGAGCAGATGACCAAGGAAGAGCGGCAGGCAGCCCAGAATGAGTGTCAGGTCCTTAAGCTGCTCAACCACCCCAATGTCATTGAGTACTACGAGAACTTCCTGGAGGACAAGGCCCTCATGATTGCCATGGAATATGCACCAGGTGGGCCAGCCTCCTTGCACTAGCCTACCTCTCAGGGCCTCTCACCTCCGGGACAGATAGACACAGGTTAGCCAGCTTCCCTCCTTGGAATGGGCTTGGCTGAGGGTCAGAGGTATAGAATTCTGACCCCAGTCGTGTGATGCTGGGAGGCCCTTGCCTTGTCTGGGTGTTTAGTTTCATAAAAGGAAAGTCTAAGGCCTGGAAGAGGTTGGATATTGACTAGTCCCTTGTGGCTGCAGGTGGCACCCTGGCGGAGTTCATCCAAAAGCGCTGTAATTCCCTGCTGGAGGAGGAGACCATCATGCACTTCTTTGTGCAGATCCTGCTTGCACTGCATCACGTGCACACCCACCTCATCTTGCATCGGGACCTCAAGACCCAAAACATCCTTCTTGACAAGCATCGCATGGTTGTCAAGATTGGTGACTTTGGCATCTCCAAGATCCTTAGCAGCAAAAGCAAGGCCTACACGGTGCCTGGGCATGGAGGGGACCTCAGCAGTGCTGGAGATTTAGAGGGCCAAGCTCACTCTGTAACCCTATATCCCGCCCCAAGATTTTGGCTCCTTAGCCCCAGGCTGGGTTGTCTTTCAGGAGGAAGCACTTTGGCCTGCCTGGGGGAGAAGCTGTCTCCAAGTGGCCCTGTGGGCAGAGCTCTTGGTCTTCCCTCCGTGGGTTGTAATTTTAGCTTCCTTCCTGCAGGTGGTGGGCACTCCATGCTACATCTCCCCTGAACTGTGTGAGGGCAAGCCCTACAACCAGAAGAGCGACATCTGGGCCCTGGGCTGCGTCCTCTATGAGCTGGCTAGCCTCAAGAGGGCCTTTGAGGCTGCGGTGAGTAAGAAACCCCAAGGGGATAGCTGGGAAATCTCTATCTCCCTCCCTCTGAAGTCCCAGGCTCCAACTGCTTCTGTGATTCTTCTGTGTCTGAGTCATGTCTCCCTCAACAGACTGGTGGATTACACCAAGGCAGGGCTGTGGCTTCCTTCAGACTATGGATTCCTGAGGGTAGGGCTCGGGACCCCCGTTTAAACTGAGGGCTCCTGCCCTGGCCAAGTGGCTCAGTTGGTTGGAGCATCGTCCTGTACACCAAAAGGTTTCAGGTTTGATCCTCGGTCAGGGCACATCCCTAGGTTGTAGTTTGATACCTGGTCAGGGTGCTTACAGGAGGCAGCCAATCCATGTTTCTCTCTCACATGGATGTTTCTCTCTTTCTCTCTCTCAAATCAATGAACATGTCCTCCAGTGAGGATTAAACTGAGAGCTGCTGAAGGCGGGGCTCCTCCATCAGCTTAGTGACCCTACTAAAGTCAAGACTTTTCCCAACAATCTGGGGTTTCTGAGGACATACCTCCCCTATGAGAGGTTCTTGAAAGCAGGGTTTGGGTCCCCTTATCCCCTATCATTTTGGGAGTCCCCTCACCAGACTGAAGGCTCCTGAGCACAGGGCTGTGTCCACCCATCAGACGAGGGGCTGGGCTGGAGCCACCCACAAGCCTGGCCTGAGGCTCTGGCTGGCCCCACAACTTGTGCCTTCACAGAACCTGCCAGCACTGGTGCTGAAGATCATGAGTGGCACCTTTGCACCCATCTCTGACCGGTACAGCCCAGAGCTACGCCAGCTCGTCCTAAGTCTGCTCAGCCTGGAGCCGGCGCAGCGGCCACCACTCAGCCACATCATGGCGCAGCCTCTCTGCATCCGTGCTCTCCTCAACCTCCACACAGACGTGGGCAGTGTTCGCATGCGAAGGCCTGTGCAGGGAGTGGGGGAGGGAGCCCTGGGCAGCAGGGGCCACCCAATGGGAGCACGGGAGACTGGGGCATAGGGGCCCTCAGGACAAGTCCTTCGTTCCTGTGTGTGGGAATACCAGGGAAGGTTGGTTGGTGTCCTAAGGCCCCTGTTTGTCCCACAGGGCAGAGAAGTCCCTGACCACTGGGCCACCCCTTGCCCCAGGCAGCACAGGGAGCAGGACCACCAGTGCCCGCTGCAGGGGTAAGTCTAGCTGACTTTCCAGGCCCTTTTGGACACCTTTCCATTCCCGCCAGTGTAACAGGCCTGATGAGCTGCTCCCACAGGCATCCCCCGGGGACCCGCACGGCCAGCCATTCCACCACCACTGTCCTCCGTGTACACGTGGGGTGGGGGGCTCAGCGCTCCTCTGCGGCTGCCCATGCTCAACACAGAGGTGGTCCAGGTGGCTGCCGGGCGCACTCAGAAGGCTGGCGTCACACGCTCTGGGCGCCTCATCCTGTGGGAGGTGAGCAGCCTGCGGTGGGCCTAGAGTATGCTGAGGGTATGCCATAGGGAAAGGGGTGCCCAGGCTCCATGCCCTCCCCTGCCTCCTCCGCAGGCCCCGCCCCTAGGTACGGGCGGGGGCGCCCTCCTTCCTGGGGCAGTGGAGCAACAGCAGCCCCAGTTCATCTCACGTTTCCTGGAGGGCCAGTCAGGTGTGACCATCAAGCACGTGGCCTGTGGGGACCTCTTCACAGCCTGCCTGACTGGTTAGTGGAGTCCAGACACGACCCTGTGGGGACCCTGCTATCAGAAGGCCCCCCAGGGCAACTTCCTTCTTTGCCTGTCATTTACAAACTGCTCAATTAATAATGCTTCTATCTATTAGTTATTAAGCACCAGGGGTTTACTTAACACTATTTCTTTTACCCTTCACAGTGGGCCTGGGGTGGTAGTTATAGTATCTCATTTGACAGATCTGGAAACTAAGGCTCAGAGGCTGAGTCACTTGTCTAACATCACACACTTGGGAAAAGAGACCCCTGTCCTTATCATTCGTCTAGCCTTAGCCTCCAACTAACTTTTCTTGCTTCTCCAACCCAAGGTTGGACTGGTCTCTTTGGAAAAACAGCCTAATCTCTCTCCCTTCCCTTTGCTCCACTGCTTCCTCCCAAGACCGAGGTATTATCATGACTTTTGGCAGTGGCAGCAATGGGTGCCTAGGCCATGGCAGCCTCAATGACATCAGCCAGGTGGGTGCTGCATGTACCTTGGGGAGGAGGAAGTGGGGGAGATGGCAAGGAACCTGCCGGTCTGAGAGCTGATACCCAGGTTGGGGGCAGGGGAATCTTCAGCAACCACAGGTCCCTCCAGCTCCCAGGCTGCATCTGTTCTGGGCAGCATTAGGGGAAGTACAGAAACACCAGGCTTTCCCCAGTGGTTGCAGAGGTAGTGGGGGGAGTTAAAGAAACAGGCATCTCATGGAAATTTGCAGCTTCCGACTTTGCCCCTACAGGGGATGCTGTGTCCGGGTCCTTTGCCTACAGTTTCCTCTCTTACTCTAGCCCACCATTGTGGAGGCCCTGCTGGGCTATGAGATGGTGCAGGTGGCCTGTGGGGCATCTCATGTGCTGGCTCTGTCCACTGAGCGAGAGTTATTTGCCTGGGGCCGCGGAGATGGTGGTAAGCTCTCCACCCAGCCTCTGGCTCCATGTCACAGCTCCCGCTGGCTATGCTTTGCTCGAGTTTGCACCCACCTTCCACCCCATGGCCTGTTTTCTCCTCTTTTCTCTCCAATTCCATTCATTTACTCACTCCGCAAACCTTTACCGCACACCCACCATGTGCCCCACCATGTGCCCACCCTGTGCCGGATGCTGAGACAAGATGATCAGAGATGTCAGTTCCTTCAGGTACTTCTGAGGGAGAGTTCACTGACCTGCAGTCTTCACTGTGGCCCTCTGGGTGAGGCATCAGTCTGGGCATTGAAACTAGAGATGATTTAGATGCAGTTCCAGTCCCCTTGGAGGGCTCTGATGGGGGAAGAATAATACATCTTCATGACAGAGGACAAGAGCATCAGGGCTCTGCCCAAGATCCAGAGGTGTGGGAACTCAAGGAATGGCAAGGGACTCCACCTGGAGGAGTGGTGGTGGCACCTGAACAGGACCTTACAGGAGGAGTAGGATTTTGACCACAGAGAGGCCAAGGATGGGCATTTCAGGCTGAGGGGACCACGCACACTGTTACTGCCTTCCCAGGGGTCCTCATCCTGGCATCAGCAACCCTGAAGTTCAAACTAGCCCCACCCTGGCTTCCCCTTACAGGCCGGCTAGGACTAGGCACCAGGGAGTCCCACAACTGCCCTCAGCAGGTGCCTGTGCCACCAGGACAGGAGGCCCAGCGGGTTGTGTGTGGCATTGACTCCTCCGTGATCCTCACTGTGCCTGGCCAAGTCCTGGCCTGTGGGAGCAACAGGTAAGCAGGTGCCCCAGGATGACTTGACTGTCCCCTCGCCACCCTTGGCTGCTAATGCGCCATCTGTCATTGCCTACCCTCCACCAGGGAGTAGACCTAAGGAGGGCTGGGAGTGCTATTGGTTCGGCTCAGGGTGGGATCTGTCCCTTGGTGCACCCACTCTTGCCCAACAGGTGGAGGTAGGACAGTCTATACAGTATCATTTGGACTTGGCTCCTGGCTCTGCCCTCAGATTCAACAAGCTGGGCCTGGACCACCTGTGCCTGGGGGAGGAGCCTAGCCCCCACCAACAGGTGGAGGAGGCTCTGAGCTTCACGCTGCTAGGTTCTGCACCACTGGACCAGGAGCCCCTGCTGAGTGTGGACCTGGGCACTGCTCATTCAGCTGCTGTGACTGGTGAGCAGGAGGACCTGGACAAGGAGGCTGGTGGGGGACTCTGCTGGCCTCTTTGGGACCTCAGCTGAGGCACCCTGTTCCTTCCTTTCCTCTCCTCCCTTACAGCCTCTGGTGACTGCTATACTTTCGGCAGCAATCAGCATGGGCAGTTGGGTACCAGTGCTCGCCGGGTCAGCCGGGCACCTTGTCAAGTCCAAGGCCTCCGGGGCATCAAGATAGCAATGGTGGCCTGTGGGGATGCCTTCACTGTAGCTATTGGAGCAGGTGATTAGTGGGAGCAGATAAGGGTATGGGCAGGCCCATGGGCGATGTGAGGGGTATCATGCTAGGGTCTGCTGAACTCAGCAACCTCGTACTGGGACCAGTACAGCAGTCTGGGAGAACCACTGCTCACTGAGCTATGTCCCCTGTTTCCCTCTTTGGGGCTTTCTTTGGCAGAAGGTGAAGTATATTCTTGGGGCAAAGGGGCTCGAGGTCGACTGGGAAGGAGGGATGAAGATGCTGGACTCCCCCGTCCAGTGCAGCTGGATGAGACACACCCCTACACTGTGACTTCTGTGTCCTGTTGCCATGGAAACACTCTTCTGGCTGTTCGCCGTGAGTTACAAGTTTTCCCACCTCATCCACACGGGGTTAACCCAGCTGGCTTCTGCCCACACCCCCACCCCCAGTGGTCACAGCTCAAATCACTAAAAGCATCTTTAGTCCTCAAATGAATGAAAGCAGAAGCTGTGGGGTAAAACTGTTTCCTGCCTGGGGTTGGCACTCTGGGGCCTCATTAAATAAAGGGCTGCCTTCACTGCTTCCAGGGCCCAAATATATTTTTCTCCCCCTGTCCCTAGTCCAGTTTAGTTTAAACCTCTATTTCTGGTGGGGCAGAGTCCAGGGCCCAGTGCGGAAGGGAGAGCCCCAGGGTCGGGGGGTGATGCTTGCTGGAGGCTCTGCCCCCTGGGAGACTGCAGAGGTCTGTTTCCTTTTTGTCCTCTCCAGCCGTCACAGACGAGCCCGTCCCCCCATGAGGCAGCTGGACACACCTCTGCACCACCCTGCTGTTGCTTCTCGGGATGTTCTTGAAAAGTACAGGTGCCTGAGGCACAACTGTCCCCACCCGTGGCCCCTGGATTGTGTCCAATGGGGTATAAGAACTAGTGGAGCTTCTGAGCTGCTTTTGGCCCTGAATGTGTAAAACTCTACCTACCCTATCCCCCCAACACTTCTGTTTTTCCTCCCCACCTCTTCTCTTAAGCCAGTGCCCCCAGGGTCCAGCGTGCCCAGAGTTGGAAACCAGACCTAACCTTTGGAAACAGGGTGGTCTTCAGAGCCTTGGCAGAAAAAGGCTGGAGATGGATGTGGCTCTACCCAGACCCTGCCCCTCTCCTCGCTCTGGTAGAAAATGCATCCCTGGTGTCCTCGGGGACTGCAGCTCAGTGCTTTGGAGCAGGACAGGCAGAGCCTGCCTGGACTGGCCATTCCAGCGGCCTAGCCTGTGCATTGCCTGGGGCAGGGAGGTCCTAGGCAGCTTATGTCAACTATATGTCACCTGGCATCCTTGCTAAAGGTTGCCCCTCAACCCTCGCCATTCCTCCAAAACAGGTTGGGGGAAAGGGTAACTGGCTGGAGCAGACCAGTTTCCAGATGCCTGGGAAGTAGTGCCAATAAAAACATCAGCTGCCTGCCTAGAGTGTGGTCTCTTCAGGAGCGGGAGTGGCTGCCCAACACCCTAGAGTTGGGCTGGGTCCCCTGTCTCAACTGCAGGGCCATGGTCAAGGAAAGAATGTGGGCGCAGCCTAAGGCTGGGGCCAAGTTTGCTCTGGCCCAGCGCCCAGCCCTGCCTCCCCTCCCCAGCTGAGCTCCCCAGATCTGGTTGCCAGGCTTCGGCTGCCTAGCACCTGGAAGCTGGAGTCCTGGGCTCCTGAGCGACACGTGGCCCGCGAGAGCGGGAGTGAGCGAGCTGTACACCCGAGAGGAGTGAACCTTTGTAGTGCGGCCTGGCAGGTCCCCTGGGGCGCCCCCGCCCCAGCTCCACTCCTTCACAGCTCTGGGAAGAAGCGGAGCCACGATCTCCCTTCCCAAGGGGAAAGAGGAGCCGCTGCTTCGGGGAGAGAGGAAGCCCAGCCAAATGCCGACCCCGAACAGCGTCCTCGCGGGTGGGAGGGAAGCACGACAGGCACTGGCGCTAGGACCCAGCGGGCGCGGCTCCGCCCCCTCTTCCGGCCTGCGGGCGGGCGGGCTGAGCGGCCGGCCGTGGCCAACATTCGGTGCTGCCCGGAGCCGGGAGTGCGGCCCGAGCGAGGCGCGGGCTGTGGGGCCGCCGCGTGCCCGGCCCCGCTCGCCCGTGCCCGCTCGCTCGCCATGCCCGGCTTCGACTACAAGTTCCTGGAGAAGCCCAAGCGGCGACTGCTGTGCCCACTGTGCGGGAAGCCTATGCGCGAGCCCGTGCAGGTTTCTACCTGCGGCCACCGCTTCTGCGACACCTGCCTGCAGGAGTTCCTCAGGTGCGGGCAGGGGGTAACGGGGATGGCGGGTTCGGGTGCGGGGGACACCGCATGGGGAGGGGTCCAGGCCGGAGGCACACCGGGCCTTTGTCTGCACCTGGCCCCATGACCTCAGGGGCTCCCACCGTGACATCACAGGGCGGTGATGACGTCAGGCCCCAAAGGAAAATCCCAAACACTACAAATCCGTAGGGTTCCGGGTTACACCGGCTCCCGCGCCCGGTCTGAAGAATTCAATGCCTCTCTGCGGATTGGTGGTGGGGAAAAAACGCCCTTCCTGACCGGTAGCCGGCCCTTCCCCCTCACCTGGGAGCCACGGCGGCCTCATCCTTGAACTTTGAATCCTTCTGGGAAGAGGATGACAAAACCCTCCTTCCAGCATTGCACCTTAAACCTCCGGAGTTTTCACCCATTTAAGTAATCTCTTTGGATTCTTGGAACGTTACAAGAATGGCAGCTATTGTTCTCCCATTTCACAGAAAGATTCAAAGAAAGGTCTGACTTGCCTATGGTCACACAGTTTCTTAAAGGCTTATCTGGGATTTAAGTCCCGGCTCTGTGGGCACACAATAGAGGGAGGGCTGTGATGTCCATCTCCCCTGAAGAGGAAGCTGTTGGGTGTTCCTTTTGACCCCCTGGGGATCTTGAGTGCCTTGGGTGGTCTACAGATGTTAGCGACCCAGGTACCCCCTGGGGCTCTTGGTATCCGTTGGGCTCTGGGTGATCTGTGGTCTTGAGTCTCCTGCCCACACTCGTAGCTGCTCAGGCCAGGTGTGGGGAGGTTGTGTCCCAAGATCACCAGGGAAGCCTGAGCCAGCCACTGCCATGTGTCAGGAGGCTGTTTGCGGAAGGGTGTGGGCCAGGAGAGCATCTAAGGGGCTCCTGCCTTTAGTGCACCCTCCCTTCCTCCCTCCCTCCTTCCTTCCCTCCGGCTGTCCTCTGCAGTTCCTCGGCTGGCGGAAATCTCAGCAGGCCCTTTGTTTTCTGTTCCCCGAAGCCTGGGCCGGCTCCTGCCCTCACATATGCTCCTGCACACGCCGCTGTGCTGCCCCCTCCTCCTTTTCCCTCACCCTCCTCCCTCCCTCCTGTGTACACACATACTCCCCTACGACACACAGCCCCATTGTCTTCTCCAGTGCCCTTCCCCAGCCCTCTGGTTTCCAGATGAGGCCAGCTGAGCACCCCCACAACTTAGCTGACCCACCCCCACTGCCTCAGGGAAGGATCCAGGAGGGGGCGGCCAGGCCCCTTTCCCTCCACCTCTTCTGCCCCTCTCTGCTGCTGCTGCCCCTCCTTCCCCCGGAAATCCCCTTTTCCTCTCCCACAGCCCCCTCCCCCCATCCTGCCTTCTCCCCTGGGCCTGGGCCTCCACCGCACAGCCTGGAGCAGTCTCTGCCTCTGCCTCCCCCTTTCCCCTAGTGCCTGAATTTTGCTGCTGAGGCCACTGGAGGGAGGAGAGAAGAGGTGGCTGGACGGGCTCTGCCCCTCACCACCACACCACCACTCGACACTGTGCGAGGAAGGGTGTCTGCGGCACTGGCAGGAAACTTTGTCCTGGCGGGGCCCCCAGCTGCCCAGGCTAATCTGCCCGAAGCCTGGGGACTTGCCCCGGTCCCCTCCTTGTCTCCAAAGCCAGTGGTCAGCACATTCCTGAAGCAACCAAGCAGACCCCCCCTCCCCCACAGCCTACCCCTGTTAACCCACTCCTGCCAGGTTGGCCCCGGAAGGCTGGTTGCCCCGTGGGCGCGGGCACACCTCGTCAGTGCCTGGGCATGTATTGTTCTCTGCATTGTTGGCACAGCCGATGGTAGTAGTGGGGTCCGGGAGAGGAGGTTGGTGCCAGAAATCCTTTGGGCATCTGGGGCATGGACTACCCAGGTTCTGGGAAGTACCATTATTGACAGGGCCGCCATGTGGCCTCTGCTTCTGCCCCATTCCTGACTGCTTCCCACATAACTGACTCAAACGCCATGCCCGAGGGCCTTCAGTCCTGCTGGGTGAGCCTTTGCTCTGCCTAGGCCACGGCAGGCATGTTTGACTCGTCCTGGCCAGGGTCAGCAAGGCCATATAGGCAGAAGGAGGCATGCCAGCAGGTTCCTTGAGTGCTAACTGCCTGGTGGAGAGGGAGGGCAGCGGGCAGGGTCAACGGGCTTTGGATGCGTGCTGTGCAGAGTGTTGGCTGTGCTTGCCTCGACAGTTTGCCTTGCCCTAGCCTCTCTTCTGTGTGCTGTGTGGTGTAGCAGAACCTGTCTGAGCTGTGGAATCAGACACATCCAGGTGCCGCTTCAGCTGTAGCGTCAGCTTTCATCTGCAAAATAGGGATATTCAGCCCCTTCTCAGACAGGTGCTGAGGACTGGATGGGAGTGAAGTAGACACAGTGCCTTGGAGCGAGCCTTTCCTCTTCTTTGCTTTAGGAGACACACCCTCATGAGGAGGGAAGGGAAGGGATGGGATAAGGTGGCCCCTAGCTGACCTTTGCCCAGGGTTCTTGGCTGGGCACTCTCACAGGGGTTGGGAAGCCCTGGCACTTAATCTCAGCCCATCCCTGTTCACCCTGCCTGCCCCCCACCCCCACCCCAACCCCGTCAGCTCTTCATCCAGCCAATGAAAACTATCCTGGGAGGAGGGCATGGCTGAGCTGCCTGTTCTTTCCCAGTCCAGCTGCCATCCTGGGGGGAGGGGTGCCAGCTGCCACCTGTTGGCCAAATGCTGTCTGAGGCAGCTGTCTCTGCTGCCACTGGGCCCAGAACTCCCCTCCCCAGGACAAGAGCTGGGATCATCTGGGGTCCTGGGGAAGCCGGTACCCTCAGGACTCTGCTTGCCCTCTCAGGTGGGGCTGGCTAGGAACCGGTCCGGTGAGGGAAGGAGGCGGCCCTGGTTGAGGGGGTGGAGCCTGAGGTTCTCCCTTCCCAATTAGTGTGGGGAGCCTTGACCCTGTCCCCTCCCCTTTCACAGTGAAGGAGTCTTCAAATGCCCTGAGGACCAGCTTCCTCTGGACTATGCCAAGGTGAGTCCACTGAGCCAGGCAGAGGCCCAGGTACATGCTCTTGCCCTTGGTGGAGGGTGGAGCTACTGGCAGCCAGTAGGCTCAGGGCCAATGTCAACCTAGTGTTTCCGAATCATGCGCCCCCACAAAGGTGGCCTGTTCCCGCCCACCAGGCCAGTTTGCAAATGAGGCCCATATTTGCCCTGGAGGACAGGCACTATGCCCAGCCTATGCGGGTGCACAGAGGTGCTCTGTGCCCACAGGAAGTGCTCCCCTCCCCTCCAGGTGACAGGCCAGACCTGTGGCTGAGGGCTAGGACCCTTCCACCAGAGGAAAGGAAGCAGAGAGTTTGGGGGCTGCCCGAGACTGAGCAGGCTTATTGGCTGCCACTCCAAAGGGAGTATCATGTGCAGACTTGTTGGGGACCCCAGGATTCAGCAATGGAGCAGATACTGCCTGCTGTGCCCTTTGTCCCTGGGCACAGAAGGGAACGTAGCCCAGGAGAGGCTTTTATTGGCTCTAAGGTAGAGCTAGCCTCTCTGGTGGTGGAGGAGGATGTGGGGAACATAGCAGGCTCTGACCCCGACAAGTTTCTCCCACCCACCCCCCCCCCCCGTCCCCAGATCTACCCGGACCCAGAGCTGGAGGTACAGGTATTGAGCCTGCCTATTCGCTGCATCCACAGTGAGGAGGGCTGCCGCTGGAGCGGGCCACTTCGCCACCTGCAGGTGAGGCTCTGATGGGGGTGGGGACTACCCTTCACTTGGCAGGCACTAACTACAGCCTTTCCCACCAGGGTCACCTGAATACCTGCAGCTTCAATGTGGTCCCCTGCCCCAATCGCTGCCCCACCAAGCTGAGCCGCCGAGACCTGCCCGCACACTTGCAGCACGACTGCCCCAAGCGGCGCCTCAAGTGCGAGTTTTGTGGCTGTGACTTCAGTGGGGAGGCCTTTGAGGTGGGTGGGGCTTGGCTGAGGGTAAAGGAAGAGCGGGGCACCTAGTGGCCCAGGGATCCCTTGACTCGGCCCCTCTGGCTTTTCCACAGAGCCACGAGGGTGTGTGTCCCCAAGAGAGTGTGTACTGTGAGAACAAGTGTGGTGCCCGCATGATGCGACGGCTGCTAGGCCAGCATGCCACCTCTGAGTGTCCCAAGCGCACCCAGCCTTGCGCATACTGCGCCAAGGAGTTCGTCTTCGACACCATCCAGGTGAGGCCCTCACTGAACTGGGCTGTGGGGTAGGTAGCAGGGAGTCAGGCTACTACTGACCTCTGTCTCCACGGCCCTAGAGCCACCAGTACCAGTGCCCAAGGTTGCCTGTGTCCTGCCCCAACCAGTGTGGTGTGGGAACCGTGGCTCGGGAGGATCTGCCAGGCCATCTGAAGGACAGCTGTAACACTGCTCTGGTGCTGTGTCCATTCAAAGACTCCGGCTGCAAGCACAGGGTGAGATGCCCCTCCTCCTTCCTGTCAGCCTGCTCCTTGGTCCTTGAAGTCTCAGGCGTGGACATAGGGGCCTGAGCCATGGGTAGTCCCTGCTCTACAGCTCTCAACCTTTCGGTCCTTCTCCCTGCTGCCAGCCTCTTTCTCATTGAGAGCTGGATACCTGCCACCCTGTGTACCCACTCCTCCCCTCTGCTCTGGGTCTGCCCCTACTGATAACTCTTCTCCTTTCTCCCATGGCCTGGGGCTTTGCCAACAGTGCCCTAAGCTGGCAATGGCGAGACACGTGGAAGAGAGTGTGAAGCCCCACCTGGCCATGATGTGTGCCCTGGTGAACCGGCAGAGGCAGGAGCTGCAGGAGCTGCGCAGAGAGCTGGAGGAGCTGTCCGTGGGCAGCGATGGGGTGCTCATCTGGAAGATTGGCAGTTACGGGCGAAGGCTGCAGGAAGCCAAAGCCAAGCCCAACCTCGAGTGCTTTAGCCCTGCCTTCTACACACATAAGTATGGCTACAAGCTGCAGGTGTCTGCGTTCCTCAATGGCAATGGCAGTGGTGAGGGCACACACCTCTCGCTCTACATTCGTGTGCTGCCAGGTGCCTTTGACAATCTCCTTGAGTGGCCCTTTGCCCGCCGTGTCACCTTCTCCTTGCTGGATCAGAGTGACCCTGGGTTGGCTAAGCCACAGCATGTCACTGAGACCTTTCACCCTGACCCAAACTGGAAGAATTTCCAAAAACCAGGCACTTGGCGGGGCTCCCTGGATGAGAGTTCTCTGGGCTTTGGTTACCCCAAGTTCATCTCCCACCAGGATATCCGCAAGCGAAACTATGTGCGGGATGATGCAGTCTTCATCCGTGCCTCGGTTGAATTACCCCGAAAGATCCTCAGCTGAGCACACACAGGGCTCCAGGAGAAAGGAGGGTGGAACATGACCTCTGTTAGGCACTGGCTGAGCCTGGAGAAGGGGGCAGGACCCTCTTTCAGCTGCTTCTGCAGCCTAGGTTCTGTTACCCTATCCCCCCTCCCCCCTCCCTTACCACCCTCAGGTGCCTCCTATTGGTGCTTCAGCCCTGGCCCCTGTGGCGAGCAGGCCTTGGGGTTGTGAAGGGCTTGGAAACAAGTGATCCTAGGGCCTGTCTCCTCTCCTGGGCAGGGCAGACATGCCTTGGTGCCAGCCACACTCTACCTGGACTGAGGTGCCTGCTGGTGCTATGTCCCAAGAGCCATAGGGGGGAAGGGGGAGTTGGGTAGTTAAAGAATCTGTCTTGAGATCTGATTTCTTTTCCCCCTTCCCTAGCTGTACCTTCTCTGGTTATTTATTTACTTAGTGCCAGGAGGGCACAGCAGGGGAGCCCTGATTTTTAATAAATCCTGAATTGTATTTATTAATTTGGTTCCAGTCTGACTCATCTGTGTTGGTTAGGGTTCTGGAAGGCTGGGCCCAACGGTGAAAGAAGAGGACCACCAGTCCGAGATAAGCAGCAGCCACTCTGGCGCCAGGATCCAGCTGCCCTGCTGGGTCGCCCTCTGGTGGATGGCAGGGGGAGTGCACCAGGCTTTGTCTGGATGAGATGCCTGTGCTGCCCTCTGGTGGTTAGACGGCGAAGGTGCAGGTTCTGAATATTACCAAGTTGGAATCCCAGATAGGCCACCAAAGAGAGTGCCTCTGCGCTGGGCAACTCTTTCTTGGTCTCGTGATAATAGCTACCACTTATTATTTTCATGTGGCAGACACTGCTAAGCACTTTACCTGTGTTATTTCATTTAATGCAAGAGTCAAGTTAAATAGCTTTTATCACAATAGAAGAGCCTACCTTAGTAGGCCATAGTGAAGATTTAATAATCAGACAAAGCACGTCCCCGGCACCAAATAAGTGCTTGATGAATGTTAACCTGACTCCAAAGTCCAGCCCACATCCAGAAACTGAGCTGAGCAAAGGGGCCTTCAAGGTGTATAAGGCAACTGGATTTTCTCATCCATACTCATTTGGTTTTCCTATTAAGCCTCAGTGGGTGCCTGTGATTATCCACACTTGACTGATGAAGTAAAAAACAGAGGAGTGAATTGACTTCAGTGGTCTTTAAGCTGGTTTGGGGCAGGACCTGGGTTGTTTGAAGCTCCAGCAATCCTTAGAAGTATAGCTCCTTTTAATTTTGCCAATAGTTGGATTTTGGTTTGGACCTTTGCTGTGCTTCCTTTTTGACAGATTACTTAGCTATATGTGGGGTATCTGTTCTCACTGGTAAAATCAGAGTAATATTGCTCACCTAGATTTGTTGTAAAGATAAGCCAATCAGTATAAGGCACCTTAATCTTGGCTGGCCCTGTGAAGCCCTACAACAGAAACATCTAGTGAAGGAAAGGTTTGAGGGCTGTAGTTCTCTCTTGCCTTCACCACACAGCTCAGGTGAAGGGAGCCCTTCTTAGAAAGTGACAGGAAAGGACAGCCTGACACTGCCTGCCTGGGAAACCAGCTTAGCCTTCAAAAAGTCAAATTCACTGATCTAGGGAGTGAATGAGGGCCCTGACTGGCTTTCTGATAAAGACAGCCCCTTCGCCAGCTAAAGAATCTCGGTACGGGATTCCTGGAAGCTGGTGGGGATAACTATGGGCTCTAGCAGAAGGAATGCCTTCACTTAAGCACTTGCTTCAGGCAACAGGTGGAACCATCTTTCCGACAGAAGTTGGACACTGGACCAAACTTGGGTTCTCTCGGATGGCAAGACTGCTGCTGCAGCACGCCAGGAGAACGTGCCGCCCACAGCTGTGTGCAACAAGAGGGGAGTGCAGTCAGCTGCACGCCCGTCTGGGCCTCGCCCTTCTCCCAGCTGTTGCAGGCAGTCTCGATTGCCTTGTGGAACTCAGGCCAGGTTCTGCAACAAAGTGTGAACTGCACTCTCACCTCACTGTCTACACTACCTCTGTGACATGGGGCTGACTGCAGGTCTCCTGTGACAGACATAACAGGGCTTTCTTTTACAGGGGTGGCATGAGTAGGGAAGGAGTGAAAGCCCCTTCACGAGAGGGCAGCCCGCAGATACAAGCATGCCCAGGAGGGGAGAGTGCTTCCCACTCCAACGGTATTATGACAGCCACCCGCTGACTCCTGCTACTGACAGTGATTCCACCCTCACCGAATCCCACATCTTGTGGAATCTTCCCTTTCTTCCATTACACTGTGGCCCAAATCCATACTCAGCAAAAAGGAATGGGGAATCTCGTTGACCCCTGAACAACACAGGCTTGAACTGGATTTTCAATAAATACTGTAAATGTATTCTTGTTAAAACGTTCTTCCCTCTTGCTTACTTTATTACAAAGAATACAGCATATACAATATAAAACATACAAAATGTGTTGACTGTTATCGGTAAGACTTCTAATCAGTAGGTTATTAGTAAAGCTTGGAGTCGTTATTTTCTACTGTGTGTGGAGGGGTGGGAGGGTAGGCCCCTCCAACCCCTATGTTGTTCAAGGGTCAACTGTAAATAGCTCTTTTGTATTTTTCCCCCTGCAGACAAAAAAGGGGCAACTTCTTTAGTTCTCAATCCTCAAGATTCGAGTCACCAAAGAGCCACTTTTCATGTTATAGATTAGAGCACTTAATACCACCTCCGTCAGAACCCTCGGAAATTCCAGTGTTGTTGGCAGAAGGGGGGCACATTTGGTCTTAAATGGCTTATCAGCCAAACACTCATTTCCCAACGACGTACAGTCCTTGGAGTGGAAGTGGCAGCACACTGTAGCTCCCCACTGAAGGGTGGCGGCAGACCATACTTCCCCAGATCTCAAGGCACCAGCTGTCCTGCCCAGGGAGAGGTCCAGCCAGCTGGGTACCTTCTGGGGGCTGACTGAAGAATCTACTTTTATGCTTTACAATCCCCCCAGCACATGGTGTGCAATGATGGATTGGGAAAGCTTCTCATGAGATGAATAGGAGACCCCCTCTTAAAAATGAGGAACTAACATCCTTTTTAGTAAATGAGGCGTTATAAACAAATAGGACAAGATTGAGAGGTTTTCTTTCTTTTTACTGGTTTATAATAATCTTAAAAACCCCATCACACCCATAAACCACCACAGGTGAGAAGATGAGGGAGGTGGAGAATGAATGCTACAGTATGTGGACAGCTGAAGAATCCTGGTATTCCCTAGGGGCAGTGTGGGATGGAGGCAGGGAGTATGGGTAGGAGGCCCTGGTCTGGCCTCTTATTGCTGGTTGGGGGTTGGCTGGCAGAGGGGTGACGGGCTCAGGGGGAACTAGGAAACATCTCACACCAAAGGCGAGGGCAGTTAAGAGTGGAGGTGGGGTCACAGTACATTTTCCATGCAGATTAGGGGTGAGAGTGAGAGCTTTAGAGAGTTGCACCCCCACACAGGAAGATGGGTTTGAGGTTTGATTTAAAGCCCCCAACTTGGTGTCTGGTCCAATTTCCTAAAATGGCAGCTCACCTTTCGGGGAGAGGCATTAGAAAAAAATCACAGCAAAAATATCTGGTTTGAAGCTCAAGCAAGGGATAAAGGAGACAGTAGTGCTCTTTCAATTTAACTCAGAGAAGCAAGAATTGGAAGGGGCCCTGGGTGAGATGGTGGCCAACGCCGTGGGAGAAGGCATTGCACCAGGAGCAAGAGGTGCTCCGAGGGCTCAGGGACAAGGAGGTACCAGTGTTCACAGACGGCAGGAAAACAATCGGGAACAATAAATTAGGACTTCATGTTGTTATCATTTGGCATAACACAATCAGGCTTTTTTTTTCTTTTTAAATATAAGGCAACTTGCCAACACATAATTTAAAAACTGGTCTTCAGTCACACTGCTTCAGATCACTAGAGAATTTCTGGCTAAAGAACAGTGGATAGTATATAATAAACAAAACCCAAAATCTTAAATAAGAACATCAGCTCACATTCCCCAGAGACAAGAGGAAAAGTAAGGGCTTATTTGGTTTAAAAAAAAAAAAAAAAGGCAGAGCCCAACTATGCATCTTTAACAGAAGGGTGCAAAAATTACAACAAAACATAATCTAAGTTTAAAGTTACAGAAAAGTTTAGATTTCTAGCCGACTAACTGTCACTTGGGAGTGAGATGCAGTGAGCATGGGGTGGGTATGAGCGGAGGATGGATGAGGGGCAGGAGGGGCTGTTTCCAATGAACGCCCATCTTCGGCTGTTAGAACCATGCTCATTTGGTAAAGGAAGAATTCAAAGAGCTTAAGGCTTTGTGTTTTTCTTTCTTTCTCATCAAACTGAGGGGTTGCAAAAGGAGGTGTCTAGAAGGTGAATATACCTGTGGGGCTACTCACACACAACGCTACTCAAACCCGCACTACATTCACACAGAAACATGACATCGAAAACTTACAGTGTAGAGCAATATTCTTAGCCAGTGTCGAGAACCAAAAATGCCTTTTTTTTTTTTTGGTGTTTTTAATTTGAAACTCCAATGTGATCATCCCTTACCTAACTCCTCAAGATCAATTTTTGTTTGTTTTGCTCGTCCTTTTAAGGGGGCAGGGGATGAGGGCAGCAGGTGAATTAGGAGAGGACAGTGAGAAAGGGATCTTGGGTGTGCTGGATGGTCACTGAAGGTTTGGAAAAGGGAGTCAGGAACCAAGACACCAACACAAAGATCCCCCCCCCCCCCCACGATGGTGGCTAAGTGCCTGTAGGACGATGCCCTTGAGAAAGGTGGCAAGGGCAAGTTAAGTGGCTCTGGAATCAACACAGATGTAAAACAAAGCCTTGAGGGATGGAGAAAGGCTGAGAGGAGATAAAGACTGGTCAGTTTTGATTTGAAGTCTTTGGGGTGAATAAGGAAGTAGCTTCCAGAGCACTTGAGAAGTCTGGCTTCTCAGTCCAGATAAAGACAAACAGGGAGGGCCTAGCTTAGGGGGCACCTCACTAAGGGCCCTTTCCTTAGCCCAACCACAGTCCTAAGGGAAAGGCAGAGCAGGAAAGAGAGCCGAGGGCTGATGAGAACTGCAAGGGGACAGAGGGGTGTGGGCATGGCACAGGACTGATAGGCAGGCAGCTAAGAAAAAAGCCTGGGACTGGGACCAGGTCCTAACAACCCAAAAGCGGCCTGGCGGGGGGGACAGAATGAGGGCACAGAGGATCCCCCCGTTCTGTTAGATCCCACCAAATTCCCTTTCTTAAACATCTAAGAATGATCACATTGGAGCAATAAACCTTTGAACTATCCAATTACTCAAAAGTAAGACTAAACCTAGGAGGGGGTATATGATGTGTAGCTTGTGGAGGGCACCGGGGCTACCTATCTATACCCAGGGTGCTGAATATGAAGACTTCGACTATCTGTGGGATCAGGGGCTCGGTTGCCAGGGGCTCGGTGAGCCTTGCTCAGCATGGCCAGGCTCTGTTCTCGGAAGCAGGCCTGCTGGAAATCCCCACTTAGGTAATCCACTGTTTGCATCAAGCTGTTCTGGCTCGCCACTGGACCGCCCCCGGTCCCTGCTCGGTAGTGGGCCCCAGCAGCTGCCACACAGTCGAGGGGTGCACCCGTGGGCTGCCCACCGTGGAACGGCATGGTGAGGTCCTGAGACCCCGAGCTGTCGCTATTGGGAGTGGGCAGGATGTTATTCCACAGGGGTTGGAAGTAGTGACCATTGGGGTAGGCCAGTGGGGCTGCCAGGCCGTTGACCGGTGGGGACGGGGTTGGCTTCTCCAGGGGTGGCTTCAGATGGAAGGACTGTGCCAGGCAGAGTTCCTGCGGGTAGGCAGGGGCCTTGCCCACAAAGCCAGGCCCTGCCAACTCACGTCCTGTTGCATGCTTGCCTGTCAGGCCAGGGGCTGGTGTCCCACCAGCCTCACTGCACATCTGTTGTAGGTGGGCCAGCTGATGCTGGTTCCAGGTGACTGGCTTGAGGTCGCTAGGGTAGCCAGTGGGGGCTCGAGGGATGCCCGTGGGCAGGTTGACAGGGCCTGCAGCAGGCAGTGCGGCTGTGGCCGCGTGGGTGTGCTCCATGGGATTGACCACACATGAAGGCATTGGTGTGGGGACGCTGTGGGTCGACACCCGGGTGCTTGCATTGATGAGCAGACTGCGACTAATGGGGCTGGGGTTGGCGATCTGGCCCTCACACACTGAGGTAGTGCTGATGCCTGCCCTCGTCTGGCAAAACTGGTTGATCTGGTGCACAATGCTGCTCAGGTCCGGGGGCTGGCTGTGCTGCAGGGTGGCCGCCATTGAGAGGGGGATAGTTGAGGTAGACACGGTCACATTCGGGGGGGCATCTGAGTCTGGCATCTTCCGGGCTCCATGCAACAAGGGATTGGGGGGGTGCTGGAGACCTTGGTGAGACAGACCCTGAGGGTGGACCAAGCCCTGGGTTTGGACCATGGGCTGAGGGTGGCCCAGGCCCTGAGGCTGCTGGAGGCTCTGAGGGTGGGACAGTGCCTGGGGTGGCGGGATACCCTGAGGGTGCTGCAGCGTCTGGGGAGGGGCATGGGCCAGGGTCTGTGCATGCTGCAGGGCCTGCTGGCGGGCCAGAGCCTGGGCCTGGGGGTGGGCTAAAGTGCTGGGTGCCACAGTAGCATAGGGTGCCACTGGGGGGTTCATGATGGCCTCAGGGAGCAACCGGGCTCGCGTGCCGTCAAAGTCCTTGAGTATGCTTTTGGCTGGCACTTTGACAATGGCAAGCAGGCCTGCCTTGGTGGCAGCCTGAGTCGGGTAGGGGCTGTAGCGCTGGGCTGATGTGTCGAGGCCGTTCACAGTACGACGAACGTGTTTCCGCTGGGGAACCTTCACACTGTTGGGGAAGATTTTTATAGTCAGTGGGTTGTTTGCGACCTTCTTAGCATACGCGTCCAATTCGGCTGGGGTAGGACAGTGAGCAGTTCTCATTTTCTGTGTAGTGTCCCCTAGAGAGAGAGAAGGGGAAGGAGAGCAAAGAAGGAGAGGGAGCTCATCAGTGCCAAGCCAACCAGTCCTTCTAGATTTCCCTTTTGCGGGCCTAAGGTGGAAGAGGCTAACTACTTTGTCAATCCTAGCCTTTGTTTCAAATCTGGCCTCAGGCCCCACAACAGCCGGCAGTGCTAACATTTAGTGGGTACTTATAATGGGCCAGGGCTTGTGCTAAGTGACAGGCTACCTCAGCAAACACTTGCTACTGCTTTAGGAAGCAGGTACTATCAAGACTCTTATTTTACACATGATGTCACTGAAGACAGGAATAGCAGAGCAGCTTCCACAAGTCCAGTACCTGGCAGAGCTAGACCGTGGCTGTTCTTACAGAGGTAATCAGGAGTTGTTATTCTCCTACAGGGGGCTCTCTCCAAGTTCTTACCAGGCCGCGCTGGCCTGGGGGCTGACAGCTCTAAGCAGAGCTGATTGTCGGGGCCCTCAGTCCCTTCCCCTAGGGCATCCTGGTAGGGGGGGGGCACCCAGAGTGACTACTCTCCAGTCTGCAGTGGCAGTGAGGCATTAGCTTTCTGCTCAGCGCTGGCAGCTGGGGCGTCAAGCTCACTGGGTGGGCAAACTGGCCCAGCAGACAGGATGCTTCTTTTTCAGGAGCAGAGGAATAAGCTGCCAACATCGTCCCCCACCCCCACGTCACAAGTTCACTTTTGTTTACAGCTTACTCTCAGCCTGACTGGGTGAAGATCAAAAAGCTTTATTTATTTCCTTGGGGGGGGGGGGGGTGACAATAATGACAGGGCAGCAGGGAAGGAATTTGAGAAGAAAGGATTCAGAGAATCTTTAAGTCCTGAGAGCCAAAAATAGTCTGTATTGGCCCTTGTCAGCTGTCACTTTCCAAAATGAAAGAAGAAAAACCTGCCTTCCTTTGGAGACTGCGGAAATACCCACTCAATGCGTTTCATTAATGTTAACAGTCTCTTTGTTCCCGTCTCCCGCAGCCTCCCATTGGGGGCTCCGGCGGATGCTGTGCTTCCAGTGAAAAAGGAAAAGGTTCTGAGAACAGAGCTCTTTCAGGAGGCCAGGCTCCTGCGAGGGAACTCTGCTCTGTTGTCCCTCTCTCTGAGGGAGGGTCTCCCCTCAGTACACACAGAAGGTGCTTACTAAAGGCTTGCTGAGTGAGTGAGTGAGTGAGTGAGCACAAACTGCCCAAAGCAAAAGGAAAGGGGCTTGGCTGGGAGCCTAGGCTCCGCTGACTGACTCCCTCCCTACTTCCGCCCCTTGCAGAAGCAGCCATACAGACCAGGGGCTAAGCTGACTGAATGCTCAGCTTGTGGCTTCAGCTGGCTTGGCTCAAGGAGACCCCACTTCAGAGTCACGTCACTGGGTGTCGACTGGAAGAGAAGTAGGCTAGTGAGTGTGCTAGAAGGCAGAGGGCACAGATGCCATGCTTTGGTGACACTGCTGGTTAACTGGCAGCGACTGCTTAGAAATGGCTGCTACTGGAAGCACGTAAAGAAAGCTCAGGTCTAGGATGAGCAGAAAGATTTGGGTCCATGGTAAACAAGGTAGAAGTTCATGAACAGGGTAAAGAAAGGAAAAGATTTGTGCTTTCCAGTACCGGAACAATGCCTTGAACTTAGGAGACAGGCAGACATGATTCAAGACTCTATTTACTGGATACAGAAGTCTACTCACAAATGAAATGTCTGAAAGATGACAAACTTGAAGGTCTTTTTATTTACTGATTTTGAGAGAGAGGAAGGGAGGGAGAGAAACATCAATTTGTCGTTCCACCCATTTAGACACTCATTGGTTGATTCTTGTATGTGTCCTGGACAGGGATCGAACCCACAACCTTGGTGTATCGGGACAATGCTCCAACCAACCGAGCTACCCAACTAGGGCCAAAGAAAATCTTAAAACAATGAATGTGATGGTGACAACTGAGGGCAGGAAGAAGAGGGAGACAGAGAGGTCTGGAAATCTTCCCCACCTACTTCGGAGCAGCAGCTGGTAAGCAGGGTCAAAGCCCTGAGAGTAGTGTCTGGGTTGTTTTTTATAAGCCACTTAACGGGCTTCAGTCTTCATAAAGTGGAACCATTCTCTGACCCTTCTTACACTCTCCTGGACAGGAAGATACAAAAAACGTCTAGAATTGCCAAGAGATAGTCCCTAAGCTCAAGGTGCCAGAATTCCATTAGAAGCTGCCCTGGTCAGCCACTGTACTTAGGCGTCTGTCTGACTGGTCAGAATCACGTGACACTTCTAGCTCAGCGCCTTACCCAGAGCAGGCCTGTAGTACACACTTGGGAAGTGCCATCAGCATGGTGCTCCTTGGCTGAATAACTGGGGCTCAGGAATGGGAGCCCGAGGTTGCTGAGTTTTAGTTCAGACAGGAAGTAAAGTTCTGCCCCTGGGCTTTCTTCCATTTTACTGGGTTTTTCTCCTTGAAAACTAAGTCAGAGAGAAGGATGCAGTGACTTGTTGAACAACAGGGTTTCTCTGCTCCAAGCGAGTACCCACTGCCAGTCTGTGTCTCGCAGAGGCAGGAGGGGTTGGCTTCACTCAGGAGTATGAAACAGGACATTCGCACCGAGTAGTTCTTGTCCTGCCTCCACTGATGTTGACAGCGATGATGAGGGTAGTCAAATGAAGGAATCAGAATCAAAGGGAAGAAATGGCAGGAGGGGAGGGTGGACACAGGTTATAGTATTTTTGTTAAGGAAGAATCTCTCGGATGGGATGAGTATGTCAGACAAGAGGACACATTCTGAGAATTTAGCATCACCAACCTCATATGCCCAACTTAAGTCCAATCCGTATAAAAAGTCAAGTGTTCCTCAACAGGTTTTTGTTTTGTTTTGTTTTGTTTTTGAGAGAGAGAAGAAGGGAGGGAGGGAGAAAGAGAGGGAGAGAAACATCGATGTGTGAGAGAAACATGGGCTGGTTGCCTCTCGCATGTGCCCGCAAACTGGAGCTCTGGCCCGCCCAGGCATGTGCCCCAACCAGGAATCCAAACAGGGCTCAACACTCTTTTGTCTCGTTCCCCACACACAGGTACCTTGGAGTCTGTCTTTCTTCTGTAACATCTTCCCTTAAGTGCACAGGTAACGCAGGTACCACGGCTTTGTAAGCAACTTATTTAAATACTGAATAGTGGGCCTGGCCAAGTAGCTCAGCTGGTTAGAGTGCCGCCCGCAGTCAGGGCACATGCAAGAAGCAACCAATGAATGGATAAGTAAGTAGAACAACAAACTGATGCTTCTCTTTCTGTCTCTTCAAGATGAAAACAGAACAAAACAAAACTTGACTAAACATCGAATATCAAGGGTGTCATTAATTAAGACATAAAGCACTGAGTGCTGGCCTGCGAACCAAAAGTCACTGGTTCAATTCCCAATAAGGACGGACACATGCCTGGGTTGTAGGCCAGGTACCCAGTTGGGGGCTCACACATGAGAGGCAACCACACATTGATGTTTCTCTCCCTCTCTTTCTCCCTCCCTCCCTCCTTCCCCTCTGTCTAAAAATAAATAAAATAAAATCTTTAAAAAAAGACATAAGGCAGTATATAGAAGAAGGAATATGTGGTTAGATAAAAAAAGGGATCCAGATTCAAGTACTGGCTTTACTATGGAACTACCCAGTCTCAGTCATTCCTCATGTATAAAAAGGAATGACACTTGCTGTCCTCCTTTGCAGAATTACTAAGATTCAGTGAATGGGAAAACGCTCCGTGGACAGGAACAGTGCCTGTCGATATTATTTAAGGATAGCAGTTCTGCCTGAGTCTGCTCACAGACAGGACAAAGCAAGCTGGCAAAGGAAGCACCAACTGCAGGATGCCCTGGACTTGGGTCTGGGAGCACAGTGTAACAAAGAGCACTGCTGTCTGCTCCAGGACTAGGGGTGAAATCTGCCTGAATCCAGGCTTCCCCACCGGGACCCCCCGTGTATCCTTCTATTTTGAAGGTCAGATAGCATGGGTGGCATATGCAGCAGGAACCTCTATCTATAGGTGGAGAGGCACGTGCAATGTATTTGTAATGAAGGCTTTGGAGTCTGCCCTGAGTATGAGTTTTAAGCCAGACACTGAACTGTCATGTAACGCTGGCAAGCAGCAAACACTCTTATTCTTAAAAGAACGATAAGAGAGTCTCCCATATGGAATTATTGAGGAATGAATGAAAACATATATAAAAATATTTAGGATAGTGCCTGGCACATGGTGAGCACTCAACAGATGTAGTCTAATATTTCTGAGTTTCTTCAACCACTGGACCAATTCACCATATCCAGACCCTTCCACAAGGGGGCAGACAGGCATACTGAGAAGCAGCAAAAGATTTTTGACATTTGTCCCAGGCCCCAAAAGGCTACAATAAGAGAGGTCAAAGTTGTTATCTAAAAGATGATTTGAGAACCAAGGTCTTTTGGTCATTTCAGCCACTCATTCAGGAATACTTATTGAGCCACCACTACAGACCACACTGTGAACTCAGGAAACAGGAGCAGAGGCCTCGGGTTAATAAGGAAAAAATGTCAAAAACACGTTTCCTGGAGGAATTAGGAAAAGATGGGTCAGAGGAAAACAAATTTTCAAGAGCAGAGTTCCAAAATGGCTAGGACTGTCATAGCAAGTGACATCATGGAATATACAATGTAGAAAAGCTCTAGGCGGGCATCCTCTTACCCCTGAATGTGGTCAACTACGAGACCCAGCCCAAACCCGGATGTTCTTCAATCCAGCCTGCCCCACTGCAAATTACACTTCTAAGATGGGCAATGAGGCCCATCCTCCTGTATACAGAGGAAAGGAAGGGGAGAAGAGAAGATGTGAAGTTAGAAGGGATCGATCCTGTGAGTCTGCTCATATGGCAGCTCAAGCCTGGGGGTGGGTGATTAGACAGATGAATTGCAGTGCTGGACCAAAAAGGCCCATATCCCATCTCCTGACCCTGATCCGTTTCTCCTGCCTTGGCTGACTCTTATAACATAAAGCACAGTAATCTATAAACCTCTGTATCCCATCCCCACCCTACCAGATACCAAGCTGTGTTTCTAAGGGACTTAGAAGACCCTTCTGAGAATGGGTGTGGAAGTAGGGAAAGGCTGAATTGCAGAGTTACAAAACTGATTTTAAGGTTTTTATAACTGGCAGCCTTGGGTTCTAAGCAGTTCTATAGTTGCTGGTTTCCAAAGAACATAGAGCTTATGCTCCATCTCACCTTAACTGTAAATGTTTAACACTAACAGCTGTAAGTCACCGCAGTAAGAGTTTTCTTTTTTCTTATACATTTTGGGAGAGGAGAGAAGTAAGTGAGGAAGCTTAAAAAGACCAACAGGATTTCTCCTCTGCAAAAGTGTGAATTTAGTTAAGGATAGTAACCCGGGAGTCAAAGAGATTCAAAGACACCATCCCCCAAATGGACAGGTGGGTCTGAAACCAACAAGGAAGGACATCTCAATTTTTAAATACAGACTGGGGCCAGTGGATGGCAGAGGCTACTTAAGAGCTGCTTTCGGGGGAAAAGGAATTGGAGATCCAATGTCAGCACCCAAGATAAAGATGCCTATTTGGATGCCTTAGTGTGCCTTTTCTTCCCAAATGGCTCATCCCTTGACATCACATCTCTGGGTGAAGCGGTCAGAGTTAAGGAATCTAGAAGACAGGGAGTTGCTCTTTGCCATCTTAGTGGATACTTCCAAATATACTACCCTTCCAGTGTGTCCTTGGAAGCCCAGAAACAGTCACAGTGTAGTTGGCAAGTAGATTTGGGTGGCCAAGGAGTACATACAACTTAGTCACCTAGTCATCACTCATTAAGAGAAAGGCCGGTGGGGAAAGCTGTTACAGCAGGGTTTGCCCATTGAGTCAGAAAGCTGCAGAAGGAAGACTATCACCTTCAGCTTTGTCATTACGTAAGCTGGATTCATTAGCCAAATCCCAGAACTAGCCAGGCTCTGAGTCTTACTCTTCCTCAAAGACAGGAAGTAAGAGGCTAGATAATTTTTAATTTCTGAAGATGATCTAACAGAACAGGGGCTGGTAAACTACAGCCTATGGGCCCAAATCCAGCTGCTGTTTCTCTAAACAGCTTAATTGAAAACAGCCACACACAGTTTATAAATTATCTATGGCCGCCTTTGCCCTACAGCAGTGGATATGAGTAGATGCAACAGAAACCACGGCCCACAAAGCCTAAAATCCTGCCAAACCCTGTTATGAAGGATTCAAGTAAGATGCCAAAGCACCTTTTCTGTTAAAGGGTAAGCCTAGATGCTTCACTGATTTCCCCTTTTTGCCCTGAAAGGAAAGTCTATTTCAAATTTAAGGCCATTTTAACACTTGAAGATACTGTACATGGTAATGAGCCAGGAATAGAATCTTTTCCTTGCACATTGTGCAGTGCAAAGGTAGAAGCAGGAATCTGGGAAAGTACG
Source organism: Phyllostomus discolor (assembly GCF_004126475.2). Lineage (NCBI taxonomy): Eukaryota > Metazoa > Chordata > Mammalia > Chiroptera > Phyllostomidae > Phyllostomus > Phyllostomus discolor. Next base: position 79,169,916 of record NC_040910.2, on the reverse strand, counting down.
AAGCATAAAGCCCCAGTTCCAGCCAGTTTAAGAAGGGAATCCAACAGACAGTTCTCAAAAGCTCCATCTTGTGGAAGTACATTAGCAGGAATACGCCTAGAAAGAATGAGAAAGCTAGCTCCTTATCCCTCTGAAGGTGAGAGCTTCTTTACTTGCTGTGAACTGAGGTCACTGGCTCAGAAGGCAGACAGCAAAGCCAAAGAGAATTGTCTGTTTCCATGGTAGAGAGCGCTCAGAGAGTTCAAAACAACAGAACAGTGTACAAGGCTTGTTTCAGAGATACACAGTAAATAATCTAGACTGTACGTTTTCATTTAATTCCTCATGGGGGTTCAAATGGAGACACTTTTTTGAAGGGTGATAGATAGATGGATAGATAGACAGATATAGACAGATAGATGTATCTATATGTATCTCCTATAAAACTCCTTACAGCTTTGTTGCTCAACAAACAGCTATCAACAATTAAAATTAAGAAGTTATGCACTGGAAAATTCTAGTACTTTTTAGAGGATCTCACTGATCAGAGAAGAGTCTTATATACTGCTGACAAATTTTTGCAACTGCTTTCTTTTGTCTTATTACTAAAGAATATCTTGAAGGTACCAAAGTCCATGGTCAATGCACTGCTCTGGAACAGCCCAAATGTAGGGACAAAACAGGGGAACATGTCCTTCCCTGGAACCCCGATTACTTACATTTCTGAAGTCCAGTGTTCATCTGCGTGTGAGAAAGAAGCTGAAAGGACAGGTCACCTGGCCCTGGTAGACAGGCTAGCATGGCAGACCAGCATCAACACAACGTGAGGCAGTCACTCACACTGTAATGAGAAAAACAAGGTCATGGAACACAAGGCAACTCACTCAAGGAAGAAATCCGGGACATCTGATATGGGCAGCACAGGCCCAAGTTTAGATAGATAAGCAATTTAATTAACAGCATGTTGGCTGAAAATATATTTGTGTTTTTATCTGCAGTAACAATTTGCTCCCAACTATTATATTACTAAGCATAAAATGATATTTCAGTTGGCACAGGTGAGTGGGTGGGGAAAAAACTGAAAAATACCTATCTATGCCACTAAATGAAAATACAGATACACCTGTAAGACCTTTTATGCTCACAAGCTCTTTGCCTCTCCTGTCATGGGCTTTAGGAAAGGCCCATGGCCACGGGGCTGCCAGATGAGTGGCACGCTGACTATCCTCTGTGCTCAGCCAACGAAGGAGCAGAAAAGCTAGTAGGACACATTCCAACTGAGGTGAAGGGAAAAATGATTTCTCCCTGAAAACAGACCAGTGTTCCTGAACAGAGCTGGCCCTCATAGTGTCTGGCTTACTCTATTTACAGGGCTGGCCGGGGGCCTGGAAGTCAGGTATTTCCAGAGGCAGTATAGTATGTGAGTTGCAAAAGCACCGAAAGTTTCACTTATGACACTCCAGTAATCTCAACTCACTTGTAAAAGGAAGGAGCAAAGCATCCTAGGAGACAAAATTAACTACTGTTAAAGCAAATTCTGTAAGTTTCTGGGGAGTCACCCTTCCTATTACCTGTCACACAACTAGACCTCCTGGATCCCACACCCACCCCAAAACTGTATTGCACCCAAAGGAAATCAAAGAAGTAGTAGGCTGCCACAAGCCCTCTCTGGGCAAGTGATCCTGACATTATGTTGAGATAGCATGGTTGCATCAGTGCTGTGTACCAACAAGACATATTGACTGAGGTGGCCTTTTGTGGGACAGGAAACCATGTCAACAATGCCAAGCAAGCTCTCTGTATACTGAACACCAAGTTTTTCCCAAAGAAATATAATGCACTAAAACACACGAAACTTTTTCTCAAACTGAAAAACCCAGAAATCAAAGTAGCATATTAAGGCTTTAGATCACAAAAAAGACTGGGGGGAATGTTCAAATGTTAAAGATCACAAAACCTCTTTCCCTTAGAGGGCCCTCTCAGGTATGTGAAACTACCTTGTCATGATGAGTATCAGAGAGCTCCAGCTTGCAAGTCCAGGTAGCTGAAAAGATACTTTGTACAAGAGGCTGTTCAAACTGATAGCAACTACAGAAAGAACTGAAGATTGAATGCCTCAATGAGAATAGAGCCGCCCAAGAGTTCTGGCACAGAATCAGTCTTTTCAGGTCTCTGGTGGGTGGGACAACAGAATGAACACAGTGTGCCAACTGTAGTACCTCAAGAATAAAAGTCTTCTGTTGGGGTCAAATGACTGAGGTACTAGTTAGAATCCCATCCCTGTGAATACTGATCTCTATTTAATAACCTCTCCCCTATGGTCCTAATATAGCTGAGGGCAAACTCCAAGGAAAGGAAGGGCATTAACAAATACTGGAGCCTAACATTGTGAAATGGGCTGTATGAGGGGCTTTAGTTATCTTTTCTTTTTTTCTTAAGATTTTATTTATTTATTTATTAGAGAGAGGGGGAAGGAGGGAGAAAGACAGGGAGAGAAACATTAATGTGTGGGTGCCTCTCACACGCCCACAACTGAGTACCTGGCCCTCAACCCAGTCATGTGCCCTGAATGGGAATAGAACTGGCAACCCTTTGGTTTGCAGGCAGGTGCTCAATCCACTGAGCCACACCAGCCAGGGCTCCTGATGTTTTCTTAATTAGGTCTCTCAAACCTTTCTTGGAAATAGGTAATAATTTCATTTATTGTCTCATCTCTAGCCTGGACTACTACAATAACCTTCTAAATGATCTTTCTGTTCCCCCTTCCCACCATAACCCAATCTATTCTCCACACAACAGCCAGAGTAATTTATTTTTTTAATTGGAAATCTTACCATATCAGGTCAAAAATTTCCAATGACTTCCCATATTACAGAATACGGATTTTTTAAAAGATTTTATTTATTTATTTTTTTAAAGAGGGAAGGGAGGGAGAAAAAGAGAGAGAGAGAAACATCAATGTGCGGGGGGTTATGGCCTGCAACCCAGGCATGTGCCCTGACTGGGAATTGAACCTGTGACACTTTGGTTCGCAGCCTGCACTCAATCCACTGAGCTACGCCAGCCAGGGCCAGAATACAGAATTTATTATAGAATAAAAGTCAGCCCTGGCCAGGTAGCTCAGCTGGTTAGAGCATCGTCCCAATATACCAAGGTTGCAGGTTTGATCCCTGGTCAGGACATGTACAAGAATGAACCAAGTAAGTGGAATGACAAATCGATGTCTGTCTGTCTGTCTGTCTCTCTCGTGTGTGTGTGTGTATGTGTGTGAGAGAGAGAGAGAGAGAGAGAGAGAGAAAATACAAACTCCTAGTGTGGCCCACAAGACCTCACATATTCTGTTACAATTACCTCTCTGGCCTCATCTTCTAACCACCCTGCCCCTCTTGCTGACTCTACTTCTAGCCACAGTGATCTCCTTGCAGCCCCTCGAAAGACCTGAGCACACTTCCACTCCAGGCCTCATACTTCATCTGGATAGCTGAGATGCTGTGACAATGGAAGTACAAAAACACATTTACTCAGCTGTCTGCAGATAACACCCTCTCCCTGTACTTTTTTGGAAGGGACCAGTCTACAAATGATCACCATAATCTCTAATATACCTATTAGATTTTGATGTCTGCCACCAAGAAGAGATAAATAGGGGTGTGGATCCAAAGAGCTGACCATAACTTATTGTCCCTCAAGCCACAACTCTGGACTTCAACAGAACAGAAAAAAATTAAGCCAGCTAACAGTGGCAAACAGACATTAAAAGATTTACTAGCAGTGAATGAAGAAGAAAAATAAAAGGATGATATAGTAAAGATTTCAGAAAGTCAATTTTTAGTTTGGGCAAGAAAGAGTGAATGACTAAAAAGATACCAGAGCTTTGAGTCTGCCATGATTAATATATCTACAACAAAAAACTACTCAGCAAGTTCAGAATACTCTTTCTTCATTGTTGTTGTTTTTTAAAGACTTTATTTACATATTTTTAGAGAGAGGGTAAAAGAGAGAGAAAGAACGGGAGAAAACATCTATCAGTAGCCTCTCACATGTCCCCAACCAGGGAACTGGCGCACAGCCCAGGCACATGCCCTGATCAGGAATCAAACCCGCAACTCTCTGGTCCACAGAACGACGCCCGGTCCACTGAGCCAACACCAGTCAGGGCAAATTTAGAACACTCTTGAGCTCTCGATGGCATCATCTGGGCTGCTAACAGTACAGCTAATTTGTGGCCCTTTCTTTAAAAGGTCAGGGATCTACCTATACTAAAAATGCCTTCAAGCCCCTTGCCCAGTTTCACTCAAGTCAAGAATCAGATTCTGCTAGGACAAGGACAACAGGGAAAGTGGCCTGGTCATGAGGGTTGTGGTGAAACAGGAAATAAGCAATTTCCTTCCACAACCCATCCCAGAAAGCAGGGATGCACAGTATTACAAAGCACTCCTCCAGAGGCCTGGCAGCTGAGCACAGGCCTTTTATTCAAGAAGTTCAAACCACCCACATATTTTGATAGCCATCTGACTTTTCTTAAACATAAATTCTAATATAATTTTACAGCTGATATTTCTAGAAGCACAATTAGATCCAGAAATAAACACTAGTACTAACTTCTGAAATGGCCTCAGAATTCAAGTGCTGACTTCTGAACAGAATCAAGTAGTAACCTGGAGCTCAGGCCAAGTGAGCTGCAGACATCACAGAGAAAGGAAAAAAAGATCTCCTTGGCAGGGCCTCTCTGTGAGCTTTCACCCAGCTTCTGCCAGCTGCCGCCTGAGCAGGGGACTACTATTATCACAGTGAGGACAGAACGAAGGTGTTCCAACTCTCCTGGGACATTCACAAGTGCTAGCATTTCCCAGACTACCTCTAATTAAGGGACAAAAACCCTTGTCCCTACCGGGAAAACTCGAAAGTACTTTCATTTGTGCCTCTCCCCGCTTCAGAAGACTGAGAGAGGTTTTATTCAAGTTGTGATGTAACACTCTTTTCTAGGTGGCATCTGATGAAGAAGGAACTGTCTCTGCCCTAGGGTGGGTCTGTGGAGTTAAGAACACCTCACTGTTGTTTGTGTGCTTGTTCCTGCTCAGGACCACTGAAGGGGAGGGAAAGGAGGAAGAGGAAGCTCCTCTTCTTGTGTTTTGGTGGGAAAAGTGGGGGAAAGCAGATAAAGTGCTGGCAATGGAATTTTTACTTCAGGGTGCAATAATTTTTTCAGCATAGTCTCACCACCCATAATCTAGTACCTTCCATTACACATATTTTTTTTTAATCCTCACAGAAGGACATGCTTATTGTTTTCAGAGATGGGGGGAAGGGAGGGAAAGAGAGAGGGACAGAAAAATTGACGGGGGGGGGGGGGGGGGGGACATCGATGGGGGAGAGAAACACCGATTGGCTGCCTCCCACAGTGCCCCTACAAGGGCGTAGGGGGCAGGGGGGTTACTCAAACCGACAAACTAGGCACGTGCCCTGACCAGGAATTGAACTGGTGACCTCTCAGTTTATGGAGACGACGCTCCACCAACTGAGCCACAGTACATTTTTTGGGCACCATTTCTCTCTGCCAAACCTCTACCTTCAAAAAGAACCCCTCAAAAGAACGGTTGATTAACCAATTTCTCATTCATGCTGTGGTTCAACATTTTAAACCTGCCATTTCATTAATTAGAAGTGAAACTGAGAACAGCACCATCTCTGAGATTGCAGGTAAAGAAAGAAAATGTTATGCCCCATTTTATCCTTGACTCCACTGAATAAAATACATCCAACAGTGAAAATACTGAGTACATGCATCTTGAAGAGAATATGATTAACACTGAAAAACTGTATTAATTAAAAGTGTCATTACTATTCCTGATTAAGCCTTCTTATCTATGAGCTAAAGGCTTACTAAAATGACTACTTTTTAAAAAATCCTCACTTGGGAGTACAATGATTATTTTTTTAGAGACAGAGGAAGGGTGTGGAAGGGGTGGTAGAGAAAGAGAGGAACACTGATTGGTTGGTTGCCTTTGGAACATGTCCCAACTAGGGGGTCAAACCTGCAACCTATGTATGTGGCCTGACCTAGAACTGAACCTGAAACCTTTTGGTATACGGGACAATGCTCCAGCTGACTGAGCCACTGACCCAGGTCTAAAAAGACTACTCAAAAAGAAAAAAAAAAAAAAAAGATTTTTATTTATTTATTTTTAGAGGGGGGGGGAGGGGGGAGAAAGAGAGGGAGAGAAATATCAATGTGTGGTTGCCTCTCATGCACCCCTCACTGGGGACCTTGGCCTGCAACCCAGGCATGTGCCCTGACTGGGAATCAAACTGGCAACCCTTTGGTTCGCAAGCTGGTGCTCAATCCACTGAGCTACACCGGCCAGGGCTAAAAAGACTGCTTTTTTGATGGTGGGGGCAAAGTTTTATCCTACTGCTCCCTGTTCCAATACTTCTGGGGTCCCAGAAATTAGGTTAAAACCTAAGAGAAATACTAAGGGGAAACTTAGTGTTTCTCTTAGGGTTTGCTATGGGGAAAATAAACAGGGCAAAAAAAAAAATTTCTCACATTCCTGAAGAACAGTATGTATTTTAATCCCAGGCTTTGGAATTTACCTGAATTTACACCCTTGAAATACATGGGCAATACAAGTGCCAACAAGTGTGTGCGCATGCGTTCAAGTACCTTCCCTCTGATAGAGGACAGATTTAAAAAAGACGGAAAAGCCCAGGCACTACTTTTGCACTGTACTGAAAGATCATTCAGACATGTGCCCTGACTGTTAATCAGACCGGTGGTTCACAGACTGGCACTCAATCCACTGAGTCACACCAGCCTGGGCCAAAGCCAGTATTTTTTAACAGCCTGATAAATTCTTAAAATTCTTTTTCCATGTTGTAGCTACAATCTATAAAATTACAGAAGCAACACTAGGGGACTGCCTTTTCCATTTTTATCTGAAAGAATATGTCTGTGGCTTGACTTGTTCAAGGACCTTCTAGACACCCTGAGACTTATCAGTATCTTTCCTATAGACTTCCTTTATTAAGAAGAGTTTGGCCCTGGCCAGTGTGCCTCGGTTGGTTAGAGTGTTGCCCCATAAACCGAAAGGTTGCAGGTTGTATTCCCAGTCAGGGCACATGCCTGGGTTTTGGGTTTGGTCCCCAGTCTGGGCTGTATAGCAGGCAACTGATCGATGTTTCTCTCTGTTTCTCTCCCTTCTTCTCTCTGGAACCAAAAAGACAAACGAATGAATAGTGTGGGGTTGTTGCCTCGGCTTCCCCATCTGGGTGTGAGATCAGTACTTCCATCACCTGGCAGCTTTTAATGGACTGGTGGGACTCGGAACTTTGCAGATTAAAAATAGCCATATAATTTTAGCATATTTGTTGAATTATATCTCATCTGAATGATATTTTGAAACTTTTTGTAATTTAGTACAAGTTTTTACAGGAAATTTTAAAAGGTAAAAATCCAATTATTTGTGTCTTATCTCAAGGAAGCAGTTTTTTCTCATTTCTCTTTGTTCTCATTGTCTTGCTGGGCACAGTCTCAGGTACTTACGAGTAAAATTCTACCCAGTCTGAGTCTGGGAGCTGTCTGCAATTATGAGTGTTATGAATGTGGTTAAATACAGAGGTCAGTGTACCTTGGTTTAGCTTAAATGATCCAGCCTGCATAGGGCTTTGGAAAATCAAACCTATTACATACCATAGTGAAAAACTGCAAGTTCTGATTTAGTTGCCTGTAAGAAACACAGCCCGAGTTTTCAAATTTTTAGGAACATTGATTTCTACTTCAGTGGGACTAAAATACAGAAACAGAATGATACTTTCAATATAGGTCAGGTCCCCAGTTGGGGGCACGCAAGAAGCAACCACACACTAATGTTTCTCTCCCTCTCTTTGTCCCTCCCTTCCCCTCTCTCTAAAAATAAATTAATGCAATCTTAAAAAAAATACTGGCTTTGTCAGGCACAATAAAAACAAAGGTAGCCCTGGCCACCCACTAGGTAGCTCAGTTCCTTAAGAATCTCGTCCAGATATGCCAAGGTTGTGGGTTCAATCCCTGGTCAGGGCACACAGAAGAAGCAACCAATAAATGCATAAATAAATAAAACAACAAATGGGTGTTTCTCTCTCCCTTCCTCTCTCTCTAAAATCAATCAATAAAAATTTTAAATTAAAAAAAATTAAAACCCAAATCATCAAGAAAAAAATACTACAGGAACAACTATAAAGGACACATGGGCAAAACCAAAGAGGTGGAATCAGGGGAGAGAGGTGGGGATGGCTGGGGTTGGGGGGGAGTTGTGGTGGGGGAAATGCAGACAATTGTACTTGAACAACAATAAAATTAAAAAGAAAAAAAAATAGTGGTTGCCCTGACGGGTGTGATTCAGGTGGTCGAGCATTGGCCCACAAAATGAAAGGCTGTTGGTTTGACTCCTAGTCAGGGCACATGTCCAGGCTGCATGTTCGATCCCTTGTTGGGGCATGTATGAGAGGCAACTGATTGATGTTTCTCTCCCTCTCTTTCTCCCTCCCTTTCCCTCTCTCTAAAAATAAATACATAAAATCTTATTAAAAAGAAAAAAAAAGACTTTGGCTTTGAATCCCAGCTCTGGTGCCTACTAGCTGTGTGATCTTGGGAAAGACACTTAACTTCATCTATAAAATGTACATACTTGCCAGAATTGTGAGGATTTGGTGGGTTTACTGTCACTATATTCAAGTGCTTAGGATACTGGCACCAGATTATGTAGTGAACATTATTTAAATGTTGGCTATCACTTTCCTAATCTATCAAAATCCAGGTCACTTTTTATTTTGCCTACAAAGCCAAACCACCACCTTGTATTTTACAGTTCTTTATACTTTGAAACATGTTTACATATATTATTTCATTTGAAACTTAAGACAATTTTTTAATTTAGATGGAACAAGTACCATCCTCTTTCTATAGATTAGGAAGCCCAGGCTTAGAAACATTAAGTAACTTGCCCAACAACCTACTGCTAGAATAGTGGACCTCATATTGGATTTTCTGTCTTAACTCCTAGCCTTGTGGCTCATTTCATTAGAAAAGTATTTTGTTATCCTGTGTGTGACCAGCATTTTAAAAAAGTGAATTAAAAATAATCACAGAGTATAGTAAGAATGCTTATTGTTTCCTGATCTGTTTCAATTACATAAATTATATGTGTATATTTACTGGGATGTAATCCTTATTGTGGGCACAGACAAAAATGTTTGAAAAACATTGCACTACGCCACAGCTACTTCAAGTTAATATTTACTGATATTTACTGAGCACCTATCATATTCCTCTTCTTACACTATTATATACAACAAAAACATACCATAGTGGTTTTTTAAAAGATTTTATTCACTCATTTTTAGAGAGAGAGGAAGAGAAGGAGAAAGAGAGGGACAGAAATATCAGTGTGTGGTTGCCTCTCGAGTGCCCCCTACTGGGAACCTGACCTGCACCCCAGGCATGTGCCATGACTGGGAATCAAACTGGCAACCCTGTGGTTTGCAGCCCACACTCAATCCACTGAGCTACGTCTGTCAGGGCCCATAGTGGGTTTTTTAAAGTGTAAATATAATTATTGATTTTCCTATGGATTTGGGGAATTACCTGTCCCAGATCAGCACTTTGCACTATAATTCTATTACACATTGCTAGCCCAACATTTTGGAATCAGCTCTTAGTAAAACTTCTTTTAAGATGAACTATAAGCTAGCAACTATAACCAAGGTAAGAGCAGATTGGGAAAGTAACTACAAAAAGGCGAAGAAAAGCTTTAAGTTTATGTGGTCAGGCTCTCCCCAGCCAAGGGAAAGCTGTATAATTCACACTGAGGAAACTATTTCAGAAAAGAATACAAGTAATGATCAAACAGAGTTATCTCTCATCCTTAAACAATCCTGGCACAGAAAACTCTTGCCCTCCTATCCTCAAGCTCTTCTCTGAATGTGATAAGTAACCCCGACTAACTCTGAACTTACTCTCAGTTCATACCTTTTCTAAGTCAGTTTCCATTTGGACACTCAAGGGATCTGGAAGCTGGGCATCACAGAGCCCACCAATGTCTCTGACAGAAAGCATCCCTCTGATCTGTAGGGTGTTTTATTTTTATTTTGAACTTTATTTATTTATTTATTTTTAGAGAAAGGGGAAGGGAGGGAGACAGAGGAGAAAAACATCGATTGGTTGCCTCTTGCACATGCCCCAACTAGGAGCAAACCTGCCACCAATGCATATACCCTGACTGGGAATTGAACCTGCGACCTTTGCTTTGCAGCATGATGCCCATCCAACTGAGCCATGTCAGTCAGAGCTGATCTCTAAGGTGTTTTAAATTGAGTATGAGGAGGGAGTCACACTTGTTTTTAGTCATGCATCTGCTATATCTACTATATGTTCATTTGGTCTGTTACCTTCCTAGAAGGAATTCTCTGCCAGGTGTGTCCAACTTGTGGCCTGCAGGCCACATGCAGCCCAGGATGGCTATAAATGTGACCCCACGCAAAATCGTAAATTTACTTACAACCTTTTTGCTCATCAGTTTTCATTAGTGTTTGCGTAGTTAGTTAATGTGTGGCCCAAGACAACTCATCTTCCAGTGTGGCCCAGATACATCAAAGGGTTGGACTCACCCCTGCAATACAATGCCTTGAGTTTATGTGCCTTGTATTTCTAGGGAAGAGTTTCAAAAAGGCTAGTAAATTCAGTACAGGTAGGCAATGAAGTTAACTGTTTACTTATAGTTAACACATTGCCCTTCACTGCATCTTCTAGTCTGCTGCCACCAAGAGTTAGTTTGGCAATAGGCAATGTACTAAGACAAGGCATGAGTGATACATGAATACATTGTGTTCACATAGGCCCTTCCTTCTCCCCTCCCAGCCTGACTAGAGGACTAAAGAATCCTGACATATAACAAAGTTTAGTGAGGGTGTCTATAGCCTTAGTGAAAATCAAAAGATTTTACCTTGCTATGTCTCTGAGACTCACTGTAACTCGAGGCTTTATGGCTCACACTACACAGTCAAGGAATTACAGGTTTCTGAAGCTAAAGGGTCTCTGAAAGCAGTAAAAGCTACTAAGCCTCAAAAGGACCCAGGGACTGAAAGCCTATTTAGAAAGAGGAGGACCTCCTCCTTCCACACCCTGCAAACCACCACAACTAGCTCATAAAACCTGGAGTACTGGCTCAATCCACAGGACGAAGAAAGAACAGAGAGACAGTCCCTGCTGGAAGAATACTTTTATAGCTAGGGTAAATACCCACTGAAGTAAGATTCTGAACTTAGCCTTAGGAAGCTTCCTCATTTCAGGAATTGCCTGGAAAACAAAATAAAACCCAAGAAAGTAGTCCTTTAAACCTCTCAAGGATTCAAAGTACCACAACTTACTCACAGATCAGCAGAGTGTTTTTGCCCTCTTTTGTGCCCTGAGAAATTTCATAACCATTTGACATTGTTACTTATCAGTGTGTGAGTGATTCTAACTGGTTAAATATGTGCCTAATACCACATTTGAAATCCCGCCCAAACAAAGCAATTTAACTTGAAATTATTCTAACATTGAGAAAAATCAGGGGGAAAATTATATAAATACATGTTTAAACCTACAGATGTCCAAATTATTGCCTTCCTTTTATCTCAAAAGGAATGGCTAACAGTACTCAAATGAACAGTTTTTGGACAACAGCAGAAAACAAAAATCCACAACTCGTCTTTCCTGGTACATGCCTCATTTGTTCAGTGTATCCATTCACTGTCCTAATTTCTACTCTGTAAACTTTTCTTTCTGGGGCCTCCCTCACCAACTGAGAGTCCTTATCAACTTTCACCCTGTTACCTCTGTTAAATTACTTCATTTGGTTAGAAACAGAAAGCACCCAAATAGAGTGAACAGGGTATCCACAGAGGAATAAGGAGTGGGGGCTGATGTGGGGAGTCAGGACCCAAGCCACATGAGGAGAGCATCCCCAGAGGGGATGCAGCAACTACTCCTTGTCCAAATGCATGAATCCCAGTAGGGTCTACTCAGATCTTGGCATCTAAATACTAAATTCTTGCCCTACCTGGCATGGCTCAATTGGTTGGGCGTTGTCCCATGAAGCAAAGGGTCACTGGTTCGATTCCCAGTCAAGGCATATGCCTGAGTTGCAGGCCTGCCCCCAGTTGGGGCACATACAGGAGGCAACTGATTGATGTTTCTCTCTCACATCTATGTTTTTCTCCCTACCTTCCCCTGTCCCAAATAAATAAATAAATAAATAAAACATTAAATACTGAATTTCCTGCTAACAGAACAAAGGTTTGTTGTAGAAATGGCTGAGGCAGAGAAACTACCAGTTGAGTCTGGTGCATCTCATCAAGCAGGAAAGGAAGGAAGTGCACAAGAATAATGATAATGCGTCAAAGGACAGAGGAGCTACAGTATGCTCAACTGGGAAGGGAAACCTCAGAAAGAGAAGTTTACACAGTAAAAATTAAAGAGAGCAGAGAATGAGTACACTGAATGAAGGAGACATGCACCAGGAATAGAAGAACTGTAAACCTGTTTTCTACCACTGTTTGTAAGATGCTACCTTGGGTAGTATCGGCCAATCCTTTGAAATAAAAAGATGGCAAATTCTTTCAGCATCTTTAAGGTTAAACATGTAATCCCCCCACCTCCGATTTACTGGCAAAGTATATATAATTTGAACATCAAAACAAATTATAATAACAGATTATGTCCTATTCAATAAAACAAAAAAATCATGAATTAATACTAATATAAATAAATAAACTGAAGGAGTGAAGAGGAACAGGGTGTTTACACAGGTTCAAAGTAACTCCTCCTGAAATACTAATTACAAACAGAAAAAGAATAAACTTCACATAGACATGCCTAGCAGACAACACCTTAATCAAGTGATCATATACTACCAGCAATGGGACAAATAAAAATCAGCACATCCTGAAATTATGCAATGAAGAATACAGCATCACTCCTGTAATATTCTTGCTGCTGATGCATTACCTACATTAAACATGAGGAAACATCAGACAATCCTAAACTGAGGAACTTTTACCAAATAACCGTTAATAGTGTCAAGGTCATGAGAGCCATTGAAGGCCTGAAGAACTGTTTCAGACTGAAGGAAAGCAAGAAGACAACAAATAAATATAATATATGATTCTGAACTGGATCCTTTTCTTTTTTTAAATCCTCACCAGAGGATATGTTTTTATTGATTTTAGAGAGAGAAGAGGTGGTGCAAGAGAGGGAGGAGACGGAGGAAGAGAGGGAGAAATATCAGTATGAGAAACATTAATCAGTTTTCTTTTTTTTTTATAAAGTCTTTTTTTTTTTAGAATTTTGTTTCTTTTTTTAAGATTTTATTTATTTATTTTTAGAGAGGGAAGGGAGGGAGGGGGGAGAGAGAGAGAGAGAGGGAGAGAGAGAGAGAGAGAGAGAGAGAGAGAAACATCATCAATGTGCGGTTGCTGGGGGTTACAGCCTGCAACCTAGGAATGTACCCTGGCTGGGAATCGAACCTGGGACACTTTGGTTCCCAGCCCGCGCTCAATCCACTGAGCTATGCCAGCCAGGTAATCAGTTTTCCATAAGCACCCCGACAGGGGGATCAAAACCCGTAACCTAGGCATGTGCACCAACTGGGAATCAAACCCACAGCCTAGGTATGTGCCCAGACCAGGAATCGAACTCACAACCTTTTTGTGTATGGGATGATGCTCCAATCAGATGAACTACCCAGCCAGGGCTGAAGTGGATCCTTTTTGCAATAAGGACATTACTGATACAACTGACAACATCTGGAGGAGGGGGTATCTGAGAATTATATGACAGTGATGCATCAATGTTAACTTCCAGATTTTGATGTTGGGGAATGTCCTTGCTTGTAGAAGATAAATGCTAAGGTATTCAGGGATGATGAAGCCATCAGGCCAACAACTTATCAAGCGATTCAAGGAAAAAATAGTTCCTTGTACTGTACTTGGAACTTTTCTATAAATTTGAGATTCTTTTCAGAAATTTTATTAATAAGTCTCCGGTCAGGGCACATACAAGAATCAAACAATGAATGTATAAATAAGTGGAACAACAAATCGATGTCCCCCTCTCTCCCCTTCCCCTCTCCCTCTCTCTCTCAGATCAGTACCTTTTAGAGGCGGGAAAGGTCTAGAAGGGAGGGGACTGCAGATCATTAAGAAGAGTTGGAGAGAATGGTCTGTCTATTGGTAACCATTCTCACTTTATCTTAATGCAAGTAACTTGTCTCTGAATTACTGAGTACCAACATTGGAGTTCTTGCCATCAAAAATAGGTATCCTGTATATTTCTGCCTAATCAACCTCCAATTTCTTTTCAACACTTACCTGAATAACATTTTCTCCAGTGCCTATACTTCGAATTCTCTCCCATCCTCAACTCTATTCTGGCAATGCTGTGTGACATGCATGCTTCCCTCTTACCTTAAAGATGGAGAACTTCACCTTTAGAAAGGTTCCAAAAGAAATGTCTATCTTGAAGAAGATGTTATTAGTGACCTTCCCTTCTTCAGGACTAACATTCACTAACACTGCCATTAAGTTCATGTTTTAAGAGGTCTTTTAAAAAAATGTTTTTAAAGAGAAAGGAAGGGAGGAACAGACAAACATCAACTTGTTGCTCCACTCATTTATGCATTCACTAGTTGATTCCTGTATGTACCCTGAGCGGGGATTGAACCCACCACCTTGGCATACAAGGATGACACTCTAGTCAACTGAGCTATCCAGCCAGGGCTTAAGAGTTTTTCAAGGCTCTTCCTTCTAAACACACATACCGAACCTAAACAAATGCCATGCAAACTTTCCTATGCTATAAGGAAAGCCTAGTTATATATTCTGGAGTGCTAACAGAGTTTTGACACTCTCTTCCTTCCACTATATGAAAAGTTTCAAGTAACACCACAAGCTTTATCTCCAGACTTCCTGAAAAGTAGAGTATAACTAGCTTCTCCACTTTCACACCAAAAGCAGCTGGCAAGCAGGGTCTTGGTTATTCAACAGCAGAAAGGTTTTCAGTAACAATCAATGAAGAGCTTTGAAGTAGCGTAAGGATGATGTTTATCACTTATCCTTTCTTCTTCTTTCCTATTTAGTGTGATCACGAAGTTTTGGAGGAGGACCAAGTATATTATGGCCCTCCTCCAAGCAGCCATAAACTTTCTTCCCTTACATTAAATAAATACTAACAAAAACAGGCTCTTAAAATGCACTGCCATATATGACTATATCTCAGGAGACTGATCAGTCCGTGGGAAGAAAGCTCTAGCTACAAAGGACACTAAGTTGAGCAACAGCATCTGAAATGAAAGCAGCAGCAAGTCACCTGGAGATCTAAGAACACCCCTAGGAGAAATCAACTTCAATTTTTGCAGGTTAAGGAAGTGAGATTTTGCTTACAAGACCATTTACTTTTCAGGGTAATCATCAAACAACAACACTGAAGGGAAATGGCAAAGGGACTTAGTCATCTTTAGAGGAAGACAAACTATTTGTTTTCTTCCTTTCCCTCTTTCTCCACCTAACAGGGACTGTTTCTAAATATATTATGTAACTGTTTATTAAAACAACATACTAAAATTCCCATAGAGCTAAAAAAACATGTTCTCAGCATTCTACTAATTTTAAAAGTACCCCAAAACAAACGTTTACTTTTGCACTTTGAAGAGAATTTCAAACGCAAGAAGACTAAACTGTACCTTGCCAATTACCATAGCCTTACAATCAGCACATGTTGCTGTGAATGACATTTAATTCCATCTCAGTCTATTCTCCTATGATAAGCAGCAATGAACTCAAGGGTATGATTATGATTTCAGAACATGAAAAGATATTAAGGCAATTCCTAATAGATTCTTTTAAAATAGGATCCTACACAGCTCTTCAAAAAAGAACAATATGTTTTAATTGTAAGATGAATTCTTACATTTCTTTGATCTCCTGTCTGAAAGAGGTATGGAAAAAGGAACTGCAGGCCCTGGCCAAGTAGCTTAGCTGGTTAGAGCATTGTCCCAATATGGCAAAGTTGTGGATTTGATTCCCGGTCGGGACACATATAAGAATTAACCAATAAATGCATAAATAAGTGGGACATCAAATCGATGTTTCTCTCTTCCCCCTCCAAAATCAGTAAGTAAAAATAAAAAAAAAATTTAACTGCAGTGCAGGGAGGGAGTGAAATGTGTCATTCTGGTTATTAAAATCCATCAAGTTCATACTTCAGTGTATAACTGCGGCCAAAAAACTGACTTGCAAGTAATTATCACCACTAGCTGCAATAAAAGTTAATTGGACATAATTGAACTAACGCCCTAATTGGAGGGAAGCTGCAACTGGCTAAGAGTACACTCCTCCTGCTCCTTCAATCTGCAAATGAAACTGCTAATGATAATTTGTGGACAAAACAGAAATTGCTCTCATGGTTTCCCCACTGCAAATCACTCAGTAATTCCAGCTAATGCCCAGGATGTTGGGCTAGAAGAAAAATCACTAAGCAATGCTTCCTTTGATAAAGATGAATTTTAACAATAACCAAGCTCATTAAGGCTGTGGGTTGCTGAGAATTGTTAATTTCCCCTGGACACCCTTAGTAAGGTAATGTGGCCTGATCTACATATCCTAGTACTATGCAATAAATGTGCCCTGTGCCACTAAAATGTAGTTGTAAGAAGATATTATACAAGCCAGGAGCTATGATTACACTAATAATTTATTCTCTTCTAAGAGAATCCTGGGTAATCTCATTTTTAGACAGGCAAATGGCACTGTTGATCTGCTTCAATAGCAAAGATTAAATCACTTCTGAATCAGTTTTGGAGTTAATAGATTCCTGCTGCCTACCTCATTTGCCTTCAATTCTGGACAAGAACTGTGCCCTTTCCCCTGGAATTTAGTATCAGACTCTCTGCTCTTCAACTGTGTCTACAGCCCAAAGAGCTAAGACTTCTCTTAAAAAGTATTAAAAAGTCTTAGGAAACCATTTGTCTTGTGGTCTTTATAGCAGTAATGACCTATAAAGGGGGTGGGAAGCAGGTACCCTGCTGAAGTGACAGAAGGTAAAAGAGAAAAAAGCAGGTACAAAGTGCTATCTCTGCTGATTTTTTTCTCAGGTGATTTGGGCTTTTTTCTGGCAAGGAGATGGGTAGAAAATGATTTTTTAAAAGATTTTATTTATCTTTTTAGAGGGAGGAGAAGGGAGGGAAAGAGAAGGACGTATGAGAGAAACATCAATCACTTGCCTCTCGCACGCTCACAACTGGCCACCTGGCCCACAACCCAGGAATGTGCCCTGACCAGGAATCAAACCAGAGACCTTTCGGTTCCCGGGCTGACGCTCAAGTCACTGAGTCACACCAGCATGGATGAGATGGCTAGAAATTAATGCAATCAGAACCTTTCCCAAAGAGGCAACTGGACCACCTGCCCATTTGGTACACTTTTCAGTAAAAGTTATTTTGGAAGATTGCAGTTCCCTTCTTCTGGTCATTAAAATACAACACTTTCTGATATAGAATGTGGAAAAGCCTAGGAATGGCTCAGTCAGGATGTAGAAACTAGAGAGGGATCTAGAAACTGTAATGTGGATAGTAAAGGAAATCAAGATTTAATCTGAAAAAGAGAACACTTAGTAAGGACATCATTTATTCACTTACTCATGCATTGAGTGTCTGTGATGCAACAGGCACTGTGGCAGGACTATGAATTAAAAATACAAGTATGACAGACAAAATCCCTAGTGAGCAATGCTATCATTGTGGTGATCACTCTGCAACACATACAAACAGCAAATCATTATGTTGTATACCTAAAACTAATATAATGTTGTATGTCAACTATACCTTAAATTTTTTAAAGAAAAGGAAAAAAGTGAGTAAAATTGTTGAAAACTCAAATAATAAAACAAATACTTCCAGGGTACAGTGAGAAGGAAGGGAGAACAACATGGGTCACTGAAGGCCAAGCAAGAATTTAACAGATTGAGAGGGATGGGCCACTCTAGGCAGAGAAAAGTAGTATAACGAAAGACACGAAGTTGTGAAACTAAATGGCATGTTTGGTGAACCAGAAGTGGTCTGTTGCAGAGAAGTAGGGCAATGGTGCTAAACCTGGAGGAGAGGCTGATATGCCAAGTTATAAAGAGCCTTTTATTTCATACTAAAGGGTAGCAGATTAATAACAAAGCTTGGTTGGAGTAACAGCTCAATGTTCTTACCATTAAGTCAGCAAAAAAGCAGCCCTGAAGCCCTGGCTGGCGTAGCTCAGTGGACTGAGCGCCGGCTGGGAACTAAAGTGTCCCAGGTTCGATTCCCAGCCAGGGTACATTCCTGGGTTGCAGGCCATAGCCCCCAGCAATCGCACATTGATGTTTCCCTCTCTCTCCCCCCCCCCTTCCCTCCCTAAAAAATGGATGAATAAAATCTTAAAAAAAAAAAAAAAAAAAAAAAAGCAGCCCTGATATCTTATAGAATAATTGTCATGATTAAATGAGATTATATGTATAAATTGCTTAGTGCAGTGCCTATGCTCAATGACAGTAGTTATAACGATTATTAGCTAATGTCAAACTTTATCCTGAACACACAGGGAGAAAGAGATAGGTTTTAAGGAGAGTAAACATGATGAGATGTCTACTTTATTTATTTATTTTTTATTTATTTATTTTTAGAGAGGGAAGGGAGGGAGAAAGAGAGAGAAATGTCAATGTGGGGTTGCTGGGGGCCGTGGCCTGCAACCCAGGCATGTACCCTGACTGGGAATCGAACCTGCGATGCTTTGGTTCACAGCCCGCGCTCAATCCACTGAGCTACGCCAGCCGGGGCGAGATGTCTACTTTAAATAAATTTGCTGGACACGTCAAAGACAAATGAGAAATGGAAGAAGTCAGTTAGGTGACTATAGTAACTTCAAGGTGAGAGATGAAGATCTCTAAGAGTGTCATAAGAGGGCTGTTATACAAAGAAAGGAGTAGTTCTATCTTTGAACTCCAGAGATCAGAATAGGTTAATAAAGTCTTAAGAAAGGCAATTTTAGGTGAACAAAAACAACAATTTGAACTTGTTCAACAATGGCACAGCACCAGAAATGCTGGAGTAAAAACAATGACCACTCACTTAAAATGATGAAAAAGAGCCCTAACTGGTGTGGCTCAGTGGGCTGGGCATCATCCAGCAAAGTGAAAGGTCGCTGGTTCGATTCCTGGTGTGGGTACATGTCTGAAGTCCTGGGCAAGGTCTCCGGTTAGGGTGTGTAAGAGGCAATTTGATCAATATTTCTCTCCCACATTGATGTTTCCCTCTCGCTTTCTCCCTCCCTTTCCCCTCTCTAAAAAATAAATAAATAAATAATCCCAATTGCCCCCTACTGGGAACCTGGCCTGCAACCCAGGCATGCACCCTGAATGGGAATTGAACCAGCAACCCTTGGGTCTGCAGGACAGCTCTCAGTCCACTGAGCCACACCAGTTTGGCAAATAAAATATATTTTTTTAAATGATGGAACAAAATTTATTTTCTACCTCAATTAATTCAATTAAAGTTTTATTTTCAATAGCTAAAAAGTTGGACTGGATGACTTCTAAATTCAACTTCCAGATTCCATGATTGTAAGTTTTTTTAAATCCTCACCCAAAGACATTTTTTTCATTGCTTTTAGAGAGAGAGAAAGGGAGATAGAGAAATATCGATGTGAGAGAGAAACACCGACTGGATTCCTCCATATTCCCCCTGACCAGGAACAGAAACCACAACCCTTCAGTTTACCAGACAACACTCCAACCAACTGAGCCACACTGACCAGAGCCAGATCCCATAATTCTAAATCACTTACAAAGGTGGTTTTGTAAAGTCATTGATAAATTACTTACATTTGTAGAGACCTTTACAATTTTCAAAGTGTTTTCACATTGATTCTGTCACTTGATTTTTTCAAATGCCCTATGAGAGACAGTCAGGGCAGGTATCATTAGTCTCATCTTCACAGATAAAGAAACTAGGAAAAGCTTGTAAGTGCCTAGACTACAGCCAGGTTTTCTGACCCCTGGCTCTGTGCTTTCTCCTCACACGATTGCCTCCAGAATGCTGCTAGAACTGAAAATCGATTCTGAGAAACCATCCCCCTTATTCACCTGTTCCAGGATTTATTCTTAAAATCAGGGAATTCTTCTGCATGTTTCATGTCCATTGTTCAGGAACTTCAGCCTACTCTTTTGTCTCCTTCAAGGTGAATAAAAGCTGGTCATCTATCTTTATACAATGTTCCTTCATAGCTGCATACTATAAAATGCCTGTCATTCTTTACAATAAATTAATCAATCTCAATCTCTTGACTTTTTTTCACATATTCTTTCCCTTAAACCAAGTTAAGTAATCTGATCCTAAATATAGTACTAGCCCCAGGAAAACAATAATCTCCAATGCACTTTCTATGCACTCCAACCCTAATACTCAGATATCTACTCAAGAGTACCTCTCCAATTAATTCATATCAATATTTATTGAGCACCTACTATGTAGCAAGGCACTGCTCCAGGAGCTAGGAATTCAGCAATGAACAAAACAAGCTTTAAAAACTCTGTCTTCATAGTGCTTCCATTTTTACACAGGATAGAATGGGCAAGCCAGATAAACCTAATGAACAAGTACGATACACACACTCTTAGACTGTGATAAATGCTATGAAAAAATAAAAACAGTGTAAGAAGATGAGGAGTACTGAATGGAGTAGTGACTTTTAAGATTTTATTTATTCATTTTTAGAGAGGGGGGAAGAGAAGGAGAAAGAGAAGGAGAGAAATATCAGTGTGTGGTTGCCTCTTAAGTGTCCCCTACTAGGGACCTGGCCCAAAACCCAGGCATGTGCCCTGACTGGGAATTGAACTGGTGGCCCTTTGACCGGCGGCCCACACTCAATCCACTGAGCTACACCAGTCAGGGCTAAGGTAGTGACTTTTAAATAGTACAGTCAGAGTGGTCCTCACCAAGCAACTATAGTTTCTCCATGGTTTATCTGCTAGTTTCTGCGTAAGGGAGCAGTACAGCTTTTAACTACATAACAGCTTTTTTAAAAGGAAGCTATAACTAATATAGGGTTTTTTCCCTCTCAAACCCCTCTCATTTTAAGTTTAACTCATGAACACTTGCACATTTAATAAAATGCAATTTGTCAGCTTGTTTTGAAGAGTGGAAATATTGTTTCTGTAATGTAGAAATACTCTTTAAGCAATAATGCAACAAAGTAATGTAAGCCTGCACACAACCAAAGATTGCTGTTAGATTCAACTGTGACTTTGAAAAATACTAGCATTTCCCTGGTTGAGCAATGCAACTTTCCTAACTAGTTGTAGGGAGCCAAGAGATGAGCAGATGTAGACAGATGGGAGGGATGGAGAAATATGGTAGGGAATTTTAGAAAGCTACAAAGTTGATGTGCAGGCTGAAGTGGTACCAGCCTCTCACTTCTAGATGCACTAAGGAACAATCTCCCCAAAACATACTGTGAATGATAAGGACAATACATTTCACTTGGGAAATTTATTCAGCATGGAGAAGAGGCATAAATTAAAATAAAACTTGCTGAAAAAGCAACTTGTTTGCATTTATTTATTTATTTTCAGTAACAAGGAAATATGTATTAGTACTTCATTACTCTTGTTCATACGCTTCTCCAGAGTGTTACCTTCACTGTAGCAAGAGTGTTAGTGTAAAGGTAATGTGTGACATGGACCCAACACCCACCATCATATGTGTAAACAGAATCCTAGGAAACACTTGTTGCTGGGAACTACAGACGGTGTGGCACTGTTTTTAATGTACGTGCTCCCAGGTTTATTTGGGCACTACCCAAGAGATTTGATTTTGTTATTAGTTGTATTCTTACTGTGTCCCTAGAAAAGATAACCACTCAGCTCTTGAATTTTTTTTTAATCCTCACCTGGGGATATGTTTATTGACTTTAGAGAGAGAAACAGAGAAACACTGATGTAAGAGAAACATGGACTGGTTGCCTCCCTGATCAGGGATGGAGCCGAACCCACAACCTAGGTATTTGCCCTGACTGAGAATCAAACCCGCAGCTCTTTGGTATACAGGATGATGCTCCAAACAACCCAGCCATGGATTTTTAAGTCTGTTTTTTCATTGTTTCAATCCAACTTTGCCTCTGACTATGGAAATAGGCAAAGGACTTAAAAGAAAAGGTTCCTTTGGTCTCTCTGGGAATATATTCTAACACATTATCACACTCCAATTGCACCATACCTCACAGGGACTGAATAAAGCCTAAGTACTAAAATCCTCTCTAAGGCATTTTAGTGAATGTACCATAACATCTGACAGAACAGGTTAAAACCAAGATATGGATTCTTCATTAGCCCGTTGGTCCCACTTTCTGTTGAATGAAGGAGGTTCTGGAAGAATAAGATAAGCAAAAGCCAAAGCAGTACCTTCACAGCTAAAAAGTTAATGTCTTCACAATAGTAAAACCACTTTCAGCTATAGCTGGGTAATGCAGAGGCCCATTCAGGAACCCAGGAAATGTGACTTTTCCATTCTTATACTGTGACCTGGGATAAGCTGCCTTTTAACTTCTGTAGTCTTGATTCCCCTTTCATTTCAAAATGGACTTAAGTCCTATCTAATAAGTAATCAATGAAATGCCAACGGTAGAAGTACTTCAGCTTCTCCTCTGAAGCAACAGGGATGCTGGCTAGATAATTTCATTTCTCTAAGTGGCATAAAAATCTGATTTTTACTTAGATCAGCAACTAATCCTCAAAATCACTTTGCATGAGCAATTGGTCATGGTAACCTTGCCTTCTAAAACTGGCTGGTGGAATGAGCACAGGCCTGTGAACCAATGCTTACCAAAGCACTGCTGGTTCAATTCCCAGTCAGGACATGTGCCTGCGTTTGCGGGCCAGGTTGCCAGTTGGGGGTGTGTGAGAGGCAACTAATCAACATATTTCTCACACATCAATGTCTCTCCCTTTCTTTCTCCCTTCCTTCCCTCTCTCTAAATAAATAAATAAAATCTTAAAAAAAAAACAAGCAAGAAAAATAGAACCAGAGACATTGAGAGAAAGAACAAACTGACAGTAACCAGAGGGGAGGGCAGAAGAGGATAATGAGGGGAAGAAGGGGAAGAGTCAAGTCCAGGAATATGTATAAAGGACCCATGAACAAAGACAATGGGGTGGGGGGAACCTGCATGGAGGGGAAGGACTGAAGATGGAAGGTGGGGTGTGGGGAAGGGAGGGAAATGGGGGGAAATGGGGACAATTGTAATTGAACAACAATAAAAAATTTAAAAATAAAACTGCTGTAATATTCAGCAGCTCTTCCATTAAAAAGAGAAAAGCACGTAACATTTTCTCACTCCCACTAAATAGCACTTAAAAGAAATCCTCAGCTTTGAATTTATAACTTGTAGTACTTCTTTAATCACAATCTGACTTCTAAACAGATTTTCATTTTGGCCAACAGCCCTCATCATTAGAGTACATAAAGCCTAATGTTAGAAGAGGGGTTTGCCTGGGTAACAGTTCTTCTTTGGCTTGGCTATCCATAGCTCACCCACATGATGAATGATTTGCATATACTGTGGAGCCAGAAGACACCAACAAAGAAGATATACCAGTCTCAAGAACTAGTTTATTTATGATTTCCTTGGAAGATCTCAATTATCCATAGGAACCCAGTGTAATTACGTAACAAAGGTCAGGTAATAAAATATTAAATAAAACTGTCTCAAGGATACTAAACTGAACTTTTCTAGATCTAACACTGAGTTATTATAATACTTGTATTATTAAGAAACTAACTGTAACCCAATCCTGTGGCTATCTTGCTTACTGATCTCTTGAATGACCAAAGAAAACATCTCTAATCAGTTTGTTCAGCTAGAAAATCCCAGTTAAAAAGTACAGGAAGTTAAAGCTATTGCTTAAAAATGTGGCCTAGGAATAACTTTATCTTTTACCTATACTTTGCCTGTTTGCCCTTCTGCATGAATTATCAAGAATGGACTATATTTTCTGAAGAGGAATGAACCCTTAACTACAGTTCTGCACATATGCTGGTAAAGATGCCCTCTGCCCTTTTCAGCTAGGCTGAAATTTAACAAACTCAGTCCTTGACTAAATTTGATCTGAACAGTCCAACACTCCCTCCCTGGGATCCATCAGCACTAAATATAATAAAATTTCAACTTGGCCTTTCCTTTACATCTCTATCTTTTATTCCTCCTACACCTCATTCTGAACCTTCCTCCCTCTCTTGACTAATAATGGCATCTTGGTCTTTGGATCCCCTTCCCACTAGAAAAATAAAAACAGCTTCTCAAGGTAGAGAGAGGAAATTTTTAAATCATTTCAAATGGGGATCCTAAAAGGAATTCTTGAAAAAAATAAATATATTAGAAATTCAGAGAAGGGAAGGATTTAGAGACTTTGGCTCTGGGTGTGACCTCACTATCAAATCATTGTCTAAGTTACTTAGACATTCTTGGGGTATTAGTTTTTCCTACCTCAAAGAAAAGCTGAGACCACTAAGAGACTGTTTATTTAATTAATTGGATACAAACTAATCCAAAAGTAAAAATATTTATATTAACACTAGAGATGATTGTTGGGCTGAAGAAACTCTTATCTTAACCTTTGGAGTTGTTATATTATTATATCCTATAACCCCATATTTAATTTCAGAGTACACTATGTATTCAAGATACCAAAGAATTCTTTTAAACTGGGATTGGGCTTTCTCTTTTTAAATTCCTTTCCCATATATATTTACAAATAATGAAATCTCTAATAAAAATTCTAAGATCTGGCCCTGCCTGCTTTGGCTCAGTTGGAGCATCGTTCCATAGCCCAAGGGGCCACAGGTTCAATTCCCAGTCAGGGAACATGCCTGGGTTGTGGGTTTGGTCCCTGGTCAGGAGCATGCAAGAGGCAACTGATAGATGTTTCTTTCTCACATCACTGTTTCTCTCCCACTCTTTCTCTCTCCCTTCCCCTCTGAAAATAAATAAAATCTTAAAAAAAAAAAACAGCAAAATGAACAAAAAGATGGGTTAAAAGTTTGTATCTAAAAGACAACTGTGTTTTGAATAGCTCTAACAATCACATATAAGTGCAGTATCAAACACAGTCAGGGTAATTAATTCAGTGGACTCTCCCTTTCACTGCCAGATTGAACAGCTCTAAGGATAATCTCCTTCACTCTCCCAAGGCTCAGATGGAAGATTCATTATTTATCCCCTCAATTGTTTACTCTGTCCTATTTTTCTATCCATCCAGGCCCAAGGGCAGTTTTATCACTGGCCTGTTTCCAACTAACAATGAATGTGTTAGTTCACCGCCTTACTAGTTACAAAACCAAAGGTAATCAAACAGAGTGGCGTCTTAATATTGGAGAGCAACCCCCTCACCACCACTACCACTTGATTCAGGAGAAATGTTCATGATAATGCTGATCCAGGTTACCAAAAGGTAAGTAGATGGATGAAGTGATCTCCCTAAATTGTTCTAGTCCTTTTTTTTTCAGCCACTGAGCAACATAACATACATGCACATCCGAAAGGATTCTTAAAGGGCAGTATCATTAAGGCAGCTCTGGCCATCAGCTAGAGCAGGCCTATAAACTATTGAGGATTAAACTGATTGAGATGCACTTTGCCTAGCAACCATTCATTAGGAAGAGTTCAGTAATTCACCAGCAACCAATTCCAAGTCCTTATCTGGGTCATAAACAGATAACAGACTCCACCAAGTCCTCTACCCTCTGGATTCAGACAAACAGCAAACAACTTCCTCAAAAGATTCAGCTGCCAAGAGTCAACCCCTGGGACAGGAGTTATGCTTAAAACACACACAAAATATTGTTTCAGACATCTGACTGACAAAGCTGGACAGCTAAAATCTACCACCAGTGCATCTCCATATGAATGCATTCATCTTCTCCAAATAAATCTCTCATACAGCAACATTCCCAGGCCTTTTTGCCTCTAATATGTTCTCACCTTGAGCAAGCTTTACCCAATTCCAAACCTGACAAAACTCAAGCTGATTATTATGAGACTCAAGCAAAGCCAAGGGCTCAATCTTGCCTTCACCTTCTCAAGGGGATCATTTTATACTTCTTATGTGAATGGGGGATTGAGCTTGAGTCTCCCTTTAGGAAAACATAGGGCCCTATTCCTTAACACATTCAAAGCTGTGTTTCACAAAAATATGCAGAATCGATAAAAACAGACTGCTAAGAAAATTAAATCAGTTACTTTATCCTCACAGCAGCACTATGTCCCCTCGCAAGTCATAGTTTCATGTTTTCTTGCAGGGGACTAAATCTAAGGATTTCCATCTCCCTTAAATAATATTTGGAGACCAGTGCAGATAGATATACCTATGATTAGTTCTATATATAGCCTTTTGTCTCCTGGGGAAAATTCTTTGGGGAAATCACTGTACCATGCAAAATACTGATTATAAAAATCAGTCAAGACAACAGAAATATTAAGAAATTAAGTGAGCGAAGTGTAATACAACTTTATAAAGCTGTACTAACTGCTCATCCATTGGTAGACAAAGAAAAAACCACTTGGGATATCAAATAGGAAGACAACTTGCTTTCTGGTTAAAACAAGATAAACTGGTGGTACATGTTTTAATACAGCCCACACGTGTTTTTTCTGTCATTTCCTCAGCTTGCTATAGCTTAGCCAAAATGCATTTCATTTTGTACTAGGTTAGTTGTCAAAAGTTCAATCAGTGATTTTTAACAGTCCACTCTCCGTAGTAACACCTGAGTAAGAGATCTTCTTTGCCTTTCAATTTAAACATTATTCATGGAGTCTTAATGAATAAATGGGTAATGAAATAAAAACACCAAACCCAAGAACTTTTTTGTACAATTCTATACTGTCTACTTGAGAATTTTTTAAAAAGTATATTAAGTTTTCTGATCCCTAATAAGTTTCCACAACTGAGGTGGTCTCCTGTCTCATTGACCCTATTCTTTATAATACTTGCTTTCACCCCAAACCACTCCTTATTGGTTAGAAATACAATAAATCAATACAAAGAAAAAACACTAATTCAGCTAAAACTGTAAAATAGCTCCAGCATACCAATTCTGTCAACACTGAACTCCAGTTAAAACAATCTCTGGAAACTGAACCTGGATTTCAAGAATGAACTCTCAATCACTTCAATTAATATTTACACAGGAATGCCCCTCTAGTTGCTAGCTAGGATGCAGCCCAATTCATGCATTGCTTGATAAAGCCAATTAGACCTTCCAAACATTTTTTTAACTAAAATGTTGCCCAAAAATTGATGTTTATCCCTTCTGGCATTCTAGCTAATCAACATTAACATAAATTGGTCCAAACATCTTTGGTAAAAATGCCCGGTTAAAACAAGTTTACCATGAGGGAAAGGGGGGGTGGCTCTGAGTGGAGGTGGGCAAAAGAGGAAAAAGAAGAGATAACTGTAATAGCATAAACAATAAAATACAGAGAGATGAAAGAATGCTGCAGCTTTTTATCTGATTAACTCTTCCCCTGAATTCCAATCCCCTTCCATGCACTTTTCTCATAAAAAGGACTGGCTGAAAATGGAATTTAAGATGGTCTGTTAGGGTACAAACCCACCATCTTCTCATATTGGTGACCTTTTGAATAAAGAGCCCATAAAGATTCAACCCCTGTCTCTACTTGCTGGGCCTGGTAGGTGACAGGCAGCACGAACACTGGCTTTCCCAGTTTCCTGTTCTGGGGACTCTGCACCTTTGGCACTCTCCACTATTGTTTCAGGAACTGAAGGTAAGACCCACCTTGACTCCAGGAAATCACAAGCAGTCCCACCTTTTGAGACCTCAGGAGGACTATAAGCAATCAAGATGGCATCTGAGCCATTGTACTCCAGGTGAGATGCCCCCTACCCAGGGCACAGATGAAAGAATGCTGCAGCTTTTTATCTGATTAACTTTCCCCTGAATTCCAATCCCCTTACCTATACTTTTCTTCTCCTTACAAAAGAAGTTGGTTGAAAATGGAATTTACGATGGTCTGTTAGGGTACAAGCCCACTGTCTTTTCAGATCCCAGCCATCCGAATAGAGTCCATAAAGATTAAGAAAATAATAAAATAAAATACAATTTAAAAAAGTGTACCATGAAATTGCCACTCAATGCAGACATAGGTGCAACACATACATGCACACACACCCCTTGTTTCTATTATAAATTTGGGGTTTTCTATCAGTTGATAACTTTCCTCTCAATTTAAAACCTATAAAGAGGTTACTGACTTTTGCTGAAGATAAGCTACGTGTCCTTCAGAAAGAAGAAACCCAAAAGTTGTAGAAGCAAAGGAATTCAAAACAGAAAAACAGAATTCAAATTGTAATGCTACAGCCACTCAAACTCATAAAGTTGGGGGCGGGGTTAAAAAAATAAATGAATTAAAATTCATCTGGATACTTTTTCAAGTTTGGTTTTGGCTTCTGACGACCAAAACTAATCTCTCTGAAAACCTAAGGATATAAGAAACAGACCAGTGGGAAAACAGATTAAGACTTTTAAGTTTCAGTAACAGCAAGGTAAGTTTGCTCGCTCTAGCTAGGATTCTACAGAAGGGCTTAGTCCTACCCAAAACGGTGAAAATGTACTCGGGAAGAGACTTTAGCGGAGTTAATCGCTAACAACTATCAGGATTTCCTTTAGCCACCATTTGAAGGGGGCTCTCCCTAGTTCCACTAGCATCTTTCTTTTCAGATAGTTTTTGCTGATTAAGGCAGTCCCAAGCAGGAAAACGGTGAAGACAGTTTTAATGGACAAGATGTAGAACATTCCAAAAACCTATTCCTAGCCTTTTCCACCTTTTTTTGCGGTTTACTGCGTCAGATGCCAATAAGAAAGGGCTTCTCTTTTCTTGTTATTTCACTACGCGACCGACATCGACGCATCAGTAAAAAGAGATGAGTCCTGAATCTCCTTACCCTGCTGCAGGGGTGAGATGAAGGAGGGAAAGAGGAATGAAGGGTAGAATTAGAAAATCAAAATAAACTGAAGGGATGTGGAGCTCTTACTTCACATTCCATTCCCCTCAAGGTTAAGTCGACAGAAGTCGGGGTTGCGTTAGAAAAAGCACACACACACCTTGAGCCCTGGAAGAGAGGTGAGGTTCACTCCGCAGCGCTCGGTGGGGCTCCGGACTCCGCCCCGCCCGCCTAGGGCAGCTCAACTCTCCTTGCCCCGCCCCAAGAGAATGAAAGAGAGGGGGCTTCTAGTGGTCCTGGTTGGGGGGGGAGCGGGCGAGGGGAGGCGTCTGCTCCGGGGGAGAGGCGGCTGGTCCGGGTGCCAGGCTCTCCGAGCGCAGCACTCCGCGGTGCGCCGACACCCCCTCCCCCAGCCTGCTGCCGCTAGCTCCCCTTCGCCGCCGGAAGCCAGCCCCGCCCCCTCAACTCCATCCCGGCCCTCCGCGAACCCCCTCCCGTCCTCAAGCCAATGACGAGCCAGGAAGCCAGCAGAGCGACTCGCCGAGCAGCCAACTGGGGAGGCCCACTGGGAGGTCAGCCGCCGGGGATAGGCCAGTTACCCGCGGCCCCGGCCCCGGCGCGGCTCCTCTTTGTTAGAGCTGCCCCCATCTCTCTTGGCCCCCACTCCAAAGCCGGGAGCCTAGTACCCCATAGACAGGCCAGGTGATACCGCGCCCCTTTTCCCACTCCCCCGCCCATCTTCTGCCTGGGTACTAAGAGAGACCCTTATCCAAGGCAGAACCTCCCAGAGTGCCTCAGACCTCCACAGCAATAGCCACTGGGAAACACTCAACAGTAAAAAGATGCTCCCCGGGCCGCTATGCCTCGCCCTTATTTCCTCAGACTAATCAACTGCGCTCCTTCATAACCATGAATAGATTTAGGTTTGCATAAGGATCAGCTGCATACATCAAACCACCCTGTCTGAAACTCCTGCTTCTAGTGTCGTAGAAATTAAGGAATGGGGAGGGGGCGGGCTTATTGGAAAGGTATGTGCCTGGAAGTTGGTGGTGGGAGGAGAAGGAATACATTAAATCATAAGCAAAAAAGAACACCAAAAAACACACACAGCTCCAATCCAGCTCAGACACAAGACAACTACATCCAATCAAACCCATACTAACCACTCCCTTAGCAGGTTTCAGTAAAACCAGGAAGCAAACATCTTAAGTCTTGTTCAAGCCATACACCTAATAGAAAAAACTCTGCAACTGCCATGCCGCGATATAAAACTGGCAGGTTGCATCAACACTTCAATTACTAATGCCAACGTTAGGGGCATAATACTGCTGAGATGTAATATGCTAAGGACTGTAGGATATTTGCTTAGGCGCAGTGGGGCTCACTTAAGAAAAAAGTAAAAGGGGCTGAGGGAAGGCAAGCTATTACCTATAATGTCATTTTTGTCCACAGAATTCTGGCAACTAATATTACATATCTAAATCACACTACAATACCGCTTAGTTCCCCCAAGTACTACTATAATTAAAACACAACCTACTACAAAATACTTTAAATTTAAGTAGACCTTTCTTATATGAAGCTTAGAACATTTTATATATAACCTCTATCTTCTTGAAAATGAAAAAGGAGCTGAAAACATACCCATTTTAAAACCAGTTCATTTTTCTAAGCAAATTAAAAGACTCTGGTTTAAGATGTATTGAGGAACTTCATTGGTGTCTCATAGCCTAGCTTTTATCAGGGTCTACATGAAGAGAACCAAATGAGAAAAAATTTTTAGTTTAAATTCTGCCCACAAAAGTCTGCCAGTTCAGCTAGCAGGTGTGTCCAGTTCCTTCCCACCTTCTACTGACCTAAAATAAAATTCTCAAGAACACAAAGCAGTTACAATTCTCTTCCACATCACTTAGCAATCCCCTGGCATTGTCCATATTAAAATAACTAAACAATACTACAAGAATCTACTGTTTGTTTCTTTTTTAAACATTTTATTTATTACTAGAGAGAGGAGAAGGGAGGGAGAAATTGACAGGCTGCTTCTTATAAACGCCCTGACAGGAGACCAGACCAACCGGCAACCCAGGCATGTGCCCTGACAAGGAATTGAATGAGAGCCCTTTTCACTTTGCAAGATGATGCCCAACCAACCAAGCAACACTGGTCAGGGAAATGATACTGTTTAAAATAGCTTATTCCTGATGTCTATGGAAAAGGTTGTCTATGGTTGTCTAAAGAATGTCTATGGTTTTGCTTTAACATTTTTTGTTTACTTTTTTGAGAAAGAGAGAGCCATTTGTTGTTCTAGTTATTTGTGCATCCATTGACTGTTGTATGTGCCCTGACCAGTAATGGAACCTGGAACCTCAACCTTGGCATATCAGGATGATGTTCTAACTAACTGAGCAATGCAGCCACAGCTAAGGAAACCTCTGAGACAGTACTTTCCCTCAAACTCTAGTCTTCTCAATAAAGACATTTGTTTTTCTTTAAGGATTAAAATCTTCCATGTTCACTCATGTGTCAATTAATTCACCAAGACATCAAAAACAAACAAGAGCCCTAGTTTAATAGCTCAGTTGGTTGGAGCACCATCCTGATATACCAAGGTTGGGGGTTCAATTCCCAGTTAGGGCACATAACAATGAATGCGTAAGTGAAACAATAAATCAGTGTTTCTCCCCATCCCTCCCCTCCCCGTCTCTAAAAATCAATCAATAAAAATTAAACAAACATACTTGTCTTGCCATTATTATCACGAATGTTATTGACAACTGGGTAATTCAGACAAAACTTCGAATATCCTCTTTTAAAGTATAAATGAGAAACTCTTAAGGGTTTTCAAATACCCTAACTGAAATTAAAAAGTCAAACATATCAAGCCCTGGCTGGCGTAGCTCAGTGGACTGAGCGCGGGCTGGGAACCAAAGTGTCCCAGGTTCGATTCCCAGCCAGGGTACATTCCTGGGTTGCAGGCCAGAACCCCCAGCAACTGCACATTGATGTTTCTCTCTCTCTCTCCCCCCCATTCCCTCTCTAAAAAAAAATAAATAAAATCTTAAAAAAAAAAGTCAAACATATCTTGCCAAAAGTATCTATACCATCCAAGAAACCACAGAGGAATTACAACTGTTTAAGGGAAAAAAAAAAAAAAATCATGGCCCTGGCCCAGTAGCTCAGTTGGTAAGAGTGTTGTTCAGATATGCCAAGGTTGGAGGTTGTTTCCAGGTCAGGGCACATACAAGAATTAACCAATGAATGCATACATAAGGTGAACAACAAACAATTCTCTTTCTCTCTCTCTCTCTCTCTCAAATCAATAAATAAAGATTTTAAAAAGAAAAGATCACAAGAACACCCAAAACATTTCCTCCTAAACAGGAATTCAAGTCCAGTTTCTTTTCATGACTGTCAAATGTACTCTTTCTATATCACTACCACTACCCCAACAAAGATCCTTACCATACGTCTGTGGGGGGAATTATAACTTATTTCTAGTCTTCGTTATTCAACATACATACCACTGCTTTCATCCATTTGCTCTTAAGAACTACAAAAACAGTTCAATGTATTGCACATTTACTAGGTGCAAGACCTTGTGTCAATACACCCACCCACACACACACTTTATTATTTTATCACCATAATAAACCTCTAAAATAGAAATTCCCCTGGCTGGTATAGCTCAGTGGATTGAGCACAGGCTGGGAACCAAAGTGTCGCAGGTTCAATTCCCAGTCAGGGTACATGCATGGGTTGCAGGCCATAACCCCCAGCAACCGCACATTGATGTTTCTCCCTCTCTCTCCCTCTCTCTCTCCCTCTCTCTCCCCCTCTCTCCCTTCCCTCTCTATAAATTAAAAAAAAAAAAAAAAACCAAAAACGAAAAAAAGAAATTCCCCCCATTTTACAGATAAAGAAACTGAGGTCCAGAGAGGTTGAATTATCTGCTCTAGGTCACATAGCTGGTAAATAGAAAAGTCAGTATGAGAACTTGAGTTTTCTGGCTCCAAATCTAATACTCCTATCCACTAAGCTATACTATGGCTCACTGGTGCTTATCTCACCCAGCCAAATTTCCACTCTGTGGCTGTTATATATGGTCTATAGCCTGGCACTGGCAAACGTTACCAAACTTAACTCCCTACCTTTCCTCAGCAAGTTTTCCCCACACCCGAGAGACTGTTCTGTTTGCTCATTATCTGTGTATCATGTTCATCCATTTCTACTTTCTTGCCATGACTTGTAAAGTTATCACCATTCCATTCAAATCTTACCCATTCTTCAAGGTCCAGCTTAAATTCCACCTCCTTTGTGGAGGCTTCTTTGATGCTGTCAGCAATGAATCCTTCTTTTGAATCACTACTATACAATTTGGTACTTAACTGTTCTGTTGTCTAATGTAATTTGTCTTCCTAAGTTAGACTGTAACTCAGAGCTAGTATTATATTTGCCTTTATTCTTCTCTCTTCCCAATTTTATACAGTAAGGCACGCATAGTAATAGTCCTCAATAAATAATTACCCTAGTAAACTTTATAGCAAAAAAAACGGTCCAAATCACTTAAATGACTCAAGTTCTCATTAACAGCCACCAAAGCTGAAATCATTAATAACTTCCTTAATTCATTTTTCAAGATAGAACAGATAATGAAGTTCCTACTCTGCCACTGGAAAGTACTTAGCCACTCTGCTTCAACAGTATCACGGTCAAATTTATAGGAGGGGTTCCAAAAGCGTAATGTGTTGTGGATTTTTTTGGTAATGTTTCTTGATCTGGGGACTAGTTATGTACATAGGTAGTTCAATTTGCGAAAACCTCATTGAGCTATCCATTTATGTACACTTTTTCTGGATGTATATTTCATCTCAATAAAAAATTTTAAAATACCAAGTTTCAGATTGTATTATAAAATAATCACATCCATTTTTAAAAATTTTTATTTACTGATTTTGAGAGAGAGGAATGGAGTGGAAGAAGAGAGAGAAACATAAATTTGTTGTTCCACTTATTTATGCATTCATTGCTTCATTCTTATACATGCCATGAATGAAGATCAATCCCTCAAAGTTGGAATATTAAGACAATGCTCTAACCAACTGAGCTATCTTGGCCAGGGCTCCCATCTACTTTTCAGCACATATGAATATATATGTCTATAGGGTCCAACAAAATATCTGGATGTCTGTATGTATACATACCCCAACTGGTCAGCAGCAGTCGTTACCACAGAGAAGGAGGCAATCTCACCCCAATAAATTCAATAAAAAAGAAAAAAGGATAGGAGGGGTAGAGAGGAGTAGGGTTATTTTTAATATTTGTTTTACTTTATCTTTTATTTATTTATTATTATTATTTTAATCCTCACCCACGGATATGTTTATTGATTTTAGAGAGAGAGGAAGGAGGGCAGAGAGAGAAAGAGAGAGAGGGAGAGGGAAAGAGAAACATCAAAGCGAGAGAGAAACATTGACAGGTTGCCTCCTGTATGCACCCTGACCAGGGTTCTGGGGTGCAACCTAGGTATGTGCCCTGACTGAAGACCAAACCCAAAACCTTTTGGTGTACTGAACGATACTCCAACCAACTGAGCCACCTGGCCACAGTAGGGTATTTGATCTTTTAAAAAATAAAAAACAGCCCTGGCTGGTGCTGCTCAGTGGATTGAGTGCCAGCCTGCGAACCAAAGTGTCAACAGTTAGATTCCAGTCAGGGCACATGCCTGGGTTGCCAGCCAGGTCCCAGTAGGGGGCACGTAAGAATCAACCACACACTGATGTTTCTCTCTCTCTCTTCTCTTTCTTTCCTTCTCTTCCCCTCTAAAAATAAATAAAATTTAAAAATAAAATAAAATAAAATAAAGAATAAAAAACATCCCTGACTGATGGCATCCTCCCGCAAAGCAAAGGTCACTGGTTTGATTCCAGATCAGGGCACGTATCTGGGTTGTGAGCCTGCTCCAAGAAGCAATCAATCAATGTTTCCTTCTCACATCAATGTTTCTTTTCTCTCTCTCTCTCCCCCCTTCTTCTCTCTCTAAAAATAAATAAATAAGCCATTTGAATCCTTTTAAAAAATAAAAAGGCATTTCCTCCTTAAAGACCTGCTATGTGACATTTTACAGGATTCAAATACCCATGAGTCAGAACACAAACTTTAATGAGAAACCTTATTATTCACTAGACTTACAGAGAACAGAAGGTCTGAAAAAAAAAAGTGTTAAAGTTAAAAAAAAAAAAAGGCAATGCCCTGGCTGGTATGGTTTGAGCCCCAGCCTGAAAACCAAAAGGTCACCGGCTCGATTCCCGGTCAGGGGGTATTCGAGAGGCAATCGATCTGTGTCTCTCTCACATATTGATGTTTTTCTCCCTTTCTTTTTTTTTTTAATCTTTTTTTTAAGGTTTTATTTTATTTATTTTTAGAGAGAGGGGAAGGGAGGGAGAAAGAGAAGGAGAGAAACATCAATGTATGATTGCCTCTCACGTGGCCCTCACTGGGGGACCTGGCCTGCAACCCAGGCAGGTGCCCTAACTGGAAATTGAACCAGCAACCCAAACAGTCCGTGCTCAATCCACTGAGCTACACCAGCCAGGGCTTTCTCTTCCATTCTTTCTCCCTCCCTTCCCCTGTCTCCAAAAGTAAATAAATAATATCTTTTTAAAAGCAAAAAATTTAAAAAGGTAATGCTTTGAACTATTATTTCAATGTAGTGAGGGATCAATAGTTGTTGTTGTTTTTAAACTGGCTGCACTTTCTCTTTCAGACACTAGAGGGAAGTATAAAATCTATTTACTGTATATTTGAGAGTTCTATTTACTCATTCATTCACTCACATTGCCTCATATTTATTGCATTCCTATATATCAGGAATTCTACTAGACCCAGAGACAAAAAAAAAAAAAAAAAAAAGCTATAGTCCCTGACTTTAAGGCACTCAAGTCTAGTGAGAGGGGACACACCAGTCAAAAAAGAAAAGAAAAAAACCCTGGCATCGTAGCTCAGTTACTTAAAATATCCTCCTGAAAAGCCAAGGTTGTGGGTTTGATCTCTGGTTTGGGCACATAGAAGAGGCAACCAATGAATGCGTGGATGAGTGCAACAACAAATCAATGTTTCTCTCTCTCTCTCTCTCTCTCACCCTGTCTCTAAAGTCAATCAAAAATTTTCTTAAAGGTAAACTACAACAAAGAAAGCACATGAGAACCAAGCCCCAACTTTGGCAAGACTGAATTTGGGGCAGGAAAGAAAAAAAAGAAGCATTTCTAGCAGAAGGAGAAAAATTCCTATGTCCATATAATTCATACTAGACACATCAGCTTATCCAAACTGGCTTATTCTATTAACAATCTTCCCTGACTTATCTAAATGAAAATAATCTATGCGTTGAAGATATCTTTAAACAGTTATCTATAGAAAATAGAAGCATAAGGCCTTAATGAGTGTGGAAGATTTGCTAAAATATGTAGTTGATTAGGTTTCAAAATCAATTGCACCAGTTTAAAAAGCATGGAGGGTAGCACACAAATGGAGTTAAGGCTGCTTACAATTCTTGAAATCAGGATAAATTATGCTACTACCATCTGAAAAGAATGTGTCAAGGGTAAATGAATAAATAGAACTTTCCTAAATGTACTCTGCCTTGTCCAAATTAAGTTTCCAAGTTAAGAAAGAGAGTACTTTGGCAATTAGCTTTCACTCTTGCCTTTGAAAAGCCTCTGTAAAGAGACATGTTAGTTGGCAAATCATTTCCATATCTAAATAATTCAAGCCTACATACGAAAGACTAAGACTTTAACTGATAAACTACAATTAAAGCTTCAAGTCACCATAAGGGCAATAGAAACATTTGTGTGGTGTCTTTTTCTCTAATCCTCAAATGATTGTTGTGTTACTTGCTATGGTTTGAGGTACCTGAATTGTGGGTATTAGGTGTGGGGAATTGGAGAGAACGGATGAGCTGTTAATTTCTCATACTGATGGGGTAGCACATGGTAGAAAAACTAAAAGCCGACATCCTAAAAAAGTTTCATACACATACACATACACAAAATGAGACAGCAAACTTGTGAATCGAGCATGATCTGGCATCTTTAAATGCAGAGCCAATTCTCTTCTAGTGCCAAAGCCAATGGCTTCTGTAGATAAATGGCACAGTTCCTGAAAAAGCCCTGGACGCTGTTTCCCCACAATCCTATAATCTGTCAGAAGACAGAAACAAAAAGAAGGCTTTGCCAGCCGGAAAAAGCAAATTATAACCAATACAGAGCCAACACTTTACTTCAAACAGAAGGAGCTTTTCTATGCATCTTTGGAAGGAGGCAAACAAAAGAAGCTTACCACTGCTCAGATAACCAAGGCAAACATTTTATACAAATACCATCTTGGGTAAGCATTTGACAATTACCTGCTTTCTCACTTCTTATTCATAGCCCTAAAGAATATCTGCAACATTTATGAAAAAGAGTTGATAGCCACAAAATACAAAGAAATTCTACAAGGCAATAAAAAAGAGGACAAATGCCCTAACTGGTATGGCACAGTGTGTTGAGCATCGATGGGTCCGCAAATCAAAAGGTTGGGTGTTTGATTCCTTGTCAGAGTACCTGCCTGGGTTGCAGACTTGATCCCAGGTCAGGGCACATAGGTACAGGAGGCAACCCACTGATGTTTCTCTCTCACATGGATGCTTCTCTATCAATGTTTCTCTCTCCCCCTCTCTTTCCCTCTCCCTCCTTTCCTTTCTAAAATCACTAAACATATCCTTGGGTGAGGATTAAAGAAAAATACATAAGGTCCTTACATATAGTCCACACTGTTAGGAAGTGGTGGAAAGTGCTTTCTCCATACAGTCCTACAGGTATTTTTCACTTGACAGAAACGCCAACTGCAAGCTTCCAGAGAAACCTGGCTACTAATGAACAAAACAAAAATAGATAAGGTGCCTAAAATCATGTTGTACACTTTAAATATCTTACTATTTTGTCAATTATACTGAATATGCTGAAAATGTTGCACGTTTTCTTCCATTTTCAACATTAAAATGGCTGTACAAAAATTCACCAGTTTGGTAAGGTTTATTTTTTAATGCATGCTGGTATGACAGCTGTCACAATACAATCTAACAAAATTATTTCAAATGAAGTTAAACACAACCAAGCACTCCTAGAGCCATCATAAGGAAAAAACGTAACGGACTTTTCGGCCAACCCAAAATAAAATGATTACTCACTTCAACAGCACATATACTAAAATTAAGATGATACAGAGAAGATTAGCATGTCCTCTGTGCAAAGATGACATGAAAAGTGTGTGTGTGTGTGTAAATAAAATGAAACTTTACCTATGAACATAAAACAGCTGAAGCTGATACCTCAGTCTACAATGAACATGGCAGATAATGGAAGCAAATAACAAAGTCTAAATACAACCACAGAAGTAAAGCACTTACAAAAAGTAAGTTTACTCAACTATCTCTGCTGTGGAAGCAGGCCATTCAAGGATCCCTTTTTCACCAAATGTAAAAAAAAAAGTAAAGCAAATAATGCCTGGGTGCTGCAAAAGCAAGTATCTTCCCATCAAAGAGGAAAAGAAACCTAAGCCTTTTGGTCCTTGATACAAACAGATAATGGATTGTGGGAGAACTTAAATTCCAGAAAAAAAGATTCAATTCCAACCTATGTAAAGCTAAAAACTCCATGTCACTTTGTTCTAAAGTTAGTAATACACAGGTTTCTGTTGAAAAAGCAACATACAAGACTGCAACTGAGCTGTCAGCAAAGTGAAACTTCTGAGCATGTCAGCAGACTATTGCTTAACCATTTCAGTTTTCCCCTTTGGTTTTAGACATCAAAAGAACCACATCCCAATTTTCCTCTTTTTTTTTTAAGATTATTTATTTACTTATTTATTTTTAGACAGAGGGGAAGGGAGAGAGAGAGGGGGAGAGAAATCTCAATGTGTGGCCGCCTCTCGTGTGCCTCCTACTGAGGACCTGACCCACAATCCAGGCATGTGCTCTCACTGGGAATCAAACTGGTGACCCGTTGGGTCGTTGGCTGGCACTCAATCCACTGAGCCACACCAGCCAGGGCCAATTTTTCTCTATTGTTAATGCCACTTTAGAAGCTGAGGAAAATTTAGTTCATCAGATTCAAATTTCAAGCATTTTCTAAGTACATGATATTACTCATTCTATACTTAGCCTCAAGTATGCAACAAGAAGTGCTAACTTTGCCTGAAATGGTACCATGTTCCTCCTCAAAGTCTAACTGCAGCCATCACCTCGGCGTCCATTTGGCATCACCTAAAATAAATTAAAAGGCTTTTTCTATGCTTTTTTGTAAGTGGTTCTATTGATTGACTATGATGCTTCAAATACAGATAATAAACCACCCCTACCATACACCATAACTAGCATAATGAAGAACCAAAAGGCCAAGATGCTAAAAACTCTAGTGTTTCCAATCCTTCAAAAGTGATATTATTTCTTTTTTTAAGATTTTATTTATTTTATTTTTAGATAGAAGGGAAGGGAGGGAGAAAGAGAAGAGAAACAGCAAATGGTTGCCTCTCATATGCCCCCAATCGGGACCCGGCCAGCAACTCAGGTATGTGCCCAAAGTGATATTATTAAAAAAACCTTTTAGAAGTATTCTAACAAAAAATTGTTTCATTGTGGTTCTATAATTGTTACATTCTGAAAATGGGGGCAGGAATATCTTTTCCCAAATCCTGAACTATGTTTATAAAAAGATATCACCTTTCTCACAGCCCCGGCTGATGTGGCTCCGTGGATTGAGTGCTGACCTGTCAACCAAAGGGTCGTCAGTTCAATTCTCAGTCAGGGCACATGCCTGGGTTGCAGGCCAGGTTCCCCAGTGTGGGGTGTGTGAGAGGCAACCAAACATTAATGTTTCTCTCCCTCACTTTCTCCCTTCCCTTCTTCCTCCCTTCCCCTCTGACTAAAAATAAAATATTAAAAAAAAAAAGATATCACCTTCCTCAAAAGGAACTTAGGGCCTCTGAGACAGCATGTTGCTAATTTTCACAACATCCCAATAAAGAACTATTATTTAACATTTATATCACACTTGCCGAAGTGTTTTACAATTATTTTCATTAGTAGTCATGCCTCACAACCACTCACTGAGCTAAACTGGTCCTGTTAAGCTCATTTGACAGCTGAGAAAACTGATGTATCTATCATAAGGCCAAGGTCAAGCCGGTCTGCTTTTCCAAACCAGAGTCTTGAC
Source organism: Phyllostomus discolor (assembly GCF_004126475.2). Classification (NCBI taxonomy): domain Eukaryota; kingdom Metazoa; phylum Chordata; class Mammalia; order Chiroptera; family Phyllostomidae; genus Phyllostomus; species Phyllostomus discolor. The sequence goes on along the minus strand of NC_040910.2, from coordinate 79,129,635 downwards.
TCTTAAAATCAGTTTCATCCACTCAGCATTGTGTGTATATTACTTATAACCCTACTTAAAGTAGGTTTTTAGAGAACTTACAAAAGTCCACCTAAAATTATGGTACTAAAATATTAAAATATTTTAACACTTTGACAAAAATATGTAACACATTTAGAATTGGATGGGAAAAAAGGAGACTGATGAGACTAAGAAGATATAGGAGATAAAAGAAAAACCAAGAGTGGACAATATCACAGTTTAAAGCAGCAGAGAGGCAAAATAAACTAAGGGCTGAAAAGCATCATCTGGGTTTGACAATTAGGTCACTGGGCAGAGCAATTTCACTGGAATGGTAGAATCAAAATCAAATTACATGCTTGAGGAAAAAAACAGGCTGTGAGAGAGTGAAGAGAGCAGGGGAAGATGACTTTTATGAACAGGAGAGAAACCGAGCAGTGATGGGGGGAGCCTGGGTAGGGACAGAGAGCTGGGCAAAAACACATAAAGACAAAGATCGAAGATTCCAATAGAAGAGAAATAGTGATACAACAAGGTCACAGAGAGATTAACAGTATAACAAGAAAGGGAAGGCCAATGTGAATATGAATACAGTAAACTCTATAGGTGTAGAAGTAAAATTTCCACTTGACAGCCTTTGGGGAAAAAGGTGGGAGAGAATAAATTAAAGGATTAGAGATCAACTGAAATAACAATTTACCAAGAACAGATACATATTTAGGGTGAGACACAGGAGTCTAAACAGACACCCAACAAGTCCTTACTAACAGGAATAATCTTACTTTACTAAATAAAAGTCCTTACTTAAAAATTTGATAACTTGTGGAAAATCAAAGTATTTAGGGTAGAGATATGATCCAGAAACACTAGCAAATAATTCAAATTGCCTCTCATGAGAAAGTAGCAGGGGGAAGCAGATGGATGCCAACCAGAGGGGGAAATGCTGTTAATCAATATTGAACCTGGTCCAGATATCTAAAAGCCAATTTTCTCAATGTCTTCCCAAATCTGAAAATCCACACTCACCTGAAAACTGTAACACACAGCCTCCAAGAATATTAAGGATGTCTCCTGCCACAATATCCTGAATGTCTAAACTTCAGTCCATTAAGTAATCTCTGGGAGAACAGACAGCTTGGCTAGACTCTGGATGAGATCCACATATCCAATTAACTTGATAAATCTCACTAGTGAATACTGTCTTACACACTGAAGTGCAGAACTTATCTTTAGGTAACACAGTAGTATCCTAGGATAGGAAGAACAGAATAGGGAAGAAAAGCTAAGTAACACAATACCTGGCAATGAGCAAGCTTAACAACTAAAGTAGAAAGCAACTGCCCTGGCCAGCTAGCTCACTTGGTTAGATCAGTGTCTCCATATACCACAGTTGTGGATTCAAACCCCTGTCAGGGCACATAAGAATCAACTGATGAATGCACCAATAAGTGGAACAACAAATCAATGTGGAGTTTTTTCCTCTCTCTCAAATCAATAAATTAAAAACAAAACAAAACTGGCAACATAGTCTTGAAATCTTACAAATCAGAGGAGACAACTGCATTTCAAAATAAAATAAAGACATTCTAAGGATCTAATTCCACTCAGAGACTTTTCACTATGTATCTTTTAAATTATTTAAAATATATCCAGCCCTGGAAAATGTGGCTCACTGTAACCACACTGGTTGGAGTGTCATCCTATAACCAAAAGGTTACAGATTCAATTCCCAGTCAGGGCACAAACCAGGGTTGTGGGTTCTGTCCCCAGTTTGGGCACGTATGATCCCTGGTTCAGCACATACAGGAGGCAAACAATCGATGCTTCTCTCTTGCATCAGTTTCTCTCTCCCCCTTCCTCTCTCTCTAAAAACCAGTGAGGATTATACCCCCCACAAAATAAAACTTAAAAATTCAAATATTTTGCCCTGGTTGGTGTAGCTCAATGGGTTGACTGCCAGCCTGAGAACCAAGGCATTGCTAGTTTGATTCCCAGTCAGGGCACATACCTAGGTTGCAAGCCAGGTCCCCAGTGGTGTGTGCACAAAAGGCAACCACACACTGATGTTTTTCTCCCTCTCTTTCTCCTTCCCTTCCTCTCTCTCTAAAAATGGATAAATAAAATCTTTTTAAAAAATTCAAATATTTTAGGAAATTCTATTTCTGGAATTCTTCTTTAAAGTCTCCCTCTTCTACCCTCAGACTTTCTAAAAAAATTTTTACATAGTAAAATTCATTTTTCTGTGTTCAGTTCCAAGAGTTCTCATAAATGCATTAAGTTGTGTAACCACAATCAAGATACAGAACAGCATCCTCGCACCCCCCAAAAATGTCCTCACGCTATCCCTTTGTAGTCAAACACTCCCCTTACCCTTAACTGGAGGCAATCATTGATCCGTTCTTCACTGTCCCTATAGTTTTGAGTTTTCCAGATGTCATATCAAATCAATCATGTAGTGAGTAGCCTTTTGAGTTTGGTTTCTTTCACTTACCATAATGCAGTTGAGATTCATTTATGTCATTGCATATATGAATAGTTGCTTTATATGGTTGAGTAGTATTCCACTGTATGAATATATCACAGTTGATTTATTCAATCCAAGCTGAGGGACATTCAGGTTGTTTCCAGTTTTGGGTAAGTAAAAATAAAGCTGCTATTAATATTCATATACAGGCTTTTGTGTCATAGGTTGTCCTCTCACTTGGATTAATACTTGGGTCATATGTTAAGTATATGTATTACTTTATAAGAAACTACCACAGCGTCACTTCTGGCCAAGATGGAGATGTAGGTAGATATACTTTGCCTCCTCAAAAAACCAAAAGGACATTAACAAATTTAAAAACAAAAAATAACCAGAACTGCCAGAAAACTGAACTGTATGGAAGTGCAACAACCAAGGAGTTAAAGAAACCTTCATCCAGACTGGTAGGAAGGGCGGAGCCAGGCAGCGGGGCAGAGAGGACTTGAGGCAAGGCAGTGGCTGGAGGACCCAGGCAGGCATTGCAGCTGGTGGACAGAGCAGTCCTACATTTGCTTGTGGAGAAACCAGGAGGAACAACTGAGGAGTGAGACAGATTGTACAACCCAGGGTTACAGCACAGGGGGGAAAAAAAGCCTTAAAACCTCTGATTGTAAAATCCTGTGGGAGTTGTGGCAGCAGGAGAAACTCCAAGCCTCACAGGAGAGGTCACTGGAGAGACCCACAGGGTCCAAGAACATACACAAACCACCCATTCAGGAATCACTACCAGAAGGGCCCACTTTGCTTGTTGGTAGTGGGGAAAGTGACTGAAAGCCAGCTGAGAGTCCAGCAAGAGGCACTGTTCCCCCTCTGACCCCTCCCCCACATACAGTGCCACAACACAGCACCATAGGTTGCCCCACTCTGGCAAATACCTAAGGTTCTGTGCCTTACTATGTAACAGGCATGCCAAGACAAAAAATATGGCCCAAATGAAAGAACAGATCAAAGCTCCAAAAATAAAACTAAGCAATGAAAAGATAGCCAACCTATCAGGTGCAGAGTTCAAGACACTGGTAATCAGGATGCTTACAAAAATGGTTGAGTATGGTTGCAAAACAGAGGAAAATGTGAAGGTCATGAAAACTGAAATAAAAGAAAATGCACAGGGGACCAACAGTGACTGGAAGGAAACCTCAACTCAAATCAGTGGTTTGGACCAGAAGGAAGAAATTAAACATTCAACCAGAAGAGAATGAAGAAACAAGAATTTTTTTTAAATGAGGAGGCTTAGGAACAACTTTAAACGTTCCAACATCTGAATCATAGGAGTGCCAGAAGAAGAAGAAGAGCAAGAAATGGAAAACTTATCTGAAAAAATAATGAAGGAGAACTTCCCCAGTCTGGCAAAGGAAATGGACTTTCAGGAAGTCTAGGAAGCTCAGAGAGTCCCAAAGAAGTTGGACCCAAGGAAGCACACACCAAGGTACATCATAATTACATTACTCAAAATTAAAGAGAAGAAGAGAATCTTAAAAGCAGCAAGAGGAAAGGAGACAGTTACCTACAAAGGGGTTCCCATAAGACTATCAGCTGATTTCTCAAAAGAGACCTTACAGGGAAGAAGGGGCTAGAAAGAGGTATCCAAAGTCATGAAAGGCAAGGACCTACATCTAAGATTGCTCTATCTAGCAAAGCTTTTATTTAGAATGGAAGGGCAGATAAAGTGCTTCCCAGATAAGGTCAAGTTCAAGGAGTTCATCATTACCAAGCCTTTATTATATGAAATGTTAAAGGGACTTATCTAAGGAAAAGAAGATGACCAAAAATATGAATAGTAAAATGACAACAAACTCACAACTATCAATAAATGAATCTAAAACAAACAAACAAAAACTAAGCAAATAACTAGAACAGGAACAGAATCACAGAAATGGAGATCACCTGGAGTGTTATCAGTGGTGGGGGGAGAATGAGGGAAAATGTACGGGGGAATAAGAAGCATAATTGGTAAGTTAAAATAGACATGTGGAGGTTAAGAATAGTATGGGAAATGGACAAGCCAAAGAACTTATATGTACGATACATGAGCATGAACTAAGGGGAATGCAGGTGGGAAGGGGGGTGCAGGGCGGAGAGAAATAAAGGGGAAAAAAGAAATGAAACAACTGTAATAGCACAATCAATAAAATACATGTATTTTAAAAAATGAAACCACAGTGTTTTCCAAAATTCCAGTTGTTCCACATCCTTGCCAGTCCATAATCTAGTCAGTTTTCTTTTCTTTTTTTTTGTTTTTTAGCCTTTCTAATGGCATATTTCATCATGATTTTAGTTTGCATTACTCTAATGACTAAGATGTTGAGCACATTTCCTGTTCATGTGCTCATTTGCCATCCATATATTTTCTCTGAAGTCATTCAAATTTTTCACTCATTTTTTAAATGGTATTATTTGCTTTCTACTTGATGAGTTTTGAATTCTTTGAGCTCTTTAGACATTCTGGATAAGGTCCTGCATCTGATGTATGATTTGTAAATATTTTCTCCCAATCTTGTGTCTTGTCTTTTCATTTACTTAATAATGTCTTTTGCCAAGTAAAGTTTGATGAAGTCCAATTTATCATTTTTTTCTTTTAGGGATCTTGCATTTGGTGTTATATCTTAAGAACTCTTTGCCTAACTCAAAACAATAAGGATTTCTCTCCTGCTTTACTCTAAATATTTTATAGTTTTCTATTGTACATTTAGATCTATGATAGAATTTTAGTTAACTTTTACGTAAGGTATGAGGTATGGGTTAAGGGTACTTTTTTCTTTCCTTTTTCTTTTTCTTTTTTTTTTTTGCATGTAGATAGTTATTCCAATACCTAGTTGTTGAGAAGACTATCCTTTCTTGACTTGCCTTTGTATCTCTGCCAAAAACCAAATAACCATATTTAATAGCGTGAGCCTAGTCTACGGCCATACCACACCTAATCGCACCTAATCTCATCGAATAATATAAACCCATTTCTGGATTCTATTCTGTTTGCTGATCTTGTATATGTAGCCTTTTGCCAATTTTTCAACCCTCCCCAAAAGTGTCCACTTTTACATAGGAATTAGCCACCTACATTTACCTTAATAAAAATGATGAGGGTAGCCCCAGCTGGTGTGCCTCTGTGGATTGAGCATTGGCCCGTGAACCAAAGGGTTGCCGGTGTGAAAACCAGTCAGGGCACATGCCTGGGTTGCAGGCCAGGTCCCCAACAAGGGGCACATTAGAGGCAACTGCACCACTGATATTTCTCTCCCTTTCTTTCTCCCTCTCTTATCCTCTCTAAAATAACTAAATAAAAAATTTTTACAGCAAAAACAACATATATATCTTTCACTTACCACCAGGCATATTTATTTCAGTGTTTTCATTTTCAGTTTTTATATTACTGGTGAAAAGGCTATGAGGGAGCACAAGACTTAACAGAGTTAGTTGGCTTGAGTTCCCAATCCCAACTCTGAAATAACTTGGCATCACTGGTTCAAAAGTGTCCTGTGGTCTTCAAATCTTCTGAAATTCTGATTCATAACACCTAGTTTCTAATTTGAGGCATTCAGAGGAACAAATCCCCCCACTCTGTCCCCGCCATATTGATGTTAGAAAGGCAGTTTTTCTAAGTCTGGTAAACCACCAAGAATAGGAAAAACAAGATGTAGAGCTTATATGCACTTTATTGAAAATGTTATAAACCTGTATATGCTTTTGTTTTAAACATGAATGGTATCCTTATTTAATTAAAAGTAATACCATTCTTGCCCTGTCAGGTAGCTCAGTTAGTTAGAGCATTGTCCAGATACGCTAAGATTGTGGGTTCAATTTCCAGTCACAGCACACACAAGAAGCAAGCAATGAATGCATAAAGAAGTGGAACAACAAATTGATGTTTCTCACCCTTTCAAAAAATAAAAATAAAAGCAATACCATTCTTTCCATTAAGGTGAGAAATTTTGTGTTTTATTTCTTTCCCTCAGTTTTTATTTGAGAGCAAGAAGTAGGGGGAACATCAATTTGTTGTTCCACTTATTTATGCATTCATTGGTTGGTTCTCTTGTGTGCCTTGACAGGAGAGCGAACTCGTAATCTTGGTGTATCTGAATGACGCTCTAACCAACTGAGTTACCCAGCCAGGGCTTGTGTTTTACTCTTGTTTGGATCTAAAAACTACTATTTTAAGTCAAGTATATAGCACACTAAAAAATGGAAAAATAAAGAAAAGGATCAGTATTGTATGCACTACTATAGAGAAGGAACTTAGAAACCACACTTCCATAAAGCCAATCCCTCCAGATGATGTGAACAAACAACACACAGAACATCTGGAGCTTAGACACACAGGGCCATCATGCTGGCTTTAACTATTACTTATACACTAACAATTTCTCAATCCACATCTCCATTCTAAATCTTTCTACTGAACTCAAGACCCAAATATCCAGAAATCTATTGGACATTTGTGCCTAGATTTCCCAGATACTTCAAATCTAATATACCAAAATCAAACTCATTTTCCCTCAAATGTTACGGCAGGAGTGTCCAACTTTTGGTGCCTCTGCACCACACTGGAAGACGACTTGTCTTTGGCCACACAGTAAATAAATACATTGTGACACGTAATCACAAAAATATCTCATAATGCTTTAAGTACATTTAGGATTTTGTGTTGGGCTGCAGGTTGGACACCCCTATTTATGGTTTCTTACTCCTGGATTTCCTACCCTGGTTAATGATATCACCATCCACTTATTTGCCCAAGCAAGCAATATCAAATCCATCTTTGACAAGTCCTTCCTCCTGACACACTACCCAACATAAAGTCAATGAGACCCTTCGAGCCAGTCTCCTAAAAGCTCTTTAATCTGTCTACACCTCCACCATTACCAATGTAACTTAGATCTTCGATATCTCTCAAATGATTATTATACCAGTCTCGTAACTATTCTCACTGCAGCCAATCTCAGCTTTTTAAATCTAACTTCCACACTGTCAACAGTGTTACTTTTCTTAAACAGTGATCTGGCCCTCGGCAGTGTGACTCAGTTGGTTGGAGCACAGTCCTATAAACCAAAAGTTGTAGGTTCCATTCCTGATCAGGAAACACGCCTAGACTGAAGGTTCAGCCCCTGGTCAGGGTATATAGGAAAGGCAACCAATCGATGTTTCTCTGCCTCTCTCCCTCCCTTCCCCTCACCCTAAAAATTAATAGGTATGTCCTCAGGTGAGGATAAAAAAATTTTAAATGTAAATAAATAAGTAGTGATCTGAACATGTTCCTTACCTAGTTTAAAACTCTCCTATGACTCCTTCATACCTACAAAATAAAATTCAGACACCTCACCAAGGCTATCCCCAATCAGGCTCCAGCCTGTATTTCACTTCACTTCCTTCCAGTCTTTCCTCATACCCCATGATCCAACTGCATTAAACCATTGGCCCACATGCAGGTCCATACTCTTATAATTCTGTACCCTTGAGCAAGTTATTCTCTGCATTTGAAACACTACCCTCTTTGATCCTTTTTTGCTGAAGCAGCCAAAATGTATTCACCCTTCAAGCTCCTACTGACTCCCTCTAGGAAGGCTTCTCCAACCTTCTCCTCCCCCTACCACACAGAACCAGTGTTCCCATAGCACTTAGTGCACATCTCTAGCTGGTGCAGACAGCACTTACTGTACTGACTCATAATTATTTGTTAGTCTCCAATTAAAATGTGAGCTCTTTAAACACAAGGATTATGTCACTCAAATTCCAGTGCCTAGCACAATACCCAACACACAGTAGGCACTTAAATGTCTGCTGAATTTGACTGCTAAAAGGATCAACTCCAACACTTTTCAATGAGATCAAAGTCCAAATAGCTTAAGAGATTTAAGCCTGGTTTTGGCTCACCGGTAAAAATAAAAGGCACTACATGAATTCATGCTTATGTCATTTCTAGTTTTTCATCCTGTTTTCCTACTAGCTTCAGGATTAGTTGCCAGAAAAATTAGTAACTGAGTCTTTTATATTACTCCTTAGATGTACTGTACCATGAAACAGTACAATCCAGTGCTGTACCAAACCACAATTTTATAACTGAGCCATCTGATAACTTATTACCCACCTTGTATTAAATGCATCTTTAATAAAGAAAACTTAGCCCTGGCTGGCGTAGCTCAGTGGATTGAGCGCGGGCTGGGAACCAAAGTGTCCCAGGTTCGATTCCCAGCCAGGGTACATGCCTGGGTTGCAGGCCATAACCCCCAGCAACCGCACATTGACATTTCTCTCTCTCTCTCTCTCTCTCTCTCTCCCCTTCCCTCTCTCCCTTCCCTCTCTAAAAATAGGTAAATAAAATATTAAAAAAAAAAAAAAGAAAACTTAACATTTTCCCTCTTGAGTTGTATTCCTCTTCACTCTTAAGTTAAAAAGCTCTGAAAGGGGCATAATCAAGACCTTGATAGACAGTGAACCAAGACAGAAATATTAAACACTTCCCTGCTGACAAAGTATTCACCTCTCACCAAAAGTACAGTGACTTCACACTTACTTCCCACTCTGGTCAGCTGTAGAGCTACAGCCCTTTCCCTGGCCACTTTGTTTCTCACACTCACTCTCACTTTTCAATTTATTGCATTTGAAACATCTTTTTAGAGTTGCTATAATATTTTAGAAGTTTAAATCCAAGAATTAGGCTCATGTCTCTTCTGAAAATGTTCCAAGCTTCCTGTCCTACTCTGCCGCATTATACAATGTAACTCTGCCAAAGTCTTAGCTCATTTCCTCCTTCTGCTAGTCCTGATATGGTGCTACACATCAATAATGCTCTCTCCCTTCCCATTTTCAGACTTGTTGGTCTACTTGGAATGCCCTATCATCCTTGTCCATCTGTGAGGGCCTACCACGTAGGTTCAATGCAGGAAGCCTTTACGAACAATACCTGCACCCAGCCTTCCATCAACACTTGTAAGTTGTACCTCCTGCTAGTACAATACTTACTGTACTTCATCAATTCTAAGACATCCCCCCCCCTACATTTCTTTTAAAACAGGATATATCTTACAACTGATGGCATGCCAGTCTCATTAGTAGCATTTCTTCTTTCTTAGTGGTATGTAAAATAATTGTGAGCTTTACAATCACTGGCACCACAGGTTTGATGAAATAAGGTATTACATTCTCTTATAATTATTTGTATACTTCTGTTTCCTCTACTAGACTGTGATCCCCCAAAGGGGAGGGGCTATGTCAAAATCATCCGTGACCAGCATAGATTTGGGCACAAAAAGAGAGCACATCAATAAACACTAATAATAATTAATTTAATAAGTAAAAGGTACTATTCTAGACACTGTAGATGAATTAACAGAGTTAACCCTCATAACAACCCCCTGAAATAAGTACAATTACTATCTTCATTTTACAAAGATAAGTAAACTGAGGTCAAGACACACTGGTAAACTCATTCAAAGATATACAATGTTGCAAAAGATCTGAATCTATATTCACTGATTATGATTCATATTGTTATCATTTTCCCATTCATCAAATATTTAATGAGCAATTACTCTATACCAACTAAAACTACTGTGCTAAACACTGGTAAGCAAACCTTGGTTCTCAGGAGGCTACTCTCAATTATAGGTTCATTCCTCTTCTTTTTTTTTTTAAGATTTTATTTATTTTATCTTTAAAAACAGTGGATGGGAGGGAGAAAGAGAGGGAGAGAAACATCAGTGTGTGGTTGCCTCTTGCACATCACCAAGTGGGGACCTGACCTGCAACCCAGGCATGTGCCCTGACTGGGAATTGAACCAGCAACCCTTTGGTTCACAGGCCGGTGCTCAATCCACTGAGCCATACCAGCCAGGGCACATTCTTGAATCCTTTATCCTCCAAACATCAGAACCAATCCATAAATTCACTAAATTAAATCCACTCTCTTTACTTTTCCTTTTTAACATCTTCCCATATAGTCAGTCCTCCTTTAAAGTATTAGCACTCTACCAAGAACCAAGACAAATGACAATAAAACTTTTTTGGGGCAACTGTAATTAAACAACAATAAAATAATTTTTAAAAACTTTTTTGCTCTATTATTAATTAGCAGCTGTGAAAATATCACAAAAGAGACTTAAGGGATGAGTGGCAAGATCAGAAGGGCTCTTAAGAAACAAAGATTCTGTTTGCAAGTAAATATTATCAGTGAAAAAAAGAGAGGGAGCCCTGGCTGGCGTAGCTCAGTGGATTGAGGGCGGGCTGCGAACCGAAAGTGTCGCAGATTTGATTCCCAGTCAGGGTACATGCCTGGGTTACAGGCCATGACCCCCAGCAACTGAACATTGATGTCTGTCTGTCTGTCTGTCTGTCTGTGTCTCTCCCCCCCGCTCTAAAAATAAATAAATAAAATCTTTAAAAAAAAAAGAGAGAGAGAGTGGGAGGTAAAACACCATACTTTTGTCTTTAAATAGACTGATTTAAAAAGCTTGCCCTGATGCCCTGGCAGCTATGGCTCGGTAGACTGAGAACTGGCCTGCAGACCAAAAAGTTGCCAGTTTGATTCCCGGTGAGGGCACATACCTGAGTTGTAGTCCAGATCCCCAGCTGGTAATGTACAAGAGGCAATTGATTAATGTATCTCTTGCGAATTGATGTTTTTGTCCCTTTTTCTCCCTCTTTTCCCCTCTCTCTAAAAAATAAATAGCCCTGGCTGGTGTGGCTCAGTGGACTGAGTGCTGGCCTGTGAACCAAATGGTCACTGGTTAGATTCTCAGTCAGAGCACATGCCTGGGTTGTGGGCCAGGTGCCCAGTAGGGGACATGTGAGAGGCAACCACGCAATGGTATTTCTCTCTTTCTCTTTCTCCCTCCTTTCCCCTTCTCTAAAAATAAATAAAAATCTTAAAAAATAAATAAATAAAAGTAAATAAATAAAAATTTTTCAAAAATAAAAATAATTTTTTTTTTAAAAGAAAGGCCCTGGCCACATAGCTCAGTTGGTTAGAGCATCATCACCATGCACCAAGGTTGCAGGTTCGATCTCCAGTCAGGGCACATACAAGAAGCAACAAAAAAGTGCAACAAACCAATCTCAATCTCTCTCTCTCTTTCTCCCCCACCTTCTTCCCTCCTTCCTCTCTGTTTCTAAAATTCAATAAATGAAATTTTTTAAAAATTAAAAAAGAAAGAAAAAAATCCCTTTGTTTAAAAAAAATTAAGTTTTGCCCTGGCTAGTGTGGCTCAGTGGACTAAGTGCCAGACTGCATGCAAACCAAAGGGTCACTGGTTCAATTCCCAGTCAGGGCACATGCGTGGGTTGCAGACCACGTCCCCAGTGTGGTGGTGGTGGTGGTGGTGGCACATGAGAGGCAACCATACACTGATGTTTCTCTCCCTTTCTCCCTCCCTTTTCCTCTCTCTAAAAATAAATAAAATCTTTTTAAAAAATGAACTCATAAACCTTATTCCTTTTATTTTTTTAAGATTTATTTGCTTATTTTTAGAGAGAGAGGAAGGAAGGGGGAGAAAGAAAGAAACATCAATGTGTGTGAGAGATAGAGATACATTGACCAGCTGCCTCTTGCACACCCCCAGCAGGAGATCTGGACCACAATCCAGGCATGTGCCCTGACTGGGAATTGACCCAGCAATTTTTAGGTTTGCAGGCTGGCACTCAATCCACTGAGTCATGCCAGCCAGGGCTTATTCCTTTTTTTTTTTTTAAGATTATTTATTTATTTATTTATTTATTTATTTCCAGACAGAGAAGAAGGGAAGGAGAAAGAGATGGAGAGAAACATCAATGTGTGGTTGCCTCTCACACACCACCCCCACTGGGGACCCAGCTTGCAACCCAGGCATGTGCCCAGACTGGGAACCGAACCCATAACCATTTGGTTTGCAGGCCCACGCTCAATCCACTGAGCCACACCAGCCAGGGCATGGGTTTATTCCTTTTATTTTAGCCCTTGCTATGTAAGGTGTTCACGGGAAGCCCTTACATCACCATTTTATTTTATTTTATTTCAAGATTTCACTTATTTATTTTTAGTGAGAGGGGAGGGGAAGGAGAAATGGAGGAAAGAAACACCAATCTGTTGGTTGCCTTTTGCACACACCCCAACCATGGAACAGACCCACAACCCAGGCATATGCTATGACTGGGAATGAAACTCGCAATCTTTTGCTTTTCAGGACGATACCCAACCAACTGAGCCACACCATTCAGGACACATCCCCACTTTAGACAGACTGTTTGCTCATACAACAGGCAATCAAGGCACTGACCATCACCTTTCTCTCCCCCAGGGAAAGACTCCTCATTTAGTAACAGTCATATACTACATAAAACTAAACACAAGTAAGAAAGGGAAGAGAAGGACCAAAGGACGGGAAATTCTCATCACAATGGAACAAACCTCTCCCATTTTAATGTAACAGGAGTGAAATTTATGGACTTATTTGAGCTGATGGAAATTTCCAATAGATGGAAAAATTAGTAAAATTAAAAACAGACATCTAGCCCTGGCTGGTGTGGCTCAGTAGACTGAGTGCCAGCCTGCAAACCAAAGTGTCATCAGCTCAATTCCCAGTTAGGGCAAATACCTGGATAGTAGGCCATGCCCCCAACTGGGGCAACTGCAAGAGGCAACTGATCAATGTATCTCTCACACACTAGTGTTTCTCTCCCACATTTTCTCCCTTTCTTCCCCTCTCTCTAAATAAATTAAATAAATAAATAAATAAATAAATCTTTTTCAAAAATAGACATCCAGTTATTGCAAATAAGTTGGCTAGGCCAGCTCTAACATTTTATATACCCACCTCACCTGCCATGTGGTAGTTAAAGACAGAATAAATTTGTGTTCCCTAAATGTCCTATGACAACAGTAAGAAGTGCCTCCTTTTTAAAACTATCCTCAGAAAAAGATAATCAGTGTTATGGACAGAGGATTTAGTGAGAGAGCAAAAAGTTGAAAATGATATGTCAAAAAAAAAAAGATATATCACTGTCCATTTCCAGGCAAGAGAAGTAAAACACATTTTACCGGGCAGAGAAGTTACAGACAACCAGGGTTCATTTTCCTCATTCCTATAAATAACTCATTCTCCTTAACTGTGGATCTTCAAGGATCTAGTAGGTTGGCTCAGACAAAAGACAAATGACTCCCTAATTTTCAGAAGGCCTCACCATTTCAAGCTCTCAATCTTCAGAGCCAGCAAAGCTAAAGCATCCATCTCTCTCTGTTCTTTTGAAAGGAGTTTCACCTCTCTTTCAAAAGCTGTGGCTAAAAGCCATCTTCTCCCTCTGGAAGCACACAGTTTAACTCTGTCCTCTGCTTTGTCTACCCTAAACAACCAGCACAACAAAGCTTCAGGAGTGCTCCCTCAGCCCATCAGAAAGAACCAGCCACCTCTTGGGCTCTTGTACAGCTGCTTCTGTCTTTCTCTGAGAGACACTCCACCCTGGAGGTTCCAAGGGCAGGGTAACAAAGAGTGGAGCTGAAAAGTTGCTATATGCCTATATGACCTCCAAAACAGAGACAAGGTCCTGGGGCAACCAGACTCCTTTGCAAAGGAAACAGTTTTTTATAATTAAAAAATAATAAATTGTGTTTGCACATCCCTCACTGTACAGCCTGTCCAGCTTGTCTCAAACTAGTTTTCTCAACTCATAATAAGGCACATTAGTACCAACTGTGTTACAAGGGAACAAACTGGATTATTGGCCCTTCATTCTCTATTTCCTTTCTCTTGGGTAAGGAGCTTCACACCATTTCTAAAAATGTCAAAGAGTATGGTATTTTTCCTACACAAGTCTGATGGCCAATATGTCACATTACAGAACTGTTATTTCTGCATATAATCTGCTATGCCTAGACACGAAGCACCAATGTGCCTACTGAGGTTTTGCAAACAATATGCTTCACCCTGACAAATAAATCAGTCATAACATTAATAATGGTAAGGTTTAAATCCAATAATACTGTTAGTGATATAGTAAGATCAGCTTAGTGCTTACAATTTACAATTTTCATAAACATGATGCTTGCAATAGCCCGTTGTATCATTACATCTCCCAGAGGTACAGAAAGGTTTAGTGGGTCATGCCCAAGATTATCACCTTTCATCAATGGTGGACGTGGGTTGGAACCTGTCAAACTCTAAGGCTAACCTAGCTCTTTTCTCTAGATCCCTACCAGCTTTACACAGAGGGCTTCCGACTTCCATCCTCTACCAGAGCAGCCTATTGCTCCAAGCGACCGGCCCTTCCCTGCCAGGATCAGAGTTGGCTTCTTCAGCTCCAACAGGGCTTTCATCCTCCACCACCCCCACCCCCGCCCCCCGACCATTCTCTGAAAGAAGCGGAAAGGGAGAGGCGACCGAAAGCTCCTGGGGGAAGGGACGATGACAAACGATGACAAACGGGGGAGCACGACACTTGCCCTGCCATGGCCTCCTTCACTCTGCAACGCGCAACCCCTTTTCTCCACCAAGCTGTCCAACCCTTCTAACAACCATCTGCCCGTGGCCCAAATTCTCCCTTCATTACTTCAAACTGTCCCTCCCCCACGCCCCTTCGCTTCCGATAGGCAGAGCCCCCACCCCACAGCCGGAGTATCCTTCCACCAAGCCACCCCCTTCCCTTGCTCCACCACCACTCACTGTCGGTGACTGGGCCCGGCCCTCATGGCTGCTCCGTTGCTGCCCGCCACCAGCCGCCGACACCGCCGCTTCTCAACCGAGCCCCTCAGTCGCCGCCGCCGCCGTGGGCTCGCCGGCAGCTGCTCCTGCGCCTGCGCAGCCTGGCGTGCCCGGGCCTTCTCGGGTCTCCAGCGCCTGCGCAATCCGCTTCAGGGGCGTCTTAGACAGTGCCTGATGCCTTGGAGCCCTGTGTCTCAGGTAGACATTGTCCGCTGGACCTCGAGGGTCTATTAAACTAGGCTTTGGTAGCTGTCCCAGGATCGAAACCTCTGAAATGTCTTGCCCAGTTACTAAAGGTTTGGACCCATAAGGGGCCATAGACTTAATGGCACTACCAGGATTCTGTATCCCATTTGCACCTGAAGGCCTGAATTTTCGTGCTCTGAGGTGAGCACTGAGAATAAATTTAGGCCTGCCTTCCTCCCTCCCTTCCTCCCTCCCTTCCTTCACTCCTTCCTTCCCTCCCTCCTCTCTTCCTCTCTCTCTCTTGCCATGCTAATCTCTGTGTGAGTCCCATCTTAGTAAATGTGCTGCCCATGCGAGCACTCTTTGTTTGTTTAATTGATTTTTAGAGAGAGAGAAGAAACATCAATTTGTTGTTCCATTTATTTTTGCATTATTGCACGTGTGTGCCCTGACCAGGGTGGTAATCCGCAATTTTGGCATATCCGGAAGATGCTCTAACCAACTGAGCTATCCAGCCAGAGCTAGGTTTCTTTCCAGAAGATGATCACATCTATTGTAGAATGCATTGGGGGTAATTGTGTAAGAGGCAACTTCGACACCCCAAAATATACTACTAGCTAGGGGGTGCTCAGAAGCCCGGGGTCCTTCTCTAGGAGATGACTACACCTAGAATGCACTGGGACACTGTTAAGTTCAGTCTGTTTATCAAGGGCATACTGTTTATTGGATGAAAGTGTTCTAGATGTCTCATTTGTACCGCCAAGGGACTTGCTGGCTAATAGGCCCCTACTTTCCAGCTATCACTGTAGAGTCTGAACCTTTTGCAAACTAGTAAAGGAAACCAGACCTGTAGCCCAATGAGACCCAACTATCAGCTCGTAGACCACTGTGCCGCCTTGGCATAGCCCAGTAAGAGACTAGGCTCAGCTGAGTCCTGGGAATTGAACAGCACAAATTTGAAAGCTGCAGGCAATGCACTTCAGTCAAAGGGAAGAAGTGGTACAGGACTAAGTTCTCCTTATCACTGTGATTCCAACATCCCACCTCCAGCCCACTCTCCCTCTACAATTCAGCATTTGGGGAGATAGGGACCAAGATATAACATCAGGAAAAAAGAAGAAGAAAGTGCCTTTTTTTTTTTAATGAACAGTGTTAAATTCTACTTGCAGGCCTGGTTCTAGAATGAATGTTTAAACTTCTAATATAAGATAAGGAAAGTTTTCCTATTTTGTAAAAGAAGCAAAAATAGACCCTAGGCCTAGAAAATCGTTGCCCTTGAGTAAAGGTTGAGAATGCTGAAAATGAAGTATCAGAATGATGCTGAAGGCAACACTGCCTGATTGGCATTAATATTACTAATTACGGAGATTGGGTTGGCCATTGTTCCTCAAACCCAAAGGTGTCTGCTTCAATTCCCAGTCAAAATACATGCCTGGGTTGCAGGCCAGGTCACCGGTTAGGGGCACACAAAACGTGATTGTGGAACATTGATGTTAGTCTCCCTCTCTTTCTCCATTCCCTTCTTTCTAAAAATAAGGAAATAAAATCTTTTTTTAAATATTACTAATTCTTCTGCAGAAGGAGGCAGAAAGATAAAGGCAAATGCACCTAATGGAATTCTCAGGTCACTAAGATACTAAGAGTTGTTCCCTGAAGCACATAGGAACATGAGGATTTTTTTCTTATCAAATTCTTGTGATTTTTACATGCAGAACTAAATGTTGCTGTGGGGAAACAATGTATAAATTCACATAATCCTATCTCAAGAAAAGCAAATCTACACAAAGGTACAGTTCTCATGTATGAACTGCCTCCCACCAAGGCAATTATATCTTGACATATATAAAGTAAAATACAACAGCTAACTGAACAGGATGGTGGGCACTAAAGACATCCTGTGGGCCTGTGGGTAGGGCCCAGGACCAATCCCAGAGGCTAGCTCCTGGCTTAGAAGAATTGTCATTACTTGCAAAAGTATTATCCTTTGGAATGAGAGCACATTTGGCACCTTAGCAGAATTGCAAAGCCAGAAAGGAGGAAGAATTAATGTAGACACTATGTTCTGATGAATTGATGACTAAAAAGAAGGCCATAGTTGGCCCTGAAGCTCCTGGGAACTGTGCTTTCCCAACTTCACCACCACATGCAGCCCCTAAGGAAGGCCTGCTGGAATCCATATGATGACAGCATTATCTTCTTATAGTTGAACCATAAGGGTCTCCTAACCTATTTCTTTACTTAAATTTTTTTTTAATTGATTTTAGAGACAGAGGAAGGGGGAAAGAGAGAGAGAGAGAGAGAGAGAGAAGCACCAATGTGACAGAGAAACATCAATCACCCTTACAAACCCCAACTGGAGATCCAGCCCTCAACCTAGGAATGTGCCCTGACCAGGGATCCAACCCACAACCTTTTAGTGTATGGGACAGCACTCCAACCAAGTGAGCCACCCAGCCAGGGCTTGAATTTCTTACCAAGGACAAAAGAGCGCAGTTTTTTTCCTACCAAGCATTCATTCACTATATCTAATGAAGATCATTCAGACAACAACCCTTACTCCATTTTCAGACCATGTGGATAAGCACATATTGGCGCTTAACCCAGACAGAGCCAAAAACGCATAAGGAGAATTTTCTTTCTGAGAAAGTTCTTTCCCACTAAAACTGGATATGAGAAGATATCATACCCAGAACTGCTGCAACCATCTTGATGCTATAAAGGGCGAGCCAATACAGAAATGTAATTTATTCACTCACTGAACAAAAATCTATTGAGTATCCACTACATACAAGATACTGTCCTGGACTTCCGGCAAGATGGAGGAATAGGTGGATACACCGTACCTCCTCGCACAACCAAGATTAGAGAAACAGTAATTTACAACAATAATTTACAATCAGAATAACACCCAGATCTGGCAGAGGATTTGTCTGAATGGAAGTCGGGCAGCCAAGAAGTTGAAGTAGATGCGTTCATCCAGACTGGTAGGAGAAGACGAGCCAGGCGGGCGCGGGGCTGGCTTGGGCACGCAGAGGTCGGGGAAAATTTGGCGTGAAATCGGCGCGCAAGAATGCAGCGGTGATCCCTGAGTACGCAAGCTGTGGATGGCAGACCCAGAGGGGTAGCGATTGTGGACCAGGGCAGAACTCGCAGCCCGGGAACCCAGAGAAGGTCCTGAGTCCAGGAGAACGGAACTATGGCCATTGTTTTCTCCTGTCCCGCTCCCGCCCCCACCCCGCCCCCACATATAACGTCACAATCTAGTGACTGGGGTGCCCAGCCCTGGTGAACACCTAAGGCTCCGCCCCCCACCGTAACAAGAGCAACCACACCAGAAAAAAAAAAAAAAAGGAGAGACAGGGGAAAAATATGTTTTCAACAGAGCAGATCAGTCCCCCAAGACTCATCCTTTTGAGCGACCAAGAAATAGCCAATCTATCAGATGCGCAGTTCAAAACACTGGTGATCAGAAAGCTCACGGAACTGATTGATTTTGGACGCAATTTAGATGAAAGGATGCAGGTTACCATAAAAGAGATGCAGGAAGATACGCGGAGGAGAGCCAATAGTGAAAGGAAGGAATATGAATCTCAAAACAATACAGTGGACCAGAAGGAAGATAGAATCAACCAAGCAGGGAAGCATGATGAAATAAGAATTCAAAAAATCGAGGAAAAGATTAAGAGCATCCAAGACACCTTTAAACGTTCCAATATCTGAATTATAGGGGTACCAGAATCGGAAGGGGAAAGCAACAAATTGAGCACGTATTTGAACAAATAATAAAGGAGAACTTCCCCAATCTGGCAAAGGCAACAGTCTTCCAAGAAATCCAAGAAGCTCAGAGAGCCCCAAAGAAGTTGGACCCAAAAAGAAACACACCAAGGCACATCATAATTACATTAGCCAAGGTAAAAACAAAGGAGAGAATCCTAGAAGCAGCAAGAGATGAGGGGACAGTCACCTACAAAGGAGTTCCCATCAGACTGTCAGCTGATTTCTCCAAAGAGACCTTACAGGCAAGAAGGGGCTGGAAAGAAATATTCCAAGTCATGAAAGGCAAGGACCTACATCCCAGATTGCTCTATCCAGCAAAGCTCTCATTTAGAATGGAAGGGCAGATAAAGTGCTTCTCAGATAAGGTCAAGTTAAAGGAGTTCATCATCACCAAGCCCTTATTTTATGAAATGCTAAAGGGACTTATCTAAGAAAAGAAGATAAAGAAAAGACATGTATAGTAAAAGGACAGCAAACTCACAAATATTAACAACCACACCTAAAGCAAAACCAAAAGAAACTAAGCAAACAACTAGAACAGGAACAGAACCACAGAAATGGAGGGCACATGGAGGGTTAGCAGTGGGGTAGGAGGAGGAGAGAGGGGGAAAAGGTATAGAGAATAAGTAGCATAGAATGTAGGTGGAAAATAGATAGGGGGAGGGCAAGAATAGTATGGGAAATGTAGAAACTAAGGAACTCATAAGTATGACACATGGACATGAACTAAAGGGGGGAAATGTGGGTGGGAGGGGGGTACAGGGGGGAGGGGAAGGAAGGGGGGAATGGGACAACTGTAATAGCATAATCAATAAAATATATTTTAAAAAAAAGATACTGTCCTAAGTGCAGGAGATACAGTAGTGAATAATATATATCCCTTGTTTTCATAGAACTTACATTCTAGTATAGGATATACAATAGCAGCAAACACAAAGCATTTACTATGTGCCAAGCATTGTTCTAAGTGCTTTACACATATCAGTTATTTTAGTAATAACAACCTTATCAGCATATTATCATTATCCCTATTTTAAAATATGAGGAAACTGAAGTAGAGAGGATACTTGCCTCAGATCACATCATAAATAATGGAGCTGAGAATCAAACACAGGATGTCTGGCTCAATCTGTGTGCTTATTCACCATATTATAAACTGCCTTGTCATAGGAGGAAAAAAGGGGCCTATGAGAGAATATAACCAGCCTTGCAAGTTAAAAAAAAAAAGAGAGAGAGACTTCTGGTGTAGGAAGATACACTGTGCCTACTCACAACTGAAAGGACAATAACAAATTTAAAAACAAAAACAACCAGAACTGCCAGAAAATTTAACTGCATAGAAGTCCAACAACCAAGGAGTTAAAGAAGAAATATTCATCTAGACCAGTAGGAAGGGCAGCCAGACAGACAGGACTTGAGGCAAGGCAGCAGCTGGAGGACCAGGGTGGGTGAGGCAGTGGCTGGTGGAGTGGGTGGTCCCACATTTGCGTTTGGATAAACCAGGAGGAACAATTGGGGAGTCAGACAGACCACACAACCCAGAGTTACAGTGTGGGAAAATAAAACCTCAAAACCTCTGACTGAAAAAACCTGTGGGGGTTGTGGCAGTGGGAGAAACTCCCAGCCTCACATGAGAGTTCATTGGAGAGACCCATGGGGTCCTAAAACATACACAAACCACCCACCCAGGAATCAGCACCAGAAAGGCCCAATTTGCTTATGGGTAGCAGAAGAAGGGGCTGAAAGCCTGCAGAGAGCTAAGTAAGCAGCATTGTTCCCTGTCAGACCCCTGCTCCGCAACCCATACCCCACTATGGGTTGTCCGCCCTGGTGAACACCTAAGGCTCCACCCCTTATGACGTAACAGGCACATGGAGACAAAAAAAAAATGGCCCAAATGAAAGAACTGATCATAGCTCCAGGAAAAACACAACTAAGCAACAAAGAGGTTAGTCAACCTATCAGATGCAGAGTTCAAAACACTGGTAATCAGGATGCTCACAGAAATGGTTGAGTATGGTTGCAAAATAGAGGAAAAAGCAAAGGTTATGAAAAATGAAATAAAGGAAAATGCACAGGGAACCAACAGTGACTGGAAGGAAACCTCGACTCAAATCATCAATGGTTTGGACCAGAAGGAAGAAACAAACATTTAACCAGAACAGAATGAAGAAACAAGAATTTTAAAAAATGAGGAGAGGCTTGGGAACAACTTTAAATGTTTCAACATCTGAATCATAGGGGTGCCAGAAGAAGAAGAGGAAAAGCAAGAAATGGAAAACTTATCTGAAAAATTAATGAAGGAGAATTTCCCCAATCTGGCAAAGAAAATGGACTTTCAGGAAGTCTAGGAAGCTTAGAAAGTCCCAAAGAAGTTGGACCCAAGGAAGTGCACACCAAGGTACATCATAATTACATTACTCAAAATTAAAGAGAAGAGGAGAATCTTAAAAGCAGCAAGAGGAAAGGAGACAGTTACCTACAAAGGGGTTCCCATAAGACTATCAGCTGATTTCTCAAAAGAGACCTTACAGGGAAGAAGGGGCTAGAAAGAAGTATCCAAAGTCATGAAAGGCAAGGACCTACATCCAAGATTGCTCTATCTAGCAAAACTTTTATTTAGAATGGAAGGGCAGATAAAGTGCTTCCCAGATAAGGTCAAGTTCAAGGAGTTCATCATCACCAAGCCCTTATTATATGAAATGTTAAAGGGACTTATCTAAGGAAAAGAAGATGACCAAAAATATGAATAGTAAAATGACAACAAACTCACAACTATCAATAAATGAATCTAAAACAAACAAAAACTAAGCAAATAACTAGAACAGGAACAGAATCACAGAAATGGAGATCATATGAAGGGTTATCAGTAGGGAGGGACGGGGAGAGAATGAGGGAAAAGGTAGAGGGAGTAAACGTAAATGGTAGGTAAAAAATAGACAGAGGGGGTTAAGAATAGTATGGGAAATGGACAAGCCAAAGAACTTATGTATACAACCCATGGACATGAACTAAGGTGGGTAATGGGGGTTGGAGGGGGTGCAGGGCAGAGGGGAATAAAGGGGGGAAATGGGATAAGTGTAAAAGCATAATCAATAAAATACATTTAAAAGAAAAAAGTAAAAGAGAATACCATGTAATTGGTGAACTGAAAATTTCAACTGAGCTGAAAAAGTTCACTTGAATGGAATGACAAAAGATGGGACTGGCAAAGTAAGCTGGAGACATATTAATTAGCTTGTACTTTATTCTCAGGGCAGTGAAGCAAAGGAGTGATTTAGTCAGATTGGGGCCATGAGGAAGTTGGTAAAATCAAAGATCCTGAAGACCCCTGAGTAACTTCTTAGGATCATTGCTGTGAGGAAAAGCCTCTTTGAGGAAGTAACATTTAAACTGAAACCTGAATGGGGAGCAGAAGCCAAATCTAGAACACATGAAGCAGGAGGAGTAACATGTAAAAACCATGAGGCAGAAATGAGCTCTGTGTGTGTGTGTATAATTTCATTTATTTTTAGAAAGAAGGAAAGGAGGGAGAAAGAGAGGGAGAGAAACATTGATGTGTGAGAGATACATCGATCTGTTGCCTTTTGTGTGTCCTCAGCTAGGGACCTGGTCCACAACCCAGGCATGTACCCTGAATGGGAATCAAACTGGTGACACTTTGGTTCGCAGGCCACTACTCAATCCACTGGGCCACACCAGCCAGGGAGAGCCTAGTACAATTAAGAGATGGAAAAAAGCCAATGTGGCTGAAGTCTTGGGAATAGAAGTAAGCAAAGTTTTTAATGCATGCAAGGACTTTGGATTAATCCAGTTGAAAGAGGAGGCTATCTCCTTCCAATTCTATCCTCTTAAATCTTTGAAATTTATCTGCTTCTCTCCACCATCTTGATTGGACTATTTTAATAAGATAAAAGTTGAAACAGGATTTGCAATAAGAAAAGGTTTTTCACTTTTCAGATGGAAACAATTAAGCATTTTTAAAAAATAAACGCTGGTATAAGGAATACAGTACAGAAAGAAATTGTCTATACAGAAAAGAAATTTATGGAAAAAGATTCCCAATGGTGCAAAACAATTAGCCTTAAGATAAAAACATTTATTGAAAGCCTATATTGTGTTTAGTCCTAGATCCAAATGAACATATATTTCATCTTACAGATGAGGGAACTGACACCTGAAGAATTTAAATAACTTGTTCAAACTCACACAGCTGATAAATGGCAAAGTGAGATATCAACCCAGGTAATCTGTTTCATTTGATTAACCTCTTCTAACTTCACATAATACAAAATTCCCCCACAATATCCTTTGAAGGGAAATTTCTGGGAAAGAAGAGAATTAACAAAGCACTTTGACTCATTTCCCCTAATTTTTGTGTCATCCCTGGGATGCTTCCACAGTACTATCTGTTGCCAGAACTGTACTATTTAGTATGTGTTCCATAGGTAATTTTGCATTTATGTAATTAAACTCTTCATTCACTGTTTAACCTGTAATTTCCCTTCACTTTAATGCAGTTGAAATGCATTTTACCTTCCTATCCATGAGGGATTCATATTTTCCTAATTGCTGACTGTCGTGTACTTAGTGGCATCTTGTTTTGGGGGCATATGGGTGCCCAAAGAACATCCAGAATATCATGTTCCAAAAAAGCTGTTCCTTCCACTACCAGATTAGGCACCCTGAAAACTGGAGCCTGGTGACATTTGCAAACCATCAGAGTATTTGACTCCTCTGGCTCTGTCAATCCTGTCACTCAGCTTCCCTGGACACTCAACCTTCAATTCCCACAACAGCAGCCTGGCCAGCTGGTTCTCACCATCTTCCAGTATCCCCCACACCTCTGTCCTGTATCATCAGGTTTTTGGTCTCTGCTGGGTCATTGCCATGAACAAATAAAATCTCTCACCTGAAAAAAGGAAACTCTCTCCTAACCCCACTCCTCTTCTGCTCTGCTCCCCTGGGAAGAATTGTATATACGAATGTATCCTGGCTATCCTTAATTCCTGTCCATTCTCTCTTAAACCCACTCCATTTAGGCTTTTACCCAGACCATTCTACTGAACTATTCCTATCAGGTCACTGACACCACACACACACAAACACACATGGCCCCCAGGATGCAAGTGATGGAAGAATTTTGTCCATTTTGTTCATTGTTATATGCCGGCATCCTGGCAGGGCCTGAACACAGTATATGCCTAATGAATTACCATCCCTCTAGTTCCCGTAACAATTATCTCTCAATATCAAGAGTCTGATTGAGAGCCTTCAAAGGATGAAAGGGGTTTTAGGCCACAAATCACCCAAGGTAAAGCAAGTTGCTCAGGCTGCTAAGGCAGTCTGGGAGACCCTGGGTGACTAAACGGCTGCTTCTTCCTTTGAAGACCCTCTCCTATTTTGGAAGACAGGGTCTACTATCTCAGGGAAAAGATAGTAGCCAAGGTTTAAGGAGGGAAATCCGGGTCGGCTGCTCACCCGCAACACTGACCCACGGATCACTCCATACAGGAGGCTCGCATAAAGTGAAAGTGCAGCCTGCCGGAGCCGCTGCCGGCCGCTAGGGCCAATCCAAACCGGGCCTGGAAAAGGATCCTTCAAGCCTGAGGCTGGAGAAGACTAAAACGATCCATACGGAGACGAGTGGAACAGTGCCGGTTCCCACGCCCACCCATCCTTTGATACTTGGGTTTCTCTAGCTGGGTGAAGAAGTCAAGCACTAAAAGGAGAACGCTTTCTCCTGCTTGGTCTCGTGGGAGATGTAGTTTTTCAGGAGGCTGGGCTACAAGGTCCTTTTACAAAAGTTTAGCAGAAGAAAACACGACATATACAGGATTCCAAAAAGATCATCATGCTCAAACTCTAAATACTCATGTTCCCCTTTTCTTGGCCATTCTCCAGAGTAATCCTCCCCACACCCCGCTCCAACGCCGCTGGCGTCTCGGCACTCTGGGCCAGTCTATCTCCAGCTCGCTCGTCTTTCTGCTGCTCCATCCAATCGTAGGTGACTTCCCTGCCAGTTCCCGGCGTGCTTTGCGGCTGTCATGGCTTCCCCCAGCCAGCGCGGGGTTGCGCTCTTTCGAACAGCGTTAGGGTTTTGGCAGCTGGGCCCTGTCGCCGCGAGGGAAAGGGCAACGCAGTTTCCGTCACTCTTAGGCTGTCAGCGGAGGTGCGTGTCCTGTATCGCGGGCGCTGCTTTCTCTGGCCCCCTCCTGGCCTCGGCTTCTAGGCGTTATGGCCAGAACTCCGCCCTGGACCGCTTGCTGGGAATCTCTCAGGCGGACAGTTCGTTGACACCTCGCGTACCCGCCGTGTCCTTTAACAAAGGTAAAGGGCCCCGACAGATATGCCCGGGACGGTCACGGTTTTTAATCACGGAAAGTTCAGCATTGGGGAAACCTCTCAGTCCGGTGATAATATTTTTGGCCCGGCGTTATAAAAACAATCTAAAGGCCACGAGAAAGGTGAGCAGTGAAGGCTCATCTGGTCACAAGTATAGACGCTCACAAAGCACGAGATTGAAGGACCGCAGGCAGAGTTGTGGCTTTCTGACCCCACGTGGGAAGCAGACTCGACCCAGTAAATACCCAATGTACTTGGCAAGCCACTGGATTACACCTGGGAAATAGCGTCCTCTATTCTAGTAGGGAGTCCGGACACATAAACTGAGCATTGCAGTGCAATGTCATAAGAAGCTAATACAAAAAGACTGAGACAGCTTTCAGAGCCTTCTTAACACCATCAGTAGAGTGAGACTGTCAGAGTTGGAGGGATTCCTGGCTTTATCTGGTCTATCTGTACTCACATATTTACCAGGCACAACCACACAGTGCAGTCCCACTCAGTAACTGAGTATGAAGTGCCAGGGATTGTTTCCACAAATGACCAATTGTCAAAAGAAGGTTATAAGTGGGTACCATTAATATCATCTCTATTTTACATATGAGAAAACGAAGGAATTTAGAGAGGTTAGAGGACTTGATAAAATGATATAAACTAATTAATGGACAAACTAAGTCTCAAAACCAGCTCTTGGCTTCAACCTGGCACACTAACCTTGTATCCGTACTCCCTTTGTGGGTGGGTAGGGCTGCATAACGGACAGGATCTAGATTGTACTCCCTCTCATTCCCCTCCTGCCTTCACATACAGATGAACAGGATCTCCTTTTGGTTCATCATCCTGACATGCCCGAAAACTCCCGAGTCCTACGAGTGGTCCTCCTGGGTGCCCCGAATGCAGGGAAATCAACACTCTCCAACCAGCTGCTGGGCCGAAAAGTATGCTGCACCCTGGACCTACCCCCAACACACACCCCTTTCATCTCTCCATGTATTGTCTTGGAAGGATCTGGGACCTCAATTGTGACCTCTTTGTTCCTGGCAGGTGTTTCCTGTCTCCAAGAAGGTGCACACCACTCGCTGCCAAGCTCTGGGGGTCATCACGGAGGAAGAGGCCCAGGTGGTAGGTACTGGCAACAGAACAGAGTGTGATGCTTAAAGGGCCTCCCTTAGCGTTAGACCTGAAGAAAATGATGTTTAAACTCACTTCTCTGAGGAAAGAGGATTTCCTCTTCCTTTAGGCTTAGATTCTCTCTCTGGCATTTAGTCAGAAAGAGCTTATTTTGTCTTTACTCCTTCGTAGTCTTCCATATATCTACAGTCATCATCTTCCTCCTGGATCCCATCTAGAATTTAAACAAAGTGAGAGGGTAAAAATCTAGTCAGCTTAACCAAAAAGTGTGGGGGGGGGGGGGGAGGGGAGAGCAGGCTCCTGACATCAAGGGTAGCTTTTCTCTTGCTCCCAGTCATAGTCTTTCCTCCTGGGACCCGGGGGTCTGGGTATCTCTCTTTCCTCATTTTAGATTCTACTTGACACACCTGGCCTGATCAGCCCTGTTAAACAGAAAAGGTAATACTTATGGAAACAAGGGTTCTAAGGGCAAAGGTGTTGAAGAGGGGGTGGGGAGATTCCATCACAGGGTCTGGAAAACCCCCTTTTCATACCGCATCCCTTATCAAGAGTGCATTGGTCATGAGGCCCTGCCTGAACTCTGTATGTCTGTCCCTCAGGCACCACCTGGAGCTCTCATTGTTGGAAGATCCATGGAAGAGCATGGAGTCTGCTGATCTCGGTTAGGCTCAAGATGGGAGTCTGAAGCCCAGTTTACACTGTCATGACCTCTTATTCTTGATAGTTTGGGAGGTGGGGTTTGGTCAGAGCCCATACCACTAGAAGTTCTTCGGGAGCTTAGAAAAAGAGTGGTCAAATCTTTGTCCTCCCTGCCCTGCCAACTTCCAGTGGTGGTACTTGTGGATGTCTCTGACAAGTGGACTCGGAACCAGCTCAGCCCCCAAGTGCTCCAGTGCTTGACCCAGTATTCCCAAGTTCCCAGCATCCTTGTCCTGAACAAGGTGAGCACCGCCTATCTGAGGAAGGGGTCTGTTTTCCTTCAAGGCCCCCATCTGGCTGACCATACATCCTCTGCCCATCCCCATGCCCAGGTAGATTGCCTAAAGCAAAAGTCAGTTCTCCTGGAGATCACAGCAGCCCTCACTGAAGGTATGGTCAATGGCAAGAAGCTCAAGATAAAGCCAGCCTTCTGCTCAGGGCCAGGTGTCCATTGCTCCAGCCCAGCAGCTAAGGGCCCGGACACACAGTCTGTTGGCGGCCCTAAGAGGATTGGCTGGCCCCACTTCCAGGAGATCTTCATGTTGTCAGCCCTAAGCCAAGAGGATGTGAAAACACTGAAGGTCAGTCAGCCTTGGCCATAGCCTGGCCGTTGGCTTCTACCATGGGAAGACAAGCCTCAGAGTTCCTCCCAGGAGTGAGAGTAAGTAGGAAAGTCCTGGTTGGGACTGAGATGCTCACCCACTTCCTCTGTGCCCCCAGCAATACCTCCTGGCACAGGCCCGGCCAGGGCCCTGGGAGTTCCATAGTGAAGTCCTCACTAGCCAGACACCTGAGGAGATCTGCACCAATATCATCCGAGAGAAACTCCTAGAGCACCTGCCCCAGGAGGTGCCATACAATGTGCAGCAGGTACAGGCCCAGTGAGAGGATCTGGGGGCTCTCTACTAGGGATACAGCAGGACAGCTGGATCCCAGAGTGATTGGGGTATGGACCTGCCTATGTTTCCTTGTGCAGAAAACCGTTGTGTGGGAGGAAGGGCCAAGTGGGGAGCTGGTGATTGTACAGAAGCTTCTGGTGCCCAAAGAATCTCATGTGGTAAGCAGGGCTAAGCTTGGAAGAGGTACTAAGGCTCCATGAGGCAGGGGTTTCCCCCTCACTGCTTGGGATCCCTGAGAGGCGGCTCACAGACCCTCTCTTTATCCCATCCTCAGAGGATCCTGATTGGTCCGAAGGGGCACCTGATCTCCCAGATTGCAGAGGAGGTAGGCCGAGACCTCATGAACATCTTTCTCTGTGAGGTTCGGCTGTGCCTCTCTGTGAAGCTCCTCAGTTGACCACCTTCTGCTGTGCCTCTCAAGACATCCCAGTCCAAGCTTTGAAAGAAGCCACTGACCAGAATTGCCCTTGCCTGAGGCCTGCAGGGGCTGGTGAGGGGCATGGATTCTGACTGACTGACTCTGGCTGGCCTAGCTTGCCTATCTGCACAGCCCCTGCCTAGACATGTCTTGTGTTAGAGGAAGGAACCTATCTTAGCTCATTTCCCAGGTAATTCCTCTCACTGGGGCCACAGCTACCTAGGTCTAGAAGTTGGCCCTTTGGTAGGATCAGTGCCACCCTACTTCCTTCTGGCATTGGGAGCAGAGTTTCTCCCTGAGTTGCCAGTTGTTAGCAGAGAAAAGTTAGTCCTTTCTCCCCCTCCTAACCTCCACCTTGAAGCCATGTAAGGATCCATGTATCCTGAGTGAGACAGTGCCTCCCAGCTGCTACCCAAGTCTTTGATCCCTCCCACCCCATCATTTTCATTATTGGATGCTAATAAAGTTAAAAGACAAGCATTCTGGTTCTCATCTTTATTTTTTTAGAACAGGAAAGAGAAAACTTACCAATTCCTCACCCCCACCCTATTGTCTGAACTGGAGTCTCCCTCCCTTCCAGTAGTCTGCTCCAGGGTCCTGAGGTCTCTTCTTGGCACGTTTTCTGAGCGCAGCAAGAGAACCGTTACCATTACTAAACTCAGTAATGGTAACGGTTTCCTAGCCATTCCCAAGTGCCCTGTCAGCAGGCTGCAATCGTGTGATCAGCGAGCATGGTGGGCTTGTGGCATCCTCTGCCCTCCTCATCAGGTTCCAGAGCTGGGGGTGCCCGGACTAGTACATCATCTATACTGTAGTATCTCATTGCAAACTTACAGTATATGATGATATCCCAGCCAGGGCCCTGCAGAAGGGCACAAGGAGCATGGCTTGGAGACCACTGTGGCAGGGAAAGCCAGGGTCTGGGGGCAGAGCAGGACAGACCAAGGCTGGACACACAGAACTCCCCAGTCCTTGCTCCACAGCTCCCAGGCTAGCATCTTTTTATTTTTAGAGAGCAGGGAAGGGAGGAAGAAAGAGAAACATTGATGTGCAAGAGAAACATCAGTCAGTTGCCTCTTGCATGCCCCCAACCAGGGACCAGGCCTGTGCCCCAACCACAGTGATCTTTAGGTTTGCAGGAGGACGCCCAACCCACTGAGCCAGGCCAGTCAGGGCAGCATGTCACTTCTGTAGTCAAGGGCTTCCCAAGTGGGTTGGCGGAAGGGCACTGGCCCAGAGAACTCTGCAAAGCAAGGATCTGTTGAAAGCACCTTAGGCAGGGGTCCCCAACATCCAGGGTGCAGACTGGTATGGTCTGTGGCCTGGTAGGAACCAGGACACACAGCAGGAGGTGAGCTTGAATGTAATGTACTTGAATCATCCCGAAACGATCACCGTCCCACCCCAGGTCCCTGGAAAAATTGTCTTCCACGAAACCAGTCCCTGGTGCCAAAAAAGTTGGGGACCACCGACCTTAGGGACCCAGCACTAGAGCTAAGACAGAAATCACATAATGAGGCCTAAGTTTGTTTCTGGCCAGACCAACAGACAGACCCAGAGGAGGGGCACTTACCTGGAGCACTTACCTAGAGCCCAAACTGCTGGCTGGGGAGGTAGAGAGGCCCTGTCCCTGCCTTCCCACTGAAGGTGCTTGCCTTTTAATCCACTGGCCCCTCCCCTGGGTGGGGCACTTTCCTGGGTAAGGCCCTGTGTCTTAACCCTTTCCTTGCAGGATACCTTGGAAGGAGGGTCACTGACCCCTCTTAGGCCCTTTCTCACACACTCTTATGGACCTTGCTAGGCCTAAGATCCACTCTTCACTGTCATTGCTATGAAGCTGGTGATATATCTGCTAGGAAAAAGGCCAACCCTACCCCATCCCTTCAGGGTTTAATTGTAGGTCATCCCTGGTGGGGGTTTGGGTTGGTTTTTTGGTGGTGGTGGGATTAGTTGAATATCTGTAAGGCAGGGAGTTTCCTTACAGCTGGATCTCTGGATTCCCGGGGCAAGCTCTGGCCGAAATTTGAGTCCCCAGGCCCCTGCCTGCATTTGTGCTGAGCTCAAGGAGGCCAGACCTAAGCAGGTGGACCCCCTTGCCCACCTATGTCATGACAAGGTTCTCTGTGTGGAGGGTTGGGGGTAGTCCTTTGCTGAGAAATTTGAAGGGCGCTGAATCCAAAACTCTTGTGGAGCCAGCATGAGAATGGGTGGGGCCGCCCTGGCCTGGTAGTTCAGGTGGTCCTGGTTGGAGCATGGCTCCCACAGCCAAGGTTTTAGGTTCCAGCCCTGGCAGGGCACATACAGGAATTAACCAATGAATGGGTAAATAAGTGGGATGGCAGATGGACATTTCTCTCTCTCTCTCCCTTCCTCTCTCCCTAAAACCAATAAATAAAAATTAAAAAGAAAAAGAATGGGTGGGGCCTGTTCTTCACAGATGGAGGCACTCAGAGTGGGAGTGGGCAGTATTTTGTCCTCTGCCTCTGGGGAAGATGAGAATCCTGGCATAGAAACTCCTCAAAACAAGGCTTCCATTATTTCAGACCCCCATTCGGGGAGGGGGGAACATCTGCTTTTCCTTTCCCTGACTTAGACAACCTGGTCTGTGTTTTAGGAGGCGGTTACGCCCCTCCTCTACAGGCAGATGAGGCCAGGATGGGGAGTGGGGGAAGAGACCCAGCCTTGTTTTGGTTCCGTGCAGGTGTTCTATTTCCTGATGCAACAGAACTTGGCACATGTTTCTTCATGTCTGACATGGTCTTCACTCCTTTCTTGTCTAGTTAACGCTAGTCCCACTTCAGATCTCCGAGTGTCACCTCTTCAGGAGAGTGTTCCCCTGGGTAGTTAAATCCTCCTGTTACAGGCTCATTATTTGTATGATTATTTGCATTAGGTAAATAATGAATAATTGTGAAGGTCTGGTTTACTCACTGGTGTTTCTCTGCCACAGAGCAGGGACTGATGTTCATGTTGAATGACTGATATGGAGCTGAACCTGATGTAATTGTGGGGGAGGCGAGAGTCTTTGGCCTGGGAAGGCAGATGGACAAAGGTGTAGCTCTCGCAGGCAAGTCATATTCTCTCTTGGACTGTCCCTGTTCTCCTTTGTAAATAGCAATAATAACAGTCCCTAGTTCATAGAGTTGTGAGAACAAGGTGATTAGCTGCTAATAAAGCACTTAGCATAGTACTACTGCTGGCCCTCAGAACGGGTTCAAACAAGTTAACTCCTACTTCATCTCTTTCTCGTGTTCATTGAAGGCCACAGACAAGGCCTGTTGTTGAAAATCTGAAAGCCCATGGAATATTGTGTGGGTTTTTTTGGGGGTCTTTGTATTTATTTGAAATAGAGAGGAAGGTGGGGAGAGAGTGAGGGAGAGAGACATCGATTTGTTTTTCTGCTTATTTATGCATTCACTGGTTGATTCTTGTATGTGCCCTGGCCAGCGATCAAACCTGCAGTCCTGGAGCATTGGAATGATGCTCTAAGTAACTGAGCTGCCCAGCCAGGGCATGGAATATTCTTGAAAGCAGCTTGAGTCCATTGAGAGAGCCCAGGTTCAGAGGTAAACAGGACTTGAGTGACAGTCCCAACTGTTCCACACCCATCTCTGTGACTTTGGACAAAGTGCCCTCAGCTTCAGTTTTCCCAAATATAAATTGGGAGCTACCCATACCCAGCACATTGTTATTAGGATGATATGAGCATGTCTTTTTAAGACATACCCCAAATCACGTCATTCATGCTAAAAGCCCGTGTACCAAACCTAGATTTATTACTTGATCTAATTGCAGCTTCAACCTTTCCCAGAAATGTAATAATTGAAGAGTCTGGAATTTTCTGGTCAAGCACCAGTGAGGTAATGTCATGTAGGCCCCTCTATCCCTCACAGGAAGAAGAGGCAATCTGCATGATAAAAACCCCTTTCATTCCCTTCCCCACTAAAAAAAGTTAGGGCCCCCAAATAATCTCTGCTTTTATTAATAAATCCCTTGCTCCATCCTGCTTCCTATAAAAACCTTTCATTTTGTATAACTCCTGGGAGCACCTTTCTAGTTGCTAGATGAGATTCATGAATCCCTTAAAACCCATTAGACCTTCAAATTTACTTGGTTGAATTTCGTTGCCTTTTTAATGAATTTTTTTTCCATTTTATTTATTTATTTGAGTGAGAGAAAAACATCAATTTGTTGTTTCACTATATTTATGCATTCACTGGTTGATTCCTGTATGTGCCCTGACGGGATCAAACCCACAGCCTTGACATATCGGGGACAACACTGTAAACAACTGAGCTATCCAGCCAGGACCTGAATTTTGTCTTTTAACAGCACTCATCTCAAACCCAGATCAGAGCCTACCATGTATAGAACCAATGTCAGTTTCCTCCCCTTCTTTTCTCTGTCTCATGAGCTATATGACCGGGGGGTTAAGGTGCCACTACTCTGAGCTTTGGTGGCAATATATACTTCACCAAATTCTAAGAAATAAGTGAGAAATAAGTGTGAGAAACATTCATAAACCAATGTGCTCTAATCAAGTGAAGAATCATGAGTATGTCTGCTCTTGCTTCCCTGTGACCCCTCCTGCCAGGCCACCTCCACTCAGAGACCCCACAGATAGATTGGGTTCCTTTACCGGAGTAAAAGCTTTGTACACCAAGGCCAAACTTTATGCCATTCACTGTCTAGGTTTCTGCTTAATCCTTGGGAGTCAAGTGTAAAGGTGAACATGGACAGAACCCAGGGGTCCTGGAGGTAGAGGAGAACAGTAGCAGTATCTCATCTAACCAGACACCCTGTGGCTGTGGCCCCTGACTGGGGTGGAGGGGGCTGAGCTC
This sequence comes from Phyllostomus discolor, assembly GCF_004126475.2. Taxonomy (NCBI): domain Eukaryota; kingdom Metazoa; phylum Chordata; class Mammalia; order Chiroptera; family Phyllostomidae; genus Phyllostomus; species Phyllostomus discolor. The sequence goes on along the minus strand of NC_040910.2, from coordinate 79,096,156 downwards.
AGGGTGTGGGCTGGAGGACAGTCTGAGCCTGGGTGGAGTGGTCTGGGGCCCTGATAAGCAGACTTGTGGCTATCAGGGTGGGGGCTCTCCTGCTTATCAGGAGCCAGCAGGGGCCATGGTAGGACCTAAGCACACTTCCCGCCATCTCCTGGATAGCTGCTTTTTAACCCTGTGCCTCCTTAGAGCCCTAAGGGGGTTTAGTCCTACTTTTCTCCAAATCACAAGGAGGTTCTGCCCCTTGCATGGCTAGCATGGGGGTGGGGTCCTTGAGTTTAGTCTTACATTGTAACAGCTTTTACTTCAGACCTGGAGCCTCATGGCTCTCTTGAGGCCAGGGTGGGATGGTCTGGGACTTATCCTTCTAAGGTCTAATTCTAGTCCCTTCCAGTACAGTTTTCAGTTCTTGGCTCTCTCTGTCTCTCTTTTTTAATCCTCACCCAAGGATATGTTTATTAATTTTAGAGAGAGAGGAAGGAGGAGAAAGAAGAAGCAAGAGAGAAAGAGAAACAGAAACATTAATGTGAGAGAGAAACATCTAATAACATCTGTAGGTGCCCCGACTGGGGATCAAACCCACAACCTAGGCATGTGCCCTGAATGGAAATTAAACTGGAGACATTTTCGGTGTAAGGGTTAACACTCCAACCGAGCCAGGGCTCAGCCCTTGACTCTTATTTAGACCTTCTGATGAAGTCCTTAAACCATATGGCAAGTGATGGAATTAGAGTCCTTTAAAATCATGGAGTTCAAGTCCCTCATTTATATAGTAGAGGAAACCGGGGCTCAGAGGAGGGGAGAGAATCATTCAATGCCTCAGGGTTCCCTCCACCTCTCAGCATCAGAGGACTCAGGACCCTAGGAGGAACAGGTCAGCAGCAGCAGATATGCACAGATCCACAGACACATACACCCAGTACACACACCCAGTACACATGTGTGATGCCCACATAGACACACAGCACATGGGGTACACATAAAAAATACTCAAAAAATAGATTCAGCTAGTGAAATTATTCTTAATTTCGTCTTGGTTAAGTAAAGTACTTTTTTTTTTTTGTAAAATTACTCTTAATTTCCTCTCAGTTACTTTACTAAGTTTCATGAAGTTGGCAAAGACAAAAAAAAAGGCTAAGTAAGTAATATTTAATGTCTCATTCATAGTCCAGTTACCAGCAAAACTCACCAGCAAGTCCTCAGGAACTGAGGACTTTGAGAAGTTCTGGGAGGTTCTTGCCATCCTGTTTTGCCTTAGGTACAGGGGACCCAAAGCAAGAGCCTGGCGTGGTTCTAGAAAGGTAAGAGATGTGGAAAAGGAGGAACTGGAAAATTCATCCCTTCTGTCCATGTGACAGACTGGAGTCTGAGATCCAGGGGTTTGTCAGAGGTGACCGCTGGTGATTGCCTTTTATCCCAGCTTAGTTTCATCATGACCAGCCTATGGAGCTTCTCCTAACCTTCCCCGACACTTGCCCCCTATGTCCAGACTTTGGACCTGCTCTGTTTCCCTCATTACACTGCCAGAATTCATCTGTTTCTTACTAGTCTCTAACTACTCTGTGACCAGGCATCTTGTTGGATTACTTTCTGTGGCCCCTGCACCCTTCATGGGCTTTATTCTGGGAGGTGCTCAGAGGATGCCTTGCACTGAACAGATGCTGGCTCTGCAGACAGTGCCCAGCACGTGCTCAAGTACTTTCACACTCCCAGTGCCTCGTGGCCCCATGAGCAAGTGCACAGTGCTGAGCAATGAACCCGGGTTCAGTGGGGTCCTTGGGGGCTTTGCCTATGTCCCTCAGTCTCCAAAAGGTGGTTGTGTGCTGATTTTATAATGGAGATAGTGGGGCTCCTGGAGGAAGTGCGTGGCCCTGAATCACACAGGGGATTTTAAAAAGAGGTGGGAGCACAGCTCTGCTCCCCAGACCGCCCCCCCACCCCCACCACAGGCTCTGTGCACAAAGCTGCTGTGCATGAGGTTGGTTTTTTGTGTGTCTCTCTGGAGGCTTTTTGAGTTTCAGAGACAGTGGAATCAGACCTGAGTTTTGCCACTTACCAGTGATGTGATTCTGAACATATTGCTTATTTTATCTCTCTGAGTCTCAGCCTCCTCCTCTCTTAAGTGGGGATGACAATACTCACCTCACGAGATCCTTGGAAGAGTCAGCGAAAGTGTGGGAAGCTGCCGCACAATGCAGGGATTCCATCTTTGCTTCCACTTCCTTGGGTCCTCCCACCTGTCTGACTCCTTTTATTTATTTTATTGATTGATTAATTGGTTGATTGGTTTTGAGAGTACATTTGTTAAAGTTGGGGACAGCGAAATAAGGAAGGGCTTAGGACAGAAGAAACAACAGGAGTGAGCCTAGGCGGGGCTGCTTTGGCTCACTGCATAATCAGAAGAAAGGGGGCATTGCAGACAGGGTCAGGGGGTTAGCCAGGACAGGCCACCGCTGCTCATGGCTCCCCTGGTTGCAAGTCTCCTGGGGTCCCTTAGAGTTTGGGAGATGTGTGTCTGTGGGGGAAGAAGAGAGGAAAGGGAAAGGTGCAGGGGTGCTCCCAGGAGGGAGAGCCTGCCTGTCTGACTCCTTTTAAAACCTTTTCCACACCCTGCTCTTGACGAGTTCCAACCAGGTGACAATTCTCTCTCTTTTCTCTGACCTCCTGTAGCTTGTGAGCCAGGCCCTCACATGGAGCTCACAAGCCTGGAATCACGGGACATCCTTGGCTTGAACCAGAGCCTTAGCCTTCCTGGTTCATGGGTCATGCCCTAGAGTTACTGCTTTTCTTCTGGACAGCCTGCCTGGGACAGACAGAGCCAGAAGGGAAAAGCACAGCTTTGAATTTGTCTGAGCCTGGGCTCCACTACTACCTGCCAGGTGGGCCTGGGCCCTGCGCCCTGCCCTGCTTGTGGAGTCCTGGCTTCCTTATCCATAAAACGGGCTTAAAAAGCCTTGTTTTCTGTGATGATTGTGTAGATGAAATAAGATAGTAGAGGTTCATATGCAGGGTCTGGCAGAATTAACACCTGCTTGAACATGGTTGGTAGCATCATAACATGGGTGTAATAATTTACAATTTTAATTTGAACATTTCACCTAAAATGTCATATGGTGTGCTTGAGTATGATATTGTTATGTTACAGAATTACATACTTATGATTTTGTAGTAAAAGATTTTATAATAAAAAGGGGGCCTTATTTGTGCTGGACCCTGTATTATAGGAACTGGACAAATGCAGGCTTCTTCCCTTCTGGCCTTGCAGAGGGCTTTCCCTATTTGTCCTCCCTGCTGCAGCGCGTGTGCTCACTCACATACCTGTGCAGATATGCGAGATAGTGCATATCTGCCTGGGAATATACTGAGTCAGAAATAGAGACTTTCTAATCAGCATCTTCCCAGGTCTTTTCATTCCCTTCTAGTTCCTGTTCTCTGGGTCAGTGGGAACCCCCATGTTCAGACTGGGGTCATGACCTCCTCAGGCTCCGGGCACAGACCTAAAGTTGCTGTTGGTTCGGAAAGGATTCCCGGGGAGCCTGGGTGTTTCCTCCTCTTCAGATCCTTCCCGCCATCAGCTAGGCCCTCACCTCCCTCCCTCCCTGCCAGGACAACCTGTCGGCTCCACAGCTGCTGTGGAAGAGATAGGCAGCTTGGATTATCAGGTCAGACAAGTCTCCTAGTGACAGTTCCCTGCCCCCACACCCTTTCAGGCAAAGGTACGAGAGCATTTAACCCTCTCTGTGCTGGGCCCTGAGGCCCAGGGACTGGAAATAGCAGAAAGGGGAGGTAGGCCCGTGTACCCCATACCGAGTTCTGAAGGTTGGAGCCATGCACACAAGGAAGCAGACAGCAGCATCACTATGTCCTCCAGGAGCCCATTCTGCATGCTGGGCCTTCTTATGCCGCATCCTAGGTCCATGACAGCCCAGAATGAGGGGACAGCCTGAGCAGGCCTTTAAGGGCTTAGACAAAAGACTCTGTACCACTACCCAGTCTCCCTTCCTGAGGTTCCCGGCGCTGGGGTTGGGGACCTGAGTCCATTAGCTTTAGTGCAGATGCATCACCCCTCTCTCCACCCCCAAATTATTGCCCCTTTCTCCTCTCCAAGCCTCTTTTAGCAACATCCTCTGCCTGTTTTCTTGCTGATTGCCCTTCCCAGGCCTCTCTGGTCATCTCCTCTGTTTAACCATTGTCTCTGACATCTCCTAGTTAGGCCCCACGCAGCCACCCAGGCCTCCCTTCCCTGAAGGTCAACAGGAACTAGTAAAAGGAGCAGGAGTTTCAGAGTCTGGGATCCTGCTTCCAATGCTGGTTCTGGCTCAGATACTGTGTAGCCTGGGCGAGTTCCTTCACTTCTATGCTTCTCAGTTTCCTCATTTTATAACATAGAAGGCAGTGGCTCTTTTCACAGGGTTGACTCAGAGATGAAATGAGTACGACATGTATATCATTTTAGTAATCACTTGGAAAATAAAATTTAAATTTAAAAAGTGCCTGCAAGAGGGCTTTATATGCTAGCTACCAAGCAAATAATATCAGCTAATAGATGCTACGTGCTCACAGAGTGCCATGCTGGATGCTAATGTGAACCCTGTCATTTAGCCATTGTGACATTCCCAACTATACACAGCCCCAGGCTCGATCCTTGAACCTCTTCTCTTCAATACTTGCATTCATTCCTTTATTGACCTCATCTTGTCCCATGGCTTTAAATACTATCTGTACACTGGTGACTCTCTAATCCTAATGTCCAGACCAAGCCTCTCCCTGTCTCCTAAACGAGTTTGTGGAGTGAATCTCCTACTTACCAGTTTCTCCAATAGGCACCTTAGATTTAACATGTCCAAAGCTGAGGTCCTGATCCCACCTCAAATCTGCTCCTTCAACTGTTTTCCCCATGCATGTATAAATAGCAACTTCATTCTTTCAGACAGCCCCAAGACCTTGGGAGCAATTTATTTATTTATTTTAATTTTAGTTTTCAATTACACTTTGCATTCAATATTATTTTGTATTAGTTTCAGGTGTACAGCCTAGTGGTTAGACAGTCAGATACTTTACAAAGTGCTCCCCGATATTTCCAGTCCAAGTACCATACATACTTATTACAATGTTACTGACTATACCCCCTATGCTGAACTTTACATCCCCACAACTCTTTGTGAATACCAATATGTACTTCTTAATTCATTCATATTTTTCATCCAGTCCCCCAACCCCCCTCTCTGTACCTATGAATCTGTTTCAATTTTGTTTGTTTATATATTTTGTTTTTTAGATTCTACATGAGTGAAATCATATGGTATCTGTCTTTCTGTGACTTATTTCACTTAGCATAATACCCTCTAGGTCCATCTATGCTGTTGTAAACAGTGATTTCATTCTTTTTTTTTTTTAAGATTTTATTTTTAGAGAGGGAAGGGAGGGAGAAAGAGAGACAGAGAGACAAAAACATCAATGTGCGGTTGCTGAGGGCCACCGCCTGCAACCCAGGCATGTACCCTGACTGGGAATCAAACCTGCGACACTTTGGCTCGCAGCCCACGCTCAATCCACTGAGCTACACCAGCCAGGGCTCATTCTTTTTTTTTTTTTTATGGCCAAGTAATATTTCATGGGACAATTTATTTTTTTAAAAGATTTTATTTATTTATTTTTAAAGATGTGGGAAGGGAAGGAAACAGAGGAGAGAATCATCGGTTGCTTCTTAATGTACCCCCAACTGGGAACCTGGCCGGCAACCCAGGCATGTGTCCTGATTGGGAATCAAACTGGTGACCCTTTGATTCACAGGCCAGCACTCAATCCATTGAGCCACACCAGCCAGGGCAACAGTTTATTTTTGAATTAACTTTTTATTGAAGTATAACATACATTCAAAAAGTACATAACTTGCAAGTGAATTATCACAAAGTGAACACATTTATGTAACAAATTACTCAGATCAAGAGAGTGAGCCCTGGCTGGTATGGCTCAGCAGATTGAGCATTGGCCTGTGAACTAAAAGGTCACTGGTTCAATTCCCAGTCAGGGCACATGCCTGGGTTGAGGGCCAGGTCCTCAGTGGGGGGTGTGTGAGAGGCAACCACACACTGATGTTTCCCTCCCACTCTTTCTCCCTCCATTCCCCTCTCTCTGAAAAAAAGAAAATAAAATCTTTAAAGAAAAGAAAAAGAACATGGCCCCAGCCAGGATAGCCCAGTTGCTTAGAGTGTTGTCCTAATATGCCGAGGTTGTGGGCTCAGTTCCCGATCAGAGCACATGCAAGAATCAACCAATGAATACATAAGTAAGTGGAACACTAAATGGATGTCTCTCTCTCTTCCCCTTCTTCTCTAAAAGATATTAATAAATTAAATTATTAATCAATAAATTAAAATAGTAAAATAAAATAAAAAAGAGAATGTTCCCAGATGTTCCCAGGAGCCTACTACGCCCTCTCTCTGTCAGCGACCTTCTCTCCGGACTCCTAATGCCCTAGATTAGTTTTGTCTGCTTTTTTGGACTTTATAAAATGAACTGATATACATGTACTATTTTATATCTGGCCGCTTTCTCTCAACACTGTGAGATTCATTCAAGTTGTTGCATATACCAATAATTTATTTTCATTATTGTGTAGTATTTAATTTCCTGAATATACTATGCATTATTCACTCCACCATGGGTAAACATTTGGGTTTTTTGAAAATTGGGGCCATTATTCATAATATTGCTATGAATATTCGTGTATGCATAGTTCTTCTGGGAGTTGAATGGCTGGGTCAAAGCTTATGTTATGCTCAGCTGCACTACATTCTGTTAAACAGATTTCCAAAGTAGTTGTGTCGATATACACCTCTACGAGCAGTGTATGAAAGTTCCAATTGCTCCACATCCTCATCTAAACTTGGTGTTACTTTTTTCCATTTTAATCATTCTGGTGTGTATGTAGTGATATCTCATCCTGGTTTTAATTTATATTTCCCTGATGACTAATGAAGTTATGCATGCTATTCTCATTATCCACTGCTGTGTGATAAACCATCCCCAAACATGGAAGCTTAAACAATTGACAGTCCTTTCACCATCTTCCACAGTTTTGGGGGCCAGGGTTTCAGGAGGTAGGCTGGGCAGAACTGGCTTGGGGTCTGTCACGCAGATGCAGTCAGATGGTGGCTGGAGGTGCTGAGGGATGGCCAGACATCTCTCTCCATGTAGGTCAGGGCCTGTCTGCTTGGACTTCCTCACAGCACAGTGGCCTCAGAACAGTCAGCCTGCTTGTACACTGGTTGGAGCTTTAAAGACAGTATTCTTGCCCTGGCTGGTGTGGCTCAGTGAATTGAGTGCTGGCCTGTGAACTGACAGGTCACCAGTTTGATTCCCAGCCAGGGCACATGCCTGGGTTGTGGCCCAGGTCCCCAGTTGGGGGCGTGAGAGAGGCAACCAGTTGATGTTTCCCTTGCACATTGATGTCTCTCTCCATCTTTCTCCCTCCTTCCCCTCTCTCCAAAAATAAATAAAATCTTAAAAAAGTAAATAAAGTCTTTTAAAAAAGACAGTATTCCAACTACAAAGCATAAGTTACATTGTCATGATCTAGCCTTGGAAGTCACATACCATCAATTCTATCATATTTTACTGACTTAGTCACAAAAGTCCACTCAATTTCAAGGGAAGGGGACATATGCTCTACATCTAGTTGGAAGGACTCTCAAAGTCACATTGTAAGAGAGACAGGTGGGCTCTGGCTGGTGTGGCTTGGTGGGTTGAGTGTTGGCCTGTGAACCTAAAGGCCGCTGGCTTGATTCCCAGTCAGGGCACATGCCTGGGCTGTGGGCTGGGTCCCCAGTTGGGGGTGTGGGAGAGGCCACCAGTCGATGTTTCTCTCATACATTGATGTTTCTCTCCCTTCCCCCCTCTAAAAATAATAAAATCTTTAAAAAAAGTAGTACATTCATTAGAGAAATTGTTTCACAATACAGGTTAATTTAACCTTTATTATTATCATTTTTTAAAAGTTTACTTATTTTTAGAGAGAGGGGAAGGGGAGAGGGAAACATCAATGTGTGGTTGCCTCTCAGGCACCCCCTGCTGGGGACCTGGCCCACAACCCAGACACGTGTCCTGACTGGGAATCATTGGCTCACAGGCCCAGGTTCAATGTACCTTTTTTTTTTCAGCATTACCTTCTCAGTTAGGTCTTCCTTCAACATCCTAAAATTTCAACATCCTCCTGACCTTCCTAGTTATTTCAGTTTTATATTTCTTCTTAGTACACATATTATCTAAAATACTGTATACATATTTAATTTTTTACATATTTAATTCAGAGCTTACAGCTCTGAAAGGTATGGATTTGCTCTGTTCATTGCAGTCTCCCCAGCATTTAGGACAATGCCTGGCACATAGCAAGCATTAGATAAACTTGCAAAATGAACAAGAATATTGAAGCCCAGAAAAATGAAGTTACTTGTCCAGGACTTTTAGGTAATAAACAATAGAGCTAAAATTTAAACCCAAGCAGACTGACTCCAGAGTCCATGCTCTTAAACCTGGGAAGTGGACTGTTATTGAATAGGACTCAGGATGGGCGAGAGGTGCAGTGAACCTGAGAGTCTGATCCATCTTCGGCCTGCGATGAAGCCAGGTCTCGCAGGGTTCAGGTCTAGCCTCAGCAGCTGGGCCGGTGGCCACCTTGCCCCAGTATGCTATTGGAGGCAAAGCCAGTGTGCTGACACCCCCCAGTGGCTAGGGTGGGAAAGACAGGCAAAGTGTAGACTTCAGGCTGAAGGGGTATATGGAAGGGAAACCTGGTTGGTTCTTGGTTCCCAGTCTTTCCCCTCACAGAAGATACAACACAGGGTGTAAGCATAACAGATCTTTATTTTACCGGAAGGGACAGGCAGTGGGGCAGTGCAGCATTCAAGCCCCAGACCAAACATGCAGCATCCACATGCAGGAACAGGCTGGGGAAAAGCCCAGGCCTGGGGTGGGGGATTGGGATCAGAGGACAATCAGAGCACCCTTGCCAGGATGCTGGGGCCCTGGGCTCTTCTGCCTCCACTAGAGAGAAGAGACAGAAGCCTGGGCTGCTTCCCCCTGGCTGGAATCCTATCACTCCGGCCAGGAAGAAAGGTGGCACAAGGAGTATGGAGTTTGGCCAGTCTATAGCACTCAATTCGACAGGGGGTTGGCGCAGCCCTGCCCAATGGAAGGGCCCGGCCCAATACCCAGGACAGTGCAGCCCTTGCAGGAAGAGGATCTACAGACTTTCTAGTTCCCAACAGAAACCGATCCCAGAAAGACTTAGCAGAGTTGGGACTAAGCCTCACTCCACCCAGTAGGGGCATGTCCATGAAGGGGCTTCCCTGAGCACAGCAGGGGCCTCCTAAGGCAGTAGTAAACTGAGAGCTGCTATAGACAGGAGGCCTTGCTTCTGTGCCCCTGGGGTGGGGGAGAGAGGTAAGGTATGACAGCAGGCCCAGGGCTGGGGAGGAGTGAAGTAAAGGGCAGTGGCCTGGACCTATAGGCCACTGCTACCTAGGCCTAGAGGGGCTAGAGCGGATGGGGCTGAGGGCTTCCCAGAGTAGGGTTTAGGGCTGGGAAGACCAGGCCAGGAGAGGGGTGGGTGACCATCCTACCCAGACCCCCTGCACCCACGCAGAGGTCTGACCAGGGCCACAGGGGGGACGGACAGATGCACAGGGAACTTCAAGGCACCAGGATTCTGAAGAGCAGCAGCGCCACCCTCCACAGACAGTGATTACAATAAACATTTTCAGCTTAAACTACAAAATGTGTGTGGAGGGTGAGTGGGAGGAGAGACAAAAAGAAAAGCACAGACAAAGGAAGAGACATATGGACAGGAAGATGAGAGTGGAAGAAACACACCAGGTGAGTATGGCAGTGAAAGTGAGGGTGCTGTGTAGAGAAGAGGAAGGAGACAGAGACCGGGGAGAAGGGAAGACAGCCGGAGAAGGGAAGACAGCCAGAGAAGGCCTGAACACGCAGCACTTCTGGTCCCTACAAAATAAGGCACCAGAGTCAGTAACATTCCTGTTGTTCCTGTGGTATCAAAACAGGTGCAGAAGGGTGGAGCGGGTGGCTGCTGAAGGGCGTGGGCCTTCAGGAATCTCACACCTGTGCGCCGGTGGCCTTCTTGATCAGGGGTATCTGCAAGGGTGGGAGAAAAGCCATGAGGCCATGGCTCTGGGGCCCATGACTGCTCCACCTGTGTCAGTCCAGTGGGCTACCCAGGCAACCCCACCCGAGCTGGTGAAGTACACACCTTTGATAGGTCCACGCCTGTAAGGGCATGCACGGAGGCGGGCAGTTCGGCCAGCAGTCGGTTCACTTCTGATGTCACTTTATTGTTGTCCCCACTGAGGACCACAATCTCATCAACTTTGCTCAGTGGGGCGGCGACTTTGGCAGCAATCTAGGAGGTTGGGTGGGAGAACAGCTTGGTTGATTCTGACTCCATCCCCTTGTCCTGTCCAGGATCTCTCCCTCCCTTCTTATCTCACCTAAACCCCAAGCGGCCTGGGTGGCCCTTACTTGAAAGCCATAGTCTGGGTGTCTGTTGCAGGGTTCCTGCCTCCTGCCGAATACTCCCCCATTTAATTCTCCTAGCCAGCCTGTCCCTGTGCTCCTGACAAGGTCCAGAGAAGTTCCTGCATGTGCCTAGCTAGTCCCAGCCTGGGATGGGAGCCTTACCTGGGGCAGGGCCTCCAGCACCAAGGCCATCTTGGCTGAGTCCCCATATTTCTGGTAGGCCTGAGCCTTGAGCTTCATCCGCTCAGCCTCTGCCTTGCCCATCGCCTCGATGACGGCTGCCTCCGCCTCGCCGATTTTTCGGATCTTCTCAGCCTCTGCCTGAGCCAAGAGGACCTGCTTCACTCTGGGGGAAGTCCAGGTGAGTGGGATTAGTGGGAAGTGCCAGGGACCCCTCAGGCCTTGCCTGGGGGGCCAGCAAACCCTTAAGCCCTCTGTTGGGCAGGTGGTGACAGTGGTGATGGTGGGGGGGCCCTGGCATTCTGGCTCTGGCCAGAGAGGGATTATGGGCTCCCAGATGCAAACTGAAGATGGAATTAACCAGGACGCCCTCTCTACAAAGGGCCATACTAGGCCCTCAAACCTCCTTTATTTAATTCAGTCTTCCTAACAATCCCATGACTTCACAGTGAGTAAGGACGGATGGAGGAGAATGGAGGAGGGCTTCTAAGCTGTGATCAGGAGAGTGGAGGAGTGCACGCAAGGCAGAGAGCCTGACTGACGCCCCAGCCCCTGGCACCCAGCAGCACTCACTTTTCGCCCTCAGCTATCTCCTGTATGCGGTGTGCCTCTGCCTCAGCGGGGCGGCGCACCGTGGCAATAAGCTCCTTGTCTGTGCGCAGGATCTCCTGCTCCTCCACTGCAATCTGCTTCTTGCGCTGCACGACCTCAATCTCAATCTCTTCTTGCCGAATCTTCTGCTGCTCACGGGCCCCTTGTAGCTCATAGGCCAGCTGGGCCTCAGCTGTCTGTGGCAGAAGTGTAGTCAGCATGAGGCTAGTTGCCAAGTCTTGAGCCCTGAGCCCCAACCCGGGTGACCTATGGCTTCTCACCTTAATATTGACTTCCTCACTGAAGGCTGACTTTTGCAGCTCAAAGGCTCGCTTCGAGTCAGCGATTTTGGTGTCTGCCATGAATTTCACGTCCAGCATCTCCTTCTTGCACTCAGCTTCCTGGCAGCAGGAGGGGCAGGTGCTAAGGGTCCTCTGAGAAACTGTGGTCTCACCACCCCTGAGTACCCTGTCCCTGGGGGCGAGAAGGAAAGCCCACATACCCGGATACCTGCGTCCCGCTCAGCCTCAGCCACACCAATGTCAGCATCTCTCTGTACCACAGCAGTCTGCGTCTTGCCCAGGGAGCTCAGGTAGTCCACTTTGTCATACACATCCTGGGGAGGGAAGGGGAATCATCCCTAGGAACAATTTTAAGCACAGTGTTTCCCCTCCTGTCAAGCACCCCCACTCCCAGATGGTCACGGGGGCTATAGCCTTCCCATCAACTGCACCTTGATGGTGAAGCTGAGGATCTCAATGCCCATTCGGCCGACATCAGGGGCTGCTACCTCCCGCACCAGCTTGGCAAACTGGTCCCGGTCCTGATAAATCTGCTCCACAGTCAGGGTTCCTGGGGGCAGAAGGATCATGAGCTGGCTCCCCAGGGACCTAGCCAGTTAGGAAAGGGAGGAGGCATACAAGTTGAGGTCTGAGTGTATGCAGGGGTTGTGCAGTCTAAGCAGGGTCTTCCTGGCTTCTTCTTACAGTGTTTAGCATCATGCTTCCTTCTGTAAACTCCAGGCTGGGTGAGAACAGTCTTCTAAACAGCACTAGGTGCCTGACCAGACTACCAGCCCCTCACCCTCCTCCCCAATGCCCTTCCCTTCACTCATGTCACCTAAAGTTCTGCAAGGACAACCTGAAGGAAAATGTTTCAGCTTTCCATCTAGAAACCTCTGTGGGCCTGGAGGACCCCCCTGCCCCATCCTGCCCTCCTCCCTGGCCCTGGCTTGGGGACCCTGTGAGGCTCCTCAAAGGCAACAGAAGGGTCTCTTGGTTGGGCAGGGTCTCACCAAGGATGGAACGCAGGTGCCCCTCCAAGGTCTGCAGGACGACATTCTTGATGTCCTGTACATTCTTGCCCAGGAACTGCTCACAGGCTACAGCTAGGAGCTCCTTCTCCGTCATGATCTTCACCTGCCAGTGGGCACAGAGGTGCCTGAGCCAGGCTGGAGGGAGGCAGATGGAGGGCCCAGACCCAGGTGTGGAGAACAGTGTCTATGTCCCTCCCCTCCTCGCTCAGAGTGGAGGCCTAGGGGCTGTGGGAGGGGGTGAAGCCTGTCTGAGGCCTCTAGTGCAGATAGCACACAAGAATTTTCACACTTAGAAGTTCCATCCTCATTGGCAGCTCCAGACCCTGATATGGCCTCTCTCCTGGGCACGTGGGGCTTGCCTCTCCAGCCCATTTGTTATTCCCTCATGAGCCAATTCCTCCCCTTGCTGGCTCCCCACAAGTGGGAGACGTGAAGACTGAGGGGCAGAGAATGCAAAAAGGACAATGAGCAATAGGGACAGAGACAGACCAGGAAAGAGCACCTAGGCAGGCAGGGGACAGGTCCAGGGGGTGCCACCCAGGGTGGGTATTCTCTTGCCTTTCCTTCCCGAGGTAGGGGGCCAACAATCTCCATACCAGAGGCCTACAACATTGTTGAATCTCCTGGCCTGTGAAGTTGACAGGTGCACTAGGGCAGGAAGGCCCTCACCCAGGCACCGAGCTGGGAATATAACACAGTCTCCGACTCTGAAGTCCAGAGTCTGCCTCACATGGCCTCACCCTCTGGTCCCCACACCTCCAGCCCCCAACCCAGGAAGCGGGATAGGGCCTGGATTCTGGGGCTTGGCATTTCCGACACCTGCAAAGAATGGGGTTGGGTTAGTGAGACAGGAGCCCCAGCACTGGTTTTGTCCCTCGAGGCCCGCTGAGGAGAAAAGGGGTGTTCTGTTAGTTCTGCTGAGTGGCCAAGAGGCCAAGAGAGCATGTTCCAGTGGTGATGACTCTCTTTTGGAAGGGGGGGCGGGGGCAGTGGTGCTGGAGAGAGACTGCCCCTGGCTGCCGTCCTCTCCTCCCGCCCCAAATCCCAGCACAGGATGAGGCAGCTCAACGGTCATGCGCAGGGCTGCTGAGTTACTATACCTGGGCGACACCCGTCACAGTTAAAGCTACCCCCTCGGCCGTCTCTACGTCCTCGCAGCGGGGCTGTAACGTCATAATCTCTAGGGAAATCCTGCCAAGAAATGCAAAACAGGGGCATAGGTCTGGGGCCTAGGGCCTAGGGTGAGGGGAGAGTCCAATACCTCACTGCTGCAGCTGGGATGGGCCAGGGATGTTGTTGCAGAGGAAGGTGGGGAGGATACCCCGGGGCTTAAAGCTGGGAGTATGTGTGAAGGGGATGGGTGGGAAAGCAAGGCAGAGTTGTGCAGGTGGCTGCAGCGGAAGGAGTGTGAATGTGCTACCCAAGTTTACACATGTCCTCTGTTGAAACAGCCTGGCTTGAAGAACAGAAAGAAGAAGCAGAGAAGTGGTTATGGTTGTCTGGGCTGCTGGGAGGGTGGGGAGAGTCCAAGAATAGCTGTATGTGTACGTCACAGGACAGCACATAAGTGCTGATACTCCAGGCTGTGCTATGTAGACTGCCCACGGGTGCCATCTGAACCTCCCCGAGGGGCCCTTACCTGTTCCCTGGGTCTGCTCAGTACTCTAGGACACTCCAGCAGGTTGCCTAGAAAGCTCTGCCTGGTAGCCTGGCTGGCTGGGAATATACCCTCTGCTGGGCCAAGACGAGGGGATCCTGCATCTGCCCCTTGCTAGGGAAGCCCTGCCTGATCTCTCTACCTGCCAACAAGCTATGAAGTGAAGCCTAACCTCTGGGTTGGGCCTAGGTGGTCAAGTTGGGAATGGGGTCACAGTGGAGCTTCCTGGCCCAGACAATCTGAAGCCTCAAGGGTCCGTATCACCCAGCTTAAAAATGGATCTGGGCATTTGCAGTTATTCCAAGTACAGTAGTGGATTTGGAGGTGCACAGGGCTGCTCTCGGCTGGATGTTGAGGGAAGCCAGGGCCCTGCTCACTCCACATAAAGTGGTCCGAGCTTCTCAGGCCTCTGCACTGAAGCCCACCCTCTCAAGGCTGCAAGGGGCAAATGAGATGGGGTGGTCCCCTTCCTAATCAGAGATGGCAGGATGGGTGAGGAAGGGACTGGTGGTACTTTTTGCCTGAAAAGGCTGAAGGGCATTGACATGCAGAAGGAAGTGGATGGGCAGGATCAAACTTAGGTCTCTTCTAGCCTGGGGACCCAGCAGCATGCAAGCTCTGAGGGAGCAGGGGCTTTGTAATATAAATTTTTTCTTTCTTTCTTTTTTTTGTAAATATTTTATTTATTTTTTAGAGAGAGGAGAAGGGAGAGAGAAAGAGATGGAGAGAAAGTTCGATCAGGTACCTCCTACAAGCCCCCAAATGGAGACCTAGCCTGCAACCCAGACATGTGCCCTCACTGGGAATTGAACCGACAACCTTTTGGTTTGCATGCCGGTGCTCAACCCACTAAGCTGCACCAGCCAGGGCTCTTTTTTTCTCTTATAAAATTTTTTTCTTCAATGTATCTATTAATCTTAGAGGGAGAGGAAGAGAGAGAGAGAGAGAGAGAGAGAGAGAAACTTTGATTGCCTCCCATAAGAGCCCTGACCAAGGATCAAACCCCAACACTTTGGTGTATGAGATAATGCTCCATCTGAGCCACACTGACCAGGGCAGGGGCTTTCTGATGTTCACTGCAGCATTCACAGTGCCTGGAACCAAGAAGGTGCTCAGTAGAGAGTTGGTGAATGAAGCAATGAAGATGGGAACTTGCACATTACAAAGAGAGCACTTGGAGTTACTAAATGCTCTAGTCTAGGAATGAATTTCATCAGCTACACCCGCACGGTAATAAAGAGTGAGACACCATGTCACTTGCTTTTCAAAGTGAGATTATATTCATAATAAAGCTTGAGTTTCTCTAGCACTTCCTTTCCAAAAATCCCAAAGGGCCATCATACTGTTTTACTTGCCTTTCCAATACCCCTACAAGGCACAGAGAGGGCATGATCCTCTCCATTTCACAGATGGGGAAACTGAAACCCAGTGACAAGAGATCTGCACAAAGGCCTTTCAACAAAGAATTAGGGGCAGGAAATGGCCAAGACTCTTTTGCCCAGGCCTGTCAAGGAGATTGAAGGGGACCAAGGGGCTGAGTGAGTAGAACTCCCCATGGGACCCATCTTCTGGCCTTTCAGGACAGAGGGCTAGGGCTTCATACTAGGGTGTCGGCCTGGAGAAGAGGCTAGCAAGGGGCTCCCTGGACCTGGAGGACTAGGACTTCATCAGCTATAGATAGGACTGAACCTGCCCCAATTGGGCAACCCAACTCTGTCACCTAAGGGCATGTGTCTCCTGCCTCATTACTCCCACTTTAGGCTTGGAATGTAAGGACACCCGCTGGCAGACTTTGGCAGAGCTGCCAGAATCCCTCGCTCTTTTCCCACTAGCAGCCCCAGTGGGTGAGGGCAAGGGAGCTGGGATCTATAGGGACCTATCCTGGCACCCAAGGCAGCAGAGGTGGGAGCAGAGGGGAGAGAGGCACACTCTCAAGAGGGGAGTCCATCCAGCTCCTGCCTGCCAGGCCCCACAGGGCATGAAGAGAGAAAGTTAGACACAGAGGAGGAAGCAGGTGGGTTATTACCTGTGCAACCCCTGTTACGAATAGCGGGACCCCCTCCGACGTCTCAATATTCTCACAGCGACACAGGATGGTCATAACCTCCAGAGACAGTCTGAGGAGCAGCCAGGGGTAGGGAGAGGTAGGGACAGGAAGGGGTAGGAGGGGACACAGCAAACACACACAGTGGTTACCAGATAAGCATGGATGCCTGATGTCTAGGGGCAGGGTTGCTCTCCACACTTCATCCCCCCACTACCAGTTCAGCCTAGAGCTGTAGGAGAGCAGAGACACCCACTTGCTGACTTGAGGTCTCTTCTCTAGCCCCTGCACCCTCCCAAGGAGTTGCTGCTGGGCTGGGGAAAAAGCCTGTTAATGCCCTGGACCTATGATGTAAGGCTAGTGCACAGGACACCCAGTTTGCTCACTACCTGTTCCCCAGGAGATTTCTAGCATGATCTAGGAGACTTGGCCTCAGCTCCAAACCCAAACACAGGCCAACCTGTTTTCCCAGAAATTGGGAGGGGGAGGCCACTCTGGAGATGAATGAGCCACAGCAAATACCAAATCCTGTTTGGGGCGCATGCCCTCAAGGTCTGTGCTACATATCACTAAGAAGGCAATTCAGTGCCAAAAAAGCCCAAAGAAAAATTTGGATTTTCTTATTTGGGGGTGGGATGGGAGTGTCTAGGAAGGCTGGGGGAGAAAGTATGGCCCTGTCAGAATATTCACAGGGAAAACTAGGAGATGACAGAGCAATTCACTTTGGAAATTTCCAATGTTGGACTTAGGAAGAGAAGAGTCATGGCAAAGAAAACAGGGCACCTGGAAGCTACTTGGCCCACCCTGGCTGGGCCTCCCTGGGGCAGCATGTATGCGAATGTGTGTAGGGCAGTGGTCTAGGCAGAGGCCAGGCTGTGGACAGCGTGGAAGGTTTCCCTCAACCAGAGGAAGGGAGGACAGAGACTGAGGCTGGAGGAGCAGAAGCAGGTGGGCTGGGATGAGGGGTGATGGGGAGCCCCAACCTCAATTCTCACATGCTAGCCCTGGGGGCTCCAGCCATGCAGGTGTGCAAAGGCTGCCTTCTTTCAAGCCCCTACATCCAGCACCCTTGGGCCTGAGAGGACTCTAGACCTGGCTCAGACAGGAACCCACCAAACTCTCTTCTGGGGAAGGAGGAGAGAGGGAGGGAAGGAAGGAGGGAAGGAGGGAGGCTGCAGCTCAGATGCCAGGGTTGGAGGAATTGCTCAGGTAAGGAGAGAGCTGCCTACACCGTGATAGTACAGGAAGTGGCAGCAAAGTGCAGCAAGAGGGACTTTCACTGAGCATTCTGGAGAAGAAAAGCTGACACTGAGAGTCAGTGACATGTAGGTTGGCTATGGAAAGTACCTTGAAAAGGACATGGAGGATGCAGGCTAGCTTAGAAGTCTGTAGTCTGACCTGAGAGGCTCTTGCTGGCCTAGGGAAATAAAGGCCTCATCTTGTAGATGTCCCCCAAGCAGATTAAGGGTCGGGGAAGGGTATGTCTCCAGAACAGGGCCCAAGGAGAGGGGCTGCAGACTCAGAATGCCCAGAAACTGGGACCACAGAGAGGATGCTGAGCCTGGATGTGTGAGATCAGTTTCCTAGGACAAAGTACAAGGCCCTCCACCCCTCACTTCCAAACCTGCTGTCAGAGAAGCTTGGTCCTGTCTTGGGAAGGGCACCAAGAATGTGGAGAAAGAGCTGCAGAGTTGTTGCCCCAGCAGTGGATGCCCACACAGGACTGGTCTCTGGGCAAGTTGAAATTCTCTGGGCCTGGCTGTACATGGAGGTGTTCAGACAAGATATTCTATTGTCCCAGGACTGCATGGCATATGGGGTGAGCTGGCAGTGCCTCTGGAAAGGACAACCCATGTTTTCTGGCAGGCCAGCTGGAAGCCAGTCAAGAGTGCCTAGGAGCCTCCTGAGAGAAAGTTGTGACCAGTATTGACTATTATCTGACATCTTTGGACTTGGGCCAGCAGAGTGCCCCAGGATCCTACCCAGGCAGAGCAAAGTGAGGGGAGAGATGGGAGAGTGGAAGGGGTTACTAGGCAATCACTGAAGTTAAAAAGCCGTGACATGCTTCCCATGCCCCTGACCCTAGCCGACACCCTCAGACTCTCCAGAGCCCTACACACTGATAGCTCGGTGCAGCCACGGGACTTCTCTCTGCTGTCCGGTGGGGCTGGGGTGGAGGGGGATTTCCACTGGAATCTCCATCACTTCCCCTTCAGGATGACACCCCCTGCCCCTACATGACACACCTTCACAGCTATGCTGCCCTTGTTGCCTGGGTCTTGGCCTGGAAGGATCTGGGCCCCTCCCCCAATCTCCCATAGTCAGAAAGGGTGTGATGGTGGAAAGGCGGCTGGCATGCCTCATCTCCTCCTGGGTCAGCAGTGAGGGTGGCAGGAAAGGTCCAGTTAAATCTGGCCCTGCCAGGGGCTCTGGGGGAGCCAGCAGGTGTAGTCTGATGGTGGCCCCTCTGGGGAGCTGAAATATCCCTTCCACACTGATTTAGGAGGGTCTTCCCACAATAATTTAAGAGGTCCAGACCCGTCTTGTGTACCCTGGCACTAATTCCTTGGATCTCCACCCCTCTCTAACCAACAACTGCCTGCACAGTCCTGGGGCCTGCAAAAGTGATGGTGCACGTAAGGGATCTCTTCAGCCTTTCTTCTCTCCCTAGACCCACTCTGAACAGGGTGTATCATTAAGACTTCACAATTAACTTTGAGCTAGAATCAGGGCATTAGGATTCTCCCTGGGTAGGACCCTGAATTCTCTGGGACAGAAGTAATACCTCCATTGGAAAAAAAGCACACCCACTAAGGAAAAGGTACCCACGGACAAAACTCCAGCATCCCCCTGCAACCCATTTTGCCTGTTTCTTAGGAGATCCTCCACCCCCAGAATGAAATGTGGCAAGTGGTAGATGCCCTAGCTGACCTGTGGAGTGAAAGAGGAAGGCTGGAAAGGCCTTTGTCCACCAGATAAATTCCCTGATCCCCCAGACCCTTACCTCTGAGTGTCGGAGATACACCACCAGGCCCAGGCCCAGCCGCCAAACACGTACTGCTTATAGTCTGAACCGCAACAGCCCCCTGGAGAGCAAAGCAAAACATTGTGGGTCAGCTGGCTTTTGGGTTTGTCTATCCCGCTCTTTCCAACAGCAACCCTGGGCCTTTACCTGCTAGAACACTTAACAAATCCCACTGTTGGATGCCAGATACTGAGGTTACACAAAAGAGGAGACATGCTCTTAAGGGTCTTGGAATCTAGTTTGGCGGACAGGCAATTTGCATAAAAAGGAGGCTACCGCCCTGGCTGGTGTAGCTCAGTGGATTGAGCGCAGGCTGTGAACCAAAGTGTCGCAGATTTGATTCCCAGTCAGGGCACATGCCTGGGTTGCAGGCCATGACCCCCAGCAACCGCACATTGATGTTTCTCTCCCTCTCTCTCCCTCCCTTTCCTCTCTAAAAATAAATAAATAAAATCTTTTTTTTTTTTAAAAAGGAGGCTACCCAATGAGTAGGTCAGAATGTAAGTGCTTTGAGAGAACTGAAGAGGTCAGTGGGCAGGAGTGAGCAAAAGAAACCTCCATCTCCCATTCAACCATTCATTTAATAAAGAATGAGAGTATTTTCTGTGCTAAGAGTACAGAAATGAAGATTAGTCCTGTTTTGAAGAAGGTGAGACTCGGAGGAGGTACCTTTTCCTGAGATGACTATAATACCATGCTATTCACCCATTATCAGGGCAAATGTACATGGAGAGGGAACGCAGACCCCAACCCCTGTCCCCCCCACTCCACACACACACACACACACACACACACACACACTGGGAGAGTGAGGGAGGGAGTCTTGAGCCAAGATGGGAGCCTTGCTCAAGCCTGGCAGACAGATCTCATTGAGGCTGGTCCTCTATTCCCAGTGTTTCAGAGTGACTTTATTCCTCTGTGGGAGCAGATGGGGAAGGCAAGACCTCAAAACAAAGGCACACTCATAATACCAGTGGGAGAAGTGAAGAAAAGGGCAAAGGTCTAAAATAGAAGTAGTTGGCCCTGGCTGATGTGGCTCAGTGGATTGAGCACCACCAGCCTGGAAACCAAAAGGCTGCTGTTCGATTCCCAGCCAGGGCACATGCCTGTGTTGCAGGCCGAGTCCCCAGCTGGGGGTGTGACAGAGGCAACCAAATGATGTTTCTCTCCCTCTCTTCCTCCTTTCCTCTAGCTCTAAAAAATAAATAAAATCTGAAAAAAATTTTAAAAAGGAAGTGGTTCCTGGAAACTATGTATCTAGGTATCAACTACAAACAGAATATTGAATCTGGCCTGGATCCAGGTTCTTACTGCAGACATGTTTGGCATGCTGTCTGTACAGAAGTGAGAAAAATCAGTTCCTGAATTCTTGTTGTGAATCCTCTGGCAAATGCCAAAGTTATTCAAGTTCATGAAGACCTTTGTAAAAACTGGAGGGACAGTTCACTTATAGTGCAAATATATGTACAGGAAACACGACTCACAGGAAATGTGACTTGTATATTTGAAAACAAAACAGTTCTGGCTGGCTGGTGTGGCTCAGTGGATTGAGTGCCAGCCTGCGAACCAAGGGGTTGCTGGTTCTGTTCCAGCTCAGGGCACATGCCTGGGTTCTGAGCCAAGTCCAGCCCCCGTGAGGGGTGGCCTGGAGGCGACCACACATTGATGTTTCTCTCCCTCTCTTCTTCCCCCCTCTCTAAAAATAAATAAAGAAAAAATATTTTAAAAAACAAGACCAAAACAAAGGAAATGTGATTTGGGAAAAAGCCAGTGGATGCCATCATTTCCATGTTCACAAACTGGGGTTTTCAGAACAGCCTTAGGGTATTGCCCCCCAAGGTCAAAGGTCAAGGATAGTTTCCTGTAGCTGAGTTACAGTGTCTGTGAGGACCCATGGCAAGAGACAAGGTGCTGGTAAGGGAGGGGCAGATCACAGGATCACAATTTTCAGGCCAAGGAAAGCCATGTCTGTGTGTATAAGTATGTGTCTGAGAATGCCGGGGGCCACATAGGGATTTAAACCAGGGAGCAACAACACTACATTTGCATTTTAGAAATACTACTTTGGGGGGTACAGGGGGGAGGGGAGAGAAGGGGGGAAATGGGACAACTGTAATAGCATAATCAATAAAATATATTAAAAAAAAAAGAAATACTACTTTGCACGAGGAAGAAGATACTGGGGTCAGGGAGACTGAGTAGAAGCCTCTTGCAGTGACCTAGGCAAGACATGGTGGCTGAGAGATAACTTCTAGAGAACTTTCTGTTCGAGTGGAAATGTTCTCCAGCTGTGCTGTGCAATAACGGTAGCCACTAGCCACGGGTGTCTATTGAGCACTTGAAATGTGGCTGGTATGACTGAGAAAATGAATTTTAATTTAATTTAAATTGAAGTGGCCACATGTGGCTAGTGGCTACAATCATCAGTAGAGCTCTACAGTCCAGGTTTGGGTGGGTGGTGAAGCCAGAAACCAAAAGAGAACCTCAAACTGGAAAGTTTTGATGAGTGGAGGCGAAGGAGCAAAGTCCCCAGGAATGCAGAGGGCCTTAGGTTTGAGAACCGGCATCTGGGACATTTCACTGAACAGCCAAATCAGTTTCCTGGGGCTGCTGCTGTGCATAGTGGGGAAGTGGCTGGGCCAGAGGTCCAGGGAGCAAAGATCAGCTCCTGTGTGAGCAAAGGTGGGAAGAGGAGGTCTTAGGTCTCTGTTTCTCTGTGGAGAAAATAACTGCTCGCAGGGCTGCTGTTCAATGGAAGCTGTTGCAGTGGGGTACAGGAGCTCTAAGGATAAGCAGTCAGTCTGAAACCTAAACCATGTTGGGATTCAGTGAAACTGGAAGAGGGTCAAAAATCAGTTTGTTTCACTTCTTCTGGCCTGGTGGCGGCTGAGGCCTGCTGCCTCCAACCAGCTCCAGGGCACTCTTCAATGTGCTGGGGGAAGGAGGTGGTAGTGCTGACCCCTAGTGGGCTAGGGGGATGCTAGGGGTGGAGGTTGGAGGAACGTCCACCCTTTACCTTTAATTTAGTTTTTGACCTTGGGAGCAGGCTGCCACAGCTCAAGCTGGGTCTTGGCCAAGGGCAACATGGCTAGGTTCCCAGGGGTAGCAACAACAGGAAGTTGGGATTGCCAGACTGCCCTGCCCCCAGAAGCCTCTTCTTCTGGAAGGCAACTTCCTCCCAGCTTCCTGGTTGCACTGAGCCAGAGCACCACTCCTAATACAGGACATTTAGGTGCCCCTTCCTTGCCTGCTTTAGCTCCCACTCTCTTCAGACCTGAAAGTTTTTCCTAATTTTATCTCACTTTGTCTAAGCCAACTTGCTTTCTTTTGTCTGTCCTTAACCAAGCTGAAGAATCACAGAATGCCCCTAGATAACCTCTGCTCCACTCTGAGTCCCTCTCCAGACATACTTTGCTTTCTCAGGAAAACTCCCTTCCCCTTCTTGCCATTCCCTTTTCCACTTCCTCTTCTTATTAGTGCTCATTCTACAGGGGGGGGGGTGGCCTTTTTTGGGGCCACAAAAGCCCTCAGTAGTCCAGCAATGCTTGAATGTCCATAAAAGCATTTTATGCTAAGCATTTGTTCTGTACAAGAAACAAATTATATAAAGTTACCAAAATATTAGCTCTGGCTAGTGTGGCTCAGTGGATTGAGTGCTGGCCTACAAACCAAAGGGTCGCTGGTTCGGTTCCCAGTCAGGGCACATGACTGGGTTTCAGGCCAGGTCCCCAGTTGGGGGTGTACAAGAGGCAACCACACACTGATGTTTTTCTCCCTCTTTCTCCCTCCCTTTCCTCTCTCTAAAAATAAATAAAATACTTAAGTTTACTACATAGTATAAATTAAATAATGTCTCCAGTATAAATCTAATGATAGGCTTAATTTTTTTTTAAAGATTTTATTTATTTATTTTTAGAGAGGGAAGGGAGGGAGGAAGAGAGAGAGAGAGAAACATCAATGTGCGGTTGCTGCGGGTCATGGCCTGCAACCCAGGCATGTACCCTGACTGGGTATCGAACCTGCGACACTTTGGTTCGCAGCCCGCGCTCAATCCACTGAGCTACACCAGCCAGGGTAATAGGCTTAATTTCAAAGTAGTGATGAACATAAAGGATTTTAAAGGTATTACGACATATACAGTATGGGAGGAAAATATCTGCTAATACTACCATGGACTGTCACTGACATTCATACTACTACCATGGACTGTCACTGACATTCATAATCATTGGACATGCTAAATATAAAGGCACTTTTCTCTGCATCCAAATGCACAGACCTCTCAATTCTATCCACAGTCCCTAGGTTAGGAACCTCTGACCTGCCCTGGCCATAGGTCAGTTGGTTGGACATTGTCCTGTAAACTGAAAGGTCTTGAGTTCGATTTCTGATCAGGGCACATGCTTAGATTGTGGGTTCAGTCCCCAGTTGGGGCATTCAAGAGGTAAGCAATTATGTTTCTCTCTCACATTGATGTTTCTCTCCCTTCCTCTCTCCCTCCCTTCCCCTCTCTCTAAAATCAATATGCATGTCCTCAGGTAAGGATTAAAAGGAAAAAAAAAAAGAACCTCTGACCTGTTATAGAAATGAGAAAAAGATGTATGGTATTTGGATTTGCCTTTTAAAATCTGAAAATAGAAATACAGTAGAGGTTTTACAGAATGGAGGAGGAAGGTTAGACAACCAGAAGGACCTCCAGGCTTCTCTGGTGAGAAAGATGACCATGAGCCCTGGCTGGCATGGCTCAGTGGGTTGGGCATCATCCTGCAAAGAGTTGCTGTTTTGGTTCCCAGTCCTGGTTGGGACACATGCCTGGGTTGCATTACAGGCCTGGTCCCTGGTTGGGGCACATGCAAGAAGCAACCGATATTGATATGTCTCTCTCACATCGATGTTTCCCTTTTTCCCTATCTCCCCCTCTGTCTAAGTAAATAAATAAAATCTTTAAAAAAAAGATGACCATGAGATATATCAGCATCCTTCTTCTGAAATCGGGCTTACTTAGATGCTGTTGGACTTAGATATAGGACCAAGGTAGGGCAGGGCTCTCAGTAGTTGCTCTGCTCCACTGGGAGTCCATGTGCAAGAGGGAGCTGCACCTCACTTTGCTCACCTCAGATCCCAAGGTACTGTTATGTTAGGGATCATCCCTCCCTCTTCCCTTGCACCTTCCTTGACTCCAGAGCCCTCAACTTTCAGCATGGCCTCCTCTCCCCACCCCTAGAACAGCATCCAAACTAGCACTGCACTGGCCTTTGGCAAGAGGGCCAGGTTTCTGACAACTGTAAGGTACAGGTCCAGGGCAGCCTAGCTCAGGTTTTCCTTTCATCCCTCTCTAAAGATTCTGCAAATCGTGAAAGATCGGCAGTTCAATTCCCAATCAGGGCACATGCCTGGGTGCAGGTTCATACAGAAGGCGACCAATTACTGTTTCTCACTCACACCGATATTTCTCTCCCTCTCTTTCTTTCTTCTTTCCTTCCCCTCTCTTTAAAATAAAAAAGTAAATTTAATTTTTAAGAAAGAAAGAAAAACAAAGTGCAGATTCAGTTTCTAAAAGACTGTTTTAGGAGTAGGGGCTGGGAGACTGGTCCAGGTCTTGCAGAGGTAGGTGCAAGTTTGGCCTCAGTGTTCTCTGGGGATCTACCTCCTGATCCCAAGTCAATCCCAGGCATTTAGTAAAGTGAAGTAATTGTATCTCCCCCACAGGAGTAAGATCCTGATCAGGGTGAGTGGGTATTTCCCATCCCAGTGAAGAGACTGATTTTGAGATCCAGATTAAGCGAAAGACCATGATCTGGGGTAAAAGTTTCCAGTGGATTTATCAATCCTCCCCAAGGGTGGGCAGCTATAATACATGGTTTAGCCTAGCAGCGTCTACACACTTCTGTAGCAAGCCCTAAAATTCTGCACACAGGCTGAAAATTGGCATTGAGAGTGGAAAGACGCCAGGCCTCCAAGCTGTCAGAAACCATGGAGCCTCCCCAGCACCTGTGAACCAGGGCTGCTGCTGCACAAACTGGTGCCTCGAAAGGCTTCAGCCACCTTCCAAAAAACCCAAACATACAATTAAAAAGGCAGCCTTAAAACAAGATGCCTCTTCCTCCCCAATACTGCAAACCCTAAGCCCGCACCCAAACGTACAGAAATTATGGAGCCTGCAGCATTTTGCAACGGGAGTGTCACAACCCAGAACACGGTTTCTCAACCTTTAGAGGCCGCCCCCGCGTCTCCCGGAACACAAAGCCAGGAAACCCCAGCAACCCCCAGCCTACTGGGGATAACTGGTCAGACAGGGCCAGGAGAAATGGTGTGTCCCTGGGCTCCTCCCACGGTAGGCACTAGCTCTCCAGAGCTACACGACCCAACCCCAGTCTCGGGCGCTGGAATTCAGCCAAACCGCCGTTCCACTCCCTCCCGGAATCCCAAGGCTTCAGTTTGGAACCCTCAGGGCCATGTAGGGGGGGCACCCTGCCTAGAGGGGAGGCGGAGAAAGAAGGGATAAACACGGGAAAACACGCAGTGAGGGAGGAACCGCTGGTGGTTGCAGGGAAGCTCGAGCACACAAAACGTGAGTATGTGGGACCCTCGCGGAAGGGTCTCAGATGCGGCCCGAAGCGTGGTGGTCTCAGGCCTGACACTCGGCGACCTCTCCACGACACTGCCCTCCATCCTCGGGGCCCTTACCTTGCCTACCCTTCCCCGTTGGCTCCCCAGCCGTGGCCTCCCTCCTCATCCACCTTCCCAGGCACAAACCCCTACCCCCTCCAACACCTTCCGGACTGCGCAGCACCGACCCACCTCCCTTGCTGCCCCCTCACCTGAAACCACCAGCGCCTCGTTGGGCCCCACCGTGTGGCAATTGCCCATGGCGCGGGCGGGACGGAGGGCCCTCAGAGACCTAGGCAGCAGCAGCGGCAGCAGCAGCAGGCAGCCCGCAAAAGCCCGCACGGCCAGCCGCGCCCAGCCTATCCCACCACCCCCCGCGGCGCCCCTCCGCGGCCGCAGCCCCGCCGGAAGTGTGGCCGCGGAGGGCGGGGCCCGCACAGTGAGAAAGGCAGCAACGCGCGCGAGCCTCCGCAGTCGACGCGCTTTATTTCACGCGGGTCGGGATCGTGGGCCCCAGCCCTAAAGCTCCGCGGAAGGCATCCGTCTGCTCCTACGGGTCGCCTCGATAACAACCGCCCTACCCTGCCTCACCTCCCAGCACCCATCTTTCAGCAGCCGGCCCAGGAGCCGGACTGTGGGGGTCCACATCTTCGCTTTGAGACCTTGGGTGAGTCCCTCACTGCTGCCTAACCCTGTTTCTGTAGAACAGGGATAATTTAACTACCTAACTACATGGTTGCAAAGGACCCAGTTTAGTGATTCTCAGTGTTAGCAGTACATCAAATTACCAACTCCCAGGCCTTCATCCAGAGTTGATCAGCATCACTGAGGGTGGGGCCTGGAAATATGAAGAGTGGCATGTTACACACACACACACACAGACCCTCAAACTTGGCTTACTGTCATTCTCAGCAAGAAATAATCACCCATTATTTCCTTCCACTGGGAAAAAAGCTGTCCCAGTCATACCTTGAAACCTCAGAAAATAACTGCAGAGGTAAAAATTGTACACTCCTCAATGGCCATGGACTGGCACACAGCTAAAATTTTTAAGGGCCACCAAGTGCCAAAGAAAGCATCCCAGCCTGGGGGTGAGGAAACCTGGGGCTCAGGTTCAGCTTTAAACCAAGTTCAGTGTGTGACCTTAGACAAGTCTGGTGAGCTCTGAGGGCTAGGGTAGGGTTCGGAAACTGTAGGCTCCTCAGGGTGGGGACTGCTCTGGTGGTGTCCCTGGGTCTTCAGGCTGGGAGTTTTCATCGGATTCAGCATCCTCCCTTGGCCCAAACCCTGCCAGCCTTTTGCTGGCCTCCCACAGCCGGTGAGCTGCCCGGTCGTCTCTGGCAGCTGGAAGCACCTCTTCCACATGGCAGTTGGCAAAGTATCTCCCACTGAGGGGCTCAATGCCCTCCTGCAGAGCACAGTACAGAGGGGTCTGGGCACCCCCTCCTGGTGCCCGGAGCACCAGCCAAGCCAGTGGGCGCAAAAGTGGGCACAGCCATCCAGGAATGTGGCGCAGGAACAACTCTGAGTTCACGGGCCCTGTAGACAGGAGAAAGGAAGGAATGGGGAGAACAGTGGGTGAGGGCCTAGGGTAAGAGCCATGAAAAACGGGCTAGAAGGGAGTGGGAAAACAGAGTCTAGTTTCAGGGAGACCAGGGTAGTATATAATGGGCATATTCAGGGCCCCCAGAAGGTGATTCCACTCGTTTCAACAGAAAGCCTCTTTTTTCTTCATCCAAACTCCTTGTACATCCCCATCTCCCAGATTTTGCTCATGCTGTGTCCCCTGTGTGGTACAATTCTGTCTCTCTGCATCTTCTAGCCAATTCCTTTTTCTTTGTCTAACCAAAAAAGATTCATTAACACATACAGTAGACCAGACTATCTTTTGGACATTACAGATATGGAGTATAATAAAGGCTTGATAAAGATTACTTGTGATTATTATAATTATGGATGAGCCACAGGCAATGACCATCTGAAATACAGTATGGTAACATGGTTAGGGCAGATTTTGTTATCCTGTAGCCTATTCCCTAAAGGCAGGGGTGGGTCTTATGATCCAACCCATCTCTATACTGCATCTCTTGTCATTTTCCTGGTCTCACTCTGCTCAAGCTACACCAGACTCCCTGGTCTTTCTTAAGCACACTAGACACTTCTGCCTCAGGGCCTTTGTACTTGCTATTTGCTCTGTTCTTTGCACACTTCTCCCCAGAAAGCCACACGGCTCATTCTCTCATTTCCTTTAGGCCTCTATTAAAATGTCACCTTTTCAGAGATGTCTTCCTTCACTGCCATAGAGAAAATGGCACCCTGTCATTTCATATTCCCCTTAACCTATTTTATCTTTCTCCATAGCACTTTATCACCACCTGCTGCTGTGTATTTTTATTAGCAGTCTCTCTCTCCCCTAAACTAGAATGTAAATGTTACAAGGATAGGGTCTTTGTTTTGTTCACTGCTATATTCCTAGCACTGGGATTAATATATGGTACATAGTAGGCACTCAGTAAATGCTTCTTGAATGAATAATCATTAGCTATCATCATCATCATCATCATCATCATCTTCATATTATAGTCATTTCAGCCATATGGATGATTCCTTGGGGTGAGAACCTGGGCCTTATTCATGGCCATACCCTACCCATTAGTCAGCCTCCAAGCTTGTGGTGTAAGAACAAGAACCCAGACAAAGACAGCCCGGTTCCGGGGTCATGCTTGGACCATGCTTCCTTCCTGCTCTGAGATACTGTAATTCAGTGAGAGGCTAGGGGAGCACAGGATGGGTTAAGGATAGGGGAGAGGGAATCAAAGCAAGGCAGAGCAGACAAAGAGCCAGGACTCACCTGGGTGAGCAGCATAGCAGGTGACGCCAGTGCCCTCAAGCTGAGTGGCGAGCTCCCGGGCAAACAATACATTGGCCAGCTTACTATCGGCATATGCCCGCAGCTCCTGCCGCCAGCCCACCACAGGGCGGTCCAGGTGTGTGAAGTCGAGGCGCCCTCGCCGGTGGGCAGCTGAGGATACCACCACCACACGGCTAGGGGCACATGTCTTCAACCGGGGTAGCAGCAGATGTGTCAGCAGGAAGGGGCCAATGTGGTTCACTCGTAGCAGCAGGTTAAAGGGTTCACGGGTCCGGCCACAGGAACTGATCCCTGGGGCGGGGACTAGGTGTGAGCAATTTCCCTGGAGAGATCCCTGTAGGCCTTGGTGGCCCCATCTGTGATATGGTGGTAGGGGGCATCCTTCCCATTTGTCCACTGGCCCCCAGCAATGCCTGGATGGAGGCGATGGCTGCCGCTAGCCACCCACCGCCCCCCTGCAGGGCCTGCTGCCCCTCACCGGCATTGTGGATGAGGATGTCCAGCCGTGGCTCAGAGCTCAGGAAAGCAGTAGCAAAGGCCCGCACGGAGGCCAGACTGGCCAAGTCCAAGGCCATGAAGATGACCTCATTGTTTCCACTCTCCTGTGGAGTAGCAAGGGCTGGGCTTGTTACCAGACAACTCTCTCCTCTCCCTTCTCCCCAGGCACTAAATTCTAAGAGTCTGCCTCCTACTATTACTAAGATCTGTCTCTATGCATTAGTATGACATGGATAAGAGCCAGGGGTGTCCAATCTTTTGGTGTGTCTGGGCCACACATTAAATACATTGAGACATATAATCACAAAAAGTATCTCATTGTGTTTTAAGTAAATTTACAATTTTGTGTTGGGCCGAATTCATATCCCTCACTCTGGTAGACTCTGGATTTAATCTTGACTATGCCTCTTACTAGAGTGTGACCTCAGGCAAGATACTTAATCTCTCTGAGCCTAAGTTCTCACAATGTAAAATGGGAAGCATAATAATTGTGCCTATATCATACAGTTGTTGTGAGGATTAAATGAGTTAATATATGTAAAATACTTAGAACATTTCCTGGCACACAGCAGTATGTAGGTACTTGCTATTATTATTACTCTCCCCTCTGCCTTACCCTAAAATCTACAACAGACTTCTCACTAGTCTGCTTTCATCCACTCTTGTCCTCTCCAGTCTAGGCACTGCACAGCCATCAAAGGTTGGCTCCAAAAGGCTATTCTGACAGTCCAGAGCCTGCTGAAAGCCTTTCATTGAATCTCCACTGCCCATCCTATAAAATCCGAGCTCCTCAGTAAGGTCTATTAGGGCCTCCTGAACCTGGACCTGCCCCCTTCATTTTGCTTCTTTCCCCCATACTCTGTACTCCAGCCTCATTAAACTCCCCAGTTTCTTAAATCAGACTAGCTTCTCTGTCTCAGGGCTTTTGCGTATGCTGTTTTCCCCCAGGTGTTCCCTTCCCTACTGTCTTTCAATAATATGTAACAACTACCGATCCTTAAATGTCTTTAGAACAGCAATTAACTTCTTCAGGGAAGTCCATGCCTCAGCTTGGGTCTGATGCCCCTTCCCTGTGTGGATAGAACACCTGTGCATTCTCTCTTCCATACTTAACGAACTGAGCCGCACTCTCTTCTAAGGGGCTCGATCTCCCAGAGACAATGCTCAGCCCTGTGTTCCGGTGTCTCTGTCCTCTGTAGTGTCTCTGCCCTCTGTGTACCGTCCCACCCGCCCCTGCCATCCCTCACCTGGCGGAGGTCAAAGGCAGCTGCCTCACCGCGCTCCCGGCTCCTGCAGGCCAGCACCACACGCGCTCCGCGGCGTGCTAGTTCCAGCGCCGTCATCTTCCCGATGCCGCTGTTGGCTCCTGCAGAAGGCGGGCGGGAGCCTAGCTGAGACACCGGGGCCACCGCCGCCGCCCTCCGGGTCTCCCCGCTACCCGCCCGCCCGCACTCACCCGTGACCACGGCCGTTCGGCCCCGCAGGCTCAAGATGCCGCCGCACCGCGGGGCCTTCACCAGGTTGTAGTAGATAAGCACGTAGGCGCCCAGCAGCAACCCAGCGCTCAGCAGCAGAGTCTCCATGCCGGCCGCGCCTCCGGGTTTCCGCCCAGGCCCGGCGTTGCCCCGGTACGCCGCCCGGCAGCTGCAGATCCGCCCTGTACAGGCCAGGAAGGTTGCTGGGAGCGCCTGGATCTCCGAAAGGTGGAGGTGGAGGCTGAGGCTGGCGGGAGGGACAACAGAGGTGTGTGTGCGTGCGTGTGAGCGTGGGCCCTGCTAGCGCCCCCTAGACGTGCGCCTGCGTCCTCTGGATGTGTGCTTG
Organism: Phyllostomus discolor; assembly: GCF_004126475.2. Lineage (NCBI taxonomy): Eukaryota > Metazoa > Chordata > Mammalia > Chiroptera > Phyllostomidae > Phyllostomus > Phyllostomus discolor. The sequence continues at coordinate 79,065,014 of NC_040910.2, read as the reverse complement.
TGTGAACACCTTCTAGGTGCGTGTACATTTTGGGCCCTGGGAGCGCCCTCTAGGTGTGTGCCTGCGTGAACTCATTCTAGATGCGTGTATGTGTGCACCAGCACCCCGGGAGTGCCTTCTAGGTCTGTACATGCATTCACATACCTTTTGTGTGAATGATTTTTTTGGTACATAGTGTGTCCATGGGCCCTGGGATCACCCTTCGTGCCTCTGGATCCTGTGTGTGAATCTTACGTGTTTGTGTCCATGTCGCTGAGAGGCCCTCCAGGTGTGTGCATGTATCTGTAGTCTCTTGCTTGTATGTTCTTGAGTGAACATCAAATGTATCTGTCCTTTGTGTGGTGCCCTGTAGCCAAGGGCTTGCAGGAGGGGCTAACGATGGGTGTGTGAGTCCTCTGGGTGTATGCTGCAGTGTCCTTCCTTTCTGGAGAGGTGTGTGTACATGAATGCCCTTGTGTCTGAGAGTGAGTTCTGTGCTGGATACTTTGCCCTCCATAAACAAGTCCTTCCATTCCTATCCTCATGACTTGTCCTCAGTTTCTAGGATTCTTCTCTATTCTTTCCATCGAGTCCAAGAAGTGATCCAATGTGTTCAGCATGGCACCATCCGTTAAGAGCTGTCAGGATTCTTTCCTTAGCTGTCTATATCTCCCTGCCTCTGTTCCTCACCCCCTCCACTTCTGATGGGAAGCAGGAAGAGAGTGTAACATTTATGACTTTCAGGAGGAAATTCTGTGGAATGGTTCTCACAGGTAATAGAAATGGTGAAGCTCCACCATTCAATGGGAGAAGTGACTATGGATGGGAACAGCTAGTTAGGCAAGGGTAAGGGTATTCCTGTCCAGGTGATTTGCCAGAAGAAAACAGCCTTGCTTGGGAAACCTGGGACAATTTAGTATCCATCGTTTGGCACTTACAATATGCCCAGCAATGTGGTTAGCCTTGGAAATATGGAGCAGGGCATTCAAGAGGCCCTTAAGGGCAAGGGGAAAGCTAGGAAGATAGGTAGAAGGCAGGGATGGACCTCAGATTCCTGGGGAAGTTCCCTGTTTAGCTGCACTGTAGATTCAGGGTTCAATGGCAGATACTGTGGGATAAGGCTGGGGGTGGAATATATGAAGGAAACAAATGCATTCTCCACCCCCAAGGCAAAATCCTGACAGGTCAACAGGTACTACCTACTTGAGCAATGCTAGATAGGCAGACAGGCACTCTCTAGCTAACGAGTTGGAGGCAGTCTTTAGGAAGAGACTTCCAGGGTAGTTTCTCATATAAGGCATTTAAGGAGGAAAGGATGGAATTTGGTTTAATGAGCACTCCCCAAGGCCTTACAAGTAAGGTAATGCACTAGATTTGTCTTCCAAGGAGCAGCTGTTGTAGAGAAGTGGTGACTGAAGTCATATGACCTGTGGCACATCTGGGTCTGAAGACTGGGTTTCCTTCGTGATGTTCCCCAGAGGCATCTGAATAGAGAAATTGCTCCACCCTAGATTCTAAGCCCCAGGAAGCAGGGGCCGCATATGCCTAGTTGACTGCTAATGGCAAGTCAACAAGATCCAAGTCCTAGGAAGGGCCAGACACAGAGTAGGGTCAAGTGGTACTTGAATAAGTGAATTGCTCCAGTCCCAGTTAAGGCCGACAGGGAAAGGACAAAACCAGGTGGTGTGACTTTCCTCAGAACAGATGAGTAAAATAGGATAGCAAATAACCAGAACCAAAGGCAGCCCCAACTCCTCAGTTAAAGCTTCTAGACCAGAACGCAGAGACCTCATGCCAGCTCATTTTAGTGTCTTGATTTTGGAGCCAATAGGAGCGGGGGCCTGCACACCCTTAGAATCTTGTGGACTCTGATCATGTCAAATGCTGATGGCCTCTGAACCCCCTTGAGTCACCTGCAAAGCCATACTGACAGCTCCCCTGAGCAGATGCACCTCTACCCTCCCACTTCCACCCACCCACCTTAGGCTTACTTTTCTCCACCACCTCCCCTCTCCTGATGTCCTTTGGGGCATGTGACTTGTTCAATGAGACTAGGACCAAGACCTTGAGGAGTAGTCCCTTTCAAGGGTGATGACAGGTAGGACAGACAGGCAGAAAACATAATTTGAAGTATTTTTGTTTTTTTATATACAGAATACAGGAAAGTTTCTGTAAAGTCTAAAACATTACAATTACTATGTACATTGGTACTAGTTGTGGGGTGGGAGAAGAGGAGGGAATTGGGTGGGAAGAGGAGAGAAGTGGCAAGAGAACAAAAAAAGGAGACACAACAGATTTACGACAAAAACGTTTTTGCTACAATAGACAATTTGAAGAAAACGCTCTACCACATGTAGTACTGTACACAGTTTTTAAAAACATTGAAAAAATGTCATCACTAGATGTATTTACACAAAATCCAAATACACTTTTCCTTATTTGAAATAAAATAGATGGACAGCCAGAAAAAGGATTCATTTCTCATTTGTCCATAATACACAGTAGCTACCTGTAGTGCAACCGCTGCAGAAAGGGAAAATAACTTGGAGGGTGGGAACCATGGAAGAAGGGTGGGTAGCGATATTTATATTAAATAAAACAATGATATTGTATAGATTTTGCTGTATGAAAACTGTATTTTTTCTTTTAATATAAAACTATTGTCACTGCCACAAAATAGAACAAGTTTCTGATTATTTTACAACGGCGGGCGAGGGGGAGGGAGCAGGTGGGTGGGGAATGGTTTTGTGTCGGAGGAAGTGTCCAGACCATTGGCCTTCCCCTCCCTGCCCACACTGTTCCTCAGCTCGGGTCTGCCGCTTTCCCGTGAAATGTTGAGTACAAATATATGTGCAAATGCCCCCTAGAACTTGAGAAAAGAAAAAGGATTTTTAAAAAACAGTCAAAAGGTTTTCTTCATGTCATGCAAAGATTGTAGTTGAAGGGTTTCTGGTGGAGTATAGAAAAAACCCGGGCTTGGTTTTTGTACATTTTTGCATTGCAGGAGTCTTGGGTCGGGTGGACAGGCGGGTGATGGGGTGGCCGCCAGTCCTAGGGAACGGAGTTGGAGCGCAGCACAGGGCCTTGGTGGGGCTTGAGAGAGAGCTTCTCTGCCAAGACCCCATCTTGCAGCAGGCTGGCATCACCTTTGGGCTGTTTGGTCGCAAACTCAGTGATACTAAAGACAAACTGCAGACACCCCAGCTTGATGTAGCTGCCGTGGTGCAGTAAGGCTGTGCCTTCCCAGCCGGCCCCACTGCCCCCAATCAAGCTTGAGCTGCTGGCTTTGCAGTTGCAGGGTCTTCGCTGTGGCCCCTGGGCCTGGGAACTCATCATGGCTGCCTCCTCACTTGGCTCTTCATTCTGTTTCTGGTGCCGGCGGCGCCCTGGGAAAAAAAGGATGGTCACTGGAGAGGAATAGTGAGCAGCCCAACCATCTGGGCTGTTTGTCAGATGGGTCTCTACCCTTCCCCACTTTAAGTGCTGCATAAATGGGGTGAGGGATGCTCACAAAGACTGGTGGAGTTGGAAGTCCCCAAATAGATATGTACACATAAGTGGGTGCACAGCACTTGGTTCTCCATGGCCTTCCCTGGACCCAGGAGTAAGAACCTGGCCAACGGGACCAGGAAGGCAAGACACAACACATCACCAGCAGCAAGCCAGAGCCACCCTGACCAGAGCCTTAGAAATGTGCCCCCAAATGGCAAGCTTTGTAGCCAGACGCCTCTGCTCCAACTTACTGATGACACTCTGCACTTTGGCAACAATACTGCTTGGGGGTGTTGGCGGGGTCTTCTCAGAGAAGTCACATGAATACAGCACATTGTCCACCGTTGTCCCATGCTCACTGTAGTTTAACAGCTCATAATGTTTGGTATTCTGAGGAGGAGGAGGGAAGATAAGATGTGTGGTCTGCTGCGTGGGGCCTGAGGCTAAGGGGAGAGAGGACATATGGAGAAAGCTGTGCTGCTCTACTTGGGGAGCTCTCTTTCTTCCCCAGCTGTGTCTCCTTTCTCTGTATCTTTGAATAGGGCTCAAGATTCACCTCCTCATGGAAGCCCTCCTTCTTAGTACTCCCCTCCCCCACTCCTTTATTCTGTCTCCTCTACACTGGCATATGGGATGGTGAAACTCACAGGGTTGCACTGAGGGCTTGGCTTCCTTCTATGCTGTTCCCCTTCCCTGCTTTAACCCTCCTCCCACCCACTGAGCCTGTGATCAACCTCAGGAGATATGGCAGCCCTGCTCCTGGGGAGCAGGTAGCCATAGCAGAATGCCCCTTTCACACCAAGACACTCCTCCCCCACCCTGGATGACAGGGAGGGAAGAAAAGGAGAATATCCCCAACCATCTTCCCCTCACCCAGGGCACTGAACAAAAACCTAGTGCCTGTGAGAGGCCTGAGGTTGGGCGAGCTCCCTCCCACCCCATCAGCACCCCTCACCTCATCGTAGAATATGCAGGCGTGTTTCCCAGACACGTAGTTACAGTGACCATAGTTTGTAAGGCACACGTCCATGTCAGCTCCTGCAAGGTGGCAGGAATAGAGGAAAAGGTGGGCGGAGAACAGACTGTAAGGTGTATGTGCAAGGGAGGTAAGGGGGGAAAAGGTTGGCCTCTGGGCAGGCACTAGGAGACCTTGAGGGATAGGTAGTTCAGGGCCCCCTCCTTGTATTTTTGAATTAATACGGATGTCTTTTCCACCTTCTTGCTAAAGAACAGTTGTTGCCATGAGCTGATCTGCTTTAGCACATGTGGCTGCTGTTCACAGGGGAACAGTGGACTATTGAAGAGGATGGAATATCACCTGAAAGTAAGGAAAATGTCTAAGCTAAGGGCTAATCCCTGTTTGTCCCTCTGTACGAGAGAGTGAGCTAACTAAAGCTCAGGTATATGTGATCCCCATATCTTTTTCAAAGACCTCCAGGGATAAAGAATTTTTTCTCTCCTGGGTAGTTCCTTGCAGTGTTTTAAATGCCTCACTGAGTAGCAACAGAGCTTTGAACTCTTCTGATGCCACATTAGACACAAAGCAAAAGGGCCTTAGATACCGAAGACAAGCAGTTGATAGTCTCCTTTCTTAGCCCCTCTGGTTGAGACATCCACTAGGTTAAACCAGTCAGCCTTGGAGAGGACGTCCCTTGTCCCTTTCTAGCCTCTGAGGGTAAGAGTGTTAGTCTTTAGGGCTGAACCTCTCCCAGCTGGCTTAGTACCAGCTCTTAGTACCTTCCCCAGCTGGCTCACCTGTCCCGATGTAGAGGGTTCGATAGCACATGTTCACAGCTCCTCCCAACCCTAAGAGTGGGTAGAACACAGCTCGGGCCTGTACCTCCTTCCTTTGTACTATAAGACAAACACAGGGACAGGATCATTCAGAAACTCAGAACCTGGCACTCAAACACAAGCCAACAGAACCTGTGGCTCAAACATTAAAGAGAACCTGGACCTTTGGGTTATGACCTAAAGAATATAATCCCACTGTACAAGTAGTTTTTCCAAACTCACACCTAACTCGGCTGCTTCAAGGTGAGGCTTTCTCTCACCCCACCCACAGCATTTCCCACATGGGATAAGAGGGACCAGAGCTTTGACAATGGTCACAGAATTTAAGGATGACAGTACTTTTAAGTTCTTGATACTGGCTGGTTTGTCAGGGATATATTAGCTGGTACTATAGGGAAGCTGAGCCAAAAAACAAAACACAGACCAATGGTTTTGAACTTTAAGGTGCATATAGATTGCCTAAAGATCTTGTTAGAATGCAGATTATGATTTTGTAGGTCTGAGGTGAGGCTTGAGCTCTGCTCGAGTTATGTCTAATAACTTCTCAGTTACTGCTAATGTTGCTGGTCTGGAGACTGCACTCTTAACAGCTAATGCTCAAAGGGATAACCTAAACAGAATTAACGTCTTGGGAAGAATTTCCAGGGGGGTAGCCTATTACCCTGTTTCTCAACTTTTGGGAACCTTCTAACTTGAATATTTGAAAACAACTGTTATGTGTATATGCATAAGGCAACAGAAAGCACTACATATACCAAAGGGCACTTGTAGCTGCTTTCTGTGTCTCAAAGTTGGCACATACGATAGAAAGTTACAGTGGACTTCCGGGAGTCTGAGCTGAAAGCTGTGGGTGCCACCTGATTCCTATTTTCTGAGAAAAGAAACAGGATCAAAGTACTGAAAGCTGAGATCTGCATAAAGGGAGATAGCCATTCCCACAGAGCGATCTGATGGCACGGTGTGGTGGCAGATGTGCATGCGCACCTTCTGTGTGGTGCCCTCCAGAAGCCAGCGGATGTGCCCCGACACTGCCTGGTGAAGTCTGGACCCGGGAGGGGAAAAGCTGATGTATTCTCTGCAAGGCCAGAAACTTGATCAGCTTCTCGTCCAGCATATTTATTTCGATTTCTATTAACCAAAGAGAAAGATTAAAAAAGCAGCTGAGGAGGAAATGGGATGCAGAAGTAGGCTAGGGGCATAGAGCAAATAGTTCAGCATTTCTAAAGTCCAGCCAAGTGCTTTTTCTCAAATTGCACAACGTATGAAGTGGTACAAGAATGTTGGGCTGGGCATCTCACTAGCCATTTGCAGTGAGACAGGCCCCAGTGCAGCCTATGCAGGTACTTCCTGCAGCTCGGAAGCTGGATTTTAGGTGCGATGTCCTAGAAAGGTAGAGCAAGATAAACCACTTGCCTGCGTGTGGGGGAGGGCCTGGATGTCTCATACTGGCGCTTGATTTCTACTCATCCTCTGTTTACAGAGATGGAGTCTGCCCTGGTTCTCCTTGATTTTGGGAATGAGATTCCTCCTGGTTTTATTCAAGTCCAGGTGATCTGCCTATAGTGATTTTCTTCTCACTGGTCAGCTTGACTTTGTTCTCCCTTCATCTTTAATTATGTGTATATGCATAAGGCAAAGATAGGAGAAGGGGCTTTCTTTCCTACACCACTCCCTTCCCCAGCCCTCTGAGATCAGGGATCCCTTCTGTCCCCTTTTGAAATGACCTAAATGCTGCAAGGGAACAGCACCTTCATCACAGCAGCTGGTGGTAGAGCAGCAGCTCACTTACTCACCTCCATTGCTGTCCATAAATGCTCGAAGTGAGTTGGTGAGGTCCACCATGGCAGTAGAGTTGGCTGGGAAAGAGGGTACGGTTAAAGCGCTTCCTATGGATAACGTGCCGGGGCTGACCTTGCCATCTGGGGACGGAGCAGGAAGACTGTTACTTACGTTGCCTGGGGGAAACCCACCAGTCCAATCCCTCACTGCCGAGACAGGTCTGGATTTCGGACCCAAGGTGATGTTCCCTTCTTGATTCTCACCCCACAGGCTCTGGAACTCCTAGAGCTAAAAACGTGTGGTGAGGAAGGGCAGATGGAACAACTACATACCCAGGCATGCAGGAGTCTCCAGTGAACTGAGACCCAGTGAAGTCCACTGCTCTGGGGAATGTGGTGGGGCAGCTTCATTCTCTGGGCCATGACTACTTCCCTGCTGCCTCTACTCTTTGGAGTAAGTGGTGCCTGCCCCTACAACTCCTGACTACTGAAGTTCAACCCACAGAGTGCACAGTCTGCCCAGGCTGGTATTAGGAGATAAATAGAGATGGGAAACAAGCTGGAGAGGAGGGGTCATCCTGGGACTGGGGGTGCCCATGCAGAGAAGTCGGTCACCTTGTTTCTAAGACAGGAAAGACTACAGAGGGTTTCAGCAGCATCTGAAACCTGGTTCAGATGCCAGGGCCGGCAACCTCGAGGTCTTGAGTGCTGACTGGAAATAGCTGGGAGAGGTCCACACTAGGCCACATAAGTAAGGGACTGCTTTTTGGCATGTGGCCAGAGGGCAAGCTTTTGGGCCAGAACTATCTCTGTGGGCATCCCACTCTGTAGCTATTCGAAAGGCAGTGTTGCTTTCTAGCCTTGTTTTCCCTGACATGGAGATTCCTTCAAATAGTTTGGCTCCGAGTCTGGATCAGACCTCTAGTATGGATCATGAAACACTGAGGCCATTACCCAGAGCCTCAGGCTGACCAGTGGTTCTGGAGCACGTGCTGCCTTGTCTAGGGTGATGGAACAAAACAGGGAGAAGACTAGACTTGGAAGGTGTGGGAAGGAAGAATCAGGAGACCTAGGCTTTAGCTCCAATCCTGCTACTGACTTGGTAGATCACCTTTCCCTTAAGCTTTCAGCCTGAGCAGTCCCACTGATAAAATGAAGACAAGTTAACATGTGCTTGTTCTTCTATCATAGAAAAGGAGGGGGGGGGCAACTATATTGAGATCAAAATCCTCTAAAGAACAGGTGACAAACAAGGCCCGAGGGCCGAATTCAGCCCTCCACCTTGTTTTATCCAGCCCGGCACCTTGTTTCTACCCAGCACCAGCGCTGAGCTCTTGCTTAACTGTTAAGGGATAATTAATTACAGTTATACAGTCCTAAAATGAAATTTGGCCTTTTGAAGGCAACCTCATGGCTGATGTGGCCCTGGTGACAATGAGTTTTGACACTCCTGCTCTAAAATATTCAGAACGTGGTTTTTTTTTTTTTTTTTGAAGCTTAAGTCTTATTTGCTATGAAGAGCATAAAATTACTCCAAATCACCCTAAGGCTGAGCAGCACTCACCTGATGATGGCGCTGGTGAGCAGAATCGTTGGTTGGCTCCTGTGGCCAAGATACCGTCTCCTGCTGCTTGGGGGGGAGTAAGCACCCGGGTGGCATTTGGGGGTGAGCCCAGTGGCCTTGAATCTGTCAATGGAGGTCCTATTTGTGATTGGACAGTCTTTCTTTGCAAAGTGCTGGTGTTCTCGATGCTGGCACAAGAGCTGGGAATGGAAGGGGGCAGGCTTGGGACAGGAACCAAACTCCTCTGGGGACAAGAGCTGGGGCCAGTGGCATTCTCTGTCTTCACAATGATGCCGACGGTGTGGTTCTGAAGCCCCCCAGCCGCTGGTGGTGTGAGGGGCCGGGGCCAGCCTTGCCGGTGTGAGAGGCCTGGTAGGGGGGTGTTGGCGCCTGGAAGTCGCCGGGGGTCCGTGGAATCAGTGGGGCTGCTGTAGAGGTGTGGGCCATTGGCTTTCACCTCTGTGTTCATTGGCCCGTTGGCAGTCCCACAGGGGGCTTTCTTGGATTTTTCCGCACAAGAACTGCAGCTGATGTCCTCTAGCGCTGGGGGTTGGTGGGGTGGAGAGCAGCTCAGGGAATTCTGGGTGCTAATCCCTGAGGGGCAGGACAAGGGATAGTGGGAAGGTGTAGGTGCCTTGTCAGCTGTTTGCAGGGAGGTGGTGATTGAGCTGTCAGTCACAATAACAGGCTTAATATCAGCCTTCTCTGTCTGTTCAGAGTCCCAATGCGAAGGCATCTGCTTAGCAGATAAATGTTTCAATATGCTGCACTGGAGCGCAACAACACTACAGAGCCACTGTAATGGAAGGAGAGGAGAGGAGAGGAGGGTAAGAGGCCTGGGAGGCGCTGGTCCTTTCCTGCCACAGTGGCCAGGGCTACAGCAGAGCTGATAAATACTGTTTCCGAGGTCCCATCACGAATGCCCAGAAAGGGTGTGCTTGACTCCTGATAGGATTCCATTTCCATTCCCAAGCAAGACTTGTTGGTATACTCAGCAGACAACACCCTGGTCAGCAGAGCTTGGGATTCCCATTCTGGCTCTGCCCCTAAGGATCACCTTGTGACTAATATTCAGCAAGTACCCTAAGCATTGGCTATGTGTCCAGCACTATCACCTAGCCTTTCTATGGGTCTACTGAGCTCTTTCTATAAGACAGTTTTGCCCATCTCATAGCGCACTGGCAGACTGACGGAGAGAAGCAGACTGGTTGACTCTGTAGTTCTCTTACTTGCCTCAAGATCTGAGCCAGAGGTTTTCCCTGAAATATTCAACTCTTGGGGGGTTGTATGTGGGGCGGGGGGTGGACTGTAGAAGATAGGGCTGGGAATGAGGCTACTTCCAATAATAGATGCAGAGAGATGGAAGATTAGATTTGGAATCCCAGCCCTGCCTTCACTCACCTCTTGCTGCTCTGCCTGGGTGGCTAAGTGCTCAGAGTTCAAAAGGTGCATCTGTGATTCCTCAGGGATCCCATTGCAGATCAGCTCCCCATCCCGAATGGCCGCGGGTGCAATGAGTGGGGGTGGAAACTGGTACTGAGATTTTATAGCATCAGGAACCTGTTTAGGACAGACAGAAGGAGGAAGAAGAGGAAGATAGTACCAACATGACCAGTTGATTCTGCTCTGACAATTATCTTCTGTCCTTGGTGCTAATGCCCATGAGACTGTCATCCCCTATGGGTTTCACTGAGGACAAGGTGGCTCAGTGGGCTGCAAGTGCTCTGTGCCATCATCTCTTTGTCAGACACATACACACACTAGCCTGAGAAGGCACAGAACTGGCCACAGCAGGCATGGCCCCCACTTTTCTTCATTAAGGTCTAAGGCCTGAAGAAGCCAGAAATTGTTGCATTCTGCCTCTGCTTTGGTCTAAGAAGTGGAAGACTGACACCAAACAGGGCTCCAGAGTGGTATTCTAGGATCTTATTGCTTAGGGTCAAGTTTGAGAACTGACTAAACAATATCTGGAAGATAAAATATTAAATGACATCACATTCATGGTAGAAATGCTCAGCATGAGGCCTGGCTCCAGATAATCTCTCAGTCAAAGTCAGTTTTCTTCAACCATTCATTCATGACTAATGAAACAATCGAAGACCTCTTTGATGCATAGAGAGAAGACACACTTTGAGTCACACCACGTAAGAATGAAACAGCCAAACAAGCAAAGAATCATTCATGCATTTAACCAACATTTATTGAGCACTCCTGAGCCTGAGCATTGTGCCAAATCCTAGAGATCCAGAGATGAACAAAACTTATGCCTTGCCCTCAAGGAGCTCACAGTCTAGTACGGGAGATAAATGCAGAAAAATTACAATAAATGTAATGGATCCTAGAATAAAGGCATATCTAAGTAGCTATAAAAACATGGAGAAGAGTGCTTATTTTTCTCTGGGGACAGGGGACAGAAGTGTTGGATTAGAGATTTTATAGGAAGGCAGTATTTGAGCTGAGACTTGAAGATAAGAAAAAACTTCCAGGCAGCACTGGCTCATGTGGCTCAGTGGACTGAGTGCTGGCCTGTAAACTGATAGGTTGTTGGTTCAATTCCCAGTCAGGGCACATGCCTGGGTTGTGGGCCAGGTCCCCAGTGCAGGGCGTGCGAGAGATAGCCAGATGTTTCTCTCAAACATCGATGTTTCTCTCCCTCTTTCTCTCTCCCTTCCCCCCTCTCTAAAAATAAACTTAAAAAGCAAACAAACAAACAAACAAACAAAAAACTTCTAGGCAGACCAAGGAGAAATAGGGTAGGGGAGCAGCACATAAGGCAGAGATGTAAATTTGGAACACATTTGGAGAACCAAGATATTTGGTGACCAGGTCCTTAGGGAGGATAAGGGAAGAAGAGCTGAAAATGGTTCCCGGACCTTATTTCACTCTCAGGTTGTCCAAGCACAACATGCTTTTCGGATAATGTGTGCCCTTGGATTTTCTTCAAGAACTGGGAAGCATTTTAAAAGGAAGCATCATGTGCTCACTTCGGTAGCACATGTACTAAAAGGAAGCATCATAAAATGACAGGATTTTATCAAGGCCTCCGGGCCCATTCATTTCAGTAGCCAGGCTCTCTGCATATCAACATGGTGAATTGTAAGACTACATTTATTTTAGTTTTGTTTAATTAAGGTATGAGGCATGGCACCTCTAATATAACCTACCACCAACTGAAAACACCTTAATTTTGGGAAACTGGTGTTTCCACTGATGTATAAATATTTACAGAGTTAAGAGTTTGTTATCTAATTTTCAACAGTTAACATCTTGCTGGTGGTGACACTCAGTGAAAGTGATGCGAGTGGTGTGATTTTAAAGTATGGCTGCCACCAAGTGGCCACATTTCAGAATTGCTGGTTTCTATCAGCACTGAGGACAGTCTGTGAGATTACTTCAAGAGAAAAATCCAGTTTATATATGGGTTTATAGTGTTGGGCTCTCTAGGTGAAATGAATCAGGGGATTGAATGGTTTATAAGAAAATTTTTGTCAAATTCTTTGGACACACTTTAGCAAATGTCAAGTACATGAAACGTATTGGCAGCAGCCTGGAAAAATAGATTTAACTTTCTTTTTCCTCTTAAGTTCCTCAGTTAGGAGAGCTCCTAACTTTCCATATGGTCTTCTGCTTAATCACCCCACCTTCACCTCGCCAGACAGCTCTGGGAAAGGGGCCACCTAACAGAATCACATGGCATGAGTGCCAGGCAAGGGGCAGTAATAGCAGAGCACATCTAAATTAGGTGGGAGGGGCAAAAGGGAGTTTATCCTCAGGAAAGCTAGAGACTTGCAGTTTGAAGGCCTATACTTTGGGGTCTGGCACTCATAATCCTGACCACCCTCAAGTATTAAAATATACATGCCCTGACTGGCCTGGCTCAGTGGGTTGGACATCATCCTGCAAAGCAAAAGATCACTGGTTCTATTCCAGGTTGGGGCACATGCCTGGGCTGCAGGCCAGGTCCATGGCTGGGGGCATGCAAGGGGCAACTGATTGATGTTTCTCTCTCTCCCTCCCTTCGCCTCTCTCTGGAGGAAAAAAAAAAATCTTAAAAAAAAGAAGAAGAAGGAAGAGGAGGAGGAGGAGGAGGAGAAGAAGAAGTAGTACACTCACATTCATTACTTCCTGAGATACCATAGACAAGTCTCAGGGGCTTCAGTCTCCCTATCTGTAAAAGTGCGACCATGACCCTGTATATCCCATGAAGGCAATCCGAATCCACTACCTGCCCAAACCGGGGTGTGACTCACCTTCAAGCTTCTTCTTTTGACCGACTGGAGCACACGTCGGTTAGGAGGGTGCTTCTTATGAATTCGGTTCAGGAAGTCCACCTTGACGACATGCTGCGAAATGGTGTCCTGGAAACGGTCAAACACCTGGCACCGGTTACTCAGCGTCATATTCTTCTGGTTCAGCTAGGGACAAAGCAGAAACATCCCTGCGGTGAATCTCAAAAGGCATCCCTCTCCCAACTAACTATTCTCTAAGCCTTTAATGGACCAAATGAAGTTGTCTGTCAACACTCCTGTTAGAAGGCTGGGAACATGCATGAGACTTTCTCCCTCAGCTCTGCCCAGTACAACAAGGGAAAACCGGTATGTTCCCATTCCCTGAGAGGCTCAAAGGGAAATAGGGAATTAGCCAAGAAATAGCCTTTCAAATTCAGTCTGACAGTCTTCTCTCCAGCTCAGACCACCCTTTGTTAGTGTGTCCTAACAGAGCATAGGTTTTCGAGGAGAGGCAAGCCTTGGCCCCTAAGAGACCCAGACTCCATTCCCAGCAAGAGACTCTCCCACAGGAAGCAGGACTGTTGTCTGTACAGGAGTCTGGCTGACGGTTGGGACAGACTGGACTCCTGTGTGCCCTGCCCTATTCCTTTCCCATGGTACCAGGGAGCATTAGGGAACCCATCTGGACATCACAGCCTTGTTCTATAGGAGGCAAAAAACCCCCTTGGACTGCTCTAAAAGGCCAATAATAACAAGTTACCCAATCAACAAATTTGCATCTGCTGGAAAGGTGCTCTTTATGATTCATATTTGGGTAAACTGCTCATGGTTCACTTTTTCTGGTTCAGTAGGAAGCAAAACAAGGTATTCACACTGAGCCTCAGAGAGAAGCTTTCTCCTAGATAAACCTTTCTGAGCGGCATTAGTCAAATGAAGAGGGCAAAGCAACTAACCATCTTATTCCACGTGTGCAAGCCTGTAACCGAAGTTCTTCTCAGTGTAAAGTAGGGAACACACTGTCACGCCGAGAGCCAATAGTCATTTCATGGTTGTCACCATTTGATGTCTTATGCAGTAACATTTCTTTTTTTTTTTTAATTTGGAAAGGCTGTTTTTATAAGGGAGCTGCTCCTCCTGAAGCCCTCCCCTGTTCAGTCTTGTAAGTGACCATTCTAAGTGCCCAAGGGCTTAAACCTCCTTTGGAGATAAATGACAGTTCTGTTCTAGACCTAGGAAGTGGTCTGGAAAGTGTACCCAAGACTCCTGGGAAGTAATACCTTCAAACTGTTCACTCAGCGACTTAACTTACTCAACACCTATAAGTGTTATGACAAGGTGATTGTAAAGAATTAAAGTAAGAGAAGGGAAAAAGAGCCTCATTTGGTACCTAGAGCAAATCAGGTGTTCAATAAATGGGTTGCCTGGAGTACCATTATAACCATGTCAACTTTTCCAAAATTACTGAGCAATTAGCTAATTTCTAGAATATAAAAATAAATATTTTAGAATTTTGTTAGTTTGTTCTCTCTAAAAACAAGGGGCAGGAAAATATGAAAGCAACTACCATGAGGGCATGTATTTCCCTAAGGTTGGATCTAATACATCCTGTTTTAGGGCTGTAACATCAACTGCTTAATTCACTGCGGAAGAAATTATTCACAAACAACCAAGTCTGCTTGTGCAGCTAAAACAAGGCATTGTGAGAAGGAGCAAAATGCACAGCTGAGACATGTCAAAATAACTGAAATTGAGTAGGATGGTCTGCAGAAACCAGCATCTGAGAGATTATAGTGAATTCTCATACAAAGCTGACCTTACTATGGTTTCTACTGAATGAGTCCATGCTCCAGCTGTGCCCGAAGAGGACGGAAGGGACACTGCTGTTCTTACCACCACATGTTCGATGTGATTCGGACACATCCATCTGCCCAGGGGCATGGCAGTGAGTGGTGGCTCGAGGCAGTCCATGTGGAACAGGAGGGGACAATAGTCACACTGGATGAGAGGGGCCACGCGACAACTCCTGCAAAAAAGAGATGTAGGCCATTTCTGTGGCAAGATGGGAGAATTCAAACCAACTCTGCACTATGGAACAACCTCCCCTCCTTAATCCTAACAATGTTCTCCCACATCCTCCTCCCCCAGTGATTCAGTTACATTAACGATTAGGAAGATGGATGAAGTTGGGGGCTACCACAGGTTCTCCATTATTCTCTCTTCTAAGAGGGCTGTGACTTGTCAGGAAGTGAATGTTTACTTGGAGTACAGCTAAAGTGGCTGTTAGAGTATGATTGATCAATGTGCAGTACACACTGGGGGAAGATAGCCAACCTACTCTGGTATTTCTAGTCCTTAAAAGAAAACAACTGGTTCATTAAAAAAAATTTTTACACACACACACACACACACACACACTAGCAACCTGTCTAAAACCTACTACAGCAAAAAAATTTTTTTCTGCATGAAGCACCCAGAAAAACTGATAGCCAGAGTGCTGCGCTGGGAAAATGATTTTTTAATGTATTCATGTAGTATAATTAAAGGGAGGGGGCCTAAGTAAATGCCAATTATAATTTTTAACTATGATATTCCTTGGGTCCTCAAGATGCATTAGAGCCACAGTTTGGGCCTGGCTCAGAGTTCTGCTGCTCTATCTAGTTCCCTAGAGCTTTTGCTGAGGAATATTTCTTTTTCATATGTTTTTCTCCTGTTATCTTGCCCTTCTAACACATTTAAACAAGTCCATCTTCAGTAAATGAAGCAGCTGGTGTCTGTCACTGAGGAGATCTTATTTGAAGGAAACCAGTGTCCCACGAAGGTACAACTGGGACAACCTAGAGGCTTTTGGTTCACAGGCCGGCACAGAGGCTTTTGACAGTCATCCAGTCTGACGCACATGAGCTACCATGCATACCTGCACTACTTTAAAACTCACCTTTAGTGCTTTAACAATATTTGCTGTTTCTAGGGACTTGCGTCTCTGCTGGCCAGAATTCTTCCTGATAGCTAGTCTAAATATCTCACACTTCAGTTTAAGTCCAACTCCTCTCATTCTAGCCTCTATAAACACAGTTTACAGTACTTTGGTACCGTGGTTCTTCAGGGAATAACACAGAGGGGAGGGACAAGAGAAAAATACCATTTGCTGAATATGAGGAAGAGCCCCTTAGTATAGAAGAAAAATACCTGTTACACGTGAAGCAGACTTTGACTGGTAAGGGTACAAGACCATTGTGATCTAACTCATGCTGAGTCTTCTTAACATTTTTCCCTGTGGTTTCCTCCTTTCTTCTTCTCTTGCTAGAACCTAGAAGAGAAGTTGATGGTGCTAAACTTTCTCTGGGTGCCGAGTTCCTAGCCTGAGACATGGAAACAACAGTAAGGGAAAGAAAGAGATCCCAGTACAGGGTATCTCTAGGCAGGTATTATGGCCTAGAGATATATCTCTTTCTGAGGCCCCCTGGGCTGGTTTCAAGTGAGAGAAAGAATTAGAAGGGAGACTGAGACTAAGTCAGAATTTTGATCAGAAGTCACCCGTTCTGTGGCAGAAACACATCTAAATGTTTTACAAACATAAACGTGGCTAGAAGCCTAAGTTAGATACTGGCAACCTAAGAAATATAAATAGGTCAAAAAGCCTATTCTATGGAAGTAGCTGGGGAAAAAGCTACAAATTCACTGGATTTTAACAGAAATCAGAAAAGCTTTAATCCCATATGTAACCTACAGGCCAGTAGGTTTCTCAAGCCTGCAATTTCACTTTCGCTGGAAGAACCAAATAACATCTAGAAGCTTCATGGTATCAAATAGAAGTCATGACTTGATTTTTTTAAAAGGGAAATTTGGTAATGTTTATCAACACTATAAATTATAGTTTTGACCCAACAATTCTAATATTAAGAATTTATCGTACAGATACACAATCATGTGTGTACAATGACAGAATTATTTGTTGGAGCACTATCTATAGAAATAAAAGATTAGGAAAAATCAGAATGTCCATTAACAGGAAATTAAATAAATTATGGCATATCTATATAATGGATACAACTATATATGCAACTTTTAAGAGAAACTGAGGAATGTCTATATTAATTTGAAAAGATCTCTATCTACAGGGCATTGTGACATTAAGAAAAAAGCAAGGTGTAGAACAGTACACCAAGTACACTATTTAAGGGGGAAATAATGATCATGCATCTATATTTGCTTATTTATATATGCACAAAGAAATTCTAGAAGGAGATACAGAGGAACAAAACAGTGGTTTATCTGCGAGGAGTAGGAAGGTGCAGGCTTGGCAAATGGCAGACAGGAGTGGGAGGGAAATTTTTCATCGTAAGCCTTTTTATATTTCTTGATTTTGAATCATGTGACTGTATTACCTATTAATTTTTTAAAAAGTAACCATGGGAAGGTTGGAAAATAGAAAACTGAACAAGAACTATCAAAGCTAAAACCTCCAAAGATCTCTCTAGGATGAACCATGGACAGCACAAGACAGTGGCTACACAGACAGTGACCTCACAGGTAGCACTGCCCCTTGGCTGGATGATAACCCTTCAGGAAAGCTGGGGTGGGAGAGGGGAGGTAATGGTTTGGCTAACCTGGTAGTGCAGTGGTACAAGTCAGTTCATTGGGCAACTGGAATTGGGTGGGGTTCCGCTCCATGGCGGCAGCAATCAGCAGCTCAAAAGGCCGCCTCAGCTGGGGCTGCACATAGTCCGGTTCTGCTGCCACTGGCTCCTCATCCACGTCAATGATATCCTCGTCAACGTCGTTCTGCTCAGAGGTGGGGGTCTCTGTGCTGGCATTGGATGTGGGCGTGCCAGGCCGGCTGGCTCTCCTCTCCAGGATCCGGGCATGGGCAATTGCCTTGAGTTCGGTTTTGCTAGCTGATCTGTCCAACAAGTCAGTGTCACTGCTGGGGGATGTAGTCCGTTTGCTGGATTTGTCCACCAGTCCATTAACATGGCCCAGCTCCTTTTTCTGCTCTCGCTTCTGTGAAAATGAACAGGTGGGTCCATCATATAAAGTACCACAAAATAGAAAGAAATGGATGCTACAGAGTCTTGCTAGACTAGTAACCAAAATTATTAAAGTCACAGACTCATTCACTTGGGAACACATGTCTGTTAAAGTTCACAAAACTATAGCTGAGTTAAACTAAAGCTGGCAAAACTACTGCAGCAGAGAATTACCAAAAAGCACAGAAAGTTAGAAACTATATAAATCACACATCATTTACTCTAAGTCATGGGTGTCCAACTTGAGGCCTGTGGGCCACATGTGGCTCAGGATGGCTATAAATGCGGCCCGACACAAAATTGTAAATTTACTTAAAACATGAGATTTTTTGTGATTACATGTTGCAATGTATTTCATGTATGGCCTAAGACAACTCTTCTTCCAGTGTGGCCCAGAGACACCAAAAGGTTGGACACCCCTGCTCTGATAAGTCATCATATGATACACAGTATCTCTATGCAAAGTAGAGGTGCAAAGGGATGAAAAATTAACACAGTAAGAATAAACCAATGAGATCATGGTAGTTTGCCTTGGAGTGGCATCCTGACCTCCTGAATGGTTTTTTAAAGAACTCTGCTTAAAATAAAATCTGCAAAAGCAAAGGTAAGAGGTAAAATAGGCAAGCAGAACTCCCTGTCTGGGAAGATTGGGTGCTGGCCTGGAAGGCAACCACATTACAAAGTGGAAGGGTGGTATGTGAAGGATAAAAACTCAGCAGTTGTCACGGTGGTTTTCAATGTTTCAAATTTAACTAGTATTCTGAAAGTGACGCTTCTTTGGAAAGGTGAAGAAATGGAAAAAGACTAAGTGTATTCAGTAGGACTCGATGACTGACAATACACTTCCCTCCAGGACTCCAAATATTGTGGTCAAATGAAAGTTCAACACTGGTCTCTAGTCAGGAGGCCTGGGATCTTGTCCCAGTTCTGTCATGACTTCTTATGACCTTGGGAGACTTAGGTTGTTGGGCAGGAATTTATCTGTAAAGAGAGTCTAGTAAAACCTTTCCTCTCCACTTCTCAGGGACATGGTGACGATAAAGAGGGTCATATATATGAAAGGGATGGCTCTGAGTTGGGAGAACCTAACCTCCATTATGAATAGAACCTGTACATCAGAGGTGGATGAGGCTCAGAAGTACCATTTCAACCTACTTCAGTGTCACCACAGGAGGCCAAAGTGGGAAAAAGGCGGTAGTGGCGGAAAAGAGATTTGGCTCTGGTAGGCAAAGAGGACCAATTTGAGAGCAGGTCAGAGTAGCATTTCAGAAAAAGCATACTGTCCTGGCCGGGTAGCTCAGTTGGTTAGAGCATTGTCCCAATAGGCCAAGACTGTGGGTCAGGGAACATTCAAGAAGCAATCAATGAATAAATATAAATAACTGAAACAACAAATCGATGTTTCTCTCTCTCCCTTTCTCTTTCTAAAATCAATAAAAACAAAGAAAAAGCAAAAGCATACTATGTTAGAAAAAGGCATACTATAATCCTCAGCAAGTAGCTGTTTCCAGAAAATTGATGCAGAGTTTCAATTGATAGAGCTTTGGAGTGAAGCAGAATTTGATTCAAATCTTGGCTTTGTCAATTCCTTTGAGCTCTTGGAAAAGTTATTCTGCACTTGTGAGCATAAGTTTCTTCTTTCCTAAAATGGAGATACTACCACCAGCACCCACAGATGGCTATACGGAGTAAATGAGATAACATTTGTAAAATACCCAGATGACGGGCACTAAAATAATGCTAGTTTCTCTTCTCCACCCTTTCTTCCTGGCTTCACCTCTTCTCCCTCAGCTGTTCCCAACCCTTTCACGTCCAGCTTTTTTGAATGGTAAATTTCTGAAACACTTTCTGGCTGGTGTCTCTAATTGGCCCCACTCTAATCTGAGGAAAAACAGGAAGAGATCCTGGGAGATGAACAGGCTGGAGGACACCCTGTTTTATAGACCTGAAGAGAAATCAAACTACAGCTGTGGTTAGGAGGCTGAGTCGGCCTTGGGTTGCTTTTTAAAAGGAACCATTGTGAACACACTGAAAAATGTCTGCCTAACTATTTACCTTCTTAAAGGCTGAAAACTGTTACACACAGAAACCACAATCTCTGAATCATCTCATCCTGTTTCTGCAACCACGGAAGTCATCATTCATTGTGACATCATGTTCGGGGCGAGGAAAACAGAAGTGATGTCACAACAAAGGAAGTTACTTGGTGTATAATCAGTGTGGGGGGAGGGAAGGGGGAGGTTTACAATTTGCAGACAAACTATAATCTACAGCCTATAATTTGAGGATTGACTTCCTCATAATCTGGGTGGAAACACACCTACTTCCTTTTTTTGATAAGGAGAATTTAGCTTTTGCATCCCACAGAAGCTCTCTCGAAGTAGAAATAACATTCTAAAAGACAGTGCTGAGTTATCAAAACTGAGGGATGGGGAGCTAAAGAGAGATTAGGCAATCCAGGGTACTCGTGGGTTCAAGTCTCCCCTCCCCCACCACAATACACCTGGTTTAGCCTTTGAATACCAGTGTATTATTTGCTTTGGGGTGAGAGAAATCCTTTTTTCATCAAGCTGGAGAAGCAGCCTGTTTTTTCTTCAGCTACTTTCAGCCATGGATATAGTTGCCACATTCAGGCCACTTACAGGAGGTCTACAAGGAGATCAGACCTCTCCTGTCACTATTGAATGAACATGGCTTAGTAAATTAACACACCTCTTCTGCCCATTTCAGCAGCCCATGTTTGGATTTTAGGCCCTACTGGATTCCAAAGAGTCACCATGAGGACAACATGGGTGATTCCAGGGCTGGAAGAGACAAGAAGGGACAGAAATGCCTTCAGGACCAGGCCATCTTAGCTCTAGAATATCAGTGCACTAGATCCAGCATTCTGAGCAAAGCCTTCGGAAAGCAGCATTACCTTTCGACGAACAGTGCACCGGTGACACATCCACTCCCCAGGAGGCAACATCTCTTCACTCAGTGGAGGGTTACTGTGGGGAAAAGACAAGGGCAAAACTAAGTAACTAACTAACCCTTTGAAGTAGCAGGAAAAGCCTTTTAGCTAGGTCTGGCATAAAGCTTCATGGCTCTCAACTCCTATTTTGGCTAGTGCTGCAGCACCGTTAGGGCTCTCTCATCCTTCGAAACTCTTACTTGGCATCATTTACAATAACCTGAAGAGTGAGCAACCTTTCCCACATCTTAGAGAAGCCAAATCCAGAGCTATTATCACTGGGCTTATAGGGAAAGATATAAAGAATTGGTTTGGAACCTTGTGTCATTTCCTAACCATGCACCATGCTAATAAAATCACTGATAGTTCCTCCACACTCTTTTCAGTCTGTTAGTGTAAATCCAAGCTCTTCAACCTGCTGTTCAAAGTCTTCTTAAACATGGTCCCATTTCATCTTCCAGGCCCCTATTGGGTACCCTTTCCCCCTAGTCAGATTGAAGGCTCACTATTTCTTCCTCTAGAACACTCTTACCCTAGAAAGTGATGCTTGTCAAAGCCCTAATTATCCTGTAAGGCCTGCCTCAATCAGCCTATTGTAGATGAGAGATGACTGCAAATTCTTTGATACTCCTTCCATCCACAGGTAGTCGATTTCCTTCTTGAATTGGGTTTGTCTTGTGTCTTGTTTTGACCAACTGAATGCAGCAGGGGTGATAATGTAATTTCCAAAGCTCGGTTCTTAAGAGACCTGTAGATTCCATTTTTACATGCTTGGAATATTCCATCTCAGAGCCCTGCTGTCATGCTGTGACAGGTCACCAGGGGAGACTTAAGACATTCCAATTAATGGCTTCTGCTGTACTCCAAACCAACAGCCAGCGCCACTACTTCTATGTGACCGAGTCATCTTGGACCATGCCAGCTCAGTCAAGCTTCCACATGACTGCAGTACCAGGCAACAACACACAGAACAGAAAAACCACTCAGCTGAGCCCAGTCAACCCACAGACTTATAAGTGATAATAACTAATATTTGTTTTAAGTCAAGGAGTTTTGGGGTAGTTTGTCATGAATAGATAACTGAGGATGGCCCCTCCATGTGTTCTTCTGGGATTACTCAGACATCCTACACCCTTGGCTGCATGATTTTAGCTCACTTCTTGCACTTCTCCTGCTTTCCTTGATGTGACAGTTCTCTTATTTCCTTTATTAGAGGTAGTAAGACAAGAAGTGAGTATTTTCCCTATTTGTAGCTTTTCTAAGAGGTTACACACAGTAGTCATTTAGTAAGTCAATGGTGAATCAAAATTACAGCTGTGTATGGCTAGTCTTATGGATTTTCCAGATCACTGATTTCCATTAAGGTCATGCTAAGAGCCACATGAGACTTTATTAAATCCTTGGGAAACTTATAATGTCCATACAACAGTTGTTCTCAAAGTGTAGTCCACAGAGCAGCAGCAGCATCTGGGAACTTATTAGAAATGCAAATTCTGAGACCTCACTCCAGGACCTCTGAACCATAAATTTTGGGGATAGGGCTCAGCAACTTATGTCTAACAAACCCT
This sequence comes from Phyllostomus discolor, assembly GCF_004126475.2. Lineage (NCBI taxonomy): Eukaryota > Metazoa > Chordata > Mammalia > Chiroptera > Phyllostomidae > Phyllostomus > Phyllostomus discolor. Next base: position 79,042,630 of record NC_040910.2, on the reverse strand, counting down.
CCAGATGCTCAACCCCAAATTTTGAAAACCACTGCTATAAAGAGTAAGACCACATTCATTTATGCTTAAGAAATTCCTAAATTTAGCACTGGCTGGTATGGCTCAGTGGATTAAGCGCTGGCCTGCGAACCAAAGGGTCACTACTTCGATACCTAGTCGGGACACATGCCTGGGTTGCAGGCCAGAGCCCTGGTGGTGGGCATGAAACCACACATTGATGTTTCTCTCCCTCTCTTCTCCCTCCCTTCCCCCCTCTCTAAAAATAAATAAATAAATCTTAACCAAAAAAAAAAAAAAAAAAAAAAAAAAAAAGAGAGAGATAAAGAAACTCCTACATTTGCCTGGCTGGTGTGGTTCAGTGGATTGAGAGCAGGCCTACAAAACAAAAGGTCACCAATTAGATTCCTAGTCACAGGGCACATGCCTGGGTTGTGGGCCAGGTCCCCAGTAGGGGGCACGTGACAGGCAATCATACACTGATGTTTCTCTCCTATTCTTTCTCCTCCCCTTCCCCTCTCTCTATAAACAAACAAATAAATAAATGAAATCTTAAAAAAAAAATCCTACATCTGGCCCTGGGGTTATCTTTGAATGGTAAGGATAAAATTTTTCTTAAAAAATATGAGAAAATGCCCTGGCTGGCATAGCTCAGTGGATTGAGTGCAGGCTGTGAACCAAAGCGTCACAGGTTCAATTCCCAGTCAGGGTATATGCCTGGGTTGCAGGCCATGACCCCCAGCAACCATACATTGATGTTTCTCTCTCTCTCTCTCTTTCTCCTTCCCTTCCCTCTCTAAAAATAAATAAATAAAATCTTGAAAAAAAAAGAAAGAGAAAACACTAAAAATACACTTGAGCGTTGAATATATAAGAACTCTCCTTTAAGTCCCAGGGCTTAATGCTATCCTGCTTTATCATTACGCCCTAAAACAGCACTGGGCTGGCAAATTTTCTTAGCTCCACGCTTCCCTGGAGTATTGAGCATGCATGCCCGGATGCCCAGCAAGCCCTCACAACTCACTGCTCCCTTTCTTCCCTGTTTCCTTGATGGAATCTGAGGAGGATCCTAATTAGGAAGGAGAAAACTGAAGGCAAACTGGCCTGCGAGGATAGGTCTTCAAGCTCTGGAGGACCACAGGCAAATGTCACCTGTAAAGTCTACCTTTGTTCTCTTCAATGTAAATCTGCATAGGCCACGCCCAACTAATGAAATGCACTCATGTAATTTGCAAAGGCTTACAGACTCTGTTATGCTTCAGCAGCTGTCATATTAAAATTAACTCTGAAAAGGCTGTCACTTCTGATTCTGTTTTTCATCATTTCTTTTCATCTGTCCACTGGCTTTGTACCAAGATATCCTACACCACATGTAAAGCAGAGAAGGGTGAGGCAAGGTTGTACAGACTTAGATCTTCTACCAAAATATGAATGGTGGCCTGGCCACCCTGTATGTCTCCCCCAATCTATTCCCAACACTGCTGGCAGGACAATTTATTTAAAACAGTTCTGATCATATCACTCTCCAAATTAATAAAGCACCATCCATTACAGGATAAATTTCAAGCTCACCAGTACTACAGGTAAGACCCCTGTGGCCAGAACCCTGCCACTTTCAACAGCTCCATTAAGCCCAGTGGCTCCCTACGTAGCCCATACTGTTTCTCAACTGTTCATTTCTGAGCCACTATCCACAACCACAAGAACCAAGCCTTCCCCTACTCCTTCACTTGGTGGATTGCTCATATTTTGGGGGCTTAAGTCAGGTGTTACCTCCAGGAAGACTTACTTCTCAGCCCCCATTCTCCTATGGCACTTGTGTTGAAACTATATTATGAATCCAAATCCCTTCTCTATGCCTCATTTACCTTTGTACTTCCACACTCTGCACAATGCCTGGCACAAGGTAGGTACTCAATAAACCCTTAAAGAACTAGGAAATACTAAAAAGAATGGGCTTCTTGGAAGTGAAGGTAACACTTCCTAAATCATGAGGCAAGGCAATACAAATGGGTAAGTGCTTGTTTTGGTGGTTAATCACACATAAAATTACTTGTTTTCTAAGTCACAAAACAGTTAAGACATCAAAATCTGCACTTGCAAACCTGAACTTCATACTAAACCAAGACTGCCTATACTTATTTAAATTTCCTTTATTAGTTAGTTATAAATCCTCACCTGAGGACATGTTTTCATTGATTTTTTAAGAGAGAGAGGAAGGGACGGGGGAACATCAATTTGTTGCCTACATATGAGCCCCAACTAGGGATCAAACCCACAACCTAGGTATGTGCCCTGACCAGGAATTGAACTGGCATCCCTTCTGTGAATGCAATAATGCTCATAACAACTGAGCCATGCGGCCAAAACTAAATCTCCTTTAAAAATTTTGATTTCTTGTTTCTCTCTTAATATCAAGGTAAAATGCTTAACATTTTTATTTTATTTATTTTTTAGATTTCTTTCTTTATTTTTAGAGAGAGGGGAAGGGAGGGAGAAAGAGAGGGAGAGAGACAGATGGTATGAGAGATACATCTATCAGTTGCCTCTTACAGGCCCCCAACTGGGCACTCAGCCTGCCACCTGGGCATGTGCCCTGACTAGGAATCAAACCAGCCACCCTTTGACTTACAGGTCAGCATTCAACCTACTGAGTCCCACCAGCCAGGGCTAAAATTTTTATTAAGAGGCTCTCAAAAGTAGCTCCTAGTTGGTTTCTAAAGAATCACTTTTACAGGTAAGTTGCAGAACACAGTTTCCAGAATTCTACAGTATGGCCACAGGCTCCTCTTGTCTGCCCTGAAGTGTGGGATGAAGGCTGTGAGTTTAGGCTTATCCCCAGCAAGAACACTTAAAAGAGTAAGGCCTTGTTGGGATTTTGCTGTTTTCTTAGAGACAGAAATAAATATGAAATGTGGTTATCTTGTGAGTAGGCAGTAAAATCTAAGATGAGACTAAAAGGGAAGGAAGGTCTATGTTTCTAGAAAATGATCAGCATAGGCATAGCAAGAACACAGGAGCAACCCATCATAAAGCTTTCTCATAATGACATTTCCACTTTGCTCCTAGCAATTCCTTTCAAGCAGTTTAGAAGGCAGTTTTTCAACTCAAAAGGGAGCAGAATCATGAAATGCCTCCAGGAAAGACAGACTGTCATTGAGGTAAGAGGCTCAGGAACTGGTTCTTGAAAAAGGATGTTTTGCAAATAGACTAGTTTTGTTCCGTATCAAATACTGCCAGCAGGGAAAGGATTCCCAGGAGAAAGGAGATTCTATAGCCTCAGGGGACTCAAGTACAAATCCTGAGGACTTCTCCATCTCAGCAGCCCATCTTAAAGCTCCTCTTCCCCCCAAAAATGATGTACCCATAAGTTTAGTATGCAACTTTGAAATAGCTACCAGCATACCTCAGAGATATTGCGGGTTCAATTCCAGACCACTGCAATAAAATGAGCATCACAATAGAGAGCGCTGCGCAGATTTTTGGGTTCCCCAGTGCATATAAAAGTTATGTTTATACTATAGTGTAGTCTCTTAAGTGTGCAATAGCACTGTCTAAAAACCAAACAATATATATATCTTAATTAAAAATACTTTATTGTTAAAAAATGCTAACGTCATTTCAGCCTTCAGCAACTTGTTAGGTTTTTGCTACTAGAGGGTCTGACCTCCAATTTGTAAAAAACATATTGTCTGTGAAGTGTAATAAAACAAAGTATGCCTGTACATGTATGACAGTCTTTCAAATCATGATATGCCTGTCAAAAAACCCCAAAACAACAACAACAACAACAGACCAAGGCTCTGTCCCTGCTCATATATCAATGAAGACAGGGTGCTGAGGGCCATTCTCTATTAAAGGAAAACATTAAAAGGTAAAAATCAGGTAGTGCTGAAATTATTCTACCTGAGTTTTCATTGCTCAGCACTGGAAACTACGAAGACACTATAATGAGCCGTGCTGCTTGTAAGGACAACAAAGCTTCCTAATCACTAAAGCTTAGAAAGAGCACAGTGATAATCTCATTTTACATCTACATAGTGTATTACAGTTTACAAAGTGTTTTCACAGATGCTCTTATTTGACTTTCACCACTGCACTGTGAGAATTAACTCTTATTCCCATCACACAGGTGAGGAAACTGATTTATATAAAGCCATGGAGCCAGGAAGTAGCAGAATTAGAACCCAAATCAGTTTCTTGGCTCTATCAAATCTTGAGTCCAAACTGTTTTTAAAGAACCATTAGTAATTATTTCTGGGGAACAGTAGAATATCCATCAGAGTATCTTCCTTAACCTCAAGTTGAGCATTTTCTTCTTCCTCTTTTTTTTTTAATTTAAAGATTTTATTGATCCATTTCCAGACAGAGGAAGGGAAGGAGGAAGAGGGAGAGAAACATCAATGTGTAGTTGCCCCTCACGCGTCCCCACTGGGGACCCGGCCTGCAACCCAGGCATGTACCCTGACTGGGAATCAAACTGGTATCCCTTTCACATGCAGGCTGGCACTCAATTCACAGGGCCACATCAGCCAGGGCTGAGCATTTTCTTCTTTATCAGTCACTATTTACAGAGTTCCCACTGCTTACTAACTAGACACACAGGAGGTATCACATTGAAGGAGGGACATAAAGTAAACAAAGGTATGATCTACCCTATCAAGAAACATAGCCTTTGGGGAGAGAAGATCAAATTCACCTGTACACTCAAGTATTTATTGGACATTTATTTTATGTTAGGCAGTATACTAAGTGGTAAGATTCCTGACATGGTCCTTACTCTCAGGGATCACAGGCTAGAGATGTGAAAAGGACAGGTGGCAATGAGACCACATACAATTAATTACAAACTAACTCTTGCCATACAAACCTATATAAGACTCAATTGCTCATGGATGCCAAACTCAAAAGCCCCAAAATTTGGTCATTAGGTACCTGCAAGTGACACTGGCCTTTTCTCTACGCTCTTTCCACAATCCAGAGCTATTCAGCAAATGATAATTCAGCCAGTGATCTTTTATTTATTTACTTTAAATATTTTATTTATTTTTAGAGAGGTGAAGGGAGGGAGAAAGAGAGGAAGAGAAACATCAATGTGTAGTTGTCTCTTGAGCACCTCTTACTGGGGACCCCGCCCACAACCCAGGTATGTGCCCTGAGTGAGAACTGAACCAGTGACCCTTTGGTTCATAGGCCGACACTCAATCCAACTGAGCCATACCAGCCAGGGCCCGCCAGTGATCTTTTAAAAATGACACAGTTAAGGATCTCAAGGGATTCGGAAAGAAACAATAGTTTTAATAGAAGCAGGTATATTTCTGCATTTTGAAAAACTACCTGATGAAAGGAAGGTTCTGAGAGTAGGAGACTTTTCCTGGGAATAGATGTTTAAATCTATCTAGCACACAATAGTATTTGAACCTTTAGATTACTTCTAAGAACTGTCCAAGTCCTGAGAAGGCAAGTGAGTCCTGGAATAGTTGTCTTCGGTACAGGAGCAGGCTTGTCTTGGGAAACTGGTAGCTCTTTAGCCAACAGGCCAGAGACCTCTATTTTCTGGCTTCAAAGGAATGTGGCTTGTACTACACTTTAAGAAAGGCATTCTTCTCCATAGCAGAGAGGCGAGTGCCCCGTGAAGATGGAGCCCCTTCCCATCTTTACTGCTTGGGGATATTTCCTTCCAGATTACTTGTTTAAAAGCACTGGACTGCAATTTCTGGCCACATGTTCACTGCCTTCCAACTTTGTTTGTTTGTTTATTTATTTATTTATATATTTTATTCACTACAATATTTACTCTTAGAAAGAGGGAAAGGGAAGAGAAAAAGAGGGAGATGAGTTGCCTCTCCAACACACCCCTACTGGGGACCTGCTTGCCATCCAGGCATGTGTCCTTACCAAGAATTGAGCTGGTGACCTTTTGGACTGCAGGATGATTCCCAACCAAGGTACGCCCACCGGGGCGCACTGTTTATTTTAACAATTACTTGATCTTAAAAACATTCTGTTAGATATAAAATGGTTCATAACAATAGAGCTCATCTTCAGAGATTGTACGATTAAAGGATATGTGTCTCCGAGTTTGGTGTGGCTCTCTGTGAGGCCCTAACAGGGCCTCTAAACTGTTAATAGTAGTATCTGTACACAAACCAATTAAAAAGCTGGTCAAGGACATTGACTCTTCAGAACTAAAACTCCTAAGGCCAACCTCTGCAGTAGGACTTTACCATCTAGACGAATCCAAATAACCCATCTCCATGGCTGATGAGGATGTCTACATAGGTCCATTTGGAGAGTTATCAAAGAGAAAACCACAGATACACATCCCTCAACTAACTGTAAAGCCTGTCCCGACAAACCTCTCCATGTCAAATATTCAAAGCCAGGAGCCCAATGATCCCAACTACAGCCAAAAGACAGATCCCAATTTTAAGTCAGAATGCCTCTTTCACAATTCACTAATGAGGCTACAGCTCACCGCAGCTTCCACTGCAGGTGGAAGATATTGGTAGTTGTCATGGTTCTTGGCTCTAATTAAAAGGATCTATTTCAAGTCGTACAGTAGCATGGCTGATCAGAGTCTAACCTCACCTGTATCCCTTGCCTATTAATGCATGTGAACCTGCACAACATTAACATTTACTTCAGATTTAGTCCCCACCAGTGGGACCTGTTGCTCTGCTTTAATTATCCATCTAGTGCAGTTTTTCAATATGGAACTGGAAGGGAAAAGGGGGAGGGGAACAAAAGAACAAAGGGAGGAGGGAAGAGGTAGAAGGAGAGAGGGAAATAGGGAAGCAGAAAGACTGCCTTTTATTTCTAAGACCTGTTTTTTACATTGTAACATGCAGATAAAAATGGTGTTTGTGTTCAGGACTTGTTTTTAAAAATATGTTAGGTTACTGATGTATAGCTTACAAGTATCCATCCAGCTAAGTGACACTGACATTTTAAAACTTGAGTCAAAGGCAGGCAGAGAAACATGAAAATATTACTTAGCCAAATTAAAAGCTTTGTTGTATATCTTAGGACAAAAGGAAGCAAGTGGATAAAAAATATTTAAGAAAGAACATACTCCATTTCCTCTTCCTGGACTGACAAAATAGTCTATTTAACACAAACGCTTAATAGGAAAACTATGTAAACAGCATATCTGTACAACAACATACCCACAGCCTTCCATTCGGGTTCTTTTCTAAAAGAGGTCAGTTGCATGAACTGGTAGCATCCCTCCTGTCATAACACATCATTCTCCAAACATCAGATGCTATCTAGCTATACATGGAAGTTTCAGTTGAAATAAAATATCAGCTAGACTAAGAAAGAGCTCACTGGCCCCCTAATATCATCCATGTATCACTTCCCTTTTTGGGTGGTGGGATATTCAGCAAGCAAATAAATAGCATTGAGCAATTTTGAATTTTAATTTCACAGTTCACAGGTCTCATCCATCTATCTGAGGTCCACTACCAGACAAAAATCCTGCAATTATATTTAATGGCATTGTGAAATATCAATTGCAAAAGACAATACGTGTTCAGAACAGGAGTACTCCCTCAGACTGGCCCTGCTATCCTTGGCTAGCTCAGGAAATGTGTTGGTACTAGCCAAAATGGGAGTAAAGGTGACTGTTAGTGGGACCACAATCAGGTCTCAGCCTCCCAGCAACCGTCTTGATCTATACAAGGACCTATGAGTACAGAATACAAGCCTTTTATACATTTTTAAAAAATCCTCACCTGAGGATATGTTTCTATTGACTTTTTTTTTTTTTTTTTGAGAAAGAGAAACATCTAATGTGAGAGATACATCAACTGGTTGCCTCCTGTATGTGCCCCAACCAGGGACTGTACCGGCAACTTGTTGGTGTATGGGACGATGCTCCCATCAACTGAACCACCAGCCAGGGCCAGGCCTTTTATAAACTGAAACCAGCTACTGTCCTGGAAAACCTAAGACATCCGGGGTAAAGTTTAACGTAAAAATATCTTTTAAAATTTAAATTTAAAGCTAAATTCGGTAAATTTAAATTTCGGTATTTCGGTACTTTCGGTACTAATATACCGAAAGTTAATGGTCTATGTTTCGAGGGAACAAAATCTAATGAAATTTAAATATTAGCAGAAGTAGTTAGCTTCCTCTGGACACTTGTGTGGCCATCAGTTTTTATCTTCAAGTATTACCTACCTTTCAAAGACAGGGAAAACTGTCATATTGAATATTGGAGAGATGAAAGCATAAAGTTTATGGGGGGGGGTCCCCTGAACCTTAGTCCTTTACCATCCTTCATCCCAGCTACTGACTCAAATACAGTTAATGCCACAAAGTAAAAAGTACAAGGACTGCTGATTTTTTCGTGCAAAGCCTCAGTAGCAATGTTAACAAGGAGTCCAATGAAGTGCCAGGCCATTACAAATACCCCATTGAGAAACTTAGCTAGTTGCGTCATTTCCACAGGCATACAATCCTTTCAAACTAGCTGACTGTGCTCCCAAATTTAATGCCTACTAAGTAAAGCTGGCCTGTGCCACCCTCCCAGTGAAGGACACCTGGAGAAGAGGGTTACAAGTTAGTGCAAGGAAAGGAGGAGAGGGGGAGGGTAGAACACCAACAGTTATACCAGGTGTTTGCTTCTGCTAACTTCGCTACAAGCTGAGCCCAGGTGCTACAGGGTCTGACCTGTTACTGGGTTGGCTATTCTAGAAATCCTGGCTTCTCTAGAATGAAAAATGGGCTGGCCACAAACATTTTTAAAGATGGGTTCGATTCATTCACTTCATGATAGATGCAGAAGCCCACCTTTTCTGGAAAAGAGTCAACCTTCTGGCCTCAGCAGTCACTTCTAACACTCCTAGGAAGCATCCCACTGGGAAGAGGAACCAGCAGTTATAATTGTGTATTCTGGAGGAGTTCAGAAGTATAGAAAAGTGCATACTGTTCTGTGGCCAAATTTTAGTGGACTATCAAGAACAAGGTAACAGCCAGACCACACTATTCTTGCAGACACAGCTCAGGAAACCTGGACTAATTTACATCTTATTGATAATGGACCTAAAATTCTATAAAGGCTGGGAAAACTAAAAAAATATTAAAAATGTCTTTATTTGAAATCTAACTAAATACAGGGTGGGGAAAAAGTAGGTTTACAGTTTTGAGTATGTGAAACAGTTTATTCTTGTATTATTTATTAATGATTCTATTTTCCATATGAACTGTAAACCTACTTTTGCCCCACCCTGTATAAAGAGAGCAGGTTCCTACTTAAGACCCAGCTGTTTTTCCCTAAGGAGGATTTCTGCTTCATTTACCCTCCTCTGACAGGGTCATCTATAAAAAAAAAAACAAAAACAACAAAAACAACAACAACAACAACAAAAAAGGAAGGAGGGAAAGAATAATGCTCTGCAGAATAGCACAGGTGTTATTTCCTCCTTCTTTTACCCTTACCTTCTCCCCTTCTCCAATTTTACTCATAAACCTCAAAGTCCTGCCCCCTGCCCCCACATGACTGAAGTAATCTCCTGGGCATGCTGTCAAACTGCCGCGGTGGTTTGATGCCACAGCTAAGTGCTGACTTGGGCTCCTGAAGTCTTCCAGTTATACCCTCAGTGACCTATTTAGGAGTTGAACCTACTTCTCAGAGACAGAGTACCAGGATTTTTCCCTTTGGCCCAATTTTTTTTCTCAGATGGTCCCTAATCAAACAATGATCACCCTAAAGACCTGAGTACATGCACATGCACAAAAACAGTAATATCTGAGGAAGGCTTGTATGCAGTAAGTACACAAGTCTTTGAACTGAGCTCTTCCCCATAACTTCAATTGCAGACACTTTTCTTAAAATTCAACTTACTTCAACACCTACAACTACAGCCTGCAGTCTGATGTCTGATAACATGGAATTAGGCGTTGGAATTAAGTTAGAATGGCTAAGTGTCATCTATGCTATGCAAAACCACAAGGACTACAGAAGGATAAAGCAAAACAGAAAACAACATTTATCAAAGGACCAAAATTAGTGAAAGATTTCTCCCTAATTTAATATGCTCTTCCAAGAAATGGCAAGCAGTATCAAATAAGGTTTAATATAGTAAACCTATGTATAAAACTATGAAAAGTTACAGGTTTACACACATTTAATGATTAGTAGTGTATAATTTTCATAATGTATTTTAACCAATAATTGATGACTGTCAATGGAAAAAGTTCACTATAGAGTTTTCCTCTAATGGTTTCAGGGTTTTGTTAAAATCAAGAATCAGTAAAAAGCTACCAGCTCACCACAGGAGCCCACGACTGCTGGAAAGCAGAACAGAATAGCTCCACACTGCCCAGGTTTGTAATGCAGAGACTTATCTAAACTTACTTGAAGTTCTGTACATTTCATTAGATTCCCTGCTTTGTTCTTTGCACAAAGGCAGACAGGAGAAAAACAGTACTCAACATCCTTCTGAATATCACAGCTGGATAAAAGCCTATAAATGTGCTTGTGTTGTCACAAACAGAATTCCAACCTGGAACTCAAGCTTGCTAGTAATTCTGAGAGGTTCCCCCATCCCTGCCTGGCCTAGAGGTGGAGTGATATCTTTGGGTTACAGTTAAATTCAAGCCTGCAGAGAGTCCTCTCCTGCTCACTAAAACTTATTTCAAAAAGAGCCTCCCGCAGAGCCCAAATCAGTGGCAAAGACTGATGCTTGGTTCAGGGATGGAGTTTTCCCCGCCTTGCAGTTACTCTGTCTTTTGTCGTTTCAAGACTGGGAAACAATCTCTGAGAGTCACGCTTTACAATTTGTCACAAAACAGGGGAAGGGCAAAGATTAAATACCAAAGATATTAACATATAGGAAAGCAAATGTAATTAAGGGGTAAAGGAATGGTCACTGTGTGTGTTAACAAAGGTGCCATCCACTCGGAAGAACCCAGACATAATTTCTGTTCCCCAAACAGTGTTTATCTTTGCACATCTCTCATTAGTAATACCACTAGGTATTATGCAGCGGTGAGCAGAGGAAATAGGTCAGCCTCTGGCTTTCAAGTACAGGCGCTCCTTGACTTGATGGAGTTAAATCCCAATAAACCTATAGTAAGCTGAAGATACTTTAAGTCGAAAATGCATTTAATACACCTAACCTACTAAGCATCATAGTTTAGCCTAGCTGATTTCTACTGAATGTGTATTGCTTTTGTACTCTCATCAAGTTAAAAAATCATAAGCTGACCATCGTAAGTCAGGGACTGTAGTTTAGTAAACTTAGAACACTACTGCAAAAGGGAAAGGAGTTCTTTGAATGAGCCAAGTCTTTCATTACTTAGACAATTTTTATCAATCAGCAAGGCATACATGGAAATTGCTTATTGTGAACTCACCAACAGCTCTATGCAGTAGCCAAGTTCCTTTTTGCTGATGGGTGAAACTAATAATTTCTCATTTTATCAGTGTCTACTGTACCCCTCAGTGTCTTTTGCCTCCCACATGAATGTGCTAAAACTTCATCTTTGTTCTTATTTGCTAAGACCCAGATTTAGAAATAACCTTAGGCTTAAAGGATGAGAATTCTGATACCCATAAATGGTAAGCAGAAAAAGGAGTCACCTTTTTATTCTCCTTAACTGTTCTTGAGTCATGGGAAAAGCAGTCAGCTAGTGACCTGTGCATGCGTCCTGGGCATAGTGACAAATCCGCAATACCAAAGTGCCTTTCTGAAATTTGGTCTGGGACTTGCACTGAATACAATGTCCTCCTCTTTCAGGAAACTGGCAAGGGGACAGCTGTACTCCTGTCCTGTCTCTTGGGAGGACAGCATTATGCAGAGGTGCTCTTATAAGTGTCACTCATTGAATGGTGATGCAGCTGGCCATGTTGTACTCCCTGGGGACTCTAAGTCAAAGGAAAAGCACAGGGGAGGTGGGAAACCACCCCTCCCATCAGTGACTTAAAACTTTGGCATCTTAAAGGATGCATTTCCAGAAGCTTATGCCACATTATCATAATAAGTGCCATCATAACCTCAACCAGAATCATCCACTAGGGTGGCCTGCTCAGCTAAACACCCAAGGAATGTTTTTGTGCTAGGGGTGGGATTAAGAAAGTTCAGAGATGGATTTCAACATTCTTACCCATAACCAAAAGCAAACAACATTCAGTTTCATCTATATTCTATTACGCTGTCCCAATCAAACCGAGGCAATTAAAGCCTTCCTCCTTAAGCCAGGGGCCCCCAAGTATGAGAAGTGCCTACATATAGAAATTTTCTGTTGTAGCTGGTGAGTGTGGGGTAGACATCCTGCTTTAAGGCAGGTGGTGGATTTTTTAGTACTTCTTCTAGGGTACTTTCAGCCTTAGAATTCTTTGCTGAGAAGGGTCACTAAGAAAAGTTGAAATAACAACATACCCAAGCACATTGTAAGGTTCCTTCCACTGAGATGCACCATCCTGACTGGATTTTTACAGAAGAAACCCTTTACTCACTGTCATTAAATAGATCATATAGGCATAGACATTCAAGTGTGTTTAAATCATCACCTTCTTCTAGGTAAGACTGAAAAACTGAAAAATAAAAAGGAAAGTGAAAAGAAAATCCAAACAATGGAAGAAAGTACTTGCAAATCATGTACCTGACAAGAAATTTGTATCTAGAATGTATAAAGAACTCTTACAGACTGGCTGGCATAGCTCAGTGGATTGGGCGTGGGCTGCGAACCACAGTGTCGCAGGTTCGATTCCCAGTCAGGGCACATGCCTGAGTCGTGGGACAGGTCCCCAGTTGGCGGAGCACGAGAGGCAAACCACACATTGATGTTTCTCACCCTCTCTTTCTCCTTCCCTTCCCCTCTATAAATAAATAAAATCTTTAAAAACAAAACAAATAAAATTAAAATCGGGTAAAGGATCTGAATAGACAGTTCTTCAAGAAAAATATACAACTGGCCAGTAAGTAGATGAAAAGAACATCATTAGCCATTAGGAAAATGCACATCTAAATCTCAACGATACAGTATTTCATGCCTATTGGGTGGCTTTAATCAAGAAAACAGATAATAACAAGTGTTGAAAAAGATGTAGAGAAACTGGAATCCTCATATACTGCTGGTGGGAATGTAAAATGGTGCAGCCACTTTGGAGAATAGTCTGGCAGTTCTTCAAATGTTAAATGTAGGAGTTACCTAGCAATTCCACTCCTAGATATATACCTAAGAGAAATGAAAGAGGATGTTCACACAAAAACTTGCACACCAATGTTTCTAGCATTATTATTCACAACAGCAAAAAGTAGCAACAACCCAAATGTCTACCAACTGATTAATAAATGTATTATATCTATACATGGAATAGTATTCAGCTATAAAAAGGTAAGTACTGATAAATCCTATAGGGATGAACCATGAAAACCCACTGGCCCTTTTGTTGTTTTTGAAAAGATTTTATTTATTTTTAGAAAGTCAGGGAAGGAGAAAGAGAGGGAGAGAAACATCATTGGTTGCCTCTCACACAGGTCCCATGGGGGATCAACAGCGGATGGTACCAAGGACTGAACCGCAACCCAGGCATGTGTCCTGAGAATCAAATCAGTGATCCTTCACTTTGCAGGATGTCACCCAACCAAGTGAGCCATGCCAGCCAGGGCTACTGAGCCCTCCTAAATATCATTTGTACTTTCACTCAGAGCTTAATAAAAACCAGTGTTTCATTTAACACAGGAGCGACTATTTGAATACTTTCCCAGGTCAAATTAAATAATTTATCTTTGTGATTTGGCTTTCAAAAAATTCTGTTGGAGACATAGTTGATTTAGGATTTAAAATAAATACGGATACATCTCCATATTAATAAAGGCTGTACCTAAACATGTCTTTATACATTTACTTATGTAAAAATACACAAGTCATTTACAAAAGCCAAAAATGGTCCTAATATTAGCACATCTGTAAAGTACTTTGAGAGCCTTAAGCAACAGCAGGAGATTGATGAGGTTACAACTGCATCCTATCTTCAACTGAGTATGGTAATTAATTTTGGGACAGGCCCAAATGGAAAAATCTCACAGAATAGTACTGCTAAGTCCCTGCCTTAACAAAAACTGTTACTTTGAGGAGTATTACCTCCTTTTTCACTTTTAATAATTTTCACGCTTCCTTTCTCTTGCTCTCTCTTTTTTAAAAGATTTTACTTATTTATTTTCAGAGATAAGGGGAGGGAAGGAGAAAGAGAGAGAGTAATGCTTCCTTTCTCAATCAAACCCACTTGGGTCACAACATTTTGTGAGTAATAATTTATACCAAATATTATTCTTATATTTTTAAACAGTGATTATTATTTACCTTTAGATTAAAGCACTGATGTCACAAGAATTAGCCCGTGGGCCCCACTTTAGGTTTACAAAGCATGCATGTGATGCTGAGTTCAAGTTGAAGGGTACTGAACCCTCCCCGTTTGAGTGGACCCTTAACGGTACCACAAACCCAGCTTCCAAAGCAACAGGGCAAATGCAAAAGTAAATATATAAAATCACACAAAACAAAACAAAATTAGGTTTATTGTTCAATCATTTTACTACTGAGAGGTCAAGGTGAGGCAATGCTGTCATGTCCAGTTCTTCAGTGCCAGGCTTCCAAGCACTTCCCATGTCAGATAATGTTAACATTAAATCTATTTTAATTCATCATTTGCCCGACACTATTCCAATGAGGAGCTAAACACAACAAAGTCAGAAAAACCACCTCCTTAAAAGTTTACACAGTGAAGATTTTCTGCAAGGCAGTTTTTCTACTCTATGTGTGAAACCTTTCTTGTTATGACTCACTGAAAATTAAATATGCAAAACTCCAAGCTGAGCTTAGTTTTGCCTGTGCACAGAGACCTTTTTACTCTGATTCTTCGAAAACCTCATTTTTGGATCTTGCTGCCAACACCAATGAGAGGAAAGCCGGCCAACAATTCCAAATATAACATGCGGAGGCAAATGCTACAGAAATCTGTCTGACAGGAAACAACCATGCTGAGGTCTGCTGAGGTAGACACACTTCTCAATCAGGCCGTTTTGGTCCCTCAGTCTGGAGCAAAATGCCATGAGAAAGCAATCAGAGGAAACCATCCAGTTTCTAGTCAGCCTCATTATCAATGCCCTATCATACCTACTTAATCAGTGAGAACAATTCTATCCATCTCAAGCAT
Organism: Phyllostomus discolor; assembly: GCF_004126475.2. Lineage (NCBI taxonomy): Eukaryota > Metazoa > Chordata > Mammalia > Chiroptera > Phyllostomidae > Phyllostomus > Phyllostomus discolor. Next base: position 79,027,461 of record NC_040910.2, on the reverse strand, counting down.
AAAGGGTCAGCAGCAACTAGAGCTCTACCAGTCATTCTATTTTTTTAAAAAAACTGATTACCATGTGCCCTGACCAGAATCAAACCCACAACCTTTTGGTGTACAGGATGACGCTCTAACCAACTAAGCCACACCAGACAGCGCTTTACCTGATTTTTTAAGAGACCGTATTTTGAGATGGCTCAATTTATGGCATGACAATTACAATAAAAGTCAGATTCACCAGGGAATATTTAAAAACAACTTTTTCCAATTCTTCAAGGGCAGGTTTAGCAACCCCTGTTTCTACTCTGAATAATGGATAACCAATTAAATTTGGATAAAATGATTATACTATCACTCAAACAAAAGCAAAAACATCATTTGCTCAATTCTTTAGAAGTGATGGTACTGAGCACAGGAAAACTCATTTCCTCACCCAGCTCATTACAGAAAACCCAGAAATAGGACCCCCAGTCTAATTGGGAAGAGATCTCCCAATATATAAAGCACATTGTATAGAGCACTCACTCCTGAAAAAAGACAAGACAATTAAAAAGCTTATTTTGTCCAGTCATTTCCTCCAGTAGTTTATCTTAGAAAACCCCCTGTAGCCCTGGCTGGTGTGGGTCAGTGGATTGAGCGCTGGCCTGGGAACCAAAGGGTCACTGGTTCGATTCCCAGTCAGGGCACATCCCTGGGTTGTGGACCAGGTCCCCACTAGGGAACACATGAGAGGCGGCCACATTTTCAAGTTTCTCTTGCCCCCGCCCCGGTAGCTGTGGATATCACCAAACCAAGGAGGTTTGCTTAGAATCACCTCTGGAACATTTTACTAGATCTGGTTCACTGTCAGGCAAGCTGGCAAGGCACACGAGTGACTGAAAAAGGACTTGTCTCAGAGCTTTGAATGGAGACCCACAGCAGCACTGCAGTTATGACTTCCAGGCTTGTAAAATTCTGTCTTCACTCTTGTGCATTCTGTGTATGAGGAAAATTATCATACTACGCTTATCTAAATAATCCAGTCCTGCCCTGGCTGGCGTAGCTCAGTGGATTGAGTGCAGGCTGTGAACCAAAGTGTCGCAGGTTCGATTCCCAGTAGGGTACATGCCTGGGTTGCAGGCCATGACCCCCAGCAACCACACACTGATGTTTCTCTCTTTCTCCCTCTCTACAAATAAATAAAATCTTTAAAAAAACAATCCAGTCTTAGCTAGTTAAAAAGGGAAGCAAGAGAAAATACAGCCATACCTTCTAACCTCACTCCCACACAGTACAAGAAAGTAGTAACAGGACAAATTAACTCAAGCACACTCAGGAATCAAAATTCTCTTAGACGATTAACTGCTTGACTTAGCCACTCTGGTTGAGATGGTTAATGAAGTACTTCACTTGTGCTGGAAAGAACATAAGGTAGGAGGCAGGAAAGTGGAATAAGCCACACTTGAAAGAAGGCTTCCTGCCTTTGTATCAGTATCTAGAATGTTTTGTGACTTATATAATAACCCAAGATAAGTTAATGGTACATTCAGTACCGGCATCTTCAAAGGGGGAACTGGAGATGTGAAACAAGCCCTGCCTCATTTACTAGGATTCTCAAATCTCCGATTACCAGTTCCCATTCGTGGGCTTATAAAAAGTATTCAATGAAATACAGAATCTGGGCAAGCCTGAATCTCACCAACAGCTTAAAAAATAAAAAAGAAAAAATAGTCCCTCCCTCTCTCCTTCCAGCTAAAACGGAAACTGCTAATTGTACAACCTGACAAGACTTAGACTCATCTAATTAAAAGATTCAGAGATTAGATTTTAGAATTTAAAGGCCCAATGTCAAGCAAAACAGTACATTTTTTCCATGCCTGAAGTTTCTAATAAACATTTTCAGCTTTATTAAACAAATGAGACTAAAAACAATACAGAGCTTATAAAATTATCACTCAATATGGGACCACTATTCTTGGTTAACACTAACCAAATTGTTACTGTTAGTAAGCAAATATAGGTAAAATATTAACCTGTATTTAAAATCAAGCAACCTACAATTCAGTCCTGGTATATGTAGCACATAAGCACAATACAGAAAATGTAAGCAATTGGAAATAACTGGTGAGAAACTCAACATATTCAGGTATAAACTGCTTCCATTCTCAAGAACAGCACAGGAAACTTGCAGAGATATTTTTTCCAGGTAAATCACACCTTACAGAAAGCAAAGGATAAAATCCACAAACTCTCTTGCTGGTATTAGTCACTTTATAATAAAAATTTTAAAGCTAGCAGCAAAGCTTCCTCCAGGATAGTAATTTTTGTCCCTGTAACATTACAAGCCAACATGGGTGCCCTCCTGGGCAAAAGTATCTTGGGAATGGTAACCAGAGCTTCCTACATAACTTCTGACCACAGACTTAATTTGCCCAGTATCAATCATCTGTTTAATAAGTGCTCCAAAACCTGTAATTAGTACAAATATACAGTAGGCACTATTCCACAAAAGGAGAGACAGAATTTGAATGAGACTGTGTAGAGTGCTCAAGGAAAACCTCACCTTTTAATTTTTTAAACAAAGGGCTAAAAAAGACAACATGAAAAAACGGGTGGGAACAAACCAACTGCCCCTTCTCCTTCCTGCTCTCTGCAGCCTGTCTCCTTTCACAAACGTGCCTCCCTCCCCCCATCAGTCAACTGTTGCTGAAAAACAGAACGAGACCCAATCTGGGTTCTCTGCGCAGATGTGGGATTTCTGTGGAGGGTAGAGGTAGTATCGCCTGACAGAAGCTCAGAGTATAAACTCTTCTTGACCGATTGTTCTGGGCTGAGCTGCTGAGGGAGATCAAGCATGGGGCCATCAACCCAGGTCCCTCCCTCTCTCGTCTGTGTCTCCCCTCCCCTCTGGTTCAGTAAGAGAGGGTGGTAAAACACACACACACACACACACACACACACACACACGAAAAAACGCACAGCTTTCCAGCTCTCCTCTCCTTAAAAATGCCCTCGCGGAGCCACTGCATACAATCCAGCCCCAGCAGCAAAGAATTTTGCAGCGAAAGGCTCGCCGATCCAGAGCGGATAAGTGAAATCGGCGCCCAAGGGCAATTTTAATTGTCTAACCCGGCCCGATTTCCTAAGAGGCAGCAGCGCGGGGTGGGGAGAGATGAGAGAGGCAGCTCCGAGAGGCAACAGGGGGCAGGAGGTGGCAGAGAATGGAGACCAAAGCAGCGAGATCCCAGTGTCCCGGCATCAGAGAAGCTTCTGCAGAAAGGACTCTGGGGCTACCCCCACAGTTTCCCGGGAGACGTTTGCAAATCATATATGCAGCCAAAATGGCGCTGAGAATAAAAATATAATTTAAAGGCAGGTCGCCATATTGTAAACAGAGAGGCAGTGAAGAGGCAGACTCGAAAGACACCCTCCATGATTTCTTCTACAGCCACAAGAATCTGAGCGCCAGGTCCCTGCGGCCCGGACCAGGGCAGCTCCGGAGGTTGGAGGTTGAGGGTTCCGCGCACCCACCCCAGGAGAGCCCAGCCCGGCTGGAGCCCGAGGGCGGCGGGCGCGCGGGTAGGAGAGCGGCACAGGGCCCAGAGCTCCTCCCCTTCCTCCCCCGCCGCCGGCCGTGCCCTGACGGCTCAGTCCCGGCTCCCTCGCGACTTCCAGCCCTAGATGGGGCTCTCCTTAGTCCTCCCAATCCCCGCATCGGGGTTCGGACCCATTGCTGCTCCTCCCCACCCCAGTGGCCAGAACCCGGCAGACACCTGGGGGCGGGAGGCGCTCACCTCAGCGGCTACAGAAAGTCGGCTAGCGGCTGCGAGCGCCCGTTATTTTGGCAGGCAGGGGAAGGCGGGTGAAGGAATGTGTCGACAAGGTTTCGCCAAGGGGCTCCAAGGGGGCCCACAGACCTTACCAGCACTGGAGATGGAAGGCGGCAGGGCAATGGTCACAGCACAGGAGATCACCGCCTTCTTTGCAGCTATCGCAGCTGTCGTGGTTGGTGGCCCTGCCGCTTCTCCGGGGTTCCTTCTCAGGCTTCCGACTTCGCTTTTCTGCCTCGTCCGTCTTGGGGGGAGCCAGCAGAGCTTGGATTTGCTGCACACACATACAAACGGCATGTGTGCACACTCGGAGCTCTCGGCGCGCCTTCTCCGTCACCCACCCTTCTCCCCCCTTTTGTCCTTCTTCCTCCCATCCAGGCTGCTCCCAGAATCTCTCAGCCCCCGGAACCAGGGGGAGCCCACCCTAACAGTGTTCCTGCAGCACAACAACGAGAACAGCTTCTTCCAAAAGGGGAGAATCAGGGTAGGGGGATGGGGAGAGGGTGCGCGGTTCCCTGCTCGCCACTTCCTTGTATGGACAGTGGGGGACTCCAAAGGCAGGCTCAGGAGAGGCCTGAAGCCCGGTACCCGGACGTGCTGGGGGAAGCACAAAGGGGCCAACAAAAAGGGGGTGGGGAGGCCTGCCGGTGCAACGAGATGGAGTGGGTTGGTGCCTCAGGAGAGCAAATCGAGGGCGGCGGGTAGGTGAAACTAATGCAAACGTCCTCGGAAACTGAGCTCGGCCCCCCCAAATTGCAGAGATGGGAGAGTCTGGGTGAGAAAGAATCCCCCTCCCCCGGCCCTCTTGCGCTGCGAGCTTAGGACCGGCTTTGTGGAGAGCGGAGGGCGGAGGTTCCCTCCTGGCGTTGGGGGAAGGGGATGAGGAGGGCTACTCTTACCTCCATCAGCCCCCCTGACGTGTCCAAGTCGTACACGATCGTCTTGGTCTCCATTTTCTCCCACATTCATCCACCTCCCGGGCTGGGCGCTTTCTGCTCGGGCCCCCCCAACCCCGGGGGGAGGGGGGGAAGTGGGAGGAGGGGGCGCTCCTGACCCCGGCTCCCCTTCTTTTTTCTTAACACAGGTCCCGACTTCCTCGCCCTGGCTCCCCCCCACCCCCCGGCCCCCAGTCCCCGGGACGGCAGCGTCCTCCTGCGGGTCGTGAGGGGGGAGCGCGGCCCTCAGCCCCGGCCCGGCGGCAGACTGCACGGTGGGTCCCGGCTCCGGGGGTCAGGCCTCGGTGGGGCCTAGTCCCACAAGCTAGAGCCGGTGCTGGCGACCGCTGGTCCGGCAGGGAAGACTGGCGGGCGCTGCCATCCCGGGGTTGAGGGGTTCGGAAGGGGGGTGAGAGGTTAGGTGAGGTTGTGGTACGTGAGGTGGACTGCGGGGAGGGTGATGGGGGGTGGTCCCCGGGCTCCGCCTCTCGCCGCCGCCGCCGTCTGCGTCCCGGCTGCCGCGCACTTGGCGCAAACTTACCGCGAGCGCCCGCAAAGCCACCCGCGCAGGCGCCCGGGGATCGCTGCTCGTCGCGCGCAACCGCAGTGACAGCCGGCCGCCGGGCTCCTACGCAGCCGCAGTGAGAGGGTACCCCCCAGCGCGCAGCCGCGCTGGCATTCGTCTGGAGCGCCGAAGCCCTGGCCTTTCTGCTGTGCGCCAGCGTACTGAGATAAAGGGGCGGGACCTGAGGTGTTGCGCAGGCGCCCGGTAGAGCTCGTAAGGGTCACGGCGCAGCCGCAAGAACATGGGGCCTCCTCTTTCATTGGTGTTTGTGTATATAGCAAGAATACTGTTCCGGCGCAGGCGTGTTAAAGATGTTCCTCTCCCGCCCTACAACACAGCCGGTTCTCGCGCAAGCGTACTGTCATCTGCATGCCCTAAGAAGACTGCTTCTCCTTTCGCCATTTTGGTAATGGGATATAGGCTACCTTGTCCTGGGAGTCCTCGGGCATGAACAGGAAGGATTAAAATGTGGTGTTGATTGGAGCTGGTACGCTGTCAGTGACAGCAGCACTCCTAGGGATGTCGTGCTGGACTGTTTGGTTCCAGCGTCAGGTGTGTCTGGACCAGGCGCCATATTGGTAAAGAGAAAAGAAAAGTATTCGCAACAGAAAACGATGCTTTTGGTGTTGGGTAGGATGGCTGCTGTTCCTACTTCCCTCCCTTTCCCAACAGTTCATTTGAGCTTCAGCATCTTTGCCTTGCGTAGTGGTGACACTATGGAGAGTTTAGCCTGCATATTATTATCCTCTTTTGACCACTGTCACTGCTCCTCAAGAGGAAGCCAAAAGCAGAGTTTACGATGTTGACAACGCCCAACTACCTGTCTACAGTGGACTTCAACTCCCAGTTTGCAATGCTCAAAGGGTCCAAAGAGCTAACGGGAGCGCATTGCATCCCGGGAGGAAGAATTGCAATGCGTCTGGAGGATTGTGGGAGCTGTAGTTTCGTGTGCGTGCGAAGCAGCGTGGTAGGATGGCATCGGGGAAGAGTGATTTGTCGGCTAGGAAGAGATTTGAGAGCTGCAGTGCCTTATGCTGGAATTTGTAACCTGAGGCCTCACCTCGAGTTCTGGAAGGGCCTTCGTGCTACTTCCGCGGCGTCTGCCCCTTCCCTTGATATCACCTTCAGGGATGGCTAGTTGTCTCTGCCTGACTGTAGATGCAGTGAAAAAGGGAATGGCATCATTATGCTCGACACTAGGCGCTTACATGGCACTGTTACACCAGGTAGCGGTGTCCTGCTCACTTTTGTTTGATGTTAGGGTATACTTAGGATTCTCAGAAGGGTAAAACTGTTAAGGGCTTAAAGACCTGTATTATTACCATCATTTCCAGGGGCACAGAGGGGAATAGTGATTTCCTTAATTCAGTTTTTGGCAGATTTAGGAATTAAACACATTTCCTTTTTTTAAATAAGAGATTTCTCAGTTAGCTTTCTTTTTAAAAATATTTTATTTATTTATTTCTAGAGTGAGAGGAAGAGAGGGAGAAAGCAAGGGAGAGAAACATCTCTCCGACTCCAACTGGAGACCTGGCCTCAACCCAGGTGTGTGCCTGACTGGGAATCAAACCGGTGACCTTTTGCTTCACAGGCTGATGCTCAATCCACTGAGCCACACCAGCCAGAGCTAAACACATTTCTTGATTCCCAGACCACAGCAATGTTTAAACTGCTTGTGAGGAGTTGCTGTTGTTCATTTTAAAAAAGATTTTATTTATCTATTGTTAGGAGAGGGGAAGAGAGGGAGAAAGAGGGAGAGAGACATGGATGTGCAACAGAAATGTCGATTTCAGTTGCCTCTGGCACACCCCCAACCAGGGACCTGGCCTGCAACCCCGGCTTGTGTTCTGACCAGGAATCAAACCGGTGGCTTTTTGGTTTGCAGGATGATGCCCAGCCCACTGGACTACACCTGTCAGAACAGGGATAGTGAGGAGGATGAGTTATATAGGTAGGTATGGCAGAGTGTGGTTTTTGGTTTCTGATTATCCTCTTGATGCCTGGGAAGAATTGTAAGGTCATGGGCCTTATTGTTGGGCTGGAAGGGGGCACTCTCTGCTCTCTACCATCCTCAGCAAACATGAAATTATAGTGAGTATGGTCCGGAGATGTGGCCCTCAGAGAGGAGACAGCTGAGCTAGAGGTAGGAAAGTGGCCCAGACTTCATCTTTTCTGGGGCTGTATTTCATGCCTTAAGAACTTGGAGCCTTGTATGCCCTCTCTTACTGCTCCCCTCATACTGCTCAGGGATCAGCTGTGTTGCTGTGACAGCCTGAAGGCATTATGGGGCTAAGTAAGCCATGGGCACAAGCCCAATGAGCAAAGCTTTACTTTCACAACACCATTAATTTCAGTTGAGAATTGGGACAGGCTGCGGGCTAATAAGGGAATTAATACTTGGCTCTGCTGACAAGTGCCAGGAGAACTAATCACTCCACACACCTTTGAACTTGGAGGGTGAGGTCAGCCCAGTGGGGTCAGCAGTTGGTGCCACCTTGGAGAGCTCCAGCCTTGGCTATTCTAGAAGGATTGAGGGGAGAGAGCAGGTGGGATACAGAGGCCTTCAGAAGTGACCTCTTGTGGCTAACCTAGGCACTGCACTCTGCCTGGACTGGAACCTCTTCATCCTTCAAGGTGGCCTGTGGTAGAGCCAGGAGGTGAGCAGCCATGAGTGGTTAAGACCTCCCTGCTGGAAGACTGTAGAAGCAGAAGGTGCTGGTTGCTGTTATTTCCTTCAGGGATTTAGTCTTTTGGTTCCTGAGTTCCCATAATTCCCTGTTTCTTATTTTTTGCTCATACTCTGAAGGGCAGCCATGAAGAGCACACTCTACATGTGGATATGCATGCTGGGAATCAAAACTAGCCAAACACTTTCATCTCAGGAGGTGCTGGGGGCCATAGAGAATGCATAGGGGTCTGGGAGGGGCCAGACTTGGCAAACTTAAGCAGATCCCACACAGCCACCTCTTTCTGGAGTCCACAGATAAGGCTTTTACTGAAGTAGGAGCCAAGCCCTTAAACTTCATTGTCCCTGCTCCTGACAGTTGGAATGTTCCCTGAGGCCAAGACAGCCTAGAGTCTCATGTTTAGGGGATTGTCTCTGATTCCTATTCCAATTTCCTAAGCCTTGTTAGTTGGGAAAGAAAAGGAAGAAGAGATGCACCAGGCTTCCTGGGCCTTGTCAGCCATACAGTGACATTAAGAAGGGCCTTGGAAGTTTGCCATCCTGTAGTTCTGAACCTAGCAAAGAGGGGAAAATGAGGCATTGAGGCGGATGAGCAGTTGGATTCCTGGGCTCCCACACTCCTGTGGCACTAGCCATTTGGACCTCACATTTCACTGCCATCTATTGTACTGAGCTTGCTGAGACAGTGATTTCTGTAGCATCTGTAACTGGTTTTTGATAAAATCTGGGGATTACTAGTTGGTGTGTCCAGCATGCCTCATGGTCCTGAAGCCCACATCCCATTTATCTCCCACCTCTTTTCCCTTGAAGAAAGTACCATCCACCTGGCCAGTGCTTGGTTTTTTCAAAAACACCATTTTAATAAGGAAACAACAGAAAAAGAAGATTGTTCTCTGGCTGGAGGCCAGATCCCATATAAGACATTACATGTACAAAGTGGCCTGTAGCCAGCTCCTGGGCCTCTCCCTGGGGCTCTCTGATGCCCTGTTTCACGCCAAATTCCTTGACCCTTAGACCTCTCCTCCTCTACAGAATATGAATGCTCTCTCCCCTTATCCCAAACAGTGGCCAGGAGGGGAGTCTGGCAAGTTGTTGGGGTTAAAGGAGGGACTAGTGGTAAAGAGGATGTTTGTAATAGCCAAACTGGCAATCAGAAGGACTTTTTCCTTCTCCTCAGGGTGCAGGGGAGCAGTGGGGTTTCCTGCTTTGGTGTGAAGCATGAGTGCCTAGGGAAGCCCAACCTGAGCTTGGGTAGGGTCCCTAAACCCCTTGGATCCCTTAGAATTATTGCCTCCACTGGCAAGGGACAAGAGCAGAACTGTCTATTCCTGGGGCCCTGGAGAAGGACTAGAGACTTCCTCTAGGGGCTGATGTTGGCATGCCAGGACTACCCAGAGGTCACTATTGAGAGCAGTTTTGGCCAGCATTGATGGCCCTGTGAGGAGCACCCTGACGCAGTTTCCACCACCATCAAGTTAGCCCTGCTACCAGGTACTACATGCCAGGGCTGGATGGTGGTCACATGGAGAAAGGTGTTCCCACTCTGCCTGTGAATTCCAGGATGGAGGCGCAGGGCATGAAGGAGGGTCAGGAGAATGCTCGTTCTTGATGCATATGCTCCAGCTGTGTTCTGCCCAGAGGCAGATGCCCCCTGACTTGGACCCAAGGAGGGGCCCTAAGTGGGCAGTGGTACCAAGAAAACAGGCCCTAGGGGGCACTGCAGACAGGGAAGGGCACAACTTCTTGAGGGATTAGTGGCGTCTCTTCCCAGGTGGTATGTACAGAAGGTGGAGGGACAGCTGGGAGCTTTGCTGCTGGGCTGTGAGGCAGGGCTGAGCTGGCTTTCCCCGCCTAAATGGATACTTCATATTCTCTCATCTCCTGCAAAGGAAAGAGACTGCTGGGAGTTGGAAACTTGTATAAAGTTTGCCAGTCCATAATCCACCTCCCCAAGGAAAAGGGAAAGAGTGAAGAGTGCTTGATAGGGCTCTCAGGGGTACCTCCCAAAGGGAGCACAGAATTGGGTCCTGGATAGGGCCTCAAGGCTGGCATGGGTACTTACTCCAGTCTCGTAAGTTGGATTGTCAAATGCTGACTCCACGGTGATTCGGTCATAGGGACGGGGTCGTGTTCGAGACAGCTGCAGGGGGCTTTTCCCCTGGAGCCTGTGGGGTAGAGAAGCCTGTGAGTCTGGAGTACTAGGAAGGAGTGAGTCAGATATGGGGGTAGGAAGAGAGGCCAGGCTCACCTGGAAAAGTAGAGGTACACGCCTCCCACCAAGAGTGTCATCGCCACCAGTGGCAGGAAGATGGCGGCTGTGATGTGGGCAGCATCCAGGGTGCTGGAGGCAGCAGGTGCCTTGGCAACTGAAAACACAGAGGGTGGGATTGGGGCAGAGGTCCTTGTCACTTACAGCCCTCAGCCTGTCACCCCTTCCCAGGGGCATCCAGCCACCAGCTGCTTCTGGTTGGCTGGGGGCAGGGAAAGGGCTTTTGTCCCTGTTCGTCCCAGACCTTTCTTTCTCTACCCTCCCTCCTTGAGGAACCCATGGCCTGGGAGCTGTGAGAACAAGTGGAAGAGACTACTTCCCTGGCCCTCATGGGTGGGGGCTCACCATCCAGGCTGCGGCTGCTGTAGAACCCATCCAGAGAGGCTGGAACAAGAGGGGAGGGCCAAGGGCAGTGAGTAAGCCCAACAGGCCAAACCACTAAGGCAGGGAGTGGGCTGGTCACGGGAAGGATTTGTCCAAGGAAAGCCCACATTTGTCTTGGTGTTCCCAGCTCAGAAAAATCTGACAGAGACTGGGGAGACCAAGCATAACATGAAAGGGGTGTGGGCAGGGGCTTCTGGTTCTCAACGTTTGACATCTTTGCCAGAGCAGTCCTATGAGCCAGGCAGAGGTTTAGGGGTGGCAGAGCACTCACCAGCCCTACAGATGGGTGGAGGGTCACTCCAATGTGAAGGGTGCCCGGGTACACATTTGATGCTAGCCTGGCCCTTCAGCACATAGCCAGGGGCACATGAGAAGTGGACAGTAGTCCCTGCTGGGTGTAGCCGCTTTTCAGGACTGCAGGCACCATTCTCCGGGGCGCTGAGGCCGTGGCATGGCTTGAACTGTTCCACTGCAAAGCAGACAGAGCCCAGTGAAGGTGCCTCTAGCCTCCAGAGGTAGCATTCCTTATCTGCTACCAGAGCCTTCCCCTCGACACATTTGACACTTACAGAGACATTTGGGGACCCGGTCGCTCCACTTGGGGCTGCTGGCTTGGCGGTCATGACAGGTGAGGATAGCACTACCCGTCAGCACAAAACCCTGGTCACAGATATACTGCACAGTGGCCCCCACAGGAAACTTGGGGCTAGATACGAGGCGTCGGCTGTGCTCCACATCCCCAGGGTCATGGCAGGAAGTCACTATGGATAGGGAGTGATGAAGAAGAAGTAGCTCAAGTAGAATTCAAGTCAGTCCACCCTCGCTTTGTCCAGGCAGCCAACATCTTCGTGCCACATAGCTCTACCCTCTAGTTTTCTGTCACTACCATTTTGCTGTGTCTCCTCATTTGTCCCCTTCCAAATCCATGGGGGTCAACAAACACTAGATGGCCATCTACCAGGAACAAAACGCTTGGAGTACTTGGCCGGTAACCCTATGGAAAGGTATTGCCCCATTTCACAGATGAGGAAACTGACATTATGACAAGTGAAGGAACTTCAAGGATACCAGCTTATAACAGCTGGTTCATAATCCAAAAGAGAGGCTTGTAGGTTACATTGGCAATGGGAATAGGGGGAACAGGAACACTCACCCCTCTGGCAGAAGGGCAGGTCCTCACTCCAGGTTAGGTCCCACTGGCACATAAGGACACTGGATCCCACCACCTGGTAGCCAGGGTAGCACTGGTAGGTGACAACAGTGCCATGTACCAGCTCAGGCTGTGATGGACTCTTCCAGCCATTGGGGATCTCGGGCAGCTCTGGACATGTGTCATTGCGAGGCACCTCTAGGGGGATGGGGGTGGCAAGACGCAGACCCTCAGCCAACACCAAAGTGACTGTGCTAGCCCCTCTCCCCCTGAGGAAGTTTAACTCTTGCCAGTTTGTTCTGGGCCTGGCTGGGGCAGGCTCAGTGATTTCTTCTTCCCATACAAGGGCCCCTCCTTGCTTGTCCCTGATATGACTGTCTCCTAGATTCCTGGTTTATCATCTAGGCTTTTAACTTTATTTCCAAAAACATCTTGGCCAGTTTCTCAGTACTGAGAGGGGGAATGGGTAAAGTGGGGAAAATTGTCACTTCTATCGAAGGTTATCCAAAAGGCACTGTATAATCAAATTCCTTTCCTTAGTTCCCTATGTTTGTTACGAAGTTCTTCCTGCTGCCTACCAAGTCCCTCTAGCTGCAACAGGAGTCTCTCTTTCTTCCACTGGACCCAGGAGAAAGGTGGAGAACAAGACTGGCTTTGGTGATACCCAGAGCGTTTCCAGCTTTTCCTTGTCAGATAAGAGCACCCAGGCTCCTCGTTGCCTTGGCCTCTCTGACTTGCTATGTTTGGGGTCTGCATTCTGGCATCTCTTCTCCCTCGGGCATGGGGTGGGGCAGGGGCAGGCTCACCGAAGAAATGGATGACGAAGCCCTGCTGGTAGCCCAACACTGAGGTCCCAGGGTCTGACTGGAACTGGATGGTGACATCAGCCATGGAGGTAAAGAGCTTGAAGTGGCCTCGGGGCCCGGAGTACTGGCCCAGGACTCGGGCTGTCAGGTCGTCCCCATCATAGAAGGTAAGTACATCACCAGGGCCTATGCGCAGTCTGCGTAGGAGGGCTGTCAGTGAGGTCGCGCCTAGGGACCCCAGGATGGGCTGGGCAAGAGATGACTCCATTGCTTAGGAGCTGGCTTGGCCTAGCCCATTGAACACTTACACTCGGATGTCCAGCATGATGCGCTTGTCCTCCTCCACATGCACTCCCCAGATGCAGTCTTGCCCACGGCCGTAGGGCTCCGGCCAGTTGGGGGAAAGCACCACACCAGCTGAATCTGTGATCTCCCCGCTGCACACAGCTGGAAGGCAGGGGAGACCCGGGAGGAACGTCCCCTCCGTGTTCCCCCCCCAGGGCCATGTCCTAGGGCTGCCATCTGCCCACGGGAGTGCCTACCCATTGCTGGGAGTCCCCATCTCTTCCTCAGGGGGAAGCTTGAACAACACATGTCACTGAGGCCACAGGCTCTGCTGCTGGCTCCCTGGTGCCCACCCTCCTCCCTGCCCCTGGTGGGCCCATCTACTGGTGCCTACTGACCTCGACAGGCTGGTTCCGTCTCATTCCACTGGGGGTCATGGGGGTCAACACACTCAATGATGATGGAGCCTTGCTCTAGGGTGTAGCCAGGGTCACAGCTGAACTCCACAGTGGTACCCACAGGGTAGGAAGGTGCGCTGCTGCTGAAGTTGCCATATTTGACAAAGGGCTCATAGCAATGGCCCTGCTGGAAGGCTGTAAACCACAGGGCCCAGGCAAGCTCAGCCTTGACTGGGACAAACAGGGGGGAAATGTCCTCCTCCTATTTCCCTCCCCGGGGCTTTTCTCACCCTAACTGCAAGTGTATGTCCTGGGCTTGGAGCAAGCAAGGGACAAGAACAGCCCAGAGCACCCATCCCTGTTATGCTCAGGAGGCTGTCTTGATCACCATTGTATCTCTAGCTCCCAGTTTTGTGCTTAGTATATAGAGGGCACTCAGTAAATATTGTTTTGAATGAATTAATGAATTAATGTCTAGCAGCAATTCTCCCTCCCTAGGAATTGGGGTCTTTTTTGTTCTTCAGAATCTAGAGAATTCATTCACTTGGGCCAGAGGGCCTGAATCCAGGCAGGGGTCTCTTGCAAATGGGGTAGAAATCCTAGACTTGGGAGGGATGAGGAGATAGGGCCTCAGTGCCAGCTGAGCAAGGGCTGAGCTAGAAGGAGTGATGATGGAACAGAGGGGGACAGTGTGAGAAGACACTCTTGGCCCAAGCCCCTGCTCTAGCCCCTCACCCCTGGTTAGGCCCCATTAGGCTCACCCTCATAGCGCAGGGCCATGCCTGCAGCTGCCCCGCTGCTGTCAGTGCTGAGCTCCACAAAGAAGTGTCGGCCAGAGCTGAGCAGGCCCTCAATGGGCAGGTACTCCACCTCATAGGAATCATACACAGGCGGGGCCTCCACGTTGTCCCCATTTCGGATGATGAGCCTAGATCAGCAGAGCAGCAGCTGCATAGCTGGTTGCTGACCCAAGAGGTATGGCCCCATGCTTGTGTACGGCCCTTCTAGTAGGATATTACCAGGTTGGGCACTCCCATCCCACCAGGACATCTCCTCACCTGTCATCATCCTCTGCCAGGGAAACCTTCTCAAAGTGCAAGTGCAGTCGCTGGCCCTCAGGAGCCTCAAGCAGCCAGTGGCAGGTGAGGTTGTTGCTGTAGTTGCCCGGGAAGCCGGGAGAGACGATGCGACCAGTGGTGGCATTTCGGATCACTCCACCACAGGCAGCTGGAAGACGGGCAGAATTGTGTGCTGGGCCCCTGGCTGGATCCGAGGCAGCCTAACAAGCCTTCCTGCCCTTCACAGCTCTGTACCCTGTGCATGGGGCAACAGGGATCTGCCTTCATGGTGCTGGAGGTCAATCCTTTGCCCCTGTGACCCTGCAGCTCCAGGCAGCCTGGACTGCAGAATCCTACCTCCTAGCCTTTCACACCCCTGGGAGTATTCACATGCAGCTCCCCTGACTGGTAGGTCTGCCGAGGCCTTGCTGTGTGGTCCTGGGTGAGTCACGTTCCCTCTCTGCTGCCCCCAGGTGGACTTTATTAAAGCCTCCTACCCAGGGCTCCAACTTTCTTGGGTGTATCTGCTACTTCTACCTCATGCCACTTCTGAAAACCAGTTATTGTTTGGATATATCCCTTTAACTAAGGCCCCCTGGGGCAGGGGCTAATCTTTTCAGGCCAGGCACAGAGTTGGCATTCAGTATTTGTTGAATAAAATAATTGAATGAATGTAAAATAGGGTAGGACTAGATTGGGAGTGACATACATGTGGTGTGCATGCCATTCAATTCCAAATCTTGTGCCCTGAGCAGACATTACTAGCCAGGCGATGGCCTCGAACACTTTCTGAAAAGTGTTCGTCACTGCCACTGTCATTCCTGGGCTGAACCTTTATGGTAGCCTTTCTAGCACTGAATCCTCAGGCCTGGGGCTGTCCTCTTTTTGTAAGGAGAGGCAGAGTGGCTCACTTGTCCCCATCACTGAGGACTGCTGACTTATTTGGCCACAAGCTCCCAGCCGGAAGTAGGGCTGGTGAAGCAGGCTCAGGCAAGAGGAGTGTGGCTGGTTCCGGGCAGCACTTTCCTCTCCTGGATGTACAGCTTCGGATCCTGCCAGCTCTCCGAGACCAGCCTGCCAAGACACAGTGTCTTTGTCTCCAAGTGTTCCACACAGCAGAATATTTTAACCTAATGAACCTTCTGGGGAGGGGGTTGTGGTGAGTTTCTTCTCTGCTTCTCTGCAGAGAGGGCAGACCTACCTTTTTGCTTGGTCTCGGAATGGAATCAAACCTGGTCATGCCCCATCCTACATTTAAATTCCTCAGTAGTTCCCTATGACCCCCCCAGATAGAGTTGAAGTTCAAGATGGCATTCAGGTCCTTTTTGGACCTGACTCTTGACTTGGCCTCAGCCTCTCCCCATAACACCCTCTTCTTTAGGCACACCTCACTGTAGCATGCTGCTTCACGCCACCACACCTCTGCATATGCTGTTCCGGGAATCTACTCCACTACCCTGCGTGAACATGCTTGCAGTTCTTTTTTTTTTTCTTTCTTTCTTTTTTTAATCATTGTTCAAGTAACTTGCAGTTCTTCCATGTCATCTTGGGAAGCTTTCCTTGACTCTTCCCATATGTTGAAGCAGCTCTTCCTCCCTTGGATCCCCATCACACCCTGAGTTTTTCCCATCACAGCACTATCCGTGCTGATCGTGCTGAGCTGTTTGCTGGTCTCACTAGACAGCTCCCTGAGGGCACAGGCCACATCTGGCTCACTCACCTCTGCTTGTGCTTGGCACTCAGGAAGAGTGTATAGAATGAAATAAAATTCAAAAGCCCAAGCTAAAAAAAGGAAAAAGGAAAAAAGCCCAAGCTGCCTTTCATACTGCAAACTAAGCACTCCATCTTTCTTCTGCCAGCAAGGCCCTGGCAGCAACCCAGATTCCCCGTCACTCATGACCAGGACTTGGGAGTCTGTTTCTGCTCTCCCCCTTTCTCTCATCGGTGTCTCTGGAAACACTTTCTTCCTCTTTATTCCCAAAGTTACTGTCTAAGTTCAAACCCTCTTGCCTGGCTGGTCTCCCAGCTTCCAGACACCACCTGACTGGCTTTTCTGAGGAGTAGTTCTGAGCTCCGCCCTCCTCCTCTTCAAAAATTTCAACAGCGCCCCACCCTAGTTTTTGGCTGATATTCAAGGCCCTCCCCTCTCCCCTTCTCAAGTCTCAGGCCTCAGCCAAACCTGGCTGTCTTCTCTGTCCCTAAGTACTCCCTTACTTTGCCTCTGTGTCCTTGCCCACGTTGTTGCTTCCACTGAAATGTCAAACCTCCAGTGCCACTTCCTCCAGGAAGCCTTATAAATGCCCAACTGAGAATGATTGCTTTCTCCTCCCTGGTTGCTTTAAATCTCTTCATTGGTACTTTTTATTTTCTGCTGTGAAAGTTGATACTCTAGTGTTTTCTTTCCTCCCATTTCCTGGAAGGGTGGGCTCTTTGAGGGCACACTCCCTGTTTAATCAGCTCTGTGTGTCTGTGGTGCCTCCACATAATAGGTGCTCACTACGTGTGGGTTGGATGACTGCCACTGAGGCAGATAGCCATTTTCTGGCTTCTATCTGGAGAGCCTAGGAAGGTACTACACACAACAGAGAGCAGAGATTAGCCCCCAACCAACTCCCCTGTTCAGCACTACTGAGTCCCCTGGGGCCACTCACCGATGCAGATAGGCTCTAGGGAATCCCAGAAGGGCTGGGTGGCATTGAGACAGGTAAGGAGCCTGGCGCCCTTCAGCTGGTAGCCAGTGGCACATTGGAAGCGGGCGCTGCCTCCTGGGTGGAGGCTAGTGACAGTCACAGCTCCATAAGTTGGACGTCGGGGAAAGCGGCAGCTCAAGAGATAGGCTGCAGAAAGAAAATGGGTGTTGTGTGTATGTGTTTGTGTTGAGGGGGGTTTTGAGTCATAGCCAGGACAAAAGGGCTCTGCCTCAGCCTGCCTGGAGGTGTCATTTTGGGGCCAGAGGAAACATCAGGAGCACCAGAAAAAAGACTGATTCCTTCCCCAAAAGATGCCTGTGACATTTCCAGCAGCCTGGGCTGGGTAGTGAAGCAAGCAGAGTCGGAAGTTAGGAGGCTTGGGCTGTAGCCCAAGCTTTCTACCACTTTAGGCAGGTTACTTAGCCTTTCTGTGTCCCGGTTTCTTCATTTGTTAAATGAGTTTTAAAATGCCAGTCCAGCCCTGGCTGGTGTGGCTCAGGGGATTAAAGTGTCGGCCTGTAAATCAAAGGGTCACTGGTTCGATTCCCAGTCAGGGTACATGCCTGGGTTGAGGGCCATGTCCCTAGTAGAGGGCACTCAAGAGGTAACCATACATTAATGTTTCTTCCCTCTCGTTCTTCCTCCCTTCCTCCAATAATAAATGAATAAAATCTTTTTTAAAAATGCCAGCCCACCTACGGGGTTATTGTGAGAACAAATAGGATAGTGTTTTATTCAGCTTGGTGTCCCTGGAATCCAGATGATAGTACATCTTCAAAAAATGTTACTGAAAGACTTGTAAGTGTGAAAGCATTTGAAATGGTGAAAAACCTATACTGATGTATTTTTCATAGGAGACAAATATGAATTGCAGCAGGAAAGATTGAAGCCAGACAGTAGAAGTTTCCCAGTATTCATTGAGAAATACTGAAAAACTTGACACTAACGGCAGTGGACTTTTTAAAAGACAGGATAGGGCAAGGGTGGGGAAGCAAAGGATGCCTTCAGGGAAGTTTCCGGGGAGGGGGACAAGTTACCCTGGGAAATTTGGTAGCTTTTGAAATTGTCATACCAAATACATCCGGAAGGTGGCAGCAAATCCTACAAAACAACCTGGCCAGTCCTAACTTGGGGCCAAGCTGAGGTGGTAGCCAAAAGTAGGGGGGTCAGGGCCTGGATCTGAGATGTGAGGAAGAAGACCTGGAGGGGTCAAGGAGAGAAGCCAAGAGAAGGCTTGGGCTACAGAGTCTGAAGACCCTTAGGGGTGGTGGGAGGGATGGGGACTGTCTAGACCGAAGAACCGCTCTTGGGTCTTGGGGTAGGGGGTGCAACCCTTACTATTGGTACCAGGTGGATGGAAAGAGAGGGTCAGGCAGGGACTCTGCTAGCCTCTGTGGGCCCTTGTATAAATAGAAAAAGGAGTTGCCTCTGGCCAGACCAGGGTCTAGGATCAAGTTTTGTGATTTTTTTTTTTACCTGTCTTGGCCTTTGTCATTAGGTGTGTGAAAGGGGGAGGATGATACCTACTTTTCCCTTCCTCATAGGGTCCTTAAGAGAATGGCCAAGGAATGGTCACTTGTGATTGACAGGCAGCACAGGGCAGCGTTTAGGATGTGTGCTCTGGGGTCAGATGGCCTGGATTTGAACACAGGCTCCCGCACTTGCTGTGGCACCTTGGGCAAGTTACCCAACTTCTCTGTGCCTATTTCCTTGTTTGCCCACCTATCTAGAGTATTGCATACGATGTTGTTTCGTGAGAGCACAGATGTGCAGTGCCTAACACAGAGTGAATACTGAATTCACCAGCCTGTTATTATTTGTGATTTTGATGAATAAAAGCACCTCACATTGGAATGCACCTTCCAGCTTCTAAAATGCCTTCCTACTCTTCTTACTTGATGTCTATAATATACTTGGGAGGAAGGCAGGCAAGGTAGGGGTTATCAATTCGTTTACAGATGAGGAAAACTAAGGTTTAGAGAGACTGAGGGACTTGTTCTGATCTCACAGCCAGTAAGGGGTAGAGTGGGCCCTTGAAGCTCCTGGCTCTAGAGCCTACTTGCTTTGCATCCCCCCTCTCATCTGCTTCCCCAGGTGAAGTAGAGACCTGGGCTTAGGAATCTGAGAAACCTGAGAGTAGTAGACAAGGTTGACCTGGGTGGTTGTTTTGTGGTGGCCACTCACAATGATCTGGGAAGAAACCCTAGGTCAGGCTAGGTTGGGCAAAAGGGTTTGGGGCACTTTACCCAGAGTGGAGGGTGCGATACCCAGGGAGTTCTCAGCCGTGAGCCATATGCCATGCCCATCACTTGCACCTGTATCTTCCCTGCGAGTTCATATCACCGCTCTGGGAAGGGAGGCCCCCTGTTTCACAGATTAGGAAATTGGGCTAGGGTAAAGTGAGATCAGGATGCTGGGAGCAGACGACACAGCCCCCAGACTCCATAGTGGGTAAAGTGCCAACTCGCAGGACAAGCTTCATCCTGTTGTCATGACGACCATTCCCGGAGTGCCTGCACCACTGCAATCTGTTGAGCTATTTTCTCCCTGGCATCTGTTTCTGGAGCCAAGTCCAGTGCCAGGCATGCTCAGGAGGGAGGAGGGGGATGCCTGGCAGGGCCCTCTGCCTCCTCACCCTGTCTGAGCCTGTGGGAGGAGAGTTGAAACTTGGTTCTGCAGGTGAGGCCCTTGTGGGGCCCCATGCTTGTGATCTCCAGTGTTATCTTGGACAGCTCCAGCAGGAATGTTGGTACTAGGACCCTTACTTCCTCTTCTGGCACTGTCTTTCTCCAGCCCAGGGAGACACGTGTGTGAGCACATGCTCTTCCTGTTCCCATCTCTGGGATCAGGGCTAATTACAGCCTATAATTAGGGGAATTACACTCATTAGGGAAAGAGCTGATCATTGACAAAAACTAGGCTGAGGAGGGAGGGCTTCTGGGAGCTGGACTAGCTCTCCCAACACCCCGCCCCCCTTGGGGTCTGCTCTGTGTTTCAGGGCCTCCAACTTGCTGCCTTTCAGCCACCTCCAGCCCAACAGAGAGGAGGTCCCAGGTTTTATGCAAAGGAATTTGCAGCAAGAGAAGTTACCACGGCGTGAAATTATGCCTGCTGCTTAGGATTGATGGGCCATTAGGGAGGCTGTCTGGGCCGCCTCCATTTTCACCCTTCCCTCAGCTCGCCTCTTGCCTCTGCCAAGCCCCTGGCCAGTGCCACCACCATACTCCTTGTTGCCATGCCAGACTGTTCCCCTAATTTGGGTAGTGAGGCCAGGAAGGGGTGAGTGAATCCTCCTTAGTGGGTTCTAAACATCCACATCTTCAGAGGAGTGCCTGCCCTCCTCCCTGGGCTGTAGCCCCCCCCCCCCTCAGGGCTGCGGAAGTGGTCCGTGACAATTCAAGGCAATCCTGTAGCTGTTCACACCAATTATTTCCCCATTAGCACTCCCAAATCTGAACTGTTACCCTGTTGCAGCAGTGCAAGGGATCAAGAAGACTTTGCTGGGGGTAAGAAGGAAGGCAGAGGGGATGCTGATGGGAAAGGGGCACAGTCCCAAGCCCTTTCTCTTTTCTCCATCCTGCCAGCTCTTTAATACTAGTTTCCTTTATGGAGCATGTGCTAAGCACTTGAGGTGCACCATTTTGCTTAATCCTTATGACTTTGTGAAGTGTCTTGGTCTCACAGCAGAGGAAAAGCAGAGTTAGAGAGGTCAAATGATCTGGGCAAGGTTAACAGCCAGTGGGGAGGAGATTCAAACAGAGATTTGCCGAACTTCTGAGTCTGTGATTTTACCATTACGCAATGCCACTTCGCTACTTCCAGAGGTGTTCTGAGCTGACTGGAGCCTGAGCCGTATCTGTGGTATGTTCAGAAGGCCAGGGTCAGGAAGGCCAGGCTGGTAGCTAGACACCTCTGCATACATGGTCATTGTCAAGCCCCTCGACCTTTACCCCTTTGCATCTGGGGAGAGGGCTTATATCATTATTTCCTGTTTAAGTATCTGCCTCCCCCTAGATTTTGAACTCTTTGAGGGCAAGAACTTGGCTGGTTCATCTTCATATTGCCGGTGTCCAGCACAGGCTCAGCAAAGAGCAGATGCTTAGGAAAAGCACACTGAATGAATGAATGGCAATAGGCATATCTGGGGGTTACTCAGTCCTGTGTAAGTCCCTCTTCGAGACCAGTTCTCTGCAGGGTGGTAGTTGGAAGAAGGAAGAAGGTTCTAGAGGTGTTAGATGTTCAATTCTCACCTCTAGTTGTACACAGCTTCACCAGGCACCCGTGCTGTATGTTACTACCCTCTCCCTCTTCCCCACCCCCATACCTCAACAGCACCAGAGACTCCAGGAGGGCAGCCAGTCTGGGCTGGTTCTTCCCTCTGCTGCCCAGGCCTACCTTGGTAGTGGAAATGGAAGGTGCCAGGCCCTGCAGGTGGTGGGAGGCTCTGGAACCGCAAGGCTGCTTGGTGGGTGGGGCTGCGGATGACTTGGCCCCTCAGCAGGAAAGACTGGTTGGCCAAGGGCAGCGGGTCAGGTCCCCCCAAGCCCTCCACAGTCACCATCTCCCCTTCCCGCAGGCTGATGTTCTGGACCTGCCGGTGGAATAGACAGAGCGAAGCAGAGCAGTCAGACTTTTTCCGGCGGAATGAGCCCCGTGTCCTTAGGTGCCTGCAGGCCCTAGATGTGGCCAGTCCTCAGTGTCCTTTGGGCGTTGGAGCCCCCAGGCCTGGAGCTAGGCACTTCCGTGCAGGAGGAGCTCATTTTACCTTCCCAGTAATCTTGTGAGATGAGACCTGAAGTTAAGAGATAGTAAGTAAAGTATACAAGGTCACACAGAGATTAGTAGCAGAAGTGAGATTTGTAAGCATGTCTGTCTCAAAGCTTTTCAACTACACCAGCTGCTTCCTGCTTCCTTTCCCTTCACTTTTCTGGGCTCAGTTTTCTTGTCTATAACAGCAGTCTCCAACCTTTTTGGCACAAGGGACTGGTTTTGTGGAAGACAGTTTTTTCACAGGGGGTGGGGAGTGCAGGACAGGAATTGGAGCTCAGTGGGTCATGTGGAAGAAGCTCTTCTTGCTGGCCCGCCACTCACTTCCTGCTTTACAGCCTGGTTCCTAACAGGCCATGGACTGCTACTGGTGTCGGTCCCTAGCCCCGGGGTTGGGGACCCCTGATCTATAAAGTGGGGATGGAGTAGGTGAGTTGTGCTAGATGGTGTCCAAAGGCCTGGCCAGCATTATGAGACCTCAAAGCATCAGATCTGTGTGCTCAGCTTCCACTAGACACCCCCTGTAAGATGCCTACCAGGCACCCCACATCAATCTGCCTCATACTGAGTCACCCTCTTCCTGCAACCAGCAGCTCCCCTGGCTCCCCATCTGGGAATAACCTCACTATCTACCTGTATGCCCGAGTCAGAAACTGGCATCTTGCCTCCTCCCTCATACCCCCATCCAGTCAATCATTCAGCTCTGTGAATTGGACCCCAAATCTGTTCACTGCTCTTCATTCATACTGCCAGTTCCCTGGCACCTCACTATTATTGCTCACCTAGATCTCTGTGGGAGCCTCCTGGCTGGCCTCCCTGCCTGTAGGGCTTAACCCACTCCTCCCTCCACATCAATATTCTCTGAACTACAGCCAGTTCCTAAGCCCCAGCTTGTTGCCTGGCATGGTGCTTCTTTGTTTAAATCCCCTGGTGGCTCTCTGCTGAGCCAACAAAGCCCATAGTATCTGGTTCAGACTTCTTGCTGTGGCCCCTCGAGGCCCTGTCCTACTTGGCCCTTGCTGACTACTCAGCCTGGCTTTATATCGTGAGCGTCCTGGACATGCCGCCACCACTCTGTTCTCGCTTCTACTCTCAGTAACTTCTTTTCCAATCCTTCCCTTTGGCTGTCACGGGTCCCTCTGCCTCCACCCCAGTCCTCAGACCCTTAATCCCTGGTGCATCCTTCTAGGCTCCATGCCTTCATTTAGTTAAACAAGCATTGGACAGCGACAGACTGTACCCAGAGGGGAAATAGTAGTATGTCCTGGTACCAGGAGCACTGGATTGGGAGCCAGAAATCTGGGACCCCTATACACTTGGGCAAGTATGCTGACTCTTTGAGCTTCAGTTTCCTCATCTTATAAAATGCCTTTGCTACTCAAAATGTGGTCCAGCAGCATCTGCATTACCTGAGAGCTTGTAAGAAGTACAGAAGCCCAGACCCCACTCAGATCTATTAAATCATGCTCTGCATTTGAACGAGACCGCAAGCAATTCAGAAGCACCGGTCTACGTGATCTCCAGGGTCCCTACCATGTTACTCTGAGGCAGGGCCTTCGAGGGTTAAGCACCTGGGTGGTTAAGTGGCACCCAGTGAGTCACCAAGTCCCTCCCAATGTTACCTCTCAGATATTCCAGCTGGTTCCTCGTGTCTATCCCTTTGTATCTGTCCTGGCTCAGATCTCCCTTGCCTATTGTTTCTCACCTGGAGAATGGCTTCCACACCTCCCAACCCCAACTCATCTCCCAGGTCCCGGCTGTCTCAGATCCTCAGATCTGATCATGCCTCGCTCTTACCCAAATGCTGTTGGTGACTGCAGATTGCCCAGATGACAAGCTCCAAACTTCCCAGCTTGCAGTTGGCCTCAGTGGCTTCGCCAGCCTCGTATGCCTGCACAGCAGCCACAGACGTGCCTCACTTCCACCCTCTGGGCATTGACCTATGTGGGACCTTGCACAAGGAATGCCTTCCTCCTGGTGAAACTGGTCACCCTTTCAATCTCAGGACCATCATCCTCTGCCTTCCAAGCCAGGCCAGTAAGTTCTTTGCTTCTGGCTCTCCCCACCTGTCCTCTACCCATCTCTCTATTAAAGCCCAGGGTGGCATTTTGGGTCACAATGCCTTCTTCACTGGCAGTCTCAATGAAGATGTGTGGGGAGAGGAAATGTGTGGGATGCTGGAGGTACAGTCCTCTCCAGATTCCCGTGAGCTGAGAAGCCAGAGGAGACTGAACTCAGCCATGTACTAGGCTCTGGGCCCTTTAGACTGTGGATGTCAAGAACAGATGTGCCCTGAGGACTCCCCCGACTGGGAGAAAAGACCTGGTGGGTCTTTGGGGCTGAAGAGAAAGCTCAAGAGAGGGTGCTGGGCCAGAAGCGCCTCCTCTCTGTGAGGAGCTCTCCACCATGGCATATTTGGGTGGAGGCTGCCTGACCATCTGCTGCTGACATTCTTCGGGGAATTCCTGCTGCAGGCGGAGGCTGGATGAGGTCCCTTCAAACTTGGAGATTCTGTGATTCTAGAGTTGGGCAAACAAGACTCATACACGTGGAATCTGTAATTATCGAGAGATGCCAGGCAGCATATAATTCTGCCGTAAGTGGCACTGAATGCGTGCAGCCGGAATCCTCTAGGGGGAGGTGGAGGGGTTGCAGGCTCAGAAAAAGTGCACAGAGCAGGTGGGTCTGAGAGTGCCTTAAGCAGGCAAGACTGGGAGGAGAAGGAGGAAGTGAGGAAATCCCTGATGAGAAATTTCTAAAGAAGCAAAGGCAGAGAAGCAGACATGGATTTAGCATTTTTCCTAGTTCCCATAAACACCCTTTTGACCTCCAGCTTCCAGCTCCCGACCCTGCTGTTCTGCCAGCAGCAGTAGCAGCAGCAGCAGCGGCAGCATTGCAACAACCGTTTACAGAGCACCTATAACTGTTGAGCCAGCCTTGTACTACTCATGGGTATTATTGCATCCTCACCACAATTGTATAAGGCAGGTGGTAAAATCTCCAAAAGTAACCAAAGAAGCTAAGGAGCTTGCAAAGGGTCACACACAGGTGTTAAGTAGCAGAGTCTTGCTTTGCTGGGGGGCAGTGTAGCTCCTTTCCTGTCAACCTCATGGGGCTGTCACCTGCAGACTGACAGACTTCCAGACATCTTTATTCCCAGGTCCCAGGCCTGCCACGTGTAGCAAGAAGGTGAATCTTGGCCTGACCTGGCTTTTTCCAAGATGTTGACATTTATGTTCCCACCAGCCATCCTCCCCTCCAAAGCCAGTCAAGGTGGGAAAACTGCGAGCTGATCTGGGGAAGGCAATGCCCCCTTCAGCTAGCCTGGCTCCTAGTCCAGCATGGTGGTAAGGTTTGTGATGAGCACATGGAGTTGAGTGAGCCCAGGTTGCTTGGGGATCACATCCAGAAGGTTCTCTGTTCTTAGCCAGAGACTGGTCCCTTGGGTTTCAGGGATCCACTTGCAGGCCTGCTGCTATAGCTGGAATGTAATTTGTTGCTTGTTTGAGGGCCAGGCCTGACAGCGGCCAGACAGGGCTGGGTGTTGAATAAGGCTGGTGATGAAGTCTTGATGCAATTTGCAGGCACCTGAAGAACTTGGGAGACAGATTGAAATGTCAGCTCTGCTCATGAAGGCTGTCTTCCCACAATCCTAGCCAGTGACAAGAGGGGAGCTGGGGCCAGGCAGGGGGCGGACAGAAGCAGAGGGAGATGAGGACAATTCCCACAGGACTCTGAATTGTCTAACACTAACCATCGGGTCAGTTCAAGGAAGGAAATGTAGCCACTATGAGGGGACTGACTCCTTCCTGGATGGGAAGTGGGGAGATTTCAGGTTGCCCTCTGCCAACCCCCAGACCATCACCCTTGACTGGCCTGTCTGTCTCCAAGGAAACTGCCAGTTGGGTCTCTAGAACATGCCCGAATGATATAACTCATAGGCAGGAGAGTGCCACAAGTCTTTGCACACAATTGCCCTAGTACGACCACATACAGCCGTATGAACTCAAGGATGACTTGTGTGTGAGCCCCACTCCGAGCACCTGAGCTCCCCACCGCTGGAGCTGACCCTGCTCCGTTACCCTTTCCTGGTCACCAGCACACACATGTACTCTGACACAGGCCCACTTGCATGCACACAGCTCCCTCAAACACATGTCCTGGCATGAGTGTGTTCTCACATATGTGCAGTCCCTCATATTCATGTGCTCCTTCTTGCCAATAGTAGTATAATCATGATTTTTTCCCATGAGACCCTTTATAGTTTTCAAACCTCTTTCACACCCATTATCCTCTCAGATCTCACAAAATCTCAGTAAGGGGTGCAGGATAGGCTGTATTTACTTCTACTGTGTAGATAAGGGAAACACTTAATCAGAGAAGCTGGGATGCCCTCTTTGGGGCACACAGTAGTTCCGAGGCAAAGCCAGGACTCCAGGCTGGAACTCCTGGCTCCCGGTGCCGTGCTTTGCCTTCATGCGCCACATCCCAGGCCCCGCTCCCAAACTGGGAGAGTTCCACGTGGGTGTCCTACAGGAGCAGGTTGGGCTGGGCCAAGAAAAGGGGTCAGAGGTAGAGCCCCCCAACAGTCCCCACCTGAACTCCCTCTTTGGATTTGCCACGTCCAGGCTAATCTGGGCCAGGGAAAGGACGACAGGGGCTCTTAGGTCCTGGGATCAAATCCCAGCTCTATATCACTGACACGTTGAAAGATCCTTGGGCAAGTCACCTGACTTCTCTGAAACCAGTTTCATCTGTGAAATGGGATAATCATGTTCACTTCATGGGGTTGTGAGGATTAAGTTAGATCCTGCCTGTAAGGGGCTCAGCACAGAGTGGGCACAGCATTAACAGTTCTTTCTTTTTTTAAAAAAAAAAGATTTTATTTCTTTGGTTTTAGAGAAAGGGGAAGGGAGCGAGAAAGAGAGGGAGAGAAACATGCGAGAGAAACAATCATTAATAGGTTGCCTCTCACACAATCCCAACTGGGGACCTGGTCCGTAAGCCACTCATGTGCCCTGACTGGGAATCGAATCAGTGACTTTTTGATTCTCAGGCTGTCACAGAATCCACTGAGCCACACAAGCCAGGGCTTTTTCCCTTTTTTGAGAAGACCTGAGCCCTACCCTGGTAAAACCGTTTCGTTTGCCACGGTGAGAGCTGGCTGTGGACCCACCCCACCCTCAGGTCTGCCAGAGCTCTGCCTGGGAAGCACTGTACCTGGGAGCCACCCTCTCCTTGGCCCAGGTTCTGCAGCTGTTAGGACGCAGGAAGCAGGGTCAAGGGCCTGATGTGCCACTGCCCAGTCTGACTGATGAGGAAGGTGTCTGAACCAAGAAAAGGAGCCACGCTCAGAAGGACTGGTGGGAGGTGCCTTCTGCATCATCTGGTTCGATCTCCTTTTACAGAGAGGGAAACTGAGGCCCAGAAAACGCCAGAGGCTTAGCCCAGTTGCCAAGAGATGGGCACAGAGCCAGGACTGGAACTTCAGTTCTACATGACAGCCTCTACGCTGGAGTCTGAACCGATGCTCCTTCACAGAGCCTGATGGGGGAGGGTCTGCTTTGAGGATGGGGAGAGGGGCCCAAATACACGGGGTTAGAGCAGCCTGTATCCCGTGAACCCCCTCAGATGGACCTTCCGGGAGCCAAAAAGGAGGGAGTTGCCGGAAATCTCACCTCATTGACCTACCACCCTACTCTTGGTGTCCACATTGGCACGGGCTCTGATCTGGCCTAGAAGGGCGGGGTGCTTTGGCTATCAGACTGGCAGCTGGCCTGGCATGGGAGGAGTATGTTCACTCCAAAGGGGCCACCTGGGGCACTAGAGCAGGGACGGTGGGCAGCTGTGCCCAGGCTCCAGATGGTACAAGGAGAAGCCAAACCAAGATGGGGGCTGGCAGTGGGAAGGCTCTTGGGATGCCAAGCACAGTGAGAGGCATGCACCAGGCCCAGAAAGGCCTGGAGCCCTCAGGGGAGACTGGCTGCCTGGGGAGGGGATGGGACCCGCATGGCCTTGTGCCCACCAGTCCTAAAGGGGCCTCTCTGGATCTCTCAAGAAAGAGCCCAGCCCAGTGCCTGAACCCCGGCTGGAAGAGGTAAGACTTCTCTGACCCACTGTCATCACTGCAGGCAGCTCAGACCCTGGGTCTCAAAACACAAAGAGCTGCAGTAACCTGAAGGGAGGTGGGAGACAGGGGACAAAGCAGGTTATGAGGGGTTGTGGTCCAGAGCTGGGCTATTAGGGATTCTGGAACCCCTGAGGCTGTTCCTCAGGAAAAGGAAGTTAAAAGGGCCTTGCCCAGGGCCTCAGACTTTAGCCAAAGCTGTGGTCACATGGCAGGGGCTCAGCATGATGCCAGGCTGGCCTGCACAGGGGTGTGACTTGTGGGTCCTTAGGATAATCCTCTCCTCCCATGGTTCCTCCCATCCCCCTTGCCCAGATTCCATCCCTCGTGCCTATCCTCAGCCACCCTTGTGAGTTCACAGAGAGGCAGGCAGGGACTTACTCAAAATGGGCAGAGGCTACAAGCCTTTCCCCAAGCCTGAAGGAGCAATGGGCTGCCTTCTAGGCCTTCTAGCTGCCTCACCTCTCCCACCTCCAGTGCCCAGCATGGCCTGGACCCGCCACCAGCTCTGACTGGGCAGGAGGGCACTGCTCAGGCCTAGCCCCTGGCAGGAGTGTAATCCAGAAGCCCTCACGCCTACTTCCTGCTCCTGTCTCAAACTGCTCCGCAGCCTTCAAGGGCCTGTCTGCCATAGCTGTTGCCTTCCAGCCCAGGCTTGGCTGCTGGCCTCTCTCCTTCAGGTCCTAGAGCAGGTTTTGTCACCTCCTGAGAGCCTTCTTTGACCACCCCAGGCTGGCAAAGTGTATCCCATTCTGGAATTCCCACAGTCCCCTGTGCTTCCCACCTCCATCCCCATCCCCGGGGATGCTCCGTAGCACGGAGCATTCTGTGGTCATTGTTTACTTCTGTCTCCTCCACTTACTGTGAAGAGCTGTGCTCCCAGCCCCTAGCACAAAGCCTGGCACCTGGTAATTGTTATATTAAGTTATATTTGCAGAATAAATTCATTCATAAAAAACATTAGTCAATGATTAATGGAGTGACCTTGGGCATCCCCCCCACACACATACTTTTTTCTATTTTTTTGTTGGCCTTGGTTTTTCCAACTAGCTTTTTGGTATTGGTGTAGAGTGTCACTAATTCTTCAGGTCCCCAAGTGGCCTGTGCAGTGCAGCCAGGAGGCCTAGGTAGGAGTAGAGGTTGCCCGAACTGGCCCTGAAAGAACAACCTTAAATCCTGCTTCGGCCCAGCTGATTCTGTCCTTTCCCCTCCCAGCCCTCCCTGTCTTGGCCTCTGACTCTGTCTCAGGCCACCAAGGCCCACAAGGTCTCCAAAGAATCTGCCCCACGGTGGCGAGGTGGAGGGTGGGGCCAGCTTTGCCTGCCACATTTCTTGACAGCACTCCAGGGCTGTGGCAGGTCTTCCTCTCAGGGTTGCCTGGTAACAGCTTTTGCATTCTGATGATAAAAATGTGGCAGCAGATGACAACAAATATGGCTTACATGAGGCGGTGGGCATCTAAGGTGGGGCTTATGCCCGGGCCAGGGCCAGGGCAGGCACAGCCAACAACTTGCTCCTTTGTGGAAAGCACCAGGACCAAGCCCAGCTTGGCCCAGTGGGCCTCAGTGGGGATGGTAGGCTTAGGGAGGGGCAGGTGGAGCTAGCCTAAGCCTGCAGGGGGGTCACCCAGCCTGGCATCTGCCCCCTCCAACCCCGTTCCCACACCTGCAGCTGGTGCCTTCCACCTGGTGATCCACAGCCTGTGCTACCTCTCATTAGGTGATGATTTTACATTAATTACCTTAATTAAGCATCACTGAGTGCTACTGGCTCAGGGTAGTGGTGGCTGTTCCTAATTACCCTCCCAGTCAGCCTAGAGTGGGGGGCACAGGGCTTGGCAGAGCAGGATCAAACAGTTACAGAAAGAAAGGGGGGGCCTGCTAGTTGTGGGAGAGGGCCCTCCCCTCCACAGGGCCTGGCTCTGAGACCCGGGCCTGACACCCCTGTGAAGAGGTCTGGAGCTGCTGCCCTAGGACAGGAGCAGCTGGCTCTAGGCCCAGACACAGGGGCTCTGGGACGCGTGGGGAGCTGCTGGGGAATGGGGAACAGGTAGCGCTGCCCTGTTCCCTGGACTCCTCCTCTTTCCCTGTGCTCCTCAGTTCCTTCCTCATTTGTCAGCTCTCACCTCCTTCTTTCCTTCCTTCCTGTAATCAACTGTCTGCTTACTCAGTTAGTCTGTGGAGAAACCATTCTGGGCCCCTTATTCCAAGGTACTGCTCAAGGCTCTCACAGCTAGCTGGGGAGATGGACAGCTATAAACAGATTGACAGAAGGCCGAATAATAAGACCTAGGATGGGGGATGCCCCAGGCTTTGGGGATCAGGAGAGGATTCCCAGAGAAGGTGGCGTAAGGGTTCAGTGCTAAGGGAGGGGACAGTTGGATGGCTCTCCCAGGCAGAGGGTCCAGCATGTACAATTGGGGCTTGAGGAAAAAGTGGACTTGGCCCATTCAGTTAGCTGCAAGCAGTTTAGTGCAAAGGTGGAGCAGAGAACAAGGGAGGAAGTAGCTCAAGATGGGCCCAGAGGGTCTGGCCTTGGGCGGGGATTGATTTCATTTGAGAAAAATGACTGCAGGGTAGATGAAGGTGGGATAGTAGGGGTATGTGTGCATGGGGTGACCAGGAGGTGGTCACTATGTGATCTGGGGGAGGGATTGTGGAGGCTGGAGGGTGTAGCAGTTGTGGGGATGGAGGGGCGAGGCAGGCAGAGCTGAGTTTAGGGGGTTGTCATGGTGATAGAATGCGGGTGTGAGCTAAGGGGACTGGCGGGGAGAGGGAAGGGCCAAGTCGACCTCAACCTCACGTTGCACAGTTCCAGGATGCCCTCCACATTGCACTGTGGTGGCCCTACTCTGGGTTTCTGACTAGTCGGGGTCAGTCTCCAAGGGCAGGAGTTGGGTGACAAGCAGGTTGAAGGAACAAAAAGGAAGAGCTAGGTTCAGGGCATGGGGAGGGCGGGGAGCCCGTGGCACATCTGAGAGGACCTACAAGCTCAGGTTTTGGGATTAAGGGAGAGTTTGGGGATTCAAAGGGATGAGGTGGCTGAAGGAGGTGGGGGCAGGAGGCTGGGGCTAGAGGGCTGACACCAGCTGTCACCTCTCTGATGGTGTGGCCATGTCTGTCTTCCCCACCTCTGCATCCCAGCAGTCAGCACAGGGCCTGGCCCAGAGGAGCTGCTCAGGGAGTATCTGCTGAAGGAATGACTGAGTGAGTGAGTGAGGGGATGGCCAAGCAGCCCTGTGTTCTCTCTACTCGGTTACATAGATTCAGACACTTACCCAATCCCCTGTGCACTGAGATAAGAGCCCCTTCCTCAGGTTCTCCTGAGCCCCTGATCAAACCCCTTAGGGAAGAGGACAGGCATGCTGCAGCCCCTCTCAACTAAGGACACTGCTGACGGGGAGCAGTAGCCTCTTTGCTCCCTGGTCCAGAGTTCAACCATGTTTTAGGCCCACGGCCTAGCCCTGGCCTAAGGCCCCTCTCCAACTGATGCCCCTGAGCATCCCCACCTCCCCCATAACTGGTACCTTTCTGGAAAGATAATGCGTTAGCTCCTGCTTTGTCCCTGCCAGGTCCAGGTCACTCACCTTAATTTCCACACCGTAGCCAGGGTAGACAGAGATGTAGTAGAAACAGTCCAGGCTGACGTCATGGGGTGAACTGGGGGCCGTAGGGGAGTCCAGAGAGCCCTCTGGGCCTGAGAAATTCCAGCTACAAGGGCCTGAGAGGCAGGAGGAGACACAAGGCTAAGCCCAGTCCTGGAGAAGTGGGTCCAACTAAGGCTGACTTCTGTGTGTATATGTGTGCATGCATGTGTGTGTGTGTGCGTGTGTGTGTGTGAGTGAAGCCCACCTCTTAGGACGTCTACTTCCCTGTTGAAAGAAGGGGACCACCTTCTCTTAAGCACCCATTGTGTGCAATCTTAGTTCTCGCAATGGCTCAGTAAGTTAGGTATTCTTATTGCCATTTTACAAATGAGGCTCAGAGAAGTTAAGTAAATTCCAAGGGTCTGGCATAGTTGCTTCCAGCTAGGATTTGAACCCAGGTCTATCTGGTTCCAATCCACATGCATCCTGCATTCTGGCCCTTGGTACTGAAGGGCAAGGCCAAATGGTACAATGATGGAGAGAGGAATTTAGGGCCCCACAGCCACCCTCCTTCTCATATCTATATCTGCAAGCCAGCAAGTAGCTGACCTGCTGGCTGGACTGTGGTGATAGTGGTGGTAATGATGGTGGTGGTGGTGGTGGTCTCCTCGTCATCTCCCGAAGCTGTGGGGGTGGCAATGGTACCCTCGATCCCAAGGCCTGTGGTCTGGGACATGACCTCTGGAGCCCATGGCCGGCCCATGTCTCCAGGACCCTCTTGGGTTGGAGTCCATGTTCTGCTAGGGGGCGTAGTACCGGGCATCTCCCCAGGGCCTGTGGTGGGCACTGCCATGCTGGGCCCTGGAGGTAGGGGAGCTGTGATGTGAAGCACAGGGGGTTCTGACTCCAGGCTCCAGGGTCCTTCCCTGGATTGGGGCTGAGTGGGTGCTGCAGCTTTGGCTGGAGTAGGGCTGGTGAAGACTGGGCGGCTGTCTTGGTTGGCCAGGCGGGAAAGGGGACTTGGGGTATATGGCATAGGTGGATCAGGCTGAAAAGGCAGAGCTGGCCTCAGCTCCTCGCCTGTTTTCAGCCCCTCCTGTAGGAACTCCTCGAGCAGTGGGTGATGGTTGAGCAGCTTCAGCGTGGGGGCGGTTGTGACGAAGTGGATGCCTCGTTCGGGCTGGTCAGGTGTGGGGGCCGCTGTCAGCTCCCCATACGTCTCCTCCATGCCTGGCGCCTGGCCTTCCACCATGGTTGGGGCCTCTGAGGAGAGACCTGGAATAAAATAACGGACGATCAGAGATTCCCCACCCACCGCCCCACGGAGCGCAGCATCATACCCAGTCCAGACAGTAGGAGATTCATCTCTCATTTGACAGACAGCCTTGGGGACTGTGCTCACTGCTGAGCGTCATGGAGCTATAGACTTTCAGAGCTGGAAATGAGATGTTATCACATACTTCAAGGATGGCACATGAGATATCCCTTCCCCTCCAGCAGCAGAGTGGACATTACTATCTATGTATTATTGTACTATTTTCTGTTCTCCCCTTCCCCTCGGAATCCTTCTCAGTACAGCACTCCAGGCCGCCATGCCTGGTTCCTCAGGCTGACGACCAATAAATATTTGCCATGCCTAATGTAGATCAAAGGTCTTATTTGTCTGATGCCAAAGAACAGGCCAAAGAAAGGAAGTGACATGTTCCGAGTCACATGACCAGTTAGTTGACCCGATGCGGTGCCCTTGGCTAGAGTGCCACCTCCCACCGCAGTGACTGTTCTGCCTGAGAAGGGGGTTCTTTTTTTTTTAAGATTTTATTTATTTATTTTTAGAGAGGGAAGGGAGGGAGAGAGAGAGAGAAACATCAATGTGTGGTTGCTGGGGGTCACGGCCTGCAACCCAGGCATGTGCCCTGACTGGGAATCGAACCTGCGACACTTCGGTTCGCAGCCCACGCTCAATCCACTGAGCTACGCCAGCCAGGGCTTGGGGGTTCGTTTTCTGTTCTCAGTGAAACTGCTGGTCCTTAGTCTCAGGAAATGCTTCATATATTTGGGATTTTATTTTAGATCCCTTCATGTGTGTGTACATGACATCTTTGTCAGGGTTCCATTATATCTCATTGTCACATTTCTCCCGCTCCTCAATTATTTCTTTGGTGTCTCTGTCTCTCTCTCTCTTTTTACTTTGCTCCAGGACAATCGTGTGAGCGGTGTGGGGAGGGCTAAACTCTGGAGTACAGCATGTGTGGCTTCACATCTCGAATCCATGACTATGGGGCTGTGTGATCCCAGGCAAATAGCCTAAACTCTCTGAACCTTAGTTTTCTCATCTGTAACGTGAGGTTTCTTTTTAGGATTAACTGAGATGATATTACTTCCCTTCACCATTTGATAGGTCTCTCTGAACTCACCATTTGATATGTCTCTCTGAATTCCCTTCATCTTTCTTGTGACACTAGCCAGGGTCCATCCAGGGCAGGGGCTAAAGCCGGGATAGAATGGTCAACTGGCATGCTACCCACCCACTTTCCGATCAGTAGCAGGCATTGTTAAGCAATTTTGGCTATTTCCTGCTGAGGCCACATGAGACCTCAGAATCCTTCTAAGAATAGGCTTTTCCAGGCAGCCACTGCCAATGTTTCAGATAGGCTATGGAAGATGAAACTTCTTTGCCGTTGCTGGTCTGAGATTGCTCTGCTATTGATTATATTGACTTATCCAACCACATAGCTGGAGAGACGATGCATGTTCTGCTTGTGGCCCACTAGGCTCCCCAGATCCTTAACTACTAGGAAAAGGTCGATGGATGCTGGCTCCAGATTCAGCTCCTATGGAATTTTGCCAGCTCTGAGAAGGCTGGGAGGATATTTTGATTCTAACATCTCTCAAAATGGCTACATGAAGACTTGAAGGGAAACAGCCGGGGTGAGATAAGTTTGCAAGGAGAAGGTCGGTTCCTCTGCGTGCCTGGTGGTGGGTGTCGTTCCACAGGCTCACACCCACCCCATGGATTGGCAGGCGTGAAGAAGCGGCAGATGGCCTACATTCTGTTCGAGAGACTATGGCAGCTCTGATGTGTCAGACAAATGGGAGGAGGGAGAAAACTGGGGTGAGGAAGGTGGATGCAGGTCAGAGAGCTCCCCATCCCTCCAGGTCAGAAGGGATTTGGTGCCTGAAATCCCTGAGAAACCAGGACCAAACCCCATCTCCTGAGATGCCCACTAAAGCAGGCCATCTGTGCCTTGGCATTCTGTGCCAGACACTCACAACACAGTGCCCACATTAGATGTCCAGCCAGGCCGAGACCCCCTGGAGCAGATGGTCGCCAGTGCCCTGTGTCTTCATCTGAGTCAATGATGGAAGGTCTAGGCGGTGCCATGCCAGAATAAGGCTACCATTTTTACCGGCTCCCTAGATGTCACGTGGTCTCTGCCAGGTGAGCTGAGATTGACCTTAGCATGGCGCAAGGAAGAGGAGCCTTTCGCCCAGTCCCTGGGGCTCCTGTGTCCCTTTCCAAGATTGCCCAATAAGAGGTGTGGCCTGTGGCTCCCAGGGTAGGTACCTGTGGGGTTGTTCATTGGGAGAGGGAGTGCAAAGAGATCCTCTTCCCCAGGAAGGGACCATAGCAGGCACAGCTCCTCCTGCTGGCTGCCAGGTGGGTGCTGGGCAATGGAGCCGAGCTAATGGGCACCTCCCATCACTGTCGATTGCACTGATTGTGTTATCTGGGGGGACTGAGTACTTGGTTAAATGGGATTGAGATAGCATATCAAACGAGCAAATTGATTCAGCTGCCACTTGGTCCCAGAGAGTGCCACCCACTGTCAGAAATGGTAAGATAATCTTGGGGAGACAAGCCATTTCTAGGGAGAGGGCATCTTCAGACACCCTGGTTAACTCTGGTGGAAGCCTGAGGCCCTGTGACACTCCCCCGCCACATTCCCTCTGCCTGGGATGACTGAGTTCAAAGGTGCAGAGACCGACAAAGGGGGGAGTGTGTGATGCAGGGGACAGCAGAAGGAGAGGTCAGGGATCCAGATGCCCAGTTGCACCAGGTACCTATTGTGTGCCAGACACTGGGTCAGGCTGTCCCCAGATCTCGTATTATTTAATTGACACTACAACTCTACGAATGAGAATCTTATTCTCACATCACAAAGAACCTGAAGCCTAGAGAGGTGAGGTGAAGACTTGCCCAGTAGCATAGTGGTGGAGCTGGGATTTGAACCTACACTGATCTGGCTTCAAAGCTTTAGTCTTTCCACACCAGCCTGCCTTACAAGAGAAGAGACTGGAGCTAACCCAGCAAAGAACATTCTAGCCAGTGGAGGAAAAGCCTAGCAAGAGGACCAGACTTGTCCAAGGTCTCATAAAAGTTAGAAGTAGAGCTGGGGCCATCATTTCTGGGATCTTGGACCTGGGTTGAGCCTGAGCCAAGCTGGGTTGAGATCCAGGGAGCCCCCACCCCGTGCCCATAGTACATCTGAGTCTGAGACCCAAACCAGAGACCCTGCAACACTGCTCCACAGGGCTAGGGCACAGAGCTGCACATACCTGGGTTCATTCAAATGCCAGCTCTGCCAGTCAAAAACCAGAGAGCCTGGGCAAGTTTTTATGTCATTGGCTGTAAAATGGGTGCCTTAGAGGGGTTCAGTGAGAATCTGAATGTTCTAAATAGCAGTTTCACGGGGGCGCTGAGGGAGAGTGGCCATGCTGCAGGCGGGGCAGCCCCATCACTGACAGGCAGACCTCTGGAGGGGGCGGGGAGGGTGCAGGCCCAGGGCGAGGTCTCTTCTCTGGGGACCACGTTCCTTGTGTGACTGAGACATGGAGGACAGCACTGCACCACCCCTGCAAAATGCAGCCATATTTAAGGCCTGCAGGGCTGCGGCGACCAGGGCCTTGGCCTACAGCAAGACAGTCTCCATGATGATTCCCAACTGCCCAGTCCACCTAGTACCTGAACACAGGAATGTACTCACCCTTTCCTCCTTGCCCCACAGCCTCCTCCCCTACCTAGCCCTCCCCCACCTTCAACCCTCACCCTTGCCCCAACCAAAGGCTGCAGCATCCACCAGGGTAGGTCTGGGAAACACCGTTCCCCTCCCCCCACGGCCATCCACACTTCAGAGGCTCGGAGCTTCCCTGCAGCCCCCAGCCCAGGAGTGGCCTCCGCTGCCTGGGCCCTCCCCCCGCATTAGCTCTTAAGCTATGCAAATAGACATCGGAGGGAGCCCTGTTTAAAGTGTTTAGACTAAATGAAAAAAGGCTTTCATCGGCACTAATGAGCCATTCAGGATGCCTCCCCGGTGGATTCTCTCCCTCTCCTGCCTCCTGGCCTGTGCCATCCCCCTATTGCCCCTCTTGGGATTGGAGGCCCCCCTCCCCCTAGCTCCAGCCTGGGCCTCCCAGGGAGGACCTCCTGCTCTGCCCACCTCCTCACCAGGGCCAGGCTGGGTAAATGTAGAGATGAGGGCCATGTGTCCCATCACTCCCCAGATTGGAATGGGGGGAGGGGTATCTAGTCAATGTTTAGGGGAAGCCAAAACAACTGGGGACTCTTCTTCAAAGCATCACACTAGGTAGATGTTATTGTCCTGGTCTTAAGGATGGGGAAATGAGGCTCCGGAGGCTGCCTGGGGTCACGGCGCTGTGCAGCCAGAACTGGTCTGTCTGGAGGCAGTGATGAAGGGTGGGGGTCCTTCCCCAGGGTCCCCGCCTGGGGGAACTGCTGCACCACACAGCAGTTTAGGACTCCGGATGCCATCTCAGGGCCAACTGACCTGTCCCCGTGGTGCTATTTTTCTGCAGATCTTTCTGCACCATACAGTCACAAAAACCTCAGGTTCCAGTGCTGAATCTATGCCCCACTCGCCGTCTGATATGCACGGGAGGCTGTGCCCACTCTGGCCTCTGTTTCTTCACCTGTGGATTTGGTGAGGGCCATCTAGACAAGTGTGTGCTCGCTCTCATCTGCCAGCCCACCCCATCCTCTGCAAGGGACTGGGGGGGGGGGCAGGGGTGTGGGGGGCCTCCTGTCACTCTGGCAGCCCCTGCAGGGGTGCCAAGCGTTCTCTTTCTAGGGCTTCAGCTGCAGGCCCCTCGGAGGTAGGCACAGGAGGAGAACCCACCATTCCGAGATGTCAGACTTGATTCCCTCCTTGTGACAGCACCAGCTGGGGGGTAGGGGCGGTGCTGACAGCGGGTGGGTACACGGGGAGCCTGGGGGGTACTGTGGGCAAGGAGCCCACCCTTCTGGGTTCTGGAGGTTAAGCTGGTCCAGCATAGGGAGAATGAGATTTTAATGGGATCCATTTATTAGCCCATAAAAGTTAATGAGTTTATTCTGGAGGTTCCCTGGCCCCTTTCAAGTTTTAATAGGGGATTAGTGAGGTCCTGGCCCCTGCAGACCCCCATTATCCCACAGCCCAAACTGGGGAGAGGGGCCCCGGGTATGAGAGCGCCTGAGCTCCCCTGAGCCACAGCCTGGTTTCCACAGCGACAGTTCCACTGGGCCGGCCCTGCTTGCTCAGCTGACGGGCCTCTGCTGGAGGCTGGCAGTGTCCGAGAAGATCTCTGAGGCCCTTAGGTGAGGTCCAGTTCTAGAGGCTTCCAAATCCATGTGCTACTGAAATAATTAACCCTACAGTGTCCCTGCGTTTGAGGTAAATTTGCTGCTTCCTGACTACTTGTATTAATAAGGAAGGCAATATAGGGCCCCTGTGACAGGTGGGGAAACTGAAACCCAGAGTTGGGATGTGGCTTCTCCAAGATTACCTACAAGACACAGCAGAGCCAGAGTGGACACACTCCTGTGGTCTGGAGACTGGCAGCTGGGGCTGGTAACAGTTGCTGTTACTCAGTGCCAACCGTGTGCCCGTCGTGCACGTAGCACCCTCATGTGTCATCTCCTATCCTCCCCTTACTCCAGGGAGGTTTGGGTTATCATCCCCGGAGATAAAGACACTGGGGGCTGGAATGGTTAATTAACTCGCCCAAGGTTGCGTAGCTAATAAGTGGCAAGCTTGGGAGTAGAACCCAGGGCTGGGCGGCTCCACAGCTCAGCTCTGTCCACTGCTCCCACTGGCCCTCAGCTGCAGCTCCTGGGGCCTCCTGACTATCTCCCCAGCACCGTCTGAGGGCATTTGTGCTGGGAGCCCAGTCTCCCGTGTGGTGGGGAAGTCCTGATGGTGTTCTGGAGGGTCAGTGGTTGGGGTGGGCACAGACACTCACCCAGTGGGATCTCCCCTTCCCCTTCCTGGCCCATTTGCTCACTACTTTATCTCTTGGAACTCTCCCCATCCCAGCAGGCCCAGCTCCTACCCACTCCCAGGAGCCATCTCTGCCTGGTCCAGTGAGTGACAATAGCTCCCTCCTCTGACCTCCTGGTGGGACCTCAGCATACCTATAGCTTGAGCTTATGGGCAAGGATCCAGCCTGATGCCCCTCTCTCTTCACAAATGCCGACCCCTGGTGCTAAACACGGTGAAGGGTGGACTCGGGGCACACGTTTTCCAGGCTTGGATTCTGCCCTGTCTGCACACTAGGAAGGCTCTCTGCTCCCCAGTGGGCCTGGCCCGTGGCCAGCAGCGGTGGGTAGGGGCAGGCAGGGGTGGGTCCTGCAGGGAGAAGGTGGGCAGCCGACCCTTGGCAGTTTCCCATACAGCCCCACCTGGCAACTGATGAAGAGTGTCTCTTGGCACAAGCTGGTGGGTCTCCTGGCCCCAAACTACTCTCTCTTCCCTTGTCACTGACCACCTCCCATCACTACCCCCTTACCACCCTCTCTTGGTCAGCCCTTGGCAGGCCCGTCAAATCTGCAGTA
The DNA here is from genome assembly GCF_004126475.2 of Phyllostomus discolor. Taxonomy (NCBI): domain Eukaryota; kingdom Metazoa; phylum Chordata; class Mammalia; order Chiroptera; family Phyllostomidae; genus Phyllostomus; species Phyllostomus discolor. The sequence goes on along the minus strand of NC_040910.2, from coordinate 78,988,133 downwards.
CAAATAGGAGTGGGGTCATCTCCTCTTCGCCACGCTCCCAGCAAGGAAGTGGTTAATCCCAGAATCTGAATCTTGGTAGCCTTTGTGAGTATCTCATCCCTCCCTCGTTTATGCAGGAGGAAACTGAGTCCCAGGTCACACAGCAAACATGGGGCAGTGGGCAGGGCTGGGACTCGGGATGTTGGGACTCAAGAGCATCTGGCCCAACTGCCCTGAAGCATGAGCTCTCCTGTGCTCTGGGCTCTCCACCACCCGTGGGCATACCTCCAGGGATAGCATGCCTCCGGGGCTACCGGGGCAGCCATCTCCCCCACTGTGCTCAGTTGGGGTGGCAGATGACCCTGGGCCACTGTGTCTCCAGGGTTGGGGTCTTCTTGCCAGATGGAGAGGGCATGGTGGGGGTGGGGGTGGGGGCCAGGAAGCGGCCCACTCTCCCTGGTCCTGCGCCTGACAGGCTGGGTCCCTCTGTGCAGATCACTTCCCCAACCCAAGCCCCCATTTCCCCAACAGTGAAATGGGATAAGTTTCTAAGGGTCCTGCCACCTCTCGTATTCCAGGATGCTATGAGCCACAGAGGCCTCTGTGAATAAAAATAAGGAATACTACTGTTTATTGAGAAATTACCCCATGCCTAGCACCATTCTACATGTTTTACCAGAACTAACTCAATGAATCCCCACACTATCTCTATGAGATATAAGCTTTCTTTGTGAGATATGGACTTTTATTATCCCATTTTATAGATGAAACTGAAACCCAGGGAAGTGCAGTTCCCAAGTTACCAGTCGGGCACATTGGATTCAAACCCAGCGGCTGGCCGGCCCTGGAGTGGTGCTGTCTCATAGGACTGTCTGCGATGATGGGAATGTTTTATATTTGTTTGCCCACTATGAGAGCCGGCAGCCACACATGACTACTGAGCATTTGAAATGTGGCTAGTGAGCCTGAGAAACAAATTTAAAATTTTATTTCATGTTAATGATTTACACTTAAATAGCTACATGTGCTTAGCGGCTCCCGTGATGGAAAGCTCAGCTCCTTAACAGGACCTCTCCACACCCGTGGTGTTCGCCACCTCTCAGAAGAGCCAGAGTAGGGGGGTCCCAGAGAAGAGTTAAGGTGGGGTGGCAGTGTCTGCTCCCCGCTTTGGGCCTGGGAAAGATAACAAGGAGCTCTGGGACTTCTTCAAGTTTTTCATAAAGGCCCCAGGGGAGCTGGGCCTATCAGCTGCTCAGTCCTCAGGGGGCATTAGTGGTGCCCACCAATGACGTTTGCTTCCCAGCCTTGGCTCAGCACTGGTGTCTGAGGGATGGGATATTTGTTGGACCATTTGGGGGGCTCAGGCAGAGCCAGTTTAGGAGGACTTTATGCTTGAAGGACAGCTGGGAAAGCTTGGCCTGGTGTGATCTGGCCCAGCATTGGGCCAGGGGGCATGAATGTTCCTGATGATTCCTGCTGTGCTCTGTGGACTGGCCCCCATGTCACTGCCCAGTCAGGGGCACAGGAACCTGCTCTGGCCACCGCCCCAGGGTTCCTGGGGCAGCTGCCTGGCCTTGGGGACAGGAAGACACTCACAGGTCAGGCATGGACCTCCTAGAGAGCTGTCTTCCATCCAGAGCAGCAGGCTTTTGCTCTTGTAAACCATATTTTACATTTTACACATGAAGGAACTGAGGCTGAGAGGCAACGTTGATCATCCTAGTTCATATAGAAGAAAAATAGCAAAAGAGTTTGAATGGGGTCTGCCTGTTTCACAGGCTGGGCTCCAAATTTCTACCACACTGAGTTGCTGCTTCACATGAGCGTGTGTGTGAGCATGTGGGTGTACATGTGTGAGTATGTGGGCCAGTGCGTGCACATGTGTGTCCAAGCACATGCATGGGCCACAGGTCATTACCATTTGTCCACGCCCATGTTCACCACACCCTGGAACCTGGCTTCTCACAGTCGTCAAGCCCTGAGGGGCCCTAGCTCCCAGAGCGGATGCACTTTTCCCCAAGGCGATTGCTCGGTTTCCTTCTTTTTACTCTGCCACCTTCTTGGACCCTAACCTGACCCTTCCTGGGGCCATGTGGCCTGGACAGCCCCTCAGCTCTGTGTGCATAGAGGGATGGGGAATACAGCTTTGGATTGTGGCTGGGCCTGCCCTTTTCTCCCCACTGCCCCTCCCTCCCATGAGGCTGCAACCAGGGCCCCAGGGTAGAGGGAGCTCCCAGCTCACTGCCATGTCCTCCAGTTTCCAATTTAAAATCTAATATGGTCTTGCCACTGCAGAGCTAGGGGCTGGAGAGGTGATTAATGAGGCCTCTGCTACAGCGTCTTCGCTCCACACCTTCCCCTGTGGCCCTGTGTTTGTTTCCCCCTCCTGCCCACCTGCTGGCCCCGGGGACCTGGAGGCTCTGGCCCTGCCTGCCCACAGTTCCTGAGGCTGAGCAGGTGGCACAGGAGCTAGAGGCCTGTAATGGGGGTTGGAAGAGAAAGGGGCTGGCCTTGGAGGTGGGGACAGTAGAATTGACCCCCACCCCTGGGCAGGCTAGGAGTGAGAGCAACAGCCGAGTCTCCTTTGGCACCACCTCCCTCATTGGCCAGGTAACTAATCAATCTGCCCTACTCCACCAATTACGCCAACTCTCAGTAGTGTGGCCAGGGCAGGGGAGAGAGAAGGCCCCTGAGCTGGTGCTCAGGTCAGCCCTCCCCTAGCACCAACAGTTCCTATCACCACCTTGTCAGCAGCAGGGACCATATATCCCTGAATGAAAAATCTTGGGAACGTCAGCTGGGATGAGGAAGGCTCTGAGGACAGGACCTGCATTTTCCCTGGAGCTAGTACCAGGGCCAGTTCAGCCCAGCCAAGTGGTAAAGTTGGAGAAAGGGGGTGACCTGGGCAGGGAGCAGCTATCCCCTCCACCCTCTGTCCCCGCCCAGCTCCAGGCATCTGCCAATTACAGTCCTTCCCAGCCACTGAGCCCAGAAGACAGAGCCATAAGGTTCCAGGGCCTGAGAGCGGGACCATCCTGGGCCCTTGACCAGCAACATTTCTGGGCTGCTGTCTCCTCTCACCCCCACCCTGAATTTCAAAAGCTAATACCACCGAGGTTTTCCCAGCACCTGAGTCCACCTTTGAGATGAATGACCAGTCCAGTAGCCCCAAGATTTTTGTGGTCTTTATTTAGGTCAGATGAAGATGCTTGTTCTGTGCACCAGGGCCAAAGTCATCTCCCTGACCTTATGGCCTTTGCTCTGTGGCTCCTTCATTAGCTGCATTTGGGAGGAGATGGAGTGGGGGAGTTGACTAGGTATGCAGGGGCCCTGAGCCCAGACTCCCAGGCTGCCCTGGTCCTTAATGCTAAAGTGGACTCTCTCTTCCCTGGAGGTCACTAGAGTGTCCGTCCTCAGGTGCGGAATCCAAGGAGCCTGGCAAGCCTTGTCAGAGCCTTGACTCCTGCAGGACAGCAGGTCTGCCACTGCCAGGCTGTGTGAGCTTGGGCTTCTCTTGCCTTCTCTGGGCCTGTCTGGCTTTTTACTCAGGTTTTTTTTAGAAAGTCTTTGTGTGGGTGGAACAGAAAGTCACAGCCCCTCTGTTATCAGTGCCCAGCCCCAGGGGCGGATGGAGCCTCATGGTGAGTAGTGCTGAAGGCGGAGGGGGCCTGGCAAGGCAGGGGACTGACTGCTCTCAACATTGACTTGCTACTTTCCTTCCGTCTGACACCAGACGCTAGTCTCGTCTCCACCTGCTGGTCAGTATTTGCTGAACATCTGGTAGGCTTGTCTGTCTGCATGCATGCATGTGAGTGTGTAAGGGTACCTGTATGTGCATGTGCTTGGGGGTGGCATGACGTGGGAGGTGGGGGATGCAGATGTGAGAAAAGGAGAGATTTAACATCTTCCAGCACCTACTGTGTGCCAGGCTCTGCTGGCACACTCATCTACACTATCTGGTTAATCTTCCCCATCCCACAGAAAAAGACAGGGTCAGAGAGCTGAGAGAAGGGGTCTACCTGGGCCACCATCAGCCCAGCAGGCTGACCTGGGGCTACCCCTGCCCTGCTGAGCTTAAGAGACAGATAGGAGGACAAATGAAGAAACAAAAGACTTCTGAAAGCAAGGGTAGCCCGAGCCTAGAGGGTAGACGCCAGCTCTGAAGGGGCCAGGGCTGCCTTCCTTCTCAGTCGCTATGTTCAGGCCCCTTGCACTGCTGTACGCTCCCCCTCCCAGCTGGAGTTAGTTTTCAGATCAACTGGGACAGTGACTGGGTGGAACCCAGAAGCCTCAAAGGCCTGGAGGGCAAGGGGCTCTAATGGTGGTCTTTGGCAGAGTTGAGCTGTAGCAGGGACATAAAAGCCCTCTGGAAAGTGCCAAGGCAGTACCAGAGGTCCCTGGGGGTGGGGGTAGGATGGGTTGGGGTCCTCATCCCCCATGGATGAGGAGCCTCATCCAGGGATGCCTCCCTCCCCCTGACTCCCTGACAATTTGAGCCCCCTTCTGCCTCTCCAGTTTCTATGGGAGAGACCCAAGAGGTCCAGCCTTACTTCCAAATAGCCTGGGGAAGAGCTAGTGGAGGCCTGAGCTCTGCCCTTAGGGTCTTGGAGGGTGCAGAGGGAGGACAGCCTGGGATCTCTTCCCAGCCTCACGCAGTTGGAATGGAGCCTAACCTACCCCAGGGTGTGGGCCTTGCACTTGTAGACTATCCCAGGCGCCCCTTGCCACCATGGCCTTGTTGGACTGAGGGGAAAGGGCCATACCTGTCCAGCACCCCAGCCTATGAGGTTCCCCAGGCTTGGCCTGTCCCTCCCCCCCACTTCCCCAGCAAGCCTGAATGGGGGAGAGGAGGGGCGCAGAGCTGCTAAAAATAGCAGCTGCAGTTCCAGCTATGAGTCTCCTTGAGGGGTCAGTAGAGCCCAACAGTGGGGAGGAAGGGAGTAGAGAGGGCTCTGGGGAGGGGAGAGAAAGGCCTGAGCTGGGGTCTGCTGTGCCTACACCAAGGGCCACAGTCCCAGGATGCAGAGACACAGGGCACAGATGTGAAGGGACATATGGACACAGACACTCAGGAATAGATGGACAAACTAGACATGTGCACAGACATGGCTACCTGAACACCTGGGGCTTCTCCCCAGACCCCTGGGACCCCTAGCTGGGCCAGGCTGCACATCCGCAGCATTTCAGTCTTCTCCCTTTCCCTAACCTTGCTGCGAACTCCAAGGACCCTGCCTGTCTGGGTGTGTGGACACCTTGAGTTGAGAGGCCAAGTCATCTTACTCTGACCCCTCGACTCCTCTGCTTGAGGCCCAAGTCAGGGAAGGACCAGGGGGCCCAGAGGCAGCATCGGGGATGCAGATGCAACAGAGACTAGACTCAGAGCACCACCCAGGCGGCTGGGACCTTAGGAGTATCACCCCAACCTGAGCAACAGGTCTCTCTTCCTAGCCTGGGCTGGTGGGCAGTGGGCAAAGGGGGAAGTGGGAGGGAGGTGGCCAGCCCCAGTAGGGTGTGGGCAGGGTCTGCCAGGAGATTGGCAAGAACTCAGTGGGTGCTAAGGGAAGGAGGACAAGGGAGGCTGCATAAGCAAATGCACAAATGATCTCTCTCATGCGTGCTGTGTTTGGTCCCAACTTCACGCCTTTGCTTGGAGATGCCAGGGGCTCTTCCATCCTCAGAAGGTGACTCCTTCATCTCCTCCATTTCCCCTGACCAGCCAGAAAATAGGGCCTTGCAGCAAGAGGGCCTGCCAGCTGTCAGACCAGATGTTGCAAAGCACCAACACATCCCCTTGCTGGATGTAAATGATGTCTAAGACAGTGTCCGTCAGAGCAGCGAGCCAGGGTGGAGGCCCTCAGCAGTACCCTGAACCCAGCCTTCATCCCTCTGCACTGCTGGTCTCGTCTTCCTGGTCGGACCCGGACCGGCACTCACAGCAGTCCAGCCCCTCAGTGACTACCTGAAAAGCAGCCCCTCCTGGTGCTGGACAGCTCTGGCTATCGGAGGACCCTCCCCTCAAGCAGCGCTTCTTATTTCTTTCCTGTCACCAACCCCTGTGATTTCCTTTGATCCTGATGCTGTTCTACGAAAGAGGGGGCACAGGTACCATGAATCCCAAGGAAACTGAAGCACAGAAGGTGATACAACTTGCCCAAGGTCACCTAGCCAGCAAGTGCCAACATTAGGTTTAAACCCTGGGGACCCTGGCTCCCTGACTAGTAGTACTTTTCTAATTACATTCTTCCTATATGGGGCTGCTCCCTCCTCCCTGAGCCACAGTTTGGCTCTCTATACTGCCCCCTCCCAGGCTCTGGGACTCCCTAGGCACCTGCTGGCTGGTGGGACCCAGGCCAGACACTCAGCAGGTGGCTGCTTGGGGGACAAAGGAGCTGGTGCACAGCTGCTGTGGCTGGGAGGGCGGGAGGAAGAAGTTATGGTGCGGAGGAGGGCTCTGGACTGGGAGTGAGGAGAGTGAAAAGGGGCAGGGTCTGCTTCTGTGCCTTTAATAAGGAGCCAGCATGCAAAAAGGGGTAAAACAACATGCAAATGAGCATCTGTGGGGGGTGGTAATCTGTGGTTCAGGCACATTTCACAGTTCTGCCCTTCCAGCCCAAAGAACAGCTGGAAGGAGGGTCCTGAGGGTAGAGAGGGGAGCTTGTGGGGAGGGGAGAAGCAGGGTACAGGGGAAGATGCTAAGGTTGATGCTGGTGTGCAGGATTCTGGCTGGGCTCCTGGGGACTACAATGGGGGAGGGGAGAGGCCCACTGCTTGGATTCTGTAAGACATGCGGTTTGGAGGCAGTAGGGGCCCTGAACCTGTTCTGCCTTCTTGGGAGATTAGAGGGACATGCAGACCCTGCAGAGATGGAAAGAGCTATGATGCAGAGAACCCAGGATATCCTGGTGCAGGGGTCCCAAAGGCTTGCTGGGCCCTCAGAGACCCAAAAGATAAGCCCTGTTGCTACAGATAAAAATCTGAGGCCCAGAGCAGTCCCTGGCCAGAGATCTCTTGTTCTTAAGATGGAGGATGGTTGGATCATGTAGTGGTTGGCATCTCATTTGAAGCTCATTTAGGTAAAAATCAGATGGTCCCTGGTCTAGCTGGGGAGGCCCTCACAGCTGAGCTTATTAAGAAGGCAAGGCAGCTCCCCGTCGAGTTCCTGAAGGGCAGTGATTATGTTGTATTCCTGCCTGTCAAAGCACCTGATAGGTGCTGAGCAGAATGGAGAGTGGACGGGTGGACGAAGGATGGACGGGCTAAGTTCCTGATGGGAGATATTCAGTGTTCAGAGGACAGAAAACCCCCCCAGGCTGAACGGTCAGGAAAAGAGGGCATGGCTAGAACTGAAATAAGCCGAACAACCCTGGATGGCATTCTAGGTGTGGAAAAATGTCTGAGCAAAAATGATGTATGTAGAAGGAATACAGAGGGTCTGGCGTTCACTCTAGCATCCTCACCCAGTCTCTTTGTTGCCCACCATCCCACGCCCACTCAGTTCCTTTAGTTTCCTGGAAGAGCCCCTTGTCCCTGCGGGGACTAGCTGAGACATCCAACCCCCACCCCTCCCGCCAATCCGCCTGCCAGCAAGGCTGCAGACTCTGCAGCCGGAGACCTGGATTGTTGTTGGAGAAGCGGCAGGTTTGTTTGCTCCAGAGCCTGCCGAGAAAGCTCAACAATCAATGGCCAAAAACACTGCCGGCGGCTTCAGCATCGATCAACCCTCCCATCCAGAGCTGGCAGTTGGGTGCAGGTAGGCAGGTGAAGGGAAACTGGGGCAGGCTTGGTGTCCAGCCCAGTCTAGGAGCTGAGCTTCAGGCAAGCTTTGGCCCTCCCACCTGGGGGCTGGGCCTCATGGGTGCCGAGGGGTTGGGGGAGCAGCCCAGGATGCCAAGGCTGGAGTGACTGGTCCTGTCATTCACCAAGGCCCCCAGAGGGTGAGAGAAGGAGTCACCCAAGGTCACTGGCCTCTGGGCCAAGATTCAGGGTTCACCTGACTCTCAGCCCTGGGCTCTACCCTGATATCCAAGTGTCAGAAAGGACATTTTATTCTTTTGCTACTAAGGACTGAGCAAGATAATATGTCTCTGATCTAGAGCAGTAAGGACTGAGGGTCGACATCAAGAAGAAGAGCCACTGTCATCACCAGAAATGTGCAAGAAGACAGGGGCCATTTATGACTTGGGTCTGTCTGACAAGATGGGCTTGAACTGGCTCACGAGAGGCAGATAATAGCTGCCGTCTCACAGAGATGGGTTGGGGCTAAATGAGCTGATGCATATAAAGTACTCAGTACAGTACCTGGCACACAATTGGTGCCTAATAAATGTTTGCTATTATTGTTGCTACTTTTTTTGGTTGTTACTGTTATTATTAGGGTAGTGATGCTCTCCTGGGTTCCCATTTACCCCTACTGAAGTTCTGCCTCAGGCTGGGAGAGTGGATACAGTGCGGGCCACAGCCAGGTTTTGCAAAATTGGCAGGCAGTTTGGGGTAGCCTTATAGCTTATTGGCTGTGAAGCCCAGGGTAACTGACTTAATCTCTCTGAAACTCAGTTTTCCCATCTGTAAAGTGGGGATAACTAGTCTCTTGTATTAGATTTAAAAAGCACATGGAAGACTTGGCCCTTGCGGGTTCTGGGTGGTGCCTCACACCTGAATACGTTTGTGAAATGAATGAATGAACCGTAGATGGGTGTACCCCAGGGACCGCTCCTTCAGGAGATGTATAAGATTTGTGGACATGAACTGTGGTCCTGGATGATACCTTGGCCCACCTTTTCCTTCATGAGCATGACAGGCTCAGGGAAGTCCCTGAGGCCTCATGTGGGTCTTTCCAAGCTCTGTGAGGGTGTCTGAAGCTGAGATAGACTAGGGGGCTGTGAAGCCAGATGGCATAGGGTCGCCTCCTTCTTACCTCGTTCCTTAAGTTCATGCAGGACACCCCTCTCAGCCAGCAGAGGTGGTGGGAAGGTAATAGGGGAGGGAGTCAAGAAGCTGAGGCTCCAGGCTTAACTCCGCCACTGTCTGCCTGTGCACCTCTTGTGAATTTGTTCAACATGTATTGAATGTCTGCCATATGCTAGGGGACTGCCACTGGGGACACAAGCAGTGGTAGCAGTAAGAAGTGGCTGAGAGAGGTTTTAGCTCTCTCAGAGTGACCATCAGCAACCCCCCCTCCACCCGCAAGCCACTTCAGGCTGACAGCATGACAGCTTAATTTGTGGAAGGAAAAAACTAAGAAAAAGCCATAATTTACAGTTGGCATAATTGGCCAACCATTAGGAAAGGGGAAAAAATCCTAACATACAATCTGTGTAAAAATAGTGTGCTTTTTATGCAAACTCAGCTTCAAGACGCAGTCTCAGCTGCCACGCACCCACCTCTCCTTTCTAAACAGTCAGCTGACCCTAAACTTCTTCCAAATAGGAATTCTGGAACTGTCCCAAGATAGAGGGTGAGCGGAACAGACTTGGTGGCCTCCTTTGAGTTCAGTCTTGCTTCTGGAGAGGCGCATCGAGCAATCAGGCACTCATGACCCAACAAGATGCACCTTCCTGTGGAAAGCCAGGGGATGGTTGGGAGCACAGAAGGGTGCCCTGACCCACAGTGAAGCCAGGTGAGGCTTCCCTTGAGAAACCATATAGCAGATGCCTCATAAATATGTGCTAAAGAATTACATGAAGTGCCAATTAAGCCAAGACCTGACATATGAGGTGGAGTGAGGCAGGTTGGCCCAGCAGGAGGAAAAGATTTCAGGCAGAAGGAATGGCAAGAGCCCAGAGCTGCTGCGAACATGGCTAGTTTGAGGAACTGCTTGGTCTGGCTGGGTAAGTTGGCTTCCTGCTAGAATTCGTCTGGAAGAGGCCTTGAGGACCTCCTTCTGCCTGCTGTCCACCTCGCAGCTGATGACCAGGGCTGGCAGAATTTCTTTCTACCCACCCCTTCCCCTCAGCCTCTTACATACAGACCTTAGCTCTCCCTGCATGAGGGGAAGCTGAGGACCCAGAAATCTGCATGGCTTGACAGCCCTTGGAGGCCCTGATGTGGTCTCAGGCTTGGCAACCACCAGCTTGGTGCAACCTTACATTGAATGTTCCAGAAAGTAGAGACCCGGAGAGGACAAGCCAAGCCTGAGGCCACACAAAGAGCCTTGGTTCTTAACCATCTGGCTGAGAATTCCCTTCACTAAAGTGATCCCTACCTGTGGGCCTTTTCCCACACCCTCTTTCTTTGGTGGGTGGGGTGCCTAGCGCTGATAGCTCAGCTCAAGGATGCTGCGCTCTGCTCAGGTGGGGGAGCAGCATCGCTGAGCTGAGCTCAGCTGGGCAAACGGGGACTGAAAAGGGTTTGGAGAGTTGGGAACAAGGAGGGTGGGAGGGGACTGGAAGGATTGGGCATCTAGGGCTGGGTGGAGGGAGGGACTAAGGAAACAGGCTTTCTGATATGCCCGCCACCATTCAGGCAGCCATGTGGGAGGGGCAGGGGAGCTCTAATTAAGCCCAGTTTCTAATTAAGCCCAGCTCCTGTGTCTCCTCGATCCCCATTAGCTCCCCATGGTGTCCCCAAGGCATTTTAAGCTGCCACCCTGCTGAGGACGCTGGGACCGCCGCCAGGACCTGCCAAGCCTGATGAGCTTAGGCCCGTGAGGGGCAAAAAAACCCCAATGCACAATTTCTCACCCGTCCATAGCAGTTTCTAAGCCCTCCAGCTTCCTCGGAAGCACAGGGGAGCCTCCTGCCCACCGTGTCAACCTCTCGGGCTCTGAGTGGAATCTAGATCGGCTGCCGTGGAGCCTTGTCCCAGCACTCACCTCCTGACTCTGAGGTGCCAGGCTGGGGGACCAGGGGTGGGGAGGTGGGGCAGGACCTGTTACTGGCTTTGATTGCAGCCCCCAGACTCAGAAAACTGCATCCAGAACCCTGCGCCTAACACAGTCTGCAGGAAGCAGCAATTACCACTTTAGGTTAAGGGTTAAGGCAGTCTGGGTTTGTTAACCCCTATGGCGCTGGGGCTCCTAGAGGCCAAGACCTCTTTCTCCTCCTCCTTTCTTTCCCCTCCTCCTCTCTTTCCCCCTCCGGGCCTTGCCTCCCAGACACCATCCCCCAGCTCTTCGTGGAGTGAGCAACCCCTACCTGCCATCCCTTCCCTCCCTCTTTCCACCAGATCCTCAATCAGAGTTCAGAGAGGTGGAGTACCCAGTTTAAGGTCACACAGCCAGGGAGGAAGCCTCTGCCCCTGGGGACTCAACTGCACCCCAGTGTCTGCCACTTCCACCTTCACAGTCTCCCCAGGCCACATTCACACATGCAGAGTTTAATTAACTTTATTGATATTCAGAAATTAGGAGAATGACTAAAGGTAATTGCTCATTAAAAATCATTAAACTGACACAGCAGGCCCCCGCTCGCGCTGCCCCTCCCACACCGTTTCCTTCCCCACTTGTAGCAGGATCTTCCAGGCTCTGTTCACAGGTTGGGACTACAACTGGAGGGGCCCCTGGCACTCCTCACGCCTGCGACCAATCAGCCCAGCAGCTGCAGGGCAGGGTGGGGGCAGGGGCAGGGTGGAATAGGGGACTGGATTTTCGGGGTTGAGCCAGGCCCAGTGCAATCTCTCCCTGGCCCCTCAGCCTCCATTTCCCCCCATTCCAGGCTGTTCCCAGCTGTATCCCAAGGCCCACATCTCTGTATGAGCGAAGCTTTGAAGGCCCTTCTCCAGGCCACGAGGCTGCGGAATGCTCTGCTTGGACCGCAAAGTCTCACAGCCCCTCCGCCTTTATGGCTTGATGCCTGCCTTCTCTTGGCTGAAGCCCCCAGGAGCCCAGAGATGGCTAAATGCACGGCCTCCCAATGAGTCTACTCAGTAGCCCACCGACTGGGACCTCGCAGCCCCGCTGGGAGGAAAGAACGTGCCAGGGCAAGCCCAGGTGCAAGCCCTCTCTCCTCAGGCCTGGCGCTGCAGGGCTGCCTACTCTTTTGCCTTAAGGAGGGAAAATGAAGATCTTCCCCCGCAGACATTCTCCTATCCCACATATCCTTTGGTGGGTGACCCCACGGGTGTTGGGGAGGTTGGGGGAGGTCAGGACGGGACACTGGCAGGTGATACACAGGCCCTTGGCCACAGAGTATACACTTACATCCTCAGCCCTAGGAGGGCTCCCTGGACTCCTGGCCACACCAGTCATCCTCCTAGAGACCTGCCTGCAGTCTCACCCCAGCCCTGCAGGGAGCTCTCTGGCAGAGACTGCACTGTGCACTAGCAGTCTTACACACTCCTCACACCCGCTCACTGCTGAGCTGTCACCTGACATCCAGACCTTCGGAAAAACAGACACACTTGGACCCCTGATTACATTCACACTCAGACTTACACACTCACACACAAGGCTCCAGACTACACAGTGGGGGGTGGGGGTGCGGCACACCCAGCCCCTGCGTCCCAGGGGAGCTCTCCAGTGAAAGGTCTTGGCTGGACCCAAAACAGGTCCCGAACTCCGAGGGACATCCTGGGACACCTGGGCTAGAATGCTGGCTTCCCCTGTCCCACTGCCCCAGGCAGGGTCGGGTTTATGGGACTGCGACCCGCTCACCACCCCCTCCCCCCGCCCCCGCCAATGAACACACGATTCTGAGTTCTGGGTACCAAGTATGAACCCAGCGAGGTCAGCCATGAGGTGGGGTAAGGATACCGGGCTGAATGCAACTGGAGGCAGAAGCTCAGAGAAGGGCTTCTGTGCCCCAGGGGAGGCAGAGTGAAGAAAACTGCTGTGCAGGGGCCCATTCTGGCCCCAGCCTCACTACCCTGGCCTCCAACGTGGCTTGGACAGATTGAGCAAGGAGGTTTAGAAGCCTCCACATTCTCCTCCTTCCACATCAGGTACTGCCAAGCACGTTGTGAGAGGCAGCGAGCTCCAACTTCCAGCAAGGTCCCAGCCACCCCAACGGCCCACCCAGCTGCACTGGAAGGACATGGGCGTCGGTAGCTTTGATGAGTGCCTGTTTGAGCTGGGGCAGCAGGTCCCACGTAGACTTGGAAACCTTTCTTCCCAAAGGCACAGAACCCCCAACCTCTCCACAACACTCCCTTACTGCCCACTCCAAGGCCTGGGACCGATGAAGTTGGAGATCGGACTGCAAGCAGGGGCCTGGGGTGGAAGGGTGGGTTGCAGGTATTTCCGCGGAGTCTTACCACGTAGGGTGGGAGGGAGCTGAGGAGGAGGACTGGCCCCGAAAAAGGTGCTCTGGACGCGTGCGGTGTGTGTGTGTGTGCGTGCGCGCGCGCTCGCGCGCGCGCAGCGAAAGGACCTCGGGGAGGACAGAGTATCCCAGGACCTCAGGTGCTGCAGCCTAAGGCAGAGCAAGGAGCCGGATAACCGGTCCCGGAGCCCCCGACTTCCCCCTGGACTTGTACTCTTGGTTCCGATTCCGGCGTGGCAGCGCCAAGACCCAGGGAGGTGAGCGACGTCCCAACTCCGGGTCCAGCCGCCATCCAGCCCCGTTCCTCCGCAATGAGGACGCGAGAGTCCCCGGAACGGGCGGCAAAGTCGAGCGAAGTTTGGAGGGCGGCAGGAAAGGCGGGACCGCCGGCCGAGAGCAGGACGGGCCAGCCAGACTCACCGCCCTATGGCCTCCCTCCCAGGAGTGTGGCGAGGTAGCGCGCGGGTGAGCGGGAGAGTGTGTGCGGGTAGGGGTTGGCGTGATGAATTGCAGCAGAGAAATCCCATTAGATCCGGGGAGATGATTAAAGGCGAGGTCTCGGCCGGGCGCGAATGGCGGGAGCGGCGGCAGCTTCCCGCCCGCGGAGCCCGCGCCCCGCCCGGCTCGGCCGGCCGGTGCGGGGGAAGCACAGCCGGCAGAGCGCGGTGCCTGGGCTGGGAAGCCAGCTGCGCGGAGCTGGGCGCCGGGATAGTCTTCCCTTCCCACCGCGGGACCCGCTGTCCCCTGTCTTGCCGCCGGACGCCGGGGTCCCTTACCGTGAGCCAGAAGCGCCAGCAGCGAGGGCAGGAGCAGCAGGGCTGCCGGGAGCATCCTGTTGGTTGTAGCCGCGCCCCGGGTCGGGGCCCGGCGCGAGGGCGGGGGCTGGGTGGGGCGTGGGCACCGGAGGCAGAGCTGGGTCTGGTTGAGGAGAGAGAACCGGGCCGCCGCCGCCGCCAGCGCCTGACAAAATCAGCACCACGGCCAGCGCCTGGCGTCGGCGCCGGGGATCGCCGCGCCGGGCTAGGGGCGGGGGCGCGGGAACGGCTTACCGTAAAGTCTCAAGCAAAGGCGCAGAAGACCCAGCGGCGGGAGCACAAGCTCCCGCGCTGCCGCCTGCTCAGGGAAAGCACTGCCCTGCTAATGTGGGCACACGGCCCCCACCCTTCCGCGCTGCCCACGCCCTGCAAAGCCCAGTCTCTTTTTCCTCATTAGCAGCCTGCCAAAGAGGTGGGATTCTAACCTGATTCTCCATGAGAGAGCAACTGCTCCCCACCCCATCCTGGTACCTGAGGGCGCCAAGGGTGATCTGGGAAGACGTCCGCGAGAGAGGCAGCTGGTGAGGCCCGCGTGCCCTTGTGACAGTCAGTCCTGGGCCGGTAATGAAGATGGGTTTGGAGCGTACAAAGGACAATAAATTATTACTTTGCGCTCAATAAATGCCAGGGCTCCAGGCAACTGCATCAGCAGCAAACTGTGCTCACAGAAAAGCTTAATTACCTTGATATTATAGTTAAAAGCCAGTGGTACTTGTTTCCTGGGAAGACATTCTTTACTGGGCAGGAGGCAACACGGGCCAAGCTGTGGTGGCTGAAGGTAGTATCCTGAGTGCCCCTGCAGCCCTGGATCTCCAGGACCCTTCCTTGACAACACTCCACCTCCTCAGGACCAGAGAAGCCACAGTTCCAGTCATTGAGAGCAGAACCTTCATGTCTATCCCTGCCCAGGTTCCTAGGGCTATTTTAGATAGAGACGTGAGGGAGGCTGAGGAGAGTAGCTTGGAAGACTGTACCACTCAAGGGCATAGAAAATATAAGCTTCCAGGGCTCTGCTTGGGCTGAGGAGCCCCAGTGAGTCACAGGACAGCAAAGAGGACAGTCACAGCTGTGTCATCTCAGAGGCTGATGTTTAGACCCACGAGTTTTTAGCTCCATGGATGGGTGCACTCGAAGAACCTCCGTGGGGTTCTTAGGGAGGACGGCTTTCTGTTTAGTTCTATTCACATGCACTTGGCTTCTTCCCAGTTTCCAGACCTCAGTCATTGTCCAAGGCCCTTCCTGACCTCATCCTGGAAGCAGGTGGCAAGTCTTTGGCTCTCAAGTCTCATTCCTCAGAGAGTCTTCTAGTCCTCACCACCTCCACAGTCTTCCAGTTCTGCTCATCAAATTCTCTCTAGATCCTCTCCCTGTGCCAGGCAGCAGGCGGGTGGTGTGGAATTATCTGAGGGAGTCACTGGGAGAGGATTTCTTCACAGTCGTTTCAAGAAGCTGTGAAAAAAGGGCAGTGGCAGAAGGATGGCAGAAGGCGGGGGTGGGGGTGACAAAAGGATCAGCGGAGAGGAGAGGGAGCCAGGAAGGAATGTGCAGCGAGGAAGAAAGCCGCATCAACAGAAGAGGGGGGCGGAAGGTTCTGTGGCTGAGGGGAGTTTGGGGAAATACTGGCAAATGGCATAAGATTCCTCCTTTCTTCCTTAAAGGTTTTCCTGAGCTCCTCCTTGATTCCTGGGCCCCTCTGGCCTAAGCAGCTTGGGCAGAGGGGGGTGTGTCATGACCCAGGGATGAACCTTATATGCCAGGATGATTCTTACATGCCAGGATTTGGAGGCTGGTGGCAGGCTGGAGTCTCCTGGCAGTTGGGCTCCTTGATGGGCTGAGCACTCACAAGAAGGAGAGCGAGAGGAGCCACCCAGGACCTTGCCGTATCACCCTCCTTACTACCCCAACAAATGTAGGCTTTTAGGAAGGGTTCAATGGAAAGTACAAGTCCCAGAATGCGGCACTCTGCCCTGAGCTCAGAGGATGGGATTTTGCTGGATAATGGGAAGAAAAATGCACCTGGGCTGTCCCTTCCTTCTAAAGATGGTCAGTGTGGTTTCCATAGAATGGATTCCCAGTTAGGCTGAGCCAGAGTCTGGACCAAATTGGGAAGCAGTAGAGTTTCTGTCAAGCATCTGTCTCATGCCCTCCAAAGGGTTCATTATGTCCAGACCTCAGCATCACCCATAAATTGAGGACAATAAGATGCCTAGGGGACGTTCAACTGTATGCTGCAGGCTTATTGTATACTCAAGTCATATACATATTTGAAAGTGGCAGCCTGGGGAGACTTGTAAGTCTCCCTTCACTGGTGTCATTTCTTCCATTCTCTCTGTGTCTCACAACTGGCTCTTTGCCCTCAGAGGACCCTGCATTTCCCATGTCTGCAATTGTTTAATATTTTGTCTTCTCTACAAGTTGTCAACTCTGGGAAGGCACAGAGCATGTCTGTATCCTCCATTCGCAACCTAGTCCACTGCCCAGCACATAGTAGATACTTAATAAGTATTTGTAAATAAGTGATGGCATATGGTGTGTCTTAAGCCCAAGGCAGGTCATTGGTGCCACATGAATGTCATGAGGTAATGGAGAAGAAGGCGGTTGCTTCTTTCGGAGGTGAGGAGAGCTCATTGAAAGCTTTGTACGGTAGGAAAACAGGCTGGATTCAAGTCTTAAATATGTTTTAGGTTTCAGCCGGTGGAGAGGAAGAGGGAAGACATCCAAAGTTGAAGGAGCAGCTTATGCAAAGCAAAGTAGTGGAAAATGCAAGATAGTATGGGGTCAGTGGGAAGGTTGGTTTTAGTGGAGCAGGGAGTCCCTGCAAGGATGAAGGAAGAAGGGTTGGAATAGGCTTTGTGGTCATCCGAGCTGCAGGACATCCTTGGTGGCTATACTGAAGGGGTTACCCCATCATAAAGATATTTGTACTAAAACAAGGGGGTCTGCGATTAAGGTGAATTTCCAAGCACCATGGCAAGTGGTATAAGAATTGAGGGGTTCATTGCTGACTCAGAAGTGGGGGCGAAGTCTGAGTTACAATGGCTGTATTAGGACCAAGAGCCAGAGAGAGGGAAGAAGGGGCTCTCCACCTCCAGGGACCCTCACAGTCTTTGCCCAGACAGTGCCAGACATCCAGCCCACAACCCTGGAGAGGCCAGCCTCACTCTCCCGGTTTGGGACACAGGCTCATTGGTAAGTTATTTTAAAGTCTCTGCTGGGATGACACTTGCTTTCTGAGCAAGAGGAGAAGAAAATTAGTTTTCTCCAAGATTTCAAACCAGAGCTACATCTTCTGTGGAACCAGGGGGACTTGGGGGATTCAGGGAAGGAGGGGCAGGGGCTGCTTCACTCCAGAGACCCTCAGGGGCACAGAGCTGCTTACTCATCTCAGTCCACTCTTCAGAGGGGCCTCCCAGACCCTAGAGAACCTGGGACAGCCTGGGGTGCCATGACTCTGGCTACGCTTCTTGGAGTACCCAAAATCAAGCCTTTGAATTTAGGGGCAAGAGGAGGGCCCTTCCCTGGCAAAGGAGGACTGCTGGCTCCTGAGCATTTGCTCCTGCTCTAGGAGCAGGACCAGAGCTGCTGTAGATGGAGACAGCAGTAGAAAGTGGTTTGATGTGAGCTGCTTTCCATCTCCAAACTGAAGCCTCCAGCCTGCCTACCACCCCCAACCGAGGCCTTTGATCCTCCACAGCTCCATAAATGTTTAATGCCACTGGCTGGGCAGAGATGAGGCACCAGTTGGGTTGGTGGAACAGGGAGACTGGGGATAGGACTTAAGATCCATGATGCTGGCTAGATTATTTTCACGTAGGAGCCCTGGGATGATGGGAGGAGGTCTTCTCCCTTCATGTGACAGGAGAAGTGCCAGGGTTCAAATTTGTGGCACTGTTAAAGGAAACTCTGAAAACCACCAAGGGGCTGAAAATAAAACAATAATCAATTGTAGAAGCCCAATACCTGGTTTGATTGAAGGAGAAAGATGAAAGTTAAATGACAATCAAATGCAAATACAGCTCAACAAACACCACAGCAATTACCAGGCACAGGAACCACATGGTGCTTGCAGGCTGCAAGAGTTAGCAGTTTGGAAGCCTGGGCCTGTGCAGAGGTGATGGAATGGGGTCACTTTAATGGACAGTTAAATAGATGCCAGTCCCCGTCCACAATACCCTACACCTACTTTACATACTTTGCTAATGAGCAGAGAGCCAGAATACTGGCATCCAGAAGGAAGTCATGCCACTTTCTATAGTTGTCATTTTAGAGCAGAAGAGGACCTGAGTGCCTGGGAGGTGAGACCAGAGTGGGATCTTGGGCCAGAGGACCTTGAGAGGCTCGTGCTGGCCTCATGGGATTCTTCATGCCAGCTGGTGCTGAAGGGATGAGGGTTGAAGTTGAAGGGAGCCTGTGGGGTCCTCTGGGAAAGGGCTCAAGGTGCTGGCCTTCTAACAGCCCAAAGGCCAGGGTGACAGCAGCCTTCTCCTCTAGATTTGCATAACAATTTGAATATCATTGGAATGCTATTAATTTGGTGCCAGGCTAGGCTGGCACAGTGTAGGAAAAAGAACAGCTGGCCTTCTCCCTCCCCTCTGTACCCCAAGGCTCATCCTGAGCATAGCCCTCCTTAACTTGGGGGGCATGAGGTGTCCATTTTTACCACTCCCTCAGTGTTTCCCAGCCCTGGGAGAGTCTCTTGGTGAAGCTAGCTCCTAAAAACCAAGGCTGCTTGGGTAGTGGGGCAGAGTTATACAGAAGGAAGAAGAAAGGGTCACCCACAGTTGGTTGCTTTCGCCTACCCAGAGAAGACATGGAGGATGCTGGCAGCCATCTCCCCAAGCAATCAGTCAGCTTGGCTTGGAAAGGGTCCAAAGATAATAACCCAGAGAGGGAGGGAACAAAGACAGGTGATAATCCCAGAGAAATATAGAGGGCTCTCAAAATAAAATTCTCTGAACTCAATATTTCCAGTGCTTGAACTTACATAAAATACATTGGTCCAGATGCATTGGGTTTATGGTGGTGTGGGTCTGGGGCTGGGGAGCTTGTAGCAAGATAGAGGCCATGTGGTGAGGGACTAGGTCATCAGGTGGGGTAAGCTCCTGAGGAAGGGGGAGGCCCCAGGTGCACCCTATGGGTTGTCCCTGGCAGATGTGACTCAGGGGGCCAGAGTGAGCTGGGATGGGGTGGAGTGACCTGGCAAGGGCAAAGCTGGCCAGGCTGGCTCAAAGGCATCTTAGTTCCTTCCTGTGTGGATGCAGCTAGGATGCCCCATTGGCTTCTTGCCTGAGTGGCCTGATCTGGAATCTTGGCCAGTAGGTCTGAGAATATTTATGCATAGGATAAGCAAGGAGGAGCTGCCAATGACCAAAAGCTGGTCTTCTTTTGTCGCAAAGAGCCCCTCCACCCTACAGGATTCCAGGGCCAATTCCGCCCAACTCTGGAGACTAGGGCAGGATGGGAAGGCATGAACACATATCCCCAAGGGATTGAATTCATTCCCTTGTCCCTGGTTGTACTCACTCTGACTCAAGCTGTGCCTGGGCAAAAAAAGGTCCCTTCCTTTTTTATGCCTGAGACAAGATCAGGGGATTGCTTTGAATAATGTGAGAGGATAATTGAGTTTTCCCTTTGAGCAAACCCAGACGTAAAACTTCGGAGATGCATGAAGGATGGACACATAGCTGGTTTGTATTTTACAGAAGGGCTTTAAGTATTTCCTTTTGAAAAAGATTACCACATACATTTAAAGAAGATTCGTAAAAATTTAATATGTTCTCCATGGTTTTAGAAGTTAGCCCCTGAATCCAGTGGACTGTTCCTGACATTTAAAAATAAGCATAATAGCACCATTTATTATTCACTGTTACTGGGCATTGAGCTGGGGGGTTTAACTACATCCTCACAACAATCCTGTGAGGTAGGTACTGTTACTGTCCCCATTGTACAGATGAGGAAACTGAGGCTGTAGGAGGTTAAGTGATTTGTAGTTAGTTAGTGGTGAGGCCAAAGTATAATACCAAGGTAGAGCAAAAAGGCAGGGGTGCCAGTGGCTCTTTGCAGGAGCAGGTGTAGGAGGGATCTCATGTTCCCTGGACCTCTGGCCTCTGCTCTGGATTCACCCCCAGGAGGCCTGTACCCTGATGCAGTCCACAGAGGGCAGGGTTGGTTACTTATTCAATTATTCACTAGACAAATATTTATTAAGTGTGCTAAGTGCTGGGGTTACAAAGATGAGTGAACACAGACATTGCCCCTACCTGCTCATAGCTCACAGTCTAGAATGGCAGACCTCGTACAGAACCACCTGGCTAAATGCAAAACTGCAATAGAGCAGGTGCTCAGAAAAGGTTCACAGGGTTGTGGAGTCCTACACTGGGGATTTGAACTAGTCAGGGAAGGCTTCCTGGAGGAGGTAGTGATTAAGTAGAAAGTCAAATGAGTTATGTGATTGAAGAGGAAGGGAAGTTCATACCATGCAGAGGGAACAGTGTGTACAAAGACCTGTGGTAGGCAGGACTAAGAGATGATTAATGTGACTGGATCACAAGGAACAAGGTATGGGGTGGGATGCAGGGGGAGAGGTAGGTGGAGGTATAGCTTTAAAGCTCAGGGGGCTGTACATGATTTCTAGGCTCCCCAACTGCCCATCTCTCTATTCGTTCATCGATCCATGCATTCATTCATCCTTCATCCCACCACCTACCCAGTTCATCCCTCACCCTTTCGTTTGTTTACTGAGTGAGGGAACATTTATTGAGCTCCTGGTTCGTGCCAGGACCTGAGTGGGGCACCAGAGAGGCAGAGCCCTCAAGGAGCTCCCAGACCAGAAAGGGGAGGTAGAGTAGTACAGCGTATCTGTCACAACAAGGTGCTTAAACAGGGCGATGAAAGCCCTAGAGGCTGAGTCTCCCACGGTTCAAATTTCCCAAGGCAAGGCGACATCATCTCTTCTGGGCCATCGTCCAGCCACACAGTTCCCTCTGGCAGCCAGTCTCATTCCTTTCTGCGGCAAAGGTAGCCCACTCCTGACAGCCCCCAAGTGGAGAGTGCTTCTGATATTCCTTTTTTCATTTGCCTCTTTTGGGGGGGCCTCAGAGGCATCTCAGTCCCACGAGAACACAGGGAAACTTCGTCAGGTCTCCCTGCGATGTCAGAATCCAGCTCCAGACGTTTCTTTTTCTGGGCATGAAAGTGGGACAGAAATTCCAAATGCCCCTCAGTTGCCTAGCCATGCATCCCCACTCTCCACTCCTCCTTGAACTACTTGTCTTCTGTTGTGACATCACAATGGTATCTATGGTAACTAAATGTGAGGTCACTAATCCTTACAGCAACAGAATCTGTGGGGCCAGACAATGGCCTGGAGGAAAGAGAATGAACGTAAAATGGGGCTTGAGAGGGAAACCATGTCCCACTGGGTGTGGAGATGGCACCCAAGGCAGATGCCAATTTTAGCCCATCTCCAGAGAGGGGTAAAAACAGCATCTTGGTCTTATCTTTCACTGAAAAGATTCTATGTTGACAATGGGCCCCTTCAAGCCTGCCTATAAAGGGAGAACTTCATATAATCTGACTCGGAAAGGCTGAGCAGCTTCCTGGGATCACTGACTTGGCCCCATGTACCAGTGGGAAGGGGAGGTAGAAGTGTGGTTGTGGTCCGAGCCCCACCAAGGGCCTGGCCAAGACCTGGCCCATCTTGAAGCCTTGATTTCCCCATCATGGAAGGAGTGTGGGTGTGAAGGTGCTAAGGAGTCTTGTTTCCTGACTACCAAGATAAGCAACAGATTGGCTTGACACTGTTGGGCCTGCCCTATGTCTTCTGTGAATCAGCTGGGAAATTGCCTTGAGTGGGGAAGGGTGGAGCTGGGCACGTGCCGGGTGTCCTTGGGTAGGGCTGGCCCCTCTGAGGCCACGCTGGTGGTTTGTAAGAGCAAGTCCTGTTGAAAAGGGAGACCACTCGTCAAGAGGCTGAGGGGTATCCTGAACAGTGCCCAGGCTTCAAATTCAGGTCTGGGTTCAAATCATTTCAGCCTTAAGCTTGCCCTGGGCAAGTTTCTGAGCCTCTCTGGGCTTCTACTTCTTTACCTGTGAAAAGAAAATGGTGCAACTTGCCTTTTAGAGAAGCATTGAGTGAAATAGCCTGTAGGAGGGTTTGACATACAGTAGGTACTCAGTAAATGCTTATTATATTAATTTTTCTACCTTCTTAGTCCTTAGCTTCAGGCTTTGCACATTATATGTGCTTCATGAATGCTTGTGACTACAAGTGCTGCAAGAGAAACAGGGGACTCAGTTTAGAGCCAGGGAAGTCAGTGGATGTGGGTTCAAATCCTGGTCCTTACCAGCTGTACCCTCTTTGTGCTTCAGTTTCCTTAACAGTAAAATGGGAGATCATGCTATATTGTCCTTACAGGGTTGCTGAGGACTAAGTGAGGTACGTAGAGGCATGGCCCAGCACACGTTAAGTGCACACACAGAGGACGGTGGCCATTGTGTTCTTGAGTGGGGCTGTTTCGGCACATGCCACAGAATTTCTGTCCACTCGCAGCTTTAAGGAAATGAGAGTTAATCTGTGGGACGTCCAGGACTGGAGAGTGGGTGAGAGGAACAGGATGGCAGCCCCCTTCCAGCCCAGGAAGGGGTCACCTGTCCCTCTCTGGATTCCCTCAGTGTGGATACCAGTAGAGCTAGCTGCCCAGCTCATGCCGGCTGTGGGGGTGGGCCCCCAGCTGGGCCGCTGGGCCTTGAAGTCAGGGCCTGACTGTGTCTCGTTCATCTGTGAAACCCCTGCTAATTCCTGACACATGGCAGAGGCTCAGCAGCAGTTCAGGTGCACCGAATTGGATGATGTCTTAATAACCATAGATTGGTCTGCGTATATTCTGTACGTACTACGTGCCAGGCTCTGTTCTGAGTACTTTGTATGTTGTGGATCCTCCCAACAACTTATAAAGTGTCAGATATCATCCATGTTTAAAATGAGGAAACAAAGGGGCTAAGTCACTTGCCCAAGGTCACACAGCGAGTAAGCAATAGTGGGGCTGGGATTTGAACCTAGGTTACCTGGCTCTAGAACCCGTACTCTTAACTCACAAATTACCCCCAGACTCATGGGCCCTGTCCATCCATTCTGCCACATGTGCTACCACGGATTTCCTCCGCCAGCTTTCCCTCCTGCCCCTCTCTTCTTGCAGCCGAGCCTGGGCCCATTGCAACCCAAAGAGTGGAAATTCTTCCCTGACCCACCTGAGCCGTCTGCCTCCCTCTCTGCTGAAATAAAGCTGCGGCTGCCCTGCCACCTCCAGAGCCGAACCACCACTGGATTCCTTGCTTATTTCACGTCCTCCTAAAGCTTGTTGAGTTCTTAACTTATTAAAGATAAGCACATGGAAATAGGGAGCAAATCTCTTTATTTATGACATAATCTCCAGCCCAGAAAAGCGGCAGGAACAGTGTTGCCTATATTAGGGAACCAATAGGAAAAAAATCAATTAGATCTGCCGGAGCGTTTCCCTATTAGCTTTCTTCTGATGTTTCTCTTAAGGCTGGCGGTGGGGTCCCTGCCAGCCGCAGAGCTGGAGGAGAGAGCGGAGTTCTGTAGGAACAGAGGAAGGAATGTCACAGGGAAGGCAGCAGACCAGGCTCCAAGACAGGCGAAAGTCCATCCCAGTGTCCTTCACTGCTTTCCAAACCTCAGCCAGGAAGTTCTTACGTTGGTTTGACTTCCATGTTTTTGCTGCAATTTCAGTTGCTGTCTTTAGGGGCAGTGGGAGTCAGCTGGTCGGTGTTTGCTTCTTGCAGACCTGAACCCCGAGTCTGATCACGTTTCTGCTAGATCCGTTGAGGGCAGGATTCCTCTTCTTCCTGGAAGAGTGTTATTCCGGAGGGGCTCCTGTTGGCTGATTTTCTGTGCAGTTGTCTTCTGCTGGGTAATGCAGTCTGTGACCTGCAGCCGTCCCACAAGGTCCTCCCGTCCACCTGCCTGCCTCCAGGAGCTACTTCCAAGCTGTCCCCCAGAGACAGGACTCTCCCTCATTCCTGAGAGCCTGCAGCAAGGGGGATGCCCTAGCTCCCATGGAAACCCAGATTTCATCTCCTCAAAGGCAAGGGATCACGGCTTGTTCACTAGTTTTTCCTCAGGGCCAGGCATGTGGCAGGAGCTCAATAAATATTCATTGAATCAATAATTGTTATAATAATAGCTCCATTGATTGAATGTTCACTCGGTGCCAAGGCTGAGAAGGGCAGATGCTTTGTTACCCAAAGTAGGACTCCTTTGCTTCTCTCTGAACTAGAAGCCATCCCAGAAGAGACCCCCAGTTTTGTTTTGTCTTATTTTTTAGGGGGGGACAGGGCCACAGTAGCAGCAGCTCTGAGAAGCATTATAATCATCACTTTACAGGGGAGGAAACAGACTCAGAGAGAAATAACTTGTCCAGTCTAATAAATGAGATGCTCTATCCATTCACTTTTGGTCATTAGGAAGTCCTTCTTGAGGTCTAACCTAAACCTTTCATGTTTCAGCAGCACCGGTTCCTTTCTGTCCCATGGAAGCACAAAACAGCATCACCACTCATGCTTCAACAAACTTCCCTCAGCTTAGGAGTGTCCGACAGCTCTTTGTATGGGTTCACCTGCGATGAATATTAAACACCAAACCTCACAGAGGCCAGCCCTGCAGGGCAGGCAATGAACCAATCCTCCTCATGCCTGTTCATTATTATAATTAATATCGAGCCAGGGTTGATGGTGACCTCGCCCTCACCAGGTATTTGGGCTGTTTTAGAAGCTTATTCAGATCAATGACAGACAGCTCCAAATAGATAAACTCCCTGCCATCCAGACGAATCAATTGCAACACTGCCGTCACAACAAGCCCAAGAAATCAATCTGATTTCAGGCGACATGGTAACTCAGCGCTGGGCAAGCTGGTTTTAATTTCCGTACGGCTGGGACCCAGCTTCCTCTGCTCACTGGACCACCCCTCTTTCCCAGCTGGTGTTCCCTGCACACAGGTGCCCAGGGCCCTCAATGAGTTCAAGCCAAGGGGCAGTCATATGGAGGACAAGGTGACTGGGGGGCTGTGTGACCTTGAGGATGATTCTTGAACCCCCAGACCCAGGAGGAGCTGACTCAGATCTGCCGCCTGAATCTTGGTTATGCTGGCTTCAGCTCCCATTTTTCCGCTGCCCTCTGCAAAAAAGACAAGCCTGGAGGCCTTTCCGGGCTGCCTCCCAAATCAGGGAGCTGCAGAGGTAGTCTGCCTACCTCAGGCACCAGGACAATGGCCCTCCTTGGTCTTGGAGAAAGACTTTTCTAGCAGGGCAGTAAAAAGCTCACCAGAAGAGACATAGCTATTTGCCGGGTGCATACCTCATGCACGGGCACTCTGCTAAATACTTTACACACCTCATTTTCACAGCATCCAAGAGAAATAGGGAACAATTATCTACATTTTGCAGCAGATGAAACCAAAGCTTCAGAGGGGTTAAGTAACTTGTTCTGAGTCACACAGCTTGCAAGTGGTGGAGCCTAGATTTGAACCCAGGCCCCTAAGCGTTTGCCACCACCCATTCCTAAAGGTGACATTGGAGATGCCCTCTGTCTTCCCCTGTCTGGACCCTGTCTGGCTAAATGAAGCCATTGCTTTTCCTCCAGTCTGCCGGGGAAGGGAATCTCTCTCAGGAATTCTCACAATCAGCAGTTGTTCCCTGAGTGTTCACTTCGATGCTTTAGGTACTGAGTGGAGGGTGTTCAGGAGGCCAAGCTGGCTACCCTCCCACACACCCTCCCTCCAGCCAGCCCTGTTAGTATACCTAGGCAGTGCCTGCGACAGGCAGCAGGGTGTTGGGAGATGTTGCTTCGGAATCAGCTGCACTGGGTTCAAATTCTAGCCCAGTCACTTATTCATTGAATATCTGTGGCAAGTCTCTTAACTTCCTGGAACTTCCTTTATCCGGTGTACACAGGGGGTAATATAATATTACCCGAACACAGGTCGTGAGGGTTAAAATGAAGCGCTGTGGGTGAGGTGCCTGGGACGGTGTCCGGCACGGAGCAGGTCCCTTCCCCTCTCTTGCCCCTGCTTTTTCTGGAACGCCATGCCTTGGGTGCCCAGTTCCAAATGGCCAAGATCAGGGCTTTTGAAATGTTTTCAGCTAAGAAGCTCTTTAGTCAGGAGACACCTTAGAAGGAAGACAAGGATACCAGTAAAAAGGGGAGTCGGTCAGACAGCAGTGGGTGGCTGGGAGCCCTCCTGCTCCTCCTCCTCTCTCACCCCCAGGCCTGTGGCTGCCCCCAGGTGCTTTGGCCGAGCCCGGAGTCTGGCTGATTATCTGGCTCCAACACTTACTTCCTTGCAGCCATTGGCTACCTTGAGTCTGTTCTCAATTTAAAGCACAACAATTTAGGGGCCAGGGGCAAACCTGCCTCTGGCCAGAGGGAGGCCACAGAAATCCATTTCCTTTGTGGGCTGGGGTTAGGGATTGTGGCTGGGGAGGGACAGATCTGGGGGCCAGATGGCCCTGGACTGGGAAGAGGGTCTTCTGCCTGTCCTAGGAAGCAGTGGGCCTGGGCTGGCTCCGGGGGCAGGTGGATACCTCATCATCAGGCTCAGAAACTTCCGTCCTCGTCCTCACCGAGGGAGGCAGGGACACCCAGACTCTGAAGCCTAACAATGGAGAGTGACACACAATAGCACACGGCTGGCGCTGGATGGCTTCCTCTCCCTCTTCTCCGTACGGTGGCTGCTCCCCGCCACACACACCTTGTTCTGCATAGAATGATCCATCAGCCTTTTCACCTACCAAGTACAAAACACGAAGAAAGAAACTAAAATTATAGCAGGAGGGAATAGGATTAGATCCTGGGAAGGACTTCTTGACTCATTAGCTGGTCTCTAGGACAGCTTATTAGAGAGGCAGCGTGTTCTCTGTGGAGTGACCTCGGTTCTGGGGTCCCCCTGTGGCTCCCAGTTCCTGAACGCTACTGAGAGACAAGATGACGACCTCCGACACGTGTGGCTTTGTCTTTAATTTTTCGAATAGGTAATGCCTGCTCATGATTCAAAAAAATAAGGATGTGGAGGAAGCCTGTTCAGTGAAAATTCCCCCAGCTATCCTCCCCAGAGGCAAGCGACGCTATGCGTTTCCTGTCTAGACGTACACAAGCAAACAGGGACACTCTCTCTTTCTGTAGTCCTATTTTTAATACACGAGATGTGGCAAACCCTGCACACTGCTCTGTGCCTTGCTCTTGTCACCTGACAGTATATCTTGGAGATGACTCTGAATCAGTACATAAAGGGCTGCCTTACTCTTAGGACACCTTTTTACAGTCACAGGCTTCTGGGAGCTCAGAAGTAATCACATCTGGTTTGATTAGCTTCACATTTCCATTTATGACACCCCCGCCCAGAGAGGGCAAGAAAGCTCTCCAAGGTCACGCAGCAAGGACTAGGGACATGTGGGCTTCTCCTGCTCCTCTGTCCCCAGCTGCCCCCAGCCACCTCAAGCATGAGTTCTGCCCAGAGAGGGAAGGGCAAGGAGGGGAGTGTCTTTAATCAAAACGTTCTCTGCTCTGCTCTGCTTGCAGGCTTGCAATCGGCCTGGTGGCCAGGCTGGAGAGTCGGGTGCAGGCAGCGGTGGCGTGAGCCCACGTGGGAGCAGGGGAGGGGGGAGCGGGGAGGCAGGCGGCCCGGTTTCTCGGGAACCCCGCTCGGCGTGCTTCCTGGTAATGAGCTCCCGGCCCGAGGTGAGCGTCCCTGGCTGCTCACACGGCAGCCGCGTGCCACTAAAGAAAACGAGTCCTTTTTTTCTTCCGTGCCTGACAGCTCATTAGAAGAATTAATTTACTCCTGCGTTTGCAGTTTAAAGGACATTATTTACTGGTTAATTGTTGTTATTACAAAATGTTAAATATCATTATTTATTTCCCAGGCCCTGACAGCTTCTCTGACAGGAATTTATTGGGTGAGACGGTAGCACTGGTGGGTGTCCCCGCGCGGGGCAGTGTGAAGGTGCTGGGTTGGCCCTGGGCGGCGGTCTCTGGGTAAGGCAGGCTCTGAGACCGGCAGAACGTGAGGCGCTGCCCTCCTGCTCACCCCAGAGCAAATGACCACTGGCTCCTCCTTATCCCCCATTTCCACCCCCTGTGTGTTTTGGGGGTGAGGGTGGGGCAGGAGGCAGACTGGGCACAGCGCTTGCATAGAGCTGCAGTCTGGGGGTCAGAGTGGCCGTTGCCAGAGGCTCTGTGGCCAGAATGAGGCCTAAACTTCGGGTCTTGTCCTTAAAAGGTCACCCCAAGAACATGTCTTCAGGCTACTTCCTTGCACTCTCAGAATTTACGAGCTGGAAGGGAGGTGAGTGGTCAGCTGGTGTTCAGATCACAAACCAGAGGCCTCCAGGCTACAAATGGCCTATGGATTTTAGTTTGACCTGTTCAGGAGACTTCACATAGAATCTAGGTTTCTGGCTTCTCTTGAAAAATTAGAAAACCTTGTCGTGCTTGGCAATGACCAGCTGGCTCCGAAAGGCAGTGCCATGCACGGGCATGCCTGGTCCCTAGGTCCTGTCCTCTCCGCCCTTTGCCTCCCTTTCTACATGCTTTTCCTCTGTAGGCATCTGAGTTTTCAGTTCCTGTTCGGGTCTGATGGTTATGACAGACGAAGGAACTGACCCAGTGCAGTTAAGTCTCCCACGGCCAGGACCACAGCTCAGCCCTTTTTTCACCACACCACGCTCCTCCATCCCCACCAATTTCCCTGCCTTCTCCGGGGCAGGTTTCCAATGAATTGGGGAAGGGAGCGCAGGTCTAAGGGCAGCCTCTGGGCCCGCAAGGAGAGGCAACCTCGAGAGGATTCACAAGGATCCTGGCTCCACGAAGAGCATTCATTTCTTCAGCTGGCAAATAATTTGTGAGGACCTACTATGTGACATGTAAAAATGATTTGGATATAAATTCTGCTCCCAAGGAGCTTTGTCTGGAGAGACTGACTGTGTGCATCAGGGAAGCGTACAATTACAACACAGGGAGGTGCGTGAGTGGTAGATGCAGAGGGCAGCCCAGGGGAAGAAGGGGTGGGTGGCGGGGCCGCAGGGGGTCTGGGGAAGAGGCTCTCCGGGGTGGGGGGGCAGTTAATAGTTTATGGGGCACATCCTAGGCTGGGCAGGCTGCCTGTGCCCTCATACCCAGACCCACGTCCTCTCATTGCTATTGAAAGTACCTGCCATCATTTGATAAACAGCGGCTACTCCAGGCCTCAGAGAGGCCCCTGTACTCCGCCTGGATCCTCCCTCCAGGGTGGGTGCCTGAAAGCTGCTCCAGCTTAGGGGACCCTCTGTTCTGACGGGGCAGCACCCTGGTCATACAGTCTATCAGCTGTCACCCACATCTCACAACCAGTCCACGCGGCAAGGCTGATTAACTTCATTTTCCAAGTTAGGAGCCTGAGGCTCAGAGACAGGAGATGGGAGCTGGGTGCTGGCGGAGGAGCAGGGTCCTGGGAAGGAGGGGGAGAGGACTGTCGTCTGAGACCCAACACCCAGACCTGGGAGGTGTGGATCTTTTGGGCAGACATCCAACAATGGCCATTTGGACAAGGTCTTTGGCCCCTGTCTCTTCCTGTCCAGGAACCTGAAGGTAGCAGGTAGCCTAGAGGAAATTCTGGAGAACCAAAAAGGAGATGAGAAGTACTTTGAAAAAGTATGAAAACGAGCTCAACTGAGCTGTTACTGTTGCTATGCTGTAAATTATTACAAAGTTATTTCTGGCTGGCAGCCTGGTTTATTTTAGACCCTACTTCATTTCTTCCAGGTTATAGGGCCTAATTCCTTGCCTGTTGACAAAGAAAGAGACTAGCACTACTTTTTAAAATTATTGTTCAAGTACAGCTGCCTGCATTGTCCCCCCAACTCCCCCTCACCCCAGCCATCCCCACCTCCCTCCCCTGATCCCACACCCCCTTGGGTTTTGTCCATGTGTCCTTTATAGTTGTTCCTGAAAACCCTCCCCCCTTTCCCTCCCATTATCCCCTCCTACCTCCCCTCTGGTTACTGTCAGTTTGTTCTTAATTTCAATGTCTCTGGTTATATTTTTCTTGCTTGTTTGTTTTGTTGATTAGGTTCCACTTAAAGGTGAAATCATACGGTGTTTGTCTTTCAAGAGACTGGCACTATCGGAGTGACTCCTGAGCGGATTCGGAGAGTATGCCCCAGCTTGAAGCATTTTACATGTTCAAAGAATATCAGGGCTTGCCATCCTTCGGAGATCCACCAGCCCCCTCATTTTATTTTATTGCCCTATTGAATTTTTTAAAAAAGATTTGTGTTTATTTATTTTTAGAGAGAGGGGGAGGCAGGGAGAGAAACATCAGCCTGCAACCTGGGCGTGTGCCCTGATGGAAGTGAATCCACGGCCCTGTGGCTTGGAGGCTGCTCAGCCCACTGAGCCATGCCAGCCAGGGCTGCCCTATTACATTTTTAAAAATTATGCCCTTTTTGAATAGGTAACATGTGTTCAGGGCCCCAAATCAAAAGGCATGAAAGAGTGCATGGTCTCCTCACTCCTAAGAGTCAGCCAATGTTATCAATTCCTTATATTACTCTATTTAAAAATAGCATTGTTTCTGTTTTCTGTTTATGTAGAAAATACAATAATTCCTACAGAAGGAAATAAAAATCATATACAATTCCACAATTCAGAGCCAAATACTGTTAATGTTTTGGTGTATAATCAGCAAGCCTTTTGTCTTTATATAAACACATGCATTTATAGTTACAAACTTGAATAACCTGTTTTTATTATTTGTTTATATTCAACATGATTCTTCAAAAATAAATGAGAAGATACATGCTAAATTGCTAATAATGGATATAATTCTGCAGGATTGGGTTATAATTTAGAGAGAACTTTGCTTTACTTATTTGATGTTTTTTAGAATAAAAATATAATTGTATATTACTTCCCTCCAGTATTCCAGAATCTGATTTTAAAGGACAGCAGAAGGCTACTATTTAACTAACCCTTTAGTATTGTGGTTTTAAGATGTTTGCAAGTTTTGCTATTATCAGCAAAGCTAGGGTAGACATCTTGTACATCTTTGCACACTTGTCCAATGCTTCTTCGGGGGCAGTTTGTCAGAAATGGAACTGCTGGGTCAAAGGGTATGTTCACTTTAAGCCTTCTTGACCCTTCATGTCAAATATCCTTCTTTCTGGGCTGTTCCAATCTCTCAACCCACCAGCAGTGCCTGCTCCTCACCCCGACTTCTGCTTTGTCCAGCACAGCCCAGAAGTAAGGTCTGCGAGGCAGGGGGCAAAGTCATGGGAGGGTGAGGCCATTTCTTCTCCAGGTGTGGTTGAAGAAGGGGACAGTGTCCAGGGTGGGAAGCCTGCACTGGTGCCTTAAACCCCCGAATGCCAGCAGGAGCCCAGAGAGGACCTCAGCGGCCACAGGGAGAAGAGGAGGAGGAGTAAGACATGACTGCAGAACCCTCAGGCCAGTGGAGCAAGGAATCCACCAGTCCAAATCACGAGGCCTCTCTGAGTCGTGCAGCACACACCTAAGTCTGGATCCAGGTCCTCCCACCAGGCATCCAGCTCCAGGGCAAGTGCAGTTCTACCATCTGAGCTGAAGGCATGGCTCCTCTTAAGCTCCTTCAGCCTGTAGAGTTGCATTCCCTCAAATTCACATGGCATGTAGAGGACCTTCCAGGATCAGTGTATCTAGGTCCTTCTTTCTCTGAGTATCTTCTCTTGGATTCCAAGTGCTTGTTGCTGCCCAATTCTTGTGGGTCTCACCTGCCACCTTTGCACCCGTAGATTCTCTAGCAAGGTGACCCATCTCATTTGGAAAGCTTCAAGGGGAACGAGAGGGACTGGAGACAGACTTGTTGATATACTACTGAAGAGATGGTGTTGTGAAAATGTTCCCTCCTCCAGGAGCCCAGCATCCACAGTAGCTGAGGTTTCCTCTTGATGGGGTGAAAAGAGAAAGCCCAAGATTGCATCTCATTGGTGAGATGAATAATACATTTGAAGCATCTCGCAAACCGTGTTTGATCCGCCTAAAGCTTCATCTGTTAACGTATTTCTCTTTATCCCCAGGCAGGGAGGGCTGGGAACTGTCAACATTTCCCTTTCTGCCTAATTTGTGCCTTCTCCCGTCAGGAGAAAAGCAGGGGTGGGGGGAGGGAAGGAGGCAAGGAAGGAGGGCAGCAGCGCATGCTCCCTAGAACAATGCAAAGAGCCAGGGGACCCCTGGGCTCACCAGGTCAGAGCAGGGGAGGGAGGTCCTGGGGAAAGGGGGCTGTGCTGTGGGTGCTGGAGCTCTTCAGGACTGTTTGTAGGACTGTGAGCCCCTAAGAAGTGGATCCCTGGGAGGGCCCATCTCCAGCGTTTCCAGTGGGAAACCAGAGTGGGAAGTTGAGGCTTGTCAGCTGCCAAGCACGGAAGGTGCTCCCTTCATCTCATGAGAAGCAGAGAATAACATTAAAAATTGCCACTGGCTGAGCTCAGGGGCCAGGCACTGTGCCAGTGTTTTCACCTACATGCATTCAGTCACTCTGAACTGAGGGGCCACCTTAAGTTCTGAGGATTTTATCGAAGGTCACACTGCTAGTCAGTGCCTGGCTGTCTAGCCCACAAGTTCACGTTCTTAAACACAGTACTGTTCTCCCTCTTGACTAGTTTCTGGTAGATTGCCAGACCTGTGTCCTGTACTGAAGGGGAATAGAGAGAAGTGGTTAAGAGCACAGACTCGAGTTTGCAATCCTGGCTCCCCCACTCCCCGTGCTGCCTCTGCTGCCTCTTGTGTAAGACGGAGGCGTTAGCGATAGCACCAGCCTCAGAGGACTGTGGTGGGGATTAAATGAGTAAATATCCTCAGGTCCTTCCTATTCTCAGGGCATAGGAAACATTTTGTAAATTGCCTCTTTTCCCAGTTTATTTTACTCCACAGTCAAGTTGCAGCCACTTGCTCCCAACTAACTTCGAACCTATTCCATCTTCCCTCTTGGGACTGCCTACCTCTGTTCCATCCCCTTACTTCCCAGCCCCCTTCTCCTTCTGCTCAGCCTGGCTTAGGGCTCCACTGTCAGACTCCTCTGGGTCCTGGTGGCTACGGTAACTCCCCCGAGTTCTGTGGACACGGATCAGATGTCACTTGGTCTTTTGTCTAATTTGGAGGTCGTCTCATTCCCATGGACCTTGTCGAAGTTCACGGCCTTTTTCTCTCCCATGGTGGCTGGTGGCCTTTGAGGAGATGCCCAGAGGCACACTTTTGCAGCGGCAGAGCATGGAGAGAGGGAGACGGAACAGACAGTTCCCACTGGGGAGGGAACGAGGGACTGAGGATGGAGAGCGATTTTCCTAACAATGTGTTTCCAACCTGGGCCATTCATTCCTGTACTTTCATAGGCTTTGCCCCTCCCTAAGGGAGAGTTGTGCCCACCTTGACCCCTCCAACTGCAGCAGGGAACTGAGATTTAGGCAGAAAACACCTAAACATTCTCAAGCCTGGGAAAGGAGGAAGGAGTCTGCGAAAGCAGGGACTGAAACTAGATTTTAAGACTGGGTGGTGAGAGGGTGGGCTGGGGGAAAAAGGACCTCTCCCTGCAAGGCGAGGCAGGCCCAGTGGTCTCCAGCAGCCGGGCCTTTGTGCCGTCCCGGTGCCCCAGAGCCCTTGTGTTTAGGCTGGGCATCCCACGGAGGTGGCATTCTGCTCAGCAGCTCAGAGCACAGATGGGAGGGCGGGCATTGCCGAGAATCGATTTGCAGGAGCAGCGGGGGCTTTCTCTTCCTCCTTACTTCCCCGCTCTTTGATCTCCTGTCCTTCCTCCATAGTCCTGCTCCCCACCCCACCCCCTTTCTTTCCTTGATCTCTCCCCCTTTCTCTCCCTTCAGCCGAATCGTAGTAGCTCCCTTGAAGGAAAGGGGTGTGTGTGGAGGAGAGGGGGTGGGAAGGCAGTCCTTTGTCCTCTTGCTACCTTTGGCGGGTGGGGACCTCACTGCCCAAGGTGCCAGCCTTATACCCGAGTTCTGAGAGGCAGGGTTTGGCTACAGTGAAAGGGCACACACACACACACACACACACACACACACACTTGAAAAGCAACAGCGGAAACGGAGACACCAAGGAAGAGAGGGAGGCAGAGGGAGAAAGACAGATACGAGATTCAGAGCATCAGAAAGAGAGTGAAAAGACAGAGATGCAGAGCGTCGGGGACAATGGCAAAAAAGAGAATTCAGCAAATTAAAAATTTTACAACCATCCAGCAAGTCTGCAAAAATGATCTTCCCTGCGGTCTTTCATTTATCTCATTATCTGACTCCTAATGTGCTTTTTCCCCCTTTCTTTTCTCGCCACACTTGGTACAAAACCTTATTAGCTTTTTTTTTTTTCTGGCAGGGGCTTCATATAGTCTTTTTCATTACATTTCCTAATAAAAGCAATCACTAGGACGGCACGGCTGGAGGATTAAAAAGCCACCTCAGCAGCCTCCTGGCCAGCAGAGCCATGGCTCTCGTCGCCTCAATCAGGCGGCCAGGGGAGTGGGCCAGCCCCAGCAGACCAGCTCATAGAGACCCAGGCTGTGCTCTGGAATGTTCCAGGGCTGCAGAGGCCTTACAGCAGCTGCAGTGGCGCCTGACATTATGGGAGATGAGAGAACCGAAGACCTGGAGGAGGTGGCCCCTTCCAGAACTCTTCTCAGAGCAGATGTGATGGTCAGCTGCCTGACCCCCGTGCTCTGGTTTTTCTGCAGAGGAAATAGTATTCCGGGCCTTTCTCTTTGGAACTTGGCCCACACAGTTTCATTTTTGTTTTTTTAGGGGAAGGGAGAGAGAAAGAGAGAGAAACATCGATGGATTGCCTCTCACATGTGCCCTGACTGGCCAGGAATAGAACCACCGTGAATGACCCAGGCAGGTGCCCTGACAGGGAATCAGAGCCGAGACCCCGCGCTTTGTGGGGCGATGCCCAGCCAGCCGGGCCCCGCAGGTCAGGGTTTCCTCCGAATAACATCGGTGACATCAAGTCTTCGCCTTTCAAGAATAGATTTGATTTTGTTATCCACACTTTTTATTTTACTGTGGTAAAATTCATATAACATAACACTTACAACTTTAACCACTTTAAGTGTAAGTTCAGTAGCATTAAGTACATTCACACTGTTGTGCAACCACCGCCTCCATCGTCTCCAGAATTTTCCATCTTCCCAAACTGAACTCTGTGTCCATTAAACAGCAACTCCCCTTCCCTCCACCCCCACCCCCCAGGCCCTGGCCACCCCCGTTCTACTTCTGTTTCTGTGAATTTGACTGCTCTACGTACCTCATAAAAGCTGAATCGTATAGTATTTTTTGTGTGTATGTCTGGCTTATTTTACTCAGCATAGTGTCTTTGAGGTTCATTCATGTTGCCTCACATGTTAGAATTTCATTATATTTTAAGGCTGAATAATATTCCATTGTGTGAATACGTTGCATTTTCTTTCTTTCTTTCTTTCTTTTTTAACCTCAAAGAAATAGGCACATTTTTTTTTAAGATTTATTTATTTATTTATTTATTTTTAGGGAGGGAAGGCGGGGGGGAGAGAGAGAGAGAGAGAGAGAGAGAGAGAGAGAGAGAGAGAGGGAGAGAAACAACAATGTGCGGTTGCTGGGGGTTATGGCCTGCAACCCAGGAATGTACCCTGGCTGGGAATCGAACCTGACATTGCATTTTCTTTATTCCACTTTTTAAAAATGGAAACATTTTTATCCACATAAGGCGAGTGAAGCGGAAACTCACCCAGATTCGAATCACAGTAACGATTCTCCTCCCTCTTCTGTGTCTCCCTCCTTCGTTAAGGGTTGTGCCTTTATCCGCCCCCTGAATGATCCCGTCCTCCAGGGCTGTTCCAGAGCGCTCTGTGAAAGCAGCTGGACGGAGGATTTGGTGTTTGGAAAGGGCCAAAAGTTACCAGGAAATAGGTCTGATAAATCAAGTTAAGGGAAAGAGAGGAACCCCCATAAAGTAACATGACACCTCATTGCCTGGGTTATAAACGGTCCCGGGTCTTCCACACATCACCTTCCTAGGCGGCTGGGGGCCGCGCCTCGAGTGGCCGCTGGGTTCACTCTGCAGCCTCTCAAGGGGGTGACTCTGAAGAGAACAATGCTCATCTGGAAATGTTTGGTTTAGTATGTTTTAAAATAAAGGTACAAAAAATCAAATTAAAAGTGACTTTTAAATGTCGTGTTGCTTTGGGGACCATGGAAGCCAGGCCCGGCTAACGGCTGCGTCCCTCCCCTGCCCAGCCAGGCCTGTTGGGGTTGGTTCCAACACGCATCTCTCAAAGTCCAGGAGACCTGCAAGGAACGGTGTTGTGGAGCCGTGTCTAAGTCAGCCCCTCTGGGACCGCAGCTGCTCCCAGCTGGGCGAGGAGGGTGCTCCAACCTCAGCCACTGGTTCACTTAACAGTGCCGGTCCCCGTATGTGTGGTCCTTTGGGAACCTTCTACTTTTCGTTACTTTCCCCTCTCCTCCAGGACCCCTTTGCTCTAAGTCTCTGCTGGCCTCTGTCCCTGGCCCAGACCCCAGAAGACAGCAGGTTCTGCTTGGGGAGAGTAGGACCTGGCAGTGACAAAGGCAACCTCACCGACGCCCTTCCCTTCCCTCATTTTGTGTCAGAGCCCCCGAAAGGAACCACAGATTGTACTACTTTCCCTCTCTGTACACGAGCAGAAAGTACATATTTATTTTCCCCATGGACTTCAAAACTGGATCTTTTCCTTCATGTACACACACACACACACACACTCAGTTCACACACACACCCTCTCTGTTTCATCAATATGAGCCTTTTCTAGATCACTCCCTTTGTCTTCCTGAGAAGCGGCCCCCTCCCTTCCATCAATGCTCCTAGGGGCTTTTATTTTTCTTTTATTTTCAGCTCTCCATTAATCAAGGGGAGGGGAAACACTTTCTCTGAACCCTTGGTGAGCAGTAGCAGTAACCAGCAGCTGCCAGGGCAGGGGGAACTTCATTTCCGGCTCTGACGTTTATAAATGTGGCCCAGAATACCAGTAGGGACTGGAATAAATCAAACCGCTTCTCCAAAGTTTCCCAGAGGCTGCTTTAGAATTTCTTCCCATTGGGGGTAATGTTCCTTCTCTTTCTTTGCAGGGGTGGGGGTGGGGAATGCTGTTACTAGCAACATGGAAGGAACCGCATTCTTGCCCATTCTCCACGAAAGCATTGAGCTAGGACCCAGTGTGCTCCGGAGTGAGAGCCTTGGGCTCATCTCTGGAGGTGGGGAAAGGCTTGGGGTGTGAAATCCTGGGTGTGGGTTGGAATGTTGTCTCCATCACTCACTAGCTATCAGAGTTTTCTCATCTGCAAAATGGGGATAAAGATGCGTGCCCTGTCCACACCCCAGTGCTGTTGTAAAGATGGAATGAAGTTCTGTCAGGTGAGTACCCTGAAACCTCTGATAAGCTTGTGTACCGTGGGGAGGGGTTACTAAGGAGTGATGATAAGGAGCAGGGTTGTCCAGACCCCCAGGGTGTTCAGAAGGTTTTTGGATGGACTCCAGGCAGACCTCCCCCACCCCATTCAACGAACCTCCACATTTTTCTTTCCTTCAAGAATTCTGGGCAAGGAGTACTGATAATCTGTTCCAAAAATAGCTGGACTCTTCCCAATGTTTTATCTAAGCTGTTCCTTCTTCTGCCCCTGTAAATAGTGAGAAAATAAAGGTGGGCAAGTATAATATGGAGAGAGAGGCAGAGAGAGCGAGCTGCTAAGGATGAGGCAGGAAGTGGGGAGCGAGCTGTTGGCTCTACTCACCGTGCAACTGCAAGGCAGACTCCGCATGGATGCTTTCAGGGTTCTGTACAAGAACCCTGCTCAGTGGAGTGAGATCCAGCCTGGGCCCTGCAATCCCACTCCTTCTCTATTCCCTAAATTTCCAGATGCTGCTCGCCACCATCCGCCTGCTTTCTGGCCTTTCTGTCGATTTCAGCCCTACGCGAGCCAGAACCCTGGCTGAGGATGGGAGCCCAAGTGCGGATAGGATGCCACCAATGCCCAGAGTCTGTCCCTGAGCCCCTCAGGACAGCAATTATCTGTACAGTGTTTTCTTCTAAGCCCTTTTCTATATGTAACAAGATTCCTCCCAGCATCACTCCCCAGAGGCAACTTTTGTTGCCAGTGTTTTGCTATTTTTAGAGAGAGAAAACTGATTTTATTTAAATATTTGTTCAACAATTTTTTTAAAAGAGATTAGGTCCTGCAAAGAGGGAGGATGAGCAGAAGACTACATTTCTCTATTGTTCTGAGCAATTGAGCTTTGGTGGGCAATTGTGTGGCCCGTTCTTTAAGACAAAGGCTGTGCAGTAAGCAGGACCCACTCTCAGCTGAGAACAGTTAACGAGGGTGGCAGCGCTGGGGCGGGGGTCGTCACAGCCCACACCTGTACCTTATCAAAATATTCATGCCTCCTTTTAAAGATTTTATTTATCTATTTTTAGAGAGAGGGGAAGGGAGGAAGAAAGAGAGGGAGAGAAACATCTACTGGTTGTCTCTCGAGTGTACCCTGACTAGGGACTGACCCTGCAACCCAGGCATGTGCCCTGACAGGGAATCAAACCAGTGACTTTTCCCCTTGTGGTAAAACGCCCAACCAGTTGATCCACACTGGTCAGGGCCTCATGCCTCCTTTTAAACAAATATAATAGTAATTACCTAAGGCAGCTTGTCAACAAAACTTTCTTATTTTAATTCATCATAATCTTTAGGGTCCTATGTATAATGACACTTCTGTTTCTGGGGACCTGTAAGTCTGGCCCTAGGGTGGCTAATGTGAGATTCCCATCTTTGCTGCCCTCTAAGGGAAGTGGTCACTCTTATTGACAATTGCCATCCCTCCCCCCAACACATACACTCTTCGTATCTTAGGAAGAAGCGGACAGGGGAATATAAATGGAGGGTGTACAGGAGAGCTGACGTGTTTGGGGTATTAGTAATCTGACTGCAGCCGAGGTTGGAAGCCTGGTAATGGCAGGCTGATTTATTTGGACCAACTATCCCAGTAAAAACAACTCAAAGTGCTAGATAATATATCAAAAAACATCTTAAAAGCCCCGAGGAGTTGATAAATAGCAAGGAATTAACGGGCCAACATGGAAGAGAAAACCAGAGCATAGAAACCACCTAATAAATCTGATCTTTCACTGTGATCACCTGGAACAGGGAGGGGCTTAGAAACCCACGCTCAGTCCCTGCACATGGTGAGGAGCCTCACAGAGGGTCCTCTCCTCAACACACTGAGACCCTAAATGGCTGCGTCATCATGGTCAGCGTGGACCGAAGCACACGGCCCAAGTTCACCTTGCCTGGGTGATCCAGGGAAGCTCAGACTGTGGACTTGATTTAGATAGCTCTGGGCTGCTGGTGCCTGGCAGCAGTAAGACAATCATCTCTATTTAGATGGAGGCCCCTTCGTACTCAAGTTATTCCTATACCTTGGTTCCAGCGAAGGTACCAGAACAGGCTAGAGAGCTACACCCCCCAGAAAATAAGGCTGCACGAGTGAGAAAGAGAGAAGCAAGAGACAAATGAAAACGAGCTGAGAAGATTTCACAAATCAGAATGATCAGAGCCGACTATAAAATAGCCATGCTTATTGTGGTCAAAGAAATAAAAGACAAGCTTGAAAATATTTTCAGGGAATAAGCAATTATGTAAGGTGAAAAATTGGACTTTGAAAAAACAATTATCCCCTGACTGGTGTGGCTTAGTGGGGTGGGCATTGTCAGGCAAAGCAGAAGCTCACCAGTTTGATTCCTGCTCAGGGCACATGCCTGGGTTGCAGGTTTAGTCCTTGGGGTGCTGGGGTGCGTACGGAATGCAGCCAATAAATGTTTCTCTCTCACATTGATGTTTCTCACTCTCTCTTTCTTCCTTCCTTCCCCTCCCTCTAAAATAAAAAATAAAATATTTTAAAAATAATAAAATAAATTACAATGTCATTAAAAATAGATAAAAAATAAAATCTTTAAAAAAAGAAAAGCAAGGTTCCAAAAATTAAAAAGAAAACCTCACAGTAACTGCCATTAAAACTCAACTCATTAATTTAAAAGCAACGGAGATGCAGTGGAATAGAGAATTAACAAAGTAAAAGATAATAGTGAAAAATTACCCAGAATGCAGCACAGAAAGACAAAAGGGAGAGGACAGAGAAGATAACAGATACAGTGAACGGAGGCCTAATGTATGTTTAATTAGTGTCCCAGAAGGAGAGGAAAGAGCAAATAGGGCAGAAACAAATGCTTGAGAAGAGATAACGGCTGAGAGTTTTCCAGAACTCATGAAAGACACTAGCCCAAAGATCCATTCAAGAAGCTGGTCAATCCCAAGTGTGAAAGCCCTGTCTAAACCAGCAGCCAGATGAGAGAGGAGAGAGGGGTACGGCTTAGAGTTGCCTTCCTGGCCCCAGCAGGCTAAACATTCCATAAAAACCCTGGTTAGGAGAAACAGCACGAGGCTTCTCACTAAGAAGCAGAGCCAGGTGGCTTTGATGCCTGAGGCTCCCGGCTGCCGTTTCTCTCCCTCCCTCTTTACTGCCTCTCCTCCCGCCAGGCCCCTGTGTCTCCCCATTTGTCTGCAAAGGCCTTCCCTCAACTCTCTCTCTCAACCACAAGGGAAGGAGGGGGGCCCAAGGCAGAAGCAGAAAAAACAACGGGAGAATAAGAACCAGTGAGCCTGGGCTGGGTGGCTCAGTTGCTTGGAGCCTCATCCCATACACCAAAAGGTCGTGGGTTTGATCCCCGGTCAGGGCACATACCTAGGTCGCAGGTTGGATCCCTGATGGGAGCACGTGTGGAAGCAGCCAATCGATGCTTCTCTTTCGCACATCAATGTTTCTTTCACCCTCTCTCTCTCTCTAAAATCAATAAAGATATCCTCGGGTGAGGGTTTAAAAAAAAGAAGAGCCAGCAAGAAAGCAGAGTCAGAGATGAGTCTTGCAGGCACGGTGACTCAGGAGATGGGCCAGCCTGGCTTTGGGGGCTGGCCTGGAGGCAACAAACAGAAAATGGAATGGAAGGTGACTTAGGGTTGATACTCAGAATTCTGCTTCCCTTCCCTCCCTCCTTTCCCTCAGGCTTTCCTCTGACTTTCTGCCTCCATGACCCTATGCCTGGCAGGGTGATGTGCTCCCGTGCCTGTCTCCATCCCTCACAACAGCAACATCAGCAGTCAGGCTGCAGACGGAGCATAGGGGCACACCATATGTACCTGAAAACTGGAGAACACCAGAGAGCCACATCCCTGGAGTTAATCTTCCTGCATGCTACTGAATTGTAGTTGCCATTTGTCACCTGTCAAGACAGCCCAATCCATGAAAGGTACGCTTCTTTTCCTATCACCAAGTCTCACTCCTCCCCGCAACTCCCCACCCCAGAGTGTCCTGATATCCAGGCCAGGAAGCATGGGAAAGACTCGGAAAGTAGTCTGTCCGGAGAAGGGAGTAGAGGCTCCTGACAGGGGATGTGTGTGCTGTCCCCACCCGAGACACACCCTCACTGGAGGGTTGGGACACCAGTCCTCAGAGTTCTTTGATTCGCTGCTTCCCTCAGTGTCTGCTGAACTTAGACTGGGCCTTCTCAAAAGCCTAGTGATGGAAAGATACCCACTCAGATATACATACGTGCAAAGACACCTACTTAATGAACACTTAGGTAATCTCAGGGCACCACAATCAGATGAGTGTGCAAATATGCTGAGATAAGATTAAGAACTTTCCAGTGTTCATCTAAAAACAATGAAAATGCTTCCTCTTTCATTTTTACTGCCTTTCCTCTTGTCCCAGTGAGGTCTGAGACCCTGGAAGGTGCATCCACCCTTCCCGGGCTAAATGATGACTTAATATTTTCTTACAAGCTTCAGTTCCAATTTCCAGGACTTTCCTTATTGTTCTCCCTTCCTCTGGAGACTGCATAGCAATTGAACCCCCTTTTTTTAAAAAAAAATTATTGATTGATTGTTTTGAGAGCAAGAAAGCAAGTGAGCGAGAGAAACATTGATTTGTTCCACTTATTTATGCATTCATTGGTTGATTCTTGTATGTGCCCTGACTGGGTATCAAACCTGCACCTTGGTGTTTTGAGGCGATGCTCTAACCAACTGAACAACTGGCCAGGGCAACAATTGAATGCTCATACCCTGAGGGAGCAGAGTTGACCTTAATATCTGCCATTTAACAAATGCAAAAATAAAGGCATGGCAGGAAGCAGAAGCCAGAGTCTCCTGGCCCGAAGGTGGGTACTGCCCTCAGCAGCTCACAGAAGGCACTGTCAGCCTTTGATGTAACTTGCTGGGCCAGCTCAGATGAACCTCTGACCTTCCTGAGCATCTAATGACAGACAGCTAGAGAGCCACATGATTACAGGGTGCCTATGACAGCCAGAAAAACCCACCATCCATTCAGCAAACACATACGAATGCCTTCTCTGTCTCAAATGCCTCCTCTACCATGGAATACTATGCAGCCATCAGAAACAATGTGCCAACTCCATATGACTCATGTAGGAGCCAAGATACAGGACATGGAAACAGCAAGGTGCTATAGTATGCATCCTGAGATTAAAAAAAGAAAATGCCGTATAAGTATGTGTGTATGCCCACAGAACATCTCCCACAGAACATCTCAGAAGAATACAAAAGAAAATAGTAACAGTGTTGCATGTAATGAGAAGAAGGAAGTAGCTGAGGACAGGGTGGGAAGGACACTTCTTTTTACAGTGTCCTCTTTCGAATCTTTTAATTGTTGTTCTACAAGTCTGTATTATCTATGAAAAATGACAATCAGAAGACCCCTCCCCCTCAGAGAGCTTAAGGGGAAGGCAGACATGCAAACAATTACAATGCACTATGCTCATTGTTATCACTGAGACCAGGCAAGGTGGGAAGGGACCGTGGGAGAGAGAGGCCAGCCATGCTGGTGGACTTGGTGGTGTCGGGGAATTTGGCGTCTTCATAACAAATGCTGGAACTTCTCTGAGCGCTGAGCGGCCAGGGTCTGAAGAGCGGAGTGGGAGACCCATGGGACAGGGCAGGCTGCCTTGTGTGCCGATTTAAGGAGCTATGACTTTGTCGTCACAGGAAATGGGCAGCGGTTACAGAATTTTCAGCAGAGGAGTGACCTGATCAGATTTATTATTTAGAGAGAGGATTCTGGCAGGAATGTGGAAGGACAGATTAAGAGGGCCAAGGATGGGGTGAGGGGGTGAGGAGACCCGGTTACGAGGTTAATGCCGGGATCTAGATGAGGGAGGGTGGTTGGATGACCTGGGGCAAAGGGAGCTGGGTGGAGGAGAGGAGGTGAAACCTGAGATGTTCAGCGGGTCCTCAGTATTTGGAGACCAAATAGGGTCCAGCTGTGTCCAGTCCCTCTTCATTTTCTCTTGAGGGAGCCCTCTGCACATTCAGGGCCCCAAACTGCCCTGGCAGCTGACAGGATGGTTCTGGAGGGGCCACTTCCTCCAGCCTGTCTGCCTTCTTGCTCCAGGCTCCTCCTGCTTCTTGGCCAAGAGGCACAGAGGAAAGACAAAAGAAGCCCCTCTCCATCCCCATTCACCTCCTGGGTCCCTCTCTCTCTCTCTCTCTCTCTCTCTCCCTCCCTCCCTCCCTCCCTCCCTCTCTCTCTCTCTCTCTGTCATCGTGTCCCCTCAGTTTTTCTGAGCTGTACAGCTTGCTGCTTCCCTGGCTCGGCTCTCCCGCCCCCATCTGTGAAGTGCCAATCAAGCCATCAGATGAGCAGTTCAGCCTCACATCTCCTGCTCCAGGACACGAGCCACAATTGCTGGCAGGCGGCAGCATAGTGTAGGGCTGCTGGCTCTCCCTTTCACAGTCTTCCAATCCAGAATGGGTGTTAACATGGAATTTGAGGGAGGGGATGGCGTCTCTCTCCCTGCCCCTGTCCACTGGACAGCCACAAGGACAGTCAACCCTGACATAGAGGGGAACCTTCAGAGGTCAGTTTGTTTTTCATTTCAAGGTTGGGCCATGGCCAGCGTATGCTTTCGGAGGAGCCGTTTGAAATACTTAACAAGCAGCATAATGCTTGAGTCCAGGAATCCAGGACAGGCTTATAAAGTAGGGATGGGAAAGTGGAATTGTCATTTTATCTCTGAAGGAATGTTATATTAAACAAAGGAAGAGGGGGGTTACCAGTGGCTTTATAGCTTCCCCGGAGTATGAACAATAAGAAATGTCAGGGGCAGCAGGAAGAACTGAGATCAGAAAAAAGAAAGAGCGTGCCGG
The DNA here is from genome assembly GCF_004126475.2 of Phyllostomus discolor. Classification (NCBI taxonomy): domain Eukaryota; kingdom Metazoa; phylum Chordata; class Mammalia; order Chiroptera; family Phyllostomidae; genus Phyllostomus; species Phyllostomus discolor. The sequence goes on along the minus strand of NC_040910.2, from coordinate 78,943,835 downwards.
CCCTGGAACCAGTGACCAGGGAGATCTAAAGCATCTGTATCCCCAGGGGGTTTCTCCTTCTTTTACAAATTGTCAATGGAAGCACAATTTTTCTAGAATACAGAAACTAATGAGCATTAAGCTCAATTACCTGGCCACATTCTCTTTAGATCTTTTGATAACATACACATATAACTGGTGACGGTGATCTGGGTGTCTATTTGTATCCTGCCTCTCTTTGTCAGTGTGATTTCATACACACGTTTCTGCGGAGCCCACAGTCCCCACGCTTGTCACTGTGGACCGCTACATAGTATTCCACTGTGCCCCGTGCCGGAGTTTGTTCTCCTGTTCCCTGTGGCCCCGCTGCTTCCATTTTTTTATACTATAAGAACACAGCCATGAGTGTCTTTATACAAATGTCTTTTTCTCCCCTCGGATATTTCCTTGGGGTATAGTTCTCCAGCTCAAATTTCTAGGTCAGAAGGTTTGAACAACTTTCATGTTCTTGCACACTGCCCCGGCCCTCTCCGGAAGGTCTACTCTAGACCGTCTGAGTTGCCCCCCTACCCCCTCTCCATCCCCACAGCATTGACAACATCAGATTTAAAATTTTTTGTTTTTGCTCATTTAGTGGGCACATAATCGTGCCTTGAAGTTATTTAATTCCCATTTCTTTCATTGCTAGTGAGACTGGGCACACTTCCATGTGAGGATTTACTGTCTGCTTTTCCTGGTGTGTAAACTGTTTATCTCCTCTGACATCTTATCAAGAGAAATCTGGGGGCTGACCTTATATATTTATATCAAACCTTTATGTACTTATATAGTACATTTTTCTCAGTTACGTTCGCCACTTCTTTATCCTATGGGAGCTTTCCAGTTGTGAGGTGGACATTATCTAGTCCCCTGTGGGTTGGGGTGAGGTGGGGCTAAGATGACTTATGGATTCTAGAGTAATTTTTTTTTTCAGAAGAAAAAAGAAAGCCAGTCATGTGGCACTTCCTCTCTGGGCTCCTATATTCCCAGGAGCTATTCCCAGGAGAAGGGCTGGGCTGAGAAGACAGCTCATTGCCAAGGTCACTCTGGGGGAGTCTTTGCTGGGGGCAGGCCACTGAACTGAGGTTGTATAGCTCCCTGTGGTCACATGGATTTCCCAGTGTATTATTTTTTCCCACTTACAGTATGGCCATGAGGGAAACAACAAAATATTCAAATTAGAATCATCAGTACAAGTTCTGACAATCCCCAGAACTTGTACTGATGCGTGGCACAGTGGTTAAGGGACAGGTGCTGCAGCCGACAAACCTGGCTTCACGTCTCAGCGCCCATGTTGAGCAGCTGTGTGGCATTGGGTGAGTTATAACCTCTGCAAGCCTTAATGTCTTTGGCTGGAAAGTGGTATTTTCTTTTTTGCTATGGCTGCATAAAAAACCACCCCAAAACTTACTGACTAAAAACAATTGTATTTATTCTGTCTTATAATTTTGGAGGTCAAGAATTCAGATGGGGCTGGCTGGGTGATTCTTTTGCTGCATGTGGTGTAAATGAGGCCGCTCAGTTGTATTTAGGTAGTGGTTGCTCTGGGCTGCTGTCCGAGATGGCGTCACTGCCATGACTGACTCTGTGCTGTCTCAGGGCCTCCCCACGCGGTCAGGGCTCCTGTGGAGAGTGTGCTCCAAGGAGAGAAGAGGAAGCTCTCAGTTGCTTACACCCGGGCCAGAACCTGTTCCAGTGTCACTGCTGCGGTATTCTATTGGTCAAGCAGTCACAGAGCTTGTGATATGAAGAGTGACAAGGAATTTGGGGCCATCTTTAACCTGCTGAAAATGGGGATAAAAATACTTCTGCCTAGGGCTGTAAGGATTAAACGAGATAATGCATTCGGAAGCAGTTTTACCGTGAAGCTAATGAAACTTCAACCACGGGGCTCCTTAATTGCACAGCTCTTCCAAGTCCTAGCACCTAATTTTGTATTCATAATTTTTCTTATCCTTTTCTTAAAGAGGACCCCCCAAATCATATAAGAATCAGGCCCCGCCAATCCTGGCTCTGTCCCCAGGGCGTGGGAAGCACTTATTTAGCACATTGCCCGACACCCAGGAAGCACTGCAGAGGCCCCTCCCCACCCTAGGCTGGCGCCTGGACCCCTGTCTGTGCCTCAGGAAAAGGCTCCTCCTCTCACTCTGTCCTTTCCATTTGTTCAGGATTATTTCTTTTCCTCCTTTCTAAAAATGAGAGTGAAACATGCTGAGAATAATTTCATAATCACGAGACTGCCCTCTCAATTGACCCCTGCGTCTACCCCCTGATCTCACCACCCACCGGGGAGGTGGACCTTACCCTGGGCATAATGCCAAGTTTTTAACTTGGACCCTCTAGGATCTCCAAAGCAAATCAAGCTGAAGGGAGGAGAGCCAGCAGGCGAGGCAGCATTCCTGGCCCAGCTTGGTCTAGGAGACATTGAAATTCCAGGGCTGAGGTCCCAGAGACAAAGATCATAATGAGACAGGACGATGGCAAAGGAAAGGACCCATTTGCATGACAATAATTGAGCCAAGAATAGAAAGCTAGAGGGATGCAAGGGTGAGGCTGGCAGCTGAGCTGGGCTAAACCTCACAAAATTGGACTGCTCAGCTCTGCTGTGCAGGAAAGTCCAGGCTAAACCCTGTGCCCTTTGGGGGAAGGGAGAAGGACATGGCCCCAGGGGACTGTGGGAAAGCTGGCCAGGCTGCACTTTGCCCTGCTCCTCCTCTACAGGCCCAGAGCCCTGCTTCACTCGCCCTCTCCTTTGTGTGTGGGCACTGTGGCTGTAGGGCTAAGTGGGCATCATGGCCGCTCAGAAAGATCTCTGGGATGCCATTGTGATCGGGGCAGGTGTCCAGGGCTGCTTCACTGCATACCACCTGGCCAAACACGGGAAGCGGGTTCTTCTGCTGGAGCAGGTACTCTGTCCCCTCTACACTCCTGACCTTGGTGATTGTCCATGTCTCCTCCCCTAGAGAGAGGTTTCCAGAGCTAGCAGGCGATGGGGCCAGGCTATGGGGCCAGGCTAGGGCCAGATCATCACAGATTCTGTGCAATGTGTAGCTTGGCTGCCTGGTGTGTTTCGTGATAATGTAAAGAACGTTCCACCCTCCTAAGACCCACATTGGGTTTCTAGGTGCATTTCCTCCTTTTACTGCCCCCTTCCACCCCTGGTTCCTGCCCTTGACTAAGAAGTGTTCCAGGCCTGTTCTCTTCCTTCTTGCCACCCATTCTCTTCCTTCTGTGTCAAAATGGTTGATCCAACCCAGAAAAATAATCAGTTCTGCTCTGGGTAACCATAAAGCAAAGATAATTTGCTTCAGAGGTAGGATTCTTCCTTGCACATTCCTGGCCTCTCACCCTGGAACTCAGCAGAGGCCTCTGTTTTTTTTCTGCCACCGCCAGATAATAGCAGCCTGCTTTTTTGATACACAGGAAATAAAACTTCGGTCTTATTTTTCTTTATAGAATAGGTGACCCCCTGCAGGGCTGTCTACAGTGACCACGCACAGGTGGGTAGGCCTGTGTGTCTACAGGGTCCTTCCCAGGACATGTCCACCCAGCCCACCTTCCAAAGAGTTCTACCCTCCCATTCTGCCTAAAGCTCTCCAGGCTTTGGTTTACTCTTCTTGGTAATGCGCTGTCTGGGTTAGAACACTTTTTGATTTCTTTATCAGTTTTCTCAAAGCCTGAGGGATTCTTGGTTTAACCTTGCAGCCAACTCTACATCTTTTGCTAAATCCCAAGTGGTTTCCTTGTCCCAAGAGAGTTGAAGCCACAGGAAAACAGTCAGCATCAGTTTCCTTGTCCGTAAAATTAGGGGCTAGACTAGAGCGCTCTCAAAGAGTCTCTCTCTTTCTGCTTCTCTGTGAGTGCAAGTGGGATGGGGTGGCAGCGGGATGACTGAAGACAAACCAACAGAGGGACTCTTGGATGTGAATGTTAGCAAAAAAGGACGCGGGGTTCATGTTCCTGAAGAGCTTTTGTTCTGATAGCCAGCTCCGGAATTTGGCCATAAAGGGAGAGTGGAAACAAAGGTTTGGAGTAAGTAAGTGTTCCTGGTCAGCAGCTCCCGGCTGACTGGATGAGCTGGCTCCTCAAGGCGGGTGGGCAGTGCCCCGGTAACGGCCTCAGCTGTCTCTCTGGCTCTCCACTTCCAGTTCTTTCTACCACACTCCCGAGGAAGCTCCCATGGGCAGAGCCGGATAATCCGAAGGGTGTACCCTGAAGACTTTTACACCCAGATGATGGATGAGTGCTACCAGATGTGGGCCCAGCTGGAGCAAGAAACCGGAACCCAATTATACAGGTCCTGGTGGGGGAGGAATTCCTTAAATCTCAGGGCCTGGAGATGATTCTAGTCTGTGAGGGGGCAGTGCTGTGAACATGTGAACTACGTGGAGGGACACACGGCCTAGGGAAGGGCAGATACGTGGAAGCATTCTACTCGCCGTCATGGCCACCCCTCAGACCCAGCTGGCTCCTGCCAGGCTCTGAGTTCCAGGACTGGGCTCAGACCGTGTGTCCAAGGCCAGCAGAGGTTACATCTGTGTCTCTTTGAAGCCATCTGAGGTTCTTTCAGGGCAGGGATTGTTATAGGAAAGGAGCCTGCTGTCTTGATTCTTTATATTCCTACCAGTATCATAACTTTTCATGCTGAGTGCACCTCCCAACTCCCAGAGCGACCCCTATAAATCCATTTCATTTTCTCTGAATACCTCCTCCCACAGGAAGGAAATAGGGGTGCTCCTCAGACCCCATTGCTTGCCAGGCAGTGAGCCTGCAGCTCTTTCCCTCTTGCCCCCAGGGCTTTCTCTGACCCGTAAGGCCCCTCCTCACTGGCCTATCAAACACTGCAGAGGAAGAAAGCAAACAGCCTGTGACGTGAAGAGAACCTTAACCACTCACCCCACCTCCCCTCCCACCTTCTCTGTGGCTCTTAACTGAACTTTCTACAAAACCCCAGCTCTACCCTACAGGGTGGCAGTTATTTTAATGGCCAGGAACCAAGAGGTTACTGTTCTGTTGCAAAAACACCATTAACTTAAGAACAAAGTGAAATCCATTATGCAAATACAGCTAGGGCAGCTAATTACAGATTTATTCCAGAGGCAGCTAATGCACCCAGCACCCAAATAAAGAAGCGTGTCTTGCTGAGGGGTGGCCTGGCAAAGGGACCCCTCTCTGTCAGCCATCTGTGAATACTGCTGAGTGTCTTGTGCTAAAGGAACTGCTGAGGCCTTGGAGGGCACCCTTCTTCCTAGCAGACAGGGGGCGACGAAAAGAGATGTGAGAAGAGTGTAGAAACTTTCATAGGGAGGATGGTTCTAGTGCGAATTTGCCTTTGTGCTCTACCTCTTACCAGCTGTGTGACCTTGGAAAATTTCCTGTACCTCTCTGTGTCTCGTTTTCTTTCTCACAGTGTTTAATGAGGATTAAACGAGACTCTTATGAAATACTTGGCACAGTGCCTAGCACCTTTCAATACGTGGCAATTCCTTCCACCTGCTCTGGGTCAGCAACATCCTACCTCAAATGAGCAAGGAAGGGGGAAGAGCAGGAGGAGTCAGACAGGATGCAGCAACCAAGAACATCAAGAGGAAAGTCTGCTGGAGAGGGAGAGAGGGAAAGGCACCCTTGGATAGGGGATTATAATCTTCTTTGCCAGGAGAGCAGGACTTTGGAAGTAGGCAGGCCTGGCTTAAGAATAAATTCTGACACATTAGCTATGTGGTTTGGTCATTATTGTTTAATGTCTTTGAGACTCAGTTTTTTAATCTGTGAAGTAGGAGTGATAATATCTATTTCATGAGGCTATTGTGAGGATAAGTATGTAAAGGGCTTAGACAAATCATCATCATCATCATCATCACATATTTAGTGCTCATAGCAAGAAAGTAAGGCTGTTCTCAATGTACTCGATATGTATAAACTCATTGAATTCTCCCCAAAACCTCATTAGAGGGTTGCTACTGAGTAGTCAGGGCCTTAACCTATTAGTGCAAATCACAGAATTCCTACAGTCTAGAGCAGGGCTTGGCAAACTTGTTCTGTAAATGGCCACGTAGTAAGTATTTTAGGTTTTGCAAGCCGTATGGCCTCTGTTGCAAGTATTCAGTTTTGCCAGTCATTCAGCTCTACTGCTGCAATGTGAAAGCAGCCACAGACAACACATAAACAAATGCACGTGGTCGTGTTCCAGTGAAACCTTATTTGTGGACACAGAGATGTCATATAATTTTCATGTCATGAAATATTCTTCTTTTGCTTTTTATCAACCATTTTGAAATACAAAAACCATCTTGGCTTGTGCAACAGGCAAGAACAAGTGTCAGACCTGATTTTGTCCCTGGGTCCTAGTTTGCTGGCTCCCTGGTTTAGAAGATACCACATAGTGGTTACTTTGTCTACCCCCTGTCTCCAGACAAGTCCATTGCTAAATCATCTCAGATCAGAAGACTGCTAATGTACATTTAAAGACAAGGACATATCACAGCCCTTCTTAAAAGACCATTCTGATGTCTCACAGCCTCAATTATGAAAAAAGGCAAAGTGAAGTGAATGTGCTTTGGAAAACCTTAAAAGTCCTATAGAGTGTGAGGTGTTTTTATCATCATCATCATTATTATTATTATTAAAGTCTTTCCTATGGCTAACCTAATTCACTTAGGCACACTAATTTATGTGGTTCCTTTACTTAGTAGGGACACAGAATAGACACTTCCCATCCCGATTCCTTTAGCTTTTATTCTTCATTTTGATTTTCTAAATGATCCATCATCCTTGTGGTTCTTATTCTCCTAGGTTCTTCTGGAATAACTAGCACAATATCATAACCTGACTCATAGACATGAATGTATTTACTTAATGCTTTTTGATGATGATTTTTAGAAAATAACACCGTCAGGAGCTGATAGTTAAGGTGGTTGCCCCATTCTTTCTATTCTCTTCTGCCGCTTCCTGTGACAGTGGCATACTAAACACGGGTGAGCTCAGGATATTTGCATATATTCTGGGAACAGACAGTGACACATGTGTCAGATCACAAGGTCTGAGTCTTTTGTGATGCATACAGCCAGCACGTTAATAGAAACAGCAAATCCCAGCTCCGTGTCCCCTCTCTTTCCTGCCCTGCCTTTTCCCTTTGAGTCCTACTATCTAGCTCCTGACCTGGGCTGCCCCTGCTTAGCTGACAATATCAGACAAGATCACAGCCGTAGGCAGTACAGCTGCTGGCAGAACCTGGTGGCCCCCTCCGCAGCTGCTGCTTCCTGTGTCGGGGAAGTGTCTGGCTTGTCAGCCACATCCCCTCCCTGGAGCAGTCTTTGTTAACCAATTCCACCTCGGCCCACTGCACGGAAGATGAAACCCCAGGAGCTCCTCCAAAACCAACAAAGACAGCAGCCATTACCCAGTCCCTCCCCCAATCCCTTCCTCAAGGTGACTCTGAGAGCTGGCGTGCCTGGCACTTTTAACCCAGACAGGGAAAAGCTGGAGCCTGGGATAGGGGATGGCAGATGCAGGGAGAGATGTCTGCCCTCCCAATTCCTCCCTACTCCATCCTGCCTCCTGTTCTGCTGTAGTAACTGTTGGAAATCCCTAATCAGCAACTCCTTACATCACATCCGTGGATTTAGTGGGGCCACAGAGTCAACAGGACCCTTGGGAGGAATCTTTGATTACCGCTTCTTCGTGCCGGATCCAGCTAGGGTTGGGAGGAAGGCACAGTTCACACCAAATGCTTTGCACTCAGCCGAGGACATTCGGGGAGGTGGGAGCTGCACCCTTTCAGGATTTCCTGACCACACGGTCTCACTTCAAGGTGCCTTCTTTCTAGGCCAGCCCTGGCCAGTCATTTCCTGAGCATTTCTTTTTCCTCTGATGCCTTCCCAAATTTTGCAGCTTAGGTCTAAGCAGAAAAAGAGGAGAGGAAGGCAGCCCAGAGCATGGGGGTGAGAAATTGATGCAGAATGAGCAGTCTGTTTATTGGGATCTAGGAAAAGCCATTAAGAAAATAAGCACTTAAATGATTTTCAATCTGCCCATGGAAATCATCTATCTTCATACTGGGGGCAAAGACCCATTCTCCTATCCTGGTTTTGATTGACTGATTTCCAATTCTCCAAGCATTTCCCACAGGAGCCTCTCACCTATCTCCCATAATGACAGGCCTTTGCATTTCCAGGCAGTGTTTTACATTTATTTCTGATTTGCTCATAATGGTCAAAAATCTCTCACCAATCCTAGGCATTTCTCCAGCAATGCACGGTTTCCCTCAGGCCAAATAGCTCAGCTGTGATCCACGGAAAATGAGAATTTCCCAAACGCATCTTTGGACTAGGGGAGGGTCCAGCATCACAAATTCAGATGGAAAATTTCCCACTGTTAGATCAATATCTGGACTAAGAAATAAATGCCACAGGGGCAGAGAGCTGGAGCAAAATGATTATGATCAGCACAATTACATTCACGGGCAGCGTCAGCTCGCTGATTACTCCTCGGGATGGGGAGCTCCCGCTTCAGCCACCACAGGACGGCTTGGGAATGAGAACGTCACTCAGCATTTCATAATTCAACAGATTGGCCCATTGTCTTGGCATCAGTTCATTTTCCCTGTATAGTACATTCTTGTAAGAGGGATTCTTATTTTAAGGAAGGGAGGAAGGAAGGAGAGAACATGGGAAGGAAGAAAGGAAAGGAGGAAGGAGAGGAGGGAGAAAGGGAAAGGCAGTAAATCTCAGAGCATGTGAGAGACCAAGGCTGGCGTATTGCAGGCAGGGTTAGGCTATGCTGCTGTATTTCCAGGCCAGGGATCTGACTGCTGAGGTGAGGGTTAAGCCAGGTCTTCCCCAGAATTCTACCCAGTTACAACTCCATTGGGTAAAAAGGGCTCAAGAAATACACTTGGGTGACTTCTTAATTATCCTGTTGACCAAGAAGGTTCCTAGGCAATTTTTTATTACCCGAGAACAAATATGAAGTTCTTTTTTGGGTCCACAGGAAAAAGTCTGCCCGCTAGCTAGTGGGGATTTCTCCAGCGTCCTTCTGCTGAGCTCTGAAGAGGCAGAGAGGTGCCTCTTCATTGCTTTCCCACCAGTGGTGAATGCTGGGTAGGCGGGCGCCATGGCAAATGAATTGGGCACGCTGCGTTGCTCTGTGTACTGACACCAGCCCCAGGGCCCGCTGTGTCCCTAACCCCTCCCAGTCTTCTCTTTAATCCCCCCAACCAGATAATGTGGGATTTGGAAGCATGTAATATCCATGAGACTCCATTATAGGCTATTACGAGCTTTATATGCAGTACCTGGAGTATGTACCAGGCTGATGCTGGTCACTACGGCTGCTGAAACTGAGAGGGATGACATGAATGGTTCCCAGGCCCAAAGTGACGACCCCCCCCTCCATTGTTTAGACCAGTTTCCACAAAGAGAGATCTCTGGTCTCTTGTGACAGAGAGACAGAAAGCATCAAAGAGAAGCAGCTTTCAACTCTGTTAGTGAGTAAGAAGCAGAGAGGGATGTATGGGGAGAAACAAAATTGTAGAATCACTGAATTAATTGGTGGAGCCCTAGGAAACATCTACTGGTGTTTCTGCATGAAGATGCTCTTGGCATTTGGGTGGGATCTTCCTAGCACCACAGGTTTAGCATCCCTGGTCGCTGCCCACTAAATATGAGTGGCAACCCCCAGGCACTGTGACAGCTAAAAAAAAATGGCCCATCCTATTTCCACATGCCCCTGGGTTGGAGACAGTACCATCCTGGCGTGGAACCACCAATAGTCCAACAGTCGTTGTTGTAGAGGAGAAAACTGGGGCCTGGGAAGTGAGTGACCAGAGCAAGGTCCCAGAGGGGATGCCAGGACGGGACCCAGAGTCAGAACTGCCCATGGAGGACCCTTTCCATGAAACGGGCAGCTTCTGAGGAGGAGTAGAAAGACAGGCAGACACACAGAACATTACATGACAAGAAAAGGGACAGAGGAAAGAAACGGCAGGGGTGGGGGAAAGGGTAATGAATAGATGAAAATAGTGAATGGGGTCAGGGGGTGGGGGAAAGAGGAAGAAATCACATCGAACTCAATGAACACCTACCCCTCTTGAGGTGTGGAAATAAAGAGGACTTAGGATCTCTGCCCTCAAGGACAGGAGGATCCTGAGAGGGAGGATGGAGGGACAAGCAAACCTATAAGTGGTGAGAGGCAAGGCAGACTTGGGAATGGGCTGGAATCCAGCTCAATAATACTGGGACTCTTGTGACAGAATCAAGATAAATTTGCCTGTTTTTTGAATGTGAGGCTGGGACTGTCCTTGATGCCTGGCCCTGGGACCCTTGCCGGAGAGTGAGAGAGAATGGCTCAGAGCCATTCTCTCTCACCCATGTGTCTTCACCCATGTGTCTTTTTTTTGTGTGTATGTGTAACAGGCAGACTGGAGTACTGCTTCTGGGAATCAAGGAGAGTCAAGATTTAAAGACAATCCAGGCTACTTTGTCTAGGTGGGGGGTGAAACACCAGCGTCTTTCATCTGAAGAACTGAAGCAACGTTTCCCCAATATTCGGTTGGCCAGGGGAGAAGTGGGGCTCTTGGACAAGTTCGGTGGAATTCTCCATGCGTCCAAGGCCCTCAGAGTGCTCCAGGTGATGTTATGCAGAATTAGGGGCAATGCAGCCCCTGATCTGGGCATCCTGGGTCCCAGTCAACCTCGTCCCCCCCACCCCCCACTGGGTGAGAGCCTTTCTCAGGCTGGCTTTAGTCTTGACCTTTGGGCAGGGCAGTTTTATATACCCTGCTAGGCCTTGTCAGTATGGGAAAGGAGGCCTAGAATCTGCACTCTTTTTTCTGCCCTAAGTGAGGGACTCTTTGTCCACAGGGTGAACCACATATGTAGTCTTTCCCTGATCCTGCCCTTTCAGGATGCAGTTCAACGACTAGGAGGCAAAGTGTGTGACGGAGAGAAGGTGATGGAGATAAAACCAGGGTTACAGATCACGGTGAAAACCACCTCCAGCACCTACCAAGCCAAGAACTTGGTCATCACAGCAGGTCCTTGGACCAATCGGGTCCTTTCTCTCCTGGGAATTGAGCTGCCTCTCCAGGTAGGGGAGCTGGAAGCCTGAGAGTTGGTGCTTTAGAGCCAGATTAACTTGAGTTCAAGTCCTGGTTCTGCCACTTGCTAGTGGATAACTTTGGGCAAATTTGTTTACATCACCGAGCCTCAGTTTTATAACCTGTAAAATGGGGGATAGGGCTTTTGGAGAATTAAATTAAATGATAACATCCTTGGGGATGGTCTGGCCAATCTAAGCACTGAATAAATATAAGGTATTATTTATACCTTGTCTTTATTGGAGAGAAAGAAGAGACAACCAGGTGCAGTTATGAGAGAAGACTAAGAATTGGAGGAAAAGATCCAGAGATTTTTGTGCATCACAATATAATGTAACATGCAACTGACATGAGAATTGGATGAAGAAAGGACAGAGAAATTAAGTGGGGCATTGGGCTTATACTGAAGGGCTATAAGACTGCAGAAGAAACTGTTCTCATTGTCTTTAGAGTCCCAAGGCTTTCCCCATTCATCTCCCACTTCTTCTCCTTGCTTCAAGACCCTGCGGATCAATGTGTGTTACTGGCGAGAGAAGGTTCCCGGAAGCTATGGTGTGTCTCGGGGTTTTCCATGCTTACTGGACCTGGGCCTCAGCCTGGCTCCCCACCACATCTATGGGACGCCCTCCATGGAGTACCCAGGGCTGATGAAGGTGAGTGAAAGGCAGAGAGAAAGCTAGTAGGGGTACACACAAAATTGGGGCAGCTGCTCTTACTTCCCTGGGCGGACTCCCTCGGATCCCGGTGGGCAGCATCAGGAGTCTACTTCACTATTCCCTACTTGCAATACAAAACACCCAACTGTCCTGAGGCCCAGCAAAGGGGGCCCTTCCTGTGCAAACAGAGGGTTAGCAAATGAACAACTAGGGAATGAACAACTAGGCAACCTTGCCTGGCAACAAGCAGCATCTGTCAGGACTGGAAAGGCTGGAATGATGGATGGGGGCACTGTGTGTACAAGCCTGTCCCCTGGGCTGGGTGGGTGTGTAGGAATGCTGGCCCTGGCAGCTCACACTGCTCTGATTGGGAGCCAGGTCAGCTATCACCACGGCAACAATGCAGATCCCGAGGAGCGGGACTGCCCCGCAGCATTCTCAGATGCCCAGGACATCCAGATCCTGAGCCGCTTTGTCAGAGATCACTTACCCGACCTAGAGCCCAAGCCTGCCATCGTGGAGCGCTGCATGTACACGGTAAGGGTGCAGGCAGCCCTGGGGCAGAGGGGAGGAGACAGAGTGACCTGGTGCTGCTGGGGCCCGGCTCTACTTGACTCCTGACCTAGTGTGTGACTTGAAACAAATAAGTTCATTGCTGTGGGTCGGTTCACCTCCACCAGAGAGGGCCCGTTGGGGGTTATTCATATGCCTTTTCATTAGGAAACTAGGCTTATGCCTGGCAGTCCTTCGCTATGTTTCCCAGAAGGGCTCTAAAAGATTTTTTGGCAAGATATTCTAGTTGAGCAGGCCTTAGGGACAAAGAGAAGAGACAGATGTCACCAGAGCCTGAGGCATCTTGGCTAAGTTAGTTTAAGCGCATTAACTGAGCACCTACTGTGTTCATAGCTCTGTGTGAGAAGAGAGGCAGATGGACAAATGAGAAAGACTGACATACCCAAGGGGGGCACTGCCGCGCAGAGAACATTCCTGTGCTGCATTTCCATTCTTTCTGGAAAGAAATCCAGCCTGGTCCCCTCCCTTCTGAGCCTGCAGTTCTTCCTCCTCCCTCTAACTTCAAAGGACACAGGTGTGATTGTTTCTTTCTAGAACACCCCTGACGGGCACTTCATTCTTGATCGACATCCAAAGTATGACAACATTGTCATTGGGGCTGGATTCTCTGGTGAGTCTGAGGAGAGGGAGATGGGGTGCTTTAAAGTCGACCTACCTCGGTGTCAGGCAAGATGGGGTTTCCCATGCTCTTCGCCGGCCAGATAGGGCCCATTGCCCAGACCCTGAGTGTGTCAGGGGTTGGGCAGGGCACTCCCAGAAGAACAGGTAACTCATAGTGGGAAGCAACTTCTGACTTCGGGATGTGACCAAGAGAATTATCTCTGTCTGGGCGCTGTGGAGGTGGCTTCCTCTCTGGAGGATGCTGGACAACTTGCTCTTCTCTCTCTAGGGCATGGATTCAAGCTATCCCCTGTTGTGGGCAAGATCCTGTACGAATTAAGCATGAAATTAACACCATCCTATGACTTGACACCTTTTCGAATCAGCCGCTTCTCTGGCCCGGGCAAAGCTCACCTTTAACCCCTGGCCAGCAGCCTCCCTTATCGCCTTCTCAGATGGAGGAAGTGGCTGTGAGAGGCCACCCCTTGCTCCTGCTCTTGAGTCCCCCGTAAACACCAGATGATTTAATCTGCCTTCCTTCCTGTCCAGCTCCCCAGTGACTTTTCAGATGGATGTCCATATGAGGAGGGGGCATAAGGACTGGCACAGGAGACCAAAGCAGTTGTTAAAATTCTCTTCACTGGGACAGCTGATGAATTTGAAATGGATTTGATTAAAGCTGCTCGGGGAAGGGTAAATAAGATGATTCGTAGGTGACTGCTGCTCTTGAAGTTCCTTTCTTAAAACTAGAGCCACCCTCCACTATAAACTCCAATAAAATCTGGCTCATCATGCACCATAAGTGTTTGTTGAAAAAAACATGTGTGAAATAGCTCTGACCCTTGTGGCTCAGTTGGTTGGGTATTATTCCACAAAGTGAAAGGTTGCTGGTTCAATTCCTGGTCTGGGCACATGCCTGAGTTGTGGGTTCAGTCCCCTGATTGATGTTTCTCTCCCTCCCTTCTCATCTTTCTAAAAATAAATAAATAAGATTTTAAAAATGTGTTGAAAAAACAAATAAAGAAATAACAGCATTGCATTAAAGCCTGTGGTGGGCTTTATTTTCCATGTGACCTGATTTTTTACAGACTTGAACCATCTAAATCAGCACCACAGAACCCATTGCCCCAGGAGTCCTTGGGGGCTTTATCCCCTTGGTGCAGTGCACCCTCTGCTCTGGATTCTTTGTCTGGTTCTCATCCTCTCTCTGGTTCTGTAAAGACGCTCAGTTCCCCAGTCTCTCATTAAGGTGTATTGTCAGGTCCTTATGAAGATGGAGCTGTTATACCAGAAAGAAAGAGAGAGGCACACTCGCTTAGAAACCCTGTTCAGTGTTTGAATGTTAAATGTGCCATTTTATTATCATTAGGATTGCTCCCACTTAATGAAACGGCATTAGCACCAAGTCGGCTGGTCTCCTTGCACTAATTGCTTTGAAAGGGAGCAGGCTCATAACTACCCCAGGGTGGGAGGAGGGGTGAGGGGTTTAAACAGGGACTCAAGCAAGGCTTAATGCACCCAAGCGGGATAATCTCCAGACCAGGCCAGTCTGACCCAAGAGAAAGGAGGTAAAGTACCCTGGGGAGGAGAAAACTGGCACGGGGTGGGGGTGCGGAGGGTGGTGATGGTGGTAGTGCAAATGTTAGGAGTTACTGAGCTTGGAAGAGTGGGAAATGGGAATGAGAGGGAAAATATTCCCAAAGGGAATACAACACAGAGGAAATTACTCTTCAACTGCCATACAGGCCTAGGCTCATGGATTAGCACTGATTTCTCCAGGGAATTATAAAAGCCAGCCAATCCCATCAATCCTACAACAAGACTGCTTTTCAGGTGCTCTCAGATGGTCTCCTGAACCTCGTTCTCTGTAAAGTGGGAATAAAAATAATCATCGTATCTGTAAAATGGGCAGAATACTACAACATGGATGAACTTTGAAGATGTGATGCTAACTAAGTGAAGCAGCCAGACACGAAAAGGACACACATTGTATTCATAGAAACAGGAAGTAGCATGGTTGTTTCCGGGGGCTGTGGGAGGGGAGGGCCAGCGCTTCATGGACACAGGGTTTCCGTTTGGGAACATAAAGAAGTCCTGGAGATGGATGGTGATGAGGCTCTCACAGTGTCATCGTTCAACACGTCACCAACACAAACATGACTTAAGTGAATGTACTTAATGCCACTAAACTTAAATGCCACTTAAAAATGGCTAAAATGGTGCATTTTATGTTATGTATAGTTTACCACAATAAAAAAAGGGAATAATATCCACTAGCTCTACAGGAATGTGTGGTGATTGAGATCGTTCAATCACTTATCCGTTCAGTACACAAATATTTACTGAGCTTCCGCTGTGTGGCAGGCCCTGTGCGAGGCTCTGGGGGTGCCTCTGTGAACAAAACAGGTGGACATCTCTGCTCCTGTGGTGCTCGCTGTCCACGGAGGGGAGGAATGTAAACAATACGTATACGTACATTATGTTGTGTGTTAGAAGGTGACAAGTGTGCTGGGAAAAACAGAACAGGGTGAGGAAGGTGGAGAAGGTACGGGGAGGGACGGCCTTTTTCCACGGTGGGCAGGGTAGGACCCACTGAGGGGGGAGCAGTGAGCAGGCTTGGAGGAGTGTGCCAGGCAGGTATCTGGATGTATGTAAGACAACACAATACATTGTAAAGCAAGGTATTGTGTGTGTGAGAGAGAAAAAAATGAGGCACAGAGAGGAATCCATGTGAGATCCTGCCAGCTCCGAAGCTGGCCGAGTTGGGGAGAAAGGGTGTCGGGCGCCTTTCCCTCTCATTCCATGCTTGCCCGCACGCAGTCCCCCTGCCTCTGCCTCTGTCTGTGCCACCCTCCTCCCCCAGCCAGCTGCGGCAGCCCTTCCAAAATATCCAGTCTAATTCAGCTTGCTGGTGGCAGCTAAAGGAGGGGACCAGTGTCTAGAGGAGTCTAAGAAAGGACAAGTGGGGGATGCTGACAAGCCCTGACTGAGCTGGCTAAGGCCCTTCACAAATGAGCGGGTGTGTCCCAGAAACAGAGCACATGGAGGGGCTGGGCCCAGGGTGCACGGGCAGGACAGGTGTGCGTGGGAGGGGTGAGATCTGGGAGCCGCGGAGAGAATGGAGAATAGGCTAAGAGGATACTGGCAACGTGTGGGCCAAAAAGGCAGGTACGGACCCCTAGGAATGCTGCACGCTCCCAGACCCAAAGGAAACAGGTCTGGAACATCCAAGTGATGGAACTGAGCACTTCTTATTGGAGGTGAGGTGGGGTCACAGAAGGGGAGAGGAGATGCAGAGAACGGAGTCTACAGGCACAGAGAAGACGACAAGCCATTGCAGACAGGGTCAGAGGACACCTTGGGTTTAATAACACTGAAGGATTTGTCCAAACAGACCCGCCAGCATTATCTCCCTGCTTTCCTTCAGCCTGAGTGTGGCCAGGCGTCCCCTTTCAGTCAGACCCGGCATATCTTCAAGATGGAAGAGAATGAAAATAAATGGGGCAGGCGGTAAGACCTCTGGAAGGGCAGCTGGGGTCTGCACAGGCTGCAGGGAAGAGATAAGGGCAGTGAAGAGAAAGAGGCCCTTCTGGTTGCCGCCCAGGCTAAAGAAAACAGAGGCAGGCTAAAAATAGATCGAGGGTAGGGAGGGAGGAGAGCAGGTCCAGAAAGGAAGGGAAAGCAGAGGCAATCGATGCTGTTGCGCCTCTGACCCAATTCTGCATCTCTCAGCCTCATCAAACTGAAAAATTAGGGGGTGATGGGGAAAAGGGAAAGGCTGGTACAGAGCGAGGAGAGCCAAAGGAAAGTAATTTGAGCCTCAAGACCTAGGCAGTTGTGGGGTAGGAAGCAGTAATCATGATGTAGAAAAGAGGAGGAATATAGTGTAGTTGGTGCCAGTTAAACTGTCACCAGAGCCTGGCATCCCAGAACAGGCTTCAGAGCTTAAGCAGCATGAGTGTGACGTAGAAGATGGTTCGGCTGTGCAGAAAGGTACACGTAGGCAACAAGGGTGAGTTAGTCTGGGGACAGCAGGCTGGAGTGTGACCTGGTGCTTGCATTGTATTTCTCAGAAGAGTGATTAAAAAGAGTTTAGTGAGTGGTTATTCTGCTTCACTGGTGGGCTTCCAGTGTGGCCAGAGTGGTTTAGGTTAGACGTCAGAATACCCATCCCGCTAGGTAGATTTGTGAGATATTAAAACCTGTATATAAGCACTCTTATGGTATTCTTTTCTTGGAAGTCTCTAAAAATGAGACGCTCATCTTTGTGGGCCTATACTCTTGCCCGAAAGCCAGGAACTCCCCACCAACTGCTGGAAGACTTCTGGCTAGAGAGGAGATGGAGGATTTTTATCACCCTGGAATGGATATGGGGGCCAGGGCCCATGGCAGGGTGGATGACAGCACCCAAGGGTGGGAGAGAAAGGGATGCACTAGGTGGGCTGGGTCTGCCAGACGGGGAGGAGCAGCAGGGACAAGGGGCAGGATTCTAACACGAAGGGCCCAGTGGCATTTACATAACTTTGAATAATGAATAAGCCCAGCTCTGGGGCTCTTAGTCAGCATGCTCATCTGCATCTTTATTAAGCTTTATGAATGATTCAGCTCCTTACCCCTTCCCCCCAGCCCCTGCCCCAGCCTGCCCCAAGCATCAGGGTAGTTGATTGCTCATTATTTTGGAGTAGATTTGTTTCACCAACATTCAGTGAGGCGTGGAGCGGGGCACACAAGGAAGAGGGACGAATCCAGAGGCAGGCCGAGTGGAGGGGTAGGGGAGCTAGTGGAAGTAGCCGCTGTGGGAGGCCAGGCAGCTGGCTGTGAGCTAGGGACACAGGCATCACTCTCTAAAATATCCTGGGGGACAACATTCTCAGGACAGAAAGGTTTCTTAGATTCCCTGAAATGTGCTGGGTTCAAGTCCTACTCAATCCCCGGTTTCCCTTATGTCTGCTGCCAAGCCCCTGGCAGGCCCCTCGGTCAGCTCCAGGACAGCGGAGAACCACTTGAGCAGCCAAATGAGTACAGCCCACTGGGAAGTTCTCATTTTTTTTCCTGAGGTAGGAATTTTGCTATTTTCACACAAAAGCAAAAAAAATCTTTTTGCTACGCTTGCAAGGTGAGAACAGGCACCAGGCATATTAGAGGAGAAAGAGATAGGAACAGGTGCACATGGTAGGTGAATATGTAGGGAAAAGGAATGCTCGTGTCCACAGAGAGTTTGAGCCCACTTCGAAAGAGGATCCTGGAGAAGAGGGGCATCCAGGTAGGCGTGCTAGTGCCAGGGGCTCGGCTGGGTGGAGGCGGGGGAAGCATTTAAGAGCCTGGATGAGGAGGAGTTGGCAGGAAGCTGGGAGGGGGAAAGGTAGAGCATTTCTCAATCTCAGCTACACATTAAAACCATCCAGTTAGCTCTAAAAAATATAATGCTTAAATATATACATTATATGTTATTATTATTTATTATGTTATTATTATTATTATAATATTATGTGTGTGTATATATATATGATGCTTGAGCTCCACCCAAGGCCAGTCAGATCAGAGTCCCTGAGGGAGAAGGTCCTGGACACTATTTTTAACAAGTTCCTCAGTGTTGGCCTGGCCAGTGGCTCAGCTGATTGGAGTGCTGTCCCATACACCAAAAGGTTGCAGATTTGATTCCCGGTCAGGGCACACACCTAGGTTGTTGGTTCAGTCCCTGGTTAGGGCACGTATGGGAGGCAGTGGACTGATGTTTCTCTCTCACACTGATGTTTCTCTCTCCCTTTCTATCTAAAATCAATAAACATATCCTTGGGTGAGAATTTAAAAAAAGGTTTCTCAGTGTTGTTTGGATACTGATTCAAACAAACCTGATATATATATTTATTAAATTATTAATATATTATAAAATCAGGGAAATTTAAACATTGGCTGAATATTTGGTATTAAGGAGTTTGTGATAAATTTTTTAGGTGCGAGTATTATAATTACATTTTTTAAAAAAGATTTTATTTATTTTTAGAAAGGGGGAAGGGAAGGGACAAGAGAGGGAGCAAAACATCAATGTGTGGTTGTCTCTTGTGTGCCCCCTACTGGGGACCTGGCCCACAACGCAGGCATGTGCCCTGACTGGGAATCGAACCTGCAACCCTTTGGTTTGCAAGCTGGCACTCAATCCACTGAGCCACACCAGCCAGGGCTGATTACATTTTTAAAAGAGTCATTTTCATTTCTTTGAGGAATAGATACTAAAACATTTATTAATAAAGTGATGTATCTGGGGTCTGCTTCAAAATAATCCAGTGAAGTGGGGAAGTGCATAGGGGTGTACGTAAAGCAAGATTTTCTCTGTGTTGATAACTGTAGGAGCTGCTTGATAGACAAAGCAGTTCCTTATACTCTTCTTTTTACTTTTTGGATACAAAACAAAACAAAAACAACAGCTCTTTGAGTGTTTCTAATATGCAGCAGTGTGTGAGAACCACAGAACCAGGCACTCAGCAGGACAGGGGCCACCATGGTACCTCTGTGAGCACATCCAGCTGCAAGGAGAAGAGCAGGTTTGTGGGACCCTAAATGTGAGGGGAGGCCCCATTCCCCAGTGCCTTGGGCCTCAGGCACAGCTGCTGGATACGATATGTGGCAGTCAGAGATACAACTCTCGGGGTCCAAGGGCTCTTCAGCCTTCTTCCCTGGCCAGCACAGCTTCTGGGGACTCAGAGCCCGTATGCTCTGTGCACCTGGCCAAGCAGCTGGACCAAGGCAAGCCGCGTGCCTGAGGCACCCAGAGCCAGCAACCAGCCTTGCTCCCTCTCAGTCCCTGATGTCTCCTGACTGGCTTCACAGGAGCTGGACCTCCACCTCAGCTGGACACCCCTTCCCCCACTGCCGTCACCACTGCTTCCCTGCCCTGTCATTCCCCCTACAGGCTCATCTCCCTCTGCCAGGGAACATTAGCCCAGCTGACTTCATCAAGGAGGTGAAGGGAGGCTGAACACAAGTCCACAAAAGTAGGGGCACCCAGGCACCCAGCGCCAGTGGTTGCTGGCAGAGCTGTCTGAGCTGCCGAGAGATTGGCTGGTAGCTTGATTCATTTGCATATCACTTTTTTAATGAACAAATTCAAATGAATCTCAAATTCTCAGTTTTATACTATCCCCGACTGGTTGGATCTTCTAACACTTTTCCCTGACGTGGACCAACCATTCTCACATTTTCCTGCCCTTCCAGGTGAAGGGTCCTCTACCCCACAACATCGTGCAACACTCAGCCCCTCCCCCTCCCCCACCCCTGGGCACCAGCAGCTTGAGCATCACGCTCAGTTTGGGGCTCTATCTGTCTTCTCCGCTCCATTACCTTCCCCTGATGGCCTCTAGGGGCTGGGGAGGAGAGAGGGTTTAGAGGGGGTCTATTTAAGAGATTTTTGGAATCTGTGCCTGAACATCACCCGCTGCCATGAGTTATTTCAGCGCCGATGTTTGTCTCGAGCTGATTATTCCAGCCCGAGAACAGGTGGAGCAGCCTGCGGTGGCTTATTCGTCAGCCAAGGCCATCTGTTCCCAACAAGCTGAGATTTGTAGCTGATTTCTACTGGGGAGCAAGGAGGGGGGAGGGGAGGGAGATGAAGATCACCCCCAACCTCAGGGGACTTAATCCTCCCAGAACTTCTGTGATGCCTGAACCCCCAGACACCCTCTTCAGATACTCTTACCTTCTCATTTTCTCAGAGAACTCAGTGGTCACTTGACTGTGTGAAACAGCAAAAATACCTTTTCCTTAAGGGACTAAACCTTCTTAGACGGAGTCAGGTATGAAAAACACAAATCCATCAGCCAGACACAAAGTCTGGTCATTGAGCCGTGCCCACCCTTATGGATCTTTTTTTCTGTTTTTTTTTTTTTTTAGTATATAACCCTGCCACAAATATTCTAAATGACCTTCTTGGCAGTTGGCTTCTCCTCACCCTGATCCATCACCAGTCCCTTTACCAACACGAGTCATCTCACCTAAACCTGTCACCTGCAGGGCACCAGGCTACATGAGAGGGCACCGTCTAGATGCTATTCTCTCCTCCCTGCTGCTTCTCTCCCCGAAATACCCTGTTCAGGTTCCACCCTCCAATCTGTTCCTCTTCCAGCTTCCACTGTCAGCCATGCCAAGAGATGCCTGCTGCTTTAAGAACGGCTTTCCCTGAGCGAGGGATCTAAGCAGTTTCTCAGCAGCTTCTCCACATGGTTTTCCCCTCACAGCTACTATTTCTATATATGAAATGCCAGGAAGAAGCTACTCTTATAGTCACACTATAGGACAGTTTGGGGGCTTCTTTTGTGTTTGGCACAGACACACATCTATATGGACTTTTAAAAAAACGCATGAAAATTGTATATTTTAAGCACAGATACTTCATCTATAACTCCCCATGCCCAAATAAAACTATAATATTCAGAGGTCCCTTGTCCTATTTATTTACCTGTTTTCACAGGTACTTTTGTCCTGAGTACGTGTTCCCTTAAGAACTCATTCACAACCCTGGCTGGTGTAGCTCAGTGGACTGAGCTCGGGTGTGTGAATCAAACGGTCACTGGTTCGATTCCCAGTCAGGGCACATGCCTGGGTTGCAGGCCAGGTCCCCAGTGTGGGGCATGTGAGAGGCAACCACACATTGATGTTTCTCTCTCTCTCCTTTCCTTCCCTTCTCTCTAAAAATAAATACATAAAATATTAAAAAAAAGAACTCATTTACAGAGCTGTAAGACTGCCTCACTTTCTAGTTGGTTCTCCAAGCTTATTATGCCAGTTCCTGGGAGCAGAAACCCCCTTTTTACTCTAACAGCCTGCCCACTGGCTCAGTATGTGGTCTAGAAAGAATAGCCCCACAGATGAGCTCCAGGACCCTTGAAGGCAGACCATGAGGCCCGTGCCTCCAGTGCAGAACATTCTGGGGCAGTCACTCACTAGGGTCATCCTCCCTTGCTTTGCAGAGGAAAATATTCCCGTGGGGGCCCCAAGCAAGAATGCCAACCTGCAACCGATCCCAGCCCTGTAAGAAATGTGACCCATGAGGCCTGTTTCTCCATCTATGATTTTGTATCTGCCTGGCTACCGGTCTTTCAAAGACCTAACGTTTCGAAACTATTGGTGGCATCATCCCTATACCAGGATTTTTTTTAAATGGACCCCTCCTTTTTTGTATTCTCCACTTGCAAATTCCCTAGCGTCCTCTCTTCCCCAAATCCATTTGCTTCTTTTCCTAATCTAGTCAGATCATAGATGTGGCACAGAACATATCAAAATTTATTAAAATGTGGAAACTCTTTGACTCTTAAGCCACCTCAAATATAATTTGCCTGAACAGTGTCAAAACTCAATATCCTTTTTGAGGTTTTTTTGGTAAAACTGTCATAGCTGACTTTTGATATCTAAAGCAAATTCCATCTGCACATTTAAGTATTCCACTGGGAGATTTATGTCACTGACTTCAATCGCAAAGCACACATCCTTTTGGAATCTCCCTTAAGTATATGACCCATTACTGGGGTTTACACTACAGAAGACTCAATTTCTCTGTAAAATTTCTTCTAAACAAATCTAGTATTCTTGTTAACTCCAAAATGGCTATTACTCTGGAAATCACTCCTCCCAGATCAAATCCCAGAGAATGGTCTGGATTGTTGGGTTGTACTGTAATGAAATTAGACTGAAGTGAATATGGCTTAAAATATGCATTTTGGGCCACGTGGTACTGTTATTCATACTGTTGGCACAGTGTGTGTGAAGCACAAATGTGATAATGTATGGAGCATGCTCTGAAATTGTAAGGAGCAACACAAATGTGAGGTTGACATTTTCCCCTAAAGTTGCCAAGAAGTGTTTCCTTTTAAGGCCAGGCGTTGGTGGATATCAGGCACACAGCTATCTGAGAGGAGGATGATGACGACTCTTGGCTTTCTTGCCTGCCGCTCCATCCTCTGACAAGGCCAGAATAGCTCAGAGTTGCTGGGTCAGTTGCTGCAACCCTGCTAGGGCAGATGTTATTTCCTCGTGGGGTCAAGGACACTTCAGAATTGTGACAAAGGTTAAATGAGATTATTTAGGCAAAGTGCATAATTATGTATGGTGGACATTGTAAGTGCTCAGACAAATGGGAACTATTTGGTTTTATCATCATCTTCATCCCACATATCACCATTGACAGGCCGGGAAGCCCCAGTCACTACATCATAGTTCCAGGAGCCCTTAAAAGAGCCGGAAACAGTATGCTGTTGGGTTGCTGAGCGAAGACAGGTGTCCTCATGCCTCTGAAATCCTTAAAGGGCAGCAACGTGGGGCTTCACTTGGTCAGCTGCTTCTGAATCTTTACAGGGGCGTGGCTTCCTGGAAGGGCGGGAAGAACCTCCAGGTGGGGGCGGAGCCAGAGGCCCAGTGCTCCAAAAGGCCCAAGTCATGCAAATAAGATATGAATATGCTAGTATGGCCCGGTTTCCCAGTCAGTGGGAGGACAGGTACCTCGACGGGCAGAGCCCTGGAGTTAAAAGAAGACGAGGACAACGCAGAGGCGCAACCCGGCTTCTGGACTGAACCAAACCCGACATACCTCGCGCTGGGAGAAGACATCCCTCCCCCAGCACCCGGGTCTCGCGGCCTTTCTAACGCCACATTTTCGTTCCTCGGTTCCTCACTAAGGTAGGGATGTTGGCAGCATTGAGGGGCTCCTTCCAAACTTAGAAGCCAAACGGTTCTTGCTGGCAATATCGCCATGTTTCACAGATGGGGAAACTGAGGCTCAAGAGGTTAAGTCCCCTCTCCAAGATCTCAGTAGTAGCGGCAGAAGCACTCAGTTTAGCAGGTTTTATTGATGTTTTGTTTTCACTTTCGCAAACGTGTAGTGAAAACAAAACGTGGTGCACGTGGACACCACTCTGTAGGTGAAAAAGCAACCACCCCAAATGAGGTAAAACTTGGTACTTTACCAAGCAAGTCCTCGAGCGCCCCCCAGGCTGGAGGAATTAGAAAAGCATACATTATGGGGAAGGATGAAAGGAGTTGGGGTGGGAGCCAGTAGCAGTAACAAGCAAGGACAAATGATCACAGATTGATCTGGAATGTGTTGCTATGAAGAAGGTGATGAAGTGTCCCAGCTTCTCTGAGAACCAGCTCAGAGGAAATGAAAGGGGAACAGAAAGGATTAGGGTTAGAGTTAAGGCAGCACTTTCTCCCCTGGGGATGATAATGGGGCCCTTTATTCGGTGACCAAGGAAGGACTCGGACTGGGTCACCCCTCTTCCTCCCATTTCTGAGGCCTCTCCTTCCAGTGGAATCCATCTCCTTCCACTCCCACTCAGGCCTGCTTGGAGGATAGGAATGAGCAATTTACTTTGAAAAGTCCCCATCATTCAGGTAGGAGACCCTTCTCCTGGAAGGGCCTCCTGGGCTCTTTTAAGGGTGAGGACAGCAGACATGCTGGCCCCAGGGCCCTGTGGGGAGAAGCAGCAGTCATGGCAACTCTCGCAATGTGCTCCCTGCCAAATTGATTCAAATTGGCTTGGATATGAACATATGATTAAAGGAGCAGTGTGATTCATTTATCAGGAGAGATTAAAGAGCAGCATCTGCGCAGCCTAGCTGGGGGACAATTAAGGAGCAAATCGCTAAGTGTCTGTGCCACCAGGCACAGGGGCGGGGCATGGGGGGAAGGACAACTGGTATAATTTGCCAAGAGGACACAGGACAAAAGGGGGTAGTTTGGGAGTCACTTTGTGCCACTGTGGTCCCTGTGCACAGACTGGGTGCCATGGGAGCATCACAGGACCTTTGTCCTTGCCTATGCTTCTTATTCACGAGTCAGAGCAATCCCGAGGGCTGAGATTAGAAAGGAGGTGGCTTTGAGCTTGGCACAGGGACAGATCTGCTGTCAGTTTGGTGGGAATCACTTACATCTTAGGGACCTGAGCTACTTCGAGTGTACAGGTAAAGGCAGGCACACCCAAAATGAAGATGGGCTTTGAGGGTCCTGCAGGTCCTTGGACTCCCCCGGGAAATTGGCGCCGAGGGGATCGTTTCCTTCCCAGCCTGGAGCCCAGCACCCTGGCTGAGCTTTGCTGCAGCTTGCAGAAGCACTGGCCATGTGAGGCATGGTAAGGCAATGTTCGGCTTCCCTGGACAGCCTGTGGAGTTTCCTACCACCACCTCTTTCCTGGCCTCAGAGCCTTTGCTTAAGCTCTTCTTTCTTCCCAGCACACCTGCCCCAGCAATATCTACCAGTGGAAATGCCATCCTTTCTTCACGCCCTAGCTCAAAACACCACCTCCTTTTAGAAGACTCCCCAGCTGTCTCCCCTCCTCATGGTATCTCTCCTCATAATACACCCAAAGCAACATTTTTGTCCTATTATGTCCTACATAATTATTTCCACATGGGTCTGCCCGAGTCCTTATCCACGAGCCCCTGGAGGACAAACACTGTGACTTACTACTCTCTACTCACCGAAAGCTTGCACACGTCAGTAGGTGCAGTACACAGTTTGTGCCTAACTTCTCCACCAGAATCTCCACTTTATGAAAGAAAGGACCTCATCCACCTCCAGCACTTAGAAGAGTACCTAGCCCATAACAGGCAGATATGAAATATTTGTTGAGTGGATAAATAATATAATTGATTGTTGCCCTGGCTGGTGTCACTCAGTGGGTTGAGCACCAGCCTTTGAACTAAAAGGTTGCCAGTTTGATTCCCAGTCAGGGCACATGCCTGGGTTGGGGGCCAGGTCCCCAGCTGGGGGTGGGTGAGAGGCAACCGACTGATGTTTCTCTCCCTCTCTTTCTCCTTCCCTTCTCCCTCTCTAAAAAATAAAATAAAATCTTTCAAAACTTGTTGAGTGGATGAATAAATGAATAGTGTAAGGTTGTGTTTTTTTTTTCCACTTGAACTAAGCCCTCTGCCCCAGGCCAGGCTATTGGAGATTTATGTTGGATTTTGCAATTTGCCAGAGGCCCGAGTCCATGTTGAACAGAGTGAGCTGGGACCTTGTCTGCAGGTAGTAGGGACTTTGTCATACTAGTTCCTGAAAATAGAAAACACACCAAGATATTTGAAAGCAGGAGTAAAAATGTGACAGAACTGAACATAAGGAACCAGTAGTTTTTTAAAAAGTACCTTCACTTTTACTGCCTTCTCTGTTCAACCTTGGGGGGAGGAGGAGAGAGGCAGTCTCAAGTTTTGGATGGATCAATTTTACACTTCTCTCACACTCATTCTGGGGCTGACTTTTCTCCCTCCTTCCTTTTCTTGACCCTTTCTGGGAAGCCAGAAGCTCAGCATTAGAGAGAGCTGTCTGATATTCCTCCTTGCCCAAACCAGGGAGCCCGATCAACGAGTTGTAAACATGTCATGCAGGCAGGGATTAAAACTGGTCACATTACAGAAGGCAAAGAGAAGGAGGAGGAGGAGGAGGAGTGAGTCATTTGTTTCTAGTCCTTCTGCATGAACTGCTTCTCGGCTTCCGGGAGGGGACCAAGTGTGGACTGCGGACAGAAGGCCAGCACTCCCAGCCTGTTCAGATTGCCCTGTGGTCAGTGGGGTTAGGGGCTAGCGAGTTCTGTCAAATTTTGACCAAAAAGTCTTTGGAATGACTAAAATTAAACTTTAAAAAAGTCTAATACAAAGGGCTTGCATTCCTTAATAACAGCAAAAAGAGCAGACAGGATCTCTGTAATTGGTGAGATTTAACAGAGGGACCTCAGCATTTCAAGGAGAGGCCGGGGAGGACGAGGCTGGTAGCTGTGCCAGCCTGAGTCACAATCCATAGGCTCTTAAAGGCGGGACTTGCGTCTCCTTTGACCAGTCCTCTCACCCCACTGCCTCTGCCTGCCCCAAATGACCTGTCAAAGCTCTCTGAGTGGCCGTGGTCTGATGTGGGAGCAAACCAGGATGATTCCCCCCAGGTCCCGACCAGAAGTCTGAGTCTGCTCCCTCATGGCCACCCTGCACTTTATCTCAGCCTGAAGGAATAGGCAGGAAAACTGGCAGAGCCAAGAGGAAAAGGACATTTATTTCCATACATCAGGTAATCAGGGGAGAGAGCACAGCCCAGTAAGTACAAACCAATTGCGGGAGAGGAGAGGGGGCAGCAGATGGGAGCGGCACCAGGCACTGCCCTTGGGCCCCCGAGTCCGGTGGTGTTGGAGGGATGACTTTTAGGGTTGGGGCTGGGGCTGATGGGCTACATGTTACCATGTCTAGGGTAGGTTGGGGTGGGGCAGGGTGATTGGAAGAGGAGAATGAATCAGGCTCAGGACACTGGGTGAGGACAAGTGTCTGACACATTTTAGTGCTGACTAAAACTTGCATCTTTAGTTTTTTCTGATCACAAGTCCTCAACTCAAGGCCTTCCCTCTGAAGTTGAGCTTATTGTTGAGAAAACTTGGACAGAGCGGGACGAAGGCATTGCTTGGATAAACCCCAGATTGGTGTAGTTGGAATGGGTTTACTTTTAAATAGGTCATTGCACTTAACACACTGATGAGCCAAAGAGGGGTAGGGGCTGGATGTTCCGGATGGTACATATGCACCCGTCTGTGTAGGCTTGCTCAGCCTAAACCCAGAAGCACCTGGACCCAGCTCTGCTTACCCTTCTCTCCAGCTGCACAGAGAAAGGGCTGCTCTCTAAGAGTGAACATGGAGATGAAATTCCCCTAGTCATTCTGGGGCCCCAGCTGCCACCACGGCCCCCTCCCGCTCTCAGGGATGCAGCTGTGATGGAGAGGTTGGGTGTTTAAATTAAAAAGTAAAAAGACAGCAGGCACTGAGAAGAGAAAGCCCTCACCCCAAGCTGGGGGGAAGTAATTGCTGTTCCAGCCCCCAAATCCTCCCCCATGGACCCAGCAACCTAGAATGTCCCAGTAGGCAATCTGTCCACCGTCCCTGAGCAGAGGGCTGAGATGGAGGTCAACTTGCTGGCTCCATGCAGTGCTAAGCCACCTGCCACTGCCCACAGTGGCCCAAGGTCAAAGCCAAGAGTGTGGCATTTTGGAGGCAGAAGGAGCAAAGAGTTCTCTTATCAGAAACTCCTCTTCCTCTACCTCTTCCACATGAGGACGTCAGACCCCACAGCCTGGAAAGCGCTCTGACCCAAGAGAGTCAGCTGTTGTTTCTCCTGCAGATCAGCAGTCAGGTGGGGAGGCCTGTGCCCCTCTCTGTCCTGGGAGAGGCGCCATGGCAGCAGTAGCCCATGGGGTGGGAGGCTATGCGTTGGTCTCCGTTGGCTTGGCCTCTGTGTCGCTGTCACTCAGAGAGCTGTGGGAGTGTCGGGGCCTGGAGGTGCTGTCAACAGGGTCGTGCTCTTCATCTGACCGGTCAGGGGCAAGGGACTTCCAGTAGCTGGTGGGGCTGCAGGGAGAGAGGAATGAGGTCACAGAGGAATGACATTTCTAATCTTCAGCACCAAAGCCTTTAGTCCTGGGGAGGCCCCCAGAGACCGGTCATAGCTTTCCCCCAAAGCCACAGATTGAGAAGCAAAGACCTTCCCTGGTTTCCCCAGAAGATATTCAGAACAGTCAGAGAAAGGAGCACGTCATCTTGGCTCTGAAAACTTGGAGAACTCCAAGGAGAGCAATGCTGTAGCACAGTGGGTTTCAGACTTAAATCTGCGTAAGAACCAGCTGCAGGTTCCTGGGTCCTTCCCCTGAGAAATTTTGATTCACTAGCTCTTGGGTGGAACTCAGGAATTCTGCATTTTCAGCTCCCTTTCCAGAAGGCCCTGATGTAGGCCGTCCTCAGCTCACCACACTCACGGGGAGACTGAAGGCCTGGTGGTCACAGGACTACAGCCTGCCAAAGGGGAAGTTGCCCCTAAAAAGATTCCAAGAAGGAGGGCCCTTCCCTGTGGAATACTCCCAGACCTGAAACCTTTCTCCAGATCAGGTTTTCCTAAGTTCTGTGAGAATTTCTGCCCTTGACCATGGCATCATCTACTTACCTCTAGGAATGGAGACTCAGGCTGTAGAAGCTAGCAAGACCTGCATCCCAGGGTGGCATACCTTTTCTTGGTACCGTAACCCAACCTCAGAGAGTTTTCATCAGGTCACCGGAAGCCTCCAGCTATCCCTCCCCACCAGGACAGGGAGCGGCATCACCCCTGCATGGAGCAGGCTCAAGGCAGCAAGCAAGGACGGAATCTCACCTTCCAGATCCAGTCTCCTCTTTGCTCTTTCCCCAAGCTCTCCCCTCCCCCATGCCGTCACTGCCCGTTCCAGTGCACTGCAATTTCAACACTCTAGGAGAAAATGCAGCCGGGGTGGCTGCACTCCTACCTGTGCCCTGCACCCAGTAGGTCCCTGCCCAGTGATTCCAGGGACACAGCCCTGCCTCCAGGTCCTAGAGAGCTTCCACTGGGACAAACGGGAATTCTGTTACCTCTCTGCCGACAGGTCTCAGAGTCTAAGGAGGGCCCCTGTTTACTAGGCCTTTCTGTCCCCAAAGCTCTGCCCCCAAACGGAAAGAGGAAGACACAGTGCTGCATGAAAGAAGCAAAGACCTTCCATTTTTTGTGGTGAAGAAAGGATTTGGTGGTGGGGTTCCTTCCTGTGTGAGAAGGCTGTCTGATCTTCACAATAACTCCATGGAATGTCATGAGTTGGCTGGTTCAAAGAGATGGAGCATCTTGCCCCAGGTCACACAGCCAGTATGTAAATTTGAACCTGGGACTCTTAGACCTCAAAGCGTTTCGATGCTCCACCGTGCTGCTAGCCTGGGTGACCTGAGGAGAAAACAAGGCTAAACCTGAATTCTCCGCACCAGTCTGGGTGACAGTCTGCGGTGTGTGCGAAGATAGGTCTGTTTCTCGCTCTCTCTTCCACCCCCCGGGGAGAAGGAACAGCCTGATAAAAAACATGTTCAATTATGCAAAATGGTTCAGGAATGGGGCAGTCTGGTTAATAGTTATCGTATTTCTCATGAATGAATTACCATTTTTAAAGGAACCAGAATAGCACAAAACACATTTAATACAAACTAGACTGAGCATAAATGAGTCTTACTCTGATGGGCCAAAGGCACTTAAGGACTCTGGGGTGTCTCGGGGACAAATTATAAAGCCCAATGATGACTATGCAACATAGAAAAAATTGGGGTTATTTTAGCTTTGGGGTTGTTTGAATTCTAAATTAGTGGGAGCCTGGTTTTATTTTTATTTTTTTTAGACAGAATTTCTGGGCATCCGATGCTGAGGTCTGCTGTTAGGCAAAGGACTGGTTTTGTGGAAAGACAGTGCGGTTATTTTACATGCAGGGGTTGGTGAGGCAGACACCAGGGCTGGTACCCAGATGCAGACTGGGCACTGCTGGAGGGCCTGGGATGCACCTTTCCATTCTCTCACCTCTTCTCGGAGCAGGGCTGCAGCCCCTGCTCCCTCATTCCCGTGCTGGCCAGGCAGACCCCTGGATATGTGACAGCCTGGTTTCAACACTGTTCCATCTGATTGCTGGACAGGGACAGAGGCAGTGGGCAGGGGTAGCTCCGTGCCTCTCTTTCCTGCTCTGTGGAGCCACAGGATCCCCTTGCTCCTGCCTTGGGTGCCCTTTGGCCAGTCTCGTGGCTGTACCACGACAGCTGTCAGAGAGCCAATGGCCCTCCCCAGGGCAAGGGTCAGGGCTGGCAATTTGAACATTTTAACTAAACTGTTTAAAAAGCTTTCCTCCTCACAAGCCTCTGTCTCCTGCTCAGTGCTGTCACAAACAATTTGGTATATAAGCTAATTCCTGCTGGGTGAGCCCAGGGTGGCAGCCCCCTCCCCTTGCCTTAACTACGGATGCGTTCGTGTTGTGAATTCGCGCTGGTCCCCATCACCAGATGGGAAGCTGAGCCTCCACTCTGCCCTCGCCCCCACTCCTGGCAGTTTATTCATCCAAAGCCAGTCCATGCTGAGTCCAACTAGGTCCTCCCTCCCCTGCTCTTGTCTTGCTGGCTCTGCATTGGCTGGCTAGCTCCTGGCTGGGTGCCCACTCTCCCCGCAGTGAATACAATCCTCCTCGGAGGTGGTGGTGTGTAGGGTTTCAGGACTACTCCTGTTTTCCTGGTGGACAAGAGGAACTGTGCTGGTGGCTGGGGGAAGAAACAGCTTTATGCGTTTTTGTTGTTGGTTGTGGACTCCAGGGTGATGATGGGCTGAGCGTCCTGGAGTCTGAAATCCACCAGTTGTCAGTCAGTGTGGAGTGGCCTGGCTGGGCCCCTCTTCAGGTAGGGGTGCAGCGCTCAGAAGGGCCTGGCCCTCTCTGCTCTCCTAACCTCCCCCAGGGTCTAGCAACTGATTCCTGTGCTGGGGCAGCAGGGCACTCAGCAGGGCTGCTAAGGGGAAGGCTGAGGTGGTAGACACATATCATTATTCCTGTCCTTTCTCACTGTGGAGCTGACATGGCTCCCTAGTGACACAGAGATGCTTCCTGCTCTTTTCAGAGCACCTGCAACCATCTGCCACATGAGGGAAGCGACAGAGCAGTGCTGAGACCAAGGGCTTGATTTCCAAGCAGCTCAGCACCCAAGGAATCAGCGTTGGCCATGAGCTTGGTCTGGATTCAAGTTCTATCTTCCCCATCCCTTCCCCCACTAAATCTCATCCCATCACCCATCTCTAAACAGCTTTGGGTACCCTTCACTTCCACTTGCTCTGTTCTTTAAAACATAATCAATCCCTTTGGTATAAAGGCAGTGTGCTTGTCAGCTGCCCCACTGCACAGGCCCACAAGCATGCGACAGGTGTGTGTTAGTTCATGCATCCAGGAAACAAACGCCTGTGCCCCAGGGGGCTACGCTCTGGGGTCATACCTCCTGGGAAGCAGCAAGCTTGCCCTGGGAGGGTACCATGCCAGAAACAGCTTCACATAACCGGGGTGATCCAAATGTCACCACCCACCAGGGAAACTGGTAACAATGGGATTTGAATGAGTCAGTCTCTGCCTTCCTTCCGAGGTGGGGGTGTGGGCAGAAAGGGCCTAACTGCTGGATCTCCCTCCCCGCAGGGAGCTAAGACAGGGGGAGGCAGAAAAGCCAGGATGGGGCTGTCACTCAGCAGCTGCTAATTTCTATTCATTAACACTTTACAAGATGAGCACAGATGAGGTGACGCCCATGTGTGGGCTTCAGCTGGGAGGGGTGGGGAAAGAGCCGGGCATCTCCAGGTCTGCTGTAGGGTACAGTACAGAGGGGGTGGGAGCCCTGTGAACCTGCACTCCTAGACTTCACATCCATGCCAGAGAGGAAGGCGGCATTGCAGGGCACGGGATAGCTGAGCAAAAGACCCCATGACAGCTGGTGGCCACTGATGCACCAGCCCACACACTTTCTTGGGCCCAGCCTGCTGGGGCCACAGACAAGAGCTCCTATACGCGTGCTGTCAGGCCCAGGCAGCAAACATTTTGCCCATGTGCTCTGCCTTGGGCTGCACCGAGGAGTGGTTATGGACCTACCGAACAGCCTGCACTCAGATTCTGGCAGTATCGCTTCCTAGCTGTGAGAGCTTGGCAAGTGACTTAACTTCCCTGAGCATCAGCATCCTCTTCTGTAAAATGGTGCTAATCAGACCTTTGTTATGGGGTTAACGTGAGAATTATGTGAGTGCAGTGTGGCAGTAAGTAGGAGGTGCCTGGCCCGGGGTGGACTCGATAAGCGGGAGCTGTGACTGACATCATCAGCGAGTTCACCTGCCTGGGCTCAGGGCTCTGCTAGACTAACCAGCTCAGCTGGCCTCTGCTCTCCGAGGCAGCCAGGAGGCTCTCCGAGGCCAGGCGAACCCGGGAGAAATGCGGGAAGGGCCCAGGTGGTGGCAGGAGGGGCAGGAGCACGTTAGTTCACACCGTGTGGCACACGCCATGCTGCACTGCACGCCAGGTGCCACCTACTGCACTAGTCGCTCTCGGGCCGGTACAGGTACCGCATCATCAGGCTGTCCACCTCTTTCTTACGCTTCTTCTCCTCCTTCCGAGATGGCCGGCGCGCCTGCCCGGCCTCCTCATTTTCCACAGCCGGGCCCTTCTTCACGCTGGAGCGGCTGTGGCCTGAGACGGTGGAGCCACTGGATGTTGACGAGGAGGATTCAGACTCTGTCTCTGTTCTCTTTCTTCTCGATCTGGACTTCTTCTTGCCCTTTCGAGAGCGCCCCTTCTTCCGCCGCTTGTGCTCCGAGGAATCTTCTGAGCTGGAGCTGGAGCTGGAGCTGGAGCTGCTCCTCTTCTTGCTCCGGCTCTTCCGGCTGCTGCGGGACCGGGACCGGCAGACGTCGGCAGCAGAGGCCGAGCGCCGGATGCTGGCGGCCGGCTCTGGGGGGTCCAGCTGGGCGCTCCGGGCACTCTGGATGCTCTTCCGGTCGTCCTCCTCGGAGTCGGGCTCCAGGCTGCTCCGCTGGAACGGGACGGGTTTGTAGCTCAACACCTCGTTGATGGCAGCCTCCAGGTCTGGGTCCAGGTAGCAGTGGCGGCTGACGGGGCGGACGCTGGAGCCCAGAGGCTCATCCGTGGCAGAGGCGGAGCCGCGTGGCTGGGGTGGCACCGACAGACTGCGGGCCAGCGACGGGTGGCTGCACTGGGAGTGGGCCTCACTCAGGGCCACGCTGGCTCCATCGTCCCACTCATCCAGGCAGCTCCGGCCCAGGGACAGGCGGGAGTCAGGGCTTTCCCGGCCGCGGCGCGAGGCCCGGCTCAAGGAAGGGCTGAAGGTCGACAGGCTGTCCAGCCTCGAGGCGCTGCGGCGGGAGCTCGGTGAGCCCGACAGGGAGAAGCTCATGGAGGAGCGGGCCCTGTCTTCACCCGAGCCGCGTGTGGCTGAGGAGGCCCGGCTGACAGGCGCGGAGACGGCTGAGGCCCGGTCCAAGTCTGAACCCCATCGCTTCTCCAGGCCCCGGCTGGCACGGCCCCCAAGCTCCGAGAAGATGGAGCCACGTTCATCTGGCTCCTCGGGCTTCCTGCCCTGGCCTGGTTCCTCCCTGGGGCTCCGGCGGGCCTTCCGGGGGGGCCTCTCGGGGGAGGCAGCCCGCTCGCTCAGGGTGGTGAAGAGTGAATCTGCATCCCCCGTGCCCCCGATGGAGTCCTTCAGGGTGAGCCTCTTCCGATAGCTCAGGGAGCTCAGTGCGGAGGCTGGCCTCTCCTCCACCCCCTTGCCCTCCTTGCCCTCCTTCCCGAGGGTGCTGAGGGCCGTTCTGAGGGAGCAGGTGAGACCGAGGAGGAAAGAACCAACAGCGGATGAGGGGAAGCACAGAGAGAGAGAGAAAGGAAGAGGCATTAAACCTAGAGAATGAAGACAAGGGGAGGGAGGAGAAACGAGGAGGAGGAGAAATCGGCAGCAGCCCTGGCAAAGTGGCGGTGAGAGCGTCGGAGGAAATGAAGCAAAATAATTTGCGTCAGTGAAAATAGCTTCATGGAGAATGTCATGTAAATTAGACTATTGTTCTATTTCATCACTTTTCCCCCTCTAAAACGTTTAGTTCAATTTATTTCATTGTCAACTACCTGGAGCCTCGTGCCATGCCGTGGTGAACGGCAGTGGGGCGGGGAAGGCAGTATTATCTGCAATAACAAAATGTTGTTCCGCTGAATAAATTAAACCAATTAGAGGGGGCCACTGGGTGCTTGTGGTGAGGGGCTGGCCTTGCGAAGGGGCCTCAGGGGAGTGGGAGGAGAAGAGGGATTACTTTTTCTGCCCAGCCTGAATGCCACCTCTGGGAGGGGGTGGGGAAGGGTGTGCATGGGGATGCGAAGGCTCTGAGTGGGGGAGAAGGGGGCGGGGGAATGGCAGCAGGGAAGTGGACACGGAAGGGGTGGGAGCAGAGGGGTGGGAGCAGAGGGCCGCTCTCCCTGCTGCTGAGCTGGCTGGTCGTGCTGGCTGGTCGATGAGGGATGGGGAAGGTAGAACTCTGGATTCCAGAGGTAGCTGCTTGACCAGAAGACTGTAAATGGGCCAGGAAACAGGGGGCAAGCCCTCCCACCCTCTACCATGGGTGTGAGCAGGAATCATGGAGGTGGGGGGCAGTGAAGAGATTAGAGGAAGGAGAGAATGGGCAGAGATAGAGGGCAATGTGTGTGCAGCTGTGACAGGGGAGTCAGAACCAGTGCTTTTTCTGCAGCTATTCCTGTTAAGATCTCTAAGAGCCCAAACGATGGGGTAGTTCAATCAACATGTGTGGAAGGAATAAGTGGGGGATGAAGTTAAATCTACACCAAACCAAAGCCCTGAGCCTGGTAGGAAAGTACTGCCCGAGTAATAAGGGCACCGCAGACCTTGACCAAGAAGAAACCGATCACGTGTGCTCATTCCACATGCTGGGGGCACTCAGGGCCCCTCACACTGATGCCACGCAAGAGAGGCAGATGGCGGGAGGCCTGCCCTCTTTGGTGTAAAGGCAGACTGCGCATCCATGCCTGGAGCATGAGCTGGCTTTTCCTCCCAGCTCAAGGCCACATGCTTACCTGGAACTCTTCAAGCTGCCATCCTCGGAAGCTGCCTTGGAAGGCCCCTTGTTTTTCGACAACCAGGACTTGACTCCGTCGACCCGGTCCTCCAGCTCTGAGTCCACATCTGAGTCCCCCTCACTACGGGATGAGGAGCAGAAGGGTGGGCAAGGCTGGGGGAGAGGTGATCATCTGCTGCCCAGCAGGGAGCGCCGAAGAGGCAGAAGGTATGGTTTGGGTGGGGGTGGGATGCAGGGTGGCATGCGTGTCAATCAGTGAGTCAGGGGGAAGGGAGAGGTTAGCTAGAGCACACCATTCATAAGAACCCTGTCCCCACTCAGCAGGCCACACTGTGTGACAGCCACCAAGAACACCCTGAGGAGCTTGGGGTGGGGGCACCTCCCATTCCACTTTGTGTGAGAGGCTGCTCTTCGGCAAACCAACCCAAAGAGATTGATAAGGAGACCATTCATTCATCAAATAGCCCTAAATGGCTCTTGGTTAAAAAAGGAGTCCTGGGCCCTTCAGATACTCCCTGGGGCCTATCTGCTGTTTCTCCTCTACCCACTCCCCCACACGTGGCTGTAGCTGCTGTGATTTTCTACGCCTTCCCTGCAAGAGCAGGGCTGCTGGCCATGGCGCAGAAAAGAGAAGAGATATTAGGACTCTAAGTTAGCTTGAACCTGGAGTCTCCTGAGCTGATGGCAATGCTACCCTGGCCACTCGAGGCTGTAACCCAGACCCATTCTGTGACTGCCTTGGCTCTTGAGAAACAGAAAGGAAAAAGAGAGGACAGCATTTTCCAAGGAGTTGGCAATAACTTCAGAATTTGAATTGCGCCCTGGAGATCAAGTTGGGCCCAGAAAATCCTAAACAAGGGCTGTGACACTAAGTCTCCTCTTCTGTCCTCTGGACAGCCTCCATTGTGCCTTTTGGCCAAGATGGACTGAGCCCTCTCTAGTTGAAGGAAAGCCCAAGAGTCAAACCCTTGTAAAGCAGCGAGGTCTTGGAGACAGCTTCTGAGTGAGAATGCTCCTAGAATTCTGCAAAATGTCTGCTCACCATGTTCCTCTGCTACAGATGTGCTAGGATTTCTCCTTGATATAAATTTCCTTTCATCTGTGTCAACAGGAGCAACCCTGTTCCTGAGTTATGTTCTTGAATAAATAGCCACCCAGGCCTGTGTGTGCGCGCATGCGTGTGTACGCATACACACAAAACCACCAGGGTCTGTTCTGGGGACTGTGAGAGAGAGAGCATGACTCGTGGTACGGGGAATAAAAGGCATATTTTATGGGCTTCCGTCAAACACAGAATTATAACAAAGATGAGGCTGGCTGATGCCCCAGGTAAATAGGAGTTTAGCAGACAGCCCCAAAACCGCTAATGCGAGCCCTGTGCCCATCCGAGCCCAGCAGATTTACTATGGTGCAAGGACCCCATGGAATGCCAATACCACCTGATTTATACATTCATGCAAAAAACCTCCTTCTCCAGCTTCAGAGCCTGTAATTTATCACCGCCGTTCATAACCATATTGATTGCCTTTAGAAAGGCAAAATCTATGTCTACATGTTAAAAGCATTTCTGTATAAATCTCCCTTAATACCGCGCTGTTTACTGCTTTCATTAAGGTTATGGCAATAACAACTGTATCTCTAAGTAAATCGAAACATTATTTTTCTGCCCGCCTTAGCACGCTCGCTCAATAACTCGGAGCTGAGGCCCAGAGCTGCCGAGGAAGGAGCCACGTCGCCTCTTTGTCATCAGTAGGAGCCCAGCTTGGACTGCACGGCCTTGTGCGCCTGCGTGAGTGCACGCTGGGGTGTGTGTGTGTACACACCCGTGTGTTGTGCCTGGCGATGATTTAGAATATGATCTTAAATGCGCATTTTATCAGTCCTTAAAGCTGCTACAGCCCCAGGATGGTGGGACCGGAACACACAGGGGACAGACGGTCACGGGCCCAGAATACGAATTTTCCTCCTTACGTTCAGAGCAATGAATAGGTTGAGAAGCTGGCCTGCCTGCCCTCGCCTTCCCTTTAGTTTCGAGCATATAGATGATGTTTGGGTTCTTTTCCTTAAATAACCAAGCCCGTAAACAAACTCTAGGGGCAGGTAGGCTCAGGGGGCAGTTGAAATTTTAAATGGTTGGAATTAAACCTCGTGTCAAATACAATTTATGTCCAGGCTCATGTGCTATTAGTTAACTGGGAGCCGAATCGCGAGGGAACAAACAAACGGAGACAGAACGGCGGGGGATATTAATTGTGTGTGACAACCGGGCTCCAGCGGCCCTCTATCACTGTTACACACTATTACATTTATCATTAGCTCTCACAGAGTCCTTTGCGCTGCCGCCAGCCCATTCTGGCCAGGGCAGGAGGCCTGCCAGGCAAGAGAGAGTGGGGGAGGAAACCCAATGCCATGCTAAAAAAAAACAACCTCCCCAAAACGGCCCTATCGAACTTGATGGAGGATCACCCGGGGCCACCTGGAGGCCCGCACATCTGCATCCACTATCCGGCTCCCACCAGACAGAAGAAAAGGAGGAGGGGCGGATTTCCTGGGCTTCCCGCCACCTGACAGACAGCACCAGCACAAGGCTGGGGGCCTTGTTCCTCTGCCCAAGGTGCCCGCAGGGAGTAAAGTAAACACATCTGGCTGCATTCTCTTCCCCAGCCACGGCAGAGCAGCCCGTGATTAGCTGCCTGAATGCTTTCTCCAAACAAGTGACTGCTAGATGCCCCTCGCTTCCTACCCTTGTCTGCCAAAAGAAGGTGGCAGACCTTTCAAAATGAAACATACCCCCTTCTTGCAGGCAGCTTGGGCTCCAGAGGATCCCAAGGATGTGAACAAATCCACCCCAAACAGACGTTTCCCCAGAGCAATAGGCTGGAGAGGTCAGCCACACTTGGTTTTGGAGGAAGGAGTGGGCTGGGGCCCAGGAAGGCAGACTGTGGGCACTACCAACTGAGACTGAGTTCTCCTTGACCATGGAGCCCCTGTCCTGCCCGCCAGCCCGAACCTTCCTGGGGGAGTGCAGCTGTGGCCTGCCCTCTGGCTCTGAGGCAGGGCCCCGCCTGTTGCCCTGCCCTCCCTCAGGACGGAGTCAGCAGTGTTAGTGTGAGAGCCTAGTTCAGAAGAGATGCGAGAGGCTGCGTGTCGCCATGCGCCATGCATCGGGCCAGTGTGAGGCCACTGTTAGGGCGGTTAGACACCACACGAGGCGAGGCAGAGAGCGCATGCGCTCCAGTCCTCACGGTTTATTTTTTCTTTTCTGATACTTTGTCACCATGTCCTGCAAACTGGAAACAGAAAGAAAGTGGTGGGCAGGGGAGCCAGAAAAACACAGAGAAATCAATGGGCAAACCAAAGTGGGCCCCTCGGCTGAGGACCCCCTCTTTCCTCAGTAGGAGACGGCTCTGGCTGACTGAGAGCAGAAGGCAGGGCTAGCGAGAGTGCTGTCCTCAGAGACAGCTCCGGGCTGCCCCTGGCAGCGTTCCCCTGACCCGAAGGAGCAGGCTCCCTGGGACTGGCCTGTAGGATGGGGCCCTGGGCTCACGCAGGACAGGGGGCAGCTCTGGGGAATCTGCTCAGGGCTGTGCTGGGAGCTTCTCCAGGGCCTGTCCACCCCCACACCTCTGCCTGCCAGGCTGCCTGCCTCATGACTTCCTCCTCAGCCTGAGACTACAAATCTCTCTCTCCTAAACCATTCCTTGGGTGGGTTTTATGAGAGAAAGTCTCTGGCATGGTAACAAGGCACCTCGGCCCTTAAATCTCTGCTGTCTCCAGAGTAGGGCAGGCGCCACAGGAAATGCAGCTAAATGGGGGAATAACTCATCTCGAAGAGGCAGAGCTGGACAGCCAGGTCCAGGGCAGGCCTGAGTAGGGAGGACTGGGAGGAGGAGGGGCGGAGTCTCAGCCAGGCAGCACCTGGCCTGCCCTCAGCTGCGGCAGGACAGGGCCATGCTGGGTTCTGACAGCAAGGGGAGGGAGGCTGGTGGCTTGGTGACAGGGAGACAGAGGTTGTAGCTGTTCTTCCCGGTGGCCTGGGCCAGAGTTCCATCAAAAGGGTCTCTGTGCTGTCTGCAGCAGCCCTAGGGGCCCCTCTTACCTGTTGATAAGGTCCTCATTCTCATCGCTCTCCATCTCATCCTCAATGGCGGCCTGCAGGTCCCCAATGCGCTTGAAGGCCAGCTTCAGGTCGGCCTGCAGGCTCTGGTTAGCAGCCTCCAGGCTCTCCAGATCCATTTCCTAGGAGATGGGATGGGTAGTCCAGGTCACAGGCGGACTAGTCTCCTGTCCAGCTGTCCCCGAGAAAGCCTACTTCCAGTCCCTGCCAGCCAGGCAGGAGCTACAGGGGTGCAAGCCCACAGAGCTTTATTATTGTTGTTATTATTGTTGTTGTTGTTGTTGTTATTTCTGCTCTGGTGTTGCTGGGCTGTTGGGCCTGGTCTGGCCTATTGAAGGCTCAAGACACCGTTGGCCCCTGGCTTGCCCCCAGGGCTTCCTGGACTGTCTTCTTTCCTCCAATTCTCTAAATCACAGTTTCTTTGTGGTCCACTCCCCACCAGCCCAGGGGTCAGGTGTGTGCTGAGCAAGCTACTCAGAGGGCTGCCAGCTTGAGGCCCCAGGGTGGGGTGCATTACCAGTTCGTGCTTCTTGCGGCTGGCCTCAGCCTCCTTCCTGGCCAGCTCGCCCATCTCCTCCTTGGTGTCCCGGAGCTGCCGCTGCAGCCTCTTGTTCTGCTCTTTCTCCCGGTTCTCAGCTGCTATGCGCTGGTCCCGCTCCTCAGTCAGCTTCTCCATGTTTTCCTTGAGCCGGCTGGCCAGGCTCTAGACAGGGAGGCAGGAAGAGGGGCCCATCAGCCAGGCAGAGAGAGGGCTGGGGCGGAACTCGGGAGTCAGGAGGCCTGGGGTCCAGCTCCGGCACCAGCATGCACTGGTAGGCGGGCAAGAAACTAAAGCCCTCTGAGGCAGCTTCCTTTGCCTTGCTGCAAAAGGGGAGAATGACACCTGGTCCCCCGAGGGTCTTTTAAGGACCGAATCAGGTATGCTGTGTGAAGGCGCCCTGGAATACGGAAGGTGCTAGTGTCAGCGTTGTAACTACCGACGTCTGGCCACAGCCTGGGACTGTCCACATGGACACCGTGTGCGGGGCCTCCATGAGCGCAGACTTCCCTCAGCCACCCTGAACCTGGCAGTTCCAAAAGCTGGATCCTGAGCTCAGAGGTAAACGGCTTTACTGAGAGTTCCCAGGTGAGGGGGAGACTAAGGAGCCATCGGATTCCCAGCATGGAGCCATCCGTCTAAACCTGATGAGTCTCTCTTCCCCCAGAAACTTGAACACACTGTTTCCTGCTGGGCCACAGGGTGCTGAGCGAAAAGTGACCTGGGGAGTGGCGCGGAGGGTGAGGGAAGGACTCTGTTTCCACCGTGACTGCTCCCCGGGTCTCCACCTCTCAGAGCCCTCCATCTCTGTGTCTCTGTGATCACAGTGCTAGGCTACGTGATCTCTAGGGGCCACTTGGGTTTCATATTCTGGGAGCAGAAGGGACAGTGAAAGAGAGCTGAGGAAAGGGACTGGGACCCACAAGAAAAGGAGACAAGTAAAGTAGGTCTGTCCTGTGTCCGGCGGACCAATGGCCTCTTCTGCCCCATGAAAGCGCTGTGACCTCACTTAGCCCTTCCTGTATGTAAAATGGGGATCAAACTATTATGAAGGTAGAACATGAACTATTATTAACTTCTGATTCTCCCTAGCTCTCCTGAAGACTGGGACTCCATCTTGGGAGGTTCAGCCATGTTCTCTTCCTA
Organism: Phyllostomus discolor; assembly: GCF_004126475.2. Taxonomy (NCBI): domain Eukaryota; kingdom Metazoa; phylum Chordata; class Mammalia; order Chiroptera; family Phyllostomidae; genus Phyllostomus; species Phyllostomus discolor. The sequence continues at coordinate 78,902,663 of NC_040910.2, read as the reverse complement.
GGTCAAGGGTATAATGCCCTTGGGTGCCCGCAGCCAGCTCCACAGTCCCCTGCTTCCACCCCTACCCTAGTGCCTGCCCCGCCAATGAGGGGTTGAAAGAAGGTGGATGGAATGTTCCCCAGCACCTGCACCTGCGAACACAGTTCTCCTGGAGAACTGTCGGTGCTCAGACACACGTCCACAGGCTTGAGGAGGAGGAGGACTTAAAAAATTAGGGTGAGAGGGGTGGAAGCCTAGAGAGAGAATGCTGCCTGCCTCTTTCGTCCCGTCTGCTCTGCCAGAAAGTGAGGGAGCTGGAGCATACAGGCTTCAGGACACGGAACAGAATTTGGAGTGCAGAGATTACAGCCGAGAGGAAGGAGAGAGAAAACGAGAAGGGGTGAGCAGAAAAAGGAGAAGGGTTGAAGGGAAGAGAATGAAAAGTAGAGGGAGAGGAGGAATGGCGGGGGTGGGGGGAGGAAGAAACAGGGAGAGGGTAAGAGAGAAGAGTAAGATTCGAGAGAGGGAAAATGCAAAGAGAAGAAAGAATGGGACAAAAATGAAGAAAAATGATGACAGAGGGTGAAAAATCGGAGATGAGAAGGGTGGGAAGAAGTGAGGAAAAAAGGGAATAGAAAAGGGAAGGGAGAGAAAGAGACAGCAGTGAGATGAGAGAACAGACTTCAGCCTCATAGAAGTGGCGCCATTCACTGCATATTTATGACCCTGCCAGAGAGCGAGTGAGGCGGACCTGCGGGGGGAGCTCATGGTGGAGGAAAATATGAAGACGAAAAGCTAAGCTGCTCTGGTCCCTTGGCAGAAAGTAAGCACGGAGACAGAATGTAAAGCAGGCAGGCTCCATGGTGCCCAGAGAACAGGCCAGGCGGGCAGGGGAGAAGGCACCGCCCCGTCAGCTGGCCTGGCAGCTTGGCAGATGCCTCTGAGGAGCATCCGCCGGCCTGCCCAGCCCTGCTCAGCATGTGTGGCTCTAGCTGCAAAGGCAGCTCTGCCCTGGTCACTGTGGACCAGGAGAAGTGTGCACCCACCTCCAGCCGCTTCACTTGAGTCCTTTCAAACTCCAGGCGTGTCTCCAGCTCTCGGATCTTAGCTTCCTGCCTGCTCACCAAGGACTTGTCCACCATGGACTGTTCTAGGAACTCCACTTGGCTCTGGAGGGCTTGTAGCTGGGGGTGGAAGCAGGAAGAAAGGAAAGAACTGAGCACAGAAGGGAGAGGGCAGAGCCTGGGGCTGGCAAGATCACCATGGTGACCAGAAGGCTGAGTGAGGGAGGGAGGGATGCACAGGGGAGGCAGAAGAATGGGGTGGAGAGCCAGAGGCATTCCCCACCTGGCCTAGCGCTGGCACAGATTTAGTCCTTTGGAGGGAAGGGAGAAAGCTAAGGACCAGAGAGGGAACAGAAATGTGAAATGTGGCAGCTGAAGCCAAAATGTCCACTATGGTGACATGGCTCCAAGCCTAGCTCTCTGCACTGGACGCTGCTCTGTGGATTATTGACGGCACAGAGAAGGGCTTGCTACGCTGTGAGCTTGGGGATGCATCCCCATGCATGGTGATCCCGGCACCCTCTCTCTACCAAGGGAGACCCTGGTTCCCACCTTCTCCTGGAGCTCTTGCTTCTCCTTGTTGGCTTCTTCTAGCTGAGCCTGGAGGTCATTCATCTGGGCCAGGTCCCGGGAGGCCTGGAAAAGGAGTGAATGCTGAAGCAGTATCCCCTGTAAATCTCAAACCCACCCTACCCCACCCTGCCCTGAGAGCTAGGGACTGCAGGCACTGACACCTCTCCAAAGAAGTGGCTGCTGCGCTGGGGACCTCTGGGGAGGACAAGAGGGCAGTGTCTGTGGCACAGGGCATGGCGGGCACTCCTGGGCAGGGTACCTGAGCCACAGCTGCCTTGTGCTTCTTCATCAACTCATTCATGTCCTCCTGATCCTCCTCCAGCCGGTTCTGGATCTCGTTCTTCTCACGCTGAAGGCGGCTCAGCTGCTCCTCCAGCTGGACAGAAATAAAGACAGATCAGAGGGCCTCAGGCCTGGCTCGAGCCCGAGCCTTCCCCCTGTCACCTCCAATGGGAGGGGGGATAATGAGGCCAGGTCCACCTGCTGGAGCGGGTTCCAGGGCCAGTACCGTCAGGGAGCTGCCCGTCCTGCTCCAGGCCAGGGAGCTGAGGGAAGGGCCATCTCTGCAGCACAGGCCAGACCCTGGGCTAAATGACAGCTCCTTTCTAGCAGCTCTTTGGAGGCTAATGAAAAGGCAGAAAAGGTCTGCCCAGAACAAGTGACCCATTGTCCTGGCACCAGCCGTCTAGGCCCCAACCTTCACGCCTTCAGCCCCCTTCAGGCCCCAGGAAGGACCCCTCAAATCTGTGGAGCTCTTTTGGCATGGGGTCTGGCTTCCCTGGGGACTGCCTGATCCCCGGCTGGCCATCCAGGCGCCACAGCCAGTCCACTCCTGGGGGGAGGGGAGGAGACAGCCAACAGCAGCTTCAGGAAATGAATGAATCTATTAGCCTGTAATTCCAAACCAAAATGACTGCGTTGGCTCCTTCTCTGCCCCATCCATCTTGTTACCAGGCTGTGGGGAGCTGGGGAAGCCTCTGCCAAGAAATTTATTAACTCAGATTTAAATAAAATGGTAATTTTATAACAGCCTTTTTTAACACAATTAAAGAATTTGAATTACTCACCTGAAAACTGCTGAGGAGCACAAATGTCAGGGGGATAAATCAAGCCTGCGGGACGGGTGTCAGTAGCCGGGTGGCTAGCTACGGGGTCATGGAGCCTGAGCCAAGGCCCACCTCATCCCCTGCCCCATTCCCTGCCTGAGATGGTACCGGTGCCAGTGCTGGTGCCGGTGCCTGTGGCCACATCCCAGTAATGAGTTCTCAGCCGGCTAGGGCTACGGGGCTACGGGGCTACGGATGGGCCGTGGGAGAGGTGGGGAATTAAAAGGAGGCATTAAATGAGAGTGCTAATTAGCTGCCGCTTGGGCTTGTCAGTGGGCCGGCCAGGGGAAGGGGAGGGAAACGAGCCATCCCATCCCCTTATCGGTGCTTTTTCTAATCTCTAGGCACCTGCTTATGTCCCTCAGCCCCATTAGCTGCTTTTATTTATGGTGTTGGGGCCTGCGGCCAAGCTCCCACAGGCAGGTGGTTAAACAGGGAGATGGGCCCTCGCTGGCTCCCTCCTCCACCTCACCCCCTCCCCGGGCCTCTGCCATGAGTGGGAGGGACAGAGGAGGGAGGCCTGGTCTCCCTGCAGAAAACCCTGGTGTGAAGGGACCTGGCTGGGAGGGAGCCCAAGTTTGGAGTGAAGGCAGCTATTGTCACAGCTGTATTTTCCCTTAGCCCAGCCCTGCACGGCGGGTGCCTCACCGCTGTCTTGGCTTTGGCGATGTCATCAATCTGCAGGTGCAGGTCTTCGATCTCCACCTCCATTGCTTTGCGTGCTTTTACGGCTGCTGCACAGGTGAACTCTGACTCCTCCAGCTGGACACAGAGCCATCCCCCACCAGGGAGAGATGTCAGACATTCCCTGGGGGCAGGAGGGCTGCGCAGGGTGATCCCAGGGCAGAGGGAGCCCAGGTGCTCTCCCTCTCCTCTTCACCCACTCACAGCACCCCGGGGCCCACCCACAGCACCCCAGGGCTGGGCACATAATGCAGAGGCCTTGGGGACTGTGGTTACTACAAGAGCCTTCTCCCGGCTTTCCCATCACCTTCTTTTGTAAGGACTTAAGAACCACTGAGAAGGATAAGAGGGTGAGAAAGGAAACTGAAAAAATAAGCTCAGCTGCCCTGGGAGCCACCCCATCCTCTCTGCAGATACCTGGTTCTTCAGCTGGGCGATCTCCCTCTTGCTGGGTGCGTTGTTCTTCAGGTGGTCCAGCATGATCTGGGCATCTGCCAGCAGGGCCTTGGTGCGCTTCAGGTCCTTCCGGAGCCGCTTCTCTGACTCGAAGTCCCGCTGGCTCACCTGGGTGGACACCAGAAGCTGGGGCTCTGGGCTTCCCCGCAGGGCCTCCCTCTGCTCTCACTCTCGGAGTCTCCCTAATGAGCTACGGCAGTGGAAGTGCCAGCATCATGTCAGACAATGGGGAAAGCCTGGGTGCACGATGTGTGGTTATCACCCGATTCCACAAGTGATGACAGTGGGCTCCACAGAGCCCAGCACCACCCCCCCTTCCCCTGCATGTTCCTAGCTTTCCACACCTAAGAGTCCCATCCTTAAGTTGGGGCAGGGCAGGAAGCTGGCCAGGCCCCCACCTGCAGTCTCCACTCACCTGGTCGCTGAGTGTGGTGAGCTTGCTCTCCAGTTCCCGTTTCTCTCGCAGCACCTTCTGCTTGTCCTCGTATTCTTCCTCAAGCTGCACTTCCATCTGTTTCAACTGCAGAACAGTGGGGACAGCCCCATCAGTCCCTTCAGTGATCGGAGCCAGCCAGTCCCCTTCCCTTCTGGATCTCCCTGCCCCGGGAAAATAGTGGGGCAGGGCTGAGCACTGGTGACCCCAAAGGGACCAGACCCTGAATTTGAAGTTCCTAGGGGTTCAAAGCAGCCTGGGAGGGGGAGGGGAGATGGCAGGGCATGCACAGTGACCCCAAGCACTCGTTCCAGAGTGGGCAGACCCCATGGACCCCGGCTGGCTGGCTGCACAGGGTGGCACAGGGCGGGCTGCCGGCTGGCACAGAAAGCAGAGAGCATTGGTCCCGTAAGAGCCAGAGTTCCTCTGTAGTTCCCGAGAGCACACATCCCAGCTAACACCAGGAGTGGAGATGTGGAGACTCCTGGTTCAGAATGGCAATGCAAGGTGGCGTGGCTGAGGCAGCGGAACAGATCCCCTTACTTTGAAGCAGCGATGGGGAACCAGCGTTTACACTGGACGGGTGAGTGCCTGTTGCCTTACCTTCTTCTGACACGACTGCCGGGCCTCCTCTACCTCCTCATCCCGACTTTCCATCTCCTTGGAATGGGTCTGTCTCATCCGCTCCATCTCCATCTCCAGTCGCAGCTTGGCCTGGCGGTGGGTGGGAGTAGAGACTGGGTTCCTCTCGCAGCAGTGCTCTGGCCCCGCCCCTGCCCTCTGATGGGCAGCTCTCTCCGGACGCAGGAGCCGGGAGCACCTCTGCCAGCGGTTCCCTCTACTTCCGCCTTGATCCTGTGGCGGTGGGCTTTTCCGGAGAAGCTGAACTTCCTACTAAATGTCTATCTAGCACAGGCCCAGAGAAGGCTGCTGGGGGTAGGGACAACCCTGTAGCTTTTCCATTTGGCTTCCGGGCTGTAGCTCCCTGACCTGACGCAGTGGCTCAGTGGCAGCCAGGGTGGGCTCATGGCCTTTGGCTGCCAGGCATGCTGAGCCCCTTACCACTGGAGCTCAGTCAAAGTTTGTTCTTGTGGAAAGCACCACGGTAGCTTAATTGTCTTCACACCGTGGCTGACAGAGATCAGGTGCTCGCTCAACATTTTGTGAATAAGGGAACAAATGAATGAACAATTGACTGAATTTGAGGTCTTGCCCTCCTCTGGCCCATGCCCCAGGTTAGCTGCGGGGACAGTGGTGCCTCCCTTAGCCAAGCCCTCCAGCACCTGTTCCAGCATCTGGATGGTCCCCGCCTGCTCATCTAGCTCCTCTTCCTGATCCTTGACCTTGGCCTCTAAGTCCCGGAGCTGTTTCTTGACCTTGGCCAGAGAGGCTTCATCCTTGGACTCTTGGGAGGAAATGTCTTGGAGCTCAGCCTCCAGTGAGATGACTTTCTGGGTGAATCCTGTAATGTCCATGTCTTTCTCCTGGAGCGAAAGAGAAGATGAGGCTGGCCCCTGCCTGTGAAGGGGACGGGGTGTGGACGGTCGGCAGCCCCACGCACCTCCAGCTGCTGTTTCAGGCTGAAAGCCTCGGCGAGGAGCATGTCCTTCTCCCGCTGCAGCTTCTCCCGCTGCAGCTTCTCCCGCTGGGCCTCCTCGTGCGCCTGGGAGAGCTCGCTGTCAAACCTGTGGAGGAGCATGGCCGGCGTGACTCCATCAGACAAGGGAAGGATCTGGGTCTCCGGCACCCACAGGCTGCCAGGAAATGATGCCACAGATGCAGATGGGACACAGGCAGAGGGGGTACTCAGGCAGCTGGGGCGAGTCGACATTCGGGGGTGACAGGTCAAGGCATCGAGGCCCTGCTCAGCAACCTAGTCTGGGATGGGGGGCATTTCATTGAGTGGGTCCAAGGGGCCCTTTCAACAGGTGGGCCTGAGAGCACCCACAGAAGGAGGGCCAAGAGGAAGAGATGAACATCTTCTGCTCACGTGTTCAGTCTCGGCCTTTTTCACTTCATTTCAGGAATGCAGGCCCAGGGTGAGTGCAGAGAGGCCACCGAGGTGGTAGAAATGGACACCCTGCCTCATCTAACTTAGTTTCCACAGTTCAGTGTGGCCCCTGCCCCCACCTCTCAGCACTAGCCTTTGGCCAGGTCCCCTGCCCCTGCAGTACCCCTGTCACCACCAGGACACCCCACACTGGGCTGGAAGCCAGCTGCCCCACGGTGGCCACTGGCCCTGAGCTTCAACAGGCAAGGGCCCAGTCCATGGGTGGGCGCCTCTTTCTTTACTCCTCCACTTCCCAGCCTTCCCTTCCCTGCCCAGTGGCTTTAAGTAAGGAGCAAATTGCTGAAATTCCTAACGCCTTCCCTGAATAGCTCATCAGGTTCCTGAAGAAAACTGAACAGCTTCCCCTACCCCAATCCCATGTCAAAAAAAAAAAAAAGGTAAGAAAACCCCGGGCAGCTGAAACCTAATAAGTTGCCCAGTGGGGAGTGCGGCAAGATGGTAACTAGGCCAAGCTGGCACATCATCGGGGTGCTCAGAAGGGGGTTCCTGCGAAGGGTGCCCGTCTCTAGGTAAAGGGGAGGGTGGGGGTAAAGTAAGAACTAGAGAAGCAGAGAGTCACAGTGCCGGGAGGGAGAAATTTAAGATCTCATTTCCTCTCCCTCTCAGCAAAGCATCAGCCCAGCCCAGGAGGCCGAGGGTAACCTGGGGTCACTGGAAGGATGGGCTTTGCCATTCTCACCTCTGGGATCATGGGGCACAGGGCTGCCCCTGAGAACCCCACCCTTGCACAGGAGAGCTGGGTGCTGTTCCCACTCCCTGGGGCACCCCTGCTGTTCCAGGGTGTGTGGGCTCCTTAGTGTTGCTAATAAAGGCGTCCCAATCCCGTCCCCAGCCAGGGAAATTAATTTAGATTGGATTTGCTCCTGTAAGGCACCCCCCCTTGTGTCATTACCATAATGAGATGGAAGTGGCACGGTAGTTTAACAACATTAGTCAGGAGAGGGTGTTTGTGCAACCCAGGCAAGGGGGAGCTGGGGAGCTGGGTGCGCAGGAGGGGCAGGGCCACGGTGCAAGGGCTCCTGCATGGGGCCTGGTTGGTGTGCGTCCTTTCTGGGCCCAGGCAGGGTGATGAGAACCCTGAGGGGGAGCATACCTGAGAGCAGAGGCCTGAGCAGGCCGTCAGTGGGGGTGGGGTCTGAGTGCTCCTCAGAGGTCGGGAGTAAGACCCATTGGCATTCTAGGAGGCGTGACCTTGCACGCAAGGCCTCTGGCCAAACTCAGGTCCTCCCTTCTTTTCTCCTTGGAGGGGGAGGCAGGGAGCCCTGTCTGGGGCTGCTCTAGGAGGTCCCCTGCACCCAGGGCAGGGGGCCCACCCACCTCCTCTGCTTCTTCTCCAGCTCATGGTTGCGGACCTGCTGGCCCTCCAGGTGCAGTTTAGTGTCCTGCAGCTCAGCCGTCAGCCGCTGGCACTTCTTCTTGAGCTGCTGCAGAGCCCGCTGGCTCTCATCACTATCTGCCTGCAGGTCCCCGAGCTAGGGGTCGAGATGGGGTGCAGGGTTATCAGCCATTGGGAGGCCCGGAAGCGTTGGCAGAGAAGGTGAGGAGAAGGAGATAGGTAAGTGAGGAGGAAACCCAGGGACGAGGGATGAAGTCAGGGATGTTCAGAAAACGAAGACACTATAATAGCGGTTTCGCCTTGGCTATTCCCTGCATGGAGAGGCTAACAGGCCAACCCTCCCCTACTGCTCCAGGGGCCTGCCTGCCTCTGGCCATTCACCAGGCCTGTATGTGGCTCCAAGCCTCTCCCCGCCCAACCTGGGCACGGGCCTCCACTGCTCCCAGCAGACTCACCCGCCGCTCCAGCTGCCTCTTGTTCTGCTGCTCCACCTCCAGCTTGTCCTCAAACTCCTGCTGGAGCCGCTTCTTGGTGAAGTCCACCTCCCGCACAGCTCGCTCATACTTCAGGCGCCACTCACCACCTGACGGGTTGGGGGCAGACAGGGAGGACTGAGCTTCCGAGAGTCCCCAAGAAAGGGCAGAGGGGAAGAAGGGTGGGGCAGGGAGAGACAGCAGGTGGAGTCAGCCAGAGGGACTCAGAAAGGTCTCAGGAGCAATGGCTTCCTCCCAAGCTGGAAGGAGCCAACAGCTGGGAAAAGACTAGAGATGGGGAGGTGGCTACATGCTGTCTTCTTCCCAGGAACTACCAGCCCATGGCCCTCAACCATTGCCATTATCAAGGTTCTTATAGCTCTCCACGATACTGCCCTGTATCTGACACCTCTACTTTCCATTTATTTCACTGTATCCTCATAATAGACTTATACAAAGGAGACAGGCTTGAACAAGGGGTGTGGTTACCCAGGGGTGGGCCTAAGAGAGTGCCACTCAGGCCACTACTGAGCCCCTCCAGCCCCAGACCCACCGGCGTCATCATCATCCACTTCTCCGTTGATCTCGGCTGCCCGGATGAGACGGGCCTCCATCACCTCCACTTCCATCACCTCCATTTGCTTCTTCAGTGCGTCATACTGGGTCTGCAGGAGAGGGGTTAGGAGGTGTGCCATTCCACCCATTCCACTCAGCAACCCCCACACCCCTGAACCCCAGAGACCACAGTCACATGCTTACCCAGGGCAGACAGGGGTGCTGGGCTAGTGGCGAAGAAGCCACCTGTCCTTGGGGGAGCAGATGGCACTACAGTGTGGCGGCCGCTAGCATGGCTGCCTTCACCCCGGCCCTGCCCTCACCTGCAGCTCCTTCATCTCCTTCTCGGCTCGGAGCCTCTCTGCAGTCTCCGCGTCCAGCAGCTGGGAGGCGGACTCTCCCGTGTTACGTTCATCTGTCAGCTCCGATGTCAGCTCTGAGATCTGGTGTGGGGGGAGGGAGATGCCACCAGTTGAAATGCCTGCTAGGCTCAGCAGGAGCATCCAGGGGGGTTGGGGGGCCCCCTAGGCCCAGCCTCCCTGTGGAGGTGGGCCAGTCTGTCCTGTGCTGGGAGTCACTCACCCGGCTCTCCAGCCGGTCACTGCTGAGCCGCAGCTCATTCCGCTCCTTCTCCACCTTCTCAAGCTTGCTCCGCAGCTGCTGGATCTCCTCCTAGGGTGCAGTAAGGAGGGCAAAATGAGCAGAGGCTCTGTGAGAGGTTGGGGCCCGGGATCTGCACCCTTGGGCTAAAAAAGCCGGTAAACCCTGGGCCAGAACACCAGGAAACAGGAAGCCACTGCCTTCCAGGGCTCCTATCCCTACACCCTTCTCCACATGCTGAGGATGCCCAAGATTTTATCCTATGAGGCTCCCCAGGAGCTTGGCCAGCACCCCAGAAGGATGCCTTCTATTTGATAGGCACGGTCCAAGGACACCGGCACTCTGGACTAAACAAAGAAGCACTTGGGAGCCCAAGAAAAGCTGGTAAGACTCTTGCCCACGTGGATGAACCAGTCTTTTTCCTCCCAGTGACCTGGCCCTCCTGGGGCTGTTACGTACGTCTCTGCTCCGGATCTGCTCCTCAGACAGCTGCACCTCAATGAGGGGCCGCACGGTGGTAAAGAGCTTCCACCAGGGCCAGTCCTTTACCCCTTTGTTCTTCTTGATGTTCTTCTGCACACAGCGGATGGCCAGGTCCTGGATCTAAGTTGGGGTGGGGGTGGCGCACAGTAGGGCTCTCAGTACCAGGCCTGGGCAGGATCCTTCCCACTGGATCACCTGACCTGGAGTCGAACACCACCTACGGCCACCCTTTGCCCCCAGCCTCCCTCCACTCCCCGGAGAGTGGGTCACAGAGAGCGCAGCCCTGGGAGCACCGCACTGGGCACTAACCACGCCACCGTCATTAGGAATAATTTCATCTGCTTTATTTGCTGCCTGATTATTTCCGGCACCCTGGCTTGGATATGCTATAAAACCTAATCTTGCTGAAACACAAGAGGCGGCAGTGCTGGCTGTTTTATGGACTTGCTAATAAGAAAAGGAGTCGCTGACACAGCTCCTTAATCTTCATGGAGCAGCCCACGATCCACAGCCCACCTTTGTCTGGGCCCTGATCACCCACCCACCCCAACCCTTGGACCCGGCCGCATGGTCCCATCACTGGACACGCCCACACTCTCACTGGGGCAGAGGCGCTGCCCATTTCCCAGCCTGGCCCAGGGCACGGTGGCCTTGGGAGGTCCCTATCTCTTCTCCCCCAGAGAATAACTCATAGCCCCAAGACCAGCTTCCTGCCCCTGCATGGTCCCTGGAGCCCCCACCCCAGCCCAGGACCTCAGCCTGGGCTGGGAAGTGGGATGGGGATGTCCCTGGAGCACCTTTTTCTTCTTGAATTGCTGGCGGGCCAGGTAGCCCCTGCAGGCCGCCTGGAACAGGGTCAGGTTCCTGCTGGTTTGCTCATCCCGCTGCTCCTCCAGCCTCGCCAACGTGCCTGCCCGGAAGAACACCTGTGGAGAAGCAGGCCGCATGAGGGCAGGAGACTGAGCGGGGCAGCCCGGCCAAGGACACCAGAAGCCGGCCCAGGACACCGGCAGGCCCAGGAGTGTGGCCCTTGGCCTGGGCAGAGCCTGAAAATCCAAGTGTCCAAGACAGAAGGAAGGAGCAAGAACAGGCCCCAGGAAGGCTGAAGGAGTGGGGCCATCTGGGGACTGGGGAGGTTTCGGAGGGAGAGGGGTAGGTGGGAAATCTACCTTCAGAGAGGGGAGGAGAGGAGAGGAGAGGGAAGTCAGAGGAAGGCACGGGGATGAGAAGGCAGCGAAGCACCATCGCTCAAACGGGGAGAGGACACCCCTCTGCCACACCAACAGCGGCTTCTTCCCCCAGGACTGCCCCCTGTGCCCACCGCAGGCCCAGCCACCTGCTCCAGCTGCCTGTGGCATCCAGCTGCCGAGATCAGAAGTGGAGGGTGGTATGTGTGTGAGAAGAAAAAGGTCCAGGAAGTGGTGTGCAGAGAGAGGGGGTGGGGAAGGGGTAGGGAGCCCCTTCCCTGGACCTTCCAGCTCAGCTTCATCTCAGACATCTCCTCTTTCATGTGCCAACACCCTCCCCCACCCACACACCCGGGTTTCATCTCAAGAAGCAGCCAGTGTGGTGGGCGGAGGCTGGCCCAGTCGAGGGACCTGCCATACAGGTTTGGGGGCTAGAGGGCAAATGTGAGAGGAACCAGCTGGATGCCCCCACACCCAGCCTATCTTCTCACTCTTTGGTGCTCTGAGCTGGAGCTGGGTAAGTGTTCTTCTACTGAGAGAGGAAGAAGGGAGGGGAAATAGGTGGAAAAGGCTCTGGTCTCCTTAGAGAGGGCAAGGGGACACCTAGATACACACCCACCTCTGCCTTGCTCAGGACACAACATATTCCCTTTTTGTGGGGCAAAGAGAAGATGTGAACTCCATGGGAAACACTTAAAACCATTAGGTACAGTATCTCCAGGCCTCCCTTTAGGGGAGACGTGGGGGATGGGCCTACACTTTCTGCTGAGAAAGCTTTGCCTCTGGCAACTCCGAGGAAACCTAGTCCCCTGAGGCTGGCCTGAGAGAAAGCCAGCTCAGTCTTCTATGACGCTTTCCCACATCCCACACTGGAGGCTGAGCGTGAGGATCTCCCACGGGTCCTGTGTCCTACCTGAGCCTCGATTTCCCACAATGTGTGAGGCCGTGTTCCTGCCAGGGCCTAGGGACTACCCAAGTCCCCTGTGCTGGCTGTCAGCAGGCACGGTCATCTGACTAGGGCAGAAGCATGAGGTGCCAGGTGGGGCCAGATAATGGCCCAGAAACACACAAGGAGAAAAGGGGTGGTCCGGAGGCCAGGGCAGCGAGCCTCAAACCTGTCTTGAATAGCTGTATGTTTGTGGGGTTCAGAGTCCTTCTGAGTATGAGGGGAAGGCTCAGGGCCACCTCCTCCCCAACATACCCATCCATACAAACATAGGCGGCTCTCAGATCCCCAGACTCCTTGCCTAAACCCTCGAGGTCCTGTGGGCTCCAACTGAGACCCTCTCCCTTTGAAGTGATGGCATAAACAGGGAATCCTCGCTCGCCCTCCAGTGCCAACTACAGCTGAGAGGTCCTGACACTCTGTCCCAAACCAGATGCGAGCAAACATCCATCCACCTGCACCCCTGATTCTGCCCTGAGCAGGACGGGCCCTGGCGCTTGGCTGCCGCAGCCCGGCACGGGGATGGTGTGGAGGGACTGAGACGGCAGCCTGGAAGAGGACCAGCCCGTACAGGCCCTCTCCTGCCCAAGACATGCCTTGGAGGCGGTGCCACCCCAGTGCCAGCCAGCAGCAGCTCAGCCTGCCAGAGGGACAGGAGCCCACTTAGGAGGGACCGAGAGGCTGGAATGAAACTTTTGACTGTAGGCTTCCCAGAGAAGAAGCTGAGCTTGGAGACAGTTGGGGAAAGGGAGAGAGAGGGAAGAGGTGAGCCAGACAGCAGAAACCAAAACCAGAAAACGACATGGAAAGAGGGTGGAGGCAGAAGACACAGAGGCCAAGGAAAGAAAAAGAACGATAGAGACCGTCAGGGACTGCCGGGGCCAAAAGGACCAGGGAAACCAGGGACGGCAGAGACAAAGAGACAGTGAGGAGATGTGAAAGGATTCCCAGTGAGGAAAGGGGCAGGAAAAACCAAAATGTAACTCAGAGCGCAGAACAGAGGGACGAGTGGACAAGCAATACTTAGGCCTTCTTTCTGAGCATCCCCTCCCCCTCCCCCCATCCACAAGGCCCTGGGACCTGAAGTTCTTCCCTGCCTGCTGACAGATGGACAGGTCCAGAGCCCTCTGTCTGGCTCCCAACTGCTCTCCCTCCCCCTGCAGCCCTCGGAGCACATACGTGGATGCTGCTAGTCAAGCCTCCTGGTCTCAGGAGAGAGGGTGTGCCGGGCTGCCTGGCCCGTGACAGGAACGCTCAGTTCACCCTCTTGTGTGGAGTGGTGCGGCAGACTGGCACCCAGGGCCGGGCGTGCCTGCCTTTTATGCACCACGTTCCATTCAGATGAGGAATTCGGCCTGTGGGCAGGTGGCGGCAGCACGCCTCGCCATGTCCTCCTTGCCCTTCTGGGACCCTGGCCGCCCAGGACAACTGGCCAGAGGGGGTCAGGCCTCTGGAGCACTCGGCCTGCTGCCCTCCTGATCCTTCCAGCTGTCCTCTCTTCTGCCTCCCCCACTCCCCACACCAGGACGCAGGCCAGGTTTAGGGCCACCTTCCAACCTACTCCCTCCTGACATCACAAGGTGTTCGTCGCACTGAACAAGCCAGTTACTCAGAGAGAGGGAAAAATCAAGTTTGCTGCAGCTGGAATATCTAAATTCCTGGCCCCTGGCCCTAGGAGGGCAGCTAGGGAGGAAGGACAGCCCCAGAGCGGCTGGAGGGGACTGGTGGGGGCAGGGTTCAGCAGGGGCACCAGGAGACTCCTGCAGGCGGACTGAGCAGGGAGGGCAGGGACAGCCATGTGGACAGAGGTGACCGGAGAGTGAGGCCTGACCACCTCCCCAAAGGGACTCACCCGGCTCAGGCCCAGGCAGCAGCTGCTCTTCTCTAGGTCCAAGGACTCCAGCAGCTCCTCCACCGCCTGCAGGCAGAGGCCTCCGTCAGGGAGCCCCCCAGGGACGCCCCATCTCCACGCGGGCTCCACCCAGTCCCTTAGCCTCCCCATCCTCCCCTCAGACAGCCCCTCGTCTGTGCACTGAGCACCTTCAGTGGGCTTCCTCGGGGCCTGGCACCGTGCCCGAGTTTGAGGGTCAGAAGGGGAGCACAACAGGAATAAACCTCCTTCTGGGTGTTGTGAGGCAAGTGAATAATTAGTCGAGTGCATAGACGAGGAGGTATCTAAGTCAGCCAAGGGACCAGGAGGAGGTGTTGACTGTGCTGCCGCTTGGACACAAGTAAGAATTAGCCGGACAAAGTGGGAGGGAGGGTGTGTCTGGCGCAGGGACCGGCATGAGCGAAGGCATGAAGCACAAGGCAACGGGATGCACAAGGAAGGTAACCGGCGTAACCTGGAGTGGAGTGGGGGCGGTTTAGATGCAATTAGGGAGGTGGGCCGTAGCCAACGTACTGGGAATCTGTGTGACGTGAGCCCCTGGAGGGTTCTCTCAGTTAGGGGCTTGATCGGATTTACGTTCTACAGAGGTATCACTGGTCGAAGGGCAGAGGATGAGTGGAAACCTGCTCAGGCCGCCACTGCAATAATCCTCGGACAGAAGGCCAGAGCCTGACCCAAAGGGAAGAGAAGAGGAAGGTGTCAAGGAGAGAGCCTTGCCAGGTATGGGGGAGGGGCAGGGGAGGGGGAGGAGTCTCGGGGCACACTGAGATTTCTGACTCAGGTAAGTGCACCGACAATGGTGCCATTCTCTGAAGTTGAGAATACGAGAGAACGAGTGGGTTTGAGAGGAGACAGAACCAGTTTGGGTTGAACATGCTGAGTTTGGGGTGCTACGAGGTACACCAGCAGAGAAGTCCAGAAATAAGCCGGGTAAAAACGCATGTCTGGAGCCCAGGAGACAGGCCTGGGCTAGCACTATTGATCTGGGAGCCATCAATACGTATGCAGTAACTGAAGTAAAGGGTGTGAATGAGGCTGTCCTGGAAAACGGTGTAGAACAGAAAACACACTTGGCCAAGGAGAGAGTCTTGAAGAGAGACTGTTATTTCAGGGGCAAGTAGGAGAAGTGAAGCTCAGAAGTTGTGAGAAGGAAAGCGCAGGGAGACACGGGGAAACCCAGGTCTCCCAGGTCTGTGTGTGACTCGGGGACCAAGGGGGTGGCAGCAGACACACTCAGCAGGGAGTGTTTCGAAAAGGACAGAGTTGTGAACAGAGTCACGTGTTGTGAAGGAGCCCAGAGAAGTGCCCGCTGGTTCTGGCAGCACGAAGTGCAGGAAGAGACAGGCCCAGTCCCAGGGCGTCCGGGACAGGAACGGGGTGCCGTGGGGCAGAGGGATGACGGGTGGTGGGGCTGGGGGAGCAGGAGGAGACTGAGTGTGGGAGGCACAGGGTGGGCAGGAGGCAGACAGCAGTCCGGCAGGAGAGGGGGTTAACGGAAGGCTCCCTTCTGAGAGCAGCGGTGGCAGGATGTTTCTGCACCGGGAGAAAAGGGCCTGCAGAGGAGAGGCTGAGGGAACAGGGGGGAGGGAAGAGTTGCCACCAGTGGAGCAGGTCTCTAGGAAGACCAAAGGGACTGGGGTCCGAAGCACAGGAGGAAGGGACTGGCCAAGGGAGGGACACTTCTCCCACCCAGACAGGAGGAAGGAGGCGTCTGAAGAGCAGTGTATGGAAGACAGAGGAGGGGGTTGGGAGCCTCAGTTTTATTAGCATTCAGAGGCAAGGTCACCGGCTGGGAAGAAGACCTGGGAAAGCCCAGTGGGGGAGCATGTAAGGAGAGAGGTGGAGAACTGGAGTATCAGGGAGGGACCAGGTCAGGATGTCCTGACCTTAGCGTTGGGGCCAGGTCAGCATGGGGCACACAGAAAACTCGCCAGGCCACCCTGAGGGCCCAGCTGGGGCCAAAGACCATAAAGCTGTAGGAATTCAAGTCCAGTGATTGTATCATTTTCTCCTACAGCACCTTGGGGCCCCAAACTGAGGCGAGCAGACACCCAAAGGCTGGCCCAGGGCGGGGTTGGGCAGAGCAGGTGCGAGGGGCAGCTCGTAGGAGCTGAGGGCGCTGACGAAGGCCAAGTGACTAGAGGGTGAGACCGCGGCCTCAAGGCAGAGCGGAAAAGGAGTGAAGTGAGAAGGGAACGGACAGAGCAGGGAAAACAGAGTGGGGTTCAGAAGTGAGAGGTCTCAGTGGAGGCGCAGAGCAGGTGTCTGAGTGGGAGGGGGGCGTGAGATGCCCAGGAGGGAGGCTGGGGTCAGAGAAGATGGTGCTGGAATTTAAGAGTTCAGAGGCAGAGCATTTCCAGGGATGACACGGTGCTGGGTGTAGCCGTGAGTGGGAGGCTGGCATGAAGGTAAGGGTCAGGGAGAAGGGGCGTGGGGCGGGTCATCTACAGTCACACTGAGATTGCTGAGGACACAGCAGGTCCTGGTTGGTGAGAATGGAGAGGAGGTTCTGCGGCCTCCACAAACGAATGTGTGTGACTTGGGGACCAAGGGGAGGGGCCTTCTGCCGGCTCTGGGGAGTGCCCTCCTTTTAAGGGAAGCCATCCTCAGGTCTGAGATGCTTTCAGAGTCAGGCTGGTGCCTAAGGCCAGAGCGCGGTGGAGGACTCGACTCCTCTGCTCAAGGAGCCCTTTAGCCCTCCAAGGAGCTGCTCTGGGGGTCAAGTTGACAGCCTAGAATGGCAGGGAGACATCCCCTTCAGCAGCCAGGAACTCACCATCCAGGCTGACAGGGGGCCTGGCAGCCTTAGGCTCTGCCTGGCATAGCTTCCTCTGCAGGAACTAGTCCCTGACCCAGAGGTCAAGGCTGAGGGGCCCAGGTGCTACCAGTAGCACACCGAAACATCAGTTCTAATTCGCCATCGGCAAGGCCCTTGGAGGGCAGTCTGGCTCACCAGAGAGCAGACACCCCCACCTCAAGCCTCTCCAGAGAGGGTGGTTCTCCTCAGATTCCTGCAGCCCATTCCCCGGGCTGTCTTCTCCCCACGGTCATGGCTGGTGGCCACACGCCCCTGTGCTGACCCTGGATGGCCAAAACCAGGAGCTGAGCAAGGGCCAGCCTGACTTCCTCCAGGGAAGAAAGGGCAGCAGCTCAGAGGCGTCTGAGCAGAGGAAAAGGGGTCTGAAAGGGCTCCGGGGCCCAGACCTACCCGCCTTTCATCCACCACGATGTAGTTGCGCCCGTGTTTCTTAGTCAGATGTGGGGCCAGGACGTCAAAACGGCGACGGAACTCAGAAAACACCATGTGGTCTGGGTAACCTAGAGAGAGAGGAGCCCGGGGCGGGCGGGTGTCAGCGCCTCACCTGCTCCCGAGTACCCCAGCAGCCACGGGTGCCCAGGCAGCTGCAGGGCCAGTCCCTGGAGGGGAGGAGACGGCTGGGGGAGGAGAGCCTGCTGTGGAGGCAGGCCCTGGGCAGGGGAGCAGAGAGGAGGGAGGCAGGGATGAGGGACAGGGGGCAGGAGGCCGAGAGGACATGTAGGGCGGCCCCACAGTGGAATTACAAGGTTTAAAAAGGGAACTTGTTTCCTTTTTATAGAAGGAAACAAGTTCCTTGTCAGTGGGGGTGCAAACGGGGCATGGTTAACCACTTAGAAGGAATGCCATGGCGACGAAAGCCTGGATGACCTCTGACCTGTGACTCTGTCATAACCCACAGAGAACAATGTCTTCAGGACTTAATAAGAAAAAAGGGGGGGCATCAGAGAGTAGCTGAGAGGAAAAGTGCATGAGCCTGGGCGTGGAACCTGGGCACTGGCTCCCTATACCATGTGACCTTCGAGGGGTCACTAGAACTCACTGAGCCTCGGTTTCCGCATCTGTAAATGGGGCCCTGCCACATACTGGGCATGGTAGTCACGGGGCTTACATCAGAAAATATGTAGAAAGCTTGGCTCACCTGCTGGCTGTTCAATACAATGTCCCCTTCCTTTCCTCAGTCCATTGAAGCTGGACATCTGAAAGGGCCTCCTTCCTACCCTCACCCTGACCTTGAGCCCGAGGCCATGGGGCCAGAAAGACTTGCAGAGTCTCTCTCCCTAAAGAGTGTCACCTCTAACAGAGGTCCCCTTATTGTCCAGGCTGGAGGTCAGGGCGAGGGTGACATGGCTTCTGCTTTGGAGCGAGGTCAGGGTGGTGGCCAGCGGGAGGTTCCGCAGAGTCGCCGAGGACACCAGAGCCCACAACAGAGGACCGAGAGACCCACTCCAACAGAATCACAGAATCTCAAACACAACAAGGGTCTTAGAACAGATACAGCTCATCTTCCAGACTTAGAAACTGAGGCCTGAGAGGGGGAGCGACTGACTGCCCAAGGCCACAAAGGCTGCGTGGCTGGAGGCAGAACTGGACTCCGGACCCGACCTCCCGACCGCCGGGCAGGGGCTCTCTCCACCAGGCCGGGCTGGCTGGCTCTGGGAAACCCTCCAACTGGGAGATGAGGCTGATGCATGTGCCTGATAATTGAAACAGGAGGCGGGGGCCGCTGAGGGGCCAAGACAAAGTGAGCTATTGATTGTATCTGAATAGCAATTAAATTGATGGGCCAGGATAGCAGGTCTGGACGCCTGGCATCTTAATTAATCATCAGCGCTATCGATAGTGGCTGGGGGCTGAGTTGGGGGGGCCCTTCTTCTGCTGGCCTCATCGATCTGCTTGTTTGAGTAAAGCACATTGATTTTTGTTCAGAGCGGTAACAATCTGGTTTTGAAATAATAAACACCAACTCCATATCAAGACGTGGGGACAGATCGATGATTTATTTAGGGCAGGGTAGGGAGCCCATTTCCTGGCTCAGCTGCTGAAGAAAAGTGGCGGTGTCCCTGGGGATGTCTCAGGGGGACCTGGCTATGGGTGGGGGGGCACCCCGCCTGCTCTTGTAGCTAAAGAAAAGAGGGCAGAAACCTGGAAAATTCATAACTTCCCATGAGGCCTGAGCTGGGGAATGAGGTCTGCCTGGTCTGCCTGGGTCAAATCCCACTCTGCCACTTACGAGCTGTGTGACTTTGGGCAAGCCAACGCACTTAACCTCTCCGAGCCTCAGGCTCCTCATCTGGGGATGGTAACGGAACCTACATCTCGTGAGGCTGCTGTGAGGGTTAAAGGAGTTAGTGTGTCTGACGTCTTCAGAGCAGTGCCCCGTGTACTGCAAAGGCTCCAGAGATGTTAACCGCTATTACTGCTCACCAGCCCCGTCCCCTCCTCCAGACGGGCCCATCAAGGGGGTCTGTCTGAACCTTCTGGGAGATGTAAGCACCTCAGAAGGATTTAGCACTTCACTCAGACGGCCCCGCAAGGGCATCTACTGCTGTGGGCCGAGCTGACCGACCCAGACCAGGGAAGGGGGAGCTCTGGGAACAGGGCCTGGAGGGCAGGGAGGGGAAATACGGGAGGGAGAGGAGGAAGAGAAGAGTCAGCAGAATGGAAAGAAAAGGAGAAGGAACAGACCAGGCTGGAGAGAAGAGAAGAGACCCTACAGAGGAGACACCAGAGCAGAAGAGCAAAGGGGGCCTGGTCGGAGACAGGAGGGGAGCAGCACCCCTCTGGCCCCGTGGGCCCATCTGAGAGATGGGGAGGGGCAGGGGCAGCTCCAGGAAAGGGAAGCAGGTGCCAGAGAGGGAAGGAGGCCCCACCTTGGCGGTACATGCGCATGGCGTCAAGCAGGCGGGAGCCGCGCAGCTGGGCGCGGAGCAGGGGCACGTCCAGCTGCAGGAGCCCGGCCTCGCAGTGGTCTCCTGAAGGCAGGTCCAGCTCGCTGCTGCTGCTGACTCGGCGGGAGGAGGCAGATCGGGGCTCCCCCGCCCAGCCCTCTGCCACAGGCAGGAAGCAGTACACGAAATGCAGCTTCGACTTCTTGATGGTGTCAATGAGGGCATCCTGCCAAAGGGGAAGGGGCAGCCCTCAGTGGACTCTGATGGCCTGGCCCATGCCCGAGAGAGCAGGAACTGGTACCAGCATCTCCACTCCTTGCAGGATGGCGAGGAACATGTTCCTTGCCAGGAACGTGCTAAGGCTGGACAACTCTGCCCCGACCAGGCCTGAGTCGTCACTCAGCAGCACTGGAAAGGGGACTCCATCGGCAGCAATCAGGTCAAAGGGAAATGCTGAGTGAGCACGGGGTGACCTGAGCGTGCCCAGACTGCACGGGCTACCTGCTGGGGTAAGAAAGGGTGTCGTGGCCGGGCCAGCAGACTCACCACCTGCAGCTTTATCTGGATGCACAGCGACTTCTTCTTGACAGCCGCCATGCCAGTGGTGAAGGTCTTCCGCATGCTGGTGGCCCGGCGCAGCGCCAGCTGCGAGCCGCCCTCCAGGCCCGCGATGGAGCCTGAGAGCACCGTGGCACTGCCCGCCCGGCCCAGAAACAGGTTGCTGATGATTTTTCTGCCAGAGGCGGAAGGGCAAAGGAGGGAAAGAAGTCACATTCACGGAGCAGTAGAGGCCACTCCTTCTCCGAGCTCCTAGGAAACCACACAACCCCTGCACCAGCGTGGCCAGGGGCCTGGGTTACCTGGGCTAGGGCTGCACGTCCCACACCCTACAGAGGAACTGCAGACGAATCTCTAACTAGTGAGAAGGGAAAGCCAGGGCGGGCAGAAGCCAAGGGGTAGCCAGGGATCGGACAGAGCGGGCGACATGCTCTCTTCCTCTAGGAAGGGCCGAGGTGGGGGAAGGGTTCCCAGGTGGCAGGAGACAGCAGAGCTCAACACCTTCTCACAGGAGACAGAATCTGCTGTCACGTTTACTGTCCCCACCCCCACTAGGGTGTGGACTCCACCAGGGCAGGGATCTGTGTTTTATTCACTGTCACTGAGTAGGTGCCCAATAACTGCCTATTGGATAAATGAGTGGATGTCAGGGATTATCTGACTGAGGGCTTTCGAAGGCTACATCTGCCTTCCTTTAGGAATGTGTGTGGGGGTGTTAGTCAAATTTAAAACTATAGGTCCCTCCGACCACGTCTAGCCCCACCTGTGCTCCAGGAGGCCACCCCCGTGCTCTCAAGGCAGACTAGCCTTGCCTCTTGGGAAGTGGAGGCTGTCTACCCTTCTGGTGAGGGGGCCTGAGACCAGGGAGCCCACGACAGCCCCGAGGAATGGGACATGGGCAGAGTGAGTGCCTTCCTTACTTCTGGGAGTCCTGCAGGAGCCGGGGGGCATTCTGGGTAGCTGGGTTTTGCTTGGTGTAGCTCAGCCAGCCAGCCACGTTGTACTCCACCCAGTTGGTGCCGTGGCTGTGGCCCAGGAGAAAATGGCGTGTTTTGCTGCTGCGCAGGAGGGGGCTTTGGCCTGCGGGTGGGAGAAGCACGGTTCAGATCATCAGGGCACAGGCCCCAAAACACCTGGGGACTCAGTGAGCCCCTAGACAGTGCCACCTGCACCTGTACAGGTAGATTCCCTGGAGAGGAAGCAGGGGGATGCTCTCCAGCGGTGCCCCTACCTTTTTTGTCCCCTTCCTGGGGGCCATAGTAGGAGAAAAGGCGTTCCAGGAGGGCGTCTTCAGTGGCCCCTGGCACCAGGGCCTCCTCTTCCAATAGCCACAGCAGGCCCCGGGCCTCATCTGTGCGGGCCAGTGAGCGGACCTGTGGAGGAGCAAAGCAGCCCCACTGTGTCGCACGGAGCTGTGGGGAAGGAGCCACTGGCCCGTCCCTAACCACACGCTCTAAATAGGCTGCACACCTACACACTGCACACACAGTAGCTCCCGCCACTCACTGCTGACACCTTGTGGAGCAGGTGGGCAGCAAGGAAAATGAGGGGGCCAGAAGGATGGGAGAGAGAAGCCCATGGAAAACACAATTCCTAGTCCTAGGATTCATGTCCAAAGTCACCAAAGACCGAAGGCTTCTTATTTAGCCACAGCCATACCCAGAGGCTCTCCTCCATCCTCGCCCTCTTGCAGGTCACAAGGGCTAGCAAGAGCCCCGTGCTGTAGCCACTTCCCCAGGCGTCACCTCCCAGAGGGAGTAAATGAGATAAAGGCCCTGAGCATAGTGCATGGCCCAACAGACGTTGTCAATAAGTGACAGCTGTGGGGTTAGCCCTGGCCCCCTGAGAGGGGAGCACCCAGAGAGGGCTCAGAGCACTGAAGGGGTGGTCATTGCAGAGCCATAAACTCAAGTGAGAAAAGCGTTAAGACGGGTTTTGGACGAGAAAGTAGAATTGTTGAATTCTGGTTTCTAATACCCCATGTAAGCCAAACAGACTATGCTTGTGGCCACACCTGGTTTGAAGGTGTCTTTTCTATGGAATTCCCAAGTCTTCCTCAAGCAAGAACGACTCGACCTTCCCCACACCCCATTCTGGCCCGGCCTTTAGGGTCCGAGGGACAAGAGAAGTAAGAGAAATGCCATCTCCCTCCCTTTGACCCCAGCTGCCGACATCTCCTCCTTACAGCTGCCCGAGGGAGCCAGTGTGATGACCAGGAGGTGGCCAAGGACTGATGGGTAACTCAGGTCCCAAAGTGACTAGAGCTACCAGCAGGAATGAGCAACAAAGCCATCGGATGACGAGTGGCAGGCTGGGCACTGAGGGGCCCACATCCCCAGGGTACAACTGCCCAATGCCAAGGCCAGTCAGAGAGAGAGAGCAAAGAAGGGAAAGGATGGCCAAGCCCCATCCAAACGCACTGCCTGCCTCACTGCTGCTCCTAAGCCACACGGACTGACTCCCTCATACCTCCTGGAATGGCAAAGCTAGAGGGGGGCCACCTCAGGAGCCCAGGTGTCAGGGGAGAAACGCCAGCTCCCCTGGGGAGATGTGGATCTCGGGCACTTTAAGCACTTGTCCCAGGGGGCATTTGCTCTCCACTGTCCCCAGGGCCCCAACCCCTTGCTAGCCAAACAGGCCTCTCAACAAGGAAGGAGGAGAGGGAGACAGGACTCAAGGCAGAGGAGGCAGGTCAGCAGCCTAGCAAAAATGTCAGTTCTCCAATAAAATACCTTAAGTAATGTCCCTGATTGAAGACAGTTACCAAATGCCAAGTGCTCATTAGGCCAGCCATCCCCAGGCAGCAAGGTGTCCCAGACACTAGTCCCAAGGGTGACAAAGCTCATCCCAAGGGCAGGAGCTCATGTCTGCATGGCCCTCAGTGGGTGTCTGCAGCTGGTTTCCCTGTCTAGGTATAATGCTGCCTCTTCACCCTACTTGGCTAGGCTGTATCAGTCTTCTTCTCGGGGACAATGGGAGGGAATAACTATGTTATTTGGGTCCAGCCAGGCCCTCGTCACCTAGGAGGAGACACCAGGGCTGCTGGCAGACACACCTAAGGCTCAGCCAGTCACAGGACAGGGCCTAAGCCCCAGCTGGTCAGAGAGGAGGTGCACCTTCCCGTCCGGCTCAGGTGCCCAGGGGCCGGGGCTCTCCACTGCACCAGGGTGGAAGGAAGTGCCACCTTCCTGGCCAGACTGGCTGAGGGCTGAGTGACAGGGCCCACAGCTCTAAAGTGCTGGGTGCCTGGGCCCGGATGCTGGGCCCCTACAGCCCCCAGTAGCACCCCTGGCAGCAGCTCGTGCACGGTGGGCTCTACTGGGAAAGAGGGACGGGAAGGGAGAGAGAAGGCCAGCCCGGGGCCTCGCTGGGACTCCTCCTACCAATGACTGATGGGAGGCCTGGTCCACAACAGCAACAGAGTCATCCGCGGCTGGCTCCAGGTCGTCGAACGCCAGCTCGATGTTCTCCTAGGAAGGAAGGCAGAGAGGCCGTGAGCGCAGGGCCGTGTGGGGGCAGCTCTGTGAGCAGGCCAGGAGGGGATGCTGGAGTCAGCAAGTCTGACCTCCTGTGCTACGCAGGAGCGCCCCTCCAGCAGCCCGAGGGACGAGTGCTCACCACGGCACCTCTACCTCTGGACAGCTAAATTCCTTCTAACCTCTTTTTATACTGAGCCGAAGTCACATATTTCTGTTATTCACACCCACTGACGAGGCTATGCGGAGCGAGCCGTTCAATTTCACACACATCCTTGGGACACTTGAAGACAGCTGTCCTTTCCCTCCTGAATCTTCTCTCAACCCTGATAAATATCCTCCCCACGACCAATACCCCTCACTGCCACATGCAGTAGGATTTCCAGATCTCATTTTGTCCAGGGCCACCTTTTATGAAGGGGCCCTAAATAATCGATCACCATCTTAACAGACCAGGAGGCAGGGAAGGCCAGGCCTGACATGGGCTGGTGGGAGCTACACAGTGGCAATCACAGGGCTTAGGTGGCACCTTAAATGTGGGCAAGGAAGGGCTCCCAGGGACCCTGAATATATCCTCAGCTTCTTGGAGAGCAAATGCTCCACAAAGTAAGAATACCCCCGGCAGGGAAGACACCTAGTACAGAGAGCACAGGCAGAAAGACATGACAAGAGTGTAAAAGGCGGGAAGCAGCAGCCAGCGGGGAAGGTAGTTCCTTCCTCATCCACAGATACCCGCCACAGGGGGGCCAAGGCCAGAGGGTGAGGCTTGGAGGGTGGCGTGGGCAGGCAGGGGCAAGGTCAAGTACTACCTCCTTGTATCTTTCCAGCTCCTGCACAAAGGTGCGCTCGTGGAAGAGCCTCTGCAGCCGGTCCTGGGCATAGTTGTGGCACAGCTCCTCAAACGAGGCTCCGCGGGCCGACCCACCCAGCTCAGGGTTCTGGAAGCCCGGAGTATCCACAATCATCATAGAGCAGAGTGAGTGCTGGCTGGACTTGAGAGCCCTTCACAGGGAGAGCCTGGGTCAGCGCTGTCTAGGGCAGTATCACTGAACAGGCCCCACTGGTCTGCCCCGGGTGCCCAGGCAGCCCAGCCCTGGCCCAAGCCAAGTTCCCATCCCTGTGCACTTGCCCAAGGCCCTGGTGGGGAAGCTGTGCCTTCCTTGGCCTACAAGGACAGTGAGCCCTCTGCTGGCGGAAGGTGGCTCTGCCTCAGCAATCACACCAGCACTGAAGCATCAACTTCCCCTTTGTCACAAGGCAGGAAGCCAAACAGCCCCTGGGCCCTCCTGCTTGGCACTCACCTGTTCACCAGAGAGACAAGCAGGGTGAAGAGCTCGCTGTAGAGGCCAGACGCCATGCCCTCTAAGCACTCCAGTGCACTCAGTTTGGGGCCTGTGGGGCAAGAGGATCAGCTCTAGCTCCTGCTCCCTGGGATCCCCACCTGGGTATGTTCCCTGCCTATCCAGGGCCAAGGCCACGGGGGTTGTGGGGCTTCTTTTCTCCCTGATGAAGGCTCTATTCACCCCAGCAGTCTCCCCACAGCAGAGACAGCAATGAGCCCCGGATGAGGCCTCCCAATCACACTCGCCAGCCAAGGGCCCAGGGTACCTGTACCATCTCCCAGGCCGCTCTCCTCGGGGCCCTGGCGGAAGGAGGTGGAGCGCTGCATGGTGCCACCCTTGTGCTGGTGCTTGAAGATGGATGAGGAGAGCTCCTCCAGGCTGCAGCCCAACAGGTATGCGGCCTTCTGGGCCCACTCGTGGCGGGCAAACTGCTTGCGCCCAGCTATGGGATAGAAAAAATGATCTGGTATCTTGGGTCTTCCTCCTTTGGCCATTTGTTTGGCTCCCTGTTCCCACAGGACTGGGGAGTGAGTATCTTCCAGAGGCACCACTGGACTTCAGGCAAAACAAGGCCGGCCAGCAGCTGCCAGCTTCCTGTGTTCCTCAGGGGTGGAGAGAATGAATGGGTCCTAAAAGAGGAGAGAATACCACACTGCTGCCACCAGAGGGCAGCTTCACCTTGTCAGCTTCAAACATCCTTTTAGAGAGGGCTTGGCTAGGGGAGGGGTCATACCAACTTGGGGACAGTCAGTCAGAAGATAAGCCAGCCCACCCATGATGAACACTGAGAGCAATCTGTGCCTTGGGGGGATATCAGGAGAGACTACAGTGCTTTCCTCTTCCATGAATGCATTAGGACCCTCCCTCTTACTTCCAGGCATCTGCCAGGGGAGGCTACAAACACCCACCCATGGCTCAACAGCGAGGATATGAAAAAGCCTCAGAGGAAGGGGAGAGCCCACGCAGACAGACGTGCCTCAGCCAACATGTGTCTAATCACGGCAATTAGGGAAAGCTAACAAGAAACAAGGTTTTACCTTCAGCAGCTTCTGTAAGGCAAAGGACCAGCATGCAGCATGCAAAGGAAAACAGCATGTTAGCAAACAGTCATCGACGGAGCCTGCCAGGCCCACGGGAAGGGACTGCGGAGGGTGGGGGCCTGTGCAGACGAGTGGGCAGGAAAACACAACCCCGTTCAGACTCAGGAACACACATACAAGCTCACTCACAGTCTCAAAGGAGTGTGTTTGTGAGTGTAATCCCACTTTTATACACACACACACACACACACAGAAAGACCTCCAAAGACATTCTAACACACACACACACACACACACACACGTACCCATACACACCCTGGAAAACACTGGAATCTCTGCAGAGGTTGCAGACCCTGCTCAGTAAGGCCCTTGTGCTGACACGCCCAGAGCTCTCCCCCACCTTGCAGTCAGCACTGGGCAGGGTTACAGGAAACCTGGGCTCGTGGCCTCCTCAAATGCAAGAACTTCCTTAAGACGCAGCCAGACGTCCACCCACCTACAATCTGGAGAACTTCTTTCACTCAGAGCCCGCTTCCTTTTTGGTGGGGACGCCACTTGCTGGGATGGTGAGGAGCCTAATGTGCCCGCCCACCTACCAACCACTGCTTCCTCGCCCCTGCTGAGTGGCCCGGCACCTTCACATCCCGCAGGAAGATGGAGCCCAAGCCCTGGGTGCTGTTCAGAGGCAGCACCCTTGTCCCCAAACTAGAGGAGAAATTGGTGCTTAGAGCAACCGCCCGTCAGTGTAATCCCAGAGGAAGGCAGCAGAGCTCTTCCAGGCCAGACCGGCCAGGGGTGTCCAACTTTTGGCATCTCTGGGCCACACTGGAAGAAGAGTTGTCTTGGGCCATACATTTAAATGCACCAGCATTAATAGAAACAAACAAAATCTCCTAATGTGTTAAGTAGATTTATGATTTTGTGTTGGGCCGAATTCATAGCTATCCTGGGTCGCTTGTGGCCCAGAGGCCACGGGTTGGACACCCCTGCTTCCATTCACAAGCCCCCAAGCACAAGCGCTGAAGCTGCAGTCCATCTGTTGCCATGGTGCCTGCTGCCCCCTAGTGGCCTTCACCCTGACATGCAAGAGAAAGAGACACCTGCTGCCAAACCAGTGGAGAGAAGGGTAGACTCAGAGAAAACTGGCCTTAGGAAGCCCCAGGAAGCAAGCCCACCCTACCTCACCCAAGCCCATGGGGGGCATCGTGAAAGGTTCCAGGATCTGGATGCAAAACAGATAGAAGCAGCTATATGGGGGACTCCAAGAAGCCCCACAGCCAGCAAGTGCCCTCTCCACCTTCAACCACAGAGTTTCCCCCAGGCCAGGCCCCTCCATTACGACAGACAAGCCCAGCGCCCAAGGAGAGCCCAGGGCAAGCACCAAGACATGGCCAGAGGACCCCTACACCCTGGGGAGGGGCCAAGGTCAGTTACCCGATGGCTCCTCGGGGGCCTCTGTCAGGAAGGGAACAAGAGGAGAGTTATTCCAGGGGGCCGGTCTGGGTCTGTGTTGGGGCCCTTCTCTTTCCCCTCAGCCTCCCAGCGCCCACCCCCTGCTTTCACAGTGCTCCTGGGCACTGCCACCAAAATTCAGGCCTCAGGCCATCGCTGCCAAGAGAGGCTTCTCTGGGTGTGGGGAGCCTTCTGCTCTGATGCGGGGGGCTGGGAAGAGGCACAGTGAAAGGTGGGGTCTCATAACCAGCGATCTGTGCTGGGCTAGGACAAACTGGGAGTGGGACGGTCCTCAAAAAGTCTCCTGGGTGACAAGCCAGGCTTTGGGGCCCCACTGCAGGTTACCTTTGGTGGCTCCTGCAGCCCCCAGGTGGTAGATGGCAGCCAGGATGAGCCAGCAGGCTTTCTGCTCATCGGGGGAGATGCCCAGCACCTTCATGGCCGTCTGTAGCTTACTGAACTGCTGAGCCGCCTTTTGCTTCTCCTCAGGCTGCAGGGACAGACGGGCATGCCGGCACCGGATCTCAGAGGGGCTGTCCCCCCAACCCCACCGCCAGCATACCCCCATGCTGCTGGTCCCTCGGGCAGGGCAAGGCTGGGGGAGCGCCGCCCAGCTGGAACTGGCCTTCTGCCATTCCCACGGGGCACTCCAGGCCATCGGAGGCTTCTTTTACTCCCAAGGCCCAGGGCTGTCAACCCAGTCCCCACAGGCCCCTCACCTTGGCCAGCGGCACAATCCCAAACACATTGTTCTCTGCCAAGTGGTTCAAGTGGAGCTCTGTCCTAGGGGTGCAAGTGAGGCGTCAGCACGGAGCTTGGTCCCCATGCCAAGGCCACCCGCCTACCAGGGCGACGACGGACAAACAGCTTCCAGACTCTGAAGTCTGCCTGCCCATCATGCCCTGCTGCCAGGCCGGAGGCTACTGGCTTTCTTAATTGGTCTGGATGTCAGGGCAGAGCATGGCCTCCCCAGGACAGGTCACCAGAGACGTACGTCCTGGTGAGAGTGTCCAGTCAGATCCCTGGAAGGGAGCAGGAGACCTGCCTGGACAGGGTGAGTCCAGCCAGGACAGAGACTGTGCCCTCGGCTGCAAAAAGAGCTGAAGAGAATCAGGCCCTAGGGCTGCTCGCTCCAAAGGTCTAAAGGGAAGAGCCTGGCAGAGGAGCCAACCTGGGGGCACGGAGGGCCAGCCTAGAGGGAGGGCCCTGAGAGGGGTTTGGCTTCTGGCCCCAGTGCGGACCAGTTCAGCCCCACACTAGCTGTGTGTCTGCAGGCCAGTCCCTGGCCATCTGCATCTCAGCGTGCTTTCCTCTCTAGACCTGGCTCCACAGGCAGCAGGGGTCCCAGCTAGGAATTGTGCCCCTCACACATAACCAGACCCCTGTGTGCAGAGCTTAGGGCCTCTCATCTCTCCACCCTCAGGGCCTAGCTGAGAATCTAATGTGCAGCAGGCACGCAATAAGCAAATGGTACGGGATGCAATTGAGTGGCAAGGGCCAGTGGAACTTTCCTCGGGTTGGGGTCCAAAGCACCCTCCCAATTCCCTCTGCTCCGTCTCACCTGAGGGTGCCATCCCCGCAGGCCAGCAGGTAGTAGAAGACATTGAATGTGGCCTCATTGGCCGGGCGTCGAGCCACGCGCAGCTTTTCCAGAAGCATCGTCTGTGGCACAACAGGAAGGGAATGGGCAGAGGAGGGCAGTGCCAGGAAGAGCCTCCCCGACACCAGAACCGGCCCGTGGGAACAGGAAGCTGCTTGTTTCTCCCCAGGTGCTCGACCAGAGGCTGGATCACCTCTGGGGCAAGCCCAGAGCCAGGAGGAGGAAGAGGACAGGCCCAGTTGGTGGAGGACGCTGCCACCCTGCCTAGTCCCAAGGCACAGCCTTCGTGGGCAGGTGGACACTTCGTGGTGAGGGATTCCTCTCAGCCAGGATGGGAGTCAGCCTGGGCTGGGCCTTACGATGCCAACGAGCCAGCCTCCTCCAGGTGAAATCTGCCCGAGAAAAGCCCCCAGGCATGGGGCCGGGGCTTGGGAAGTTGAGCCGTGCCCACCCAGGGCGGGAGGCACGGGGAACAGCCCCACCAGTGCCAGGGCCCGTTCTGTTGGGGCAGAATCCCGGGGAAATGAGGCACAGGAGAGAGCCTGATTTCTATGGCATGAAACCAGGTGACAGTCTCCTACCTCCCAGAGTGTCCCCTCACCTGAATGGAGGCCGAGGCCACCTGGCCAGCTTGGTCAAAGTCCAGGGAGAGGATCTGGGAGAAGCGGGTGGCATTGCCGTTCATGATGGTGGGGCTGTTCCCAAAGGCTTCCAGGAGGGTGTACAGAGCCTGCCACTTCTCCACTGCAGAAGACAGGCCCCGGGGCCATCAGGAAGACCGGGCGCATGGGGCGGCCAGGGAGAGACAGCCTGTACCCGGGGGGCCTCCATCCCCACCCTCTCTCCCAAGCCCCTTCTCAGTCTCAGCTGTCCCTGCCTCACCAGAAAAAACCTTGTTCCCACTGGTGCCTGTGATGGTGGCCAGGTACTGCACCAGATGCTGGCAGCTGGTGGTCTTGCCACTGCCACTGCTGCCCAGGAGGATGATGGACTGGTCTTGGCGGCTCATCAGCATTGCCCTGTACGCGGTCTGGGCCACGGCATAGATGTGGGGTGCCATGTCCTCCCGCCGACACCCCTTGAACATGTGCATCACCTTGGGTGGGAGAAAGGAGGGGAGGGTGGATGGGCTCTCAGCTGGTCGCACTCAGACACCCCTCGCCCCAAGGTCCACATCCTTCTGGGCCTTTCACTCCAGGGCAGCAGGGGGATTCAGAGGCCAAGGCCATCCAGGAAATGCAGATGAGAGCTGTTTCTGGCCTCTGATGGGGGTTGGGGAGGGGCTTTCTGTCCTCACTCCTTGAAATGACTCCTCTTCCCAAGGTCAACTGTGAGCTTGGACAGGAGGCCGTGGGGTGCCAAGGGAAAGGGGCAGAGCCGGGAAAGGTGGGGTGGGCAGCGGGCGGCTGGGTCCATGAGGCAACACGCCTGCTCAGAAGGCCTCGTACCTTCTCGGAGTACACAGCAGGGGCCCCACGGGGGCTGAGGACGAGCAGGCTGGGGCCAGCGTACGTGTGCAGCAGGCTAGCGCCATAGCGCTGGCGCAGCGTGTGCAGGACGCTGGACTCGTTGAGGTACACCAGGGAGGCCAGGTCTTCCAGGCGGTCGCAGGAGGGGGCGTTAGCCTGTGCGACAGGACAGGCAGGAGGGCACTGAAGGAGCAGGACCTGTCTGCGCCGGCAGCGGGCAGGCCTGCTCTGTCCAACCCCCCCCTGCCCCCCCGCCCCCCCCCCGTGCCCTCCTGCAGCCTCCTGCCAACCTTCTCCACGTCATCCTCATCCACATCCAGGACGGCTCCATCGTGGTCCAGCTTCACGCGCACCTTCCCCTCGGGCAGGCTGAGCTCCTGGGACTTGAGCTGACTGGCTGCAGAGTAGGGCGGGCAGTCAGACAGGGGCCTGGGGAGGCTTTCCTACCCTCTTCGGCCCTTTATGGCCCTGCCTCCTCCTCACTCACCACCCGATTCTCACCAGACGCCGAAGGAACCCCAGCCCTGAAACCCAAGAGGCCCAGGTGCGCCTCCCCAGACTCACCCAGGGAGAAGCCATCTTTATGGACCAGCCACACCTTCTCCGTCTCGTGCCAGGCCTCCTCAGCTGCAATCTGCTCTTCGGTCTTCACCTGCCAGAGGGAGGGGAAGAGTCAGCAGTCAGGCCCTGCTCTGGAAAACAGAGGCAGGGACAACAGGAGGGAGGAGATACTTGAGGGGAAGGGCTTCCAGATGAGCCACTGCACGAGGGGGACAATTGGGGAGTGGACACAGGACAGGGACCTCAGAGGTGTCAGAGGAAAAAGGTGGGGAAGCCAGGAGGGGGTGGTGGTCCTGAGGAGCCCTGAGGACAAGGACACAGAGCCAGTGACCACGCCAACCTTGAGGGTGGAGCAGGACTGTGGCACAGGAGAGAGCGGACCCCGGGAAAGTGGGTCGGCAGGTTCTGCCTTCAGCTGCCCTTTCCCCCGCCGCCCTGCGAAGCCTGTGGGACCGGTGCCCTAAGCCCACACCCCTCACCCTGCGCCACAGCCACCGTGACCTTTCAGACCCAGCTTCTCCCTCATCCTGACAGGCCTTCCTTCACCGAGCCAGGAAAGGGCATTGTCTCAAGACGTGAGGAGAGAGTGTCTACCGAGACTCTGCAGTGCAAGGTGGGAAGTGGGGCCCGAGTCCTCGTGTGGGCCAGGCCTTGCTCTCCAGAGGATGCTCCACGGGGCGGGGGCGGGGCCCAGACAGCCGCATGTGCAGCCTCCTCAGAAGGCGGCGGGCACACAGACCCGCCGGGATGTGCCAAGGCCACACAAGGGCACGCCCAGAGATATGGAGGTGGGGGAGAGGGGCAGCACTGCTCTACCAAACACAGGAAGAGACTGCATGCCACGTGGGTGGGCACCAGGGTGGGCACAGAGGGCCGGGGACCCCGGGAGGCCCCATGTGGTTGCCCATCAGAAAAGCATTCGCAGACGCTGCCAGGGTAAGGGGCCGGCAGTCTGAGGGAAGAAATAGTGTGGGGGGAGGGGGGGTTGGTGAGCAGACAGGAGACAGGCCCCTCAGGCTCCTTTTGCTGCGTGTGGGCAGAAGGGCAGCAGGTTGCGCAGTGGCCCTGCTGGGGGGATGGCCCCACCCAGGACATGGAGCAGCCATGGGGCTGGTCCTTTCCCCCCCACTGTCTAAAGACCCCCGCTGTGAGGCACCAGGAGTCTCTACAGTCCCCCATCCTCACGAGGCCTGGGGCCTGGGCCCTGGTGAGGGATTGAGAAGGACAAGGACACATAGTAAGAGGGAGCATTTTCTTTGCCACATTTCTCAGAGCTGAACGGAAGAGCTCCGGGTTCCACTGGCAGGGTGGGTTCCGGCCCCAGGGACCTCCCCCCCTCCCCCGCCGACTGCCCTTCCCGGCCACTGAGTGGGAAGGCTGGGCCACACCGGAGGCCCCAGGCCCTGGCACTCACAGCCAGAGACGTTCCCCTTCAGTTAGGAGGGTCACTACGGGGTGTCACTATTTTAAATTGTTAAAGGAAGATGTTTTAAAAAAGGCTAGTTCTTTATATTTGAAGAAATGTAACTTTTATAGAACAAAACTATATATGTGCGTGTGTGTGTGTGTGTGTGTTTAAATCATGTGAGGCAGGTGAAACCTTTGTCTTGAATGGGTGGGTACATTCTGTGGGTCAGGTGTTTGACTGACGTACAAGGTGACATCAAAGGGTCACGGCCTGTCACCAACTCCTTTAGAGCTAATCTGGAGGCGCGTTTCAGCAGTGGCCAGCAGGTGGAGATAAGAGAACGCCACGTCTTCAGGCTGGTGGGGCGGGGCGGCTGGGAGGGGGGTGGTGCCAGGGATTCAGCCTGTTCAGCTTTCTCTATCCAGAGTGAGCAGAATGGAAACACCCAGAGACCAAAACTCTGGCCAGGCCCTTGGGCTCCAGTGGCTGAGAACCATGCACCACAGAGGCCACACCTGGGTGGTGACACTTAGTCTAGACACTCCTCAAGGGCCTGACACAGAGTGCCCACCTCAAACTCCTAGCACTGCCTCCCGGGGGGTCCCGCCAGACAACAGGTGGAGACCGGAAGGGGAGAGAGGCCTTACACTCCAGCACGAGGCCCGAGCACAGACGCCAGCCCAAGTACAGGCCAGGGGCGGCAGGTGGTCACCGGAGGGCTCCTGAGGGGGGCAGGAACACCCTACCTGGCTGTGGGCAGGAGACGCGGCCTCAGGGTCCAGCTACCAGCAGAAAGCAAAGGAGAGAGAAGAAGAGGGGTGAAGGCAAGCAGACCATCGGCGCGCCCCCTTCCGCAAGCACCCAGGCACACGTGGGCGGGCACTCTCAGGCTGCCCGAGATGCATGGTGTAGGTGGGAGTCCCTTAGCACCAGGAGGGGGGCTGCCAGCCTGGGCGGGTGAACTGAGCCCATCCAAGAAGAGACCCAGCCTGGAGAAGACAATCGTCACCATCGGACTTCTCAGAGGTGACGCTCTGGTAAGTCATTCCCGCGGCCTGGGCAGGAGTGCGCCACTCAGGCCACGGTCACTCCTAGGCTGGCCACCTAGTCCATTCTGGGTTAGGCTCCTCTTCTGGGTGCCCCCAGGCCAGGCCACCTCCCACATCCAGGGCCTTTTCCAGCCGAGCTTCCCTGTAGCCATCAGACCCAGGACAGGGCTGTCCCTGGCCTCCAAACACACCGACCCCAGGATGCCACACCCCCTACCAAAGCTGCCTTGCAGAGATATCCTCCCCGCACCTGTCATACAGCAGGACCACCTGTACCCCCAAGTCTAGGACCCCTTCCTCAGACCCCTACAGCACCACTCCCAGGCAGCTGCACGACCCACGGTGACCCATCCGGGTCCACGTGCCAACTGCCCAAGAGTTAAGGCACCTTGACCTCTCTGCCTCTGTCTGGTCACTTAAAGGACCTTCTGGAGAGGAAAGGGAGTCAGCCAGGCCTTGGACCTTGCCCGTTAGAAGCGGACAAAGCGTTAACAGGCCCACCTGGGTCTAGAGAGCCAGGGCATCGAAAAAGGGGAGCCAGCTCCCTGCCTCCACACCCACCAGCCCCGGGCACTGAGACATGTCCCCCAGCGCCCTTCTCTCCGTTCTTGAAGGGGGAGACCGTGGTGAGGGCCCCGGGATGCCACAGAGCCTCCTCCACAGGCAGGTGCTCCTGCACACACAGACACGCTCAGTCTGGGCGCCAGCCTCAGGGGAGGGGCGCGCCAGGGACGGGGGAAGTGCACACGACAGGTGGCATTACAGAAGCTGTGAAGATCCTCTCAAGCCGCTGGCGGGCCTCCTCTGCGGGGCTCAGCCGGACCTCAGGGGCAGCTCCTGTCTAGAGGTTAAACCACTATTAGTCCTGGCCTGGGAAGTGGTGGGGACACAGCATGCCAAGCTTCTAGCCCAGGAAGCCGCTAGGACCCAGTGGGTAAGTGTGAGGTAGGGTCAGGAAGGCCAGCCAGGCACAATGTGAGTTTTTAAACCATCAGATAAGAAAAAAAAAGCACCTGAGAGTTCTGAGTTTCTTCTCACCATGTTCACCACTTCAGCAACAGGATGGCCCTACTCCTCCACACACCCTCGGGCCCCTGCCGTCAGCCCAGCGGACCCCTGGCTGAACTCCAAGCAGAGCTCTTCTCAGCCCCCAACCCACCCTAGTGAGAGGTGCAAGGACAGGGAGCCAGAGGGAGGACAGCTGGCCCTGGGCGTGTGATGCTCTCGGCTCCATAGAGGTCTTCTCAGGGACTGATGGTGTGCCTCCTGCCCTGCCCATCAAGCCAGAATGCCCTGGCGAGTTCCTGTGCACCAGAAGGTCATGTCCCTGATCCAGAGTGAGCCAGGAGGGGTGGGAAGAGCTGCAGCCTGCTCTACTCTGAGTTCTTCAAAACCCAAGAAGAATGGAATGGGAGCAAGACAGGCTCTGGGGCCTTCGGAATCCCAGGGGCTGGACACAGGACAGGCCTTTAGGCTGTGCCCTGCCCCTCATCCCGCCCCTCTCCTTCCAGCCGGAAGGAGCGAAAGGAGCGTGCAAATTACAGAGAAGCAGCGATGAAACTTGATACCCCTCCTCACCACAAACACAGACCCAGGCGGCCTGAGAAGGGTTTACCCAACGGGAAAGCTTAAAGAGAGCTGTCCCCAACCCAAGGACTGGACAAGCAGGCAGCACCTTCCAAGGGAAAGGGCTGGACCGATCCTCCTTGTTCCTTCTCTCTGCCTCCCAGCCTCCTGTCTTGCCCAGGGGGCACTCGGTGGACAGACAGGGCTCCAGACCCAAGGGGGCCACCGTGCCCACGAGCCTCCAGGCACAGGGCTCCCCTTGAGTGCTGCCGCCAGAGGGGCTGCTGGCCAGGCCTGGAGGCAGTGGTGGCCACTATGAAGTTAATAACTGCTGTGGTGAGCCTCCCGGTCAGGTCAGGACTGCCCTCTATCGGGGAGCACCCGCCATGCCAGGGCCTGGGCTGAGGATGTTCCTTACCTGAATCGTTTCTAACATTCACAGCAACCCTCCAAAGCAATTCCAAAATCCAAAAGTCCCCCCACACAAAAGATTCTTCTTAACTATTTTGGTGGCAATACCCAATTCTTTGTATTCTATCCCTCTGCAACATAAACATCCATAGGTTTCGCTGTGGAAATATTAATGCATTTGGTTATGGGTTGCTGCTGATTATGTACACCATATGATATTCTAAAATGTAAAAATTACTAATTCCAAAACACCTGTGGCCCCAAGGGCTTCAGAGGAGGAACTGAGGACCTGCGTTGCCCCCACCCAACAGATGAGGCTCAGAGCTGGGACCCTGCCCGGACCTGGCAGGCAGGCCGCCTGACTCCGGAAGTTCTGTCTCCCTACCCTGGCACTGATCTGCTAAGACCCTAGATCTTGATTTGGGGTCTGGAGCCTCACACTGACCCCGTGTAGTTGAGGACCAGGCCCCGACTCCCCCGGGACAGCAGCATGCTGGTTAGCAGGGCCCATCGCAGAGCTCAGGCCACCACAGGCTTTGGCATTCGGACCGGGAAAGCCATGCGGCCCCGCCGTGAGCAATGGCCGGGCCTAGCCTCTCAGTCATGCGGGGCTGGTGCAGGGGCCTTAGGGAAGCCGGTTGTGAGGGTGCCTGCCCTCAAGCAAGGGTGGCGAGGGGCATGGGAGATTAGTGACACGCTCGGGTACCTCCTGCGGCACGTCAGGGGCTGGTGACTTGGGCTGCTGCAATCCAGCGAGGTTCGACTTCGGGCTAGCGGAGCCTGGGTCGGCCAGCACTTCTGGCGGGGCTGGGGAACACTGCTTCTCTGGGGTTCCAGGCTTGGCTGGTGAGCCTGGCTTGGCTGGGGAGTCCGCCGCCTCTGGGGAGCCTGGTTTCCCTGAGGAGCCTGGCTCCTGGCTGGAGGGCTTCTCCCCCTTCCCAGGAGCCTGCCTGCTGCGGGGCTTGTGGTCCTTGCTCCTGCCCCGAGACATCAGGCTCCGCAGGCCCACGGACAGCTCATCCTTGGCCGTCTCCTTCTTGGCTTCGGGCTTAGGTAGAGCAGGGGGAGGTGGTGGAGGTGGTGGCTTGGGACCCGGAGCTGCCTTTTCCACCTTCTTGCCTCGAGCTGGGTGCTCAGGGGATTTGACCCCTCTGCCCGGAGGTTCCCTGGCACTCCCAGGCTCCTCGCCAGGCAGCACCTTGCTCACCACCTTCCTCACTGCATTCGCCACCTTTTTCCGGGACAGGCCCGGGGCCTCCTCACTTGGGCCTTCTGCAGAGGGAGCGCCCAGGCCATTCATGGCAGGCGTGGGTGCAGGGCTCTTGGTTCTCTCGGGAGTCTCTGTGGGTACCGGGCCGGTGGGAGGCTGCGGACTCTTAGATGGGCCACTGCCGTCCTTTGCGCTGCCCTCTAGCTACAGTCACACAGATACAGGCAGACATTAGCATCAGCCCCTGTGTCCCGCCCACCCTGTGCAGAGGAAGTGAGAGGTGTGGCCTCAACGCCCCGCCCAGGAATGGACCCTCCATTCACGTACCGAATAACGAATGAGGCAGAGCTCCAAGAGGCTCTCTATCACCCAGACAGGACAACTGCATCTAGGTGTCCCTCTCCCATGAAACACAAGCAGGTGCTGCTGTCACCTGCCATCTATTCCCAGGCTTAGCATGGAGCCCTGAGATGCTGGCACAGAGTGCCCAGAGGCTCACAAGGCGCCCATTACTGGCTTTCTGTCAGGGCAGCAACCGAGCCTCAGTCCAGGTGAGCCCACGCCCTCACAGCCCAAACACACCAGAGGCGAAGCACGGAGAGGTCAAATGACCAATTCCTAGGCCTCACTCCGGGCCTTCCTGCCTTTGTGGTCCCTCCATCACCCTGTCTGCTGGGCAGTCAGACCCAGAGTCTGCTCCTCCTGACAAAAACAGTGGTCAGGGAGCAACTCCTGGCCCCCCAACATGCCAGGCCTCCTCCCTTCCCGCTCCTCTGGTAAGAGGCCACTGTCCCCTCTCCACCCACATTCTCCAGGGCTACAGAAACCCGGTGCTAGCCCCGGAAGCTTCCAGCTCAGCCTGCTCCTGTCAGTCCCTCAGCAGTTTTCCTCCTGCAAACCCCTCAAGGGCTGGAGGCCGCCTGGCTCCCACAGTGTGTGTGTGGAATATGGGAGGAAGAGAAGGCAGCTGTGGCCCACAAAGGGTTAAGCACTGAAGCTACCACAGCTCCACTCTGCCCTAGAGCTGGGGCCCTGCCTCAGGCAGCCTCTCAGCCTCTGGGCACCCAGGAGCTGAATGGGGTACCTGCACACTCCCCGTGGTGCACCTACCCTTCCCCACTGGTGGGAACTGTCTGTGGACCCAAGAGCGTGCCGCTGGGAAGGCCAGGCTGGCTAGAGGCAGGGCAGAGCTTCCTGCAATGCTAGCCGCATTGCCTGGGGGAGCAACCTAGGGGCTCCGTGCTGGTCAGGCAAAGAGCTGCCACTAATGAGCTGTGCTTGAGCCCTTGTTCCTCAAAACAATGACCTTGGTTCTAGGGTACACTTGGGCTCTGGGCTCTGGGAGGGGCCGGCTGCCATCTCTGCTTGGATGTAGGAAGATGCTCATGAAGTGGCCAGTATGTGGAGAGGTTGCCCCACATCCTGAGCGGAGCTGAGCCAAATGGCCTCAGCCCAGGCCTCAGCTGCATCGTGGCCCTGCTGCAGGGGAGGGGAGGGGAGGGCTTGAAGGTACTCATCCTCAACCTCTTGG
Organism: Phyllostomus discolor; assembly: GCF_004126475.2. Taxonomy (NCBI): domain Eukaryota; kingdom Metazoa; phylum Chordata; class Mammalia; order Chiroptera; family Phyllostomidae; genus Phyllostomus; species Phyllostomus discolor. The sequence goes on along the minus strand of NC_040910.2, from coordinate 78,864,446 downwards.
ACCAAGAGTGCTCTGCGGCCTGCCAGGGCACTGCAGAGCTGGCTGGTGGCCCTAGCTGCTGGGTCCTACTCCCCCACTTTCTGGTGTTCCTCCTGTCCCCTCCAACTGCAGACGATGATGACAATGATGATGAAAACAACTGCTACCCATCATACAGTGCTGATTATATGCTAGGCAGTCTTCTAAGCACCTTACATGGAATTTTCACAAAAAACCTGGCATACTCCAAGACCCCTGCTGCCCATGTCTCGAACATGTCCCTCTGCAATCACAGGCTGCCTTGCAGGGTTGTTTACAGATCAGGCAGAAGCCACAATATCTGGCTAATTGAGTCTCAGTCCAAGGAAGTGGGGGAGCTGGGCAGGCACCGTCTGCGGCGATGAAGCATAGATCTGTTCTGCAGCCCGGCGCTGCTCCAGAGCCCTGGGCACTGCTGCCCCCTGCGCTGACGGCAGCCCTCTCCCAACTACACACCCCTAGGCCTACCTCTTCTGGAACGGTCTCTCTTCTCTTGCCTTAAAAGAGTCCTTTGTTCAGGGTCTCTATCTGAGGGCAGAACGACTGGGGTAGGGGCCGGGTAGGGGCTGGCTCAGGGCACCAGGCAGCTGGGGCCTGCCTCCAGGTCACCCGCACCAAGCAGCTGATGGGGTCTTGGGGAGAGACAGCAGCAGCTGCAGCAGCTCCCTGCCCTTGTCTGGTGCCACCCAGTGCAGGACGAGGAGTCCCAGCAGCTGCTCATCTGGTGCTCCCGACCTAAGGGTTTGCCCACCTAAGGCCTCTCCAGCCCCAGAGGTTCAGGAAAGCAGAACTAAAGGCAGGGACTGACTGGGTGTGGGGGAGGGTCTCCAAAGTGCCTCAGCATTCCCTTCTGCTTCACCTGCCCCAGGTTAGCATCGTGCAGGCGGCGCGTTCGGCCCCTCCTGGTATTCCTTCCGGGCACCCACACAGAAGGGGCACCGTGCCACGCCTGCCTGCTGTGCGCAGCGGCCTCCCAGGCTAGGCTATGGCGGGCACACGCTCACACAGGGGGCTTGGAGAAAGCACTTACAGCCCCTTCCTCCTTGCCAGGAGGGCCAGGCTTCAGCAGAGTTTTGTCCTCCTCTTTCACCTGAGGGAGCAGACAGAGCAGTCACTGGAAGGTCAGGGCTGGGGGCCCAGCAAGAGAAGCACAGAAGGTAAGCATCCCACGGCCTGGGAAACTGGGGCTACAGACCTGGGCAGCAGATATACTGGGGTCAAAACTGTCCTGTGACAACATCAGGAATGAAGAGTCTCCATGGGGGCCAAAGCCAAGGGCCTCTGCCCTCAGAGACCAGCCACGTGGCCCACTGGGGTGGTCTAACGAGGTCTGCCCATGAAAGCAGGATCCTGGCCTTGGAGGCAGGGTGGATAGAGAGATGCAGCTTATTCAACTCAGGCTGAACTACCAGAGTCATTCCAGCTCAGATGAGAAGGGGTCTGGACAGGGGCCCCCTGACCTAGTGGCTGAGGAGGGTGAATTGCCCCGTGTGGGGGCCTGCAGGGGCCTGCAGAGCTCAGTGTAGGCGAATGGGCGGCTCCACCGGGCTGGCTCTGGCTTCCTTCTGGGCTCCACACGGTTTCCCGCAGCACAGAGCCCGAGGCCTTCTCAACCAGATGGCTGGGCTCTGGCTGGAGGCAGAGAGCGGGGCAGAGGCAGGGTTTCAGGAGGCCAGATATCTCCCCAACCTCAGACCCACAAACTGCCAACCATGCAGCTGAGGGGGGGAACCCTAAGGCTGGGGGTGGGGGGCGGAGGCAGGACAGACGCCTGAGCTCTGGCTGCTCTGACCAGGGATTTGTGCTCAGTCCACGGGCTGGCTGGCCCAAGTCAGAAGGGAGAAGCAGAGTCAGGGGCCAGCGGCAGATGCCATAACGATCCGGGAAAAAGGACAGACAATATGGACGCTCTGGAGGTTCTTTCCGTTCAGAGGCTGGCCCAGAACACACCCAGAGCGGCCAGGCCTCCAGGCTGGGGGGGACCTGCTCCCCTGTGCCTCACTTACATCTCTCCTTCCACAAGCTCAGCAGTCCTAGTGGATTTCATTTCTCTTCTTTACTCACTTTGGACTATATAGAAAGACGGGTCTGTTACCAGCCTGACCCCACCCCGCACCTCAGCATGCCTTTCTTTCCCAGCACAATGTGGTAAGAGGAGTCCTTGATTCCTAACGGAAAAGATCCTCAGAAACTCTTCCAGGGTCCTGTTAATTATCCACCCGGGGAGGACTCTCTGTTTGTAACCAGCTTCCAGGCTAATTTTGAACTCTAATTAGCAGTGCCTGGGGCACTGACCAGCATGATGGCCAAGGTACTTTTAAAGCTGCATCTTGCCCACAGAACTCTTTTCAATGGGCTCAAGCTTCAAAGTTAGTCCGCGCTGCCAGAGACAGTAATTCTTCGTCAGCATGGACTCTACTACTTTGGAAACTGGGATTGGAGCAGAGAAAGGGAAGCAAGGGGCTGGTGAAGAGGGAATGAAGAGGAGTAGCAGAATCTAGGTCTACGCCTGCTGCCAACCCCCCCACCCCCGAGATGCCCATCCCTCACCCCATCCCCACCCCCAGAGACCACACCGTGCACTGGTTCTAGTTTGCAGGTTAGAGGAGGGGCACACAGGTTAGAGGGGGGACAAGTGCTCACGAACCACCCAGGCACAGTGATTACTGCTCGCAGTGCTGTTAGCTCAGGCACAGGCATGACCCCGATTCCAAGTCCACTCCGCATCCTTCACCAGCTCCTCCCTCCAATGGCTTGAGCTTGGGACCCCAAGCATCTTACCCAAGTGGCAAGGGGCTGGGGAACCAATGGCTGTCCCCCCAAATGTTTGAGACACTAGGCTCAGCTCTGAGCTCAGCTCCGGATTTAGCCTGAGGCTGACTCACTGCTCCCCTCCCCCACCCACAGGGCTCTGTTGCAGGTCATTGCCCAGCTGGGGACTGTGCACAGCACAAAGGCATGCCCGGGTCTGCAGCCTGAATCACCCTCTGGACCTGGGCAGCCAGAAAGCCTGGCTCCCTTTCCTCCTGCCCTCCACAACCCCCAGACTGGGGGAGACTCAGTTCCCAGGCCTCAGAGCCAAATGCATTGCCAGCGGCCCCTCCACAGCGGCCCACATTCCCGGGGTGAGTCGGAGCAGCAGGGGCATGGGGAAGTGTGGAGGGGTTAACTTGGAGGGGCACCAGTGGGACAAACAGCAGCTCAGCTTTCTAGGTGGAGCTCAGGGAGGAGCATGACTCAGCGCAGGGGCCCAGACAGACAGAAGAGTCCACTGGCCCCCTGGTTAGTCTTCCCCAACCCCCAATATGCACGCATGCCCCAGTCCCGCTCCGGTCTCCAAAGCCCTCTCTCACAAGCTGGTCTCCTGCCTGCACACACCATGCCAAGCACATCGGAAAAGCATAAAGGTTTTGAAATCCAACTTTCCTTTTGCTCCCAGAAGGCAAATCTTGATGAAAAGGCCATGGTGCCGAAAGTAGCCTGCGCCCTGGGTCAAAGGAGAAACGGGTGGGCAGGGTCTCTCAGGGACTCGGAGTCTTCCCAAAGGCCAGGGTCCACCAGGACAGACACTGTGGGCAACAGGGCGAGAAGGGGGTGGAGCGGAGGGGGAAGGATTATAAAGCTCAAAAGGCCAGAGACGGGTATGTATGCAGTGTTAGAGGAACGAGGAGGCAAAGTGGGATACAGAACGCAGGACCTGCCGTTCCTGGATGCTGTGTGCCCTTAAATAAGCCATTCCTCTCGGAGCCTCTCTGTGGAAGCAGGGCGAGGACTAGTGTAGATAATGGCTAGGGTCCTTTCTAGGTTTAGCACCCTAGGGGCCTGCATGGGGAGAGGCACTCGAGCCCTTAATTTGGTGAACCCAAGTTGCGGGCCTGTGACTTGGGAGGGGCTTAAGGAAGCTGTTCTAGGACTCGGGCAACTTTGCCTTTCACCTGCCACACACCACTACCTGCCAGGCGCAAGGGGCCTGGGGAACTTAAAGCCACCCCATCCATGGGTTGGAAAACCGGGGCTGGTCCACTTGAAAGTCAACAGGCAGAATCTGCCTGCGCCGTAGGAGAGCCTTCATCCAAAGAAACCACTAAATTCGGTGAGGCTTAAGAACTGGTTCATTCTTACTATTGCTTGTAATGAATTAACAGTGAAAACTAAAGAATTTTTTGTTTTCAGCGAGTTGCTTTTACTTGGCTTTGTTGACTTTTCTATTTTATTCTCCTGTTCCTGTGCTAGAGACTTTAAGTTTGTTTAATCAGTTTGTTCTTTGACCTCTTGCTCTGGTTTTCCTCCAGGTCCGGGAGGAGCCCTCCGCCCCAGGATGGAAGGACACCGCCATTCACACCGGGGCCTAGTCCTTTGCCTCAGCTGTTCCTTATGGACTTCACTCTGAACACAAACGTGGGGTTCTTCTCAAAGGAGGTTCTGTCTGGGGCTTTTGGGCCGGACTGCCTGGGTATTTCTTTCTTCCTTATTGCTGGATTTTAACTAAGATTTGCTCAGGATCAAGAATAACCTGTCTTTATCCAATACAGAACAGGTAAGGAGCTCGGCCCCAAAGACAGTGGCAATGCCTCTGCTGCGGTCGCCCCCAGGGCTGGGAGCTGATGGCTCCGTGGAGCAAGGGCGCTTGGGAGCCAAGGCCTCTGGTCCTGCCCAGTTCCCTCTCTGGGGAGCTCAGCCATTCCCAGCGACATTAATTACTGAATGTGGAACACCTACAGTGAGATGGGCCCAGTACATGTATTTAACATGTGAGTATATTTTCAAATCTAAACCTTACAGCAGCCTCATGACACAGGAATTAGTATTACTCCCATTTTACTGAAGAGGAAAAGGAGAGAGGCTGAGTCACAAACCTGATAAATGGTAGAGCTGGAATTTGAACCCAAGTCACTCCGAGTGCAAAGCCCACGCTGCTCCCACAGAGGCCCACCTTTTCTGCTGTGTTGGGCAGGGTCAGAGGGGCTGAGTCATCCTTAGTAGCCGACTCTGGCTAATATTCTGCATTAGCATCAAGGGTCAGGTCTGGGTCAAGCCAAAGTATGACAGGGCGGTGTTTACTAGTGTCCAATGTGCCCAGATCAAGTTTCTGGACTTGCAGAGGGAGACCCCACCACGATCCCACCACTTGTGGAGACCCTCATCTTCTCTTGAGGGAGGGAAGAGAAAGCAACACTCACTGAATACTTACCACGAGCCGGGTGCAGCGGTGAGCACTTACACAGTCTCCATTTAATCCTCACAACAACCCACTCTCTAGGTAAGGGAATGGAGAGGCTGAGCACCGGGCGGAGGGCCCAGAGCAGGCAGGTAGGCAGCACGGGGATTTGCCACAAGGATGGAAACCTTGCGGAGCTGTTTGTGTGCCTGTAATGTCCCCTGGACTCTGACTTCCTCACGGGCGGCACGCTCCTCACCCACCCCACTGAGGGAACTTGTTGCACGACAGTGCTGCGATGGGCTTCCTAGGAACGATGGAGAATAACACTGGCACATCCCAGCTCCCAGGGACGTGGGAGAAACGGGGAGGTACAATCTCTAAACTTAGCAGCAGTAAATAGATGGTAAACTCAGTGCCATCGAGTTGAGGGGAGGCTTAGTAGCTCTTTGGGAGCAACAACAGCCTAAAATTCATCATCTCCTGGCCTGGCCATCCCATCCCATCTTCGGGAATGCATAGGCAATAAGTTGACTTAAAGAAAGGAAGAGAAAGAAAAAAAAAAAGAAAACCTCTACAAACCCATGCAAAGACTTTTAAAGACGTACTCTAAATAATAGCCCCAAATTACAAGCAACCCAAATGCCCAGGATAAGGAAGGGCTAGGTAAACTATGGCACTTGGGTACAATGTGCTGTTGTTATGTTGCCATTTACACTAGCAAAAACGGCCCTGGCTGGTGTGGCTCAGTGGTTGAGTGCCAGCCTGCTAATCAAAGGGTCACCGGTTTGATTCTCAGTCTAGGGCACATGCCTGGGTTGCTGACCAGGTGCCCAGTGGGGGGCAAGTGAGAAACAACCACACACTGATGTTTCTCTTCCTCTCTTTCCCTCTCCCTTCCCTCTCTCTTAAAAAATTTACAAAAATGTAGACAATGTAACCATATGGAAAACGTCACCTAAAATAACAATTGAAAAAAACTAGAACCTAAATAGAACAGTGATCATAATAACTTGTAAACTGTGTGAATCAGACACAATAGAGACATTTGGTATTTATTTTATGTATTGTTTACTTACTGTTTATTTCTATTGTAAAGATGACTACATAGTCAATATAGGAAATAATAGTTAAAAGCATTTGTTCTCGAAGAGGAGAAAAATCTGAGAAAGATGCTGAGGGACCCACCCCTGCTCAGCCCCGGAAGGCTTCCAAAACTCAGGGGGCTGCATCAGGCCGGTTTTATACTCTGTGTGGCCACCAAGGACCATCTGCCCTTAACTTACAACCGTCTGAGCCCTTCCCAGGAGGGACAGCAGGCACAAATACCCCCAGGAGAATCATTCCACCCACCAGATACCACTTATGCATGGAATGCCCAGCCTGGACAAACGCACGGAGGCCCACGTGCCCAAGCCTGATGTCCACACTCTGAGCTCCCAAGGGCAGCAGGTGCTGGGAGAGAGCGTGCCTAGAGGCAGAGAACTTGGCACCGCCCCCTCTGCCATCAGTCACACACACTCTGGGCCTCTCATTTTGGGAAGAAAGAGGCACAGCATCCTCCTCTCTGCCCTGTCCCATCCTGAGGTGCAGAGGTAGGTGCCAGGTGACCCTCTCCCTGCCAGTCCCAACCTAGCACCAACTTATGTAAGGACTGGGGCCGGGGGAGGAGGAAGGTGTAGGTAAGAAATAACAATAAGACGGTAATAACAGGTGCCCTGTACTGAACATGTACTAAGTGCCAGGCACTGTGCCGACCCCTTTACATACATCATCTCGTTTAACCCCCAAGACATCCCTCTGAAGTACATACGGGTATGATCCCTGCTTTACAGATGAGCAAACGGAGGCCCGGCAGTGACTTGCCCAAGGCCTCATGGCAGCAAGTGGCACATTAGGACGCACATGCAGGTTTGTCCTCCAGCAGGACCTGCCGGGGCTCACTTTAAGGGGTGGAAGCAAGCCCTGCCTCCATCTCCCAGGTTCCTGCACTGTTGCCCTTCCATGACATCACCTGCCAGAACAACATCTGGGGTAGAAAGCAGGGTTTCCAGAGATGACCTGTTCCTCCACCCATGACCCAAGTCAACTTCACCCCAAGCTGCCTGACAGAAGCGAGAGCCCTGCAGGGAGTGGCCCGAGCCACGCTGTCAGGCCGAGGACGAGAGGGAGAAGACTGGGCAGAGACACCCTGGCCCCTTTGGTCCGGCCTCCAGCCAGAGCCCGCCCCCAGGGCAGGGCAGGGCGGAACAGAAAGCAGCCCCGCGCCTGCAGCCGCTGCCCGGCAGGCCGGGAGGAAGCAGGTGCGCTGGAATGGCTTCCTGCTGCCACTGCAGTTGCAGAGGGCCCGGGTTTCCTCCTCTAACGGCCAGACCTGTGGTGGCCTCTCTTCCCTGGGGACTCTCACTGCCTCTCTGCAGGGCACTTTGCCATCGGCCTGGCCATCTTCGTGCATGGCCCCAAATCTGTGACCCGGTGCTGGTGGCCCAGAGTGGGGTGGGGTGGGGATTCAGCTAGACCAGGAAGCACCCCCCCTTTCAGGGTGAGGAGTCTCTCTGGCTCCACCCCGCCTGCCCACATACCTCCACCCTGGTGCCAGTTTTGTGGCCGGGGCAGGGCAGTCCTTGGGCAAAGAGCGACACAAACGCTCACGGCCACATCTCGGGCTCCCGGCACACCTCCGCACCAGGCCAGCCCACGCGCTCTGCCAACTGCTGACACAGCTGAAAGCCTTACCCTTGGTGGCGTGGGGGGACAGGACAGACTGGGAGGCAGCAATGTCTTTCCTCACTTGCTTTTTAAAAGGACTTACTCCTCTGGAGTAACCTCTGCTACAAAAGAGACCCACAGCCAATCCGGGCAGCCCTGAGATGCCATCTGTGTCCCAAGTGTTCGATCCGCAGAGATGGGGGAGGCAGTGCTGAGTCCACTCTCGGGACGGTGAAAGAGGAGGCCCCTGACAACTCCAAGAACCACCCCTCCCAAGCCCCTCTCCGTTGTCTACCAGAAGGAAGGGGGCGCAGGGCTATTCTGGCAACACAAAGCAGGGGACAAGACTTCCAAAGACCTGGGAGGTACTGGGGTTTTGGATTCTGGAAAAAAATAGTGTTCCGAGGAATGAAGCCTCAAGCACTAGTGGTTTGTGGGGAAGGCGTGTCACAGACTGTGGGGAAGCTGATGCAGCCCCAGGACACTGAGGTTTAGAACACGGTGCCCCGTGTGAAGCTCCCAAAGTCCTGAGTCAGCCCCAGGAGGCCTGGGCTGGGTGATTCCCTCCCCAACAAGAGGCTCAGAGAAGAGACCCAAGGCTGCCCCTCCCCTCCCTCCTCACCTCCTTCAGCCACATCTGGGGAAATATCAAATAGGCCCCTCCTTTCCTAAATGAGGAAACAGCAAGAGGAGCCTGGGACACTTCCGGGGTGGGGGTCAGAGGGACACTCACCCGCATGGCCTGGCCTGGAGCAGCCCAGAGCAAGGAGTCTCTTCTCCGATGCTGCTCTGTTAGCAGCTCAAAATAGCACTGGCTGCAGCCCCGCCCCTGTTCCCCTCCCTCTCCCCAGGCCCCTCCCGTCAAGAGCTGCCCAACCCGGGAGGGCCAGAGCCAGTCGGAGAGCAGAGCGTGAGTGGCCTGGAGGACTGCGGGTACCAGGTATGCCGCCTGGAGGAAGCCGGTGATAACAGCATGTGTGGAAGGGAAGGAGGAGGCTCTCAGAGTAAAGGCGTGGGATGGGGGACAGGCAGGCAGTGTTGGAGGATAAGGGGCAAGGGACAGGGAGAGTGGGACTTTCCTAGCGACACACACCCGAGCCTCCCGACAGCTGAGCTGATATGGCCCCTAAAAATAGCAGAGGAATTCGAGACTTGCAGCCCCCGGCCCCACAGGCCAGGATCAAGGCAAGCACATGCACGTTCCCGTACACGCACTCACGCACACACACACTCGCACACCTGGCACACGCGGACACTCAGTCACAGGACACACAAAACAGAGGCTCACCCCAGCCATCTGATTACTGCCACAGAGGCAAGACAACCTGGGACGTCCCTGCTAAAACAACACACGGCCCTCGGCGCAAGGTGCCCAGGGCAGCCGCACAGCTGTCCTGTGAAGTCCAGTGGGAGCGGAAGCCGCGCTATCGGTCTGGGGCCCACGGCTGCTGCCTCACTGAAACAAATACACCAGAGACATGCGTGGAATCGACTGCACGCTGTGCACACTTCCTTCTCCCCACACAGCCAGCGACTGCGCAGGCACAGAGGAGGGTGGGGTGAGTGGGGTGCAGAGGGTGGGCCTTGGCTTTGAAGAGAGGAAACTGGGTGTCTGGCCAATGAGCAAGGGCTGCCAGTGAGAAGCCAGGGCTCCTCATCAAGAGAAACCGTAGCCCAGCTCTCCAGTTGGCACCACGTGATGCCCAGACCTGGGCTGGGGACACCAGAGAGGCCGAAATGGGAGCTGGGAGCAGATGGGCAGGAGCCAAAAGACAGGTCTTTTGAAGCTGTCTCAGACGCTGTCAGCTCTGTGGAAGAAAGGAAACAGTCACAGCCTCCTTCTTCCTATGAAGGGAAAAAAAAAGGTTGGGGTGGGGGCGGCGCTGGGAAGGAAGCCCTAGAGTAGAGCCATCTCCCGCCAATGTCCAACCAGAATGGCTGGAGACCCCAGGCCTGTCACCCCAGCCAGGGGTCCTGTGAGCCCAGTGGGTCCTGTAAGCAGTATGTCTTTCTCTGTGGAAAGGCTGGTAGACGCTGCCGGAAAGGACCAAGGCTCAGCTCTGCCCCCTACCCACCCTTTGCTCCCAGCACAGCTACACATGGCCACTAGGACACTGGGCTCCTGTCTCTGCTTTCTAGGGAGTGGTGTGTTTTCCCAGAAAGCCGGTCTGCCCCTTCTGGGGCATGTGCTGTTATCACAGGTCTTCGCATCTCCAGTGCTTTCTTGACACAATGGTGCCAGTTCAGCTGCACAATGAAATCCCCTGTGGAACTTTAAAAATACTGATGCCTGGATTCCCCATGCCCCACCCCTGACACATTGTTTCTGATTTAATTAGTCTGGGAGGGAGGCATGGGCACTGGGATTTTTTTTAAAAGCTCTCCCTCCTTCCCGGTAATTCTTACACGCAGCCAAGGCTAAGAACCACGCAACTCCAAGGCCAACATAAGGCCTAGTGCTGAAGTGCCCTTTTGTTCAGTCAATGAGTGGGTCAGCGAATGAATGAATGAATGAATGAATGAATGACTTAGCTGTGTGACTGTGAGCAGGTGACTGTAAAATGAGGATTATGCCTCACTCTTTTACCCAGTTAGCATGACATTGGTGAAATCTCAGGGAGTGAAAGGGCTTTGGTTCTCAAAGTGTGGTCCCCAGACCTACAGCATCAGCATCACCTAGGAACTTCACAGAAATGCAAATGAGAGCCCCTCCCAGATGCACTGAATCAGAAACTCTGGAGAGGGGTCCAGCACCTGTGTTTTAGCCAGGCCTCTAGGTCAGAGGTCCCCAGCCTCCCTCCTCCCTGTCTGTGGACATGCTGGCATTGCTGCCTGAGCTCCGCCTCCTGTTTCCTCACCCGCCCCCACCGCAGTCGGAAAAACTGTCTTCCACGAAACAGGTCCCTGGTGCCAAAAAGGTTGGGCACCGCTGCCCCAGGTGATTCTGAGAATCACTGCTCTAAAGGACGTGTTCATGGCGCACCACGGCTAAGTCAGTGAGACTTCCAGGGGCTAGCTGCCCGGTCCATTCCCGGCTCTTCCGTACACTAAACTATACAACTTAACCCTGTGGTTCAACTTCCTCACCTGTAAAGTGGGGAAAGTGATAGCACCCACCACACAGGGTTGTTGTAAGGGTTAAATACGTTAGAACTTGCGAAGCTCTGAGAAGAGTATCCAGCACAATAGTTTTCAGTACGTTTTAACTATTACCTATCTGTGATCATTGGCGGGGGCGGGGAGGGGGGGAGATACACCATAAGCAAAATTTCTAGGTATCTGAAGCCTACTCCCTTGAAGGAACAAACTGCTTTCTATCTTGAGTAGTTTTCTAAATTCATTTACTATTTACAATCACAAAAACAACATTTGATAGGCTCTCTTTAGTAAAATGCTCTGAAGTCATCTCGAACTGAGCTTCCCCTCTTGAGCCCAGCCGTGATTCCACTCCATCCTGTGCTGAAGGGCACTTCGTCCCCGCTGCGATGACTCCTGACTTCCCAGCCTGGCTTCTGGCCCCCCTACCTCGCGCCCCCCACAAGGCCTCCAGCCACTCTCCGAGGACACCAGCCCCATCCAGGCATCACGGTCAACACGTACCCTCGCTACATGCCCACGTTAGGAAGGCCAGACACGCCTTGTGTCCGTATATGTGCCTTTTAGTTCTTTTGTCCCCTACCTCTGTCCGTCAGCTGTCACGCTGCCTGTCAGCATGCCTTGTCTCCCGCAGTCTCACTTCCTATACTGTGCTGTTTCTGCCAAAGGTTAGAAAACCAGGCAATCAAGCCTGAGAGAACACAGTCCAGGGCAGGCCAAGTGGGATGTCAGCAAGATGGCAGCCTCTCCCGTGAGTGAAGGACCTGGGTGTTCACACGCAGACTTGGTGTCTGCTATTTTGGCAACTCCAGGGCCGTCTTAAGCCCACCTGCCATTCAGCAGTGCTCCAGAAGATGGCTTCTGGGTGACTGAGGTGTCACTGGATCCACACAGTCTCGTTCTGAATCACTATTAACCATGTGCCCATCCACTCCTCTTTTCTACTCAGATGACCACATCCTGTCGGTTCTGTCTCTGAGACGACTGGCGCTACTGGTGGGGATCATCGCAAATCAGCTTCATTTCCTGAGTGGAAAGAGCAGACCTCTTCATTCCCTCAGGAGGGAAACCTGAGGCACTGACAACATGCTCAGCCTCACACACAACCACAACCAGTCCCTCTGCTGCTCAGAGGTCGGTGCGGTCTCAGGGCCCAGTCCATGTCTTTCATGAGCTTAACCTGTGGTTCTTGGAGTCCCTCCCACAGGCAGCCAGGCCACCCCCTGGCCCCTCAGCCTGCCTCCCAGGATAGCCAGATAGCCACAATGGGCCCTTCCTTATACTTCACCTTCACTTTTGTCTCCTTCTCCCCAGCCCGCCTGGCTCTCACTCTCGCAGGCTGATCTTCCCACAGTGCTCTGCCCTCCTCGCCACCAGAGCTGACTTATATAAATGCCTTTCCACCAGCCCCTCTCCCTTCTCGACCCTCCCCGTCTCTCCAGGTCCACCTCGAGCCCCACTTCTTTATGAAGCCTTCCCTGAAACCCAAGGCCTGCATGGTAGTGTAGTGCAAAAGCATGAACTCATAGTCAGACATACCTGGGTCCGAAGCCCAGCCCTGCCTCTTACAGTTTCCACCTTTTTGGGTGGAAAAAGGGGTAGGGCTTGGGATGTGAGAATTTTAAAAGAAAGTACACGTAAAGCACCAGGTAATTTGTAGGTAAATTATAATAAAAAACCCCAATACTCAATGTCTCTACCTAAATGTCACCACATGCACACGGTGGTTCTTGATTACATTCAGTATGGTGCCCTGTTAGATACGGGGGAGTCACCAGCGACATGGGGTTAGACTCGAAAGTCAGCATATTAGGCAAAATAGAATATACTCAAAACTACCCTTAAAAGTCCCTTGAATTGATTACAACATATAGTCCATATGGTTTTGCATGTACTGATCTATATATCTGCATAAAAGCATAATGTAGATAGTCAAGGACAGCTTATAATATGCAAAATACAATGCTTATAATTTTACACTACAGATTATAGTTTCTTATACAACCACATAGCTGAATGCATTAAAGTTTAATGTGTATATGCCACGACTGCGCAGCATAACTAATGTTTGGACAGTCACCTATTTGTGTCGTGTGTTTTAAGCCTTCTCTCCCTGGACAGCAGAGACCATTTCCTGCTTCTTTTAGGTCTCATCCCACTCCCCAGCATTAGGCACATGGTAGGTGTTCAATATATTTCCATTGGGTTTAACTAACTGACCTGAAAGGTGCAGGTACAATAAGGCGGGTGGAACAGAATGGGGGCAAAGGGATATCTAGATGGAGCAACAACTTCAACTCCTCTGTCCTCCCAGGTCGGTGGTGTGGGGTGAGGGAAAGGTCCCTGGCTCTGTCTCCCAGAATGGGCCAGGCGGTGGGGCTAGGCAGAGTTGGGGGCAGGCTAGACAGGAGGCTCTGAGAAGTAAAGGAAGCCTTTGACTTCTTCAATGGGCAGTGACATGTAATACCTCAAGGTGAACACTGTGGGGAAGCACAGTGCTGGCTTCTTTTTGAGCCTCCGCACCACCAGACCCGGAGCTCCTTGAGGCTGGTTTAGAGGGAGATAGTTTAGAAAACATTGAAGCTGAGGTTCTAATTAACATCTTAACAAAAGAGTACTCCTCTGACCCCATTTGTCTCCCTAGTTCCCTGTTAAATCAAAACTCCTTTTTAAAAAATGGGCTATAAACACTGATTCCATAAGTGTGCACTAATTGTATGGTACTTTATTACTAATTTGTAATGTCTGAAATATCACTAACAGAACTCTTTAGGGAAGTTGTGGGGGGTGCCCTGTTTCAAGCACTCAGCTCTCAGGGCTGAGGCGGGCTAGGGCACTAACGCATCCCGGGTTAGGAGGGGATCCCCCCACCTAACTGACAGATGCACTCGCTCAGTGCCTCAGCACCAGTGCATTCCCTTTCTTGGAAAGGGTTATCTTCTTTTTTGGTGTGTGACATGTCTTCTCTTTTATGAAATACCAGTTTCTCATACCAGCAGACATACCAGCAGAAATACAGGCAGACAGTGACTGGTACTCTTTGAAGTACCAACTTTTTAAAAAATGTGGCCATTGACCAGATGACCAGTGGATACTGTGACCAGTGGATACTGAAGTGAAAAAGGTCAGCTAAGCCCCTTGAAGAAGCCTAGGGATGGCCACAGGGAGGGAAAGGAGGGCTAAGAGGCAGCCTGCCTGGGTGAATGATGCACGCCCCGGGTTGGGCCCAGACACTCTGGACCTCCGGACAGGTCAAGGCAGGTGGGGGCCCAGTCAGCTCCAAGACCGCAGCGCGGCCTGCGCAGGGGCGGGGCTAAGGGCGGGCCAGGCTCTGCACATGCGCGGGAGCCCCAGGACGCACCCGCCCTGCAGCACCACTGGAGCCCGGCAGAGGGCGGGCCCAGGCCACAGGATTTCACCTCCGATCCTCAGGGCTGGCCTCCCGGCCCCACCCCCAAGAGGCGTCCCCCTGAGAGCTCCAGGCTGAGGGGCCCTGCCGCCGGAGCAAGATGGCCTCTGGACTTACCCTGGAGGGACAGGGCAAGAAGAGACAAGAATAAGCTCAGTGCCGACTTTGCTTTCATCACTGCTTCATCCCCAAAGCCCCAAACAGTGGCTTCATATAGTAGGCACTCAATAAATGCTTATTGATGAAACAAAATGGATGAATGGATGATTACATGAATAAACCTAAGATTCCAGAGACGCTTTGAACCTGTGTGATGGGCAGAGGTCTGGGACAAGCAGGAGGGTAAGTGAACAGGGGTTGGCCAGCCCCAGGTCACTGTGCGAGAGGCGATCACTGAGGCTTAGGGCTGCTCACTCCCCCTGTGCCTGTCTGCTCATAGCCTGGTGACACCACACCATCTCGCAGGCACAGAGCCCCAGCAGGGACCTGGGAGCTGGCCTCCCTGGTAAGACCAGGAGCCTGCCCCTTCAGAGTCCGGGCCTGGCTGCCTTCAGGAGTCACCTGACTGGCTGCTCCAGTAGGCCTTCTGGTCCCTGGGGATGCTTCAGCTGCTGGGGATTTCCTCATGGCCCCTGGGGATTTCCAAACTGCTCCTGCTTCTTCAAGCTCCCACGTGGCCCAAAGCCAAGGACCAGCCTTGAGGAAGGTTTCCCAAAATTCTCCAGGCCCCTGCCCCAAATCCCACCAAGACTTGGGTGATTTCTGAGTCTACAAAATGCACCACACAGGCGATATTCCCATCCCCACCCCCTCTGGCAGACATGAGAGAATAAACATAATGAAGCATTGTTCTTCTCTTTTTCACATAAATAACAATTCTCTATGTCCACAGAAGAAAAAAAAAAGGAGACCCAGTTTAAGGGTTAGCTGCGCTGATTTAAATAAAATACCAATAAGGTCTTCCAGACGGTGAGAACTGTAGTCCTTGCTTATTCTCAAAGTCAGAGTCTCCTTTAGATAAGCCTCAGGTCCCTCCAAACATCAATAAATGTTTGAGGATCTGTGTTCACCTCTGGAGGCCCCTATTGAGCCTCTCTTTGGAACTCTTGCAAGTAAAAATAAAGCACAAACCCAATTTCCACAGAAGCAGGAAGGGAGAAGTAAAAGCTTCGACTTTTCCTACCAGCCCACCACCTCCGCACCAACAGTCCCGGCCAAATCCACCGGGGCGTGTGAGCACCTGTGTTACCGAGCTGGGCAGAAAACGTGCTCAGCGAGTGGGGAGGCACTGCCCCAGTTGTGGTGGCGCACGGCCAGGGACCTGCTGCCTCTGGGGCATTAGGATTCCAGAGCTGGTGAAGTGTAGAACTTGCCAGAGAGGGCAAGACTTCTTTCATGAAAGGAAAGGAAAATGCCACCATCCCAGTCTCACCAGGGGGACTGCAAGAGGAGACCAGCCTAAGGAGCACTTCACCGTTTCTTCTCTGAGAGCTGTCCAGAGCTGCGCCTACTTAACACGGCAGCCGTTAGCCGTGTGTGGCTATTTAAATTGAAGATAAAGAGAAACAATGGGAATACTGCTTCTGATTAAATTAGAATTAAAAATTCAGTTCCTCAGTCACACTGGTCAGATTTCAAGTGCTCAATAGCCACATGTGGGTAATGGCTACCAAGTTGGAGGGCACAGACTACTGAACGTTTCCTTCTTTGGAGAATTCCATCTGGCTTTGAAGAACCCAGTTTCAGCTTGTCCTGGTCATTCTTGCCAAAGACCCCCTCAGGAATTTCCCCAGACCACTTGCTGCCCTTTCCCACCCTTGCCCCAGACTCTACTTAGACTCCTGTCCAAGTGTGCCTGGCCTTGACCTCTAGGCCTCAGAAAGAAGTGAGGGAAGGGACTGTAGCCACAAGTTAACACCCAGCCTGGGAGCAGAAGCCAGATGCAGAGGGGCTGAGAAGGCAAGGCTGAATGGAAGCCAGCCCCCATCGCAAGGCATCCCAGGCTGGGGAGAAAGCCCCTCAGTGCCACAGAAGACAATCATTCCTTGTTTCTGCAGTCCCTGGACCACGCATGGGTAAGATGTCAGGAATGCAGCGGCCTGAGGGCTTCCCCACATCACCCTGCTAGCCTCAGCTGATGTGAGTACTCCCAGAGAGACAAATCCCAGCAGAATCCTGCACTTTCAAGGGCAAATAAGGCCAATGAAGCCTCATCCTGAGCCGCATGCCAGGAGTTCTGCCATGGGGCATGGGAACTGTAACTGGCTACCTCCTTGTGTCGCCAGCTGGATGAACCAAACCAGGGAAAGGGGAAGGAGGACATGGTGGAGAAAGGACTTTGGAACACGACTGTCATGCCAGAGAGGCTAAAACTAGCTCCCCGAGCCCAGTATCCGCAGTGGGGCGGGGGAACAGGGAGGCAGGGGAACGGTATGGGTGTGACCGCTACCATGTTCTATCACAGGCACTGAATTTGGAAGGTTTTGCTACAGTTAGAAAGTCCCTCGGAAGCTCGTATGTGCGACGCAAAGAGCGGAGATCAGACCCAGGACCTGGCAGGTCAGGGCTGCCTCTCCGTTCGGTCCTCAGTTCTGGCCCCAGCTCCTGCTCGGCCTCAATCCAGAAGGGCTGTCAGAGGCAAGGCAGGTGTGAAGAAACAAAACAAGTTGTAGAGAGACCACAAAAAGTCTAGTTTGTTTGTTCAACTAGAAAACAAATAGGTAGAAAGAAGTCTGGTATTCAAAGGTATTGGCATCAGTCAAGAATTTGACTGGAGGAAGTAACAGGAAAAGTAGCACAATTTTAAAAATTGGCATCAAACTATACAGATCGGAAGCCCGGGGCACAGCAATCCCACTCTGGGGCTACCTGTGGCCCTTGGGGACCAACCTGGGCCTAATTTCCCTATGTCCACCTGGAATGCCCATAGGCCAAAAGCACCATCTTGAGGACAAGGGCATAGCCACACCCACACCAGGAGCTGAGCTGAGTCACTAACAGGCCGAGGGCATTCCTGTGGGCACATGACTCATTCAGCTCAGAAGCATCAAGTGCTGCCCAATACTCAGGGGCAGATTAATGATGATGATGATGATGATAATGCTATTCTAAGTGATTTATATGTATTGATTCATTTAATCCTCAAAACAACCTTGTAAGGAAAGTACTATCCTTATTATTTTATAGATGAAGAAAGTGAGGCACAGAGGAAGTAAACAATTTGCCCAAGGTCACCTGCCAGTAGGCAGCAGAGGCAGCATTTGAACCCAGGCAGTCTAGCTCCAGGGTCCCTGCCTTACCCAATATGAACCACTATATTAATGAGATGGATACAGACACAATCTACGCAGCTCCCGATTTGTGGGTCCTTCTGCCGGTGTTGTTTTTTCCTCTTTCTCTCCCCAAAATGAGCTGAAGGCAGTTCCTACAGCCAAAACCAGCCCTTCTCTCCAACTTCATATTTGCCAAGCATCTGTTTCTACAGCAACGACAAGAGCTGCGTTTTTTGGATTTGAAGAGAATAGGTGGGGAGAGAGGAGAGAGGATCGGGGACTTTTTATAGCTGGGTTCCCTCTCTCAGAGGCACAGAAGAAAAGGGCCTCAAAACCAGTGGTCTGAGAAAGACACAGGGGCTGCTGGGTGGAGAATCAGGGCCCTGATAAAAGCTGGAAAGCTCTGCCTTCCTGACCCAGAGACCAGGCCCTGTAGCTGGAAGCCAGCTTTCCTCTGGACAGAGACAGTGAGGGCTGGTTAGGACTGGAAACTGATGGCAGAAGTGCTTTGCAAGGGTCTGGGAGAAAAGGACTACCCAGCTAAGTTCTGGAGTGTGTGTGTGTGTGTGTGTGCCATTTCCAAGCTGGGTGTCCCTTCACAGAGCCTGGCTCTGCTGCCCAACTCCGGGCCAAGTAATGATGGGTGGGGGCGGGACATGACAAGAAGCCGTGGGGGAGGAGTGCAGGCAGGCGTCCATGCCTGTAGCGGAGGTTCACATCCCACCAGGTAGGGCCAGGTACCCAGGCTGATACCCCTTACCTTCTCCAAGCCTAGGCCTCATTCCTGCCTGCCACCTCCAATCTCACCTGAACGAGAAACTCCTGTCATTGTCCAGAAATCCTGAGGCCAGAATTACGCCGTGGGGACTCTGCCAGACAAGGCCAAGTGCTACTGGGAACAAGGATGTTTGCTGGTCGCTTGACTCCAGGAAGACAGCCCATGGTAGTCAGTCCCCCAGGCTTCTCAGGCGGTGGGCCCGGTGTCCCTCTTGCCTCTACCGATCCCGATGCATGGCCAAGAGGGTGGGGACCTCACCCTGGGTCTGTGTGTCTTTTAGGTACCCTGGGCTACCTGCGTCAAAGGATGGGAGGCTGTCCCAGGCCCCGCACAGGCTGGGTCTTCAGTGCCTGAAGTGCCAGACACTCGGGCTCCCGCGGCCTGGACAGCTCCCTCTGGGGAGGACGAGGGAGGAGACGGCAGCCCACTCGGGGAGGAGACTTTCACTCTCTAAAGCTGTGCTTCTGCCATCAGCTCGGCCATCAAACCAGCCCACCGATGAGGGAGATAGTACCAGAGACCCTTCCTCTTGATACGTTTCTGGAAAACTCCACTGGGATCTCCAGATACTTTTCCCTCCGTGTGATGGGGCTGGGCATGCAACTGGGTACCACGGGGAGTCACGACTGTCTCATGCTGCCTGACAGTGCTGTCACTGCTTGGCCTCGAGCCCATGCCACCCTGGGCTGAGATCTATCTTTCTGCAGATGTCCTCTGTTCTAGAGAAAGCACAGGCCCCCTCATCACAACGATGGCATCTTCAGCCTCTCTCCTCCCCAGAATCAAGCCCACAGTGTGTGACACAGAGCAGGTGCTACTCAAGGCTTCCTGACACCCACCTTGATTGTGCCAAGACTCCAGGGCCATTTACGCCTGTCCTGTCCTATAGTCCAGAGCCATGTCCCCTTCCCACTCCAAACCATCCCAGCCCTCAGTTGCCTGAAGCCAGGGGCAGCCTGTTCTGCAGCCAGAGAAAAGAGCTGGGGAAGTGAGAAATCTCCCTCCCTGTGGGTACCCTGCATGCCACAAGGCCTGGCAGTGAGAGAGGGTGGGGAGGGACAGAGGAAGTGAGTCAGCTCCTTGCAGAAATGGAAATGAGAGGGAGGAGCCAGCAGAATTGAGATCAAGGGACAAAGGGCACAGGAGAAAGGTCACAAAGAAAGGGAACCAGGCCCTGGAGTGGACAGATACAGGTGACAAACTCAGCAGTGCCACCTCCCACCAAGGCTGGGTAACCTGGGCCAGAGAACCTGGGTCTGGCAGGCGCAGCCCCACCTGCGGATGGAATCTGAGGCGGCTCCCTCCCGCTCATGACTCACGCATGGCTAGAGGAAGTGAGGCCACAGCCATGTTCTCTCCTAACTGAGGTGGAGTCTCTCGTCCCCAAGGCCTCCCACTGCCTCTCCTGAACCTCATAGCTCCAGAAGCCTAGGTTCCCTGGCCTGGCCCAGTGGGGAGACAGATGTTTGCATCTCGAAACAGGGTGGGAACTGAGCCCAGGCCTTAAAAGCAGAGGAGTTGGGGTCACCTTCGCACCCACCATTGGCCTCCCCGGTAGCCCCTGCCCAGCCAGGAACTGTCCCCAGGCTCCAGCTGGAATCCGTTGCTCTGATTAGGAAAAATCCTTGCCATGAAAATTCCCAGCCTGCTGACATTCCAGCGCAAAGGCAGCCCAGGGAAAGCAGCAGAAGGGAAGAGGAAGCCGTGAACCCTACAGGGCCACATTCCACCCCCTCAGAGACCTGCAGCCAATAAGACAGGCACATTCCTCCAAGGTCCCCTGGGGGATCTTAGGCAACAAACCTTAGGCAACTTACTTAACCTTAACCTCTCTGTAATCCAGATCCTCAGGGCTGGACACTGTGTGACCCCATGTGACACTGCCTGCACTTCTCACCCAAGCCTGGTGCCTCTGGGAGCTCCAGTGCAGGCGCGAGAGACAGGCCATTCTTGGGACCCCCTGCCAGGGCCCCTCCCCCAGGCCCCTGCTCCCGAAGCCTAGAGCCCATCTCCCCTCCAGAGAGCCCATGGGAGAGAGGCCAAGTGCCCAGGCACAGGAAACAGAGCCGTGGACTTCAGACAAGTCACCGCGGCCAGCGGGGAGGGTTCTAGGAACCCAAACTGAGCTAAACAAGGAGAACTGGACAGAGAATGGGAAATTAGTCCCTGACTTGAGCACCGTCTTCCTTTCTTCATCAAATAGCCCCTGCTCTCATGAAGTACTCCAGCGCTGGAGCAGTGCGCAGGCAACTAATGACGTGTAACCTCGATGACTGCTATGAAGGAGAAAGATGGGTGCTGCCAGGGTGTGGACCTGACCGGGTCTGAGAGGATCAGGGAGGACTTCCCTAAGGAAGAGACATTCGAACTGGAGCTGGTGAACAGCAGTGTGTGAGGGTGGGCAGGGAAAAGCAGCACAGACACAGGAGCAGCAGGAACTCAACAGCAGAAGCACACGAGAACTCTGCGTCTCGCACCCACTCCACGCTCGGCACTACGCGCTCGGCACGACGCGCCCGGCACTCTGCCAGGCCGTGCTCCCTGCCTTCTCCCCACGGTGCACACTAGGAGACAACAGAGTTCAGTCCCTGTGGAGCAGAAGAGGACACATTCTCAGCCAGAGGTGACAGTCCAGGCATCCTGCCATCCCAAGCGCTGCGTCGGTCAGTACAAGCATGTCAGAAAGGGCCAGAAAGGTAAGGGGGCCATGCCCCTGCCTTCCCTGATCTCACAGGGGACATGCAGGAGGCGCAAAAGTGTACCCCCCCCCACACCTTGGGGAGACCACACCCAACCGATACCAAGACAGGTGCCTCTTCTCTTCCCTCGGCTTCCCTCGGCTACCCTTCCCAGGACCTCCCCCAGCTCCCACGAGATTAAATCCCGCCTGCTGTCCCTTGGGCTCACTTCCTCTGCTTAACGTTCAGGAAGCTGTGAGCACTGGTTGCACCTTCTGTGGCTCACCGTCCACAGGGCAAGAGTGGCCAGTGACTGTGGCTTCCCCTTCCCCTCTGGAGAGGGGGCTTCTAGGGCAGCAGGAATCAGACGGGTCCAGACCTAGGCTAGGAAGTCGGGGTGGAAGGGTATCCAGACACGGCCTTCCCTGCTCTGTGCAGCAGGTCCTCAAATAATGTCACTTCATTCAGTGTCATTTCATTGTAACATTGATGAGATGATGTAGGAACTTGTTTATATCAAGTAGCCTATGCTAAAACTGGTTTCATTATCCACCCTTTCGTCATAGTTCCAAGAACCTACTGATGACATTAAGTGAGGACTTATTACACAGCACACGAGCGAAGAACAAGGAGCTGATGTCCTGAGTTCGAATCCTGCCAAGTCGTTTAATAGCCTGGAAACCTTAAGCAATTTACTTAACCTTCACCTCTCTGTAACCCTCATCGATAGAATAGAGAGATTACTGTAGCACCTACTTTAAAGGGTTGTTGGAAAAATCAGATGAGTTAATACAAATAAAGCATCCAGAGCGGTGCCTAATGTACAGTGAACACTAGCCACGATCCTCATCCTTGCTATTGTTTTTCACGCCCGTCCCTCAAGGCGTTTCTGTTCAGCAGAATCTTGACCAGATCACTTAAGCACCACCCGTGGAGCATGTGTGTGCGACGTACTGTGCTGGATGCCATGCCCAATACCGTACAGAGACCCCTACGCCATCCGCTGGCCCACAGCCTGCACAGAAAGCCACACCCCGATTCTGAGGATCGTTCGGCGGGAGATCAAGGGAGCTGGAGCGGTGACCCAGGTCTAAGGAGACTGCTTCCCAACCAAACTACAGCCAGCAACTGAAAAAATAAGCTCTGCTGACACTGTCCCCTGTATTTAACAGAAGAGAAGCTGCTGCCAAACACCAAGCAGGACTCTAGGGTTGGCTGGGGTTCCCCCGCCCCCCACAAACTGCTCGGCAGGAGGCGGGGAGCCACCACGACTCCACTCCTTGGCAGTGCCTGTCAGCCACGGTGGGCGCCCAAAGTGGGGCTGGATGCCTGGGGCGCGTCCGCACTACTGCCGGGACTGACAAGGGAGGCGCCGGGCAGCCTGCCCAGGCCGCAGGGGCGCCCCCTCCCCAGCTAGGTCATGGGTCCCCACCCCCACAGAGGCTGCCCCCCACCCGGGGCTGCAGTGAGGACGATCCAGCAGCTCAGTGTAGTGGGGTGGCGGGAGCCCTGCTGGCAGGCAGAACGCGTGCTTGTGGTTTCTGGGAAACACTGTAGAGATTTGCAGCATTTTTAAAATACTTGTGTTCCCACCCGCCACACACCCCCCTTCACCCCACTCCTCGCCCACCCCCAGTCTGGGTGTTTGCATATCTGGTATTTTCCAGAGCCACTTCAATGTAAATAAGAGAGATTAGAAGGGAGCAGAGGGCAGGGTGGCCAAGGGCATCAGGGTGGGCTGCAGGGGTTCTGGCCAGGGCTGGGAGGGGCCAGGGCAGGCTGCCTCCATCAAGGCCCTGCCCCCCGCACCAGGGGTCCAAGTTGTGCCTGCAAAGGCAGCCAGTGACCATGATGCCCAGTCAGATGGGGCCTGGGCACTGTGCCCCATCACCCACGGGCTGGGTGGTCAGGACACTTAGGGGCTGCAGTCCATCTAGCATCTCATCGGGAAGAAGGCAGAACGGTGCCTGTGAGGACAGAGAAGGGAGACCTAGCAGGACAGAAACGACCTAGTGTGCCACTCTACCCTGCCAGTCCCATGCAGCCTGCAAACTAATCCAGGATAGATACCCCTCACATGAAATGCTCCTTAATGCCTTTCACCCATCAGTTCTCCTGCCCTTGAACCTGCCCACTGGCCCCAAAAGAACTCTGTTTGGGTCTACTTTGAGCCCCCAGACCAGGGCTCTTACAGGACGAGACTCTTGATGCCAAAAATGCCTGGAGCTTTGGCACAAAATGAAGTAAAAATTGTTTATAAGACCAAAACCCCTCCAAGGACCATTTAGAGCGGCACTAGGAACAGAAGCATCCTGGAACACTGAGCCCAGGCAGCACGTGGCTGCTCTAGCACCACCAGAAGCCCCTGGGAATGCCCACTGCTCAGCAGCTGGCCCGGCAGACCTGCAAGCGGTACAGTTTTGAGTCTCTCCTTGGAATCCACAGTCCCCACTCCAGGGATCCTGTGGATGAGGACGATGAGGCTCATACAGTTCCTGCCCAGGGGTCTAGGACTTCCACTATGGCAAAGTGACCCCCGCCCTTCTACCACATGCAGGCAACCCTGACTGGCCTGTCTCCTGCAGGGCCTCTGACGTCCATGTCGGCAGGCCTGAGAAGCTGGGAGCTAAGAAGCCAGGAAAAGCTAGGAGCATCCAGTGCCCACCTCTCCTTTCGGCTGGCTGTTTTTTCAGGGCCACAGTGAGAGAGTTTGGACAAAAGCATCAGGAGTCCTGCTTGGAAAGAAAACCTCACCAGGAGCAACGATGGAGAACATGAGGATGGGTTAATTAAGGAGGCTGCAAAATTACCTTTCCTGGATGTCTTCAGAAACGGGGCAGAGGGGAAGATACTAATCTTCCTAAGCATTTACTACTTGCCAAAGTCTGCCTAAGTGATCTCACCTAACACATAAACATGTCTATCTTAAATAAAGACCCATAAAGTATAGTACACAGAATAAAAAACAAGTCTCCTTTTCTTCTCCGCCCCAGAGAAAACTGGAGTGAGTTCATTGGGCGTGCATCCTTCTTTGACTTCATCTTCTCCAGTTCTGGGAGGACAGACAAGGCTCATTTATGGAGATCAAGGGTCACATCCTCTAAGAGGCCCCTCCTGATGACCACCCCTCTCCCCAGGTAGAACTGCCCACTTCCTCCTTCCCACCCTTCTGTTTACCTGTACAGAGTTCTATGACAGCAGTTACGGTTGTTTGGTTACTTTTATTTACTTATGTCTAGGTTTCCTCAAGGAAAGATTCTATTTTATTTGCTTAATCCTTCAGTGTCCAGTACAGTACCTGGTCCTCAAACAGCCTTCATTAAACGTTCAAGGGAGCCCTGGCCACTGTGGCTCAGGTGGTTGGAGCATCGGCCTATAAACCAAAAGGTTGGGGGTTCCATTCCTGGTCAGAGCACATGCCTAGGTAGGTTGTGGGTTTGATCCCTGGTCAGGGCACATATGGGAGGCAACTGATCAATGTTTCTCTCTCACATCGATGTTTCCCTCTCTCTACCCCCGCTTCCTTTCTCTCTAACGTCAATAAACATATTTTTAAATTTAAAAAAAATTGTTCAAGGGAATGACTAAACTGAAGCTCAGAAAAGTTTGGTCACTTTAGTGTAACTCAAACGGGTTCCAAAGCCCATGTTCTTTCCACTACAACCTGCACTCTCCTAGGTTCTCCTGAGTGTGGAGGTGCTTTAGATGGCCATGACGGCCTCTTAAGGAACCTCACAATGCTATAGCAATTGTGGGCAAACTCCAAGGTCCAACCAGAGAAGAAACTCTACCACAGCTCTCGGCAAATGCCTGACAGCTCCACAGGGCTCAGGAAACTAGACTTGACTGGGAGTGGGTAGCAGGCTGTCCTTTAACCCCCTCCTCTCTCCTCCTACCACCACCTCAAAAGCTCAGGAAGCAGTGCTTTCTGGGTAGGGCTCCCACGCAGGCTGGCTCCTCTGGCTCTTAGCAGCAGGAGAGCAACTGCGCTGGCCAGGGTTCAGCCAGGTGGACTTTTCTGAGCTCAGCAGAAACATCCAATATTTGCAGATAATCCACTCGGCCCCCACACTGGGCCTACTGAGGATACGAACGGAAGGGACCAGTCTTCCAGACCCTGCCTACCCGCCCCTGACTCTTCTCAGTGGGCTTGGACTTTCCCGCCCAAACTCATGGGACTGGAGAGAGGAATTCTGATCCAACTGGGGTTCTAAGATCCCCATCTTTACCAACACTTCCCTTCATCTCACCAGACTCAGGGAATGCTTTGCCTTTAGAAGGCTTAAGAATAACTGATCTAAAAACAGATGCCCCCCAAAACACTTTCCCTGAGGAACCACGGAAAGAATGCAGCATCCTTCCCCAAACCTGGCAGTCACACTTGACCCTTCCTCTCCTCCTTCCCTCACATCAGTCAATCACCAAGGCCCCGGAATTCACCTCAGTTGCTTACATCTGTTCCACCTGCCATTTCCAATGCCTCCACCCAAGTGTAGGCCTCCAGTCATTCTTCTCGGATCACCAGAATAGCGCCCTCACTGATCTCCCTGTGGCTACCCTTGCTACACCAGAAGGTCTCCGTAAACAGCCAGAGAGGTTTTCCAAACTCCGTCCCTAACACTTCCTGATTAAACTGCTACGTTGCCCTTGTGTTAAAGTTTACGTTGCCTGACATGGCTCACAGGGGCCTTTGTGACCTGGTGCCTGCTTGTTCCTCTTGCTGCTTCTCTCAATATTGCCCCCATACGCTGTCCCCCAGCCTTATTCTCCAATCTCTAGGCCTCGACTTGTGTCTAAAACAGCCTCTTCCTCCCTCCTGCCTCCCCTAGTCAGCTCTCTCGGACTCATCCCCAGGACTGCACTTGAAGTCCCTCTTCTGTGCTCCCTAGTAGCCTGCACTGACCCATCACTGAGCTTCTCAAATGGCAATGTCACTGTCTGCTACTTGATCATCTCTCCTGCTAGACTAGGAGTTCCTTGGGGCTGGGATTGTGCTCTTCTCACGGCCAGTCCCGGGACACACGGTAAGCATTCAACAAATGTTTGTTTACTGCAGTGATTTTTCAACCTTTTTCATCTCACGGCACACACAGACTAATTCCTAAAATTCTGTGGTACACTAAAAAACATGATATTTTTTGCTGATCTGACAAAAAACACAGGTATAATTTTGATTCATTCACACCAGATGGCTGTTGTTGTGTTGGCTGTTGTCATCTTTTTTATTTGACAATCTAAGGGAAAAGAGGTCAGTGCCCCTGACTAAATAATCAAGTATTGCATGTCTTAAAAATTCTTGCAACACACCAGTTGCAATCATGGGCTTAGAGTGGAAGAACAGACGGTAGAAGAAGGACTGCTTCTCTCAGGCCTGTGGAGTGATTTCTATCAGGTCCCAAGTCTAGCCTACTCCTGTGGCTCCCCTTACTCCCAGCAGGGCCCTGCCTAGCAGCTTTGGGGACGTATGAGCAAGGTGTGAGCCAAGCATTCTGGACACACACCATGCGAGAAGGAAACCCAAGGGGCTCTCTCTCCCTGGGGCCTTCTGAACCATGGACAGGAGCCATGGGGCTTGGCCCCCATCTGTGTGCAGAAAGAAAACAGATGGCCGGCCAGCTCCCTTAGAGCTCCCTGGGGACAGGCAACGTGTGGACACAGTTGATGGATGGCCCGGCAGGCAGGGTGGCCGCCGGAGCTGTCCCTGTGGGGCTAGAGCTGTCAGGGTACCCCGCCCGCCCAGGAGTATGGAGGAGGTAGGAAGACTCTTTTCTTGGCATGGGACTGGGATTAGAACTGCTGCCAAAAAAAGGAGCAGGAGCAGGAGTGGGAGAAGAGGAGATAGAGGCTGAGAGCTGTAGCCTCAGCAGCAGCTCTCCCACACCAGCCCAGGGGCTGTCTCAGGAGCCACAGTGCTGGGCTCCCTCTGCTCCCCTCTGTGTGGCAGGGGTCCCCACCACCTACCCAGGTAAGAAGAGATATGCGGCTTCCTTTAGCCCTACACTTCCGATTGTCTCGTCAGATAGTTCTAGAAAGGGGCTTTCTACTGTGTCCCCTGCCAGATCCCCCAGGTAGGGGAAGAAGTCCTCCGGGCACCAAACGGGCTCGCCCCACGGGCTAGAGCAAGCCCTCAGTTCTGTGATACCAGCTGTAAGGTGGGTTCCACCTGGGCTTCCAGACCTAATCCATCCACTTCCCCAGGGATGGCATAGCAGCAGCTAGGTAGGGAGGAGAGAGGCTGGGAAATATGAGATGCCAAGATGATCCCTGTGCTACAAATAGGAAAACTAACCAGCATCTGTGATGCCAGGCCCTGAGCCCCACAGAGGCCTGTGCTGTGGTTCAGCAGGGAGCTGGCAACAATCCCCTGGGGGACTCATTCTTTAAGAAGAAAATTCCATCTGCTGAAGGCAATGTTAGCCTGGGAGAAAGTAGATAGACATGGCAACATGGTATGGTCTTTGGTTCTGAGATAAGACCACTCCCTCTAAGCTGTTTTCCCCAAGTTCAGTTTAGCCTGGTGGCTAACACAGAGAAGGTGCTCAATGTGTCTCTGGAATAAATACGTACAGGCCTTTCTCTGGATTCTACCACAGGCTCTCTCCCACTCACCACCCCTTCCTGATTAGCAATGCTGCCTGACCCCACCAGCTCCAGGGTAAAGCCAGGTCTGGAACCCCATGCCCGTGCTTCCTGCCAGAGTCTGACCCTGCCGCTCCCAAGCCCTCCAGGCCCGAATGCTGCTAGGCTGAGCTGCCATCTGAGCAACTACTTCCTGTCCTGCGGAGAAAGCTAGGACCAGGACTCTGCCTGTTTCCTTAGCATTTCCTCCTGTTTCTGACTTGGACACATCTGGTTGGTCACTTAGTGCTGAAAGGTCCTGGCCAGGCTGTGCACTGGTCAGGCTTCAGGGATTGGGACAGTCCTAAAAGCCACAGCTGGGAGAAAGGAATGACCAGGGGCCAACTCATCCTTCATACGTTGTCTCCAGGCAGAACATTCCAAAATGCTATGTAGCCACCCTATTAAAGGGCTCCCTGGGTTAGAGATCTCCATCCTCCTAGAGACCATCTTTTCAGGAGTTCAATTGGGGTGGTCCTCGGTAAATAAACAGATACCTGCTAAATCCGATGGATACAGTTAACCTAAATCTCTCCTGGGCCTATGTCACCCCTTCCACTGCTGTTCTGTGTGGCAGGATCACAGTTGGGGCCTTAAGGATAGTCAGGCTGTACTACCTCTGTAGGCTCAGTGCCTGTGATGTTTCCAGGGCCATGCATTTTCTTCTCCCAGGCAAGATAATAAAACTCTTGGAGTACAAGCGATCTTTATAAATCAGGCCCAGACACTCCCTTGCTTCAAACCCTGCAATGTCCCCATTCCACTGGGGTAAGATAGAAACTCCTACCATGATTTACAAGGTTTTCACAATTCGGCCCCTGCCTATCCTGCAACCTTACCTGGTATTCAAGTCCTCACTCACTAAGGGGCAAGAGGAGGCCTGAGGTCATCTTCCCAGGAGCTACCACAGCAGCTGCACATCCAGATTTCCATGACAGCCCTGATTTGAAATAACTTACCTCTTTTCTATTTCCAATATCTAAGTAACATAGAGATCCTATGTATCAGTCCAGATACCAGTCTGGACTAGGAGTCCATACTGTCTGTCTCACACCCGGAAGTGGCACCTATTAGCCCCCATGCCCCACCTTCAAGCTCAGGAAACCATGGAGCTTGTATGACCATGTATGGCCCCCACCTGAGGTTCGTCCTTTTCCCCACAAGCCAGGTAGGTGGTCCCTGAAGCCCAAGGACTGGCCCAGCTTCACCACTTACACACTTGCTGGGCTCTGGCTCCAGCCAGCTCTTGGGTACCCCAATCATCCACCTAAATACAATCATAGGAGACACCAGCAATCCCAGTCCCTGCTCATCCCCAGGGAAACACTCACATCAGCTGGCTCCCTGCGGGGTCCCTCGCCACTCCGCAGCCAGCTCCGGCTAAGCTCACTGAGCTCTGGGATGGGTTGCACCTTGAGCCGCACGCTGTCCCCGGACTGTCGGATCATCTCCACAATCTCGTCCCTGGACTTGCTCTCCACGTTGTGCCCATTAATCTCCACCAGACGATCACCTGGCACCAGCCCCAGGGCCAGGTCCTTGGTGCCTGCACCAGGCTCAGCAAAGTGAACCACTCTCCGATAGACCTGGCCCTCGGGGCCCCGATCCAGCACTGTTGTGCGCCGCAGGGAGAAGCCAAAGTCTCCCGTGGGCCGTCGCTGCAGCTCCAGCTCCCGCAGGGCAGGGGGTGGTGGGGGCACCACAGGGGGCAAGCGCAGGTCAGCTGGAAATCTTTTAGTCACCAGTTCAGGCACTCGGGACCGGGGCCCCAGTCGAGGGAGGCCTGGGCCAGGATGCTGCACCAGCTGTCCCTCTAGAGTCCTCACCTCCACCTGTGGGGATGGGGCAGCAGAGTGCTCTGAGGGGGTGGAGGTCTCAGAGGCACTCTCATCCCTGCTCCGCTGGGAGAAGGAGAAGCGCTTGACAATCATCTGTGAGTTCTGCTTGGCCAGGGAGCCGAACTTGGCCGCCCGCTGCAGCACAGAGCCACGGAAGCTACCTTCCTCACCCTTGAGGTCATCGCTGGAGCTGGCTGTGCTGAGGTGGCCTGAGTCCAGGATGACGCTGCCCCTGTTGCTGTCAGAGTCAATGTCGGTCAGGTGCAGGTCGGAGCCGCTGGCCACCTTGATGGGGATGGGGTTGGAGATTTCCAGGCGCATCTTAGATTCCCGCTTGGAGGAGCGGTTCAGGTTGAAAAAGCCACGTCTCAGGCTCATCTCCTCCAGGCTCCTGAGCTCCGCTGCTGACATCCGCTCCTTCTTCTCCTTTTTCTCCTTCTTCTCCTTCCGTCCGCCATCTTTGTCCTTGTCTTTCTTCATTAGGTTAAACATGGTGAGGGTGCTGTTTTTGGGGGTGGTACCCCCACAGGATTATGGGCGTGCAGCACAGGGCCTCTGCGTTCCAGCTTGCTATGGCAGACAGACACGGAGAGAAAGAGAACGGTTATCGGAGTGGAGGCTCTTCCCACGTCTCCGGGCCAGTCAGGCCAACCCTGAGCACAGCTACCCCTCACGGAGAGCTAGTTATGCACCAGCTCTCTGCTCTGTGTGAAACTGTCCCAGTTAAGCTAAGCCTCATATCACTGCTATGGGAAGGTCTATTATTACCCCCATCTCACACAAGGAAACTTGAGGTTTAGATAAGGTTGGAAAAGCCCAAACTCCAAAGTTTCTCATTTCCTGTGGTCCCTGATAGACCTAGGTTTAGGTGGGTGCCTGGAGAGGGCATCCAGGAGATCTCACTTTCTGGCAAGAGGATGCCGTCGAGCCAACTTGAGACCTGACTTCAAACACAAGGGAGAAAGGAAAGGGACTCAGGGTACCATCATCTCCCCATGGTCAATGTCCCTTAAGGCAACAGAATCATGTGCTACTGGGCTATTTCCTAAGCCTGTTATCCCCAGAACAGCAGCCTTAGCCACTGCCTGACAGAGGACCTCGAAGAACCAACACTTATTTAATGAGTACCACTTAGGCATAATGCCAGGCTCTCTACACACACTACCTCGTTTGAACTTCACAGCATCCCTCCCTGCAAGGTAAGTATCATTATCTCTACAAATGAGAAAATTAAGTATAAGTTAGTTGTCATATAGCTAACAAGTGGCCATATCAGAAAACAATGGCAAATATTGTTTTTCTTTCTAGGTCCTGGGCACCCAAACTGAGGCAGGGAGGGAAGTGAAGGGGAAGTTCCAGACTCAACAGAGGGCAGACAGCTGTGCGGCGGGGGCAGAGGTGGGATCTGCTGGATAAACAGGATCCTGAAAAACTCACATCCTTTTCCCCAGACCAACACCTAAATATAGCTTCAGGAGGAAAGTTGTGGCCGCGTGAGAGAAGACTACGGCTCCTGGGCACGTGTGCCTGTGGCACCGACCTCTTCCCACCACTTCGCACACCTGCCTGGGCACAGGGCTGAGAAAAGCCTGATGGGGGTGGGGTTGAGGGAGCCTTTCTTGTTCTAACCAGCAGGGAACGAGAAGCAGAAGTAGGCCATACCCACTAATTAGAAATTAAATGTAATTTTTTTCTCCGTCCATGAAGCCCTTCCCCCTGAATTCCACACACAGGAACCACAGGCTTACTCCTTCCATGCTGCAAGGCCCCGGAGAGGCCTTTCTTCTGTGTACCCCACCCCCTCAGCCAAGTGGGGGGGGCCCAGGCTCCCCTTTCTACTGAGAGGGACCCTCAACCAAGGCACAATGCCTAGGAAGGCATCAAGGCCAGCAACTCCCAAGGGCCCCAGTGCACTGGCTAACTGTTCCCCGCTTCCCCGCACCCTCACCCAGTTGGTTCCCAAGAGATAAATGTACCCTTTATAGAGCAGCGCTACCCAAAAGGAATGTAATTCAAGTCATATATTAATTTTAAACGTTTTAGCAGTCACATTTAAAAAGGTAAAAAAAAAAACCCTGAAGCAGGTAGAATTAACTTCAATGACATCATTTATTTAGTGTAAATGTATCCAAAATATTGTCATCTTAATATGTAATCTATATAAAATACTGAGGTATCTTATATTATCTTTTCCATACGAAGTCTTCGAAATCCAGCACATAGTTTACACTTAGAGCACATCTGAGCTCAGACGAACCACCGTTCGGGTACCCAGCAGCCCTGTGTGGCTAGCTGCTATAGGACTGGGCAGTACAATTCCTCAGAAATCTCTAGTTGCAGAGCACACCCAAAGGGGTGGGAAATCTGGTCTAGTGCCCAGCTCCCTGTGGGCCTGGCAGGTTCCCCTGTCCTCCTCTCATTCCAGTCTCTACCTGGTAAAACCAAGTTCCCCCTGAACTTGCTGGTTCTAATGCTCCACGCACAGTAACTGGGAATGGGAAGACGAAATGTAGAGATCAAGAGGAAGAAAGCCAGGGGCAACCCTGGCCAGCTGGGTCTGGGCTGATTTGGGGCGGGGAGTGCCTGACATCAGGCATCTTCTCTTTAGGGCTCTGCTTTGACATGGGGAGTCTGTCTCTCCTCCTGAACCATTGATGGGGGTGTGGTACAGGTCTGCACACCCCAGGACATAAGATCTTCAGTTGGTCACTGCCCACCTTACCCCTCATCCACCAGTACTCAACACTGTCTTAAAAATTTTTTTGGATATGTCTATAGATTTTAGAGAGACAGGAAAAAGGAGACAAAGAGAGAAACATCAACTGACTGTCTTCCATAAGTGCCAGAACCAGGCATCAAACCCCCAACCTTTTCACGTACAGGATGACACTCCAACCAACTAAGCCACACCAGCCGGGGCTACTTGCGCTGTAGTAAAGGGCTGGTTTGGAAGATGGCCCCAGGGAGTACTGTGGGGAAATAAAGAAAGAAACCCACCTCAGGGACTTGGAGGGAGCAAACAAGTCTCTTGGCCAGGGCGCAACCCCAGAGAGCCCAGCTGCCTTTGGCGCAGTCCCACCAAGGCATCTTTTGGTCTCCAGTTCTCGCTCGGCAACCCTTTCCCAATCCTGGCTCTTTGCTAAGGCCTACATATTTGAGCAGTTATCAACAGAAAAGAGGCCCAGAATTCTAGAAT
The DNA here is from genome assembly GCF_004126475.2 of Phyllostomus discolor. Classification (NCBI taxonomy): domain Eukaryota; kingdom Metazoa; phylum Chordata; class Mammalia; order Chiroptera; family Phyllostomidae; genus Phyllostomus; species Phyllostomus discolor. Next base: position 78,831,676 of record NC_040910.2, on the reverse strand, counting down.
CTTTGGGCTGAAGAGGTCCATGGAAAGTAATTTCATATAAATCCCTGTCTGGGCAAAAGCGTGCCCCCACTGTCATCATGACAGGCAGGAACGCAGTCACAGCAGCAGCAGCACAGGGTACAGTGCTGGCCCGAACTGTTATGAGATCTGATATCTAGGCCTGGATCTGCCAACAAATCAGCAGGGGACCTTGAGCCTGTCACTTTGCTCAAGGTTGGACTAGATGATCTAGGTCTCTTCTAGCTCTAAAATTCCAAATATCTAAGTCTCTTGTGGACACAGGTTAGTTATTAACTTTCTGCCAAAGTCACCCCTCTTATCCCAACCCTGAGGCCTTCGGAGACTGAGTCCATTGCAGCCCTTCCCTCATCGCTCCTGGTGCCACTGTGATCCTTACAGCTCACCAGGCGCCCCTTCCCCACTGCTACTCCTACAGCTGCCGGGCCTGGCTGTGGCCCGGGTTCTCTCCTGTGTCCCATGTCTGGAGCTACTGCAACCTCCTGCTTCAGGGTCAGACCTGCAGTGCAGCTGCAGTTGCGGCTGCTCCTATGCTCCTCGGCACCCAATCTGCTAGAGACCTGGGCTCTGTCACCTTTCTGTAGACCCCAGACTTTCCAGCATCTCCTGTCCTCCTGTCCAAAGTCTCCAGCAGCAATGGCATTGCCACCTCCCCGCTCTCCATTCCAGGCTGCAATCTCTACCTGCCTCCCTTCATCTTATTCTGTTCAGTGAAGGAAACCTTATAGTTTGTCTGACCTTCTTTTCTACCTTTCTCGCTCCACCCTACTCCAGAAGGCCTTCCTAATTTTTTAAAGATTTTATTTATTTTTAAAGAGAGGGGAAGGAAAGGAGAAAGACAGGGAGAGAAACATCAATGTGTGGTTTCCTATCACACACCTCGTACTGGGGACCTGACCTGCAACCCAGGCATGTGCCCTGGCTGGGAAGTGAGCCAGTGACCCTTTGGTTCTCAGGCCCACACTCAATCCACTGAGCTACACCAGCCAGGCCTTTCTAATGTTAAGTGAAGAAAAAGTATGCATGTAAGTTAAGGTATGCATGTAAAGTAGAGTATGTACCTAAATCATTTTGACTCCTAGCTTCAAAATCAAAGCCAAATACAATCACCTCAGTCAATTCAACTGCTTTGTCACTTTAAGAGAGAAAGCATTTTGAGGGCAAGAACCATTCAACTCCAATATGCATCTGTCAGCTCACCAACAGGAGAAACAATTTACGTATTCATATAACGGAATACTGCTCAGCAATAAAAAGGAAGCAAGTACTGATACACGTAAGAGGGATGAATCGAAAAAACACTGTCAAGTGAGGGTAAAAGAAGCCTTTGACAAAAGAGTACATACTGGTATGCTATTATTTGTACGAAGTTCTAATATAGGCAAAACCAACCTAAGGCGGAAAAAAATCAAAACAGTGATTTCCTCTGGGAGGTGGGGGTGGGGGTTGTCCGAGAAAGGGCATGAGGAAACTTTTTGGGGTGATGCTTGTGCTACGTATCTCTATAGAGGTTTGGATTGGTGGTGTACGTATTCATCAGCAGTCTTCAAATAGCGCACATGGGTCTGTGCATTCCATTGTGTGAGATAGTCACTCAAAAGAAAAACACTGTAAATAAATATTGAACTCCAGCTAATATGTATGCTTAAGTATTTGGGGCAGAGTATACTGATGTCTACAAATTACTTTGAGATGCATCAAAAATGGAAGATGAGCCATGAATGGATCAAGGAATAAATATGTGATAAAGCAAGGGTAGTAAACTGTTAATTGTAGAATCTAGAAAGTGGGGGCTGTTCTTTATAAAATTCTTTAACTTTTCTAAATGTTTGCAGAGCTTTGTGATAAAATATTAAGGAAAAGTGTGTATCAAGCACCTACTGAATGCAAGGGATATAGGATAAATAAAACTAATGAAAGAGCTTAAGTTTCAGATGTCAAGTAACAAACCTGGGACCAAATTCAAGCTAACAGCTATGTAACCTTGGGCAAGGCTCTTGAGGCCTCCGTACCTCCATTTCCCCCATTTCTTAAATGGAGATAATAATAGTGCCTACCACATAAGGCATGAGAATTAAGTGAAATATGTGTAGAAGCCTTTTATATAATGCCTAGCCCAGAGGAAGCCCTCAAGGATGCTACCCAGCAGAAGCAGGACACACTCTTGCCATCCAAATGGGTAGACGGGATAGTAAAGTACACAAATGACTGTCAGCACAGGTGTGACTAAAATGAGTGTAGACATAAAAATCTCAATGCTGGAAAGGACTGCTGTATATAGAGAGGAAAGCCCGAAGAAGCGACGGCAATCCAGCGAGCTCATGGCCACCCGGACCACGCAGGCGCACGTCCAGAGGCCCCATATAGGTACCGCTAGGGACAAGGACAGGCAACGCAGAGATGCAGAAATACGAACGGCAACTAGCACGAACGGGTCCTCCACCTCAGTAATATTCAGACATGTGAGATAAAAGAGGTACACCATCGTTCACTTGGCAGTTCAATAAAAAACTACCAAGATTAGTAATAACAATCAATTAGAGGATGGGAAGCAGGGCATTTCATAGGTGCTGGTGGGAGTGTAAATTGGTATAAGGTAGGCAAGTTGGTGGCACCTATGAAAACATTCAAATGTGCATATTCTTTGATGGGGCAATTCCTCTTACAGGACATCTGTAGATATATTCCCACAATAAACATGGCTAACCTTTAGAGCATTGTTTGTGATGGCAAAATTCTTCACTATAAATGCCCATCACTAGGTTAATAGCAAAATTATAGAACTGAGTAGTTACTAAAAAGAATGAGGTAGATTTGTATATGCTGACCTAGAAAGATTTTAGACTATATTACTAAGTGAAAAAAGCAAGTTGTCAGATAGTATGTAATTTTTACTAAATTTTAAAAACTATGTATATGTATGAATATACATAAGTATATTATATATAATATTTGCATATGCATAGAAAAAAATGTGTGCTCTTTGTAAGACAGGGATTTTAGGACGGTCAAAGCAGACTTGTATGCTGTCTGTATTGTTTTAATTCTTTACAATAAGAACATTTAGCACTAGCTGGTGCAGCTCAGTGGATTGGGCCCTGGCCTGCAAACCAAAGGGTCACTGGTTCAATCCCCAGTCAGGGCACATACCTATGTAGTGGGCCAAGTCCCCAGTATGGGGTGCAGGAGAGGCAACCTCTTGGCCCCACACATTGATGTTTCTCTCCCTCTCTTTTTCCTTCCCTTCCCCTCTCTCTAAAAATAAATAAATTCTTAAAAAAAAAAAAAAAAGAACATTTAGCTGGTAGGGGTGTGTGAGTATGTGTGTGTGTGTGTGTGTGTGTGTGTGTGTATTTAAGCCTACAGCTTTAGACAGTGGGATTATATATAGTTTTTCTTCTACTTTTGTGCATGTTCTTTATTTTCTACAGAAAAAATATTTTAATATTTATATAAAACTGTATTTATGTAACATAATATCTTAAGCTATAAATATACATAAAAATATATAACAAATTTTTGAAAAGTAGTCTGGAAAGATCCATTGCAAACATTTATCAGCAGCTTTTGCCTGTGGGATAATGGCAAAAAGGGGTAACACTTTCTACCTAGGGCACTTCCTGCAGATTAAACCTTTTTTCAGCATATTACTTTTGCAATTGTAAATATTTTTTTTAAATAAAGAAAAAGAAAAACGACAGGTCTGACAATACTGTAAGCGATCCAGTTAGCATTAAAGCTGTAAACAAGGTTTGCAACAATAAGTTCAAGATTGCCCTCTCATGCCTTGGAACAATTTCGGTGACTTGGGGGACTTGGTTAAAATAGGTCTTACTGTTGTCTTGTGGCTTTAAGTGGGGACAGATTTAAATGGGTCACCCTGCAGCTGGCAAAGTAGAAACCCCAGGAAATGGAAACTATAACGTTAGAATCCCAAGACTTGGCTGCTGTGGGTGGATACTTAAAAGGGTCAATCCCCCCACCCCAGCCCAGACCACACTCATAAATAAATACAAAGGAAATGCTTTCCCAAGAGAGCCGGCCTCTTTTGCTTGGCCTCTGACCTCCCTGAGTGGCCATTTCCTACAGCCCCAAGGCCTTTATCTCGGCGCTGGCCCACCGAACACTGCAAAAGGGCCCCGGCGGGGGCCCGAAGGTCACCTGGCCGAGCCCCGTGGCCCCAGCCTGAACGGCGGCGCAGGGTGACGCCTGTCCCTGTAGCCGCCGCCGCCGAGCTTCTCCTGGCGGGTTCTGCTGAGCTCCGCAGAGCCCCGTGACTCACCGCCAGGTCACACGGAGCTTACTGGCTCCAGGTGTGCTCCCTCACTCAGACTGCACGCTTCTCACATGACATCAGCCGCCCGCCCGCCCGCCTGCCTGCCTGCCGGCTCCCCGCTCCCTTCTCTGCCTGCCCACGAGCCAGGAACCAGCAGCCCCTTGTCCTTCCAGGCAGCAGGGCCCTGAGTAGCCTAAGCCCGGAGCCACCTCCTGTCTCCTCTGGAACGCAGATCCCACAGGCCCCGGGAGAAAGGCGAGCGGGAGAGATGCCAGCAGCCCGGCTAAGTCCCCTGCTGCTCTTCTAGGTGCAACTCCTCCGTCTCTCGGGGAACCTGCCGCAGCCTGCTGGGCGCTCACTGAACTCAGTTAACACTGCCATCCCCACCCCACCTTCTGTGTGACCTTGAGAAGTCCTGTCCCCTCTCTAGGCCTCAGCTATTTCAACTATAAAATGCCCATGGGTCTAAGAGTTCAGAGTTGGCCCCAAGTCCCTGACTTTGCTGGAGAGAGATTCTGCTCAACACAAACTGCAGGTTCTAATCTTGGTCTGCCTCTGACTTGCTGTGTAACCTTGAGCCCTCATCCAACATCTCTGAATATCAGAGTATAATAAAAATAATCCCTAGCAAGAGAAATAAAAGTACCTGGCAGAGAGGAAGGGCCCTGGGCCCTGTAAAATCGACGGTCCACAATTTAATCTGCTGCCTGACTCTAAGCTATTTGAAATGTCAAAGGAATGTGGATAATTTATGAGCCACACAATTCCCATCTCCAGAGCAAGGGCAGAAAAGTAAGGGAGAAGGGGCTTTCCAGGTCTCCGACCCATCCTCCCATCTAGCTCCTACCACTGCCCCACCCTACCCTCTAATTCAGTCCACCTCAGAAGGTGGTGATGGGGGCTGAGGTGCAGTGAACAGATCTTAAAGCACTCTGAGGCCTGACCCAAAGCAAAACTTAAAAGCTCCATCAAGCCCCCAACCCACATCCTGTGGGAATCTGTTACACAGCACAGAGTGGGCTGGGCCCTCTTATCCCCTCAAACCTTTAAGCTACCTCAGCTTTACCCACCATGCCCAGGAGAGGCCTGGGACAAGGAATGGGGCCCAAAGCCGACAGGACGCTGCTCACATGGATGCTCTGGTTCCAGTCTGTGGTATCCACTCCAGGTGAGGGAGATCTGGCAGGGGACAGACCTTTGGTCTGAAGGAGCAAGAACAGCGCTGCTGCCCAGGAGACCTGTGACACAGCAAGCCAGCGTCAAGCCTTCCCTAGTTCCAGTAACCCCTGCTCCACCCGCGGAGGGTGGATTCTCCCTTTCACACAAGCACCAGCTCGGCCCCACCCAGTCCGCCTTCAGGTACCTGCCTCTGAGGGACCCCGGAGTTTTCAGGACCAACTTCTGAAGACATGTGCACCCCACAGTGAGCAGTTTCAAGCTGGACCACTGAAGAAAGCTCCAGGCAAGAGGCTGGCTGCCCAGGCTACCAGGAAGTGAGGTGGAGGGGATGGGGCAGGAGTCAGGAAGGACACAATCAGTAAGGGCAGCTGAGGAGAGCCTGGGGCATGGGAGGAAGCCCTCAGGCACACACCCTGGCACCTGAGCCAGACCGGGAATGAGTAAACAAACTAGATGCTCCAGGCACCAGGTCATCAAATGTTCAAAGTTCAAAGCTCCCAAAGGAAGTGACCACCAGCATTCTATCCCTCCCACGCCCACCTACAACCCTTCTCAGTCTCTGAAACCCCTGACACAATAGCTTTCCATACTGTCTTCCTGGAATTGAGGCCCCAACTCCAATGTCCCCAACCCCAAATGACCAAGCACACCTCCACCCAAGGCTATATATAACCAGTCGTGTCCAGCAATCAGGAGGATGTTTCCTGGAAAGACCTCATCACAAAAAGGCAGAGGGGAAGCCGAGGAGGTGGCAGGCCATTGACAAAGAGCAGTGAGGTCTGTCAGGAAGCCAGAGACCTCTGGAGAGCAACTTTCAGTATCCCCAAATAGAAAATAGCCCCTGAACCAAAAGGGTGGGGACCGGTTAGGCAAGGCCAGACCCATTGCCATGACAACAGGACACCAACTAGCCCCCCAAAAGGGCTTCAGACCTGATACTCCCATAGAAAGTCAGCATGAACCTGTCTGGAGTCAATGTCTTGCTAAGGTGATCTTGCTCTTAATTGCCTGGACACGTTCCCTCCCTTCCGGCGCAGCCCCATGCATACACACTTCACACTTCGGGGAAGTTACAAGGCCTCCACAACCACAGGCATGCCAGACACTCAAAAGATCAAATGAATCCATGCAAACCGGCCCAAGTCATTGGCAAGGTGTGGGGGAGAGGGAATCTAATTAATAATTTTGGGGGACCATCTAAGGGCAGGAAGACCCTAGGCAGGACAGCTCCTCCAGGAAGCATCAGCCTAGGGCTCCCTACAAAAACACAAACCATGAGGACACTGCCAAACACATGCCAAACCAGGCAAAAGGAGTACCCACTAAAAACTAAATGCCTTTTCCCGCCCCCACCCCCCTGCTCATTCTGGCTGGCAGCCTTTCCAACTAATCAGCAAGACACATGTGCCTTGCAACAGGGTGACACCCCCAACCCCACAACAAAGCCCCAATGTGTGGTGTGTCCCTGTAGGCCTTATCTCAGCCAGGAACATGATCCACTCCTCACTAGGCTTGGTACCAAGCAGCAACCCCCCAACACGGGGTTGCTGGTGGGGGACAGCTAACCTTACCACCTCCCCTTCCCATTGTTGAAACAACTGGCATGACAGGTTAGCAGGGCGGGGCGTTAGGGCAGTCTCTCCCAGAGGCCTGGGGCAGGCTGTCCAACCTTCCCACACACACCCCACCCCTTTACAGGGAAAGGTGAGGTGAGCAGCCAGTCACGGGGGACAGCCTGCACTCCCTAATCTCCAAAGCCTACCATTCACCCACCCACCCCCATCTTCTGTCCCAAGGGGAGGGGGCCTGGGGTAGCGGGGTCTCCATTGTTTGGCCAGCTGTCTAGCAGCTGCTCCTTTGAGAGCAGCCCGCTGTCGGCCTGGCAGCGAAAGGGTGAAGGCCGCTGGGAGGGATAAAGGGCTATGTGGAGGTGCTCGCCTTCCCGGCTGCCCTCGAGAGCCTCAGTGGGTCGCTCTGTCTGCGGGACCTGGGCCTGGCCCCGAGAAGCCCTCTAGCCCCGAGGCTCCAGCCTTCATCCCGCAGCTTAGGGCGACCTGGGCTCCCTCGAGCCCCACATCCCCCCAAACTGAAGACCACCCTGCCCTGCCTCCTCGCGTCCCCCACTGGCGAAAGGGGATGGAGCTCTCCCTCCCCGCCCCTCCCGGTTGGCCCCCACTCTCGGGAGCCGAGCTCCGCGGCGCGGCCACAAACCAGAGACCGGAGACCGGAGCCGGGAGTCCGGGCCGCTGCTTCCAGGGGACAGTGGGGGGAGCAGGAGCCGGCGGGCCCCGCCGCCTTCCCGTCCCGAGCCCGCCCCTCCGCCCCGCCGGGCCCACCAGGCGGCTGCCCCCGTCTCCCCGCGCTCACCGGCCGCCGGAGCCCGCCCGGCAGGCAGCAGAAGCGGAGACGAGGCATCCAGCGGCCCCGGCCCGGTCCGGGCTGGAGCGCAGCGCGGCGCAGCGCAGCGCCGCCCCCCGCGGTCGCGCAAGCCGAGCCGAAAGGGAGCTCCCTGCTGGCGACTCCGGGGATAAATGCCCGGCCTTCCGGGCAGCGCCTGGGCGCGCCTCCAGAGCGGGCCATGCGAGCCCGCGGAACTGCTCTGGGAGACGGCTGTTCGTGTCTGAGAGGTCCTGCCTGAGGTCCTGTCTGCACTGGGCACTAGAGGCTGCTGGACATGCACAGGACAGGCACTAGGGTTATACTGAATGTATAGAACAGGTTCTGTACAAGACAGGCACTGGACTCTGCTGGCTGTGTCCAAGAGGGTGCTGCCCACAGTAATGCTGTCCAGAGGAAGCAACTGGATCTTGCTGGCCACATCTTCCCAGGGTGGCTCTGCAGAGGCAGACGTAGGGTGCTGCTGGATGGTGCCAGATGGCTCGGTCCAAAGCAGGCACTGCCTGCCATGTCCAAAGTAGGACTGGAAGAATGTACTCTCTAAGGTGTCCACAGGCTGCTGGTGGCTTGGTCTAAGAGAGACCTGCTCAGGTGGAGCTTCCTAAGGGGTGTACAAGGGCCCAGGGAACACAGCCTTAGTAGCACTCATCCTCAACGGAGTTCAACAATGCCAAGATTAACACCTTTCAGAAGTTTTTTAAAAAGTTTATTTGTAGAGAGAGGGGAAGGGAGGGAGACAGAGAGGGAGAGAAGCATCGATGTGTGGTTGCCTCTCACACACCCTCAACAGGAGACTTGGCCTGCAACCCAGGCATGTGCTCCTACTTGGGATCTAACTGGTGACCCCTTGGCTTGCAGGCTGGCACTCAATCCACTGAGCCACACCAGGCAGGGCCAGAAGCTTTTTAGAACAATATTTGCTCACTGGGTCTCTCATGTTCTGTAAATATCAAGTGAGCTGATCTACCCAGTGAGAAAGAATTTTAGACTTCCTGAGAAAGGCCAGAAGCATTTAGAGACCAGGCCTCCAATATAGGTGCTATGTCTTGGGTTTGGAGGGGTGGGGGGAGAGAAAGTTCAGGAAAAAGGGTGTAGCAGACAAGGGTAGTTGCCTCCATAGACAGCCCAACCAGGAACTTCTCCAGGCAGGGGTGGCCCAACCTGACAGATGTGGGAAAGTTGGAGGGAGAGGCTCAGGAGCAAACAGGTGAATAAGAGCTGGGTGATCCTGAGGAATAGACCACACCCAGGATGTGCACTATGGATAAAGGAGTGGCATGCAACCAAACTCAATTCAACAAGTATTTACTGAGAGCCTGCTAAGAGTGAGGGACACAGAGAAATAAGACATGGAGCCTCTCTCTGGAGAGCTCACACAGGGGCTGGGGGACTAGGGCTGGAATGAAACCTACTTTAAGGACAAGACATTTGAGTGGAGCCTTGGAGGCTAGGTGGGACCATGATTATTGCTCCTGCTTCCTGAGTACCTACTATGTGCTAGGCATTATCTCATTTCCTCACAACAAACCTGTGAGGGAGACATTACTATTATTGCTAGGGATTGAGTGTGTGGACTCTAGAACCAGGTTGCTTGTTAAATCTTAGCTCTGTCAACTACTAGCTACATTACCCTGGGTGATTTATAGAACCTCTCTGTGCCTCAGTTTCTTTAACTGAAAAATGGGGATAGTAACAGTATCTGCCTGAAAGGTTATTTTGAAAACTAAATGAGTATAGTCTTTTCAACCAATGGTGCTAAAAATAAAACTAGGCATCCACAGGCAAAAATATGAATTTAGACACAAACCTTATACCCTTTACAAAAATTAAAATGGATCATAGGCCCTGACTGGTGTGGCTCAGTGGTTGAGTGCCGGCCTGCAAACCAAAGGGTTGTTGGTTCGATTTCCAGGCAGGACACATGCCTGAGTTGCAGGCCAGGTCCCCAGTGGGTGAGGTGCTAGAGGTAGCCACACATTGATGTTTCTCTCCCTCTCTTTCTCCCTCCCATCCCCTCTCTCTAAGAATAAATAAATAAATAAATAAATAAATAACATCTTTTAAAAAAAATCTGTCTTTAAAGAAAGTGGATCATAAACCTAAATGTAAAACAGGAAACTAAGACTGCTAGAAGATAACATAGGAAGAAATCTAAGTGACCCAGGTATGGCAATGATATTTTTACCTACGACACCAAAAGCATGATTCATGAAAGAAAGAATTGGTAATGAGGACTTCATTAAAATTAAAAACTTCTCTGCTAAAGATAACATCAAGAGACTCAGAAGACAAGCCACAGACTGGGAGAAAATATTTGCAAAAGATACATCTGATAAAGGACTCTTATCCAAAATATCCAAATAACTCTTAAAACTCAACAATAAGAAAACAATCTGATTTAAAAATGAGCCAAAGACCTGAATAGACACTTCACCAAAGAAGCTATGCAGATGGCAAATAGAGGGGACTGCAAATTAAAGCAACAGCAAGACACCACTACACACCAGTGAGAACAGCCAAAGGCCAGAACACTGACCACATGAAATGCTGGCGGGAACGTGGACTGACAGGAACTCCCCTTCATGGTTCATGGGCATGCGAAATGGTACAGCCACTTCGGAAGGCAGCGCGGCGTGTTTTTACAAAACTAAATATACTCTTATCATATGGTTCAGCAATTGCATTCCTGTTATTTACCCAAATAAATTGAAAACATATTCACACAAAAACCTGTACACGGGTGTTTATAACAGCTTTATTCATAATTGCTAAAACTTATAAGCAACCAAGATATCCTTCAGCAGCTGAATGGGTAAACTATGGTGCATCCAGACAATGCAATCTTATCAGCACTAAAAAGAAATAAGCTATCAAGCCATGAAAAGACATGGAGGAACCTCAAAAACATGTTACTAAGTGAGAGAAGTACATGCCATTATACATTTGCTCAAACCCACAGAATGTACAATACTGAGGGTGAACCTTGTAGCCTTTGAGTGTATGGGAACTCTGTGCTTTCCACTCAATTTTGCTATGAACCTGTAATTGCTTTAAAAGTAGCTTATTAATGTTTTAAAAATTTAACAAGCTAATATATAAAAGGAACAGTGCCCAGCACAAAATAAGCATTCTGTAACTGTTAGCTTTATCATCCTATCTTTCCCAACTCACAGCTGTGGAAACTAAAGCACAGACAGGTTCAGGACTCGGATACGACCTGTGAGTGGCCGAGTCAGGATGTCCCCAAGACTGCAAAGCCCATGTTCTTCTCCCTACATCGTGGCAGGGAATGAGTAGGCATATTGACCTGTTTTATTCATGGGTGCCCACATCTAGGGCACTCATGGAGTGGTGCACCTCTAGCCCAAACCAGGAACCAGTTTCAGAGACCAGGGAAGATTGAAACACCGGGGCAAAACCCACAATGGCTCTGGCTCATAATCACTTGGCATTTAGTCTTTTACTTCCCAAAGGTCAGAATAATCCCTGCCCTCGCTCTAAGTAAGAGTACAAGTAAAAATAATGCATCTCTCCCCGCTCATGGGAAAATGTCAAAGCAGTGCCCACATAAAATAGCGCAAATGACCATGGAAAGGCCAGTTTTCCAGAGCATTCCTAAGCTCCTAAAGAAATCTGACATTAATGAGAAGTCCCGTTAAAGAGAAAATAAAATAATAATAATAATAGTAAATATCACTTACATTAATTGAGTCCTTCCTATGGGCCAGGCACTTTGACAGGCATCTCATTTCATCCTTATGATCATCCAGTTGAGAAGGTGCTGTTATTATTCTCATTTTGCAGGTTAGAAACTAGGCTTAGGAAGATGAAATAATTTGCCTGACACCTGAAACTAATCCAGAATAATATTGAATATAAACTCTAATTGAAAAAACAAAAATAAAAATAAGTAAATTCATGCAAGGCCTGACCTGGGTGCCTCACTTGGTTGGTCATTGTTACACAAAGCAAAGGGTTGCTGGTTCGATTCCCGGTTGGGGTACCTGCCTGGGTTGTGGGTTTGGTCCCTGGTTGGGGGCATGCATGAGACAACTGATAGATGTCTCTCTTGCACATCGATGTTTCTCTCCCTCTCTTTCTCCCTCCCTTCCCCTCTCTCTAAATATTAATAAATAAAATATTTTTTAAAATCACACAATGCCAGAATATACATATATTTTAAAAAACATATGTATTTTAAAATACCATATGCCCAAGGCCACATGGCTAACCAACAGCACAGCCCAGAACATGTGCTCTGAACCACTCTGTGGGGCTGTGTGTAAGGAGGAGTGGTCAGTGTATGGACTCTGGGGCCCCACGCTGAGAGGCAAATTGGTCTAGCGGCTGCCAGCAAATTCCTTAGCCTCTCCAAGCCTCAGTTCCTCATCTATAAAATGGAGACAATGAAATGTTTGCCTCTCAAGGGTGCAAGAGGATAAAATGAGCAAATTCATTTAAAGCAATTATTAGCCCAGTACTGGACACATGGTAAGCGGTTAACAGATGTTACCGTCTGACCCTCCACTTCCTCATCTGTAAAATGAAGGCTGCTAATAACAGGTGTCAAAGTTATTGGGAGCCTTAAAAGAAATGGCAAATGTAAAGCATGTGAGATGATTCTTATCCCATGGCAAGCTACCTCAACATGACCCTCCAAAAAGGATCACAAATTAGCAAGCCAGCTTTTTACAGAGCCTGTCGAATTGCAAATCTGCCTGATAGTGTTCAAGTGACAAAAGCACACCTTGAATATCGTTTCCCAGATGCATCTATTAGTTTAAGATCCTTTATTCCTTTGCCTAGGAGCTTGGCGTGTGGGTGGAGACTCTCTCCAGGAAACTTAAAAGTGAAATTCTCAGGAGAGAGTACCTGCTGAAGGTGAGCCTAAAATAAAGGAGCTCATCTCTGAAATGACATACAAAAAACGTTTTATGGGGGGGAAATTCAAACATACAAAAGTAAACAAAATAATATAACAAACCCCAGAGTATCTACTGTAAAACTTCAATAGTTATCAACTTGTGGGAATCTTGTTTTAACTACACTTCCTACCAGCATAATTTTGAAGCGAACTCAGATACCGTGTCACTTCATCTGAGAGTACTTCAGGTGCGCTTCTCTAAAAGAAAGAACTATTTTAGACAAAACCACAATAATATTGTCACACCTAAAATTGCTTAACAATAACTCCTTAATACCCTCAAGTAATCAATGTTCAAATGTCTACTTAGCTCCGTAAATGCCTTTTTGAAAAGTGCTTCTTTGTTCGAATCAATATTTACACACCATAGTCAGTTGACACGACTATCGAGTGTCTTTTAATTTGCAGGTTTCTCTTCGGTCTCTTTTTCCCCTCAGTAACACTTGGAGAAACGAGATGCTTTATGCTGTAGATTTTCCACAGTCCGGGCTTTGCTGATTGCACTCCTGTGGTGTAGTTTAAGATGATGATCTGACTTCTCTATTTCCTATAAATTGGTAGATAGATCTAGAAGACTGAACAGCTTTGAGGGGTTTTTTTTGGCAAGAATACTTCATAAGTAGTGTAGTCTTTCTTCAGGAAGCACACGGTCACCTGTTGTCTCTGAAATGCTACTTTAAAACATCAAAAATATGACCATCTTACTAGAAGTGTAAGAATAAAAAGAACCTATTCATCAGCAGGTGAATGGGTAAACAAAAGGAGGCATTTATATCCAATAGAATACTATTCAGCCATAAAAAGGAAGAAAATTCTGACACGTGCTACACCCTGATTGAACCTTGAGGACATTACCGCAAGCAAAAGAAGCTAGACACAGAAGGACAGATATTTTGTGATTCCACTGATACGAGGTACCTAGAATATGCAAACTCACAGAGACAGAAAGCAGAGCAGAGGTTAGCAGAGGCTGGGAGGGGGGGATGAGGAAATGGGGAATTACTGTTTAATGAGTACAGGGTTTCTGGTAGGGATGGTGAAAAAGTTCTGGACATGGATAGCAGGGATGGTTGTACAACACTGAGTGTATGTAATGTCACTGAATTGTACACTTGAAATGGGTAAAATGGTAAATTTTACGTTATGCATATTTTTTACCACAAACATTCTTTTCAGAGCCTAGCTATTGCCTTACAACTCTTGACGGCCTTGGAGTATATGTTAGCCCTTCTCTGTGTGAGCAGCCTGACTGTAGCACTGGTGTACACACAGTGCGGGGCTCTTTCTGTGCTTCCCAGAATGTCATGGCTTCTGCCTGACTCTGCAATGAAGTGAGCAGGGGTCCACAGCAGCACCACTCCTGAGCCCAGGTCCCAGGTATGGACCCTGTAAGCAGAGAGGTGGGGGCAGCCAGGGTACCAGCTTCTGGAGTCACAAGGCTTGGAGTTGAGCCTGACTTTGCCACTTGCCACGAGATCTTAGTTAAATGACTTAACCTCTCAGTTTCCATTCCTGTAAAATTAGGGCTCCAACCTCCTGCCCCACAGGTTTGTTGTCAGAGTTGAATTAGGTTGTATCAGGGCCAAAGAGAGAGCTCTGTTTCGTTACTATGCTTGGAGAGATTCGAAGAGGCCATCACTAGGATATAGGTTTGACAGCTCATTGGGATGCCCCCAGAAATTAGTCACTTTGCAAGCTAAACTCTTCTTGACATCATTCTTGGCAAGGTAAGCAGTAGAGTGGCCAGCTGTCCTGGTTTTCCCACAACTGAGGGCATTCTCAGGATGTGGGGTTTTCAACGCTAAAATAGAAAGTCTCACACATAGGGGACATGTTAGTTACTCACCCTACCAATGATCTCCCAATTGCAGATTCTAGGATCTGCCTCTCAGGCTTTCTGACTACTGCCTATCTGACCTGCCTTCCTTCTAGAAGCTCTCTTCTCAGCTTGGCCTCCAGAATCTCTTCTTCCAGATCTCCTTGCTGAACATTCATCCTCTGTTTGACCTTCAATGTTGGTGCTTCCCAGGATTTCTGCCTCTGCCTTCTGCTCCTGGGATCCTACAGCCCCTCCTCGGAGATTCTTGTTCATTCCCAGGGCTCCCAACCACCTCCCGCAGATAGCTCCCCAGATGTCCACGGCAGGAATTGCTCCAGCAGCTAGCCTCGTTCTGTCACCATCTCTTGCAGATACCCCAAATGAATCATGTCCAAAGCCAACTGTACAAGCTTCCTCACTGACTTGTTTGGTTAATGAGCCTTAACCCTCCCTCAGTCCATGAAGTCAGAAGTCCACTCTCCCTGCCTCTTCCCTCTCCCTCAGCTCCCGCCCACTCAGGCATCTATTGGTTCTACTCCACAAATGTCTCTCCGGTAGGCAGCGTTTGCTCATCCCCGCTGCCATTGCCTCAGTTCAGGCCTTGTTAGTGCTCAGCTGGGCACCTGGCGCAGGTTCCTCCCAGTCACTTGCCTCTACTTCATCCCTTCCAAATCTCCTCCATGTGGCTACCAGAGTGACCCCTCGAAAATACAGACACGATCGTGTCACTCCCTGGCTTAGAATTCTTCAAAGGCTCCCAGTGACCTAGCACAGGGGTCAGTAAACTTTTTCCAAAAGGGGCTGATAGTAAATCTTTAAGCTTTCTAAGTCCAATGGACTTGGTCTCAACTACTCAGCTCTACCATTGTAGCACAAACACAGCCAAAGACAATACAAAAACCAGTAGGCGTATCTGTGTTCCAATAAAAATGTATTTACAAAAACAGGTAGAGGGCCAGATTTGGCCTGAGGACTCTAACTGGCTGAACCCTGGCCTGGGAAATGGAATCTAAGTCTCTTAGCATAACCCAGAGGGCGTTTTGCCCCCTTGCTTCTCAGGAACTAGATAGACATCAGTAGTCTGAGGCCTAAGAAAATAGCTTCCACTGCAGCAAGTGGGACTCCAATTAGATATTGAAAAGAACTTCCTTAGCTATTAAAGGATTGTTAAAATTGGCCCAAGTTTTAAGAGGAAGTAAAGGAATGTCCATCTCTTCTGGTTTTCTGATATGCCTCAGGCGTAGCCCTGGCTGTGGACCTACTCCTAATTCTGGCCTAAAGGTATAAGAGCTAAATAAAATTGGCATATGTGAGTGAACCCCTATCCCACACTAAGCATTAAGCTAAGAGCAGGACTGTGTGTCCTCTTCTTGCAAAGCGCACCCTCACCACCCTGCCTGCAACTGAGGTGCAAAGGCCGGTTACACGCAGGGTAGGTTTAACCAAGTGCCGAAAGCCACAGTAAAGGGGAAGTCACAACACAGTGCATGACCAATTACCACGTGGAATCTTCATGGAGGCTCAGGGGAGACCAGAGGAGGAGTAGAGGAAGTCTCCAGAGAAAGAGGGTCAGATTTACGCTCATAATAGTAGGATTTAGATGATAATAATATCACCTCCTGCGTGCTAAGAAACATTGTGTGCTTGGCACTTTATTTACATTATCTTATTTAACCCTCACAACAACCGTGTGAAGTAGGTATTACTAGTTTCTTTATATACAGAAGGAAATTGAGCCGCAGAGCATCACGCAGGTTCCCCAAGGCCAAACTGAGTGGCCGAGCAGGATTTGAACCCATTTAACTGGGCTCTGAAGGCTGCTAAGGCAGAGCTCCCCAGGAGGGCACACGAACAAAAGCAAAGGGTGGAGGAGGCTGGTGATGGTCCAGACTTGGCTCCAAGCGAGGCCAGAATGGGAAAGAGTGGGTGATCCTGCTGAACAGGGAGATCTGGGCTGGCTCATGGAAGATGCTAGATGCCAGGCTGAGGAGCTTCCTCCAGGAGAGCTGGCCAGCAGGCCAGTGCGGGTTGGATTGGAGGGAGAGGACAGTGCAGGCACAGAGGTGCTTGGCAGCTTCAGCAGTTGCAGTCCAGGGGAGCGAGAATGCAAGTCCAAGCCAGGGAAGGTGAGATGGAAACTGGAAGGAGGAGACAGGCGTAGGAGAGAACAGGAAGGATGATTTCTGTGGCGACTGGGCCACCAACAGCCATAGGAGCAAGGGAGAAGTTGACATGATTCCACCATTCTGAGTGCACCAGGCAGCAAGGCAAAAAGCAACACTCCAGGCAGCTAAGGTTAATACAGTGGCTAATGTTTATTGAAACCAGCTTCTATTGGTAAGCACTTTACATATATAAACCCGTCTCATCCTTATGATGTAGGATCTACTATTATTATTCCCATTTTTCAGGTAAAAGAACAGAGGCACAGAGAAATGAAGCAACTTGTCCAAGTTACATAGCTGGTGAGTGGCAGGGCTGGGATTTTAACTCAGGCAGACTGGTTCCGGAGGCCTCCTGCTTCATCACTTCAGTACCCCATGCCTGTAGAGGTAATGCTTTCTGGAGAAAGCAGGCTCCTCACTCCCACCCCTCATTCCTCACCCTTAAGGATCAAGCAGGAGAGTGATGACAATGGCTCCTAATGGCCTACCTAGCACAGGGGTCAGCAAACCTTTTCCATAAGGATTTTTTTGGCAGGTGGCATTGCCCAGTCAGATCTCAGTTCACTCTGCCGGGGTTTGCAGGTGCTTACTGGCAAGGGGGCACCTGGAGCCTAGTCCTGTCTTCATCAGAGTAGAGCAGGGGAGAATGTGGCAGCAGCTGGCACAGGCCACAAAGAGAGCCCGGCAGGTGAAGACCCAGACAAGGCAGTGTAGCTCCACCAAGGTCAGGAGGAAGCAGCTTACTTCCACGCCAAACAAGAAGTTCAGAAAGATCATCTTCTCCGTGGCCCTGGACACAAAGCAGTCAGTACTAGTGTGTCAAGGACAGAAGCAGCAGTGAAACAAGTATGGAACATCAAACCCAAACACAGTATTGCTGCACCTCCCCGCTCCCCTGAACGGCCAGTTCCATAAAGGCCTGTAGCACCACATGGACAATGTAGATGGCCAAGACCCTGCGCGACCACAATCCGGGGCTCCTGTCTATAGGCATCCGGGGAGAATCCTCTCTCCCACCAGAAACTGTCCCTCTAGGAATTGAGAAGACCCCAGGGACCCCAGCCTGGCTCTCTGCAGGGCTCCCCAGATACCAGCTTCTGCAAGGTGTCCAGCAGGTACTCCCTCTCCACATCTACTCTTTCCTCCCTTGCAATCTGGTGCAGGACATAGATGACACAGAAGATACAGGGCATGGCCCTGGCTGGTGTGGCTCAGTGGACTGAGTGCTGACCTGCAAACCAAAGAACTGTCGGTTTGATTCCCAGTCTAGTGCATATGCCCGGGTTATAGGCTAGGTCCCCAGTTGGGGGCACATGAGGGGCAAACACACATTGATGTTTCTCTCCCTCTATTAATTTTTCCCTCCCTTCCCCTCTCTAAATAAATAAAATATTTTTTTAAATATTTATTTATTCATTCATTCATTCATTCATTCATTTATTTTTAGAGAGGGGGAAGGAGAAAGAGGGAGAGAAACATCAATGTGTGGTTGCCTCTCACATCCCCCTAATGGGGACCTGGCCCGCAACCCAGGCATGTGCCCTGATTGGGAATCGAATTGTAGAGCCTTTGGTTTTTAGTCCGGCACTCAGTCTACTGAGCTACACCAGCCAGGGCAAAATAAATAAAATCTTAAAAAAGAAAAGAAGAAGTTAGAGGGAATGGCCACCAGACATTTGTGTAGCCAGGGTATTACAGGTGAACTTGGACTGCTCACCCCTGTAGACCACACTTTCAACCAGAGCGACCAGCAGAATGCAGAAAGACAAGGAGGACAGCGAGCCACACCTTGCCAGCCACGGTGGAATGGTTCGGTGCTAGGGTCAGGAGCTGGCCCAGTCACTCATCTGTGAACACAGAAAACAGAGGCCTTAAGGAAGGAATTAAGGTGGGGGGTGGGAGTAGGGAGGGGAAGGGGGTGAAAATTTAATGCCTCAGCAGCTAGATAATTTGCATCACTATTTCTGGCCCGCAGCAAGAGCTCCAGTTCCATCTGTGCCTGCCACCCACCAGGCGCACCACTCACTACCTGACAAGGACAAGAAGAACAATCTGGCAGGGAAAAGGACACTGTAGAATAAAGGACTGAAGCAGCAACTCTTAGGAGGAGCCCCCATGCAATCCCAAATTAGGGGTCTGCATATTCATGCTGCAATTAGGCTTCTGCTGACATGTTCCCAACTCAATGGGCTTTCAAAACTTCAACTGTCCTGGGCAATTTTTTCAGACCTACATAGCACCAGGCATATTTTTCCCAAGATGCTACAGGAGACGGTCTTTCCTCCAGGTTCCAGGGTAACAAATGACTTGGGGACACCATGCCAGGAGTTGGAAGAGAGAGGTCTTACAGCGTCATCCTTCCCCAGTGGATGCTCTTTAAGGTCTCACATTGAAAAATTTCATCTTACCTTTCATTACTGCAGCTTCTGACTCCGGGAATTACGGAACACATTTCCAAGGCATAGTTTGGTAGGGGGGCATTTACACTCATTATCTCCATTAGCACCCTCTTTCTGTCTCCCAAATACACACACCATCTAAGTATAGCCACAGCAGCAGCTTACAGGGCAAACTCAGGGTCAAGGCAGGACCCGGTCTTCACTGCTGACTGGCTGCCTTCCCCAAATCCTCTCCCAGACAGAGTGCTGGAGCTGCTACGGGAATCCCCTTTTCCCCCTTAGTTCTCCCGATTCTTCTCTAAGTGGCTGCTCCATTCTAGTCGATGTGCTGTTCTTCCACTCTCCAAAATGGAAACATCAGTGTTCCTCACGATACCTCCACCACTTGCTGATTCTGGAGGATGTGGTTCCTTAAGGCAGCCACAAGCGTCTCCAACCCAGCATGTCCAGACTGAACGTATTCCCCCGAGAGGGAGTGGCATAGTGGCTACAAGCACAAGCTTAGACTTACATGCCCGCAGCTGTGTGACCTTGAGCAAGTTGCTTAGCTGCTCTCTGCTTCCATTTCATCATCTGTGCAGTGGAGGCTAGAACAGTATTTACCTCATAAGGTTGTAGAAGTTATCTGAGGTAACATATGTGAAGGGCTTAGAAAAGTATTTGGCACATAGTTAGTGCTTCATTAATGTTAGGTATTGTTATCTTTCCCCCCAGACCTACTCTCTTGGTAAGTAGCACCAAGTCAAAATCCTGCTTGTTACCCATAATGCCTCCTTTTTGCTTCCTCCCCACTTCTAATTGCTAACGAGTCCCCTCAGTGTTACCTGATTAATGTCTCTCACATCCATTGCCTTCTCATCAGTCCATGGCATAGCCTTAGTCCAGCCCTGTACCTTCTCTCACCAGGATTGTTCCAATTCTTCTAAGTCTCTCTGCCTCCGATTTTGTCCCTCTGGTCTACCTCCCTCAATGCCTGCATCCTTGACATGCATATCTGGTCATGTGTTTCCCTGCTTAAAAACCCTCCTCCAATGTAGGCCCTGGGCGGGTAGCTCTCTGTTCGTTAGAGTGTCATCGAGATAACACCAAGGCTTCAGTTCAATCCCCAGTTGGGATGCATACAAGAATCAACCATCAGTGCATAAATAAGTAGAACAACAAATCGATGTCTCTCTCTCCTCCCCACCTTCTTCCCTTCCTCCCTCTCTCCCTTCTCTCTCTCTAAAATCAAGAATTTAATAAACCATCCAATGTCTACCCACTGCCCTCAGGATAAAGTTGAACTCCCCAAAATGGCATGTAAGGCCCTCCCCAGTCTGGCCCCTGCTGTACCTCCAAACCGATCTGGGCCCTTCACACCCTTCAGAACTCAAAATTCCCAGAAGTGCTACCCACATCCAGGCAGCTTCATGCTCCTGAGCAGTTACTCACAATGCTCCCTCTGCCTCTCCAGCCTAACTGTCCTTCCAGCTAATTCTTATCTTATTTATTCCCCAACAAGCAGCTCAAACATCTTCTCCAGCAAAATTTTCTGACCCCATTTCAAAAAGGACTGACCACCCTAATGGTCAGTACATGGTCTGTTGTATATAATGAATGTTATTTACATTTATTTACATAAAGTCACATTTATTTACATAAAATTTCTCTCCATCAGTAGATGTGAATCATTTGATGACAGGAACTACATCTTGTTTGTTACTACTCCTATGCTCAACATGAATTAGGGGCTTGATTCATGTGTATTGGATGAATGAGTGATGGCAGACTTAGATTCAAACCCTGTCTTGGTTGTTGCTAGTTCTATGACTGTGGGACCATTACCATATTTTTCAGACTATAAGACACACCTAGGTTTTAGAGGAGGAAAATAGGGGAAAATTTTTTGAAGCAAAAAATGTGGTAAAATATTTAATAGCATAAATAACATAGCATTTCACCAATGTGAATGTGAACAGAACTCAACAGCAGCATTAAAAACCATTATCCCTCCAAAATTTGAGGGGTGTGGGGAATGTTCGTCTTATAGTCCAAAAAATACAATACTTAACTTCTGGGGCTGTTTTCTCATCTGTGAAATAGAGATTTTTATGGAATTGCAGAGACACAGTGACAATTACAGATAATGTATTTAAAAAAAACTCCTTGCCCAAAATTCAGAGACAGAAAGTGGAATAGAGGTTATCAGGGGCTGGGGGAAGGGAGGAATGGGGGGTTATTATTTCATGGGTACAGAGTTTCTGTTGGAGGTGAAGAAAAGGCTCTGGAAATGAATAGTGGTCAGCATTGCACAATGTTGTGACTATATGTCACTAAATTGTAAACCTTAAAATGGTAAATTGAATGTTATATGTTTTACCACACACACAAAAAATTTAGATAACCTAAGGAAGTTAAAAAAAAAAACCTTGCCTAGTACTTGGTAGTTAGTAGGTATTCATCAATAAATGAAATGAGATACTGGAGACTCCCAGTCTGACTATTCACACTCCCCCCAGGACGCGGGAGCTGCCACAGAACTGGCTGCAGCTGCCTCCTCGGTCAGGGGGAGGGGCCTGGGAGATGGAGGCCTGTGGGAACTTCTCTCCTTTAAAAAAATTTTTTTTTAATCCTCATTCAAGGACATTTTTTTCATTGCTTTTAGGTAGAGAGTAAAGGAGAGAGAGAGAAACATAAATGTGAGAGAGAAGTATTGATCAGTTGCCTCCCACATACACCCAGACCAGGGATCGAACCCACAACCTAGGCATGTGTCCTGACCAGCACATGGGAAGAAGCTAAAGAAATCACCAACATGTAGAAATGATGAGGGGAAAATGCCAGCTAGCAGAAGAATGTGGGGATTGAGAAACTTATTTTCTATCTCCTCTGAGGGCTGAAGGGGGGAAAGTTCCAAAATAACAATATGAGTGAATGAGGTTAGGATGCTTCTGGTTGCCAGGGCTTTCAGGCAATGGATGAGAACATAGTCTTTCTGGACAACTTTGAAAATGGGACAGAGATTTCTCTGTGCTAGCCAGGGTTTCTCAACCTCAACTTCGACCTCAGCACATTAACATTTTAGACAAGATAGTCTCCATTACTGGGGACTGTCCTGTGCATTATAGAAGGTTTAGTAGCATTTCTAGCCTCTATTCACTAGATGCCAGTAGCACCCCCACCCCCTAGTGATGACAATCAAAAATGTCTCTAATGCCATATGTCCCCTGGGGAACAAAATCACTGTCTTTCCCCATTGGAACCACTGGTATAGGCTAAGCAAATTTGTTTTCCTGATTGCCTGGAGGCAGGAGATGAAAGTGTTGACCTTTAGATTCTAGGATCCAAAAGGGAAACTATGAAAGGGGTAAACAAGATTCTATGACAGGCTACAAATCCTACCCCATGTCATATGAAATGGTGACACTCCAGCCAGCTGCCCAAGGTCACATTGCAAGGACCTTGCAGAGTCAGGAGCAGTGAATCCCAGGTTTTCAGTAGCTACAGGCCTTACCATGCAAACCAGCCCCACACCTGGTGGACCCTGCTCGAACTCAGGTCTTCTGGGTGTTCGGGAGGCTGCTGGGTAAAATTCTCTGGGCCTTCCCTGGAGTAACAAAGATCATAGATGCTTACAAGAAGAACCAAGTCCTAGCACTGACTAGTGTGGCTCAGTGGGTTGGGCATCATCCTGCAAACTGAAAGGTGGCCAGTTCAGTTCCCAGCGAGAGCACATGTCGGGGTTGCTGGCCAGGTCCCTGGCTGGGGCCTTTCAAGAGGCAACTGATTGATGTTTCTCTTGCACATTGGTCTTTCTCTTCCTCTCTTTCTTCCTCCCTTCCCTTCTTTCTAAAAATAAAAATAACCCTGGCTGGTGTGGCTCAGTGGATTGAGTGCTGGCCTGCAAAGGAAAGAGCTGCTGGTTCAATTCTCAGTAGGGCACATGCCTGGGGTGCAGGCCAGGTCCCCAGGAAGGGGGCATGTGAGAGGCAACCACACATTGATGTTTCTCCCCCTTTCTTTCTCCCTCCCTTCTCCTCTCTTTAAAAATAAAATAAATAGAAAAAAAATAAGAGTAAAATAAATAGAATTTAAAAATAAATAAATAAAATCTAAAAAAAAAAAAAAAAAAAAAGAACCAAAGCCTGGGAAGATTTCCAGCCTCAAATCTAAGAGTTTCCTTGCCATACCCAAGCCCCAGAACCCAGGGTCAGACAGTGACATTTGATGGGAAGGCCCTCAAGCTCCTCTAGTCCCAAATCAGAGTTGTGGGCTTTTCTTTTTGCCTCAGGCTTCTGTGTGGCCTGGCACAGTACTGTGACTGATCTTGTCTTTAGAGAAAACACTGTCATTTTGGTCAACATAGATGTTTCTTTTGCATCAGTTTTAGTTTTAAAAAATATTGCATTAAAATAGCCTTTATCTTGATTATTGAGGGTTTTTTTGGCATCTCTTAAATTTTGTGCCTGAGGCTGTCCTCATTCCCTCATTCTGGTCCTGGCCCTGTTCACTGGGTCCCGGACAGGACCCAGTGAGGCACATGTGCAGGCAGAGGTCACAAATGGAAGCCTGCAGGCTGCATTCTGCACATCAATGTGTTTTGTTTGGCTAGCACTGTGTTTTCAAAAATGTCTTGATTTGTTGCCAATATTTTTAAGGCAAGAGAATCACATGAAAGTCCACATTTCTGGCTTCTTTTGAAAAATTGAGTGATGTAGCCCAATTTTTAGTGATTTAATCCTACATCCCATGAACAACAGCTATTGGGACATACCTGGCTAGCGGCCTCCTGTTTAGGTTAGGGGGTGCTGTCCAATTTCCCTCAGCCACACCCAGCTCACTTCTCCCACTTATAGGACCCACCTGGCCCCCTGGGCGGTGGTGCGCTGGGGCTGGTATGTACCAGCTTACAAGAGCCAAGCGTCAAATTTCCAGAGTCAGTTGTTGAGCACAGCCATTATGCAATATTAAATTATATAAACTTACAATTAAATAGATTATATTCCAAACAAAACTCCTAACTTCCTAATTATTTTGCCGCATCTGACTATTACCTGTGTTCTTGAGGTTATTGACATCTACTGTGTCCGTGTGGCAGCAAAGGTACACATTGGTTTGCACTGCCCGTCTCTTTCCGACTCCGGGGTCAGTTACATCCATCACACTGGTAGCATGAAATTGGCCACAGTACAAGCATTTACACCATGGAAATTGGCAAACACTATGAAAATAGGGCTTGATAGTGCATCATGTCTGTAGCTGTTACATTGTGAATAGCACAAACATTGGAGGAAATAGTCTTCCAGTATTTGAAAACTACTATGTGGTTCAGCAAAGTTGCTCAGCCATTGACTAGTGAGTGAAGTTCAGACAAAAATCATTGTTTTTTTCATGAGGCTTTCATCTCATGCCATAACTCAAGCTGAAATATCAACCAACGTTCATGACAAAATGACACTTGTTTATCATCTGTAACCTAAGTTTTGTTAGTGATACAAGTGGACCTCAAAAATCAATGAAAACCAATTATGATTTAAAAAAAATCTATGAAAGCAATTTTTAAGAATAAATGGAAGCCCTGGCTGGTGTAGCTCAGTGGATTGAGCTCGGGCTGGGAACCAAAGTGTCCCAGGTTCGATTCCCAGCCAGGGTACATGCCTGGGTTGCAGGCCAATAACCCTCAGCAACCGCACATTGATGTTTCTCTCTCTCTCTCTATCTCTCTCTCTCTGTCTCCCTCCCTTCCCTCTTTAAAAATAAATAAATCTTTAAAAAAAAAAGAATAAATGGGTTATATGGAGTTAATTTACAATAAAGAGTGTTGAATATTTTGTTACAATTTTTTGTTTCTTTTTGTGCATAACAAATTTTAATAAACTTCAATTTATAAATAAATATATATATATAAACTTTTTGTATACATCTTTTCAGAGAGCCAGTTTTTAAACATTCACTGCACACCACTACCTGTTAGCATTCATGTTTGCCACTCTTAATCTTAACCTTAAATTTCTGGGCTAAGAAAGCAGCAAATTTCTCTTCTGCTTCTCCTCAAATCCTTGTGCCCCATGGCCTCTAGAACAGGCACCCAGTAGTTCCTCAACTAACAGGAAGCCTTTTTGAGTCCACCTGCCTTCCAGGAACCACCTGCTCCGTACCAGGCTCCTCAAGGGTTTTTTGTTTTTTTTTTTTAAGTTCTTCCAACAGCTCACTGAGGTAGACATGATTATCCCCATTTTGCAGATGGGAAAATCGAGTGGCAGAGCCAAGATTTTTATCTCAGCCTGCTGCCTCCAAAGCCTGAGCTCTTTGTACCGCGCAGCCTCGCCAAGGAGAGACAAAGCTGGGCACAAGAGAAAGGCATATACATCTCTCTGATCCCAGTTAAAAAAGAAAAAGTGCCATTGAACCTGTCCCATAGCAAGCCCAGCTCAGGAGCCTGATCCTTCCCCCGCCAGCAGGATATTCCTTCAGTCAAGTCTAAATCCCTCTTATTAGAGTTCTGGATTCTGAAAATCCCCAGAGCCAGGCCCACCACCCTCTTACCTGCAAGGGAGCAGCTGCTGAGAGCTGGAGGCCCAGCTAAACCTGCTGTCTGCGGCAGGCTGACCAGGAGACATGTGGAAGGAGCGGGGGCTATTTATCTCCAAGCCTTGGGGGCCCTGCAGGAAGAAAACTCAGAGTGGGCTGAGGCACAAGCTGGGGTACACAATGGGTACCCCTTTTGTTCAGAACCCTGCCCACTCCGCACAACAGAAGCTATGAGATTCCCCCGCCCCTCCAGCACTCAGCACCGAACAGTGGCCATGGCCCACAGATTCAGGTAATTCCCTCCACGGGCGTGGATACCCTGAGGGTCCTACATAGTCACCCACATGCAGGGGCAAGTGAGGCCTGGACTGAAGCCACCTGACCACCAGGAGAGCTTGGCTGACATTGGCAAGAGTGAATCAGGAGCTGTGACCACTCCATGCCCAAAGCAGAAGTTCCTGCTAGTGAAGCCCTTTTCTCCTGGCTGGTGGAGAGGCGGGGGAAGTGTGGGAATGGAGTTTCGGAGGGCCTCCCCAGAAGAAAGCTTCCTTCCCAGTTTGTCTGGCCTTCCTGACCTCTCTCAGCAACAGAGCCTGAGCCTGAAACCAAGGCCCAGGGCTCTATCAGTTTCTGTGTGACTTTGGGCCACTTTTGCACCTCTCTGGTCTTCCTTTCTGTATCAGAACCAACAAATATCGAATGGCTTCCCAGTGCCAGACACATAAGAATGTTACATTTCTTGCCTCATTCATCTCCTCTCTCCAACATTGTAAGGTTGATATTGGAATCACTACATTGTAGCAGAGGAGACTGGGGAGTGGAGAGATCCAGTAATTTAGTGGGGTCGCTCAGCTGGAATTCAAGCCCAGGTCCGGTGACTCCCAGCTGCACAGCTTCCTGTCGTAAACTGAAGTACCTGACGCAAGCACAGCAGGGATGACTGTGTCGTCTGCTGCAGGGTCTAAGAAATACATATGAACTTTGTATCTGTGTTAAACTGCATAATTCAGCTTAACCCCAGTCTGTTTTATGTTCCTTCTTCCTTTGCAAGCACCAGGATTTTTAAAAGGTGTCCCAGGGTGAGGGTGCAAGCACTCAGCCATCTATGTCATCTGCCCCGATTGGTGTAGCAGGGCCACTCAGTGCCCACCCAGTCAGTGACCTGCATGGGGGTTACTACTGAGACACCCTTTATTTGTTGTCTGTTGATGTTCTTTGATACACCCATGTCAGGGGAGAGGCCAGGACTCCTGGGCCATGTTCCCACTGCCGGCCTCCCCACACCGCCATTCCCTTTCAACACTCCCCGCTCCAGCCCCAATAACCTCAGGGTCCCTCTTGCTGGGACTACGACCACCTGCACAGTCACCCTTCCCTTCTGTTCCTTATCCCCTCAGCCTGGAGGAAGCTTTTCTAGTTTCTGGAGGGAGACTCACTCCCCTGGAACTGATGCCACCAGCTTTCACTTGTGAAACTTTCCTTGAATGTTCAGTCTATGTCCCCAGCCCTCTCCGTTCCCCGGAAGCCTCGCTGTCTGGGGAGGCGGTCCAGGAGGCAACCTTATTCCTGAGGCATTACCCCCTGAGGCAGTGGGCCCAGGATAAGCCAGCCCCTTGAAAAAGGGGCAGTGGTGGGGATGAGGTGTTAAAACATCAGTAAGTTAAAAAATGGGTAATATTTAAAATCTTTATATCAATAAATATGCATGAACTTATTATTATTCTTTCTCCCAGTTTCTCTTTCCTTGAGGGCAGAAGATATTATAGCCTTACAGGGCTTAGTAATAGTAGCAGTAGTGGTAGTAATAGTAATGATAAATGTCGAGTACTTATTATGGGCTAAGCACTATGTTAAGCGCTATACCTATGTTATTTTAATTCTCAGAAAAATCCCGAGGCTTTTCTTTTAAAAAATATTTTATTTATTTATTTTTAGAGACAGGAAGGGAGGGGGAAAGAGAGAGAGAGAGAAGCAACATTGTGTGGTTGCTTCTCATGTGGCCCCCACTGGGGACCCGGCCTGCAACCCAGGCATGTGCCCTGACTGGAATCGAACCTGCGATGCTTTGGTTCCTAGCCCGCACTCAACCCATGGAGCTACACCAGCCAGGGTGAGGCTTTTCTTATTATAACCATTTTACATGTGAGGAAACCAATCCTCAAAGAGCCTTGTCCCCAAGATGGCACGGCCTGTAGGCGTAGAGCCTGGTTCTCACCCAGGTTTCAGACTCCAACTAAATCAGGGCTGCTTACCCCATGGCACAGCAACCACAGTCATACGGTCCAGATGCACCACGGAGACTCAGGATTTGGCCAGCCGGCGTCACTTCGGCTCCCACTCACCAGCATTGAGAAATATTGCCTACGACGAGTTAGACAGGTACCTCCCCAGGTGAAGATGTGATGGAGCGTTGGCGTGAACGGGTTTCACCACGCAGGAGCAGGAAGTTGGCTAGAAGGGAGGTTACTCCCAAGGCCTGAAAGACCACACTGCAGGTCCTTGGCCCACCTGGCTCCCCAGGCCAGGCTCGGAAGCACTGCCCAGGGTTCCAGGCTAGAGCCACCTCCTGCCTGTCTTCCCTCTTGTCTTGGAGATGCTAGGAAACTAGAGTCCCCTCAAACACACAGAATTGAATGGGTAACAAGTAGGTGCCAGGTGAAGCAGGTGCCAGTTGTCTGACCCTCAGAGGCAAGGGACCAGGCAGGACTAGAGGTGCGTACTCCAAGTCCGGTGGCTCCCTGTGTATGTGTGTGTGCGTGCACACACACACACACACACACACACACACACACACACTCTGAGACCGATAACCTCCCCCCTTATGAGATTCCTTTCCTTCTATCCTAATAGAAGTTATTTATAGCTGGGCAGTGTCTACCCAGAAAAAAGACCTCATTCTTTTTAGTGAGGGATCCCAGCCTTCCATTTAGTGAGGGGTGGCCACGTGACTGCATTCTGGTTAATAGATGTACGTGGATGTATGTATATGTGAACCTTTTAGGCAGGGCTCAGCCGCGCAATTGTTTTGCTCCTTGTGCCACTGACTAAGGTCACCTAGGGGTGTTTGGCTGGAGCATGGATTGGCTCAGAGGGTCCAAGATGGCTTCACTCACATGTCTGGCATCTTAGCAGGAACAGCCAGGGCTGTCAACTAGAGCACCCACATGCGTCCTCTCCAGCATGACGGCCGCAGGAACATTGCACTCTCACATAGCAGCCCAGGGCTCCAAGAGCAAGTGTTCTGATGACCAAGACAGACCCTTCACGGCCTTTTACAGCCGAGCCTCGCAAGTCACTTAATGTTCCTTCTGCTTTCTCTACTTGTCAAAGCGGTTACAAGCCCGCCCAGATTCAAGTATAGGGGACAGAGACCTGCACTTCTTAATGGAAGGAGTGTCAAAGAATTTGCAACCTTATTTTAAAAACACAACATCAGCCCTGGACCACTTAGGTCTGCACTTAAAGTCAGAGAAAAAAGAAACTTATACATTATTTAAACCACTGTAATTTTGGTTATCTGTCACTCAGCTGAATCCAGTTCCAAGAGAAACACGTATGTACACAGACACATTCACAGTATGAGGCACACATGCAGCCCACAAGATGCAGCGGGTGAGCAGTGTCAGAACGTCACAGGCTTTGGAGTGTTCATTTACTCATTCAAGGTCAGTAGCCGTCTTTTCACGGTGCTCTTATCTCACTTTGCACTTCCCCATCGTACTGCTTGCCGTGATCTAGTGCAATCACCCATTTTTGATGGTCCACATCAGCCTTGCTTGGTTCCACTCTTGGACCACAGCTGTCTCGTTCATCACTTAGTATGGAGCACAGGACCTCAATGAATACTGGACCAGTTTCATGTTTCAGAGCCTGCCAGTGACACTTCGGGCTGCTGGTGGCAGGAGATGGAGTGGAGAATAGTAAGAGACTTAGGGGTCTGTGGGTGGCTGGAAATGATGGGTCCCTGGACTGAAGCCGCAGCAGTGGGGACAGGGATGACAGAGAGAGCAGAATGTGGGACTGACAGGCCGCGTGATATTGGGTGAGAGAGAAGCAGGAGTCAAGACTGGCACCTAGATGTCTATTTTGATCAATGGAGTAGTTAACTGTGGCACCATTTGTGGAGAGAGAAACCGAAAGGGAGGTGGGAGACTCTGGCTGAAGGCACTGAGCTTGGTTTTATCTATCTGCATTTCAGGTGGCTGGGGGACATCCAGGTGGAGTCATGCAGGAGGCAGCTGGACACAGCCAGACAGACCAAAAGACCCATGAGGACATGACTGCAAGTTCAGAAACACTCTCAGGTGCGTGTATTCATTGTTCACCCATGAGTGTCAGAGAAAGCAGAACCCTGGGGTGGGCACTGGCGGACGCCCACTCCCTACCCCACTGCAACCTGATGTGTCATTTTGAGAACAGGAGTCTGTCTTTCCATCTCATTGTTTTCTGCTTTGTTGTAAAAATGAGAGGACTGCCTGCACCCTCTGATTCCTTCCAGCTCTCGCATGCCATGATTCCCAGTCTGCCGCATGCAGCTTACTATGCTAGAGACTGACCTCATTCCTGCTTCTCACGGAAAACCAAATGAACAACAACAAAAAGGAGGTCACTGCTGCAGGAGGAGCCTCATGGGCGAACCACACTGTAAGCTCTCCTACTCCAGCCTGTTCTTCCCTCACCCATTCCCCACACCCAGTTCTCTGTCCCCCGAGGTCTCCAGGCTCCTCCTGCCCCTCCTGGCCTACCCCTCTCCTCTATTCCAT
The DNA here is from genome assembly GCF_004126475.2 of Phyllostomus discolor. NCBI lineage: Eukaryota > Metazoa > Chordata > Mammalia > Chiroptera > Phyllostomidae > Phyllostomus > Phyllostomus discolor. Next base: position 78,801,226 of record NC_040910.2, on the reverse strand, counting down.
AGAACAACCAGGAATAAAAAGTGTTCTCATTCCTCACATTTGTGTCACACTTTGTATTTCTACTTTTCCAATGTAAATGTTTATTGTGCAGGAACCATGTGGTAGGCAGTATGCTGGGCTTTGAGGTTCTAGGATGAAGATGATAAGGGCCCTGCCCTCCCCACAGCAGGGAAGAGAATTAGCGATGTAAACTGATGCGATACAACACATGGCAACTGTAGGAACCACATAGGAATCACACAGGGGCTGCAGAGGTAGAGTGTATGTGTATGTGTGTTTCGGAAGATCTTCAAATCTTGTTAAGATGTCATATAACATCAACAGTGAAAGGGATCTCACATACCAGTTAGTCCCACTCCCTCATTTTATGTGCAGAAACTGAGGCTCAGAGAAGTTAAGTGACTTGTCTCAGGACACACAGCTGATGAGGGTAGCAAAGCCCAGACTAGAATCATATTTCCCTGTCTTCTTCCAGTTCTCATATTGTACTCTTGCCTCCTCATCACACTACCCTCCTAAGATTATTTAATAATAATAATAATATCCTAAGCTTTGTAAGTGCTAAGATATAGCCAGGCACCATGCAAAGCTCTCTGCAACAATTCCATGTGTATAAAGTACAATATGGTCAAAATGACTTTAAGGTTAGATTCTCATTTTTCATGCATGGCAACTCTAAGAGTTAGGCGTGTTTTTATGATCCCCTATTATGATTATATCGAGTCTTAGGTTGATTGACTTGCTCAATGTCACCTAGTTAACATGTCAAAAAGTCAGTATTTGAACACAGGTAGTCTGATCACAGTCATGTTATTTAGAAAAAATCACCTAGCAACTTTGTTTAGTATACACTTCCCAGCCGCTACCTCCCAAAAGTCTGATTCTACAGGTCCAGAGTGAGCAAGCTGGAGCCTGCATTTTAACCATGAATGCTAGGTGATTTTGATTTGATGGTTCTCAAATCACACCCTAAAAGCCCCAATTCTCTTGTGCCATTTTTCTAAATTCAGAATTTTCCAGCACAGCTCCTCTCCTCCCTGGGACTCAGGGAACTGTGTGTCCCCTGGGAGCTGGCTTTGGGAGCTGGGGAAGGAGGACGCTCTAGGGACAGATGTGTGCCCCCTGGTGGTCAGAAACTAGAGGCCAGGAGCTGCTGCTTAAAAGGCCCCTGGTCAACTGTACAAAAGTGAATTTTCCTTGAATTCTGTTCAGCCAGTGTTGCTGAGGTGCCACCATGCGCCAGCATCGAGCCCGTGTACCTCATGGTACACCCAACGAAAACAGCACCTTTGGGAGCAGAATTCTTCCAGGCAGCTGCTCATTTGTTGTCATCCACTCGTACAAAGACATGCACTTCAAGCTGCAGTTGGACTAATTTCACCTGGTCTAGGTAGTCATATCTGGCAATATATGGCTCTATATTTTAGATCTTTAGGAAGGCTGCAAAAGAGGTTTTTGAAAAATGCTGAGCCCATACTCTGGAATGAGAATACAGCGGATTTGCAGTGCAGCCTGAAGAGCCCAGGCTTCGGGTCAGGCCGCCGCTTCGGGCTCTGGGGCCCTGGGCCAGTTATTTCATCTTTCTGGGTTGCAGCTGCCTCGTCTGAACATGAAGCAACACTAATACCTGCCTCAGAGGGTTGTAATGAGGATGAAATGGCTTCTTCGGACAGCACCTGGCATGTGGTAAAACTTTTAAAAAACTCTAGTGATTTTGATATACTTCATGGTTTTATACCATGAAATATGAAAGGTGTAAATCAGGAGATATGGCATCAATCTTGATTTATTCTCCTTAAAAAAGAACAGTAATAATTCTCAGTCTCATGTAGTTGAGGGGCAAGATCCACTCTGGCTCCAAATCTTCTAATTCGTGTCCAGGGACACGCAAAGAGCTCCACATGTTGGTGGGGGTGCGAATTAGACTACTTTGGGAAAGTGTTTGACAATGTTGACTAAAACTGAGTGTACGAATGACCATGCAATCCTACCCCGAGGTATATTCCCCGCAAAATGCTTACATCTCTTAACCATAAACATATATAAGTATGTTCATCGCAATGCCATTTATGGTAGCCCCAAAGTGGGAACTACCCAAGTGTCTCTCAACACTAGAATGAACTGAAAGATCATGGTATTATCGAAGAGAAGAATGCCACACGGCAATGAGCGTGAACAAACTACAAATCCACACAGTGACATGGGAGAATCTCACGAACATAATGATGAGAGAAAGAAGCCAGACCCTGAAGAAAACATACCATATGACTCCATGTGTATAAAGTACACTATGGTCAAAATGAATCGAATGCTGTTAGAAACTGGACTAGCAATGACCTTTCGGGACAGGAGTAGTGTTGCACCTCCAGAGGGTAAGAGGAAGCTTCTGCGGGGGCTGCCAGAAAGTTCTATATCTTGATCTGTGTGGCAGTTATACAAGTGTGTGCACTTCATAAAGACTTATAAAACTGCTCACTCATGATTTGTGCACTTTTCTACAAGTATGTTAGATTTCAGTAAAAAAGATCACCTAAAAAACTCTTGATAGGTTCCTCATGATGAGTCGCAGAATACACTCAGACCTCACTTATCACAAACCAAAGCCCAGAGTTCTTCGGGGTGTCAGAATCAGGAATCTAATGCCCCTCTGGGGATGGGAGATGTGACCTCAAGCCAACGATCAGGGACCAGGTTTCCTGCTCAAAGCCAAGAACAAAAGGGCTGCCTTGTAGATAAAACAGGTTCTAGAAAAACTGCACTATTGGGCTGTGCAGCACAGCGAGAGAATTCATTATCTGCCTGGAGTCTGTGGGTGGAAAAATCAGAAACCTAACACTGTGCTAATCATAGGGCCATACTTGTTGTTTGAAAACCTTAGTCCAAGAAATCAGCAAAAATTGTCCAGAAGTAGTGAAACTCATATAGTACAGCATAGAGAAACACAAAACCCCCTATAGGAATTCCTCCAAAGCCTAGAAAATGAGCAAGACTCTGCCGCCTGAAAAAAGCAAACAAATAAAGAGGCAAATGTCATGATGGAGAGATGGCAGGTGCAATGAACGATAGAATTTATACCCCAAGATTTGTAGATAAAAGAACAATCTGAAAAAATGTTTCAATTCATGAAACATGAAAGCTAATGAAAAATAAATATGTTTAAAGGGTTCAAATACATAAAGGAAGAAATAGAATCTATATGATAAGTGAGATACTGTTACAGGAGAGATGGGGTTGTAAAAGAATCAAAGGGAAATTCTAGAAGTTAAAAACGTGTAGACATTTAGGTTTTGTAAACAGAATTTAAAAGATAGATTAAACAGTTAACTAGACCCTGCCCTTGAGTGAATTAAGTAAGTGGAAGACAAATATAAGGAAATCATTCAAAATGTGGTACAAGAAGATGAGAGACAAAATAAGAAACAGAGAATAAAAGATGTGGTGTATAGAATGAGAGGCTCCACATAGGAGCTCAGAGGCAGAAAGTAAGAACAATGGAAGAGAGAGGCAACACAAAAGCAAGTAATGGTGAAGTTTCCTGAACTGAAGAAAACCATGTTTGCCATCTGAAGAAGCATGAGGCCAGAATAGAATTAAAAAACAAAGCCCATGTTTAACACAGCCTGTGGATTGCAGGACATCAAAGATAAATAAAATATCTTAAAAGTTACTAAAAAGAGCCCTGTCTGGTGTGGCTCAGTGGATTGGGCATTGTCCTGCAAACCCAAAGGTCACTGGTTCGATTCCCAGTCAGGGCACCTGCCTCGGTTATGGGCCAGGTCCCCAGTTGGGGGCATGCAAGAGGCAACCACACATTGATGTTTCTCTCACACTTTGATATTTCTCACCCTCTATTTCTTCCTCTCTCTAAAAATAAGTAAATAAAATCTTTTTTTAAAAAGTTTACTAGAAGGAACAAATTACATATGTAAGGATAATAATCAGAATAATGGACTTCTCATCATTGATGAGGCTTCCAAAATACAATGACATGTTATTATCAAAGTGCCGTGAGAAATAACTATCAATCAAGAATTTTATTCCGAGCTATACTTACATACAAAAGTAAGGGGGAAATAAATGGTTTTCAGACACACAAAGATTAAGAAAGTTTATTACTTCTGGAAATGTGCTGGCCAATTACATAGTGATGGAAGATGATTTGACTTTGGGTGGTAGACACACAACACAATATATAAATCACGTGTCATAAAAATGTACACCTGAAACCTATATGATCCTATGAACCAATGTCACTCTAATAAACTTTATTTTAAAAAAAGAAATTTGGTGCAAGAACTACTAAATGATTACTTTAGTAACAATTAAGACCAATTCAGAAGAAAGGAGTGAAGTACAAGAAGGAATAATAAATAACTAAATTGGTAAATCTAAATAAATATTGATTTACTAAAAATGTAAAATAAAATCGTAAACAACCAAACAGTAACATAGAAGATGAGAATGAATGCTTAGAATTAAGATCTTTATCTTACTGAAAAGGATTGAGAAACTGGATACATTTAAGATTAAAGTATAATTTTTAAAATACAAGAAACAGAATATATACTTTTCAAACCAGTGAGGGGAAAAAAGATAATTTAAAAATTCAGCCAGTAGGCAAGAACAAAGGAGAAAGGCACAGAAAATCATGATAAATAGAAGACATAAAGGTTGTAAATTTTAGTATGTTCTATATTCTGTAGTCCATAAAATGAGTGAACATAATCTACATGTATCAACATGGACAGATTTCAAAAATAGGGGGGAGGTGGGGACTGGTTGAAAGAAGGTGAAGGGCATATGTGAAAGACCCACGGACATGGACAACGGTATGGGGGCTGACTGTGGGGGGGCAGGCTGGGTGGAGGGGGACAAAGGGGGAAAATTAGTACAACTGAAATAGCATAATCAATAAAATATTTAAATTAAAAACATATATAATGTACCTGGCTGGCGTAGCTCAGTGGATTGAGCATTGGCTGCGAACCAAAGTGTCACAGGTTCGACTCCCAGTCAGGGTACATGCCTGGGTTGCAGGCCATGACCCCCAGCAACTGCACATTGATGTTTCTCTCTCTCTCTCTCTCTCTCTCTCTCTCTCTTTCTCCCTTCCTTCCCTCTCTAAAAAATAAATAAATAAAATCTTTAAAAATATATATATAATGTTGAAGGGAGAAAGTGATTTGCAGAATTTACATGTTGTGTACATATACATTTATGTAATTTACATGTAGATTATTTATGTACTTTTTTACAAAAAACTATATACCTATTTATGTGAGTATGTAGTAAAAATATAAAAACAAATATGGAAAGCATATATACCAACTTCAGGATAGTAGTTGCTTCTGAGGAGCCAGAGAGGGGATTAAGACTAGTGGAAAGTACAAAGGAATCTCCAATTATCTGCAAGGTTGATTTTTTAAAAACCTGAAGCAAATACGACATAATGTTAGCGCTCATTAATTCTGGCCAGTAAGACATGAAGTTTGGATATTGGAGGCTACTGGGAAGTTTTTCTAAACTCCTTAGAAAGCCTCAGGAAGCCACGTTCTTTCTTTCTCTGCTGGTGGATGTGAACAATGAGGCACACAGCCCCCATTGCTACTGGAAAACACCCAACAATCACGAAAGTAACCAGGCTTAAAATGAAGCGAACACTGAAGTCAGTAGAGCAGAGATGGAAAATACCCAGGTCACTGAAACATCACTGAGTCAACTAAGCCTGAAGCTTACCTCACTGCATTATTACTGCTGTTAAGTGAACTAAATGATTTTCTTATTGTCTCAGCCACTTTACATTAGGTTTCCTATTACTTGCAGACAAACTTATAATAACTGATGTAATGGATGGAGAAGAGGTCACATATAGAACTATTAAGAAGACAGAATTAGCAAGATTTGGCCAAAGGTTGGATGTAACGGCGAGAAAGAGAGAGGAGTCAAGATTGATTCTGAGATTTCTGGCTTGAATAACTAGGTGTATGCTGGTGCCATTTTTGAGACAGGGAAAATCAAAGGAAGGTCAAGTTGAGGGCAGGGGTGACAGTAGAGAGAATCTAAACAGCTTGATTATTATGTTGGGTTTGGGGACTCTTTTGGAAGCCGTCTCACTGGAGATGCTCAGCAAGTAGCTGAATACCTAAAACTAGAGTTGAATAGTGAATAGCATCCTCCCAAAATTCATGTCCATCAGGAACCTTAGAATGTGGCCATTTTAGGAAACAGGGTCATTGCTGATGACATTAAGTAAATTTAGATGAGCTCATGCTGTACCACAGTAGGCTCTAAGTCCTACTGTGGTTGGTGTTCTTATCAGAAGGCCACATGAAGACACAGACACGGAGAGCAGAGCACCAGGTGAAGACGGAGGCAGACACTGGAGTGATGCACCTGTAAGCCAAGGAATGCTAAGAACTGCTGACAACTACCAAGAGCTGTGAAACAGGCACGGGACAGTTTCTGCCTCCAAAGGAATCAACACCGTGTTTAAGACTTCTGGCCTAAAAAACTGTGAGAGAATACATTTTTGCTGTTTTAAGTCAGGTTTGTGGTAATCTGTACAGTAGCCCTAGGGAGCTAATACAAAGAAAGAAAGATGTCTGAATTTGAAATATGGATTTATGAGTCATTAGCATAAAGCAGCTGTTGAAGTCTTGGGAGTAGATGAGATTACCTAAGGAGAGGACAGGATGAGAAGAGGAGAAAGGCCAAGCACAGAGCCTGAGGAAGACTAACGTGGAAGAAGCAGAAGAGAAAAAGGAACAGACTAAGAAGGTTGAAGAAGAGAGGCAGAGAGCTGTGGTCAACCCACAAAAAAGCTGATCGGCCATCCATTATCACACAACAAAACCCATCAGTTGACAATGTTCACCCTGGCATCCAGAGCTTCAGATCAGTTTTTTCCATCAGCTTGTTGTTCCACAGGAAAAGATACTCACAGATCATAACACATTAGAGAAAAGACTTCAATGTTTTAAAGATTTTATTTATTTATTTTCAGTGAGGGGATGAGAGGGAGAAAGATAGGGAGAGAAATATTAATGTTTGAAGAGAAACATGGATTGATTGCCTCTCTCACGCCCCCAGCTGGGGACCTGGCCCACAGCCCAGGCATGTGCCCTGACTGGGACTCAAACTGATGACTTTTTGGTTCGAAGGTTGGCAGTCAATCCACTGAGCCACACCAGCCAGAGCATGACTCTAATATTTTAAAAAATCAAAATAAACAGACAAAAGTAAAGGAACCCAAAAGGATTAGAGATAAAATACGGAGCTAAGAAAACATCAAAGAAGCAAAGATATTCTCAGAGACAAAAGAAAATACTGCATCTATGAAGCAAGAACCGGATGCTTTAAAAATGAAACAATCAGAGAGAACAAAAATGGGCTCTGGGACAATAAAATAACAAATTTGGTAGAAGAGCTTGTGGTAGACAGGCTCATGGCCCTCCAAAGATGTGCTCATTCTGCTCCCCAGAACCTGTGAGTATGATCTCACATTCCTTAATCATATCTGCAGGGACGAAGGGACTGCAGATATGATTAAGGAATGTGAGATGGAGAGATTATGTTGGATTATCTAGGTGTGTAAATAAGGGACCTTATGAGGGAAGCAGGCAGGGGGATCAGAGTCAGAGAGAGAGAGATTCGAAGATGTTTAACTGCTGACTTTGAAGCTGGAGGCTAGGGCCAGGCGCCAAGAAATGCAGACAGCCTCTCCAAGCTGGAAAAGGCAAAGAAACAGATCCCCCCCCAGAGCTTCCGGAAGGAAGGTAGTCCTGTCTCCAGAACTGTAAGGCCATAAATTTGTGTTGGTTAAGCCATTGTGTGTGTGGGAATTGGCTGTAGCAGCAATAGCACACTAATATAAAATTAAAAAATCAAATCAAGGAAATGTCTTAAATGTCGGAACAAGGAGACAAGGAGACATAAAAATAGAAAACAAATATAACACTAGAGTATCAATTCAGCAGGCTCAGCATCCAATCAATAAAAGTTGCAGAAAAAGAGACATTAATTATAGGAACATTTCCAAGAATTGAAGGACATATCTTTCCTGAGGTTGAAAGAGTCTACCAAATGGCCAGAGAAATAAAGGAAAAAAAGATTTTCACCAAGGCAGAGCCTCAGGAAATTCAGACAACTGAGGAAAAAAAAATAAATTAAAAAACTTCTAGAAAGAAAAAAAAGTCATACAAAGAATCAGGAATCAAAATGGCATTGCACTTCTCAATGGCAACGCTGCACATAGAAGACAAAGAAGGAATGCCTTCCTGATCTGTAAGGTACTGACACTCTATACCCAGCCAAACCTTCAATCAAATGTGACTTTACAAAAATTTAGGTCAAAAGACCTAAAAATGTATCTCCACGTGCCATTTCCCAGGTTACTATTAAAAATGTACTTGGCAAAAACTAGGAGAGAGAAAGACAGATTCAACTTTGCACACAGCAAAGGGGATTCCTGGAATGCCAGCAAGAGAAGTCTCTGGGCAAGACTGGTACAGTGGCACAGAGAGAGGCTTTTGGGGGAAAAGATGGAGCTGTAGATGACCTAGTAGATGATCTCAAACGAGTGTGTAGAACATGGTTATTAAAGGTGTTTAATTAGGTGCTGAAGAACTGAACCTATGAAAAAACTAGGCAGTTTTTAACTCCAGGAAAAGCAAAACATGGTTCAAGAAAGGAAATATCATGATGCATTACTTGGTCTAGTAGTAAACAATATTTACAAAGTCACAGAAATGGATTCACTGAATAGGGATTTAAGCAAAAGTTGTAACATCCCTACAAGAGGGTGGGGAAGGAAAGAGTGCTAGAATCCTATCTGCCAAGATAGGAAATCAGTACCTAATGTCTAAAATCAGTGGAAACCAGAAGAAAAGCTAAAAGAATTGAAAATGGTAACCTCTGGGTAGTGGGGCTGCTGGGTTTATAAAAAATATCTATTATGCATTGTTTATGAATATATGATTTCTTAAGTAACATATACTTTTATAACAAAATATAGGGGTTACTTTTACAAAGTACCATGGACAAGAGGAGGCTAATTGGTTAAATGAAGTTCCTAGGAAGGAGGAAGTGTTTGTTACCCAGGACAGGAAGTGGTGAACATCTGAGAACGGAGGTGAAGAGGTGAGGGTGGTGGGGAAATAGATAGTGTTGCAGGTACTGCAGGTTCCAGGGGCAGGAAGTTGAGGAAATCCATGCAGGATGAAACAGGATGTAAGGTCTCCTGCTGGGAGTGAAGGGAGTATGGGCAGGTGAGCAGCATGAAGAGAGCAGTGAAGTAACACACGTATACAACAGGATGTGAACATGGAATTTTGGCTGAGACATTAAAGTGGTAGATATCAGAAACCAAAGTGAGAGGGGGATAAGGGAGGAAAGAAGGGGAAGGGCCTAGTTACAGAACAAGTATAAATGACCCATGGACATGGACAACAGGGTGAGGAGCAGGGGTGGGGGGTGCAGGATGGGGCAGGGGAGAGCAACGGGGGACAGTTTGGACAACTGTAACAGAAAACTATAAAGAAAAGGGAAAGAAACCAAAGTGAGCTTTGTGACAGATCACTATGCAGAAATTTCAAAGGAGGTGTTTGACAACTGATTTGATGGCTCTTAACCCTCCCTTCGTACCCTACCAAATATGGAGTTGGAGAGGTCAGAAACAGAACTATAAAGGTTTTTTGTAATTTAATTTTTATTTTTTTTATTTTAGAGAGGGGAAGGGAGGGCAGAGGGGAAGGAGAGAAACATCAATACGAGAGAGAAACATCGACAGGTTTGCCTTCTGCATGCATCCCAACCAGACACTGAGCCCACAACCCTGGCAAGTGCCCTAACCAGGAATGGAACCAGTGGCATTTCAGTTAGTGGATCGAGGCCCAGCCAACTGAGCCACACTGGCCAGGGCTGTGAGAGCATTTTGAAGAGGGCTGTGATACAAACCCCACACCCTTCAGGCAAAGGAGTAAAAGAGTTCCACCACAAGGCAAAGGAAAAGGCTCCAAGAGGCTGACTAGGAAATACTGCTGTGTGCTCCCAACAGTTAGAAACCCAACAGTCAGAAGTCGTCCGGGTAACTGCTGAGGGATGAGGTAAAGTAGAGGAGGCTGAGTAAAAATCAGCCTACACACCAGAATTTGCCCCGGCAAAGTACATGTGTTTCCCATGGACCAGAGGTGGGTCATGCCTCAGAAAGAATTGGAATGGGGCTGGAGCCGATTTAGTCCACTAAGGAGGGTTGATGCATCCTCAGCAGAGTGAAGCTAGAAGCGGACCACCAGGTGCCTAGGGGCTGTAGAAGGAACAGTAGCCATAGTGAAGATGCATAGACCTAGGTCAAGTTTACTGCAGGTGGGGCTCTTCCAAGAACCAGGAAATGCTCACAAGACAGGCAGCTTTGAAACATAGCCAGGTAGTTTGAAGCCATCTCACCAAGGGACCATCAGGTAAGAAGTGTGCTGCTCTCTTTCTTCCTCTCCTGTCCCCTCCAGCCCGGGAAGGATCAGAAACCGGTGAGTAAGCAGGGGAAAGGAAAAAGAGTGCACTTGTCCTGGGTGCAGGCTTTCTGTCTAACGCAGGTCCTACCTGGGGTAGCAGGGAGAAGACTTACCTTTGAATGGAGATGAAAGTTTTGGTTATTACAATGGACTAAACATACTAATTGAAAATTGAGGCTGACCTTTGTGATTTAAAATAACCATTCACTTTTATTACCTAAAAGTGGCCAGAAAAAAAAAGTCATAGGGGTGCCCAAGTTTACCTCTGGGGCAAGGGAGACAAACTAGCCCCACTGAAAACAGAAAAGGGGCCGAGGAGATGAGAATAACATTACTTTTGTGTGCTTTTAAAAAATATTTTATTTATTTATTTTTAGACAGAGGGGAAGGGAGGGAGAAAGAGAAGGAAACATCAATGTGTGGTTGCTTATCATGTGACCCCTACTGGGGACCTGGCCTGCAACGCAGGCCTGTGCCCTGACTGGGAATTGAACCAGCCGCCCTTTGGTTTGCAACTGGGCGCTCAATCCACTGAGCCATTCCAGCCAGGTCAGAATAAAGTTACTTTTATGGCTACTCCCTGTAGGCCGTGCTCGCTCACACAGGGTGAGGGAGTCCTATAAAAAGCAGAGTAAAGAACACAGATTTTGTTACCAAAGAGAACTGAGTTTGACATCTGGCTCTTCTACTTCCTAGCTGTGTGACCATGGGTAAGTAACATAAGCTCTCTGAGTCTTTTTCCTACTGTAAAATAGGATTAATTAAGCATATCTTATAGCATTTGGGAGGATAGATAAGATTTGGAAAAACACTTAAAAACTTACTGATTCTCGTCTGTTCTCCACTTTGTTATATATAGGGTGTGGTGGCGTGGGTATGTCAGCGAAGGCTTTCTGAAGATGGCCACTTCTCACACGGTCGTCTCCAGAGGACAGAAGAGCAGCAGGTTGGCAGAGGGGCATCACAGGGTGCTCTAGACAAAGGTGGGAGGAGACTAGGGTTGGTGGATAAAACGCAGGGTGCCAAGTAATTTTTTAGTATAAAAATGTTTGGAACCCACTTATACTACAAAATATCCTTATCTGGAATTCACTCTAAATGAGACGAAGAGTTGGACTGCTCGGCCGTAGTGAAGAGAGTAAGCTGAACGTCACCCAGGAGGGTAAGTTCCACATCGTACCTATTTTTCTAACAGTTTCATCGAGTTCCAGTTGAGAGGAGATGCAATACTGAAAGACTCAGCCTGAATTGAGTTGAAATGCCCTCCAGCCACTTACATACAGGGGAAGCAGGTTAGGGGGCTGGACCCTAGGACAACAGCACGCCGAGCAGGTGGGCACCCGTCTGTGCCGGAAGCAGAGAGTGGATGACTGTAGACAATGCTCAGAAAGAACTGGAGGCTCAAGGTGCCTCCCAAATTCTCTCCCAGAGCTTGTGCCTTCCAGGTCCCTCAGACCCTGGCTCTCCCGTTGTTTAAAGGGATAGCAAAGGACAGAGCAATGAAGACCCCCCAGAAGCAGTTCTTCGTGGGGGAGGTAGGTGCTGGCTGAATGCTGACCAGGCCCTTTGCTTTGTACCCGTCCTGCTTATTCCCAAACAACAGAAGTGCTGCTCAGCCGCCTGGTAAGCCTCATTATGCTCTTGCCACAAAGTGCTGAGTCCAGGGGCTGCCCTGGCCCTGTGACCTCACCCTCCCAAGCTGGGCCTCATCCTGTGAGGCTCCCTGGGCCCAGAGGCAAGGCCAGGGTATTCAAGCCATCCATAAAATTCTACTGAGCATTTACCATGCTTGGCATGTATGTAGCCCTAGTCAGTGGGTCAGGTAGATATTGTTGTCCTACCTTGTGCCAGAGAGACAAGGTTGCCCAGAGGAAAAAAAACATGTATGGGCTTTGAGTCAGATAGACATGCATTCAAGTCCCTGCTCAGTCAGTTTCCTGGCGCAGATCTTGGCCACTGAGCACCTCGATCAACTCATCCTTAAAATGGGTGTAGTAATAACCTACTGCACTTTGTGGAGTTGTGAGGATAAAGGAGCCACCGTGTGGTTCACGATAAATGCACAGTAAGCTGTAGTTACTGTTATTAAGGGTAAACAGGGGAGATCCAAACCCAGCTTGGGAGAAGGGATTCCAACGAGGTGGTCGTTCCCACTTCTGTTGTTTGGGAATAAGCAGGATGGGTACAAAGCAAAGGGCCTGGTCAGCATTCAGCCAGCACCTACCTCCCCCACGAAGAACTGCTCTCTGGGGGGTCTTCATTGCCCTCATTCTGACTCCAGGAGTTGCTGCATCCCGAATTTCTGGGAAGAGGTGGTGGTGGGGCTGGACGTAACCAACGCGGAGCAAGTGAAGCACCTGTTCCAGACAACGTCAGAGGGGAGTCCTCTAGAACTTGGTTAAAAACCATGTTGAGCATGATGGTTAGCACTGAGATCTGGTCATCTTTTTCCAACTTCCACAGGCTTAAGGCAACTGAGAAAAGTGGAGGAAAGACAGGCTGGGGCTGCTTATGACTCTGGGCATATTTGGTGGATATTGGTAGATTGTTTGCACAATAATACTGACCCCCCCTCCCCCATGAACACACAAAATAGTTTTGTTCGTGTGTGTTTGGGCTTTGCAATTGAACATAGAAAAGCTTTACTTTTCTGCAAAAATTAAAAAGGGGCTCCATCAGCCTTCACTGGACTAACTCCCAGTGGGGCGCAGAGCTCCCAAACTGAAATGCTGAGAGCATACAAAGCACAGACACAACACAAGCAGCTGAGTGTGGCTGGGGAAGCAAGGACTACGTCATGTGCCCACAGAGCCACAAAACCCCAGCATGGGATATCAGTAATTTATTCCAAACATATTTATTGAGCCAGGAGTTATGCTCAGAGCTGAAGATATAATGATGAACAGGGCAGGTGAAGCCCCTGCCCTCACAGCATGAAGTCTAGAGAAAGCAGCAGATAATTAAGCAGTCAGTTTCTTTATTTTCAAAAATAACTTTATTTTGATATGAAATGTTTATGTTGTTCAAAACTCAAAAAGTATAGAAAAATATACAGTGAAAAATTTTATTCTATTCCTGAGCCCCAGCTGCCTTAATTCCCCTCCTTGGAACCCAGTATTTCTAGTTTCTTAAGTAATCTCTGCAGCATGATCCATGCAATAACTGGAGAAGTACAGGATTCCAAGAGAGTTCACTGCAGGGGGACCTGAGCCAGTCCAGGGATTAGGGAGTGAATGAATGAACAAATGACCAACTAAGTGTTTCCTGAAGACCCCAGTTCTAAGTGGAGGAAGAGAACAGATGAGGAAGGACACCAGCTGTAGACAGGTGATGCCTTGAGCCCTTGCATGGCCACCAGTTGGCCAGAACCTGTCATGATCATCCCCAAGGCAATTCTGTCCCTTGCCAGCCATTGACCCAGACATCACCAATTTATTAAGCTGCAGAAAGGTCCTGGGGTGGTTCACAGCACTTAGCATCAGACCTGTGCATTTAGAATATTCTGCCCAAATCTATGAATACTTGTGTACACACCAGAATTTGCCCCCTGAATTTTGGTTCTGAGAATGGGGCTCTGGCAAACTTTGAGTCACAAGTTAGAGAGATTGGCAGAGGGATTAGGAGAACTGGACTGGGAAAAGTTTCTTCTCTCCAAGCTACTATCAGGTTTTCTATGGTATCTGTCACCAAAAGGAGAGTAGAATAACAACTAATAATAAGCTAACAATGTGTCAGACAGATACCTTTTTTCTCAGAGTTGGGAGAGGCTGAGTAGTTTTCTCAAAGTCACCCAGACAGGGGAGCTGGGATTCGAACTTACATTTCCCAAGCTCAGACCCCCCCCACCCCGCCCCCGCCCCACCCACTGCATCCCAACCCTGTCTCTCACACCAGCTGTGATGCTTCAGCGGCACACCCTCTCCTTCAGGACTCCGGGGAAAGCCCGTGATTCCCCTACAATACCCTCACCAAGTGCCCTGAACTTCCAGAGAGAAATCTTTTCACCCATTTTAAGGTACTATACAGGTGCAGTACCTTTGGTCTGTGAGACTGTGAAGGGCCTGAAGCAGTATGTTAACAACCTAAAAAGATTTACTGACTCCAAATTTTTAAAAGAAAATTGCAAAATGAAAATAAATATTTAATGAAATAGCTACAGGGAAAGTCATGTCTTCTAGTCAACCATAATTGATTTAACTCTTACATGTTTATATATAAATACAGTATGACAAAGATTCCCAAGAACAGAGTGAACTATTTTTTTCTTTAAATTTTTTTTTAATTTATTTATTTAGAATAACCATGGGGATGTAAAGTACAGTATAGGAAATGGAGTAGCCAAAAAGCCTACACATGACCCATGGACATGAACAATGGCGGGGGGATTGCCTGGGGGACTGGGGGGTGCTGGGTGGAGAGGGCAAAGGGGGAAAAATTGGGACAACTGTAGTAGCATAATCAATAAAATATAATTAAAAATAAAATAAAATTTATTTATTTTTAGAGAGAGGGAAAGGGAGGGAGAAAGAAGGGAAAGAAACATCGATGTGAGAGAAACACATCAGTCATTTGGGGTAGGTACTGAACCTGCAACCCAGCCATGTGCTCTGATAGGGAATCATTTTGTGAGACAATGCCCAACCAACTTAGCCATACCAGTCAGGGCCCATTTTTTTCTTAATGAAGTTCAGAATTGTAATAATCCTTCACATTTTTTAACAACAAAGACAAACACTTTCCTATACGGGAAGTGAGGTGCATTTTCATGTGTTTGATATGACATGGGGTCTTAGGAAGGGCCTGGGGTGGTGTGAGGAATCTGGAGAGGGACAGGGGACAAGCACTCATGCAGAGACCTGGACTCACCTCCCAGCTGCTCTGAGATGAAGACCAGCAGCCGAGGCCTGCAGCTACCAGCCTTGCCCACAGTTTGCACAGCAGTGGGGCTTCTCTGGATTTCTGTTTCCCTAGTTTAAACAAAGGCCTGAGGGATGCCTGCCCAGCAGGCTGAGCCACCAAAGAAAGCTCTGGGGATCAAGGAGAACAAAAGCAGAGGGAATGAAGAGTGCTGACAGGGCCAGAAGCCATGAGCCTGTAGGACTATAAAGAGCAGGGCCACAGAGAAAGTGGCACCAGATGGAGACCCAGACTGTGCAGCAGGAGCTGGGTGAGTAAGGTCCCGAAGGGTGCTCTGGCCCTTCCTCTCTTTCCCCTGCAGAGCCGGGCCCAGGAGAGGACTTCGTTTTCATGCCTTGTGGTCAGAGCCCTCTAGGATGGCTGGAGGAGTGGGGAACTCTGCATGGAGGCAGCCTTCTCTTGTCACCCCAGCAGTAGTCACCAATATGGCAATAAACCACTTCCCTAGCCATCGTGGCTCCAATAAATGACAGGCTCCTGGAGCACAGGCAGAAGGTATGGGGGCAGGAGATGGGAAATGCTTATTCAGAGGTTCAGAATGGAAGGATATATCACAGAATTCACATGCATTAGTCCCTGGACCTGATACCAGTCAGAGGGAAGGGCCATGAATGGCTGTTCCACCTGCCTGTCTTCTTTCTCCCCTCCCTCCTCCCTTGTCTTTCTCTTCTTTATTCTTCCCACCATCTTTTCTTATCTACCTAATCTCTATGAGTCTCAGTACCCTCATCTGTAAAATGGGGATAATGATAGTACTTATCCTATAGGCTGGTTGTGGAAACTAAATGTATTAATGCTTGTAGAGCATTTAGGACAGGGCCTGGCCCAGACTGAGCCATTGTTAAGTGTTAGCTTTTATTATCCTCTTTTCTTCCTCTTCCTCACTCTCCTTCAATAAGTTTTTTTCAACTGCACCTCTACCAACCTCCCAGTGAACTCAGCTTGGTGCTACAACACTCACTCAAGAGACCCAGGCCCCACTGTTGAGATGTTCACCAGGACATAGTCAATAGGAACACAGAACAATATTGTGACGGATGCTAGAAATCAGGAAAGAAAGTAAGTCATTGCAGGCTGGGGAAAGCAGCAAAGCCCCTGAGGAGCTGGGTGGGTTGAGAAGACAGAGAAGTAGGGAGGGGATGGTAGCATGGCTGCGCACAGCCAGTCAGTTTGAGGGCTGTGAAGAGCTAGGTGAGGGTGTGACCACACACTGAGGGGTCTGAGCTAGATGGTTGCCAGGGACTACATACTGGAGTACGTAAGATTGGGGCAATGCTGCCACCTGTAGGGGGTACCTGGAGGCAGGCAGGTAGATGACAGCTACATTTATCAAGATCATGCACATGCAGGGTTTACCTGCTTTATTGCTTTTGATCCTTATAATGACTCTGCACGTAGAAGCTTCACTGATGGACGATAACAGAAACTCAGCTAGTGAGAGGCAGAGCCAGACTCCCAACCAAAGTCTGTCTACCAGACTTGAGCCTCCTTTTTTCCCCTGTGCTCCGTCACCTCGTCTCCCACCCCAGAGGCCACGTCATTGGTGTGTGTTCTGTCTTCCAGAAACACTTCCAACCAGCAAGATGGCTCAAACCAACCCCATGCCAGGGTCTGTGGGGCCATGGAAGGTAAGCCTACCCCCATCACATGGAAAATTGAGGAATCGAACAGGTTAGTATGTAGATATTGCCACAGCTCAGGCCGTGCTTTTCTGTGAGATAGTGACTGACCGATAAAACATCAATTCATAGGGAAAGGGCCCAATCAAGGTCCATATAAGCTCTCAGGAGTGATCTCTCAGGATGTCCCATTTGGACAGAAGGATGACCCTGGGACCCCATGATTGATGAGAGATGACACCTACCTTTCCAGTTC
This sequence comes from Phyllostomus discolor, assembly GCF_004126475.2. Classification (NCBI taxonomy): domain Eukaryota; kingdom Metazoa; phylum Chordata; class Mammalia; order Chiroptera; family Phyllostomidae; genus Phyllostomus; species Phyllostomus discolor. The sequence continues at coordinate 78,783,926 of NC_040910.2, read as the reverse complement.
AACTCTCCTCCGCACTGCTAAAATGATCTTAAAATTGAGAGCCCAGAGTATATTATACCGTGGAGAAACTCAGAGCCCAGACATGAAGAGAGATTTGCCACCAGATCCCAGATAAGTAGCAGGTCCCAGGTCTTCTGACTCCTGTCCTGAACTTGGCTGTAACTACTATCTGAAGTGGCTGATTCTCAGGTTTCCCTCAATACCTCTCCCCTCTTTGTTCGATCAACTCTGAGGCCAGTACACAGCTTTGGGAGTTGTCCTGTAGCCAGGTTCAAGAACCCCAATTCAAGGCATAGAAAGGATTTATTACAATTCTCTGTCTACACCTTAGGATCCTAAAGAAAGTGAGGCCAGAGAAGATAAGTAATAATCCATAGGGAGCCCCCGGGACTCCCAGAATCCTGGCCCCTGGATTGCAGGAAGCATGATGAATAAGAGTCCTTGAGTCCCTGGTCTGTTCACTGGACCAGCTATCTTTCCTAGCAGACCATTCCTATCATAAACCAATCTCCCACACCTTATGCATAGCCTGGGCATGTGAACACCACCAACCAACCAATGGTATGAATTCAAACCCTTCCTTCCATATCTATATTGGAAGAGACCTCATTAGGCATCCTGGGCTGCAGCTAGTGATGGAAAACACAGGGTCAGACACAAGCTAAGCTGTTAACCAGGGCCTCTGTTCTTCCTGAGGTACCACATTCTGGCTCTCTTTTTCCATCCCATCTCATTTCAGATAACCGTCTACGACCAGGAGAACTTCCAGGGCAAGAGGATGGAGTTCACCAGTGCCTGCTCAAACGTCTCTGAGCGTAGTTTTGATAATGTCCGATCTCTCAAGGTGGAATGTGGCGCGTGAGTATGAACTTCAGCAGAACCTCAGGCCCCTTATTTCTAGTCCCCTCAGACATGGGACCGTAAAGGTGGAGGATGGGAAAGAAAAATGTTCCCCCAGACTCTAATCATTTCTGGGGGAGAGGCTCCACTACTAATATAACTTCAAAAGAAATCACCACACATGCAATTTAGTAACTCAAAGGGCTAGAAAGAACATGAGGTTCTTAAGTGACTTGGTACTAGATTTGGGGGGTATTAAAGAAATATTTATATCATGGGTTGGGGCAGGGATAGTCATCAGATCTGTGCTTCTGGAACCCATAAGTTGCTACTTAGGATATCCTTTGGAACAGCCACAGCACCCTTGAGTTTTTCTTGCCTGCAGAAAATAGAGGAAACAGTCAAGATACCACCTCTTTCCAACTACTCCCCTCCTGCATGTCCCAGAGCAGGCATCACTAGCTAATTCCTCTGTGTGAAAAGGAACTCAACCACAGGACTTGAGAGTCATGCTGGTTCATATTCAGTCTCCCAGGAATTTCTTGGTGGTGGTGAATCTCACTGGTGAGGAAGACCTTCTTTCTTTGTCTTCTGACTCTTGGCAGCATAGTTGAGGTCTTTACCACCAGCCAAAAGAAAAAACTTCTTTTGGCCTAAGCAGTTGCTCACCACCAAAAGTGAGCTAATTTTTTAAAAGGAATACTACTGTAAGGTGTTGTCAGTAAATGAGGTCTGGTTGTGAAAAATTGACCTGAGGGGTTTTATAAATAAGATATAGGTATGCGACAGGAGGAAAAGGAATCCACAAAGCGGCAAGGAAACAAGAGACTGGTAATCCATCAGATGCCTATTCAACCCTTTGCTTCCTTAGGTTTGGCTGGAGCCAAAGCAATAGTCAGTCAGTCACTTCATCCTGAGCCTGGAGCTCCAAGTAGAGAATAGGGTAACTTGGAGAGAAAGGAAATTTAACTTTAGACTGACTTTAGTAATACACATTACTCAAGCCAATGAAGTAGACCCTTTCAGTGGATAATCCCAAAACAAATACCACATTTATAAACCTGCTTGGTGCAGCTGCCACCTCATTTCCTACTTCACATAAGTGTATTTCTTCGCACGGCTCTATTGGAATTGGCTTGGTATTTTACCCCACTATTAACATCTAAAACCAAAGGTGCCTTCTCCCTGAAGCCAGGTAGACTCTGAACACCACGAACAAACACCACTAACTGTCTTTGGCAGCTGGATTGGTTATGAGCATACCAGCTTCTGTGGGCAGCAGTTTATCCTGGAGAGAGGAGAATACCCTCGCTGGGATGCCTGGAGCGGTAGCAATGCCTACCACATTGAACGTCTTATGTCCTTCCGCCCCATCTGTTCAGCTGTGAGTCTCTGAAATTTTCACTTCTGTACATGTGGGGAATGTGGTAGGAAGAAAAGTTAAAAAAAAAGAAAAAGAAAACCACTGGTCTGAGTTTGCCATTTGATTTTTCTCTACTAGATGGTAGTTTCACTAAGGTCAAAGTAAAGGCCTTCCTATTTATAGGTGGCAGGAAGTGGATACTGAAGAGCCCAGATCTTCAAAAGTGCAATTAGTGAGGGCCTTGTAAAAAACTAAATCATTGGCCAGTTAAAATTCAATCTGTGTAACATTTTACCCAGAAACATAGAAGTACTGAAGTAACCCTTCAATAAGCGGGATAACTGAAGAAATAGACAAGTCTTCCAGTGTCTCTTACTTTTGATTCGTACTAACCTGGTTTCTAATACTAAGCATTATCCATTTCTGCATCAGACTAGGATGCTTCTAAAGTCCTTGGAGAGTTCAAGCAGAAGTAGGGTGATCAAAGGTTTGTTGAAAATAATCCCTACATTGGGAGAGCGAGGTTGAGCTACCACCTTTCCAAATATTCCTCTATTATCATGTGATTTTCTCATGATTTTAGTTAATGAACTCATCTTAGCTTGAAATCCTACCAAAATTCAAGTAGTAAAGAAAGTAACCTAAACAGTTATAGGTCAAAATGTACTGCTTTATCTGGGTATATTTGCACCTCACTTTAAATCTGCACTTCTCCTAAGTATTTTTCAAACTCTCATGAATTTGGAAAATACGTACACCCAGTAACCCATGCTCTACTCAGATACGGAACAATTCCAACACCCCATAAATTTCCCTGATATGCCTTTCCAATCAATTGTTCTTCCCCCCATTCTACCAAGAGGGTTAGTTTTGACTGTTTTTGTACTTCATACAGATTAGTCTCTGCCTTCTTAATGCTTGTGTAGTGTTCATATCCCCTACTTTAGGTTACTTTCAACACCTTCCAACTCATGAGCTTCCTTTCCTTATTAATTTGTGGGATTTTTCCACATTAGCAAATCCCTTGGTTGGCTGTGTGCTTGCTCCAAATAATTTTTTCTTTCTGCTATAGTCTCATTAGTCTTTTGCTGCTCCACGGTATTCTATCAACTGTTTGTTCATTTTAAATGTTACGGTATTAAACTGGATTAAACAGGATTATGGGTAAATGTTTCTTATAAATCTCCATATTGCCTGAAATATTTTTACATCAACAATCATGTACCTCCTTCTGTAAATCAGGAGTGTTTTGATTTTGAAAAATATAATTACAAAATTAAGTACTAAACTTAAAAAATTTCTGGATTACAGAATCATAAGGAGTCCAAGATTACCATCTTTGAGAAGGAAAACTTTATTGGGCGCCAGTGGGAGATCTGTGACGACTACCCCTCCTTGCAAGCCATGGGTTGGTTCAACAATGAAGTCGGTTCCATGAAGATACAATCTGGGGCGTAAGTGCACAAACCGGGTTGGATCACATTTCAAAGTAACTATTGTAGGTGTAAACCTTGTGAATATTAATGTATCAATGGCCGTATCTTACTAAATTTCGTATCGCAACATATTGGTACAGCTGTCACAATCTAGTTATTAGTAATTTTGAATCTCAAATTCTTACCAACTCAAGGTCAGTGGTTTTTTGCCCCTCAGTCTATGGAACCATGTGTTGACTATACTTACACCTTCTTTCATAAGCAAGATTACTTTTCAGCTAATTATAGCCATGTTATCCTCACAAATGGTGCCTGTTGTCTTTTCTAAACCTAAAAGCATACCATACCAATTGTACTGAAGAGTTGTTTTGGGGTGTTGACCAGTTCCTAACTAGTTTAATAGTCCAATGTGCTTTGGATTTTCTAGGTGGGTTTGTTACCAGTATCCTGGATACCGTGGCTATCAGTATATCTTGGAATGTGACCATCATGGAGGAGACTATAAACACTGGAGAGAGTGGGGTTCTCATGCCCAGACTTCCATGATTCAATCGATTCGCCGTATTCAACAGTAGTGGATTAAAAGCTCCAAGAGAAGTCAAGCATGAGACCTTGCTAAGCAACCCAGAATGACTTTTATGTTCCTCTCACAGACACTGCTTCCAAATGTTAGCTGAAATCCACAATAAATGTCATTAAAATAAAAAGGTGTAGACTGAATTAACATGGTTCATATAAATCACTTAGGTGGGTTTCAATAAAACCCCAAATTCCCTTTTGTGATTTTGCAAGTCACTTACCAGCCCAAACTCAATTACTCCCTATCTCAAATAACATTAAAGCAATAACTGAAATGTATCAGTCTATGCAGTGACGGACACAATTTTGGTAAATGTTTCTGCCAGCACTTTTAAAAAAAACTTGGTGATAAATCAATGCTAACCAAACTTAGGAAGTTTCTCAAATATGCATTACCATATATTTCTAAATAAAGTTATGAATAAATCCAGAATCTCAGCAACTTATTTTGGTTGCTTAATTGCTTAGCTCAATTTTGGCTTTTTATTTTAATTGGAAGAACATAAGGCTCAATGTCATGTAAAAAGGCAAGATAGTTGTTCTCACAGCTGATTTTTCAATAAACATGCCATTCCTAAGCACCTTAATAATGTGGACGATTTAAAAAAAAACAACCATGACACATGACCATGGCATATTTAAGACTTGAATTTATATATTTCACCCTTTGTAAACATATCATTATCAATGTCACAATGTTAACTTAGTTTTCTGTAATTTTTGTTAAAGCACACAAAAAACACAAACACTTCAGAAACTTTAAAATTTTTTATTCAACACTGTACACTTATTGTCTCAGTTGGATCTACAAAGTTCTCAAGTTTGTTTTTCTGATAAAATAAGTAAATCTTGGTATGGATGTAGAGTGTTTGTAATTTATATTTTTAAAACACTGAACGTGAAGTAAGACATCAATAAAGGAAGATCATCACGTAACTGACGCTTCCTCAGAATCCATATCAGAAACAGCTATGGCAAATATCTAAGCATTTAGCAAAAGGGTAAATTTCTGGCCACTATTCTTTTACCTAGAAAAAGCCTATCTTTTTGACTGGGTAAAACAAACACTAAAAAACTTAATTGGGAGAAAGAAAAACATCTTCTAACTTAATTGTAGTCCACTAACTAACCTTTCCCCAGATTAAGAGGTAACTCAGCTCTTAAATGCTGACACACAACACAGAAATTTTGCTCCTCCAGTATGATCTAAAACTGAACAGAAGTGAACTACTGACAGATACTGAGAAGCCAGAGCCATCTAAGATAATGCTACACTCCTGCATTTATGTCTTTTAAGGCCATGCATGCATTATTGGCCACCTTTCGCGCCTTGACTAGTAGACTGTTTTTAACTGCCACTTTTGGTGCGTGAAGATACAGAAGGGTTTTGCTGTGTTTTCAAAGTCAACAACATACACCAAGAGCACACCTGGTGACAAAGAAGTAACACTCTCCTATACACAGGAAAAAGCTGTAAAACAAGGATTTCTTTTATATCTAGAAGCATGGGGAAAATACCATTAGTATTATTTTCTACTTAAACTTATTAGCCTCTTCTACAAAGGTCCTACAAAGATTATAAAACAATCTTTTAAAAGATGATTGACAAAACCTGGCAGTACATCTACACAATCTTTTAAGTATACATACATGGGAAGTAAAGCTATTTAATACATGCAGATTGCAGCAATTTAACCAAATCTGCCCAAATTCTACACTTGTTCTAATTGGCTTGGGCAATTTTTAAGACACAACATTATCTTTAAAACAACCTGTGCTTAGATATTTAAGCAAGATGATTCTAATTAAGTCAATCATTCATTCCTTAAACCAAATTTACACTAGTGACAAAGGTAAAAAGGTTATCCTACCTTTAAACCAGGTTTAAATCATACAATTGTCACAGAACTCCATGTGGCAAAGGTCCTTCCTTCATTTCAGTGGAATTACTTCCCATTTTTACTCAGTCAAATAAACCAAAAAATTTCATTGAGTAAGAGCATCCAGCAGTTTGTAAAACTGATAAAAATGCCCTGTTTCAAGAGAAGCCCTTTAGTAGATACAAGTCAAGCTCTGATTTTAAAACTGAAGTTTACTAAAAGAGGTGCCAGTTTTCCTCTCTTCTGCTTCCACGGACGAGCTAGCCCAGTACTGTAATTTTGAGCCATGTTTCTAAAGATGGTGAAGTGAAGAACAGCAACGAAATAAGGATAGGTCACTTTGGTAATGACACACAAATTAACTTTCAAAACATGTGCATAGCTTTATTCATCTACTTTGATCTAACCTTTTCATGGAGCTTCGGCAAAATTCGAGTGTGCAAAATGCATTTCTAAAACGTAATGCAAGCAAAGCTTTTCACATTTACACTGGCAGGAAATACAGAGAAACTAACAAGTCACATCAGGGAGAGTTTTTTTTTTTAATGACAAGAATTGCACAGTTCGTTACTTTGAGACAATTGTTGCACATGTAAGTATTTAAAATTTTCTAAGCAAGGTGCTTTAACAATAAAAAAATTTTAGGTTGGAAAGAGCCAATAACTTGGATCATAGCTCACATAGAATTCCAAATTAAAGTGGACTGTTATCTCCCTAGATTTTGCAAACAACGCTTTTAATAACACTTTTTATAATAACACTAAAGGAAACAGCAAGCTGAAACTTTTTCAAAACACACAAGATATGGTGTCATCACATTATTTGAAGAAGGTGCTAAGGGGGAGGGAAAGGGAGTGAAGAGTCCTTTACTATTTCCCACTACAGAACAGCCACTAACAGACTAAGAACAAAAAAAATTAAATCACTTCCCCAGTTTATAAAATAGTTCCAGTTTGTGACAAGATCTATAACTTTAAACAGAGAGCACCAGTTGGGCGATAGAATGAGCATTTCATACTGCATAAAAATTAGTGAGGTGGCAAGAACCATCAACCATCTCAGGCATTACTACATGGCCTTTCCAATTTTCTTTTTAATATACATGCAAGGCACATTGATATAAAAATAGATCTCTGGCCAAGAAATATATTAAATAAGCAACTTAAAATTTTGGCTTTGCAATATTGGCAACATCAAAATATAACCAGATAGCTTTGGACCACATGTCTTTCTCATATTCCTCCACCCCATTTGGTGTTTTTTTTCCCTCCTATTTTGGGTTTAATTTCCTTCAAGTTTGGATATGTGCTTGAAAAATTACTTTTCTCTCATCAAGTAGCATTCCTACTATACTCATTTATCTTTGCTAAGCAAAAATATACTAGAGAAGCAGAATAGTTGGAGTTCTGATTGATTAAGCTAAATCTGATTGGCTTGGGGCAGCATTATTTCTTCTGTATGTGAACAAAAAAATAAGTCCTTAGCTTATATAGTAGACAACTGTTTTCTTTCTAAAAGAGAGATCAACAACAAACCAATGATATTATTCCCTTTAAGCCATTCTTCCCAACTCCTCTTTTTTGAGGCAGAGAGGAAATAATAGAAACAAAACTAGAATTAAACAATTTTCAGTAGTAGAAGACATTTTAAGGCCAAAAAGTGTAACACTAACAGAATTTTTCTTTTCCTAAGTTATTGTCCTTCATAGGCCAATACCATAAAGTTATTTGTACTGATTCCCTCCCAAAGAGAATTTTAAAATTCATTCACTTTTGTTAGTGGCTGTGCTACAGGAAAGGTATCAAAGCAACCTATAAAGATATGGTATATCGTAATGTAAAAAGTGCATCACATTTGATTTTCAGTTTCTCAGAGCAGCAGCAGGATTAATCCAAGACACAAAACTGTTGTATTTCCATTCTAAAAATGCAACATACCTAATGAAATGTATTCAAGATCATGAAAGGATCCTCCCTCCATAGAGGATAAATGAAACAGACTAATAATAGACAAACAGGGGCAAACTAGAGGCATTCATATTTACATATTAAAACCATTTTTGTTAACATCAAATCTTTACATCTAGCAAAAGAAATATTTTGAGTAAAGCAGACATTACTAAAGCAGTATCCATTTTTTAGAGCCTTTGTTTAGCACCTGAGGAAAAAAGGATATATGGAAAGCTATACAATTTACCTCAAGTTGGTTTGTTGGTCTGTAGAGTAAAACTTTCATACACAATGAAGGGATACTGCACTAGAAAAAAACATTTGTAGCTATTTTAATAAGGCTGTAGAAAAGGGATACTGCAGTATTATAAAATGGCTTTATTACTCTGAACAAAATTGTATGGTTAAATAGGGAAGTCTGAATCAGCAATCCCACCACACTCGAGGATGGCTGTTCCATAGGTTTCTAGACCATAACCGCTATTTGACACTCCCAGTAAAGCAAAACCAATATACCACTCATGCTTCACTGGGTGTTTTTATTATGCACACAACTCAAAACATCGTTTATTCTTAAAACCCTTGAGTAGCAAGACTTTGAAATTTGAGTAGAGCCAATGATGCATTATTTTTTAAAACCAACCCAGGGTGGTCCTGGTTCTCACATCTGAACAGACTTAAGTACATTTAAAAACGTTTTATGATACTCAGAGCAGAAGCCCATCTTTCTCACCATAAAAGAATCCTGGTGCCCTATTAATTACATTAACAAAAAAGAACATCAATATTAAGAACTAATGATAACTTATGTGTCTCTGTAAACTTAGAGCAGCTATTATTCTTCTAGTTTTGTCCTCTGCCCCTCCCCTTTAATCAAATATGAACACTTTGGGAAGATGAGCAAATCCTACCCTTTCTTTTAAAATTCAGCAGGACTACCTAGGACTTAATAAGACATTGCCTGATCACATTCTACCTCAACTGATGCAGGGTCAACAGACCTATCATAAAAACTATTGTCCAAAATATGTACTTGTCCCACTACAGTGTCTGTTTTGCAGTTAGCATAGATACAAAAGAGGGATCATGCATTATTTGAGAATATGGTCCAGTGGCAAAACTATACTCATAATCCTTGGAAATGAGACTTTTAATCTATTTCTCTAAAGAAGAAAAGCCTGGAAAGAATGACTCCTCATTTAGCGCAATGTAAAATCAAGTGCAGCCTTCTTACAGATTTCTTTGCCTGTGGCCATTTGGTGTAAGACATTCAACTTCGTAACTAAATGGCTTTTTCATTGTTTAAAAAAAAGTTTACCGCCAAAGATAAACCATTAGATGCCTCCAATTGGGTTAGCAATAAACCTAATGACTAAGCATGAAACCACCACTGCCTTTGTAATGTTCTGTCAATGTATTTTATATTGTGGACAACATTCATAATTGAGGTTTGTCATATTTTCCCTAGAAACTGTCATTTGAAAAAACAATGTAGCACTTTTTTTTTCTTTATAAGGTTTTTGCAGATGCTGAGTGATGACTAAGTAAACAGATTAAGAACAAAATTCTAAAATGGAGAGAACCTTTCCAGCCATTTATTTCAAGAAAAAACTAACTGGCATTAACAAATTCCTAGTTATTTTCTATTGCCTCCTAGAAGGTAGAGGAGGAAGGGCTAATTACAGATGCTATAAAATACACTTTATGTGAAAGTTCATTACTAGGAGGTAAGAGGAAAGGCTATGCAATTAACTGCGGTTCAGCAAAGTGGGGGTGAATAAAGAGAAAGATAAATACACCCTGTCTTTTGTGGGGAAGGGGAATTATTCAAGACATCTACAAGAGAGTGGTATGTGACACAGAAGTCTACAATTAAGACAGATTTTAAAAGAAATCTTCACCCATAATTAGTATCTTCATAGCTATTAAAAAAATAGGTCATGATTTCATTCTTAGTGCCATTTTCAAATACTACCCCTTTAAGGATTAAAACCACCTGACTTTATTCTGTGTAATGAAAACAAATGGCACAAAATAAATACAAGTTCAATCTCTGAATACTAATGTCTTACACACATTCGTTTACTAATTTTTAATATCTCCCTCTTTCCCTCATACATACAAACACTCAACACACACTCAACACACACACACACACACACACACACCCCTTTTTCAGTCTTTATAATGGAGGGATGTTAAAAATCCCCTCTAGACTGTATTTGGTTTATGCTACAGTACTAATACTCTGAGTTGAAGGAAAATTCTTTATACCAAACAGTAACACATTAATGTTATTTAAATGTGCTAAATTAATCACAGCTGAAGTTTGTTTAGAAGCTTACACAAAAATAATGAGAAAACAGATCAACTCTTAAGATTTTTTTTTAATAAGTGCTCTGTAAGGAATTGTGTGAGGACCTAAGGAGAAAGATTGCAACAAGTAGAGAGTTAGGTGTTACCAAACAGCACAAAGGATATTTGTCCCAAAGTCCTGCTTGTACCTAGGCAATTAAGTCTATTAACCCAATGCCCCCAAAATACTGACAGTTAATATGATGGGGCTCTAGGGTTCCCAGAAGGTTAAGAGACATTTCTAACTATATACCTCTAACCATATAATCAAGGAAATTTCAGTGGAGAAATCAAGTGAAATGTTGCATTGTTTCATTTAGAAATGAGACTCTCAAAAACCTTTGGACAAACAGAAGGGATACATTCTCTTTTTGGCTTCTCTAAACATGGAGGCCTGAGGGGTATGGAAGGGAAGTAGGAAAGCAACAACAGCTTTCTAGACATTTTATTAAGTGTTGCTTCTAGATTTAAATGCCCAATTCAGATGGGGGCTGTGGTTTCTTTTTTTTTCCTTTTTAAATGGATATTCATTCAACCTCTGTATGTCACAAACCCAGAAAGTTTCTTGTGAGTTGTGAGACAGAAGAGCTTTAAAATTCTAGGCAAGCAAAACGGACATTTTAAAATAAAAAGGAAGGGGGCATGGGAGTCGGGGATGGGGGTGGAATCTGGCCCTAAGGCGACAAGTGGTTACACAAGGCAATTGAACACACAGCAGAACTTTAAAACCTATAAAACAAACTGGAGCCTTTTTTTCCTTTAATCAACCTTGTATCTTTTTTAAAAAAATCTTTTTGAAATTTTTTATTTTAAAAAAACACAAAAACACAGACTTCTTTCACTTCAGTATGTGGTATGTTGCATTTTCCAGTTTGTTCAATGCTTTAAAGCTCAAGGATGCTTCTGCTTTCAATTGTACATGGGCCTGAAGCATCCTAGCTTTTGGCAAGCAGGCAGGAGACTCAACAAAAATCAAAATAGGAACAAGGCAGACTAAATGCAGGGCACATCTGTAAACATATTATACATTTGAAAATTACAATATCAGTAAAAGTGATACAGTTTACAGGTGAAATGAACTATCTGGAACTGGCCTACACAAGTTTCTGAACCTGGACTGATACAATAAGTTATTTTATATTTATATATATATATATATACACACACACACATATATATATATATAATGTATAAAAAGTTTTGTTTACATCAAGTGGAATTGGCAATCCATGCTTATACTTTTAAAATCTAAGCAGGGCAGATATCCAGACTATAAAGATATTTATTCTATGTTGAGTCCAACAGCTTCTTTCAGAAACTACTTGTTAAAAGTCTCAAATAATCAACAAAACAAGGAAACTCATCCATATTATAGTTGCTAAAAACTGGTCATTTCTTAATCAAAGGGGATCCAGTCTACTTTTATTAGAAGACTATACCTCTGTATAGAAATGCCCTGCTATTTTAACCTGTATTTGACATACATGGATATACTAATTTCGGTGTGTGTAATGTGATGCTAAGTCAGGCCAGAGAACTTGTTTTTATGCCACTAACATCACCCAATCTTAAATTGGACCCTTAGTTTCTGCACACACACAAAAAAACTTATTTTAGCATGCTATATACAAGCTGCAGTGCAACAGGATGGCAATGTGATGATAAGACAGGGCTAATGCTCTTCTCTGCCCAAAAGAAAATTTCCAGAATTTCACATTATTTTCCTTAAAAAACCCATTTTGCTCTAGTAATAAAATATATTTATTAAGATATAATTAGAAGCTAATAAGCTCAGAAGTATAGTTTGCATGAAAACACATTTTCTATTGGCAAGGCTTATTACCTTCTCACTGGCTAAAAACATAAAAAGTTTTATAGTTTTCATGGAATTTTTTCTTCCCCTTTTAGATATTTCTGAAATTAAAAGAGAATTTACAAAAAGGTACAGAAGTTTCTCTTTAGATGTTTGATGAAAAACAAGGAAAACAGCACGTTTAGTGTTAGTGACAGAGAGCAAGTCTGGAGCACCTACAGTTGAAAAGCAGAATATATTTTTGCTCCCACTTATACAATTACATTAAAAGATGGGCACAGGAGTATTTTTCCATATTACATATCTAAAGCCAATCGCTCGTTCTGCAACTTTTCTTTAAATGACACTCATGGGTTCTTCACTTTTTAAAGTCCAATATGTAACTGAAGCCAAGTGAACTATGTACCACCAACTATTCCAGAACTGTAGAACTTCAATGCCCTCCCCTAGCCCCACCCCACAAAAAAATAAAAGGAAAGAAAATATTTCCCCAACACCCCACAGAGGTTGCTTAACTTGTGGCAAGACATGCAAATCATATTTGCTAAAAAAACACATCCCTGCAAACTTCAAGGCATGTATCCAGCATTCTCGCAGGGCTCAAAGTAAAACCAAAAGATTAAGGGAGGAGTAGGGGAAAATGTTGAATCATTCTGGGTTCCCTGTGATTAGTGTATCACTTTAGTCACAGAACAAGATACAGAGATCTCTAAGTGTATTGGCCTTTCCAGTGGGTCATTTGTTGCCCAAGTTGATGACAGCAGGAACTTTAGAACCACGCTTGTTAACAAGTCTGTATTCATTAATCACTTGCATTCACACTTAAAAACAAAAACTAACATAAGAAAAAAGAAGAAAAAAACAAAAAACAAAAAAACTATTCAGTACCGGAGATTAAATAACCATGTATAGTCTCTTGAAATAAATTTGATTCCTTAAGAAGTCTAATTACTTTCAGTTGCCTTTTTTAAATAACTATATATATATATGTATATATATATATATTTGTATATATTATCCTGTGATTCTACTTATGGTTCCTCTGCTGCGCTGAAGATCTAGGAGCATAAAAGCCTTGTGTCCCCCATGAACGGTGGCTCTAATGCTGCAGAAAGGTTATAAAGAGGCAGTCTGGTCCTTCATTGATCTGGACTATCCATGGCTTCATTGTAAGTGATTATCCTTTTGGGATCTGGAAGGAAGGTTAAAAACAAAAACAAAAACAAAAACAAATAAAAATAAGACTTGGAATCCTCAAATGCCAATGTTCCAATAACAAATCCAAAATAAGCATCATCATTTAAACTGCCCCTCATTTTAATGAAAATATAAAGACCAGTTCTTCTTGTATTAACACATGTGTGATCCATTTTTTCTCAAATTAACAGTTCAGCACCCCAATGGATTCCCAGCAACAGGGTCCTCTAACCAGTGAGTGCCTCAACTCCTACAGATTAGAGTCGAATTCTATTAACAAAGGTTTTCTTTATGTGTTGTTCCTGATTATAAAAGTAGTACAATACATTTGAAAAAAGCAGACAAAGAAAAAGTCCTAAACTGTCAATAACCCAATACTAAAACGGATTTGGATTTTTTGTTCTTCTCAGAAAAATGAAGTCAAATTTTATTTTAACCAGTGTGGATTGTCTATAGTAAGAAATCATTCAAGTAACACCTAGTGCAGAAAACTTCAAGTTAAGTTTGTTTGGCATAACTACTAGCTAAGTCCTAATCATCACCTAAACTTGTAGATCTGCTGGGCTCAAGGTATAAAACGGTCAGAATGTGCCTGGGCAAAGATGCCAGTGTTACTCTGAATTCCTATTGTTTAGCAATATAGTAACTAGTGATTAATACTAACATTTCTGGTAAGCTAAACATTCTTACCTTGCTTCTGTAAATTCCAAACAGATTCCATTTCTGCAAAGGAAAAAAAAGGATTATTTTATATATTAAGTTTTGTACAGCTCAGTTCAAAGCTATGCTTTTCACTTTAAGTCTAAAATAACTAGATTTGATTACTGCTGGACTGGAGGTAGAGTTGAAATAGCACAGCTCTAAAAAGCTCAGACAAAACAACTCACATTTTTCTATAATTCTGAAGCATGTCTTTCAGATTGCCTTAAGTGTTGATCACAGAAAGTCAATTCTTATCTGAAATCCAACTGCCAAGAGAACTATTTGTCTACATAAATAGCAAAGTTACATAGAATCATGCTTTAGATAAAATGATACTTCTTGTAATAGGCCATAGTTATTAAAAAAACCAAGTATTTTCTGGCAACCCGTTACCCCTCAAACAAGTACCCCAAGTCTTCTGAATGAAGCGTTCGTCAAATGTGACTAATTAAGATCGATGCTTAAAATGCCTTACGAAAACTTTACTTTTGCTATAGGCAAATGGCTGTGTTCTTTAAACAACACCTACTCTAACCCATATGGCTGAAATGCCTACCCATACCCTTAATAATACACAATCCTTATTTGCTCCAACCCATTCAAATGTGATAATCTACAATGTGCTCATTTTGATATTTTACAGTAAGGGAAATATGTAAATGACCAAACTATAGTGACATACAAAAAGAAGGCAAAAGCTCCACATGGAAACATACTAGAAATCTTCACAGAGGGGCTATTTGAAGTCTTGATGAGTAAAACAGTAAATGACTATTATACCACAAGAACCTAAGAATAGGACCTTGAAAGGAAATACTCTACTAGGAGATATTAATGTGAACAAAAACTACTTAGAAACAGAAATGAACCATAACTAACACTGGAAATAAGTACTCTCCATGTGCTTGTAGAACTACCATTTAAAAAAAACAAAGCAGTGATCTTACACTGTATTAACTGAATTCTGTGTAATTGCTTACTATAATTATCACCAATCAATTATTGTTAAACAAAAAAACTGGAGTTCACTAAGATAGGATATATCTGGACATGGGTTACAGTTGAGATATAACATTATCCTTTTCCCAGGGTTAAAATAGGTGTATAGATCTAAAATTATTTTTTGTTTTATGAGTACAGATGGGGTCATGGAATGGGGTAAAAAAAAAAAACAAAAACAAAGCACACTCTCCCTGCCCAACAGTCCCCCACACTATCAAACTCACTTCTAAAACACTGCTATTTTTTAATTTTGTCATAACTGAATATTCAGAGAAATAGGTTAATTATCCAAATGATCAAAGTTATTGTCCAGATAAAATCCCATTAGAGGTATCACAGCAATTCTCATTAATCAAAAACTAGGAACTGCTGGGCAGATGCCCATCCAATGGATTGGTAGGAAAACACCCCTCTCCTAGGAGGCCTAAGAAGGGGAGAGAATTGTAACCAATCTAAACTGGAAAAAGGGAAGATACATCATAAAGGGAATTCTAGTCATGGTGCTTATATTCATCACTCCAAAATAATTTCTAATTCCATTAGTTTCAGACAATCAGGTATAGCTGAAATAGCCCTTAAATCTGTTATCCTACAAACGCCTGCACTTCAGAGTAGCTTATTTTAAGAAATCCAAAGATATACCTTTTCTTGGTTGGCCTGACTACAAAAAAATTAAATACAATATAATCAACATTTTGTTTTCTTTTTGTGAAAAATACAAAAATTTCACATTTTGCAAACAATTCCTGAGTTCTGTGATGCTAATTATTTTAAGTTTGCTTAATGCAAAGATAAATCTATATTTGGCCATATGTTGAAGGGGGAAAAAGTAACAAACTTTTCATATTATCCCACCACCACAAACCTCAACCTTCCCTTGCCTCTTTTGGGGGGCGGTAGGCGTGGGAATAGACTTCACTCAAGAGTCATAGTAGCAACTGTACTACTTTAAAGAAAAACAAACATACCAATTTTAGAATAAAAATAAAAGCAACTACTGTTGACCCTTGGAACATGGGGATTAGGGGTACCAACCCCTAATCTAAGTATAACATTTGACTCTCCAAAATCTTAAATCGTCCCTCAGTACCCACAGGTGGTTAGTTCCAGGACCCCATCATGGATACCAAAATCCATGGATGCTCAAGTCCCCTATATAAAATAGCATCGATCTATGCATCTATTCAGTCAGCCCTCTGCATCTGTGAACTTTCTACCGTGAATGGAAAACAGTGCAGTTATTTATTGCAAGAAATCACGTTTAAGTGGACCTGTGCAGGTCAAACCCATGTTATTCAATAGTCAACCATTTTGCAAACACTCAATTTCTTTAATGGATTAAAGCATTTCCTTAGCTTAACTAGAACATTAAGCTTTAGATTTCACTCTAATATTATAGAGTGATTTTAAATGATTTCTGGTAAGAAGAAAGTTTTTTATCCTCAACTATGGGCTCTGGAGTAGTAAATCTGATCATGATTTTTGCGGAGGGAAATGGAAAGTATGACCTAGCTAGCCCTGGCTGGCATAGCTCAGTGGATTGAGCTCGGGATGCAAACCAAAGTGTCACAGGTTCAATTCCCAGTCAGGGCACATGCCTAGGTTGTAGGCCATAACCCCCAACAACCACACATTGATGTCTGTCTATCTATCTCTATCTCCCTCCCTTCCCTCTTTAAAAATAAAAATAAATGAAAAAATCTTAAAAAAAAAAAAAAAAAAAAAGTATGACCTAGCTAAAAAAAATAGCCATGGGCCAGTACTGAATCCTTCTACCCAAGACATAAATCAGTAAGTTCCCTTCCTGTTATTTAATATTAACTATTTCTATAACTAGTAGCAACTGAGTTATTTTGATTAGAATTTTAAAGTTTCCATGAAACTCTAACAAAGTTCAAAAAGAAAGGGAAATAAATATCATTTGCATAATTATATATCATGCTTAAACAACACTATTAAGACCAACAAGCTAGGCTACAGAACGCATAGAAAGTAGTAAATTCTATTTTGCCCTCTTTTAGAGGCTTACAAAAATCTTGATTCAGATTCTAAATATGAAATGAGTTACTTTGGTGTAATTTTATTTCACTATCACAAGAGAAGCTAAACAGATGAATAGTATAAAGAAGGCTACAGAAAGCACATTCAACTATACAAAATCATAACATAGTCATTTTTTTTTACTTTAAGTACCACCCTCTTCCGTATACACACTCACACACATATACACAGTCTTGAACCTCCCAGTTGTTTTTAAAGACTGATCACAGCACCTAATTATGCAAATAGTTACTAAAAAATGGTTAGAGGGCCAAACCTGCTAACCTACGTAAAGGGTTCTATTCTTCAAATACACTAAGGTAGGCAATTTTATTGAAAATCTGTAATTTTTAAAATATATTATTGATTATGCTTTTACAGTTGTCCCATTTTCCCTTTTCATTCCCCTCCACCCTGCATACCCTCTCCCATCCACATTCCCTTTATAAAAATCTGTAATTTAGACCACCATCCAAATTTGAAACGACGATATCAAATTTTTCAAATATTTAGTTATGCCTTTCTCAAATAAAGAAAATTTAGCATTCGATTTTTAAAAGCAGACTACTTTCCATATACTGTAGCTCCCCATCACAATGCTTCCTGTAGTAAATGTCTGATTACCTGCAAATTCTTAATTCCAAGTGGATTAAAAAGTATTATTTAGGGACTAAGGATACAGACCCCAAAACAGAAAGGCTATGTATGCCTTTGTGAGCTTAGCAGAGTAGGCAGCTTTCCTAGGTAGATGTTAGCATGAATAAAGCTTGGTGGTATTAAAAGTGTGCTTAAGCAGGAGTCAGCAAAGTGGGTTCTAACCACCATCTGTTAAAAAAAAAAGTTTTATCTGAACAGTCCCACCCATTGTATATACTACCTATGGCTGCTTTTGTGCACAAAGCAGAATCAAGAATGCCGTAATTGCAACAGCGACCCTATGGCTCACAAGCCTAAAATGTTTACTATCTGATCCTTTATACATAAAGTTTGCTGACCCATGCTTTAGTGGTCACAAATAATTTATTAAGGCTGAAAGTCACTGCTAAGAGAAAAAGATTTAGACAAAGTGAGAAAAAGACTTAAGACAAAGAACACTATTCAGGTAACAGAGCTGACTGTCACCCAGAAAGATTTTAGAGGAAGAAAAATGCTTTCCTGCTATTCAGGGGACAGAGCACAAAGGCATATATAAAGAAAAGTTTATTATTTAATCACATAGGTGAAGGGAAGCCACTGAAGAAATCTAAGTTTATTGTACTAAATATTAGTAATGATTCCAAGACAACTGAAGAGAAAGGATTAAATAACAGTACAAAGAGCCCAGTAAATGTTACTGAAAAAGTAAAGAAATAGGGTAGTTATATTAGAGATGGAAAAGAAAAAAATGGAAGTGTTAAGGAGTTTTAGTAGCATGAAAAGGAGATTGAAGGAATATCAACATTTGAGGAAAAGAAAATGATATAAGAAAGGTTATACTGAAGGTACAGAAAGTATGTAGAATTAAGGACATGCAAACTGGAGGGAGTATTAAACAACTGCAATTCTTAAGGAAAATTAAGACACTTGTAACTTTTTAGTCACCTATTCCTTTTTCTCTAGCCCAATGCCACTGCCCTGGCTCAAGGACTGGTATCTTATGAACATTTCTGAAGTTGTCTTTTAACTGGCCTCTTTTGCCATTATTGAGCCTCACTTTCTGTCTTCTATACCAAGGCTATCTATCATTCTCTTCCTTTAAAAATAAAAATCTGAAAGTGAGCACAACATCCAAAGCATTTCAGTGGCCACCAGGAAGATTGGATCTATGTGTCTTGTATAAAATTTATTTCTAGCATTTGACACAGTGGCTGGTACATCAATAAACCAGATGACTAAGTTCAAGATTTTTAACCTTGCACCATTCACCTTCCTTGAAACAAACTGAATAATCAGCAATCTTCAAACACTATTCCATTTCCACTACCTGAAATATTCTGATTTTCCTCGTACAATAAGCCAACTTCCACTTGTTTTTTGAATCCCTCCCTAGGAGAGCTCAACCCTGCTACTCACCTTAGGGGTTTCTCCATGTTCCAAGTGCATTTTGTATTTTTTTCTGCAAAGCTATCATACTAGTAATAGTTGTTTCTGTGTGCTTCCCTATTAGAGGTCCTTAATGACATGAACCCTTTCTTTTCATCTACTTATCACCACTGCTTTGCACAGTACTTCATGCAAAAAATATTTATTTGAATGAAATACTACTCATAAATCAGTGAGGAATATCACAAAGTGGTATTAGGTAGACCCATTTGAAACTGCTGATATTCAACCTTTTCTGATCTACAAAACCAGCAATTTCATATGGTACAACCAAATAGGTCCAGCCCTTCACAGAAAGACTGTGAAGCTAAGAGGATTAAAGCCAAGCAGAGACTTTAAAATGAAATACAACATTTAAAATTTTTAAACACTTTAAAAAGCCCATAATGGCTTCCCCCACCACTAAAAAGGAAAATACATCAAATATAAGGCCAAACAAGCTGACTACCACATCCAGAGTCCCCAGATCAATTTACCATGAATCATGCCTTCCAACCCTTCATTAAGCCATTTTTACATCACATTCTGAAAAAACTCATCAAGATAGAGACATAAATTTAAATTCTGCTTTTTCCCCCTCCTAATTCAGTTTTGCCCATCTTTTGATGATTACTGGCCATCACAACATCATCTTTTGCTATTCTGCCTTCTTTCTGAACCAGTCTACTATTCCTGCCTATTCTTTACAAAGTCTGTCAGAAATGTCTCCCCACCCCTTTTCCATTTTGACTATGCCCATAAAGAAATGCAGTGTGTTTTCAAGCAAATTTGATTAATCGAGTTAGAAGTCACCACCTTTTCAGTAGATGCTTAAACTCTTCACTGTATCAG
The DNA here is from genome assembly GCF_004126475.2 of Phyllostomus discolor. Lineage (NCBI taxonomy): Eukaryota > Metazoa > Chordata > Mammalia > Chiroptera > Phyllostomidae > Phyllostomus > Phyllostomus discolor. The sequence goes on along the minus strand of NC_040910.2, from coordinate 78,763,857 downwards.
TTTCAATCCTATTATTCCCAACTTGGAGCTATATCAAACCAAACTAAACAGAATTGTCTGAGCCATCTCTTAAATACACTTACAACTCAAAGGTTGATTGATTGATTGACTGCTAATTTCTACTGCTATGCATATTCTAATCTGGTTTATTTTTAAAGGCAAAATATCAAACTTAAGTTACTTGAAATGAAACTGCAACTACAATGATAGTGATATAGACAATTTGTTTTCATAGCATGAGTAGTTGGTTACTTCCCTCACTCTCAGAACTTGAGCTAATAAAATCTGGGGGTTAAAGTTTAGCTTCTACAAATTCCTTACAAGCTACCTTTCAGACTAACACCAAAGTAAATTCATTATTGCACTCATAAAGCAGACTTAATGAGAAATCAAACACCCAGTATGGATGCTAAAACGGCAGGTCATTGTGGGGTAAAAACGGATCTTATACCATCTTAAAAATTACTTGTTATATACAAAGGTGTCTCATAGAGAAGAAAAAAAAAATCCCCAAATGTAGGAAATTTAACCAGGGCTGAAACCAAAGTCAAACCTGCAGGTTATAAGATTAGAAAAATATATTACTGAAATATTGATAATGTCTAATATTAAGAAATCTTTAATATTTAGAAATATTAAAGGTTATTTTCTAATAACCTTTAGACAGTCTGGAGGAAATCATAGAGCAATTTTTATAAAATGAAGTAAAGGTGAAAATACTTATTAAGCATTGTGTTAAAAGGACAAAATTTAACATTCAGATCCTCCTGTGAACAGATGTCTAAATTGTATGCATAGTCCCCATCAGTTGTATGGATCAATTAACCATAGCCTGTCTCCTTCATACCCTGTTTACTAACTCCTGCAAGTGTAAAAATATTTACCAGTTCCTTCACAGCCTTATCTAAGGCTTATCTAAAAAACCAAACTATTTTTTAAAGATTCTACTTATTTTTCTTTTTAGAAAGAAGGAAAGGGAAGGAGGAGGGAGAAAGAAGAGGGAGAGAAACATCAATTGGTTGCCTTTTGCAGGCCCCCACCTGGGGACCTGGCCCCAAACCCAGGCATGTGCCCTGGCCAGTAGTCAAACAGGTGACTGAACAGGAGACTTTTCGGTTCACAGGGAGGCATTCAATCCACTAAGCTACACTAGTCAAGGCCAACCTAAAAACTTTATTAAAGTAAATACTTATTTGGTGATAAATAATATGTTCACATGATTGCAAATACAAAGAGAAAACTCTATTATTTCTCTGCCTGGTCTGTCCCAAGAGTCCAACTGACCTATTTCTAGTCACCAGAAAATAGGCTTCCAACCTACCCTACAAAATTGGTGTCATATTCATCTATTTGAACACATATCTACAAGTTGGCTTAATACCAACTCAATTTTTAAAATCACTTGAGTAGGATTTGATCCTATCAATTTGATAGGATTTTCAAAAACCTGATATATTTTATAAAATCAGGAAACCCAAATTATTTCTATGACAAATGATTTGCCTAATTACACAGGAACTGGGAAGAGCAGCATTAATACCCATCTTCTGTCTTTTAAATTACTTCCATCCCAATAGCCTATCTCCCTGATTTAGTGACTTCCCCCAGTCTCCAGACTGAAATAAGAAACCTCCAGGACCTGGCAGCAACTTACCTTCCTTCTCTTTTATAAACCCTCTGCACATCCAAAGTGGATCCCTTTCAATATTTACATTTACTCACGATTTTCCAACTTCCGTATTATCTCCCTCTTCCCTGTATTTCTGTACGTCAAAAATGTTCCCTATCTATCAAAACCCAGTTTAAAGGCTCTTGACTTGATGAAAACATACTGTACATTTACTTTCTTTTACTCCATTACATTCTCTCTTCATTGAAATCTAGTTATTTGTATCCTCTTCTGACATTTAAAATCTTACCTCATAAACTTGTTATTGTTTTCTCCACTATTTGATTATGTTCTTTAAAGGAAAAAAATCCTATCAAGGTGTTCCATAACTAAGCAAAGTACTTTGCCTATGGTGGGTATATCATAAGGGAAAGAAAAAAACATATACAAATTATTGTACAAGTCCTTAGTAGTACAGAAAACAGTGGCAAAGAGTACAGAAAACTGTGACAGTAGAAAAAAAAAAAAGAACTAATGTGAGGAAAGTTCAATAGACCCAGAGTTCCCAATCCTAGCTGGCAATTAAAACCACCTAGTGTATTAAAATTTTCTTATTCCAGGTTCCAGCCCAGATCAAATCACTTATGCCAATAACCTGCCACCTGTGTAGGTAATAGAGAAACAAATTTTTTAAATTTCATGCAACAGCCTAGAGTTGTCTCAGGGATATCTATTTTATCCTGGATAGCATTCATGTTGACTCACCCTAACGATAAAGGATTAAACCTTATTCTATTCATCTCCCCTGAATCTCTATGTGCTGGGAAAAATATACCATATCAATTAATGTTTAATAAGTATTCCAGAATGTCAGCATTTCAAATGCTTGATACCCTTCAGTGCAATATTAGCTAGGCAAGATAAATCAACCCAGTTTAAATTAACACTGACTGTTTGGTGTTCACACAACTCACACCAATGTACCATATTCAAGAAACTTGGCTTCAAATGACTCAGACCATTTCAAAATCAAAGATTCACCTTACAAAGTTAGGATCCAGTGTTATAAATCTCTGACAACAAATCAAAGAATTCTACTAGGGATTCTGAGTAACTACTTTGAAAGAGGCAACAGTTGTTATGTCCTAGGTATGTACATCAAAAAACTGTGTAACTCAAAATATCAACTAGTAAAATGTTATGCCTGAAATCTACTTTTAAAAAATCCTACCCCCCCCCCCCCCAAAAAGTGTGAAGATCAATAGGTGAAACATGAATGACAATGCTCAAGCTAGATGCTGGGTACATTGTAGTTCATTGCATTATTGACTCCATTTATGTATAGACTTAAACTTTTTCATAACCAATTTAAAAAGATAACATTTTATTAAAGTTTTGCCTCTTGAGTATCACTTCAGATAAACAGGAAAAGAGGACCTGCCTCTTACTTTAAATATTGGTACATACTGCTATGTAATGGTACTATATGCCCCATATAACAGAAAGATTAGCAGTCTCATTTCTTAAGTTAGTAATGCAATACATGTAAAAAACTAAAACTAAAAAAAAAAAAAAAAAAAAAAAAAAAAAAAAAAAAAAAAAAAAAAAATCCCCCGAACCAGAATTCCCATCAATCTCTTTCTTGTGCCTCAATGCATCTCATTTCATATCCTCAATTGTACTAAGCATTCAGATTTTTAAAAATCTGAAGTACTGCCCTGGCCAAGTGGCTTGTTTGATGGGAGTGTTGTCCCTTAACACCAAAAGGTTGCAGCCCATCAATGTCTTTCTCTCTCTCTCAAATCAGTAAAAAAACATATCCTTGGGTGAAGATTTTTAAGAATTAAAAATAAATAAAAATTTTAAAAATCCGAAGTACCTCTAACTCTAAGTAATTAAGGTTTACTCTAAAACATGCACCATTCCTACTGAACTGACATAACATACCCTCCTACCTACTACTTCCAAATAAAGTTGTTGAAGGGCTTATTTTTGAAGTTAGGAGGCATATCTAGAACTTCCAATTCTAACTTCAAGACACTTAGTAAGAGATTACGTTTGGACACTTGAAGACTACACATTAAAGGACAAAGAAAAATACGGGTGCTCTTTTAAAGGATATTCCAATAAGCCCAACTGATTATTACCTCTTTTAGTGTTTAAGAAAACTTAAAAAAGAAAAAAGCAAGCCTGCACTTATGAAAAAGATCTTCAGATCTTCAAAAACATGTGACTCAAAACAAATTAAAAGAAGGGAAATCAGTGACCTAATGAACAGACAAATCTACATTTGGCAAGAACTCAAAGAATCTGCCACTTTGGGACCTAATTGAGCAGAATATTGAATATCATTCTAGGGGGAAAAACAATCTATACCAATTTAATCTCAATGATGTCCAACTACAAAAACTCAAAATGACACACTTTAGTAAAGAAAATCTTTCAGCAACACCAGCCAAACTAAATATAACTGCATCCACATAAGGGCATTTTGTTTATATAAATACCATTGATCTTGTATTTAGTTAAAATACCTAGAAATAAACAGGAGTTAATCCTCCCACTTTTAAAAGGCCTACAGTTCTCTATAATAAAAATCATACAATACCACGAACCATTAGGGACAACTTACCCCAGAATTTTTTGCAAGTTGTGGGAGAGACCACCAGTACAAAAATACTTTGGTCGATTTCCCAAGTAATAGTCTCCAAAAGGCAGATGGCACAGAAAATACCACCAAAAACACCAGACTCCCCGGCAGAATTTAACTTATAATTAACCACATGTCTTAAGAAACTAAGCATTTCTCTTTGCTCCAACTTTCCTAAAAACATACAAGTTCTGGTTAACTTGTATTTACTTCCAAAGAGCAGTGCTGAAGAAAAGTGAAGACAGATAATTTTACCTGCCAAGATTTCTACTTCTCAACTCCTATAAGGCAATTCTACCTCCATTTTTCAAAGACCAAAAAAAAAAAAAAAAAGAAACCGAACATCTGTTTATTTCACTAAATGTCTTCCAGCTTGCAGATAAGGAAAGATATGCAGACTAGGTGATCTGCTTAAAAGTCACATAAATAGCTTTGTTATTCATCTCTGAGGCAGTGATTCTTCCAGGGAGAATACTGTAATTACCCCATCCCCACTATATGATATGCTGCCCCTGCCCTGCAGTTGGTAAGTGACTGCCTAAATGAGTCACTGTTAAAAATGGAAATGTGGAGGAAACCAACACTGTATGCCAACAACTGGAAAAAGATCAACTTTAAAAAAATAATTTTTAATGGGAGTGTGCAGTATATATTAGGTGTGTGTATACATGCAGGGGGTATGCATTTGCTGGAGTGGGGTAGGTTAGGGATGAAAGTAGAAGACTGAAAACCACTGTTTTTAAAAGCACTGAGGTTGTAAACTTCATCAAACCTCATTATTAGCTTTGTGGATTTAAGTAAACCCACTTGTGCCACACTGCAAAATTTCCTGTAAGACACAAATAACCATATTCTAAGAAAGATATTAGCAGGGAACTTGAGATATCTGGCTCCTTTAAAACATGTGCTTTGGGGCTATGAAAAGTACAGCATCCCAAGAGCCTGGTCCATACAATGTTTAATTGTGATTACCATTATCTTTTGTCTAAGCTATTTTCTAGATGCCATTCAGCACCCATTATTCCTACTCATTAAGCAAATTAGAACTATCAAGTGAGCTCACTAATACACACACATATGATATAAAAAACAAAGAGAAAACCTAAGTTGGAAAAGTCAACATGTCTTCTAAACTTTAACCATACTATTTCTGAAGACCCTGAATTAGTCTGTTATCAGTTGCTTATCCACATTATTATTCTCAACTAAGTTCTAAAGTATATTAAATTGACCAATAAGAATCTTTGTATAGGAAAACAAGTAAGTTACCTTTAGTGTGATATACAATAGCAGCCCTCAGGTCAAAAGAACCCCAGCTATCATTCCTTTCTAGGCCTCTCTGGTATCTCTGTTCTTTGGCGGAGGCCAACAAAGTGTTCGTAGGAGAGGCCAGAGGATTTTGATTTTCTATCTCGTAGTCCTTTGAGAGAAATACTAAAGCACCTTGACTACTGGTGTCTGCTTTTTGCAGGTCACCTATATGACTGGGTTCCAAGGATAAGGCTCCACTCTCACTAGTAGTCCCAGATTTTAGAATGCTACCAAGAACTTGAGGACTAGTCCGTTTTTCCAGCTCATAAGCCTTGGGAAACACAGGATGCTCAGTTCCTGAGGGGATTATTTCAGCACCCTGTGAAACCAAAGTGGCAGGATATTCCCCTTGAAATGTCACCTCCATTACTTTATGATCTGATGACTTCCCAATAACAGTCTCAGGGCCAGCACTGGGCTCATTTATAAATGATAAACCCCACTGATTCTGGAAAATATCCCCCAGGTTTTGCTGATCTGTCTGGGAGGGTAGATCCACTTGTGCTGTGCTCAACAGCACAGTTTGCATATTTGAAGGGTAGATAAAAAGGCTAGACTTAATTTGTTCAACAGCTGCTGAAGCCAGACTCTTGTCCTGGAGAACTGAATCAGTCCCAGAGGAGATGGGTGTCAGAGTATTAGCAGCAGTAGTTAGCAGTGGCTGACCCCCTGGAGAATACACACTTGCATCAGTCCCTGCTAAAACAGGCCCGTTAGAAAAGGTGGCAGAAGTAACAGATTTCAGCGCTGACATAGGGACCTGGGATAACCGGCTTGACGATTGGGTCTGAGTTTCCCCAGTAGATGACGACGAAGAGGATGAAGATGAAGATGGTGACACAGAAGAGTTCTGTACAGTTTTGTTGAGGTTTTCCTTAACTTTGCTTGCATAACTTATTTTAGGAACTATTTTAGCACTGCTATTGTCCACTGGAAAAACTGGGGGTGGTTTAAATAGGGTCCACGAGTCCTCTTTGGAGGCAACAGCAGAAGCATGCTTTCCTTTGGGCCGATCATCAAACTTTTTGCTGCTCATGCCAGGTTTAGTATCAGAGCTTTTCCGCAGTATATCACCCACAGCAAGTTTTCCTCGACTTGTTCCTCCAGGCCCAGTTTCATACTTCCAAATGGGCTTTGAACCATCTACTCGATTTCCCTTTTGTTCACTGTAGTCAGGCTTGAAAGTTTCAAGTCCCTGTTTTAAGGTTGGGACACTGGTCTCCTGTTGCATTATTTTGTCCTGCACTAAATTAAGGTTTTCACAACCCTTGGCACTATTGCGCCTAGCTTTCCTTTTTTTAGGAGTGGTATATCCGCTCTCAGATCCACTACCATCATTATCTGCTCCTTTGCCCATGTAACCATTAGTAATATAGCTAGAATTATTTGTTACAACACCATTTGGAATTGCTACAGTATCACTCTTATCTACAGGCTGGTTCTCTCCAGATTTATTTTCATAAGACTTTCCATTCTTTTTGTCCATACTGTTTTTCTGAATAAAATTCCTGGTTTTAATTCCTGCTTTTCCAAAGGTGCTGGACTTTACAGTTTGCTTCAAATTAGTGTCTAAAACTTGTTGGTTGCCATTGAGAACCCTAGAAATAGGGTTAGTAGCTTCATCAGAACTCAGGTTCTTTAAAGGTATTTCTCTTTCTCCAGCATTACCATTTAGTTCACCATAGCCTGGGGAGGGAAAAAAAAGGTTTAAAAAATTACAGTATGCACATTACAGTAGTACTTAACATTTAAGGGATGTTTATTTTAATGTGTGCTAGACACCACACCATGAACTTTAGCTCTATGTTATTACTTCACAGTTCTTTGAAAAGACACTTGTCAACCCTATTTACAGATCAGGAAATTGACCAAGCAAGAGACAGGACTAAGCAGGGATTCAAACCAAAGTCTGAGTTCAGAAAGAACATGACTTCTTAAGCAATATGCCATAATAATGCTCATCTAACAGAATCAAATTCCCCATCATTCTCACAAGACGGTTATAAAATTTCCTTTACAATTAAGAGTAGAGCTACCCTCTGGGCAAAATCATTATACTGATACAATAATTTTAAGTATTATAGGGGAATTAAAGACTCTATTTCTATGAAATGATAAATGACTGGCAGTACCATAAACAGTTTCTATTGCATTCTGTCAAATAAAAATATATCATCTGTGAACTTTTCCCAAAGCAATTAAATTCATTTTGACATTTCCCAGACATTAGATCATACTTTTAGTCTAAAACAAAAACACATACCAATGTTTTTAAGTCTTATAAGATATACTTTCTTAATTTTATATTTGGGTAAACAAAACAGACTCTCAGATAAATTAAGTAACTTGGCCAAGTCACAGAAGAACTGGAAATCTGAACTACAGTCTGCCTGGAACATGGTTTCCTATCACTGTCATACTGCCTATATAAATGACACAGTAAGAAATATTTACAAATAAAACTACAATGAAAGGTAACTAATTTTAAAAAGTATTACGGCATTCAAGTTTAACTTAAGACATTCAACTGCCATAAAAAATTTATTACTATAGATGATTCAACTGAGTCAACAACACTTCCCATTTCCTAACTAGTAACAGTGATATTAGTTATCTACCTTTCTATGAAATGTTCCCAAATCATCTTGAGGTCAAGTCATTAGAAACAGATACACAGAATAATATACACACACATTCATTTGAGGCAGCATTTCAGAGGTCAGGGGGTGGGCCTCTGACAGGAATACCAAGTAATTTGCCTTTGTCACTTTCATTCATTCTCTTGGGCCTTTAGTCTGTGAAGGTTAAAAGGCACAGAGCTTGTATATTTTTGTTTTGAAATTTTGTTTTAATTTCCAGTATGGTAAATATCAATAGATATAACACACATTAAAAGCTCTTTACATATTTCAAGAGTGTAAGGATTTCTAAGGAAAAAAAAAAAGTTTGGGGACCATTGTTTTAAAAGAGCTTGATGTGGAACAGAACAGTCTGGGAAAATTCACAACTTATTTTAAGTCACTCTTTCTAGATCAAAGGAAAAGGTGGGAACACTAAAAGGAGCAAATAAAGGCATTTTCTTCTGTATTAACTTTCAGAAAATAACCCAAGAAAACATACTTAAAGGCACAATTATTTCCTGAGAGGCACAAAACTTACACCATGAAAATATATTCTGTAGAAATTCTTAACCTCTGTAGAGTTATTTTATTTTTTTGGCTGCTGAAAAAACTTGATGGCAAAATTCTAACTATGAAACAGCAGAGATCACTGCTTAAGGTGTTTTCTAAAATGTTCTCTTTTTCTTCTTTAGAAAAGAAAATAGTCCCAACACCGAGACTCTCAACATTTTTAACAGATTTAAGTTTACCTATGCACAACTCTAGACCAAAGAGAACCTACATATAGCATTTACCATGCTAACAGGCCACCAAGGCTTATACTATTGGGACCATTAGTCATAATTTTATAGATTTCAAAGGTAAGCAGTTTAAAACATAAAAAAAATTTTAAAAACCCAATGTCCAAACTAAGTTGAACCAAGGCTAAGACTTTTAAGCGAACTAGAATAATTTTTTGTAAGAGTGCTAATATTTAGTGGCTCCGATATTAGAAATAACCAGTTTAAACCAGCTCAGAAGCCACTATGTTTCCACCTCCAAGTTTAAATGACCAAGAGATATTTCTTATTTAATTGTATAAAGTTTCCCCCATGGTAACCTTGTTGGTGTGCAAAGTCAGAGGGGCATTTTCTTTTTAAAATTTAGATATTTAAGAAAAATGTAAACACTAAATTACTGAGAAATTCCCTCTCTCCTTCTAGTGTTTTTATTATTTAGGACTGCCATGCTAAAGCATCTAACCCTACTTCAAATGGACTCAGCAAAATTTGAGTCCTGATAAATCTAGCTTTTGGATTAGAAACTGAAATTACTGAGCACATTTGGCTCTCTCTTGCGCCCTCTTCTGGATAAAGATAAACAGTTCCTCTTTATAGGTTTGTGAGTCATAAAAGCCCATCTCAACATACTGCAGATACATTTAAAAATCCTCATAACTTTTCTTACTAAATTAGTACTATGCACGTTGAAGCAACAGTACTGTGACCAGGCCACACACGAAAAATTGCTCATCCCAAAATGTTTATGTTCCCTTAAAACTGCTAAGTCCAGTTTGCCCTCTTGATTCCCTCCTGGGATGCCACTTTGAATGGTTGAGGCTGCTTACATGAACAGAGAGAAGTCCTACAGGAATATATTAAAGTCTGAGTGATAAAATACCATTCAGTAACACTGTCTTATATTCCAAGCAATCATAATTAGGTAATATTTCCTCACCTTTAAGTTGAAAAAGACTGTAACGTTAGAGACACGGTGTTGTGCATTTTCTTACAGTTTTTACACCGTTTCAAATCCTTTTAAGATTAAACACAACACATTTACATGTTCATTTCTACTTCACACCATCAGTTCCTACCGCCCCCCAAAATGGGAAATGACATTTCAATTTCAGTCTTCAAGACACATTAAGTAGGAAATAGAAAAGCAGTTTTTCTCCTGCTCTCAGGTAACTGCATGTGTCACACTTGACATAATGGGTTTAACATTCGTTTCTTACCATTCTTTATTTCTTTTCAAAGGATAAAGAACCCTTATTTAAAAAAAAAAAACCCTGTGTGATCATAAACTTTTAAGTTTATTTTTCCTCAAATGTTTTCTGAAACGACTTTTACACGCAATTTAATGTTTGTTAAAAATAGGGGTTTTGAGATCAATATCGGTTTGACAGTGGGAAAATACCTCTCCTTTCAACGGGGAAAAAAAGCCTCATCCGAGGCAAGAGGGTAGTGAACCAACCTCACAGATGAGCCAGCCACCCAGGTTCACCCTTAAGGACAAGAAACACGGTCAAAAAACTTGCCCTCTCCCCCCATCCAATCATCTCAATTCTCGCTCTTCAAAAACACTCCCCAAGTCACGGAGATAAAAGGGGGGAGCGAGAGTGGGAAGCGTTGAAGGGGGCTAGAACAAGCTTTTCTTGTAAAAGTGAGCTGCTAGAAGGAAAGGGCCCAAGTGAAAGCCTGAGAGGCGGAGTCGTGAGCGAACCTGGCAGGCGACGAGGTTCCTGTGGCAGAGAAACTCGTGACCGGGGAGCCCGGTTCCCGCTGGATACCCCACCCGGCCTAAAGGCACCGCCTCTACCCAAAATGTATCCCCCCCCCACCCCTCCAGCCCGGAGGAGCGTAGCGGACGCCGCCCGGCGTCTGCGGCCTCCTTCTCCCTTCGCTCCGCTTCGAGACCGGTTCCCCGCTTCGAGGCCGGCTCTCTGCCCCGACCGCCTGCTCCTCACGCCGCACCGGGGAGCCGGAAACGCGGCGCCCGGCGCAGGCCGCTCCCCTCGTGGCCGTTTCCCTCCCCCCACCCCTCACCCCAGGGACCCGCCCGGGGCCGCGCGGCCGCCACCGGGTTACACAACCCGGCCGGCGACGGGGGGAGGGGCGGCCGCGAGCCGGGGGCCGCCGCGCCCCCACAGTGCAAAGGGCAAAGCGATCGCGGGTGGGTATCCCGAGCCACCGGCTCTGCCGCACCGGGTGCCCCTCGACACCCTCCCCCCTGGGCTCCTCCGTGGGCCAGAGACGGTGACAGGAATCGGCTTCCAACATGGCGGACAGGAAGCGGCCCCGCGAGGAGGAGAGAACATTCCAGCCGCGCCGGCTCTGGGGGGGAGTGGGCCCGGGGCGCCGGCCGCGGGAGGAGTCGCGGGGGCTGATGGCGGGGTCCGGTGCCCAAAAGGGGTGTCTAGGGGTGGAAATGACCAGAAACAAGAGGGTCCCAACCGCCCCCCCCCCACGACGGGAAACCCCAAGGCCACAGGTGGGCTTGGGGTGGAGAATAAGGGAGGGCACTTCCTCAACTCTGCCCACCTACCCTCTCCTTGCTGCCTGCAATAGGGTCTCGCGACACCACCAGGATTCGCTAGGCCTTTCTGAGTTACACCCTAAAGGATTTTGTGGGCGCTAGGTTCACCCCAACTCAGGGCCCCCATATTAAGGTCCTCCCAGGGCTGCAAGAAGGTAAACGGGAAAAGAAAAATAATGCCAGACTTGCAAGGCCAACCCTCCGGGTCTCCCTCCAGCCCGAGCGGGGGCCGGGAAGGTCACACTGGCCTAGTTGGGCCTCTCCCATGCTGAGTAGAAGGAGAAGGCGCTGCAAACCCCGCGGCCCAGCCCAAGCTTTGCGAGAATGAAAGGAAGCTTCCCCAGAGTCGCAGGGCGGACAGTCACACACACACCCCCACACCCCGACCGGGTCCGCGCTTTCCAGACCCAGCCCCACCCCCATCTCCCCTATCCCCCACCCCCATTCCCCTTCCCCCACTCGTCCTCCCTTACAGACCTGTTTTCTTCTTCGGCGTTTCCTGGTGCTGCTGGAGGGCGTGTTTCTGCTCATGTTTCAGCGGCTTTGGCTGGGCCTTAGGGCTGCCCTCGGCTCCATGCTGCAGGTATTGATGAGGCTGCTGGTGATGGTGGTGGTGGTGGTGGTTGTGGCTGTGGTTGTAGAAATAATAATGGTGGTGGTGGTGCGGCTGCTGCTGCTGCTGCTGGGGGTGATGGTGCGGATGGTGGTGGCTGTGATGGTGCTGAGGCTGTGACTGGCCGGGCTTCTCCTCCATTGAAAGCGGCTGGGACTCCCTAGCTGAGGCTGCGGGCTGCTGCACCGTCAGGATCTGAGACTGCTTCTCCGGGCTCACTCAGTATATCTGAGCGCGTCTCGCCAGCGCACTGGTTAACCGAGTGATTTTGCGAGATTGGCAGCCGCGCTCCAGCAATCAGGAGCCACGTTGCGCCACAGGCCCCGCCCCTAGCCCAAATCCTCTTTCCTTCCCCTTCGCCACAGCCTCCGGGCCAACGCCACTTACCCTGTGCAACCTCACAGGGCCGGGCCTTCAACGTCAGCACTATGGCTCTCTCTTCTGTCGCTTTCTGTCGTGCATCGCGCAGTCTGCGAACGGCACTTTCAACACTCCTCGCTGGCGAGTAAGCTCGTGTCGAATGTAGCAGATTCCACGGGCGATTCCACTGGCTCTGGGAGCCATCTCTTGGTTTTGCATCTCCTAGAATCTGTTAGCTTTATTATTTTTTTGAAATCCTTTTCCGGGTAAGCAAAGGGGAAGCTCAGTTCCCTTAACCCTGAGACCACTAAAGGGGCAACACAATAAGAGGAAATAAATACATTTTTAAGATTACAAGGGCTTCACAATCAATAGATCATTTTGTATTCTGGATTAATTTTGCTTTGTATTCATATGCTAATCTCTTCTACGAAGGGATTATAAGATTCCACAATGGGGTATCTGTGTAATTTTCTAAAGGAGCACAAAGGGTTTAAATCACTGTTTCTTTGTAGTTGGAGGCAGTAAGAGCGGGAGGAATGAAAATCTAAAATCTACACAAAATTAGTTGTGTGTGTGTGTGTTGTTGTTTTTTTAACTCTGCAGGTGAGGTCAACTGTGGAACCAAGATAGGTTTTAGAATATGAAGAGTTTCAAGAGCCAAAGAAGAAGGAAAAGAGCACTTTAAAAGTTATTAAATTTGGGGGAAAATTGCATTTATGGAAAATATTGGATTTTAAATACTCTGTTACATTTTGTAGTGTTGATTTAACTTATCCTGTATTATCATATTACAGCCTGATTTTTAAAAGCAAATGTTAGAGTCAGGATAGTGGTTACTCAGTAAGGAAAAAAAGGATTGTGGTGGGGAGGGACATGGGGGTACCCTCTGATAATATTTTATTTGTTGACCTAGGTGGTGATTATACAGGGGTGAGCAAAAGTAGGTTCATAGTTGTGAGTATGATTGAAAAGGTTTACTTTTATATTATTTATTATTATTAACCTACTTTAACCACCCGTATACGTATTTGCTTTATAATTATTTCTTAAACTGTCTAAGTATGAATAATACACTTTCTTAGTACATGTTATTTTGGGGAGATTTTTCTTTAATTTAGGAAAAGTACATAAAATTTACAATTCTAACCATTTTGAGTGCAGTTTTTTGTGTGCAATTCAGTAGCAGTAAGTACATTAATATTATTGTGCAACCATCACAACTGTCCATCTCCAGAAGCTTCTCATCATTGAAACTGAAACTTTGAACCCATTAAATAACTCCCATTGCCCACCTCCCCTCAGTCCCCTGGTTTCCTCTATTCTCTTTTCTGTCTCTGTAATACCTCATATTGTAGAGTCACACAATAGTTGTTCTTTTGTGTCTTACTTATTTCACATAGCATAGTGTCTTCATGGTTCATCCATGTTGTATCAGAACTTCCTTTTTAATGCTGAATAATATTCCATTGCATGTACACACCACACTTTGTTTATTCATGCACTCAGAATGGACATATGGATTTTTTCCTCAAGGTATATTTTATAATTTTTTAATGTGGCTTGAATTCTTACAGCAGGACAGTAAAGGAACAAAGACACTTAAAAGAAAGAGTTTATATTCTGAAATCTATGAATATAAACACAATAGCATAATTAAAAGGTAAAAGCCTATTTCCCACAGCAAATGTCACTGAATCCAGAGAACAATGACCAGATTGTGACCTTTTTTTATATGTAGAGGATTTGCATTACCTTGATAATTTTTAAAGAAAGATCCCTTTGTGGTGAGCGTATGTTTACCCAATATTGAGAGCTGAAACCCCAATAATAATATATCATGACAAATAAATCTTTGCATTGAATAGTATTCCACCACTTTCCATCTATTAAAGAAGAAAGAAATGAAAATGTATACAGCATTTAGTATTATACTGATAATGCTTTATATTCTTTTGCTGATTTAGACATTTAGCTGGAAGTCAAGAATTCCTGAGTTTTAACTTCTCTTTCTACATTTTCTACATTATGGTTTCAGGCAGACTGAAAGCACTCGCTCTGAGTTTCTGACTTGTCACACCTTAGTCTGCCTTACTTTCTTCACACACAATTGTATGAAGTTTAGGAAACTAAGCCTTGCTCTCAAATGCTCTAATTACTATGAATGTTGTATATGCAGTAGTGTGGAGAAAGGCTTTTGATATAATGTAAGAAAAAATGCTATGAAATTCTATGTACACTAAGATCATAACCTTATAAAATATAATTTTAATAAGTATGGAAATATAACAGTAGAATTTGTACCTTTCATCCAATTTTTCTAAAATACTTTTATATAAAATATAAACATATTTGAGATTTGTCATGCATTTGAAATTAATAATCATGCCATAATATCAAAACTCTGTGAAAAGAGAATAATTGGGTCTACTTTTTTTAAGCATATGTACTGGATTGGCCAAAAAAGTCCATATGGTTTTTTCCATAAAAGACACATTTTTCATTTTCACCAATAACTTTATTGATTTCGATGAGTATGTTGGCTATCTCCCACATGGTATAACACTGATTGCCCTAAATTAATGTCTCAATTTGATCCCTAGCAACTTCAACTGGTCTACCTGACTGTGGAGCATTGTCCAGTGAGTAATCTCTTGCATGAAACTTCGCAAACCACTTGCAACATGTTCAATTAGCCACAGCATATTCTTCCTACTCTGCACAAATGTGTTTTTGCATTTCAGTTGAATTTTTACCTTTCTTTCTTTAAAGTTTTTTTTATGTATTTATTTTTAGAGAGAGTGGAAGGGAAGGAGAAAGTGAGGGAGAGAAACATCAATATGTGGTTGCCTCTCAAGTGCCCCCCACTGGGGACCCAACCACAACCCAGGCATGTACCCGGACTGGGAACCTACCCGGCGACGCTTTGGTTTGCAGGCTAGCGCTCAATCCATTGAGCTACACCAGACAGGTTACCTTTCTGTCTTAAAGATTTTATTTATTTATTTTTAGAAAGATGGGAAGGGAGGAAAAAAGGAGAGAAACATCGATATATGAGAGATACATTGACCAGTTGCCTCCTGCACCCCCCAACCAGGGACCTGGCCTGCTACACTGGCTTGTGCCCTGACTGGGAACCTAAAGGGGGACACAACCCTCCCTACCTCCCAACCCACCCCCATTCCATTTGCAGGCCAGCACTCAATCCACTGAACCACACCAGCCAGGGCGTTTTTGCCTTTCTTGAAATAATAAAGCATAATATGCCAAAAATGTTGCTTATTTCCTTCCATCTTCAATATTAAAATGTCTACAAAAAATTCACCACTTTTGATGAGTTTTTTTTTTTAAAGATTTTATTTATTTATTTTTAGAGAGAGAAGGGAGGGAGGGAGAGAGAGAGAGAGAGAAACATCAATGTGCGGTTGCTGGGGGTTATGGCCTGCAACCCAGGAATGTACCCTGGCTGGGAATCGAACCTGGGACACTTTGGTTCCCAGCCCGTGCTCAATCCACTGAGCTATGCCAGCCAGGGCTTGATGAGTTTTTTAAAGATGTGGCTGATATAACAGCTGTCACAATACAGTCTAACAAAATTATTTCAAATGAAGTTAAAAACAAGCCCTTCTACAGCCATCATATGGAAAAACCAAATGAACTTTTTGGCCAATCCAATATATATATATTTTTATCCTTACTGGAGGACATTTTTTTCTTTCATTACTTTTAGAAAGCGAGAGGAAGGAGGAGAGAAACACTGATGCACAAGAGAAGCATCGATCAGTTGCTTCCCATACAGGGGAGCAATACACACTCCAACTGAACCCATAACCTAGGCATGTGCTGTGGCCAGGAATTGAACCCACAACTTTTCAGTTAAGGGACCACACTCCAACCAATTGCATAAAGGAAAAAATACAGTAAGTCTGATGAAATTATGGGTGCTTTTAAAAATTTTCTCTATTTTCCAAATGTGTTGTAGCTATTACTCTTCATAATAACATTATTTTTCAAATTTAAAATAAAAAATTGAATCTGCCCAACCCTTTGAAAATCATCTTATACCACATTTGATCTATATTCAATGTGGGAAGTTAACTGTATAATGGAGAAATAGGAGGTTCCCATATATGGTAGGTTAATGTTTTACCTGTTGCTGTAACCACAATAGCTAGTATTTATTGAGCATTTACTATTTGTCCAGAACTGTACCAAGTATTTTATCTCTGTCTTTATTTGTAATTCTTTGAGATGGATATTAAGCCCATTCTACAGATAAGGAATTTGAGGCCAGAAGTTAAGAGGGTTGCTTATAATTTAAAAGCCACCAAGTTTACAACAGTAGAGTCTGAAAAAGATTCCAGGTTAGCTGAATACAAAGAATTTCTAACACTATTGAAGTGTGATGTACTTCTATAAAGTTTTAGTAAACCTCTAAAAAACATTCAAGCTATATGATAACCACCATGAATATGGTATCTGGTTGTTAACAGAAGCAGATGTACTGTGAAGCTATTGAAGATTCAGGGTTTCTGAATGCACAGGCTCCTTCAAGGCCCTGGAAGGTCCCTGGAAATGGTCATTTGAAAGACCTAGATATTTTATCATTATTGTGTAAAAATTTTTAAAATACATTTTAATAATTTTTTCCTCAGTAAGGGTCCCCTAAAACCAGATTTACCCCTCTTGGCAGTCACTTGGGATCTGACTCAGAAGTGGTGTAACTTCAATAGGTACTTTAAAAGATGATAGTCATATTTTATTTATTTTTTATATTTTTAAGGATTTTATTTATTTATTTTCAGAGAGAGGAGAAGGGAGAGAGAAAAAGAGGGAGAGAAACATCAACGGGAGAGAAACATCAGCTGGGGCAGGAACCAAACCTGCAACCCAGGCATGTGGCCTGACAGGGAATCGAACTGTCGACCTTTTGGTTTGCAGGCCAGCACTGAATCCACTGAACCACACCAGTTGGGATATAGTCATGTTTTATAACATGGAAAAATGTCACCACAACTCAAGTGCCAAAAGTAAATCATAATGTACATATATGATTGCTTATAAAATATGAAGTCAAGGACTGTGATAGAACTTGAAGAGTGAAAGCAAGAAAATATATTAATTTGTTCATTCACAAATATGCATTAGACACTTTTTATGTACTATATACTATAGTATTTTTTACTTGAGTTTTAAAATTCATTTCTCTTATTGGTACAGTTTTGGAACTTGGTTAAATACACATATTTGTAAGGCTGTCTTAATTATCAAATGAAAATCACTTTCCACACACCTTTATTCTTATACTTGTGTACTATGACATGTTAAGAGACATAGAGCCCTGGCTGGTGTAGCTCAGTGGATTGAGCACAGACTGTGAATCAAAGAGTCGCCAGTTCAATTCCCAGTCAGGGCACATGCCTAGAGTGCGGGCCACGGACCAAGTAGGGGCCACGTGAGAAGCAACCACATATTGATGTTTCTCTCCCTCTCTCCTTCCCTTCCCCTCTCTCTAAAAATAAATAAATAAAATTTTTAAAAAAGAGACATAGAAATATTTAACTATTTGGACCTCAGTTTTCTCTTCTCTAAAATGTGGAGAATGGGCAAAATGACCTCCAAACCTCTTCCTACTCTAACATTCCATGATAATATTTCTGCTCTTTATTCCCAGGCTACTTCTTTATTTTGTTAAAATAAAACAATACAATAGCAAAAAATTTAGCTAAAAATCTTGTTTTTAACTGTAACAATTAATTATAACTTTATAGAAATTATAATCAGAAACATTATTTAGTTTTATATAGATGGAAATCAGCTCTCTGATGACAATTCCAGTTTCAAAATGAGGCAAATCACTGGTAGCATCCACTGTTTCATTTCAGCAGGGAAAGAAGTTTATTCATGTGTATTTCCTTTAGATCTTAATATTTTTGCCTAGAGACACTAACTTCAAAAAAACTTTCAAAGGAATTGAATAGAGGTATGGGTAAATTAGGTTGGTCTTTTAATAACTGGCATATTATGACTTTTCTAATATAAAAGTGTTCAAAGATGACATTTTGCTTTTATGAAAAGTATTGTGGGAGAAATTTGAGGCAGAAACTATAGCTGAATGGTGTAAGTTTCAGTCAGAACTGGGATGGAATCTATTCTGAAACTGCTTAGTTCTCTGATCTTGTTTGGGCAGATTATTTAACCTCTCTAAGCCTTAGTTTACTCACCTGAAAAATGGAAGCAATATTAGTCCTTAACTCACAGGTGTAGTGAAATTTTAATAAGATAATGTAAATGAAGTTGTTGAGTATAGTGTTTATAAATCAGTAAGTGGTACTAAATATTAAATATTAACGATACTAAATTATTAAATATTAGATATATAAAGTTAAACTTCGTAAGATATGATATTTTGCCCTGGCTGGCGTAGCTCAGTGGATTGAGCGTGGGCTGTGAACCAAAGCATCTCAGGTTTGATTCCCAGTCAGGGCACATGCCTGGGTTGCAGGCCACAGCCCCCAGCAACCGCACATTGATGTTTCTCTCTCTCTCTCTTTCTCCCTCCCTTCCCTCTCTAAAAATAAATAAATATCTTTAAAAAAACTTAACAAAATTGGTGAATTTAAAAAAAAAATTAAAAAAAGAAGATACAATATTTTATTAAAGAAACTAAGTTTTAGAGAAACCAGTTATTAATTAACCAAGAATAGAGTGTTTTCCCACTTTTGTAAAATTTTAATATATTTTATGTATTATGCTATTACAGTTGTCCCATTTTTTCTCCTCTTTATTCCCCTCTGCCCTGTACCCCTCCCACCATTGTTCCCTGACCTTAGTTCATGTCCATGGGTCATACATATAAATTCTTTGGCTTCTCCATTTCCCATACTATTCTTAACCTCCCCCCTATTTATTTTGTACCTGCCATTTATGCTTCTTATTTCCTGTATCTTTTCTCCCATTCTCCCCCTACCCCTTCCCTGCTGATAACCCTCCATGTGATCTCTATTTCTGTGAATCTGTCCCTGTTTCTAGTTGTTTGCTTAGTTTGTCTTTGGTTTTATTTTTTTAGGTTCAATTGTTGGTAGTTGTGAGTTTGTTGGCATTTTGCTGTTTGTATTTTTTATCTTCTTTTTCTTAGATCTTAGTCCCTTTAACATTTCATATAATAAGGCCTTGGTGATGATGAACTCCTTTAACTTGACCTTGTCTGGGAAGCACTTTTTCTGCCCTTCCATTCTAAATGATAGCTTTGCTGGATAGAGTAATTTCAGATGTAGGTTCTTGCCTTTCATGACTTTGAATACTTGTTTCCAGCCCCTTCTTGCCTATAAGGTTTCTTTTGAGAAATCAGCTGATAGCCTTATGGGGACTCCTTTGTAGGTAACTGTCTCCTGGATTCTCTCTTTACCTTTACTCTTGGGTAAACATAATTATGATGTGCCTTGGTGTGTGCTTCCTTGGGTCCAACTTCTTTGGGACTCTCTGAGCTTTCTCAAATTCCTAGAAATCTATTTCTTCTGCCATATTGGGGAAGTTTCCCTTCATTATTTTTTTCAGATAAGTTTTCCATTTCTTGTTGTTCCTCTAGTTCTGGCACCCCTATGATTCGGGTGTTGGAATGTTTAAAGTTGTCCTGGAGGTTCCTAAGCCTCTCCTCATTTTTTGGATTCCTGTTTCTTCATTATGTTCTGGTTGAATATTTATTTCTTCCTTCTGGTCCAAACCATTGATTTGAGTCCTGGTTTCCTTCCTTTTACTGTTGGTTCTCTATACATTTTCCTTTATTTCATTTTTCATAGCCTTCACTTTTTTCTCTATTTTGCAACCATACTCAACCATTTCAGTGAGCATCCTGATTACCAGTGTTTTGAACTCTGCATCTCATAGGTTGGCTATCTCTTCATTGCTTAGTTGTATTTTTTTCTGGAGCTTTGTTCTGTTCTTTCATTTGGGCTATTTTTTTGTTTGTTTGTTTCTGTGAGCCTGTTACATAGTAAGGGGCAGAGCCTTAGGTGTTCACCAGGGCGGGGAAACCCACTTGGCTGTGTTGTGGTGCTGTATGTGGGGGAGGGGTCCAAGAGGGAACAAAGCCACTTGCTCAGCTCTTGCTGGATTTCAGTTACTTCCCCTGCTACCCATAAGCAAATTGGGCACTTCTGGTGCTGATTCCCTTGTGGGTAGGTTTGTGTACGTTCTAGGACCCTTATGGGTCTCTCCAGTGAACTGTCCTGTGAGTCTGGGTGTTTCTCCTGCCTCATCAACCCCCACAAGTGTTTTCAGTCAGAGGTTTTGAGGCTTTATTTCCCCCACACTGGAACGCTGGATTGCACGGTCTGTCTCACTCCCCAGTTATTTCTCCCAGTTATCCACACACAAATGTGAGACTGTCCGGTCTGCCAGCTGCTGCCTCCTCTGGCCCACCAGCCACTGTCTTACCTGCCCTGGTCCTCCAGCCGCCACCTAGCTGCAAGCCATCTCTGCCTTGACTGATTCGTTTCCGCCCCTCCTATTGGTCTGGATGAATGTTTCTTCTTTAGCTCTTTGGTTGTCGGACTTCCATACAGTGGCAGTTCTGGACTTTCCGGACTTTCTGGCAGTTCCGGTTATTTTTTGTTTTTAAATTTGTTGTTGTCCTTTTCGTTGTGCAAGGAGGCAAAGTGTATCCACCTATGCCTCCATCTTGGCCAGAAGTCTCTGTTTTCCCAGTTTTTGAAAGGATAGGCAAATAGCTTTTTGGCTCTCTGAGCAGCACCATGGGAATTAGCAAGAACAAGCACCTTATGAAAGGCAGCACAAAAGTTGCCGAGAAGAAAGTGGTCAATCCATTTTCTATGAAAGATCGATATGATATTCAAACACTAGCTATGTTCAATATAAGAAATATCAGAAAAACACTAGACACTAAAACTCAAGGAATCAAAATTGCATGTGATGACCACAAGGTTTGGTTTTGAAGTGAGACTTGTTGACCTGAAGAATGAAGTTGCATTTAGAAAATCCATGTTAATTACTGAGAATGTTCAGTGCAAAAACTGCCTAACTTGCACAGCATGGATCTTACCCATGACAAAATGTGCTCCATGGTCAAAAAAAATGGCAGATCACCATTGAAGCTCATGTTGTTGTCACAACTAGCAAAGACTATTTGCTTTGTCTGTTCTGTATTGGTTTTACTAAAAAACACAATCATCTGATTTGGAAGACCTCTAATGCTAAGTTAAGCACTGACAGGTCCACCAAATCCTGAAGAAATGATGGAAACCATGACCTGAGAGGTACAGACAAATGAGTTGAACAAAGTGGTCATTAAATTGATTGTGAATAAATTGATTGCAGAAAGCATTAGAAAAGACATAGAAAAGGCTTGCCAATCTATTTATCTCCTCCCTTATGTCTTTGTTTTTAAAAATGCTGAGAAAGCCTAAGTTTGCATTGGGAACACTCAAGGAGCTTTACGGTGAAGGTAGTAGTGCTGGAAAAACTAATGGGAGGAGACAGGCGCTAAATCTGAATGAGCTGATGAATATGAGCCCCAAGTTCAAGAATCTGTTTAAAAGTCAGACTTTCAATGGTGACAAATAAGAAGTGTTATTTATAATGTTTAAAAAATAAAAACAATAGGCAAAGGCTGCCAACTAAAATTAAATTAGTGCATTCTCTCCATAGCAATCCTCTCTGAGGAGCAAGTTCAAAACTGACTTTCACTTTCTTCTTTTTTGCTTCTCTATGTTCTCTAAATGTTCTACAGTGAACATTTATTCCTTTAAAAATGTATCGATTTTTAGAGAGAGAGAAAGGAAGAGAGAGAAGCATCGATCTGTTGTTGCACTGCTGTATGCATTCACTGGTTGCTCCTTCAGTGTGCTCTGACCAGAGATGGAACCTGCAGCCTTGGCGTCTCAGGACCTATCAGCTGAGCTACCAGGCCAGGGCTGGGTTCATTTTTGAGTCTTCAGTAGACAAAATGAGCTTGTGTATGAATGAATCAATAAATATTTAGTTGTCAGTATGTATACGCAGTTTGCTGGACTCTATAGTTAGATGCATCCAGAAGTTGGATGAAAGATTACTCCCTGGCCCTGGCTGGCGTAACTCAGTGGATGGAGCGCGGGCTGGGAACCAAAGTGTCCCAGGTTCGATTCCCAGCCAGGGTACATGCCTGGGTTGCAGGACATAACCCCCAGCAACCACACATTGACGTTTCTCTCTCTCTCTCCCTTCCCTCCCTAAAAATAAATAAAATCTTTAAAAAAAAAGATAGAAAATTGTACTGCAACAACAATTAAAATTAAAAAAAAAAGAAAGAAAGATTACTCCCTGAGAATCAAATTGGCAAAATTCAACCTGAGTGGGATAAAATCAACCACTAACAGACAATCTAGTCAATATGATTAGAATGCCTAAGAAATGATAGGAAAATAAATAGTGTAAGCATAAGAACTATGACATATTAACTTTATTTCCCTTTCTATTCTCTTTTATTGTTTTTAAACCAGTACAGTATTTCAAAAGTTATGCGATTGGTATTGTGTTCATGATTGCTGTGTAACAATTTATCCCCAAAACTTAGTGCCTTAAAACAACAATCTTTTTTTCTCAATTACTGTTGAAATTCACTGTTATATTATATTAGTTTCAGGTGTACAACAACAAACATTTATTGTATCACAGTTTTTGAAGGTCAGGAATCCGGGTGCTCTGGGTGCTGTTTAGCTGGGTGCCTCTGGTTCAAGGTGTCTAAAGAGATTGCTGGGGCATCTGTTTTCCAGCTCACCCGTGGTTGCTGGTAGGATTCAGTTCCTTGTGAGGGGTTGGACTGAGGGCCTCAGTTCCTCACTGGCGGTTCACCGGAGACCTCTCCATAGGGCAGCCCATAACATAGTAATGGTCTTTCCTCAGCATGAGCACCAGAACATTAAGGGAGCACTCAAAATGAAGCCTTTTGTAATCTAATCTCGGAAGTGACACCGAATCACTTCTGCTAAATTCTGTTTATTAGAAGTGGGTCCAATCAGTGGGAGGGGATCCCGGCAGAGTATGAATACTACACACCCACAGAAGGGATCATTAAAGGTCATCACAGAGGCCGCCTAGTATAAAAACATTCATCACACTTATTCTGCTTGCTCTGATGTCATCACCTAGCTATATTCTGAATATAATCTCACATTATATATGACTTATTTATAAGGAAAGAAAAGTACACTAATCAGCACACGTGAATTTCTCATTTATTGAATTGTGATATATTTTTAAACACTTGAATTTTGTCATTTGCCAAACTTGTGAGTTTGGTTAGTGAGATTCAGTGTCCCTAATGCTGGTAAGTGTCTGAACCTACACTTGTGAAAGGGCCCACCTGCACTGCAAGAGGCCTCCTTGTACAGTAGGAATGAATCTGTAGAAGCCCATGTGGGCCAAATGGGTAACTTAACTTGTCAGCAAACTTTCCCAACACAACATCAAATTCTACTGTAATAATTCTATTAAAATATGTACATACCTTAACAACTAGGTATTTTATCCGTCTAATATCGGCTTACTTAAAGATAATCTGATACATACTCTCAAAACCCTTAATCACATCTTTCCGAGTAAGGTAATGTCTACCATATGAGGTTTCAGGGATTAGGATATGGACATCTGTTTGTGTGTGTGTGGCAGGGTACCATTTAGCCCATGATGGGGCATTGTCTGTAAAGAAATTTAAAGTAATAGTAAAATTGATTAAACATCACTCTTTTATTATCCCCATGTGCCACCAATTTTAAATAACGCCAATGATAAAAAAGACTCCACATAGAGCAGACCATACTCCCAACACCTTCCATCCCCTCAGTGTGCCACTTCTGAATATTCCAACATGACCTATTCAGCCTGCCTTAACTTTTCAGGGCCAAATACTGCATAAAACAATTTGGTGGTTCATCAATGGCCAGCCACACCCCATAGCTGTGATATGACTGACTCCTCATTCTTCCAGAATCAGCTTAAGTAAATGTCACCTACTCAAGGAAGATTTCCCTAAATACTT
Source organism: Phyllostomus discolor (assembly GCF_004126475.2). NCBI lineage: Eukaryota > Metazoa > Chordata > Mammalia > Chiroptera > Phyllostomidae > Phyllostomus > Phyllostomus discolor. Next base: position 78,739,362 of record NC_040910.2, on the reverse strand, counting down.
TATCTAGGCAAAGTGTCACCCCCAGTTTATATTCTGTATTTTGTTTATTTCTTTCACAGTACTTTGCACACTTTGCAGTTACTTTATGTGTAGGTTAAATCTTTCCATCTCTCTTTTTAGTCTGTAAACTTTGTCTTCCCTGTCTTATTCTCTGAATTATTCCCAGGGCTTAGCATGGTACCTGCCACATGGTAGATACTCAATATATGTGCAGGATCATTGCATTCTCTCTTCAACCTGTGTGCTACTAGTAAGATTGCTTGCTCGCCCTGACCAGTTTGGCTCAGTTGGTTGGGCATCCTCCCACAAAACGAGAGGTCTCATTTTGATTCTTGGTCAGGGCACATGCCTGGCTTGAGGGTTTGGTCCTCAGACAGGGCACTTATGAGAGGCAACCGATCCCTCTTTTTCTCCCTCCCTTCCTCTCTCTTTAGTAAATAAATAAATAAAGATTTTAAAGATTTGTTTGCTCAACATTGGACAAATTCTTCTTTCTTCATCTCATGTCCATCACAAAAAGAGATAGCCACTTGTCTAAGACTGGCAACATAGAGAGCCATTTATTTCCATAATTCAGAAATGGCTGCAGCATCATGGATTTTAGTTGAGTTTTCTCTTATTCCAAACTCCAACTCAGGCATGATTAAGAATGTTTTATTCTGAAAATTCAAAAATATCATAAAACTGAGTCATACAATAAAATACAAATAGGGCGTTAACATTATGAAGGGGGACCTATACCTTTTGCCCAGTCACCACTAGAAATGACAAGAATCCTGTCAGTATCCCAAACTTAACAAGATCCTCTTCAAACCACATACATGTTCCTCTTAATTTTCTTCAGCATTTCTTTTAGTAGCACAACTATTCACCTGGCTAGTTCCTTAGCACATTCTGCTTCTCCTGCTGTAATTGTTCTCCTCTGGCTCTTCCTATAGCAGGTTCCTTCTCAGCCTAAAACTTAATGTAAATGTCATTTCAAAGACTCTTTTCCTCCCTGTTCTTTATAAGTAGATCTCTCCTCTTCTACTCTTATTTGCATTTATTATATCCAATACATTTCCTTCATAGCTCCTTATCTCAATTAATATATTTGATTACTCTTCCCCATTAAGTTTGAAGCTGCATAGGAACAGGAAATGTGTCTTGTTTACTGATATGTATCTAGCTCCTAAAGCAATGCCTGGTGCACAGCAGGTGATTAACTAGTTGTAGAACAAATTAAGGTGCCCTATTCTGCTTTGGCTTATGTGTTACATATGTGATGCATTTGCCAAGCATTGTGGAGAAGAGAGAAATTCTTATTCCTCCATTTCATGTCCATTACTTTAGGAAGTCCCTTGTATGAGGCTAATGACATAGAGAGCCATTAATCTCCATAGTGCAGAAACAGCTGCAGTGTCATGGATCTTAGTAAAGACAATACTGTTCCCCATCATTAGAAAAAGGAATCTTACAGGAATTTCATGAAGAAATTGAATTGTAAAATACAGGACAGATGAATAGTACAATGGGGTAGGACCTGGAAAGTTTTGCCTGGGACAACAAGATAGTTCCTGTAAACTCCCAAGATAAGCATACAAATTTTTGTTTGCACACTTTAAAAACATCTCACAAAGCAGACAACATCTGCTGCCTATGCTGTCCAGAAATACAAAAATTATTTACTAAGGCAGGATTCATCCACCCAGAAGCCTTCATTTTCATGAAGAAGAGAGGCCAGCTAATTTCAGATACGCCTGCCACAGCAATTTGACCTAACGGAAAAGTGGGGGCCATATTACAACTCTCTTGGGCATTATGACAAAGTCCAAAGCATGTCCCTTCACGGCAACCTTCAGGACTGCTTTGCATATCTGGGCTTCCCAGCAACCAGGCCTCATTTGCTAGATGCATCAAGCAGATACACTCTGGGCTGGCTTGAGAGGTCTCATAGCTATAATAGCATTCAAACAATAACAAAGAGTCTTCAGATTTCCTTAGTGTCTTTCTTTGAACAGTTCAAAGAACTTCCACATTTTTTTTTCTGGTGCCCTCCCTGTCATGCTATGATGTAAGAAGATCTGAGATTAGAGAACCTGAAGTTCAAATAATTTGTTCAAAGCTACAGTGAAATTATGTATCACAATCAGCTTTCATTCTCCTGACTCCACCAGACCATGTAGCTTCCCAAGGGGTTTGAGACCCTTTATGAAAAATTTCAAAACTGCATATAATATGTCTTGAGCATTTTTTCTAATCCTCTTCACATAGAGAAAAATATATTATTTTGTGGTTTTTTAAAAAAATATCTTTGTGAGTACAGGCTTCTAAATCGCCTTTTCCTAAGTTCACATAAAAGAGATCAAAGGAATAAACAAAGAAGAAAAACCTTCCACATGCCAGAAACTTTGAGGAGTTTCTGTGAAAGGCCGGTTCAAGATTACACTTCTGGGAAGTATATTATCACCCTGCCAGAATTCCATGAACATCCCCTTACTTGAGATTGAAGGCTAGGTCAGGGCAGATGCAGAGATAGGGCATACACTTAGCCTTTTCAGTCTCTAATAGAACCCACTGCAATACCTACTTAAGTATTAAACAAAGCTGGACATGCATATATCCCTCTACGTTAAGATGAACAAAGGAAGAAAAACCAAGGGACTGAAAAGATGCTGCAGCTCAAAGGATGAGGTCCCCTTGAAAAAGCAGAACAGCAGGACTTCCAGCAAGATGGAGGAATAGGTGGACGCACCGTACTTCCTCGTACAACCAAGATTAGAAAACCAATAATTTACAACAATAATTTACTATCAGAATAACACCCAGATCCGGCAGAGGATTTATCTGAATGGAAGTCGGGCAGCCAAGAAGTTGAAGTAGATGCATTCATCCGGACTGGTAGGAGAAGACAAGCTGGTCGGGCGCGGGGCTGGCGGCGCGCGGAGGTCGGGGGAAGGTTTGGCGCGAAATCGGCGCAAAAGCCATCCAGCGCGCAAGAAGGCAGCGGTGATCCCTGAGTACGCAAGCTGCGGCTGGCAGACCCAGAGGGGTAGCGATTGTGGACCAGGGCAGAACTCGTGGCCCAGAAGCCCAGACAAGGGTCTGAGTCCAGGGGAACGGAACTACCGCCATTGTTTTCTCCTGCCCCGCTCCCGCCCCGCCCCCACATATAACGTCACAATCTAGCGACTGGGGTGCCCAGCCCCCGTGAGCACCTAAGGCTCCGCCCCCCACCGTAACAAGAGCAACCAGACCGGAAAAAAAAAAAGGAGAGATGGGGAAAAAAAAAATATGTTTTCAACAGAGCAGATCAGTCCCCCAGGACTCATCCTTTTGAGCGACCAAGAATTAGCCAATCTATCAGATGCGCAGTTCAAAACACTGGTGATCAGAAACCTCACGGAACTGGTTGATTTTGGACGAAATTTAGATGAAAGAATGCAGATTACCATAAAACAGATGCAGGAAGACACGCGGAGGAGAGCCAATAGTGAAAGGAAGGAATCTGAGTCTCAAAGCACTACAGTGGACCAGAAGGAAGATAGAATCAACCAAGCAGGAAAGCATGATGAAATAAGAATTCAAAAAATTGAGGAAAAGATTAAGAGCATCCAAGACACCTTTAAACGTTCCAATATCCGAATTATAGGGGTACCAGAAGGGGAAGGGGAAAAGCAACAGATTGAGCACGTATTTGAACAAATAATAAAGGAGAACTTCCCCAATCTGGCAAAGGGAACAGTCTTCCAAGAAACCCAAGAAGCTCAGAGAGCCCCAAAGAAGTTGGACCCAAGAAGGAACACACCAAGGCACATCATAATTACATTAGCCAAGGTAAAAACGAAGGAGAGAATCCTAGAAGCAGCAAGAGGTAAGGGGACAGTCACCTACAAAGGAGTTCCCATCAGACTGTCAGCTGATTTCTCCAAAGAGACCTTACAGGCAAGAAGGGGCTGGAAAGAAATATTCCAAGTCATGAAAGACAAGGACCTACATCCCAGATTGCTCTATCCAGCAAAGCTCTCATTTAGAATGGAAGGGCAGATAAAGTGCTTCTCAGATAAGGTCAAGTTAAAGGAGTTCATCATCACCAAGCCCTTATTTTATGAAATGCTAAAGGGACTTATCTAAGAAAAGAAGATAAAGAAAAGACATGTATAGTAAAAGGACAGCAAACTCACAATTATTAACAACCACACCTAAAGCAAAACCAAAAGAAACTAAGTAAACAATTAGAACAGGAACAGAACCACAGAAATGGAGGGCACATGGAGGGTTAGCAGCAGGGGGGTGGGAGGAGGAGAGAGGGGGAAAAGAAACAGAGAATAAGTAGCATAGAATGTAGGCTGAAAATAGATAGGGGGAGGGCAAGAATAGTACGGGAAATGTAGAAACTAAAGAACTCATAAGTATGACACATGGACATGAACTAAAGGGGGAAATGTGGGTGGGAGGGGGGTACAGGGTGGAGGGGAGAGAAGGGGGGAAATGGGACAACTGTAATAGCATAATCAATAAAATATATTAAAAAAAAAGAAAAGAAAATATAAATGGAAAGTTTAGCAAGATTTTAAGGGATACAGCTATTATGTCAAAATGCATTGTATTTTTAAATGTATTTTTTGTTTAAAAATTATTTGGAGTACAATTTTCAATAATAGAGATATAAAGAATGTGATGTTTCACCATTTTGTAGATGCAAAGTCAATACATTTTGGAATATTTAATAAACTTTAACTCTCATTTCAAAAAAAAAAAAAAAAGAAAAAGAAAAAGCAGAACAGAAGGGGATGCCATATAGAGCAGATTTAGAAGATCCAATTAACAAAAATGTAAGGCTCCAGGGGTGTCCAACCTGCGGCCCATGGGCCACATGTGTCCCAGGACTGCTATGAATGCAGCCCAACACAAAATTATAAATTTACTTAAAATATTATGAAATTTTGTTTGTGATTACCTGTTGCAATATATTTAATGTGTGGCCCAAGACAACTCTTCTTCCAGTGTGGCCCAGAGATGCCAAAAGTTCAGACACCCCTGATTATGTTCCCTAATTATACATCCCTGATACCAAAAATAGTGCCTAGCAGACAATAGTTGCTCAATAAATATTTGTTGAATTAATTGGCTGAGTACAGTAGAATCTCAGAAACAAGAAACAAACTAGGAATAGAAACAATTATTAAATAATTCCCCCAAGACTTAAGCATGCTGGCAAAATGAATGGAAAGAAACCACCATCCACACTAGCCAGGAGACATTTTTTTAATATTTTAAGGATGAAGAAAACAGCCTTCAAGGATTCAGACAGAAAAATAACAAAATGAAAACAAAACAGATTATCTCCAAAGAAACTAAACACAAGCTGGCCTCAGAATTATGCTACCCTATAAAATACAAGTCAATAAAGCATATCCTACCAAATTCTGTGGATGTTTATAGCTTAAGAATTCTATACTCAGCCAAGTTGTCATGTGGTTGTGAAGCAAAAATGACACCACCCAGGTCATCTGTTCTGAAATAACTGCTCATACCTGAACTACTAAGAACTCAGGAATAAAGAAGAAGGAAGTTATGGCATAAAAAGACTTATGCATAAAAGAACTTTATTAAAATATCTAAAATAACTCTCCTAGGAGAAAATACATAATGTAAAGGGGAAAAAAAGAAACTTCTTTTTCTAAGAGGAATAATCAAGGCTGCAAAGGCCAGATTGCATGAAGAAAAACCAAGCTAGGAGGGATTGGGAGTGGGAGATAAAGAATGAGAGGAAATAATATTGTGCTAAATACCCTATCTTGCACAAGACGAATCAAAAGCTTTTATTTTATTGTGATATTGAACAGAGATATTATTCTTTAAAGTAAGCACTTTTAGAATAAAAACAAAATGTATAACTTCCAAAGCATTACACACAATTTGAAAAGCAAAGAATACATAGTTCATATAGTAAGAGACAAGAAAAAGAGAAAATCATGAAGAATGTAAAAACTAAAGATTAAGACAATAAGATGACAGAGTCAAAACATCAGAGTATCTGCCAAGTCTATCCTTTACTAGAGAAGTGTGTGATAAACAATATTTTATTCATTCATTTACTATTTAATAACCTTAAGAAATATCATAAAACCATTAAGATTATGTTAATAAAGATATAGAGTGCTATAGAAAACATAATAAAAGGCTGGGTCAAAATTTTTTCTATGGTCACTCCAATTTGATTTAATACATGGAAATGAACAGGCAGTCTTGTAGCATAATGGTGGAGACTATATTTTAGAGTTGGATCTAGATTTATATCTTACAACTACCATTTACTAATGACCTTAGGCAAACTAATATTCTCAGGCCTCATTTACTCATCTGTAAAATAAGGATGATAATATTTTCTCATAAAACTATTGAGAGGATTATAAGAGACTATATATATATATGTAAAGAGAAAATCAAGGTACCTGGGATACTGAGTAAATAACTATTATAGATGTGTGTACTATTTATGTATTATATGTATATATTATACATGTGCGCGCATCTATTGTATACATACAAATATATGTGTTACATATGTTACATATAATATGAGTGTGTGTGCCTCTGCACACATACACCCAGAAATAGGGCCAAGAGAAATTATGCCAAATTGTTAACAATGGTTATATCCAGGTGGTGACATTTTAAGTGATTTTTTTTGTTTTCTCTATACTTTTTGCTTCTCCTTCATGCTTTTCTTCTTTTTCCAAAAATTTTACAAAGAATATTCTTCTTTTTACAATTGGGAAAAACTTATTAATTAAAATTAAAATATGCAATAAAATGTTTATAAGACATTGGTACAAATAGAAAAAATACATTGTAGCCATATAAAAGCAATATCCATTCTCAGATACCTAAAATGCACAAAGTGATCTATAAATACAGCTGTGTCTTTCATATAGCTGGAGTTCAGTTTTAGCAAAACAAAACAAATGTCTTTTCCTCTGAATGGTGAATGCCTTGGACTTATTCCAGAATAATATTGACTTATTCACATTGAATGGTGAATGCCTGGAGTTATTCCAAAATGATACAGAATTAAAGTTTATTTCAGCAAGAACTTTTAAGCTTAAACTCCTACAAATTTAATGAGTCCTGGTAGGTGTATCTATTCCAAAAACCAGTGTCCAAATTCGCAGAGACTAGGTCTGACACTAGGAGTCTATGTGTACTAGACAAGTGCTACTTGATGGTGAGGTTAGGGGTTGGCGGGGAGTAGAGGATGATGAAACCAAACACCAATCATTAAAATATTGTCAGGAAGATCCATTTTCACCCCAAGCTTCACCAGAGTTGTGTGTGATAGACAACATTTCATTCATTAACTTATTCTCGCAGTTAACATTTCTTTAAGGGCCCATTATTCATACGGCACTATTTAAGCACTGGATTTATAGTAGGGAACAAAACAGGTGAGGTCCCTGTTTGCATAAGTCTGCGAGCCTAGTGGAAGAGACAAATACATATACAAAGAGTCATTTAGCCCTGGCTGGCGTAGCTCAGTGGATTGAGCTCGGGCTGCGAACCAAAGCATCACAGGTTCGATTCCCAGTCAGGCCACATACCTGGGTTGCAGGCCACAGCCCCCAGCAACCACACATTGATGTTTCTCTCTCTCTCTCTTTCTCCCTCCCTTCCCTCTCTAAAAATAAATAAATAAAATCTTTTAAAAAGATATATATATTTAAAAAAAAGAGTCATTTAATTGCAAATTGTGATGAGTGCTATGGAGGAAAGTAAGTCATGTTATGAAAGAATTGATGGGGATGTTTTAGGGAAAGAGAAGGGAGTGATCAGACATGACCTCTCTGAGAAAATGACATTTTATTTTATATTTATTTATTTTTAGAGAGAGGGGAAGAGAGGTAGAGAAACATTAGTGTGAGGGAGAAACATTAATTTGTTGCCTCCTGGACACACCATGACCAGGAACGGAATATGTAACCAAGGGATGTGCCCTGACCAGAAATAGAACCGGTAACCCTTTATTCTGCTGGACAATGCCCAACTAACTGAGCCACACGAGGGCTCTGAGTGAGTGACATTTTAGCTATGACCGAAAAGATGAGTAAGAATTAGAGATGGGATGGAGAAGAGTATTCCAGGAAGAGATAAAAAGCTTGGAGCTTTGGAGTAATTAAAAGAAGACCAGAGTGATCTTTTATGGAAAAGCATGTCTAGGCTCCACTGTTCCTCATTCCAGTCAGAACAGAGAGCAATGCAATGATACAATGCACAGGTGGTAGCAGACACAGGTCTATGCCTTAGCACTGGGGGCCCCAACCTCTGGCAGTGGACCTGTACCAGTCTGTGGCCTGTTAGGAACCTAGTCACACAGCGGGTGAGGTGTGAGCTTGAATGTAATGTGCTTGAATCATCCCCAAACCATCCACCCTCCCTATGCCCCATGCGTGTGTCTGAGGAAAAAATTGTCTTCCACGAAACCAGTCCCTGTTGCCAAAAATGCTGGGGACCACTGCCTTAGCTGTTCGACTTTGTTGCTGGGGCTTGTCTTAGCCTCTTTGAAGTGAAAACTATGCATTTCCCTTTTGAACTTCTTGTGAAAATGCTTTATATTTCATCTGTAAAATACTTACCCTTTTTATGATGTTACATAATGATATATATGTAATGTAATAATCAACAAAATGTGGCGTTTTTACTATTAAAATGCCCATCAGGAGGAACAGGAGTAGGAGCTCCCCATCAGCTTAGGAATGTGATAAAAGAGAACTATATCACTCATCTGCATTTGTCGTTTCATTCCAAAAGGTTAATTGTGATTATGAGCTAGGTCATCTATTTTTGTGAAAGTGAAGTATTATTTGCAAGAAAATGATCTATTTGAAGCTTTCTCAAGGAGAATCCTTTGGCTTAACCTGATAAATTTTTGTGAGGTTTCTAGAGCTTCATGGTTTTCACTAAAATATTCTCCTGCTTTGAACTATGTGGTACTTAGCTAAGTGTCAGAATCAAACAGACTAGTTATAACTAGAGTCTCACCTCTAGCCCTACCCTGCACTGGCCCTAACCATCAGGTGCAAGGCACAATGCTGAACACTTGTATGCAATAGTCCATTTAAGCCCCGCTATAACAACCTCATGAGATATGGTCAATTCTTAGTTAACTGTAGTTGTATTCCATAACATGGCACTGATCACAAACCATTGTTCCTAAGTGAAATACATGGTTGGGTTCCTGAAAACTTCTGGTCATGATATTTTCATCAACTCACCAATATATAACTTTGTTTTATGTTTTTTTAAAATATTTTATTTATATAATTTTAGAGAAGGGGAAGGGAGAAAGAGAGGGAGAGAAATATTGATGTGCTAGAAATACATCAATAGGTTGCCTCTCACATGCCCCCAAGTGGGGACCAGCCCAAAACTCAGGCATGTGCCCTGACTGGGAATTGAACTGGTGACCTTTCAGTTTGCAGGCTGGTGCACAGTCCACTGAGCCATACCAGCCAGGGCATCTTTTTTGTTTGTTTGGTTAAAGATAACATATGTAATATATATTGTTGATTTCTTAACATTGAACTCATGGTCAACACCACTATAACTCATGCCTGAATGAAGCCTATCTAACATAGTATATTGTCTCCCTTTTATCCATGGCAGCCTTCCTGTACTCAGGAACAATAGACAGCATTTTGGCAATATGTTTGGGAGCCATTTTAAATAGTGAAATCACCAACGGAAAGCACAAAATTGAAGAAAAAAAAACCCCAACAACAACATGGTACTAAACAGACCACAAAAAGAACTCATGTTGACAGTATGAGAGCTGAAACAAAAAGGCAAAGTGTTGCTTTATTCAACCTCAACTGAGAAAGTGAGTACAAGCTGGGCAACTCAGATTCTTTGCTGCTCTGCGTGTGTCTGCGAACACACACCAAAACACCATGAATGCCAGTCTGGGGATTACAAAGACATTTTAGCAAGTAAACAAATTCATAAAAAGAGAAACTATAAATAACAAATATCAATGGTAGATTTGTGACTTTTATGGTTTTCATTATTTAGGTGAAGAAATTGAAGATCAGAGAGGTTAAGTCACTTCCCCAAGGTCATTCATATAAAAAGTGGTAGAGATGGGATTCAGATACCCTTCTGCTCAACTCCAGAGTCAAATACACTTAATCACAATTATTTCCTGATGTTCATTAACAGGGAATTAGTTAAACAAGTTATAAAGTGAAATTCTACAGAAAGTTCCAAAAGGTGATATTTTAGTATTTATTGCATTCCTATTATTTAACAAGAGCTACCAAATGAGGTCTTGGGTGTTATGCAAACACCTTTTTATTCATTTTCTTTCTTTTTTTTAAAGATTTTATTTATTTATTTTTAGAGAGGGAAGGGAGAGAGAGAGGGAGAGAAAAAAAGAGAGAGAGACAGAGACATCAATGTGTGGTTGCTGGGGGTCATGGCCTGCAACCCAGGCATGTACCCTGACTGGGAATCGAACCTGCGACACTTTGTTTTGCAGCCCGTGCTCAATCCACTGAGCTACGCCAGCTTTATTCATTTACTCATTTAATTCTCACAATCACCCATTGAGGAAGGTGCTGTCCAAATCCCCATTTGATTGATTAGAAAATTGAGGCTCAGAGAAGTTATGTAACTTGTTTAAGATCACATAGCAAGTAAGAAAATCCTGGTCTCAAGCTTTTTACATTATCCTAAATCCAGAAATGGGCATGTGACCAAAAGAGCAACAAAAGACAGAAATTGAACATTGGGGAAAACGTGATAAAACATGGGAAGATTATTAAAAATAAGGCAGAAGACAAAGTCTTTTGAAGCATTTCTAGTATGTGACTAAAAAGGGAGGGTAAGGCAGAGATGTGCTTATTCAACGAGAATCTGTTTAGTATGCAGTTAACAGAGATTTTCACAAAATTTTTACTTCTGACCTTTATGTTAAATTTTGCTACTAGACAAAAGGGATGAGAAAGAGTAGACAACAATGGCACATTATAATTGGTATCATGCTAAAGAATGAGATGTACCATATAAATCTTTGAGGAAAATTTTGTAATCTATCAAACAGAATAGTCCAGATTGTGGGAAGTATCATGTCAAAGGCTTGTGTCCCAGCCAGCACAACACCATCAAGTTTTTAGAAACATCATGTCAGGCTTCATGTGTTAGCTAAATAAGTGTCCAGGTCACTGTCTTCTTTCATGGGTGCAAAAATCCATCCAAGTTCATGAAAATAGGGTAGATGTTATCTAGTCAGAGGACTATTTCTCTTAAGGGATTTAAATCTATCTAATTCTAAAACTCTGTGGACTAAAAATTTCTTTTGGGCCCTGGCCGGTGTGGCTCAGTGTATTGAGTGCCGGCCTGCGAACCAGAGTTGCAAGTTCGATTCCCAGTCAGGGCACATGTCTGGGTTTCAGGCCAGGCCCCCAGTTGGGGGCGTATAAGAGGAAACCACACATTGATGTTTCACTCCCTCTCTCCCTCTCTTCCCCTCTCTCTAAAAATAAATAAATAAAATATTTTTTAAAATTTCTTTTGATTTTCTTTCTCAGCCTCCTTTGGATGCAAGTAACAGAAAACTCCGGCTCCAATTATTTAAATAAGGAAAATGTATTATATCAGGTAATGGGCAGGCAATAGGGTGATTACTAGGTTGTTTAATATAGTAGCAGACGATGTTATCAGGGATGTAGGGTGTTTTTTTCTTCTTTCTATTTTTCTGCTCCATCATCTACAGGCTTTTGTCCTCAGGCTTGTCTCCTTATGGCTGCAAGATGGCCACTGTAGTTCCAGGGTATCTTATTTACCTGCAGGAGAGATGTTACAAGACCCTCAGTAGATGCCCGAAACAGGATAGTACAGAATCCTACATACTATGTTTTTTCCAATATGTATGTACCTAGGATAAAGTTTAATTTACAAATGAGGGACAGTAAGAGATTGACAATGATAATAAAATAGAACAATTATAACACTGTAGTGTAATAAAACTTATGTGAATGTGGTCTCTCTCACTCTTATTGCCCTGTACTGACTGATACCTCTTGTGATGATGTGAGATGATATAATGCTTATGCCATGAGATGAAGTGAGGAGAATGACACAGGCATTGTGATGAAGCATTAGGCTTCACTGACCTTCTGACAGTCCTCAGATGGAGGATCATCAGCTACATACCCACGCCTAAACCATGATTGGCTTAGATGAATGAAAATTCGCCTCCTGGAGATAGGAAGAACCCAGATATCTGCATCTCAACCAAACTGGAGTTTGAGTAGCAAGAGAGAATGGGAGAAGGGAACAACAGTTGAGTAGACAACACACTGGCTGTCTCATTCTGCTAAATAGTTACTGTGCGATGTCATCATGCCCATAGGCTAGAGTCAGAAAATACACTGTGGGGATATTAGCATCCTGTGCACATAATAGATGTTATTGGATTGACAATGAAACTCTTGAATGAGTCACTCTTTCAACATCATAGATTTAATTTTGGGGGGCAAGAATAATACAAACAACTCCTCCAAAACCCTTATACATTTGGGTGAAAGTTGCCAATGTGGTGCCCCATTTTCCACAAATATTTTAGAATGCAGTTTCTATAAACATAGATATTCTCCTACATAAGCACAACAACCGTCAAAGCTGATATATGACTCCCACCTAATACTCAGAATCTGTCCAAGTTTCACCCATTTTCCCAATAATGTCCTTTGTACCTATAGAATTCAATCCAAGATCACATGTTGCATTTAGTTGTGACCTTCAATTTGGAATAGTAGTTCCTCAGTCTTTCCTTGACTTTCAGTACCTAAGGTTTTTGAAAACTCCAGGACATTTTTTAAATTCTCACTCAAGGACATGCTTATTGATTTTAGAGAGAGAGGAAGGGAGATTGAGAGGAGGGAGAATATCGATGTGAGAGAGAAACACTGATTGGTCGCCTCTGGTATGTGCCCTAACTGGGGACCAAACTCACAGTCTAGACATGTGCCCTGAGCAAGAATAGAACTCATGACTTTTCGGTTTACAGGATGAAGTCCTAACCAGTTGAGCCACACCAGCCAGGGCAACAGGCCATTCATTTTGTAGATTATTTCTCAGTTTGGGTTTGTCTGATGTTTTCTAATGATTGGATTCAGGTAATGCATTTTTGGCAGAATTACCACAGAAGTGATACTGTTTTTTCTCATTGCATCCTATCAAGTGCTAAACAATTTCAATTTGTCCCATTACTAGCTGGTAACTTTTATTACTTGAATAATGTGGTATGTGCCAGGTTCTCCATTTAAAAGTTATTCTTTTTCACTTTGTAATCAAATATTTTGTGGGGAGATATTTTGAGAGTATGTAAATATCCTGTTCCTCATCAAATCTGTATCCACTAACTTTAGTATCAATGATGTTTCCTGGCTGAATTAACTATTACTGCAATGGTTGCCAAATGGTGATTTTCTATCCAGTATTCTTCTGCATTTATTAGTTAGCATTCTAGTGTAAAGAAAATCTTTCCAGTCTTTCCATTTATTAATTTATTTTTTAATATCAATATGAAGTCATGGATTACTATCTTATATAATTCTTTATTACTGTTATTTATTTTGAGCTCTAATTGCTTCAGATTTAGCTCCTTTGAGCTGGTTTCTGTGTCTTTTTCACAATTCTCCATCATTTTTAGAGTACTATCTTATTTTTATTTTTGGCACAATAAGATGTTCCAAGAGAGGAAGAAGGGTTGGGGAAAGAAATAAAGGGTAAAAGGGGTCAAATATATGATAACAGAAGGAGCCTAGACTTTGGGTGGTAGACACATAATGCAGTATACAGATGTTGTATTATAAATTTATACACCTGAAATTTATATAATGTTATTAACCAAGTCTACCTCAATAAATTTAAATTAAAAAGATGCTCCAAACTTATTTTGTACTATCCCTATCCCAGCCTTGAAATAACTATTATTCCTAGCATCCTTGATACCTTATAACAGAGAGTAATATTTAGAAAGCAAGAGATGGGCACCTGGTGCTGCTCCCAGGCTAAAAGTACACCTATATCTATATCTATATTTATATCTATATCTATATCTATATCTATATACACACATATACAAATAATACATATGTACAGAATTTGTATCTGTAGATATGAAAATATAAAAATTATAGTTTATATATACTCTATATAAATATAGATATAAATATATAAATATGAATAAACATATAGATACAGATATATAGAGCTATATTTTTATATTTTTCTTTTTAATTATATTTTATTGATTATGCTATTACAGTTTTCCCACTTTTTCCCCCTTTGCCCAGCATCCCCACTCCCTCAGGCAATCTCCAACCATTGTTCATGTCCAGGGGTCATGGGTAGGTTCTTTGGCTACTCCGTTTCCTATGCTGTACTTTACATCCCATGGCTATTCTGTAACTATGTATTTGTACTTCTTAATCCCCTTACCTCTTCACTCATTTCCCCACATCCCCCTCTCATCTGGCAACCATCAAAACGTTCTCCATATTCGTGATTCTGTCTCTGTTCTTCTTGTTTTCTTACTTTGGTTTTTAGATAAAATTGTTGATACATTTGTATTTATTGCCCTTTATTGTTCATAATTTTTATCTTTTTCTTTCTCTTAAATAACTCTCTTTAACATTTCATATAATAATGGTTTTGTGATGATGAACTCCTTTCGATTTTTCTTGTCTGGGAAGCTCTTTACCTGCCCTTTAATTCTAAATTACAGCTTTGCTGGGTAGATCAGTCTTAGCTGTAGGTCCCTGCTTTTTATGACTTTGAATATTTCTTGCCAGTCCCTCCTGGTCTGCAAAGTTTCTTTTGAGAAATCAGCTGACAGTTTTATGGAAACTCCCCTGTAGATACTAATTGCTTTTCTCTTGCTGCTTTTAAGATTTTCTTTATCTTTAACCTTTGGCAATTTAATTATGACACATCTCCGGTGGGCCTATTTGCATCCATCTTGCTTGGGACTCTGTGTGCTTCCTGGACTTGCATGTATATTTCTTTCACCAAATTGGGGAAGTTTTCTTTCATTATTTTTTCAAATAGATTTCCAATTTCTTGCTTTTTCTCTTCTCCTTCCCATACTCCTATGATGCGAATGTTGGACTGCTTGAAGTTGCCCCAGAGGCTACTTATACTAGCTTCATCTTTTTTAACTCTTTTTTCTTCTTGTTGTTCTTTTTTATTTTTATTTTTTATTTTTTGGTTTTCATTTTATTTTAGTTATAAAACAATTGACAAAACACAAAGTGTAAAAAAATCACACACAAACACAGTAAGTTTTTATTCCTTCTTTTGTTATAGAAAATAAATAATGGGCACAGAGTCTGTATGCTTGTCTATAAAAGCATTTCTAAAAATACCATTACCTGGATTCAACAGTATAGATTTTTTGGCTTTTCAACTGCAGGTATCATATAGTAGACTATTTTATTTTATTAAATTTTATAAGCATTTGGACTCTAACAATTTTGGAAAAAGGCTGTTTGTGAGTTGAAAAATCTCATTCCAAGTTTTATATATATATTTTAAAGATTTTATTTATTTATTTTTAGAGAGAGGGGAAAGGAAGGAGAGAGGGAAATGAGAGAAGGAAACAGCAATATGTGGTTGCCTCTCACATGCTCCCCACTGGGGACCTGGCCCTCAACCCAGGCATGTGCCCTGACTGGGAATCCAACCAGTGACCCTTTGGCTCGCAGGCCAGCACTCAATCCACTGAGCCACACCAGCCAGACCCAAGTTATATTTTAAATAAACTAAAAACAATAAGGTCTTAACTTATTTTATTAAGTGGAGAACATAGTTTTTTGTTTTTTAAAGATTTTATTTATTTATTTTT
This sequence comes from Phyllostomus discolor, assembly GCF_004126475.2. Classification (NCBI taxonomy): domain Eukaryota; kingdom Metazoa; phylum Chordata; class Mammalia; order Chiroptera; family Phyllostomidae; genus Phyllostomus; species Phyllostomus discolor. The sequence continues at coordinate 78,723,473 of NC_040910.2, read as the reverse complement.
TAGAAAATGCAAAGAGGGGAGAAAGAGAAGGAGAGAAACTTCAATGTGTGGTTGCCTCTTGTACTCCCCAACCAGGGACCTGACCTGCAACCCAGGCATGCGCATTAGACTAGGAATCAAACCAATGACCCTTTGGTCTACAGGCCAGTACTCAACCACTGGGCCACACCAGCCAGAGCCATAGTTTTTTTGTTTGTTTGTTCTTATAAAAATTGCCCCAAAACCTCACAAACATTCCAATCAACATAAAAAGTTGCTCTGTTTTCATAGTAATTAACAAGAAAGGAACAAAACATACACAGCCCCTGGGAAACATGTAAAATCAGACATGGTCTCTCCCAGTACTCCTTCTCACGTTTCCAATTTGGCCCTTGGAAGTTTCAGAAAGGAAAGCTCTTCAGTAATCTAAACCTATGTTCCTGAAAAGGTAGGACATGGAGTCCCCATTTTTAATCCAATGGATGGCTTCTAAAAGGATCATGCTGATATCCACTGTTTTAATTTTGGGGCACTGGAGCTTCTGGATGTCATGTGGAATTGTTTGGGTAACCAACAGGGACCTGGTGGCAGACTCCTCAATCAGTCGGGGAGCATCTGAAGATAGCAAGCCGTGAGTTGCCATCACAAAGATCTTGTATGCACCTCTTTCCTTCAGGGTCTCTGCTGCAGCCAGAAAGCTGTCAACATCACCGATGATGTTATCCACAATGATAGTGATCCTTCCTCCCACATCACCCACCACTGTGATTGGGAACTTTTCTTTAGGAATCAGCAGGGCGATTTCCAGGCTGGGATGGATAGCAGCCATGCTCCTGATCATGGGCCGGGAATGCCATCCATCCACCAAGTCCAACTTGGCATCCTCAGGTTCTCCATGAATCACCACAATGCCCAGACTTAGGCACTCCACAGATAACTGTGCCCTCCTTGCTGAGGCTGGAGACTTGGCTAAATCACTGCATTCCTGTAATCCATGATCTCTTCTTGAATTTACTGTAATAACAAAGGAGATGCTCTTACATTATCAACAAGAAATATCGAAGAAGCCCTGAATTCTCTTCTGGTGTAAATCCATAGTAATAAAATGAGTTGGACCAGCTTTGCACATCATTGAAGCCAACAACATAGAAACAATGGAGCTCTTTTTCTCATCTTGCACTGTTTGCTGTAAGGGAAGTAGGGAATCATGCCAATAATGCTTGTGGCACAAGAGGTCTTATACGCATACACCATAATCAGGCACTCCATGATGGAGGTGTTCATGTCCTTTGAAACAGTTTGAATGATGAAAACATCTTTTCCCCTCATGGACTCTTGAATTTGTACTCTTGTTTCTGGCCCCAACCCCAGGCCCAGCCTAGCCACAGCTTCAGCTGCCTGCCGAAGGAAGAAAGGACCAAGACCCCAGAAGCATCTTTATGAGCAAAATTCTTGTTCTGATTATTTGGTTTTTGCTTCCTTATGTTCCAAATCATTTATTAGATTCTCAGCTTCAACTACTCTACTGTCATTTCCATGTAAATTGTTCTTTATTTTAATTAGTGTGTCCTTTATTTCTAACTGGATCTTTTTTATGCTGTTGAGGTGCTCACTAAATTTCTTGAGCATCCTTATAACCAGTGTTTTGAACCCTGCATCTAATAGATTGCCTGCCTTTCTGTCTGTGAGAAAGCTGCCCCCCAGCTTTCACCTTGATGCCAGACACTTTGGTTTCTCCCCGTTTACCACTGGTGCCTTTCAAGCTGGTACCCTGGTGCTAGAGCTCAGAGGGAGTGAGTCTAAGTAAGTCCACATGTGGGTTCTTTAAGAGGAACTGTTTGGGACTCCAGGAAATTTCTTCCACTGATTCAATCCCTATTGGTTTTTGTAGCCAGAAGTTATGGGGACTTATCTTCCTGGCACTGGAACTCTGGGCTGGGGGGTCTGGTGTGGTCTGGGATTCCTTGCTCCTGAGATATCCCTCCCGAATTTTTATCCATCACATATGGATGTGGGACCAGCCTGTTCCATGTCTGTGCCCTCCTACCAGTCTGGATGGATGTGGTTTCTTTAATTCTGCAGTTGTCAGACTTCTATTCAACTTGATTTCTTACAGTTCTGAGTGATGGCTGTTCTATATTTTAGTTGTAATTTTGATGAGGTTGTGTGAGGAGGCATGCCTTGTTTACTTGTGCTTCTATCTTGACTGGAAAATAGGAAAGTTGTGGGTTTTTTTTTTTTATTTTCACAGAGCTCTTTATTTTATATGGTGTTAAAAATATGTTGACCTGCCTTGGCTGGCATAGCTCAGTGGATTGAGCACGGGCTGCGAACCAAAGTGTCGCAGGTTTGATTCCCAGTCAGGGCACATGCCTGGGCTGCAGGCCACGGCCCCTGGCAACTGCACATTGATGTTTCTCTCTCTCTCTTTCTCCCTCCCTTCCCTCTCTAAAAAAATAAATAAATAAAATCTTAAAAAAATATATGTTGACCTGTAGCCCAAGGTTGTTACTCAAATGGGCCTCCATCCCTCCAGCTCCAGGATCTCTCTCTGGTTCCAGAGTCGCTGTCACCTCAGCAGCTCTCTCTCTCTCTCTCTCTCTCTCTCTCTCTCTCAGGGTCTGGGGAGCACTGCCTAACCACCCCAGACAGTCATGCAGAGGAAACCCTATCTGCGAGGAACTTCCCAGCTCATGCCTCCATGTGCTGCTCTCAGAGCAAGAGTGGAAGCAGTCCAGTACCCATGTGCCGGGCCACTGGGGTTGTAGCATCCCAAGGGTTGGAGCCGGGCAGGGCATTCATCCAAGTGTGGGACCCTGCCTCTGGGGAGCTAGCTTTCCACCATGCCAGGACTAAGCCCTGAGTGATCCCAGTGTCTGCTCCTCCTGCCCGTGAGGGGCAAAGCAAGAAAGCCCAAGAATCCAAAAGGCCAAACAGTCAAGAGGCCAAGGGACCAAGAACCAGAAAGCTAATTTTTATATTTTTATGTGTGTGTGTACATTCTATACATATATGAGTATGTCATATACATTATATATTATTATGTATATATGTGTGTGCACACACATACATTTATATCTATATTTCTTTTTATTTCTATCTCTATTTTATTTATTTATTTATTTAACACGTTATGTCATTTATTCTCACAATGTATCTGTGGTGTAGGGAAGGGTGGGAACTGTCCCTGTTTTACAGAGGAGGAAGTTGAGGCACTTAGAGGACAAGTGACTTGCCCAAGGTCATAGACAGCAGCCAAGCTGAAATGGGACCCCGGAGCTGGCCCTTGGTTCACCCGGGGCCCACTACAACAAGTGCCAGACACCAGGCCCTCTCCAGTACCGTAGTTTACACCCAGGAGAAAACAGCTCTCCTGCACTGAGCTCGCTGCAGGCTGGGTCGTGCCCTCCTGTTGCTCTGCTCACCCTGTCTTGCAGGCCTGGGATATTGCAGTTCAGGGCTCATGACACCCTGGGAGTGGGGCTTGGAGACAAGGCAGAAAGGATGCTTGAGGTAAAAAAATGAAACAGTTTGGCTCAGTTGGTTGGAGCATCATCCCTTACACCGAAAGGTTGTGGATTCGATTCCCTATCAAGGCACATACTTAGGTTTCCAGTTGAATCCCTGGTCAGACACATCCAGGAGGCAACCAACTGATGTTTCTCTCACATCTTTCTCTTTCTCTCTTTCTTTCTCTCTCTTTTTCCTTCCTTCCTTCCTTCCTTCCTTCCTTCCTTCCTTCCTTCCTTCCTTCCTTCCTTCCTTCCTTCCTTCCTTCCTTCCTTCCTTCCTGCTTTCTTTCTTTCTTTCTTTCTTTCTTTCTTTCTTTCTTTCTTTCTTTCTTTCTTTCTTTCTTTCTTTCTTTCTTTCTTTCTTTCTTTCTTTCAGTTTCTGTCTCTGTCTCTCTCTCTCCTACCCCTTCCTCTCTCTCTAAGATCAATAAACATATCCTGGAGTGAGAATTAAAAATAATAATTTAAAAAATAGAACAGAATAGAAAACTTAGAGGTTAGACAGGTAATTCCATGGCCAGGGTTAGGGGTGGGCAGTAGGGGATGGGAGACCAAAAAAAAAAAAAAAAAAAAGAGCAGCTTACATACTTGTACACACACCTAGATATGGTATTAATACATGTAAAAATATATGCTCTTCACACACCTGCCTCCTGCCGGGTGCTCCAAGAGCCAGTGGTGGTGCTGGTGGGCATGGGTGAGCAGGTGGGACTTTGTTAAATACGCACTGTAAGGCCTATGTGCATATGCATATCTACACACAGTGCAGACACAACACACTCCCTCATGTACTGTACACAGGCTCAGCCAGAAACAGACAAAAGGGGTCCCTCTCTAGAGTGTCTCCTCCAAGTCACTCAGTCATACTTTTTGCTGAGGAAGAGGGGGCTGGAGAAAAGAAAAGGGTGGGAGTCTGGTGGCTTTTGTCTCATTTTGCCCCCAAAGACGTAAACCCACCCCACCTCAGGGAGGTGCATCACCTGTGACAGTGCCTAGGGCTGGTGGATCACAGGGGGAGGGCTGCTTCTGCGAAGAGGAACCTGGATCTGTGTGTGTGCCCCTGTGGGACTGTGTGTGAGCACTTCCCCAGGTAAGGATGTGTGTCCATCTTTCTTTCCTCTGAGCTCTCAACCACAAGGGCAGCTGAGAACCAGAGAACTGCCAACCAGGATGGTGACCCCTGTGTGAGCTCTGAGGGCAAAGAGAAACGGAAGAGTGAAAATTCTGAGGTCAGAATAGGGCTAGCTGGGAAAAGAAGGAAGGACGTGGCAGGTGCCCAGGGCCACCCTGACAGGTCCTTGGACGGTCATCGTCGTATACACAAGCTAGTTTAAGTTCTCATTAGATAGAACAAGTAAAAGACTGCAGTTTGGGGGTTCGGCTGGGAAGTTGCCAAAGTCTATCTAGTCCCCCACGGCCAGGAAGTTTTACAGTTTTGCATTATTGTTTACTTTTTTGTGTGATGTCTACATAATCTAAATCTGGGAGGGACCCCCAAAAAGCTAAATTGTAAGCCATTGTATGTGTTAGTCTGAAAGTTGGTTCAGGGTCTATAGACAGAATAATCATACTAAAGGTTGAGAAAATTTTTGTTTCATTTGCATTTAGTTTGCGTGTGTGTGTGTGTGTTTAATGACTTAAAAGTGTTTGCTTCCTGCTTCCTGGTCTCAGAGCCAGGTCTGGGACTGGGGGACATAAGCCTCAATGCTGTCCACACTCCCTGTGACTGAATTCTACCTCACAGAAGCTGCCTGCTTGGTCGCAAGGAGTGTCTTGCGGACTTCCTGATGCTCTTTGTCCCTAGCATCAGAGGGCTTACAGTGTCTCACTGCTGGCTTGGATTTGGTTGGCTTCTTTGGGACCAGAAGGGGTGGTTTCTTTTCTTCCTTCCTCTTGTCAGGGATCTCCATTAGCTGCCAGTTACTGGGCTTGAGGTGGTAGAGTTCATCAAACTTCATGCTGATGTCCTTGATGGATGGCTGTAGCAGGTCCCAGAACCCTGCCAGGTCCTGGGCTGTTGGAAATGGGTTGGCATCAGGGTTCAAATTTTGCTCACAAGAGGTTTTGTGGAACTGCTGGAATCTCTGGGACACTGCCCACAGCACTGAGGACCTTTCCTAAGACTTCTTCAGAGAGGTTGTTCTCTTTGGTCTCCTTGTCCATCTGGCAGGACCAGTCTTCAGCTGCCTTGCTTCTGCCTGCAGTAGCTCTAAGAACCAGTAGTCATCTGTCCACAGGACCAGAGCTGTGCTGCCTCTGCCGGGAAGCTGGAGATCTCAAGCCAGGGGTCGGGTGGGGACAGCAGCAATGTCTCTAGGGCAGGGTCACTGTTGTCTCCACAGGAGAAGTAGTGCTTGATCTGGGCAGTCCAGGGGGCAGCCGTGCTGATGGAGTTGGGGTGGAGGGTGCAGTCCGAAAGGCTCCTCTTGGATGACTTACTGCTCAAGTCATAGTCACCCTGGGAATCTGAGCTGGTGTCCCATCTGGAGGACATGCTGTGAGAGGGAATGCTATTTCACCAGTCGTGCTCTACCTGAGCCCAGTGGACTGGAATTTGATGGTGGGACCGGGCTCCTCTTTTGGCACTGGCTGAATGCAGTCAACTTATATTGCTCAAGACTGGCGATTTTTAGCTGGTGTGCAGCAAGAATTTTAAAAACATGCAATACCCTGGCTGGCGTAGCTCAGTGGATTGAGCGCGGGCTGCGAACCAAAGTGTCTCAGGTTCTATTCCCAGTCAGGGCACATGCCTGGGTTGCAGGCCATGACCCCCAGCAACTGCACATTGATGTTTCTCTCTCTCTCTCTCTTTCTCCCTCCCTTCCCTCTCTAAAAATAAATAGATAAAATCTTTAAAATTTTTTTAAAAAACATGCAATACCTGACTATTTAGTCAGGGGCATTGACCTCTTTTCCCTCTGATTGTCAAATAAAAAAAATTACAACAACCAACACAACAATAGCCATCTGGTGTAAATGAATCAAAATTACACCTATTTTTGTCAGATTGGCAAAAAATGCATTTCTTGGTGTGCTGCAGAATTTTAGTAATTAGTTTATGTGTGCCATCAGATGAAAAAGGTTGAAAATCACTGCTATAAATGACAGTTTCCTTTTAGAGATGGCCTCAGGGTGGGCTTCAGAGCTTGTCAGCATCCCTTGTCCACTCTTCAGAGCTGCAGGTTTTGGGAGTGGTTCTGGGGCCTTGGAGGCTGGGCTGACTCTGCCCCATGTCACAGTGGGTGGTGAGGCACTGCTGTCCCAGGTGTCCCACAAGTTGCTCAGGTCCAACTGACTTGTCACCTTGCTCTTGTGGTTGTGGCTGTCCAGGTAGGTGTCCTGGGCAGATCTGGTACTGCTCTGGACGGTGACTGAGATGAAGGGCTTTGATGAGGTGTTTGGAGGGGATGGTGGTGGGGTGTCCTTGTATGCCATCAGGCATGATGATCACGGAAACACACAACTGTTGCTGAGAGTGCTGGTGCTGGGCAGTTGGGAGAGCTACCTCTATATATTTTAAACCATGAGTTCACAGTGATAATTCCAATTTTAGTATGACGTTAAAGGGCCATTAGTGATCTTCTCCCTTTCCCTATGTGTAACTCCCACAGTGAAGATATCCTCAATATTTTCTTAGTGGGTCAATTCCTCCTTATTCTCCAAAGTGACTAATTGCCTGTATCCATGATGCCTCCTCTCCAGGCAAGCACTCTCCTCACCCCACTCCCACTCCCACAACCTGCATCCAGTTGACACTGCCCTTCATCCTTGCTTCCCTGTGGACACCTACCTGCTCAGCCCCACCTGATGGTTTCTGGACTGAATTATTCAGGAAGAGAGGGAGTCAGGAGGACAGGAAGGCAAGCAAGGAAGCATCCAGGTAGTCGGGCAGGCTCATATATTTACCTTTGAATAAAACTTTCAGAAACAGAACTATAAGAGTGAAAAATGCTGGATGTTCTGACCAGCCAGTGGAATTTACAGTTTGGAGGAAGCAAACCCTCATGACAATTTTTAAATAATAAGGTGAATATAAATACTTATTATATGTTAGGTTTTTTCTTCTAAATATTTGTGTCCATAATTTTTAAATTAAAATAAATCACACCACTTAAACTAGAGCCTTGCTATTCAAGGTGTGATCCACTAGCATCTTCTGGGACCATGAGAGAAATACAGAGTCTCAAGCCCCATCCTAGCTGCACTGAGTCAAAATCTGCACTTGACAAGACCCCCCATGTGATTCATCTGCACTTCAACTTTCAAAAAGCACTGAGGTCCAGCATTTATCAATTAGTAGCAAAATTTGTCTTGGTCTCTCCTATAAAATGTAGGTAATAAAAGTCCATCTCCTCTAGCCCCAGAAGTTGGACGTAAAAGTAGTATTTACTTTTAGTACTTTTAATACTTTTTAATGCTTTTATAAATACTACCTCTGTCTCACCTAGTATAGTGTTATTAATATTTATTCACTTCCTTCTTCCCTTCTTATCTGCCTTTCTCCCCTCCTCCCTTTCTTCTCTCATTTTTAAACATCTAGTTTCCCTAAATAGGTGGTAAATACCTTTAGAATAGGAACTATTTACCCCATAAGTTTACAGTTTAGTAGCCAGATACCAAAAAGTCTGGCTAGTGATTTACAACCTAACTTCTGAGATAACTATATTTAAAGAGTGCACTGAAGTAAAACCCAGTTAGATTGCTGTGCTTTGAAAATTAGCTTCAAATGAGAGAATCAAATTATATTCCATTATTTTTCTTACTGCAAACTGTCAACATTTCAGTTCTGAAATCAGAGAGACTTTGGTTAAGATATCAGTCTATGACTTGCTGGCTGTGTAAACTTGGGGACACCTTTTAAACTCTCTGAAATCCCCCTTCAATTTTTGGAATGCTTAAGCTCATGAGCTTTGGAATAAGAAAGCCTAACTTTTTTTTTTAAAGATTTTATTTATATTTATTTTTAGAGAGGGAAGGGAGGGAGACAGAGAGAGAGAGAGAAACATCAATGTGGGGTTGCTGGGGGTTATGGCCTGCAACCCAGGCATGTACTCTGGCTGGGAGTCGAACCTGCGACATTGTGATTCGCAGCCCATGCTCAATCCACTGAGCTATGCCAGCCAGGGCCAGAAAGCCTAACTTTTTTTTTCTTTTTTTTTTAAGAATATTTATTATTTAAGGATTGCTGGATTTTTTTTAAGATTTTATTTTATTTTTTATTTTTAGAGAGGGAAGGGAGGGAGACAGACAGAGAGAGAGAAACATCAATGTGGGGTTGCTGGGGGTTATGGCCTGCAACCCAGGAATGTACCCTGGCTGGGAATTGAACCTGGGACACTTTGGTTCCCAGCCCACGCTCAATCCACTGAGCTACGCCAGCCAGGGTGAAAGCCTAACTTTTAATCTTGCTTCTTCCTCTTCTTAGCTATGTAGACTAGGGCAAGCTATTTAACTTTTGATACTCAAAGAAATACAGACCTCCTTCAGAGGTTTACCATGGGAAAATATATGTTGAGTACTTAACACAATGCCTGGGCACAAAGTATGTATTTAATAATTGTCAACCCAATGTTCTTGTCTTGATTTTTAAATAAAGGTAATTGTATACAATAAGGATTGTTGTGAGAGCTTAGATGAGATAACACAGGGTCCAAAAAGTGTCTGGGAGAAAGTAACTGCTCAGTAAATATTAGCTTTGATTGACTCGAAGGGTCGTTGTGAGGATCCAGTGGAATAAAATCGTGTGATACTCATGATCATTACTGTCCCTCTATTTAGGGGGTAAGTCTCACCTCGGCTTTCAGAGAATTTTGACTATCCTGTAACCGGCAATTTTTTAAGCCATTCTACATTGTACTTAATTCCTATGTTTATTACTTATTTATATGCTAGGTTGCTAGAGAAGGCAGCAGCTGAGCATTTCAACTTGGATCTGGCTTGGTGCTGCTTCTCTGATCCTAGGATCCCGCCCCTGAAATGGCCAACACCATCCAGTACTTCCCAGATGAGTGGCTGGATTTCCCTGCAAAGGGAAAAAGAAAAGCAGGTGAGAAGAAGTGTTCCAAAATCTTCAAGATAAACAGCAAGGACTACACCTGCATAGGAAATGACTTCTTTAAAGACCATAGGATAAAAGGGAGAACAGTGGAAAGAGTAGCACCCAATTGCTATGGCAACTGGAATTTTCAAATAAATACCTCAACATAGCTTGTTTCTGAAACAAACTGACCTGTTCTTTCTATTATTTGGTCCCTCTTCTGCTTCCTCATCCTCATTAGTGTACACCCATTCCTATCATACTTTGGGATGAAAAGAAAAGTACTCCTTTTTGAGCCATATTATCCACCCCCACCAAATAAGATAAAATCGAGCAATGCATTGTGTGTGCACACCCTGAGACAGGAAGTGTCCCTGTGATACATCAGGAGCTCTGTCCCTTCATGTGAATCATCACCCGTGCTCCTGAGAGGTATGGCAAGCCAGGAACCTCTCTAAAATCCTGACAGTCAAAACACCAGATTTCTCTAAGCTTCCTTTTCCTGGTGTGCATGAGGGAAATGCTGCTCTACATTATAGGGTATGTGGGCAAGATTTGGGTCATTTGTATTCATATTCGACTGACCCAGTTTGGACCCAGTGCCCCTCTCCAGCCTATGCTCTCACTGGTCTCCTGTGCTGTAGCCAAACACGTCTACTTGTTCCTGGCACACACACTTTTGTGCCTTGGCTCTTGCCATTCTCTTTGCCTGGAATGTCCTCTCCCCCTTCCCTCCATTTCCTCCTATTTTATCAAATCATCATCTGTTTTCTTGTATGTCTCAAATCAAATAGCACTCCTTCCACAAAGCCTTCTCTGATTTCCACAGCTAGTAGAGATCTTGCTTTTCTTATCTGTGTTCTGGTATTGGGAGTTTTTGTTTGCATCTTTCATTCCCCATTACCCTCGCAGAAGGGATTAAGTCCTTTGTATATTCTCCTTGATTCCCCATAGCATTCCAAACTATAATGGCCTTTCCATTTACATGTATCCCTCCCCAACCAACCCATGATTTATAAGCTTTTTGATACCGTGGGATGTGTCTTATTCCTTGTCACACACCCAGCACCTAGCTCATTGCTTGGCACAGAGTTAGTGCTCAAGAAATATTGGTTGAAGTAATGAATAAAAGTAGATGCTTTGTTGGAAATGAAATAGATTAATTTGTATTATGAAACTTTAAATTAGTGGGAAAAGTATAGTATTGAGTAGTTATAGGTGCATGGAATTCATTCATTCATTAATCAGTAGAGAACCAGGCAAATTAGAATCTTGACATCATGGAGCTAACATTTCAGTAGGACATGCAGAGAATTAACAAACAAATAAATGAATTCAGATTGAGATAACTGTCATGAAGGAAATAAACAAGACAATAAAATAGAAGCATTTAAAATACAAGGGGGAACCCAAAACCCAGAATTTATTTATAAAAATTGGGTATCTATTCTCATATGTTTAAACTTTGGTCACCTATAGAATACTCTCCATTTGATGCAATACACCTATGGAGACATTTTTTCCACTGCTTAAAATATTTTTTGAAGTCATCGATTTTGATGCCTTTTAGTGCTTCTGCCATTTTCTGTTTCACTTCTTCCACATTGGCAAAACATTTCCTTTCAAGGACTTTTTTCATTGGGGAAACAAAGAAAAAAGTCACTCCAGGCCAGATCGGGTGAATAAGGAGGGTGGGGCACAGGGGTTATTCTGTTTTTGGTCAAAAACTGCCCAATACTCAGTGTGGTGTGGGCAGGTACACTCGTAAATTGTCCATCATGAAATGGGAAAATTCGTTGAGTTTTCTAAAAAAAATTCACTGAAGCCAAACATAGCCTCTCACAACAACACCAGCTGGTACACTGACATAGATGGGTTCTTAGAACACTCACCTAACAGGGGAAGCCTGTACTACAAGGGACTCTCCCTCCAGAAGATAATTTTGTTTTTTTTGAGTCCCCCTTCATAGGTGTTATTTCAAGTGTTATTTGTAGGATTTCTCAATCTCTGTATTATTATCATTTTAAACTAGATCATTTTTCTTGCAGGAGATGACCGTGTGCATTGTAGGATATTTAAGCATCTCTGGCTTCTATCCACTAGATGCCAGCTACATACAACCCCTCTTGTTGTGACAATCAAAAATGTATTTTTGTAATATATTTTATTGATTATGCTATTACAGTTGTCCCATTTCCCCCCTTCACTTCCCTCCACCCTGTATACCCTCTCCCACCCACTTCCCCCCTTTAGTTCATGTCCATGTGTCATGCTTATAAGTTCTTTAGCTTCTACATTTCTCATACTATTCTTACCCTTCCCCTGTCTATTTTCTACCTACAATCTATGCTACCTTTATGCTAATCTATGCTATTCTCTGTACCTTTTCCCCCTCTCTCCTCCTCCCACTCCCCTGTTGCTAACCTTCCATGTGATCTCCATTTCTGTGGTTCTGTTCCTGTTCTAGTTGTTTGCTTAGTTTCTTTTGGTTTTGCTTTAGGTGTGGTTGTTAATAATTGTGAGTTTGCTGTCCTTTTACTATACATATTTTTTCTTTATCTTCGTTTCTTAGATAAGTCCCTTTAACATTTCATAAAATAAGGGCTTGGTGATGATGAACTCCTTTAACTTGACGTTATCTGAGAAGCACTTTATCTGCCCTTCCATTCTAAATGAAAGCTTTGCTGGATAGAGTAATCTGGGATATAGGTCCTTGTCTTTCATGACTTGGAATACTTCTTTCCAGCCACTTCTTGCCTGTAAGGTCTCTTCTGAGAAATCAGCTGACAGTCTGATGGGAACTCCTTTGTAGGTTACTGTCCCCTTATCTCTTGCTGCCTCTAGGATTCTCTCCTTCATTTTTACCTTGGCAAATGTAATTATGATGTGCCTTGGTGTGTTTCTTCTTGGGTCCAGTTTCTTTGGGACTCTCTGAACTTCCTGGACTTCCTGGAAGTCTATTTCCTTTGCCAGAATGGGGAAGTTCTCTTTTATTATTTGTTCAAATATGTTTTCAATCTGTTGCTCTACCTCTTCCCCTTCTGGTACCCCTATAATTTGGATGTTGGAACGTTTAAAGATATCCTGGAGGTTCCTAAGCTTCTCATTTTTTTGAATTCTTATTTCTCCATTCTTTCCTGTTTGGTTGTTTCTTTCTTCCTTCTGGTCCGCTCTATTGTTTTGAGTCCCAGTTTCCTTCCCATCACTATTGGTTCCCTGTGCATTTTCCTTCATTTCTTTTATGGTAACCTGCATTTGTTCATCTAATTTGCAACCCAAATCAACCAATTCTGTGAGCATCCTGATCACCAGTGTTTTGAACTGTGCATCTGATAGGTTAGCTATCTCTTAGTCACTCAAAAGGATGAGTTCTGGGGCACTGATTTGTTCTTCTGTTTGAGCCATCTCTCTCTCTTCTTTTTTTTTTTTTTTTTTTTTGGTCTGGTTGCTCCTGTTATGGTGAGGGGCAGAGCCTTAAGTGTTCACCAGGGCTGGGCACACCAGTAGCTAGATTATGACATTGTATGTGGGGGTGGGGGCGGGGGCAGGAGGGAACAATGGCGGTAGCTCCGTTCTCCGTGGGACCTCAGTCCCTTCCCTGGGATCCTGGGTTGCACGTTCTGCCCTGCTCCACAATCGTCGCCCCACTGGGTCTGCCAGCTGCCGAATGCGCACTCGGGGTCCACCCGCTGCAATCTTGCACGCCCCAGATGCCTTACGCGCTCCTGGTTGCCTTATGCACCCACTCTCCCTTTTCGCACCACCACCCAAGCCAGCTGCTCATCTCTGCCCCTCCTACCGGTTTGGATGAATGGGTCTATTCCAACTTCTTGGCTGTCCGACTTCCATTCAGATAAATTTTCTGTCAGTTCTGGGTGTTAGTCTGCCTCTAAATTGTTGTTGTTCCAGTCTTGGTTGTGCATGGAGATACGGTGCCTCCATCTTGGCCAGCCAAAAATGTATGTAGACAATACCAACTCAACTCTATTGGTGGGGGCAGGGGCTCTCCCAACTGAGAGCCACTGTGTTGAAGTAACAAACGTCTCTTTGAGTTGTGACATGAACTGAGACCTGAAAAACAATACAAAAAGAAACCTTCAAAACTAGTGAAGTGTATTCCAGGTGGGAAAGTAGACTACAGCACCAAAAACAAACACATAAAACCCAAACAAAAAATACTAACAACCTCTTCCCTGCAAACCCACAAAACTATAGTAGTTGAAAATAATGAGTGTGGAGGGGAATGATATATAATGTGATTAGAGAGGAAGTCAAGGGCTTAATCTGAAGTTGTCATATAAGGAAGCTTAGATTTCATTTTAAAGCAATTGAGGCCACTAAAGATTTTAAGCAGAGATAAAACATGCTCTGATTTGTGTTTCTAATGATCACTCTGACTATAATGTGGCAAATGGGTTGGGTAAGAATAGATGCAAGGAGACCAATGAGCAGTCTGTTGGAACAACCCAGGTGAAAGATGATGAGGCTTTAGTCTGGGGTAATAGCAATGGAAATGGAGATAAGTGAACGGATTCATGATATCAAAGAAGTATAAGACAAATACTACCACATAAAATAAACACAACCCGCTCAGAATAGAACAACCTATAAAGTGGTAAACTAAGTTCCTTTCTCTGCCTCTCATAGGTCTGCATTGTCTGTTGTCTCCATTTTCTGTGCACATGAGTTTCTGTGTATCCACAAACTTTAGCCTGCACATGGTTTTGATTTACTGTGTCCTAGCTTCTACAGTACCTTTTTGTTCAAGCACCCACCATTTATTAATTGTCTCAGCTTCTCAACTCCAAATTGCTTTGAGAAGGAATCTCACTGGTCTAGTTTGTGTCTCATTGCCCTCTTTTCTAGGGGTCATCGAAAGAACAAGTTCACTAAAAATGGAAAACGAGTGAGAAGACGATTGGCACATGTACTGGAGATGGCAGGTTTTTTAAAAAAAATCTGTGCTAACTTTTAAAAGTATACTTTTAAAAGATTTTATTTATTTGTTTTTAGAGAGGGGAAGGGAAGGAGAGAGAGGGAGAGAAACATCAATGTGTGGGTACCTCTGGAGTGCCCCCTACTGGGGACCTGGCCCACTATGCAGGCATGTGCTTTGACTGGGAATCGAACTGCTGACCCTTTGGTTTGCAGTCCAGCAGTCAATCCACTGAGCAATACCAGCCAGGGCTAAAGATATTTTTAAATTGTAGTAAAATACATATAACACAAAAATACATATAATACATATGTAGTAAAATACATATATACACATATACATATAACAAAAAGTTTGCTGTTTAAACATTTTTAGGTGTGAAATTCATTGTAATTAAGCATATTCACAATGATATGCAGCCATCACTGATATGCATTTCCAGAACTTTTTCATCATCCCAAACTGGATCTCTATAGCCATTAAATGATAATTCATTCATCTTTCTCCCCTTCTCTTAGCCCCTACTAGCCTTTATTATACTTTCTGTCTCTTTACATACCCTAGTTACCTCATATAAGTGGAATCATACAGTATATCTGTTCTGTAGTGGCTGGTTTATTTCATTTAGCATTATGTCCTCAAGTTCACTCATGTTGCAGCATGTATCAGAATTTCACCCTTTTTTTCAAGCTGAAGGTTCCATAGTATGCCATACTACATTTTATTTATCCCTTCATCTTATAATGGGATTTGGATTGTTTCCAATTTCTGGTTATTTTGAATACTGCTGTTATGAACATGGGTGTACAAATATCTGTTAGAGTCCTTGTTTTCAATTCTTCTGGGTACACACCTAAAAGTGGAATTGTTGTATCATATGATAATTCTAAGTTTAATTTTTTAAGGAGTTGCCAAACTTTTCCATGGTGGTTATACTATTTTTTATTCTCACAAGTAATGCACCAATAATTGTTTTTTTTTTTTTTCCTTTCTTTTTAGAATAGCCATTCTGGATGTGAAATGGGACATTTGTGCTTTTTTTTTTTTTTTAAGAAATGCCTATTTCTTCAAAAGGTAGAAAGGTAGAAAATCCAAACTGCAACTTCCTCAGAAAACTAAAAATGGATCTGCCTTTTGACCCAGCAATTCCATTGCTGGGACTCTATCCTAAGAACACTAAAACACCAATACAAAAGAACCTTTGCACCCCGATGTTCATAGCAGCACAATTTACAATAGCTAGGTGCTGGAAGCAACCTAGATGCCCATCAGTAAATGAATGGATCAAAAAACTATGGTACATTTACACAATGGAATTCTATGCAGCAGAAAGAAAGAAGGAGCTCATACCCTTTGCAACAGCATGGATGGAGCTGGAAAGCATTATGCTAAGTGAAACAAGCCAGGCAGTGAAAGACAAATACCACATGATATCACCTTTAACAGGAATCTAAACAACAAAACAAAACAAAACAAAAAACTAGCAAAATATAACCAAAGACACTGAAATAGGGGATAGTCTGACAGTGGCCAGAGGGGAGAGAAGAGGGAATTTCAGGGGGGAATGGGTAGGGATTACAGGAACAAATTTGGAGGACACATGGACAAAAACTAGGGGTGGGGGGTAATGGGGGGAAGGGGGGAGGGTTGGGAGGAGGGGCTGGAACGGGAGTAGGGGGGAGAAAACTGTACTTGAACAATGATTGAAATAAAAAAAAAAAAAAAGAAAATCCAAACTGCCATAGGCCTGTCACTAGTAAGGAAGTTTAGAGTCCTTCAAAAGATGAGAGGGGGAGGAAAGTCTCAGAAACTTAGGTGTGTGAGCCAAGCAAGTAATTTAAACTGAGAAAAAATGAGGACTAAAGTCATCGTAAAGAAACTGTTAGAATTAGTAAAATATAATTTCCAGAAGGATATCAAGACTACTGATAACCATATTTTAACTAGAAGTAAGTTTGAAGAGAAGAAGGAGTAGAAGTTAAGTTCAATTTAGAACATGGGACCAGAAACCATAAAATACTTGGAATAACCACTGAGTGGAGAGAAGGGGATGGCAAATGGGCAAAGATTCTTGATTTCTAAATTCATGAAGATCTTAGTTCTATTTTTGGAATATGATTTTGCCTGCTTTTTATTGAGATATATTTGTCATATAACATTGTATTAGTTTCAGGTATACAACATAATGATTCAATATTTGTATATATTGAAAATAATCACCACAATATATCTGATTAACATCCAATACCATGCAATTACATTTTTTTCTTGTGATAGGAACTTTTAGGATTTATCCTTTTAGCTATTTCCAAACATACAAAACAGTATTATTAAGTATATTCACCATGTTTCACATTACATGCCTAGGACTTACTTATTTTGTAACTATGAGTCAGTTCTTGAGGGGGGATTTGTTTTGTTTTTGCTTTTTTAAAGAGTCCACATGTAAAAAAAAAAAAGAGTCCACATGTAAGTGAGATGATACAGCATTTGTCTTTCTCTGTCTCACCTATTTCACTTAATACCCAAGGGCTATCCATGTTGTTGCAAATGGCAACATTTCCTGCATTTTTTATATCTGAATAATATTTTATTGTGTGTGTATGTATACAAATACACACACACCTATGTACCTACAGAACCTGGCACAAATAATGCCCCTTTTTATTATAAAATCTTTTATTACAAAATCATAAACAGGTAATTCTATAGCATAACAATATCACACTCAAGCACCCCATACGACATTTTAGGTAAACTCTTCAAGTTGCTGTCCATCTCATGCGAGACACTCACATAACCTACCAACCACACGCAAGCAGGCGTTACTTCTGCTGGACCCCATGTATATATAACACAAGGTGGAGCAAAAGTAGCTTTACAGTTGTGAGTATGTGAAACAAGGGTTTGTTCTTGTATTATTTATTAGTAGTTGTATTATTTTTCATACAAACAACTGTAAAGTTACTTTTGCCCCACCCTGTATATGCATATACTCCATTTTATTTATCCATCCATCCATCAGTGGATGTTTAGTTTGCTTCCATATCTTGACTATTGTAAGTAATGCCACAATAAACGTGGGGGCACGGACACCTTTTGATTTAGTGTTTTTGTTTTCTTCTGATAAACATTCAGAAGTGGAGTTGCTGGATACAAACTGATTTTTGTATATTGATTTTGTATTCTGCAAATTTACTAAATTTGTTTATTCATTCTAACAATTTATGGTTCTATTTTTAATTTTCTGAAGATCCTCCATACTATTTTCCACAGTGGCTGTACCAGTCTGCATTCCACCAACAGAGCACTAGGGCTCCCTTTTCTGCACATCCTCTCCAACACTTGTTATTTTTTTTCTTTTTGTTGACAGCCAATTCTAATAGGAGTGAGACGATAGCTCACTGTAGTTCTGATTTTCATTTCCTTGATGATTAGTGATGTTGAGCACTTTTCATGTACCTGTTGGCCATCTGTATGTCTTCTTTGCAAAATGTGTATTTAGATCCTCCGCCCATTTTAAAATTAAATTGGTTTTTGTTGGGTTTTTTTGCTCTTTAATTGTATGAGTGCTTTACATATTTTGGATGTTAACCCTTTATCAGATACATGATTTGCAAATATTCTCTCCTATTCCTTAGGTAGCTTTTTGATATTGTTGGTGGTTGCCTTCACTGTGCAGAGGGTTTTTTTTTAATTTTATGTAGTTCTACTTATTTATATTTTTGCTTTTAGTTTTGGTGTGAAATCCAAAACTCAATGCCAAGACTGATGTCAAGAAGCTTATCACTTACATTTTATTATAGCAGTTTTATGTTTTAGGTCTTATATTTAAATATTTAATCTATTTTGAGTTAATTTTTTTGTGTGTGGTTTAAGATATCGGAACAGTTTTATTCTTTTGTATGTAGTTGTCCAGTTTGCCCAGCACTATTTGTTTTTATTAAATTTTATTTTATTTTAATTGTTGTTCAAGTACAGTTTTCTGTCTTTTACTCCCATCTCATCCTACCCCCACAGCCCTCCCCTGCCCAGCACTATTTGTTGAATAGACTGTCCTTTTCCCCTTGTGTGTTCTTGGCTCCTTGGTCATTAATTAATTAACCATATATGCAGACCTTTATTTCTGGGCTCTTTATACTGTCCCATTGACTTGTGTTTCTATTTTAATGCCAATGCAGTGTGATTTTTATTACTAAATCTATAAATATAGCTTGAAATTAGGGAGTGTGATGTCTCCGCCTTTGTTCTTTTTTTCCTCAACATTGCTTTGGCTATTTGTGATTCCATACACATTTTAGGATTATTTGTTCTAGTCCTGTGGAAAAAAAAATGCCACTGGTATCTGTTAGAGATTGCATTGAATCTGTAGATTGCTTTGGGTAGTATGGACATTTTAATGATATTCTTTTAATCCATGAACATTGACTATCTTTCCATTTGTTTGTGTCCTACTCAATTTATCTCATCAACATCTTATAGTTTTCAGTGTACAAGTCTTTAATCTCCTTGGTTAAGTTTATTCATAGGTATTTTATTCTTTTTGATGCAGTTATAAGTGGGGTTGTTTTCTTAATTTCTTTTTTGATAGTCTGTTATTAGTGTATAGAAATGCAACTGATTTTTGTATATTGATTTTATATTCTTCTAATTTACTAAATTTGTTTATTTATTCAACAAGTTTTTGGTGGGGTTTTTAGGGTTTTCTATATATAATACACAAGGTCTGTGCAGAAAAAGTCCAGCCATTGTTAGTATAATGAGAATGGTTTGTGCCACATTGATGTAACCTGGCAGTCAAGATGAGTGGACTGGAATTCATATGCTTAAACAATGACGACTTCACTGTACTAGTAAGTGGGGGGCAGTAGACACCACTGAGTGAGCATGTGTACTGTGTGACCAACACATTCAAAATCACTGAGCAAGTAGAGCAATAGATCTGCATCAGATTTTATGTTAAGCTTGAACATTCCTCTGCAGAAACTATTAGGATGATTTAGAAGGCTGCAGCTTTGAGCAACTGGTGATTGGCAGCTTCATCATGACAATGTGCCCGTTCATGCATCATGTCTCCTGCAGAGTGTTTTGGTGAAACATCAAATCACCCAGGTGACGCAGCCCCCCTACAGCTCAGATTTGGCACCCTGTGACTTCTGGCTTTTCCCAAAACTAAAATCACCTTTGGAAGGAAAGATATTTCAGGCCATCAGTGAGATTCAGAAAAATACGACAGGGCAGCTAATAGCGATTGGGAGAACTGTGTGAAGTCCCAAGGTGCCTACTTTGAAAGGGAATATCATTATCTTATGTACAATGTTTCTTGTGTCTTATATCTTCTTCAATAAATGTCCCTGTTTTTTTATATTACATGGCTGGGTACCTTTTGGACAGACCTATTGAGGTATAATTTGATACCAAGTAACTGATGAAAATAGAAAATCCAAAGTCTTGATTTATGAGCTCTGAAAATTTTGAAAATGTCCAGAAAGCCATTGAAGATATGAATGGAAAAGTACTTAATGGAAATTAAGTTTATGTTGGTAAAGAACAAAGAAGACAGACGATCTGAATTAAAACACAAATTTGAGCAAATAAAACAAGGTAAACTGTAAGGGTGCTAATTTTTATGTGAAACAATCTTGAAGATGGGATTGATAATAAATAACTGGGAAGAGAATTCTACCTCTTTGGCACAATAACTAGTGTCAGGGTGATGATGGGACCTGGCCATGGCAAAGGCTTTGTCTTTGCCTTACATCTCCCAAGGAAGCTAATAAAGCCGTTGTGACATTTAATGGAAGAACTGTGGTCAGCAAACCACCATATGTGGCTATTGCACAAAGCAAGGTGGAGCATCAGGCTCTTCTCACCAAGAACTTTGTGTTGAGAATAGCAGCTATGAGGGTTGGAGGCATTCCTATACTCAGCTCTCAGAAAGCAGCAGCAACATCAGCAAGTAACTTTATATCAATTCTTCCTCAGCTTCAACATGAAGTACACATCTTGACAAGCCCGTGGTCAGGGCCAAACCTCATCTATCTCAGAATATACATTGTGCTACCCACTCAGCTGTAGCAACACCTAAGCCAGAATTTAGCACCTGCAGACCACTGCAAGTTCCAGGAGTCAAATCAGCCTATCAGATCACCAGTACAACTACCCAGACCTTGGCTATTTACCCTCAAACTTCTGCCTCAGGACCATGTCCACATTGAAAAAATTCAAAAAAAGTTACAGGTATTGCAGGTGTCACAGCCTTCTAAAATTTAAGGTAGGAAGACCAGCACCGCCCAGAAGCCTGTCCCTGTTTATATGCAAGGTCATACATGGTATGTCAAATATATGTGTGATGACATCAGCTTCTACTCAGAAAAAAGAGCATGGGGGAAAAACTGGTTCTTCTGGTTCCACATCTGGTTGGAGAAATTTCTGGCATACTTTTGAAGATGGATGACACTGAAATTCTTTATACGCTCAGATGTCCTGAGTTTCTCCATGCCAAGGTTAGGGAAGCCATGCTTAGTCTACAGTCCAGCCAAGCTCAAGATATTGCCCTGAAATCTACTAACAGCACTGCCAGTATTCCACCTGTGTTTAAGATAAAATTCCCACTTGTAGATGTGAAAGTTCCGAACAATGGAAAACTTAAACATTGAAGGAAAATGCAAATACTTAAAAAATTTTTAAGCAAATAAATTTGTACTTTACTAAGAAACATCAAGACAATTGCTGTCTTTTTTTGTCTTAATAAATTTTCTCATAGTAAGCAAGCAGAGGCAATAAAATCAATCTAATGGCCTTTAAGCTGTTTCTAAAATTAGGAACTCCATAAAAATTGTGGTTGATGATTCTGGCATTTTTCCTATGGAAAGCATATTTTTAAAAAATGGCTGATTCAATATTCTTCCATTTACTTTCACTTTCTTCTTTCTCTGTGTATACAACTCTTAATAACAACTGAAATCAAGTACCATATCTTATACACCTTTAACTCCCTCTAACCTTCATTGGTTCAAGAATGGACATATGGCCCTGGGTGGTGTAGCTTAGTGGACTGAGTGTGGACTGTGAACCAAGGGGTTGCCGGTTTGATTCCCAGTCAGGGCACATGCCTGGGTTGTGGGCCAGGTCCCCAGTGGGAGCCATGTGAGAGGCAACCACACATTGATGCTTCTCTCCCTCTCTTACTCCCTCCCTTTCCATCTCTCTAAAAATAAATAAATAAAATCTTGAAAAAAAAGAATGGGCATATGACTCAAGACAGGATACTCAAGGTTAATAAGATCAAGTTTCAGGACCTTTTCCCAGCTATCAGGGAAATCTTTTCTATTTGGAAGCATATAACTTTTTATAAAGCATACTTTTTTTTCTATTTGGAAGCATATAAATCTTTTCTAGTTGGAAGCATGTAACTCTAGGACTTGTCAGCAGCCAGCTTGGTACCAAAAAAAAGAGATCCTGCCTAAAAATGGAGTCACTACCAAGGAAATACACGCCCTTTGAGTCCCGGATCAAGCTCCATCAAAAGCAAGAAACTGTTTAACTGGTATGTGAGCCAATAAGCTGGTGGTGGGGGGCATTATTTTTGTTTAGCCAGTTCTAATTGGGTTTTCTACCATTTGCAAGATAGAGTCCTAACTGATACAGATGAGTTTTAATACAAAGCTTCAGTAACCATGATTCTTTTTACAAAAGTCTGTATTGCATCTAGATAAAGAAAGACAATTTGTAATTCATAGAATGCTTGATAATCTTTTGATATCTTATCATTCCATGCTAATTAGAAAACTATTTCCCAAAATTTCCATGTCATATATATAGATTTTTAAAATCTATTCAAAAATCATTTTGTCTTAATAAAACTAAATAGCTATATTCCTATATTCCAAAATCAATTAAATGGTTGCAGAGAGTAAGGGATTTTTTTCCATTTTCTATGTTTTGCTTTCATCCAAACTTAATTCAAGTATAAACATAGCCTTGGCTGGTATGGCTCAGTGGATTGAGTGCCAGCCTGCAAACCAAAATGTAATCGGTTCGATTCCAGGTCAGGGCAGCTGGGCTGTGGGCCAGGTCCCCAGTTGGGGGTATGTGAGAGGCAACCAGTCAATGTATCTTTCATACATCACTGTTTCTCTCCTTCACTCTCTCCTTCCCTTCTCCTCGCTCTAAAAACAAATAAATAAAATATTTAAAATATGTATATAAATAAACATAGATGTATTAAGTGGTACATTAAAAATATTTACTTGATATTTGCTAAGATTGATATAAAGTGAATATCCTTTATGCAAAAACTGGAAATGAAGAAGTAAAGGATTATTTTAAAAGTCAGATGTAGAAAAGTCATTAACATTATTAAGTTGGATAATAAAATATAGAAAGTATCATAAAAGAGGTATATGCAAAATGCTTTTGGAAGCACAGAAAAGGGTAGAGTACTCCTGGCAGAGCCAGAGAGGAAGTGACATTGATCTATGTTAAAAGATGAGATGGAATTTGCCAGGCAGAGAATAAAACAGTCATACTATGCATAAGTAAAGGCATGGCATTTTCAGTCTGTTGCATAAACTTTCTCCTCTATGTCTTAGAAGCAAACAGCAGAAAATTTGCCTATTATCATTATTATTTGGGTCCAGGGTTGGTGACTATGAAGGCAATGTGTAAGATGGGCTAGAAGAGGGAGATTCTAAAATCCTGGAGATCTGTGTGATATTGTGGTTGCCTAGGTAAGAGACACAAAGAGTCTGCTAAATTCTGGAAGAGAACCAAGAGCTATGGAAAAAGTTGCCTATTGGCTGCAGCAGTGAGAGACAGGGGTGGTTGATGATAATAGCTCTCAGGTTCCTGGCACTGCCATTCTCCAGGCTGGAGAACATAAGAGAAGTGAGTCTGTGGGCAATGAAGAGGAGGCATCCATTTCTTCTATTTTTCTGTCTGAATCTAGAAAAAAGAAGATTTTCCTACAAGTATTACCTATAGTTTAGAAAGTTGACTTTTATCTGTAATATAAAATGTAAAATTTGTCTTCACTTTTATAAAATTGTTAATTGCTGCATGATATTCCACTGTACGGATGTTCCATAATTAATTTCACAATTTCCTTATTCATGGTCATTCATACTATTGTTTGTAGATCATTTTAAATTAAAAAAATGGTTGCTTGTCCACATTTTCTGCAATTGGAATGTGGACTAAATAAACCACTTAATAAACTAAATAAACCATTAATTTAGTTTTTAAAAAATAAAATAAAAAGCTATGATGTTGGTGTTCTGAGTAAGGGTAACTAGAATCATGGCGTTTTCATTTACCAGGAAAAGGAAAATCAGAAGGATGAATTTTTACTTGGGACAGTGTTGGAGGTACTGATGAGGAGGAACCTGTGTCTTCAGTTTGGAACAGGTTAAGTCTGATACACTCAGGAAAATTAAAACATAAAACAAGAATTCAGGGGTGACTTAAAGGAAATATATGGATTTGGGGTCATCCACAGAGGGAGAGTTGAAATGGTAGCAAGAGGAGAGTATAGAGGGAAATAAGAGAAAGTAAAGGAAAAATGGAGAGACACAGATGAGAGAGAGAGAAAGAGAGAGAGAGAGAGAGATGAGGGTTTTATTGCTAGTTTGAAAATTTTGTTGCTAGTTCAAATTTTGGTTCCATAAATTACCATCTGTTCCAAAAATTACTAGTTAAGATTCTTTGGAAAAAATCACAATGTTTTTGAACCTTAGTTCTCTCTTTAGTAAAATGAGTATAAATAATACCACTTACTCCCTGACCCAGTAGATCAGCTGGTCAGAGCGTCATCCCAGTATATCAAAGTTGCAAGTTCGATGGCCAGTCAGGGCACATACAAAAGCAACCAATGAATGCATAAGTAGGTGGAATAACAAATCAATGTTTCTCTCTCTGAGTGTCCCTTCTCTCTCTAAAATCAATAATAATTTTTTTAAAATAATAATAATACCATTTACCTGGAGTACTGTAGAAATATGGAAAATGTAGGGAAAGTATGTTATCAGTTATTTTTTGTTGTACAACAAATTACCCCCAAATTTAGCAGTTAAGAACAATAATCATTTATTATTTCACAGTTTCCAAGGGTCAGGAATATGAAAATGAATTGTTTAGCTGGCTCAGGGTCTCTCATGAAGTTGATTTTGAGATGTTTGTAAGGGCTGTAGTCCTGTGAAGGCTCATTCATATGGCTGATAGCAGAAGGCCTTGGTTCCTTGACATAGGGCCATTGTAAGCATGTGCTACCTCACAGCGTGGCAGCTGCTTTCTCCAGACTGAGGGGTCTGAGAGAGAACAGGGAAGAAGCTGTAATGCCATTTATGACCTACTCTCTGAAGTCAAACATCAACACTTCTGCTATGTTCTATTTATTAGAAGTAAGTCATTAAGTCCAGCTCACACTCAAGGAGAATGGTTTTAAGATCAATCACTGGGAGAGAGCAGTACCAAAGATTTTGTGAATATAAGCATATATGCATAGCCACGGACACAGACAACAATGTGTTGAAGGCCAGGGTCAGGGAGAGGGGGCTGGGTAGAGGTGGGCAAAGAGGAGGGAAAATGGGGGTTATCTGTAATAGAGTCAACAATAAAACAGAGTAAAAAAAGGGTTTGAGGATATATTTTAAAATCACAACTAATACCTAGCACACTGTCATTTCTGGAGACTTGGTCCTGGACCCTCTTTGTTTCTCCATCAATCTTGATTTTCCTTCAGTCCTTGTCTTACTTTAGCTTCCCCCTTATTAGCAAATGACACTACCATCCACTCAGTTACCAAAAGCCTGAGTCATTCCTGATTCGTTTCTTTCTTTGATAGTCCATCCACTTCAGCAACTATTGCTGGTTCTACTTCTAAGATGATGTATATGTGAAAGGTGGGAAATTGAGGTGGTAGAGATCTACAATACTTGAAAGAGAGGGAAGCAGAGATTGTGCATGGTTCTCCTGTCTTCCCACAGGTTTTGTTCAATGTAACTGTGGAGGACTGGGGTGGGGGGAGAAGATCAGCATTTGCAAAGGTGTGAACTGCTTTTTAGCATTAAGACTAGCCACTTCCCAGCTTTACTGAGATATAATTGACACAATATTGTGTAACTTTAAAGTGTACAGTGTGATGATTTGTTACACATATGTATTGGCAAATGTTTAACACAATAAGGTGTTCACACATCCTTTACCTCACATAATTACCATTTTGTTGGTGTTGGGTAAGAACATTTAAGATTTACTTTCTTAACTTTTTTTTCAACTTTCAAGTACACAATATAGTATTGTTAACTATAGTCGCCATACTGCACATTAGATTCCCAGAGCTTATTTCTCTTACAGCTGGTTGTATCCTTTGATCACTTCACCAGTCTCCCTACACCTCAGTCCCTGGCAACCACCAATCTACTCTCTGTTACTATGATTTCAGCTTTTTTAGATTTCACATGTAAGTGAGTTTATACAGTTTTTGTCTTTCTCTGTCTGACTTATTTCACTTAGTATAATGCCCTCATTTCATCTATGTTGTCACAAATTGCATGATTTTCTTCTTTTTTATGGCTAAATAATATATTTATATTACATAAATATCACATACACATATATATCACATGTCTATATCTCATTTTCTTTATCATTCATTTTTCAATTGATATTAGGTTGTTTCCATGTCTTGGCTATTGTGAATAAGACTGCAAAGAACATGGGTGTGCAGATAGCTCTATGAGATGACTTCATTTCTTTTAGGTGAATACTTAGAAGTAGGATTGCTGCATCATGTGGTACTTCTATTTTTTATTTGTTGAGGAAACTCCATACTGTTTTCCATAGTGGCTACACCAATTTACGATCTCACCAATAGTGCACAAGAGTTCCCTTTTCTCCACATCCTCACCAACACTTGTTATTTCTTGTCTCTTTGAGAATAGCCATTCTAACAGGTGGGAGGAGGTATCTTGTTGTGGTTTTACTTTACATTTCCCTGATGATTAGTGATGTTGAGCACTTTCTCATGTATTTGCTGGCCATTTGTATGTCTTCACTGGTGAAATGTCTATTCATGTTCTCTGCTCATTTTTAAACCAAATTATTTGTTGCTGTTTGTTTATTTTGCTACTGAGTTTTTATATGTTTCTCATTTATTTTGGATACTAACCCCTTATCTAATAGATGGTTTGCAAATACTTTCCCCCATTCCAAGGTTGTCTCTTCATTTTGTTGATTTTATCTTTTGCTATGCATAAGCATTTTCATTGACAAAGCCCCAGTTGTTTATTTTTGGTTTTGTTGCTTGTGATTTTAGTGTCATATCAAAAAATACATTACCAGAATCTCTGTTAAGGAGCTTTTCCCTATATATTCTGCTAGGTATTTATGGTTTCAGGTCTCACATTTGAGTCCTCAGTCCATTTTAATTGTTTGTGACTGGTATGTGATAGGGATCCAGTTTCATTCTTTTTCATGTGAATATCCAGTTTTCCCAACACTATTTATTGAAGCAACTATTCTTTCCCCATGGAGTATTCTTGGTTCCTTGTCAAATATTAGTTGGCTATATATTCCAGCTACCTTTTACTAAGCATTTACTTTGTGCCTTGCAGTACACTAAGTAAGTTGCATGCATTATCTCACTTAATCACACCTCTCTAAGAAGTAGCTATTCTGGTTGCCCACCTAATACCCTTGCTTAAAAACCTGTTTCACTATTATAAAGATAATGTACCTTCACATATGTACTTTTTTATCATTCTATTAAATTATTTTCTTAGGATAATTTTCAGAAGTGAATTAATGGGTCAAAGTATATAAAGGTTTTAAAGCCATCAGTAACTTTTTTCTGTTCTCACTTGGAGGACTTGTCAGCTCACTTTCTTCTTATTTAACTTTAGTATTAAAGAAGAAAAGTGGACTCTTCCACTTCCTGATGGCCTGCCCAGCCTAGGGCCTGACAGACAGTAGATATTTAATCAATTTATTTCATGCTATTAAATAAAATTAGAGGATCTGGTCTAAAAGCTGTTTTAATAAATATGACTAGTTCTTTCTTTAATGGAGATTCCCAGATGGAGCTTTACAGAATCACCTTATTTTATTTTTTAAGTATATTTTATTAATTATGCTATTATAATTATACCATTTTTTTCTCTCCTTTCTCCCCCTCCACCCTGCACCCCACCTTCCACCAGCATTCCACTCCCTCCTTAATTCACGTCCATGGGTCATACATAAAAATTCTTCAGTTTCTCCATTTCCTATACCATTCTTAACCTCCCCCTATATTGTACCTACCAATTATGCTTCATATTCCGTGTATCTTTTCCCCCATGCTCCCCCCTGCCCTTCCCTGCTGGCAACCCTCCATGTGATCTCCATTTCTGTGATTGTGTTTCTTTTCTACTTGTTTGCTTAGTTTGTCTTTTGTTGTTGTTGTTGTTGTTGTTTTTAGGTTCAGTCAATAGTTGTGAGTTTGTTGTCTTTTTACTGTTAATAGTTTTGATCATCTTCTTTTTCTTAGATAAGTCCCTTTAACATTTCATATAATAAGGGCTTGATGATAATGAACTCCTTTAACTTGACCTTATCTGAGAAGTACTTTATCTGCCCTTGCATTCTAAATGATAGCTTTGCAGGATAGAGCAATCTTGGATGTAGCTCCTTGCCTTTCAGGACTTTGAATACTTGTTCTGGCCCCTTCATACCTGTAAGGTTTCTTTTTGGAAATCAACTGATAGCCTTCTGGGGACTCCTTTATAGGTAACTGTCTCTTTTTCTCTTGCTGCTTTTAAGATTCTCTCCTCTTTAGTCTTGGGTAATGTAATTATGCTGTGCCTTGGTGTGTTCCTCCTTGGGTCCAACTTCTCTGGGACTCTCCTAGCTTCTTGGACTTCCAGGAAGTCTATCTCCTTTGCCAGATTGGGGAAGTTTTCCTTCATTATTTTTTAAAATAAGGTTCCAATGTCTTGCTCTTCCTCTTCTCTTTCTGGCACCTCTATAATTCAAATGTTGAAACATTTAAAGTTGTCCCAGAGGTTCCTAAGCCTCTCCTCATTTTTTTGAATTCTTGTTTCTTCATCCTTTCCTGCATTGAATGTTTGTTTCTTCCTTCTGTTCCAAATCATTCATTCAAGTCGCAGTTTCCTTCCCATCACTGTTGGTTCCCTGTATATTTTCCTTTATTTCACTTTGCATAGACTTCACTTCTTCCTCTATTTTGCATTCAACGCATCATTCCTGTGAGCATCCTGATTACCAGTGTTTTGAACTCTACATCTGATAGGTTGGCTATCTCCTCATTGCTTAGTTTTTTTTCTGGAATTTTGATCTGTTCTTTCATTTGGGCTGTATTTCTTTGTCTTGGTGCACCTGTTATGTGGTAAGGGGTGGAGCCTTAGGTATTTGCCAGGACAGAGAAACCCACCTCTCTGCATTGTGGCACTGTATGTGGGAGAGGATCAGAGAGGGAACAATGCTGCTTGCTCGGCTCTCATCCCTCTTTCTGTCACTTTCCCAGCTACCCTCAAGCAAATTGAGCCCTTCTGGTGCTGATTCCCCAGTGGGTGGGTTTGTATACATTCTAGCACCCTGTGGGTATCTCCAAAGAACTCTCCTGTGAGACTGGGAGTTTCTCCTGCCTCCACAACCACCACAGATTTTTACAGCCAGAGGTTTTGAGGCTTTCTTTTCCTGTACTGTAACCCTGGTTCGTCCAATCTGTCTGGCTCCCCAGTTGTTCCTCCCAGCTTATCCACATGCAAACCTAGGACTGCCCAGTCCGACAGGCGCCACCTTGCCTGTCTAGTCCTCCAGCTGCCTTACCACAGGTCCTCTCTGGCCCGGCTGCCCATCTGTGCCCCTCCTACCATTCTAGATGAATATTTCTTTTTTAACTCCTTGGTTGTTAGACTTCCATACAGTTTGATTTTCTGGCAGTTCTGGTTGCTTTTTGTTTTTAAATTTGTTGTTGTCCTCCTTTCAGTTGTGCGAGAAAGCAAAGCGTATCTACCTACACCTCACTCTTGGCCCAGGGTCCAGAATCACCTCATTTTAACTGAACTCATTTGTTCATTCATCTGTAGTTTGTCTTCCTCCAAAGAAAAACTTAAGGTGGTTTAGAAAGTTGCAAAAACAAATAGCAAAACAAAATATACTACAGGTTAGAAAGGTGAAGCAAAGGGAATATGAGGGCAGGAAAGTAAAATGGATCCAAGAGTGAGAGAATCTATTAAAAAAATGCATACCATGAAGTTCTATATACTTGCTAGTAAGAGCAAAAAACAATTTTGACTTTAAACTCCCTGGCAACCAACAAAAAAAGATGAGAATGTGATTAAGCTGCGACAATATTTCCAGTAATCATAGGTAAAAACAGCTTCCTTACTTAAGAAAATCACCACTCTTCCTGAAAATAAGACTTGACATAAATTTCTCCTGTGCTTTCTCTAATTGCAAATCTTGTGAACAATGTCACCTTCAACAGCATCCTCCTTATAGTAACCATAGAGATAAATTTGGAAAAGTTGTTTCCTATAGTGTGTATAATAAAAGATGAAAGCATTACAGCCAAATGCAGTTCAGTAAAGGTAAATAATAATAAAATCTTCTCCTCCTCCTCCTCCTCTGCTTCCTCCTCCTCCTTCTTCTTCTTCCTCTTCTTCTGTCTTTCTTCCTTCTTTATTTCTTCTTCCTTTTTTTCTTCTTCCCAGAAGATAGGCGACTTTTTCCTGGTCTATTTTGATCTAAGCTTCTTGTATTTAAAGGATTGAATGTAAAAATTCTTAATATGGGATTCTTAATATGGCCAACATTTAGGGTATTATAAATTCTCTGCAATTGTATGCAAAAATATTGTGTCACTTTGAAAAATTATGATGTGTCAATGGAGATTCTTCAACTTCAAATGTATCACTCTGGTTAGGGATGTTGTTAACAAGGGAATCTATGCATGTATGAAAAATCTGTATATCTCTCTGTCAATTTTTCTGTGAACCCAATAATGCTCTAAAAAAAATAAAGTCTTTAAGAAAGAAAAAAAGTTGTGTTCGTGAGTAGATGCATTTTCCTGGAGAAAATCTTAGCACAGTTCTCAAGTTTAACTGCAAATTAGAATCACCTGAGGAGTTTTCTTTAAAAATGCCAAGGCTCAGTACTCCAGAAATCCTGATTTCATTGGTCTTGCAGGACCTGGTCATGGGTATGTTTTGAAAGCTTACCAGGTGAAAGAAAGTGGTATATTTTCTTTTTTTCCAAGTATCTGTTCAATTTTTTCAACACCATTTATTGAGCAGACTGTCCTTACCCTATTGTATGTTCTTGCCTCCTTTGTCAGATATTAATTGATCATAAAGGTGTAGACTCATTTCTGGGTTCTCTATTCTGTTCTGTTGATCTATATGTCCTTTTTATGCCAGTGCCACTATGCTGTTTTGATTACTATGGACTTACAGTGTAGTCTGATGTCAGGTAGCATGATTCCTCCAACTTTGTTCTTCTTTCTCAAGACTGCTGAGACTATTCAGGGTCTTTTGTGGTTCCATATAAATTTTTGGACTATTGGTTCTAGTTCTGTGAAATATGCCATTGGTATCTTCATAGGAAGTACATTGAGTCTATAGATGGCTTTGGGGAGAATGGATATTGTACTGATGTTAATTCTTCCTATCCAGGAACACAGTATATACTTCCATTTATTTGTATCTTCTTCCATTTCTTTCTTTGGTGCCTTATAATTTTCTGAGTACAGATCTTTTTTTAAAGATTTTATTTATTTTTATTTTTATTTTTAGAGAGAGGGGAAGGGAAGGACAAAGGGAGGGAGAGATACTTCAATGTGCTGTTGCCTCTCACATGCCCCCAACTGGGGACCTGGCCCACATAACAGGGATGTTCCCTGACTGGGAATCAAACCAGTGACCCTTTGGTTTGCAGGCCGACACACAATTTATTAAGCCACACCAGCCAGGGCAGGTCTTTTACATCCTTGGTTAAATTTATTCCTTTTACTTTATTTTTTGGATTCAATTGTAAATGGGATCGTTTTCTTTGTTTCACTTCCTGATAGTTCATTATTGATGTACAAAAATGTAACTGGTTTTCTGGATATTTAATTTGTATCCTGTTCCTTTATTGAATTCATTTATCAGTTCTAGTAGGGTTTTTTGGTGATATTTAGTGTCTTCTATATACAGCATCATATCATCTGCAAATAATGAGTTTTACCTCTTCCTTTCCAATTTGGATGACTTTTATTTTTTTCTTTGTGTTTGATTACTATGGCCAGGACTTTCCATACTATGACCAATAAGAATGGTGAAAATGGATATCCCTGTCTTGTTCTTGATTTTACGGGACTTTTAGTTTTTACTCATTGAGAATGATGTTGGCTGTGGGTTTGTCATATGGCCTATATTATGTTGTGGTTTGTTACCTTGCCAAGAGTTTTTATCATAAATGGATGCTGTATTTTTATCAAATGCTTTTTCTGAATCTATTGACATGATCATGTGATTTTTATTCTTCATTTTGCTTATATGATACATCACAGTTACTGATTTGCAAATATTGTACCAACTTTGCATCCCTGGAATATATTCCACTTGATGGTGGTGTATGATCTTGTTAACACATTGTTGGATCAGGTTTGCTAATACTTTGTTGAGAATTTTAGCATCTATGTTCATCATGGATATTGGCTTGTACTTTCCTATCTTTGTAGTGTCTTTATCTGATTTTGGAATTAGGATAATGCCAGCCTCATAAAATGAGCTTGGGAGTCTTCCCTACTCTTGAATTTTTTGGACTAGTTTGAGCAGGATAGGTGTTAGTTCTTTGAATGTTTGGTAAAATTCACCTATGAAGTCTTCTTACACCATACACAAGCATAAACTCAAAACGGACTAAAGAATTAAATGTAAGACGTGAAACCATAAAAATTGTAGAAGAAAACATACACAGCAAAATTTCAGACATTTGTAACAATATTTCTTCTGATAGATCTCCTCAGACAAGGGAAACAAAAGAAAAAATAAACAAATGGAACTACATCAAACTAAAAGGTTTTGCACAGTGAAGGAAACCATCAACATGAAAAGACAACCCACTGAATGGGAGAACATAGTTGCCAAGGATACACCTAAGGGGTTAATACCCAAAATTTATAAAGAACTTATACAACTTGACAACAAACAAACAAACCCCACCCCAGTTAAAAATGGTCAAAGGACCTAAATAGACACTTCTCCAAAGAGGGCATACAGATGGCCAATAGACATATGAAAAGCTGCTCACTCTCACTAATCATCAGAGAAATGCAAATTGACCACAATGAGATATCACTCACACCTGTGAAAATGGCTAGCATCAAAAATCAACAAACAAGTGTTGACAGGATGTGAGAAAAGGAAACCCTTGTCTATTGTCGGTGGGAAGGCAGATTGGGCAGCCACTGTGGAAAACAGTATGGAGTTTCCTCAAAAAATTAAAAATTGAACTGCCGTATGACCCAGCAGTTAAACTTCTGGGAATTTATCCAACAAAACCCAAAACACTAATTCAAAAGAATTTGCCCTGGCTGAGTAGCTCGGTTGGTTAGAGCATCATCCCCATACACCAAGGTTGTGGGTTCTATCCCTAGTCAGGGCACATACAAGAATCAACCAATAAATGCATAAATATATGGAACAACAAATATCTCTCCTCTCTCTCTTTCTGCCCCTTCCTCTCTAAAATTAGTTTTAAAAAAGTATATGCATCCCTATGTTCATTTCACAGTTATTTACAGTAGCCAAGATTTGGAAGCAGCCCAAATGCCCATAAGTGGGTGAGTGGATAAAAAAAATTATAGTATATTTATACAATGAATACTACTCAGCCATAAAAAGAGGGAAATCTTACCTTTTTTCAACACCATGAATGTGAGGCAGGATAGTAAAAAGCTAGGAAATTTCATGGGCAAGTGGAATAGGGAAACCAAGACAAGAAAATTAAACAAAGTCAAACAATTTGAAAAACTTACAACCAGCTAGTGGTGAATTGTAAGAACTTATTTTTCATAACCAAGGACACTTGAGAGCAAGTGGTTTATACCTGTCCTCTCTAACCAGAGAATACATAGCTTAAATGACCCTGGTCTGGGAAATAGAGAATAGAGACCCAATTAATGCCAGTTGTGCCAGCTAAACCCAAGGAGAGATAAAGTCAGGGGAACAAATAACAAAAACC
Source organism: Phyllostomus discolor (assembly GCF_004126475.2). Taxonomy (NCBI): domain Eukaryota; kingdom Metazoa; phylum Chordata; class Mammalia; order Chiroptera; family Phyllostomidae; genus Phyllostomus; species Phyllostomus discolor. Next base: position 78,689,779 of record NC_040910.2, on the reverse strand, counting down.
TGATTAGAGCCAGATAGACTCAAGATAAAAATAGAACCATGAAGTGGACAAAAAAATAATCCCGACCTCCCTATATATATGCTCATTTTGATGCTTCAGCATATTAAAAACATACCTGGAAAGTTAATGAACATTCTGCTGAAACCCTTCCCTAAGATTCTCACCAAACTGAGATAAAGACCCTCAAGACAAAGACCCAGCCTGGTCTCACTCTAGAAAGTGGAGAAGGGAAGGGGAGAGAGAGGGAGAGACATCAATGTGAGAGAGAAACATCCATTTATTGCCTCCTGCAGGTGCCCCGACTGGGGACCAAAGCCACACCCCAAGCTTGTGCCCTCATCAGGATTCGAACCAATGACCCTTTGCTTTGTGGGATGACATCAAACCAACTGAGCCACACTGGTCAGAGAAGGCATGAACTTTTTACTTCCTCCTAAACTCAGGTGTAAACTCTTTACTTCTTCCTAAACTTTAAGGATCCAGGGGAGCACCAGGTAGCAGCAGCTTGTCTTGGGCTAACCTCCTAATCCTGTCTCCAAAGCCCCCTTTTCTCTGACTTCCTAGTGACCTGAAAGCAGCCCTGCCTTGGCTTGCTTCTGTCACTGTGACCTTCACTTCCCAGGGAGCTAACAGCAGCCCCACTTTGGTTCACTTCTTTCCTGTAATGTTTCTAGGGAGCCAAAGCAGAGCCTCGCCTAGGCTCTTTCCCGTTGCTTTTTCTACCTTAAGGCCTTCCTTTGTTTCACCGTCCCCAGCTTTAATAAATATACTCTTAAAGTTACCTGGATTTGTGTTGTAAAATCTTTCCTACATGAAATCAAGAACCCACACACTACAGGCCAACCTGAGCCAGACCTTCTCTGGTCCTGGGTCCAGGCCTCATCTAGTAACAGATGGACCTGGAGAGTATTATGCTAAGTGCAATAAGCCAGTCAGACAAAAACAAGTACTGTGTGATTTCACTTATATGTAGAATCTAATAAACAAAATAGAAACAGACTCATAGATTTAGAGAGTACACTGAAATCTGTCAGGGGAGGGAGGTTGAGAGACTGGGTAAAAAGGGTGAAGGGATTAGGCAAAAAGAAAACGTCACAAACACAGACAACAAAATGGTTGGTGATTACCAGAGGGAGAGAGAGGTGCGGGGAAGTAGAAGAGGATAAAGGGGGAATAAATGGTAACAGAAGGAGACTTTATTTTTAAACATCAATCACTTGCCTCTCACATGCCCCCGACTAGGGTCTTGGCCTGCAACCCAGGCATGTGCCTTGACCAGGAATTGAACTGGAGACCTTTCGGTTTATAGGCCAGGGCTCAATCCATTGAGCCACACCAGCCAGGGCAGACCAATGGATTTTAATAAAACAGAACAACTTCATTGGTATAACTTCAGATTCAATATTGTAGCTAACCTTTAAGAGATTACCACTTGTTTCCATACGGTATCAAAAACAACCACAATTATCTCAAAAAGGCTAATAAAATACTTCTCATTTTTCCAACTACATAATCTGTGTGAGGCCACTTTTTTCTCATACTTGAACTGAAACAACATACTGCATCAGGCTGCGTGCAGATGCATATGTGAGAATCTAGCTAAAGCAGACTTTAGTGAAATTTGTAAAAATGGTCTTATTGCATTTTATTGTTTTAGAAAAATAGCTACTTTTCATAAAATATTATTTATATTAGTACATAAGAAGTTTACTGTTATTTTAAATGGAATAATTATTTCTTTATTTTAATTTCTAATACCATAATTATTGATAAACAAAATCTCATTCATTATTAAGAATTTTTGGTTTGAGAGCTGATGCTCTAGAACTTTCATTAAATTTCAAAAAGGCCTATGTCCTCAAAATGTTTAAGAACCACAGACCTTTAAAAAGGAATGGATGAACTGGTTGTATATGTCCCGCAAATATTCTTTTTCTCAGGTAAGCTTCTGAAAATTATGTGATAGCAGTGAGGTCTAGATTATGTATCTGACAACAATTCTGAGCTGCCAGTTAGCTACTGAGTCTTAATCTTAATGGGCTGATAACAACTCTTAGATGCTCGAATCCAATTCCCTAATATGATAAACAAAGAAATTCTGTGAACTGTGCTTTACAAGAATTAACCAGCTTAACTTGTGACTGACTACTCTATGTGCTAGGTAGGTATGCTTATCATCTTTGACCTGTATATCTTGTTGAATGAATAAATCAGTAAATACATAAGTAAATAAAATTAAACCTTTTTTACTTATATACAAATCCAATTTAGAAAAGAGAAGGCTCGCAGTAAGCTCTACTCATGTAATTAGTGATAACTTCCTATCATGTTTTTCCCCATTATCTATCAGCAGTTTTCTTGTGTTACTATTATTATTATTTTGCTACCTGCCTTTTATCTCCTCAGAATTCCCCCAGTTAACTTCTTTCCTTTCCCTTGAGATCTTCTCTTTCCTTTAAGTTTCCACACACCTTTTGAAAATAAATACATACACCACAGTCTCTATCCACTGGATCTGCCTCACTGATTGTACTTCAGAGCTCATGCTCCCAACCTGGGCCACATGCTCGTCCTATCAGGCATATCTCCTCATTATCTCCTGGTAACACTAATTATAACAAGGACTAACATTCACTGAGAAATTACTGTGTGCTATGTGCTTTACTGTGTGATCTTCCTTAGTCTTCATGAGGTACCTACGGTACTATTTTCATCACCTGTATTTTATGGCAAAATAGAGTTTGATGGGGCTAAAATTTGGCCAAGTCTCATAGTTAGATGGTAGTAGAGCCAGGATTTGATTTAAACCTGTATCCCCTTTTCCCCCACCAGCTTTTTTTAGGGGTAATTTACATATCATAAAATTAACCTATCGTAAATGTATTGTACAATTCAATGATTCTTAGTAAATTTTCAGAGTTGTGCAACCATTGCCACAATTCAGGTTTAGAATATTTTTCTCACACTAAAATTTCCCCTGTGCTCATTTGCAGTTAATTTCTGCTCCTACTCCTAGCCTCAGATGACTACTAATCAGCTTCTGTCTCTACAGAGTTGCCTTTTGTGGAACACGTAAATGGAATCCTATATTGCATATAAATGGAATCATTTGTGGCTGGCTTTTTTTTACTTAGCATGATGTTTTTGAATTCTCCGTGTAGTACAGTGTGTCAGTAGTTCATTTCTTCTTATTGCTGAACAGTATATGTTATACAGATATATCATGTTCTATTATCCACTCACCAGCTGATGTATATTTGGGTTGTTCCCACTTTTGAAACCCTATAACAAGCATTCATGTATGAGTTTCTGGGCAGATATATATATTGTTATTTCTCTCGGGTGGTTATTTAGGAGTGAAATTTCTGACTCATATTGTAAGTTTATGTTGAATAATGTTTTTTCCCCTTAACCCTCACCTAAGGATATGTTTATTGATTTTAGAGAGAGAGGAAGGGAGACAGAGAGAAACATCAACGTGAGAGAGGAACATTGACTGGTTCTTTCCCATTCGTGCTCAACTAGGGAGCAAACCCGCAACCTAAGTACGTGCCCTGACTGGGAATCACTCCAGGAAATTTCTGGTGTATAGAATGATGCTCCAACCAACTGAGCATCTGGCCAGGGCTATGTTAAATGTTTTAAGAAACTCAAACTATTTTCCAAAGTGGTTGCATCATTTTATATTCCCGCCTACAATGTATGAAGTTTCCAATTTCTCCACATCCTCATCAACATTTGGCATTGTCAGTCTTTTTCAATATAATTATTCCAATGGGTGTGAAGTGGTATCTCATTGTGGTTTTAGTTGGCATTTCCTTAATGGCTAATGCTGTTCAGTATCTTGCCCCATACTTGTTAGTTATTTATGTATCTTTTTGGTAAGAACCTATGACTACAAAATTAGTGCCACCCAACCAAAGCCTCCCAAATATGCTACATTCATTCTTACCTCTCTGTTTTTGACTATACTCTTCCTATAAACAAAAACACCATTTTATGATCCCAAATTGACAATTTAAAAAATACAGTTTCAGATTTACCTCCCCTATAAGACTAATTCTGGCGCAACTTTTCTTTTTATATATACTGTCTCCCATTATATTCCACAAATAACAAGAATCCAGTAAATGTCACATTTATGGATGGACTTTGCCCCAGTTAAAATATATAAATTCTATTCCATTTCTGAGCAGTGAGATGCTCAACATATATTTTTTAAAGACTGATGCTGTGGAAGGTACACAGATGAATAGAGCAAAATAAAGCTTATCATCTAGTCAATCACTTCATACACAGGTGGCAAACACAAGGCCCACGGGCCGAATACTGTCCTTCACCTTGGTTCTACCTGGGGCAGTGCCGAGCTCTTGCTTAACTGTTAAAGAGTAGTTACATTTATACAGTCCTAAAATCACATTCGGCCCTTTGAAGGCAACCAAGAGGCTGATGTGGCCCCCAGTGAAAATGAGTTTGATGCCCTGGTGATGCACAAATGCAGGCCCAGATAATGCAAAAGCATATTCTCTGCCATTGTATTATCACTTCAGGCCTAAATGAGGCCCAAAGGCCTAGTACTTACTCATGCACCATTTTTAGCATCTCCTATGTATCAGTCACTGTGTAATTACTATTGTTAAAGGAATAATAGAGATAAATGATATGATCCTTCTATTTGTTCACAGCAAGATGAAGAGAAGTGATAAGTGGTCAAATAATTCCAATACAATGATACATGCTATAATAAAGGTAGTTCCAATGTGGGGCCACAGAGGAAAATGTTGTCATGATGTCAGAAAAGAGAAGACTTTGATTTGGTCCTTTAAGAAACACTAGTAGCCAAGTGAAAATGTAGGGCTTCCTGGTAGGAATCTGGCTCATCTCTGAGTTTTTCTCTCATCTCAAGGAAGCCGGACTGTCAAAAACATGATCTATTTTGGACTCAGTAAAATAATCAGGGCACAGAAGAAAATGTCCTGGACTGACCTGGGTTCCTGGGGATATTGCGATAATGTCAGCATAGCATGTCTCCTCACCTTTTCCCTCTTGTGGACTCATTTCTAGGCATTATTCCCTGAGTTTTTAGGATATGAACAATTGCAGAAATCAATAAGGGTAGAGGGGCATGAGTACTAGATAAGAAGTGAGCCTCTAGGCTAGGGAAAGGCTGTCTTTAGCAATCTGATCTCTTCAAACCTGGAGGGCAATCCAAGTGCTGGGGGCTCGGTATCATAAGTATGGTTAATTATTCCCAGGTGAGATCAGTAGGTTTTAAGTCCAAAAGTTCTGCCTACCTGTACTTGGTTTTAGCCTCAAATGACTTTTGTTTAAGCCTTTCTTGGAGGCCTTAATCTGGAAAATAAAAGTGGACGATGGCCAAGAAAACAAGTTAAGCATAAATAGTAATATTTGTCTTGGGAATTGTTATTCTGAGCAACTCTAAAGAGAACACTGTTTCCCTTGCCATTTAACAGATGTAATAAAAGACATTCTTATCTCAGTCATAATTTCAATCCTAAAACCTTGGTCAAACCATTTATTTCCTCCTAAATCTTAATCTCTCTATCAGGAGAACAATCTGCCTTTAGTTCTTTATTGAAAATTAAAGGAAGTAAAGTATGTTACATCCTCTGGTTATCTGCTTGATGATGGTGATAATAATGCTAGTAGTGCTGCTATTAATAATAGTTAACATTTATTGAGCATTTTCTATGTGCCAGGCAGAGCTTCAAAATGCTTTGTAAGTTAACAGCTATTTGCTGAATCTCTGTTCACCACAACATCCATAGGAAAGATCAGTGGATTGTCAAATGTCTGAAATCTGCTTAGGCTGTTATAACAATATATTGGGTTGCCAAAAAGTCCGTTTAGTTTTTTCCACAAAATAAAAGGATGCGTTTTTCATTTTCACCAATAACTTTATTGACTTGGATATTCTCGGTATGTTGGCTATCTCCTGCTATTGGCTTCTAGTGAATAGAGGCCAGGGGTGCTGCTAAACATCTTCCAATGCATAAGACAGCCCCGCAGCAAAGAATTATTTGGCCAAAATGTCAACGGTACCAAGGAACTTCGCAAACTACTTGACACATTCAATCAGTCACAGCACCTTCTCCATACACTGCACAAACATTTATTTGCTTTTCAGTTGTGTTTTCACCTTTCTTGAAATAATATAGCATAATATGCCAAAAATGTTGTGTATTTTATTCCATTTTCAATATTAAAATGGCTGCATAAAAATTCACCAATTTTGATGGGGTTTTTTTTTAGTGCATGCTGATATGACAGCTGTCACAATACAATCTAACGAAACTATTTCGAATGAAGTTAAAGACACCTAAGCACTACTAGAGCCATTGTACAGAAAAAAACTAAGCAATCTTTCTGGCCAACCCAGTATATACACTGGGTGGCTTAAATAACAGACATCGGTTCATCACATTTCTGGAGTCTGGGAAGTCTAAGATCAGGGTACCAGCATGGTCAGGTTCTTGGTGAGGGCTCTCTTCCTGGCTTGCAGATGGCAGTCTTCTTATTGTATTCTCACATAGGGGAAGGAAGAAAACTCTGGTTTCTTCCTTTTCTTATAAAAATACGAATTCTACCATGGGGGCCCCACCCTCGTGACTTTATCTAAACCATCACATTGAAGGGTAAGGTTTCAATACATGAATTTTCAGGGACATAACTATTCAGTCCATAACACCATTCTAGAAATCGGTTCTCCATCCTGGCTGCACATTAATCATCTGGAGACCTTTTATTTTTATCGTTTTAGGATTTTATTTATTTATGTTCAGAGAGATGGGAAGCGAGGGAGCAAGAGGAAGAGAAACATAAATTGGTGGCCTCTCACAGGCACCCTAACTGGGGATGGAATCCACAACCTAGGTATGTGATCTGCCCAGGAATTGAACTGGTGACCTTTAGGTTATGGGATTCACACACTGTTTAGGGCAGCACCCAATTTTCTTGAAGTCCTACCAGTCAGCCCAACAATTTCTGATTTCACCCAATTTTCACTTCATTCCTGGGTTACTATTTTTCCATATGGAAAACAAATCAAAAGAGAAACTTCTCTGAGGATTTCTGTGGCTTTGGAAGAAAAGATGTATCTGGGGCATGCTTAACACAGCACTCGCCTTATCTCAGAGTCCTGTCAGGGCTCTTATTAGTAGTTTCTGGGACAAACTTTGAACTTCTTTTAGCAATGTTCTCTTTAGGGTTTTTATTTTGATTATTACATATTGACTGTATATCAGTGCATTAAGGGCGGTGTTTGGTGGTGGGGTTTTAAAGAAGAAAACAAATCCTTCATTCCTAAAGTACTCACTCTCCAGGGTCAGAGAGCCACATAAATAACACACATAAAATGTGGAAATTTTTATATGCAAGTATTATGAAAGGCTTTGAGAATGCTTGTAAGAGAGCAACTAATTATAAGTTATTAGGGAAGCTCTGGCTGGCATGGCTCAGTGAACTGAGCAACGGCCTGCAAACCAAAAGGTCGCTGGTTCAATTCCCAGCCAGGGCACATTTCTGTGTTGCAGGCCAAGTGCCCAGTTAGGGGCATGTGAGAGGCAACCTTCAGATGTTTCTCTCCCTCTTTTTCTTCCTCCTTTCCCCCTCTCTAAAAATAAACAAATAAAATCTTTAGCCCTGACTGGTATGGCTTGGTGGATTGAGTGCTGATCTGCAAACCAAAGGTTGCTGGTTCAATCAGTCAGGACACATGCCCGAGTTGTAGGCCAGGTCGCTGGTTGGGGGCATGCAAGAGGCAACCAATCGACGTATGTCTCACACACTGATGTTTCTCTCCCTCTCATTCTCCTTCCCTTTCTTCCTCCCCTCCCCTCTCTCTAATGTCTCCCCTCTTTCTCTAGTGTCACTGAAATATAGGGCATTTAAGGAAATTACAGAGAATGAAAATAGGATGGTAATTTCTGGTCAGATTTTAAGGAAGTAGAGATTAGAGGAGATGATTTAGAGCAAGTGGTAAAGCTTTGAAACAGCCATTTCACAGAATGAGAGAGTTTGCTGGAAACAGTGATATCAGCCACCATTTATGAGCACTTACTATGTACTAAGCACTCTGCTAAATGCAGAATATGCATTAATGAACTAAGCAGCTGTTGTTCCTGCCTTCATGGAACCTCTAGTCTAGTAGGAAAGACAGATGACTGGTATATTTTAAAAATATATAACATTATCTTTGGTATACCAACCATGAAGAAACAAATGCTACCAGGAGAAAGAATAACGATTAGGGATGAAGCCCAGGCTGGAAAAGAGGGATAGCCTCAGACCAAGACTCCAAAGATGAGAAGTAGATCATGACAAGAGCAGAGAGGAAACCTTTTGCTAAAGACTTATGTCAAGAGAGAGATATGCGTGTTCCAGGAATTGCCAGTGTGGCTGGAGCACAGCAGGAGAGATTGGCATAAGATGAGAGTAGATGTGGGTAGAGGGTACATCATTCAGGTTGTCTTCTAGGCCCCCAGAAGTAATCTGAATTATGTTCTTAGAACAATAAGAAGTTGTGGGCTGGTTTTAAGCAGGGGAATAACATGACTGAATTGTGTTTTAACATTACTTTAGTTACTAAATGGGCAGTGGATTTTTTCAGGGCAATCAGGAGGCCTAGGGAAATTTTTAAAGGAGTAGTGTGCTTCTATCAAATGAAATACTGAAGGAAAGTAAGAGCACAGAGTGGTTTGGTGAAGAGAATGATGAGGTCGGTTTAGGTTTTGTTGATTTTGGGGGTGCTAACACTAGTTATTTCTCCCATGGTTCCACGTTGGACTGAGATAAGTAAGTTTGTAGAGTCAGCATAGAGAGTTACAGAGACTATGAATAGCTAATGTGAGGATAACGAAGGTCAGAGAAGTAATGGCAAGACTGGAGTACAGAGAAACCAAGATACTTTCTTGACCAGAGCTACTTTTACAGGGTTGTCAGATACCTTACATCATCCTGTCAAATATATTCCACCAACATCTGGACTGGAGCTTAGGACAAATATCTAACTGGAGCATTGAGATTCAGTTTGCAGCACATAGCAAGGAGTTAATTAATGTTTATTGAATGAATAAGATTAATGTGGTAGTTCACTATCAAGCAGGGATAGTTGAAAGTATAGGAATGGATGGACTCACTAAGGAAGAAAATAGAGAAGTAAAAAGGGAACTGCTACAAACAGTTAACTTCTTTTTTTTAAGATTTTATTTATTTATTTTTAGGGAGGGAAGGGAGGGAAATAGAGATAGAGAGAGAGATAGAGAGAAACATCAATGTGTGGTTGCTGGGGGTTATGGCCTGCAACCCAGGAATGTACCCTGGCTGGGAATCGAACCTGGGACACTTTGGTTCCCAGCCCACGCTCAATCCACTGAGCTACGCCAGCCAGGGCAACAGTTAACTTCTGATTGAAATTATCTGATATAAACTCAATGATGTGACCACAAAAGAAATTTGGGTTAAACTTTGGACAGTCCTAAAACTGGTATTTTTAATAAGAATGAAAGAATATCTATTTAAAAATATGTTTAGCCCTGACTGGTGTGGTTCAGTGGGTTGGGCGTCATCCTGCAAACAAAAGGTCACTGGTTGGATTCCAGTCAGGGCACAGGCCTGGGCTGTGGGCCAGGTCCTTGGTTGGGGGTGTGCGAGAGGCAACCAATCGATGTTTCTCTCTCACAGTGATGTTTCTCTCCATCTCTTTGTCTGTCCCTTCCTCTCTCTCTAAAAATAAGTAAAAATAAAATCTTTAAAAATATACATTTAATTTCTGTCTCTACACCAGAAGAGATTTTAAAGACTAGATGGAGATCCTACTTGGTAAATAGGATTCCAAACACTTGGTGACATGATTTCACTTAGATTGATATTTTATACATAGGTCTCACCAGAACCAACCAGGAGTTTTGAAACAATAGGATATTGAATAAAATGGCATTTAGTCATTAGGAATTCTCTCTTGTACAAAATTGCTAACTAGGGTCTCTATAAAGACTGTAATTAAAAGGAAGTAAAAACAAATTCTTGGAGGTCTTTTGGTCAAGATGGTAGCATAAGCAGACATGCTTGCATCTTCACACAACCACATCAAAATTATAACTAAAATATAGAACAACCATCACTCAGAACCATCATAAATTGAGTTGAATGGAAGTCTGAAAACTGCAGAATTAAAGAAATCATATCCATCCAGGCTGGTAGGAGGGGTGCAGAGTGGAACAGGCTGGTCCTCACCCACGTGTGGTAGATAAAAATTCGGGAGGGATATCTCAGGAGTGAGGAGTCCCAGCCCCACAACAGGCCCCTAGCCCAGGGTTCCAGGGCCAGGAAGATAAGTCCCCAAAACTTCTGGTTGCCAAAACCAGTGTGGACTGAGTTGGTGGGAGAAACTTCTGGAGCCCCAAGCAGTTCCTCTTAAAGAACTCCCACACAGACTCACTCAGACTCACTCCCTCTGAGCTGTAGCACCAGTGAGAACTTGAAAGGCACCAGTGACATAGTGGAGAAAACTGAAGTATCTGGCATCAGGGCGAGCAGAGGCCATTGTCCCTTTTCTAAGCCCTCCTCATCCTCCCCCCCCCCGCCCCACCATCCACAGAGCTGGCAAGTTGGTGCCATATCTGAGATTCCATCAACTGGCTAACACTGTTTGACCTGCCTTAGAGATCCCCAGAAACTCCCCCACACCCAACTTACAGACCCACCCAAGCTGCTTTTCCACGTGAATGGCTGGTCTTGGCTCCTAGTGTGCAACTTTCTAAATCCTCTCAAACAAGCAACAGCTGGCTTCAGTGAGCTCCAGGCCCAGCACTAGCAGCAGCCAGCCTAGATTCACAGCTTGGCTGCCTGGGAATCTTCAAACCCAGCACACGTAGCAGCCATCTCACATTGCTTTATACGTCAGGAAGCATGGCCCCAGGCAAAACACTGGTGGGGGCTGACCTTGACCTGCACCACCTGGAAAACCCCAGAGCCAGCGCACCCAGCTAGCAACTACAGACCAAGTCAGAGCACCACCACCCCGCCCCTACACAGCTGATCCTCCACGGAGGGCAGAGGTTGATGATCAGTGGTTACAGCCAGTCCTTGCAGCTGACTGGCCTGGGTAAATCCCTCCCATTGATCTGCCAACAGCAACCAAGGCTCAACTACAACAAGAGGATGTACTCAGCCCACACGGAGTGTGCATCTCACATACCCAGCTTGGGTGGTAGGGGAGGCTGTGCCACCAGACCCTACAGGACATCTACTACATTAGGCCACACTACCAAGACAAAGAGTCAAAGCAACTCTACCTAATACATAGAAACAAGCATAGGGAGACAAAGAGACATGGCCCAAATGAAAGAACAGATCAAAACTCCAGAAAAAGAACTAAACAAAATGAAGATAAGCGCTCTATCTATCAGATGCAGAGTTCAAAACACTGTTTATAAGGATAATCAAAGAAATTAGTGAGGACCTCAGCAGCATAAAGAAGATCCAGTCAGAAACAAAGGATACGCTAATGGAAATAAAGAACAATTTATAGGGAAATAACAGTAGAATGGATGAAGCTGAGAATCAAATCAATGATTTGGAACATAGGGAAGCAAAAAAAACAACCAGTCAAGAACAACAAAAAGAAAAAAGTATCCACAAAAATGAGGATAGTATAAGCAGCTTCTGGGACAACTTCAAGAGGTCCTACATTTGCATCATAGAGGTGCCAGAAGGAGAAGAGAAAGAGCAAGAAACTGGAAACCTATTTGAAAAACATAATGAAAGAAAACTTCTCTAAATTGGTGAAGAAAATAATCATGCAAGACCAGGAAGCTCACAGGGTCCCAAACAAGATGGATGCAGAGGTCCACTCTAAGATGCATCATAACTGAAATGCCAAAGGTTAAAGATAAAGAGAGAATCTTAAAAGCCACAAAAGAGCCCTGGCTGGTGTGGCTCAATGGATTGAGCACCAGACTGCAAAGCAAGGGGTCACTGGTTCAATTCCCAGTCAGGGAACATGCCTGGGTTGTGGGCCAGGTCCCCAGTGGGGGACATGTGAGAGGCAGTCACACATTGATATTTCTCTTCCTCCCTACCTTCCCCTCTCTCTAAAAATAAATAAAATATTTTTTAAAACTTTCAGATTAAAAAAAAAAAGAATCGAAGGGCAGGTAAAGAGCTTCCCAGACAAGAAACAACTAAAGGAGTTCATCATCACCAAACCATTATTATATGAAATATTAAAGGGACTTATTTAAGAGGAAGAAGATCAAAACTATGAACAATAAAATGGCAAAAACACATACCAACAATTGAATCTAAAAAACAAACTAAGAAGCAAACAAGAATAACAGAGACAGAATCATGGATATGGAGAGCATTTTGATTGTTGCCAGATGGGAAGGAGGATTAATCCTCATGGGTGAAGAAGTAAGGGGATTAAGAAGTACAAATAGCCCTGGATGGTGTGGCTCAGTGGATTGAGTGCTGGACTGTGAAGCAAAGACTCACTAGTTCAGTTCTCAGTCAGGACACTTGCCTGGGTTGCAGGCCAGGGACATGGGAGAGGCAACCACATGTTGATGTTTCTCTCCCTCTTTCTCCTTCCCTTTCCCTTTCTCTAAAAATAAATAAATAAATACAATCTTAAAAAAAAAAAAGAAGTACAAATAGGTAGTTACAGAATAGCCATGGGGATGTAAAGTACAGCACAGGAAATGGAGAAACCAAAGAACTTATATGCATACATGCCCATGGACGTGAACAAGGCATGGGGGTTGCCTGAGGGAGTGACAGGTGCTTGGTGGAGGAAGGTAAAGGGGAAAAAATCAGGATAACTGTGATAGCATAATCAAAACATAATTTAAAAAGAACAAACTCTTTGCTTATAGTTTCAGTGGGTTTAATTTTTCTAAAGAATTTTATTTATTTATCCCCAGAGAACAGGGAAGAGGGAGAAAGTGCAGGAGAGAAACATTGATGTGCAGGAGATACATTGATAGGTTGTCTCTCCCACATCCCCAACTGGGAATCCAGCCCACAACCCAGACATGTGCCCTGACTGGGAATCAAACCAGCAAATCTTTGTTTCACAGGCTGGCACTCAAGCCACTGAGCCACACCAGCTAGGGCCAATGGGTTTAATTAAAATGCATTTATGTGGATGAACCAGCCCATTCCATGTGTCATATGTATCTAATGTATTTGTATTGAGAGTTCTAGCAAACAAACTCAAAGATACTAGATATTTTTCTACCTTTTTATAGCAGAGGCAGTATAACCTAATTATTAAGATCGAGGACATTAACATTAGACCTGATTTTGTTTGATTCTTGCTCAGGCACTTCCTAGCCTTGTGCAAATTACTCAAGCTCTCTAGGCCTAGTTTTCTTATCAGTGCTACATAGAATGTGAAAAACCTACTTTAGAGGATTATTGTGAAAATTAAATGAAAAATTAAGGCATTTAGGCTAGTACCTTCTAGGCAATCTCTGACACATTCCATTGCAGAAAAACATAATAGAAACAACACATCCAACACTTATTATTTGCCAGCTACTGTGCTTAAGTACTTTAAGAAGATTATCTCATTGAATCCTTTAAGATAGGTACTATCTCCTATCCGAATTTTGCTCCTGAGGAAAATGAGGTTAAAGAAATTCCAGTAATCAAGAGCCATACAAATGCCTCGTTAGCATAACCAGCCACAGGTGTGCACATGTAATTGGATGCAAACAAAGGCATGCATACAAATGCAAGGATATTCACATACCCATTGTTGCCAGTACCACATTTCCTAGCACTTGAATCTGGAATTAGTGGTGCTGGAATTAGTGGCATTAGTGGAAATGGCTGGAGTAACATCCAATCAACCAGCGTTCACACTTTAGTGAAAAGGGTGTTTATTGCAAAGAGCATAACTCTGTCTCTAACTTGCCCTAGGACTTTGAATAAGGCATTTAACTAAGTCTTTGGGCCTCAATTTCCTCATCCGCAAAATGAGGGGGCTGGCTCTGTTCTCGAATCCTGTGAATCTAAGCAGCCCTCATGCCTACCACCTTGTATAGGCAGTTCTATACAAACACTCTTGCCCCCATGGCAACGGCTACTCTGCTCTCAGCAGCACTGGCATGCTGCTCCACTCCAGCCAGCACTACTATTTCCATCACAACAAATTCCTTAGTGAATAGAGGTTTTGAATGGGGGAGGGGTCTGTCGGTCAGAAATCTTAGAACACCCAGCTTTAAAAAAAATTCTGGAATAAATGTCTGTGGGTGGTGTGTATGCGCTAAATCAGAAAAACAAAATCACCCTTTTAGCAGTTAGAAGAGCCGTGTTAGCTGAGATGAAATTCAAAGGGTGTCTGTGCCGCTAAGTGCTGAGTCAATGAGTGGAGGAGACTGTGGTCCAAGTTCATTTAGCATTGGTGAGGATGCCTAAGGAACACCGCCAGAGGGTGTTTAAATCAACCTGGAATTTTGAGAAGTGATTCCAGTATTTACTTCCAAGCTACATAGACTAATAAAACACTCTTATTACTATGGACATTATCAGAGCTCCATCTTAGAAGCACAAGGACTCTTGGGCAAAGGGACAAGGATGAAGGCATGAGAGAAAGAGGACATCTCTTTCCAAGGAAAGCAGGAGATGTCCTTGAAAAGGCTACCCAATATATGCCCTACTCTCAGTATTCAAGCCTTGGAAAAGCTATTTTCTAAGTCTGTTGCTGGTAGTGTATGATGGCAACGCTGAATTCACTGAGAGGAGAACCTATTGCTTTGTCTCCTTCGTGTTGCTTCCTTATATTGGAACCGAGTAGTAGGAGGATATACTATTTTTTTTAATAATTCAGGTGTAAATGAAGAGGATGCTCAATAAGATACCAAATTTAGAAAGAATTGACTTTGTGAGAGGACGTGGTTCCAAAAGAAATGCAACGTGCACTTCGCTAAATTCCCACCTGAGGGCAGCAGAGCTAGCACAGCGAGAGGTCCGCGTTGCGAGGGCCAAGGAAACGTGTGGGAGAATCAAACCAGGCTGCTGAGAGTTCTCGGGAGCGGGTTCTCTACAGTCAGAGACATGGCTGCGTCCTTGGAGCTGAGGGAATCTCAGAATAGATGGGTGGTCTCCACTGAAGGCTGAAAAACAGAACTAAATGAGAAATCGAGGAGCTGTAACATTCAGAGCAAGTCAAAGCCTTGTAAACCTGTGGAGTTGGAACTCGCTGTTTTTCCTCTTGCCACTAGAGGGTAGAGTATGAAAAGAAGATTTGAGTGTTCTCAACCTTTCAAATGGGCTATTCAGCCCTGAAGAAATTCTAAGTTTTAGAGGGATAAGTCTTGACCTTGCGAGTATGTATATCTGGTCAAGCCATTTCCTTGCTTACACATTTTCACTGGCTCCCTAAAGACTCCAGAACAAAGTCTAAGCTGATGAGAATGGCATACAAAGTTCTTTCCGATTTGTCCTCGGTCTTCCTTCCCTCTGCTTGCTACCTGAGCACGTACAAGCCTAGGAGAAGTAGTGAGGTGGAAAGGGCAAGGGTATTGGAGCGAACCACAAGCCAGTAAATCCTCCCAGACTTCCCCTTTCCCATCACTTCCTCATTTAACTCCCCTAATTCCTGTATATTCTGCCTCTTGGAAGGACTCTGACAGCAGGGACCTTGTTCATCTGTATGTATATCCTTAGTGTCAAGCATTCTTAGTAGGAGCTCATGAGATATTTATTGATCAAAGTAATAAATAAATGACATATTCATGTCACTGTCATGCCTAGTCTACCTTACTACCATGTCTCACCTGGTCTTCAATTGGAACCCAAGGGGTCTCCCTATGTCCCCTCTTTGCTCCCTAGCTTCTGTTTTATACTCTACAGCAAGAGTGATGTTTCTGAAATACAAATGTGCATAAAACCCTTCAATGGTTTCCTGGTGCCTTAAAACATCCTTAATATGACAGACAAAGTATAACTTAGCAGTTTTCTCACTTGCTAGTTATATCATCATAAGAAAGTTATGAAATCTCACTTAGTTCCCTCATCTAAAAATGTGAATGATAATTATTCCTACTTCACAGGTTTGTTGGGAGGATTAAATAAGTTAATTAGTATAACATGCTTAGCATAGTGTTCAGGTCTCTGTTACATAAATGGTACCTCTATGATTATTAGGACCTGAACGATGTAGCTCCTGTTTGCCTCATGCTATTCCCTCTCATTTTCTGGCATCCTCATTAAGTTATTTTCAGATCCTAGAATGTGCCCTGCTCCTTACTAATTCTATTCCCCTTTCTGGTCCCAATGTAGAGTTTATCTCCTCTAAGAAGCCTTTTTTTGACACTCCATGTCTAGTTCAGGTGACTCTGCAGTGGATACCCAGAGCAGCCTATGTAATATCATGACATTGGTTATCCTCTCCTGACATAGTGACTGGCATTTAGCAATGCCTCAAAAAACATCTGTTTACATACCATATGATTTCACATATATGTGGGATCTAAAGAGCAAAATAAACAAATAAAATAGAAACAGACTCAAAGATACAGAGATCAGACTGATGGTTGCCAGAGGGGAGGGGGGCTAGGGACCTGGGTGAAAAAGGTGAAGGGACCAAGAACTACAAATTGGTAGTCACAAAATAGTCATGGGGATAAAAAGTACATCCTAGGGAATATAGTCAATAATACTATAATACCTATGTACTGTGCCAGGAGGGTACTTGAAGTATTGGGGGGCCCTTTTGGCTCTCTGAGCAGTGCCATGACCTTTGGCAAGAACAAGCACCTTATGAAAGGCAGCAGAAAGGGAGGCAAGCATAAAGTGGTTGATCCATTTTCTAAGAAAGACTGGCATGATATGAAAATATCCATGCTATGTCCAATATAAAAAATATTGGAAAAACGCTAGTCACAAGAACTCAAGGAACCAAAGTCGTATCTGATGGTCTCACGAGTCATGTTTTTGAAGTGAACCTAGTTGATCTGCAGAATGATGAAGTTGCACTTAGAAAATTCAGGCTAATTACTAAGCTATTCAGGGCAAACCCTGACTAACATACATGGCATGGATCATACCATGGAGACAAATGTGCTCCTTGGTCAAAAAATGGCAGACCATGATTGAAGCTCATGATGATGTCAAGACTACTGAGGGTTATTCACGTCACCTGCTTTGTGCTGGTTTCACTAAAAAGTGCAGTGATGGATTTGGAAGGCCTCTTATGCTCTGCATCAACAGGTCTGCCAAATCCAGAAAAAAAGATGATAGAAATCATGACCTGAGAGGTGCAGACAAGCGACTTGAAAGAAGTGGTCAATAAATTGTTTCCAAATTGCACTGGAAAAGACATAGAAAAGGCTTGCCACTCTATTTACCCACAGCATGATGTCTTTGTTAGAAAAGTCAAAATGCTGAAGAAGCCCAAGTCTGAACTGGGAAAACTCATGGAGCTTCACGGTGAAGGTAGCGGCTCTGCAACAGTTACTGGGGGTGAGACAGATGCTACTGTAGAACAAACTGATGGACAAGAACCCCCAGTCCAAGAACCTGCTTAAAATTCAAACTTAATGGTGACAAGTAAAAAACCCTATTTGTGGTGGGGAAAAAAGAGAAAAAAGATAGAGGAGACTACTTCAGAAAGTATGTGATTGTCTAACCGCCATGCTGTACACCTGAAACAAATATAAATAATATTGAATATAAACTGTGATGGAAAAATAAAATTAAAATAAAGAAAAAATACATACATATATACATATGTATGTTGAATCAACTCTGGACTCACTGCACTTCCTTTTTCTCATTCTTTTCTTTCTTTTTAAGATTTTATTTACTTATTTTCAGAGAGAAGGGAAGGGAGGGAGCAAGAGGAGGAGAGAAACTTTGATGTGAGAGAGAAACATCAATTGGTTGTCTTTTGCATACCCCCAACCAGGGACCTGGCCTGCAACCCAGGCTTGTGCCCTGACTGGGAATAGAACCAGTGACTTTTTGGTTTACAGGATGACGTCCAACCCACTGAGCCATACCAGTCAGGGCTCCATGCTCTTTGTATATGTTATTTCCTATTTCTGTTCTAAACAGAATATCGTAACTGCTACACTCATATTGCCTTTCCAAGGGAAACTTCCCCACCTAAAGCTTCCGTAGAAGAGGAGGTCTAGGCAGCCACAGTTCACATACAGGTCGCAGAGGTACCTTCACTTTTGCTGACTCGACCAGAGTTGGCATCAGATGCAATGATGGACAATCCAGAACCCAGGCATCAACTCACAACATACCTGTCACCAAAGAAAGGAGTAGGTCAATCAGATCCCCTCTCACTCTCCAAAATTTGAGTTAGAAACGGAGAGAATGTGGCTATAAATGGCAAGAAGAAGAGCTAAAATGATATAGAAAGAAAAACCATGAGATCAGCTCAGAGTCCTGAGGGGTCAAGGCTGTAACTGTGAGGAAATTAGGAACTATGAGGTAGAGAACCTCCACACCCAGTGAAGGCTTTGTGGGTTATATGAGTGTCTAACTGCTATGTTGTATATCTAAAACTAATAGAATATTGAATGTCAACTGTAATTTTTTAAAAAATGCAAAGCGAAGTATAAGGAAACAGTTGGTAATGGTACAAGAGGCCTTGCCAGGAGGAGAATAGCTAAGTCATGCTAATGATTGAGCACCGGGATGAAAAGACTGAAAATGCTGTCACTGCCTCTGCTGGACTGTTAGTTTTTCTGGGTTTCTGTGACATGTAGCTTCAAAATAAAATTGTCGAGCTAAATGGGGTGAGCTGTCCTTTGCAACCCAAAGTGCCTGACTGGTAAAGCTTTCTCCATTTTGGGAAAACCCAGGCATCTTTCAAAGCTGAATTTCTGGCCCCTCTTCTGTTCTCTCTCCATTTAGAGAAGCACTTGACACATTACCTATAATTATTCTATCTCTGCTATGTGAATACCAGGCTGTGAACTTTTTGAGAACAGGGTTTCTTGTCTGTTTCTCAGCAGCATACTTTTTCTAGAGGCGTACTTGATATATAAAACTAGGTACTGTTCTAAGTGCTTTACATATTTTAATTTATTTAATCCTTATGAAAGCCCTCTGAAGTTAATATTATTATTTTCCTCATTTCACAGGTACAGAAAATGAAGCACAGAGGAAGCACTGGCTAAAGTGCGAAGTGAAGAGTGGAGAAGGGATTCAAACCAGGAAGTTTGGCCTAGAGTCCATGAGCTTAGGTCCAATGCAACATGGCCTTGAACCAAAGGGAAATGAAGACAGGGAATAGTAATCAATATGAATACTTGAACACTCCTATACAAGGTACAAAGCACTTTCACACATATACGAGGATGTTAGGAAACCCCTCACCCTTTGTAGGAAACTAGCCAACAGCTCTAGCTCTGAAATGCCAAATACCCAGGTTTTTCCTGCATGCATAGAAAAATGAAGTGCTCGTATAAGTAGAGGCACATACAGACATATTTTTAAACTCCATGACCCTTAGAGGTGCTAATACCTAGTAAGTTGGTCAGATTTCTAGGCTAGCATCTAAAGAATCCTCAGAAAATGTATTAGAAAACCTTTCATCTGAGCAAATAGCCACATTCTCAGGTATTCTAAGGACTAAGTCTTTCCATAAAACTGACAATTGAGGGTGTGTATGTGGTATGGCAGGAAACATGGGTAAAGTGAGTGGTGATTCCACTTTGTACTATTGTTTTGAAAGGAGTCTGTGTTTAGGGAGCTCTTGCAGATGCCTTTATTGGCAGCTTCAACCGATTCTTTTGAGTTGCCATGGCAACAGGAAGCCAAACTCTGGGGGCTATTTATTAGGGAGTGATAAGAAGCCAAGTGAAAGGAAAGCTCTGTGAGGAAACCTAGGGCTATGAGGAGGGGGTTGTGGTAGATCAGGGTCTTTATGTATGGCGTAGGGTAAATCCAGATGTCTCCTGGCACACTGTAGAAGTAGCTTACTCGTAATTGCCTATATCACAGATATCTGAGTGAATAACCAGGGGAGAAGTCTGAAGGTAGCAACTGTTCAGCATGAGAATGTTCTTTAGTATTAATGGTGCCATGTAAAGACAGAAAGACTCTTAGGGTTTCTTGGAAAAATGACAGAATAGCAGGGGATGCCTCTACCTGAGTAAAATTTACCAGGAAAGTGAGTGAGATTTGTGTCTGGGCTGAACTCCTGGTGACACAGCCATATGGCTTTTGCTGGCTGCCATCCTCCAGAGGGTATATTCCTTTCTTAGAGCAGCTAACTTGAATAAAGGACTGTGCTTTCCTCCCTGTCACCTTTAATCCCTCCCCATCATTAGCAAGAACTCTTAAGTGAAGACTCAAGGTGCCCCACCCATCCTTCCAGCCTAAGATCACAGATCTTGATCATTTCACTAAGCCACTTAGCCACAGCTCTGATTTTCACCCTAGAGTAGGAGGCTCCAGGGGACCACAGCTGACTCTGCCAGGCACAGAGGGTTGAGTCATCCTGCAGGCGTCAGAGCTGTTAGCAACAGCTCTGCTGATCTGTATGCAGCTCCAACTCCCTCTCCAGTTCAGAGTTTTGGAGCTGTCTTGTTCGAAAGTAAAGAACAGAACACAGATGGCTGGTAACAGGATCCCAAAAGGGCCTCTTTTCCCACTGAGCCCGTCCTGCTAATCCTTTTACAGGAGAAGAGAAAATAAGTGGTGAGTGGAGCAAAAAAGGAGTATCAGCTTCTGCACTGTTCTTTGGGTCTTGGTGGAAAGCATCTGAGAACAACTTCTAGTTACCCCTTACATTTTCCAGGCATATCCCCTTCCTGGCCCCTCTTTCTCTTTATTCACATCTTTTTCCTTCCTTCCTCCAAATTTCCATCCTAGTTCCCTCTTCTCTGTCATATCTTTTAATCCGATGGAGTATTTCGCCGAAATCCTTCTATGTAACCAGGCAATTCTAATCCATACATGTATGAGAAAATAAAAACAATGGAAGCTCAGGGTGGTGGATTTTGTCTGTCATCTCTTGGGAGTCCCTTAGTTTCTTCTCTTCTACTGAGGTAGTGTAATGCACTGCAAAGAACACAGGCTTTGGAGCCAGAAAGGAGTGGTTTCCAAGTCCTGTTCTAAAAAGTGAATAAACAAATACATAATAAAAAATCTGCTCTGCCATTTAGTAACTGTGTCATCTTGGGCAACTTACCTAACCTCTCTGAGCTCCATGTATGGCATATGAAGATATATATGATTGTATCTACTTTGCCAGTTGGCTTACAGAATAAACTAGACAGAGGTAAAACATAGTATCTGGAACATATAATAGATGTATCCAGTAAATATTAGCTCTTTTCCTTTCCTCCCATGTTCCATTGCTCTAAGTGCCAAGTTCCTGATTTTTAAGAATCTGAAAAAAAATTTCCCCATTGAGGAAGTTAGCATCCGTGCTCAGAGCTGGGGATGCAATTGAAGAAAGGTGAGTGGGAAGTGCGTGTGAATGTTTTGCAAGACTAGAGGACCCAGACTTTGGGAAAAAACTAGCATGCAAATATACCAATGTTGCTTTTCACCCGTTCAGGTATTCTTGGTGAAGGTTGCTGGTTTCTTTATGTTGCTACTCGGTATGGTTGATACTAATTTATTTTCCTTGGAAGATAAGATGCTGGGTTGTTGATTGACTGTGTGTCTTTAGGTAAATTATTATCCTTCTCTGGGCTTCACCAGAAGAAAGGATCACTGCTCCTTTTCAATCCAGGAAAGGAGCATTGGGTGAAGTTTATGTATATTCCAGGAGAAAAGTTAAGTATGGCTTGGTATCATTTTTGGCACTGCAAATACCGGAAGTATTTGTATAATCAGGTCAAATGCCACTATTCAATTTAAGTGATTACTAAAGACTCAGCTGACACAGGGCTGTGGTTTGACATGGTTCCTTTGTTCCAGATAATAAACATGTGTAATGACAATTATACTAATGTGTTTTGCTCTAGTTGAAACAAGAAGGAGGCTGATGACGGGGCCAGGACACTGTACCTCATCATTCTCTCTGACCAGGCTCACTCTGACAACACGTTTTTCCTGTCTCTCCTTGTAACTGGTAATTAGGTTCTCAGCTGAGCTGTCAGGAATCTTGACAGGTTTCACGGGCAGTCACCATCTGACAATTCACAACTCTGGGCTTCTCACAGCTGGCATGTTTCCTCCCAGGAAACCAAATTTTCTCAATCCTAAGTTCCTCCTGTTACTCAGAGTCTGATCTGAGAAGAAAGCTAGTGTTCTCAGTGCATTATCCAATTCTAAAGCAGACTGTTGGGTCCAAGTGTTGGGGGAAACCTCCTAATTCATGTATGTCTTCAGCACTGAGGGGTGCCTGTATGGAGTGGGAATCATCCAAGGCAGAAGTAGCATGAGAGTTTTAAATTTAACATAGTCTTTCAAAAAGAGAGAAAAATAGTTAACAGAGTTGCTTTTGTTCTTAAAAAGCTTAATCCCTGTACACCCAAAAAACTGAAAGCAGGAACTCAGACAGATATTTGCACACTCATGTTCATAGCAGCAGTGTTCACAACAGCCAAAAGGTGGAAGCAGCCCAAATGTCCATTGATACATGAATGGATAAAAAAAGTGACATATACATGCAATGGAATACTATTCAGCCTTAAAAATGAATGAAATTGTGATACATGCTACAACTTTGATCTACCTTGAAGACACTATGGTAAGTGAAATAAGCCAGTCACAAAAGGGCACACTTTGCCATTCCGCTTCTGTGGAGTACCTAGGGAGTCAAATTTATAGAGACAGGCAGTGGAATAGTGGTTACCAGGGGCTGGGAAGGGGCAGATGTGGTATGGGGAGTGGTTTTTTAAAATAGATACAGAGTTTCAGTTTTGGAAGATGAAAAAGGTCTGGTTCTCTGCCACTTGCAATAATAAATGACTTAGAACTGTTTATTTGTTGACTTTTCCCACTATGCTGTGACCTCGAGCATAGGAAGATATCTTATTTCTGTATCCACAGAGCCTAGCAAAATGCACATAATTGACATTCAATAAATTTTTGCTATTTATCAATTTGAGTATCCCATAAACATTCATTGTCAGTTGTTCATGTGACAGAAATTGCATTAGGAGTGGAAGATGGAAATGAGAATGAGTGAATAAAATCTGTTAGCCTACAGCATATGGAAGAATAGCAACTGCAAAGGTTAGTATGATAGAGAACTCTAGGAAAAGATGCACACACATGCCTCAGTTTCCAGGAAGTTGCTGTCACCCTGGCGCTATGTGCCTGGATGATGAGCATTTTCTGGGTTCCTGTACATGCCAGAAATTTCTCAGGATTGTTTAAGGTTCTAAGAATATCTGGAAAGTACCTGCTTCCCAAACTGACACACACACCAGATTTACACTTGGCCACAAACCATGTGTTTTCTGCTGTGCTTCTCTATGTTGCTTGAGTCTTAAAAGTGTATTCTGTGAAAGGAGTATGCCCTGCCCATTTCTCAGAGTTATGGTGAAAATCAGAAGAGGTCACAGATACTAAATTTCTATTGTAGTCAGGTGGTAGTTGCTTGATTTTACCTGAGCACAGCAAGTGCTAATATATTCTACTCTGGGCAGCATCCTCACAAAACCATATTATTTGGCCTCACCGGCAGTCTATTCTACTTGTAGTGAACATCTGTTGTTTTTGTCTGTTCAGAATTTCTCCCCCTTCTTCTGGCAAAAAGTACCCTACATTCCTTTGGGGAATTCCTCTCCACCATTCTATGTTGTTCTTGTGGGACTGTTGCTCTAAGCCTGTTATCAAAGGGCGGA
This sequence comes from Phyllostomus discolor, assembly GCF_004126475.2. Classification (NCBI taxonomy): domain Eukaryota; kingdom Metazoa; phylum Chordata; class Mammalia; order Chiroptera; family Phyllostomidae; genus Phyllostomus; species Phyllostomus discolor. The sequence goes on along the minus strand of NC_040910.2, from coordinate 78,665,981 downwards.
CACACAATTCCAGCTAGGGCAAAGAAAATGTCTCACCCCTGGTGAAGCGACGAGTCCACAGAAGGGCATAGGAAATACAGCCCAAGCTGGGCCACTAGGAGATGTTCCTTTGGGTTTTATATATTGTTATATGACAGTGAGAAGCTTTCTTTTGCCTTCGGGGTTTCTAAACTGAGATGATGTAATTTTGGATTTCTGTGGCCATTCCTCCCACTCCACATTGTCTCCTCCACCCCAGTCTAGCCTCCCCTCTGCTGCACGAAATAAACTACTAAGGTGGACGTTTACCTCAGTGTGTTCTATGGAAACATGTCTATAGTCCCTAAGCCTCAAATTCTGATCTGCTCATCCTCATAACATCCCAAATGCCTTTACTGTCTATAACACTGTAACATTTCTGTGTTGAGAATATTTATGAAGAGGAGAAATAAAGGATGAGTTTCATGTTAACCATTTGTATAGTACCATTTGATAACTACAGTAGACCTCTGTCCTCTGCTCAGAGGTTTTGGGCAGCAGGTGGGAGAGAGCTGGTTATGTAGGAAAAGTCATGGAGCAGGCAAACTTAAGTGGTTGTATAAACCTGAACTTTGGGACAAGGACTCCTGTCACTAGTGTTCATAATACAATGTATCAGTAAAGGAAGTATCTGGTTAAATGCAATATTTAAAAATTTCCTTGATTCATTTCCTGTGTGCAGACAGTATCAATGGCAGCAGTCAGTGCTGGGATATATTAAACCAGATAGCAGCAGTGGGAAGAACCTAGGTCCTCAGTTGTACCTCTCAGTACAAACAGACAACCTTATAACAAAACCCATTCTATAGATAAAAATATCCAAGTGTCATACATATAAAAGTTCTATTGTAGCCAGGAACTTTCATATCTATGACCTCTTGGATAAATATTCTCAACACAGACAGAAAAAGAGGAGCCAGACGGAGACAAGCACCCAACAAAATTCTTCATTTATTTTTTAATCTTGGCTAGAAGACTATTTTTCATTGCTGAGAGAAAGAGAGAGAGAGAGTGAGAGAAACATCAATGAGAGAGAGACATCATCAGCTGCCTTCTTGTAGGTCCCTTGACTAGGGGTAAAACCCACAACCTAGGTATATGCCCTCACTGGGAATTGAACCCATGACACTTCAGTCTGTGGAACAATGCTCCAACCAACTGAACCACCCTGGCCAGGACCAAAATTCTTTTAACTCCTAAATGACAAGACTTTTCAGTTACAAGGTCTAATACATTTCCTTTAAAAAATAATTTAATCTGATTTGGATTGTCACTTTTCACCAAAAGACTTATTAGCGTAATATTACTACCTAGTGAAAAGGAGGCCCAAAGACAATTCCAGGCCAATGAAATATTAACTTATTTTATGTTTTGATTGCCAGCTGTTTCTGTTTCACATCCTATGTGGCACAATTCTAGTAGGAATTTGTATAGGGTTTTTTTGGTGTGTGTTTTTGTTTTTTTTTTTTAAAATCCTGGCAGATGTCAGCCAAAGAGAAGGGCATGACAAAATCACCCATTGGTCCCAAAGATACATTCCAAAATCCTCTCAGGCCACAAACACGCTGCCCAACCCTTCCCACATTCGCAGATGTCCTGGACAATCAGGAGGCCCTTGGATCGTGGCGTGCCTGCCAGAGGGTAGTGTCAGAGCAGTGGGGTGAATGTCTACCTCCTTACACATACAAAATAAGAGCTAACACTTTAAAACATTTTCCATGGGCTAGGCACTTCACATGTTATCTTATTTAATCCTCACACAATCATCCGAGGGAGGTAATATTAACCCCATTTTACAGATAAGGAAAGAACACTCAGCCTGGCTATGAAACTGGCAAAGTAACTTAGTCACTCACGCTAGTAATTGATGGAGGTGAGACTCCACAGTCAATGTTTTTAACTATGGCTGTGCTACTTTCATATCCACTTCTTGATACCTTCAGGGTCGGATGTCTTTCAGACTCTGGTGCGGCTGCTTTAACTTATTCATGGGTTGCTACAGATGCTTACCTGATAGACACCTGAGACTGAAAGGTTTTCAGGTCAGGACTTTCTTGAACTGAATTGTATTCTACCATCTTTAGGGTACCTTGGCCCAATATTTACCTATTTCTGTGGGTTAAAATGGAAGAATCTACTGCCTCCGCATGCAGGGTTTTTTGTTTTTTTAAGATTGACATTTGAAGCCCTGGCTGGCATAGCTCAGTGGATTGAGCGCGGGCTGGGAACCAAAGTGTCCCAGGTTCAATTCCCAGCCAGGGTACATGCCTGGGTTGCAGGCCATAACCCCCAGCAACCGCACATTGACATTTCTCTCTCTCTCTCTCTCTATCTCCCTTCCTTCCCTCTCTAAAAATAAATAAATAAAATCTTTAAAAAAATAAGATTGACATTTTAAAAATGGATCCAATTATATGGGAATACAGATCTCAAGAAACAACTCTGTTCATGATTAACATTATTTTCCAACCTGTGAAGCCATCCTTACATATTAGGGCAATTTCTGTGGACATACCTGAGTGAGGTTTGGCAGCCAGACTGTAACCTATCTTGGTTGGTCCTGGGACCTGAAGACAAAAACCTATGGATACACTGGCAATGGCCCAGAATGCACTGAATGTGCTTCCAGTTTCAAAACTGGAAATTTTAAGATGTGTCCTTCTCACCAACTACCATCTCACACACTCAGCTTTATTGGTTTTTGCCTTCCATGAGGAAATAGAGATTTCATTTGTAATCATAATGTTACTGCAAAAAAAAAAATATATATATATATACACACTAGCTAATTCTGATTAAATAAATCATCATGACCAAGAAAGATTTTGGTAAGAGTCTGGTAGAATACCCAAAGACAGGTTTTCTCTTTCTGATTCTAAATATGCATGCATGCACACATGCATGGACACACACACACTTCAGCAAACTGAAGTCTCTCTGGATCAGTGCATTATTTGTTTATAGGTTGTTCTACATTGTTATTTAAATGTTTTGTGATGAAGATTTTATCTCTCTAATAAGATTTTGAGTTCTTAGTATGGAGAGGGGTTTGAGGAAGGGTACTAGAAGGTAATGTAAAAAACAGGGGCTTAAAATACAGATTGAACCTGTACTCCAATAGATCTCTATTTACTAGCTATGTGATATATAGTTATTTAACTTTTCCAAACTTTCCTCCTCTGTAATGGAAATCATCTTCTTTCAAGGTTGTTGGGAAGATCAAGGAGATAACGAATGTAAAGCACTTGCTTATAAGGTTCTTGGTACAGTGTAACTCTATAAACTTTAGTTTCATTTGCCCTCTTCTGTATTTTACTTAAGCCTAACACGTAGTATAAATTCAACAAGTATTTGTTATGTGGAGTTGAGCATGACTTGATATTTCACTGAGTGACAATACTGAAAAGATGGTCTCATTGGATAGATATCCTATCAGTCAGAGCACACACCCACACATTGACAAGCTATCTTTTCACAAAGATATATGTGTGACAACAAATACAATGATGTTACATGTGGTCATGTGTCTCTTACACACACTGGAAATGTAGATATGGTATCAAGCTGTCCTCAGTTGGAGATGCCAGGAGTACAATACGATGGAGAGAGAGTGTGCTTTGGATTCAGTCACAACTGGGTTCAAATTCTAGTTCACCACGCACTTACTAGGTGATGATCTTGGGCAAGTGACACAAGTTTTCTGAACCCTGATCTCCTTACCTATAAAATGGAGGTACTAGTAGTAGTACCGACTGCACAAGTTTGTTGTAAGGACTAAATGAGACAATGTATAGAAAGAGCTTATTCTTGGTTTTGTCTCTAGCTGGGTAACTTTTCTATCAAGGGAAAACAGGATTGGTACCCATTCTTCAGTCCACAGTTTTTGACCCCAATGGACAGGTTTAAGAGATACCAAATTGAGATATGAGAAGGACTGACAGGGAGTTGACACTTGAGCAGAATCTTGAAGCATATTAACCAACTAGGGAAGGCATTTCAGGCAAAAGAACGCAGTGTTACATCCTAGAGACAGCATATTAGCAGTTAGCAGAAGAGTGTACCATAGTTCAAGATGGTGGGAACGTCCTGAATAAGGATAGAGAGGTTTATGGGGGTTTTGTTTGTATTTTGTTTGGGGAAATTTGGAGAAGTGTGGAAGAGTTTTAAGCAGAGAAATCACACATTCAGCTTTGAGAAATTACATTTAAGGAAGATTAAAACCATGCATCCAGTATAGAGAATAGGACACCCTAGGGAGCAAGGAGAATAGCTGGAAGACAGTGACTGTACCCCAGGTGAGAAGCTGAGGTATGAACCTCCATGGCAGAGACAGTGGGGAATGGAGAATGGGACAAGGCGGAGGAATGTTCAGGAGTTCAATCTACAGAAAGTACAATATCTGTAACCATTCTAAACATTGACATTTTTTTCTTATCACCATGGGCGTAATTTTCTTTTTTTGATATAATTTTAAAAATTAAATAACTGATATGTTTTGTAGTATCTACTAATGATGTTTTTCTGTTGAACAATTTTGATGTTGCAATAAGCCTCTGCGTGTACGTCTGTATGTGTGAAATGTGAAGAATTTGAGGAGGGAGGAAGGCCTATTGGCATCAGATCATAGGCACAGATCTGGAGTAATAATAATAATAAAATGCAGCCAGGGTCTGTTAAGATGCCCTGTGTGTTGGAGAAATAGGGCAAGGGCCTGGGGTGGGAGTGGGAAGCTACAATTTATGGTAGAGATGGAGGTAAGTGTGAGAATGAGGTAGTAGCAGATACAACATATTATACAAACACCACTTATACAAAATCAGGCCTTTAGGTTTAGCTATCAGTGTATAAGAAATACTGGCATTGAAGCAAATGATATTGTAAGGATGCAATTGACCAAGTCCAGAATGTGGAAAATTATACTGCATATATAACTTGATTCTTCTACAAATAAACTGCATACATAAAAGAGAGAAGAAAAGAAAGGAAAAAAGAAGAGGAACTGTTAAATGTGAGAAGAGACTTAAGAGGCATATTTATCAACTAAATGTAAAGTGTAGAACTTGTTCAGATCCTGATTTAGATGAATGGACTGTGAAAAGATACTTTGGAGACTACTGGGAAAAACTAAACATGGACTGGATATTTAATGATATTAAAGAATTATTGTAAAGGTGTGATAATATTGTGGCTATATTACAACAACAATCTTTGCTAGAAATACATAAGACGTATTTACAGGTGAAATGTTGTGATAGTTTAACTAGAGACTTACTTAAAAATACAACAGGAGGGAAAAAAGTTGTAAGAGAATAGGTGAAACAAGAATGATAAAGTGCTGATAATAGTTGAAGTTGGGGGATGGACACATGGAGGTTTATTATTCTATCTTACTTCTTTTGTATATATTTGAAATTTTCTATAAAAAATTAAGAATGAATACTATGGGAAGACCTGAATCTCTCTCCATTCCCAAATGTATGAATTAACTACAAGAGAACATTCTTGCTGTAACACTTTCAGAAGAAGGATAAAGATTGGAGGGGAATCATTTAAGGGGTGGGTGGTGGAAGAGGGGCCCTGGGGACAGGAAGGTAGAAGAACTGGTGTTGAAAAAGCCAAGGAGGAAGACAATTTCAAGATAAAAGGAGTATTAACTACATCAAATATTGCAGGTATCAGGAAGGAAAGGATTAAAATGACTCCATTACACATAGGGACTAGGAGGTTACTCTTGAACTTTGCAAGATCAGTTCTGGTGGAGGTGGAAAGATAACTTTTCAAAGATGCTTGGCTGTGAAGGGGAGATGTGAAGAATGACACTATCCTCCTAGGGGAGGGGAGGAGGAAGTCTTCCTTTACCCCTCTAAAGAAGAAGAACTAGGACACTTTTTATGCTGAGAGACAGTTGCCATTTGAGAATGTTTGATAATGTAAGTGAAAAGAGAAATGGCTGACTGACGCAGAACAAGAGCCCTTACTAAGAGAGAATATTTAAAACAAATTATGTGTATATCTCACTGAAGCAGATAGCTTGTTTTTCTGACCACAGCCAGCTTACTTTTCCAGTTTACTGTATCTTCCAATAACTATTTTGGAGTACATTTTTACTCATAAGTCTCACATAACAAATTTGTAACAGTGGTTTTATTGAAGAACCAGTTTTTAAAAATATGTTATTTATTTTTAGAGAGAGAAGGACAGAGGGAGAAAGAGAGGGAAAGAAACACTAACTTGCAACCCAGGTATGGGGGCTAACTAGGAATTGAACCTGTGACCTTTGGGTTTGCAGGCCAACACTCAATTCACTGAGCCACACCAGCCAGGGCCCAAGACTTTTTTTTTTTTTAAAAGATTTTATTTGTTTATTTTTAGAGGGGAAGGGAGGGAGATAGAGAGAGAGGGAAACATCAATGTGCGGTTGCTGGGGGTTATGGCCTGCAACCCAGGCATGTACCCTGGCTGGGAATCGAACCTGGGACACTTTGGTTCCCAGTCCGTGCTCAATCCACTGAGCTACGCCAGCCAGGGCCCAAGACTTTTTTTTTAAGACTGCATTTTAGGCACGTCTTTCAGTTTTTGAATAAAATTGCTTTCTTTTAGTACACTGACAGTGTTTTTCCCTAAGAAACAAACAAGAGTTTTCACCACAAAAAAATTAGAAGCGCTACCGCTTCCCTGAATTAAGTAAGACCTTTAGGACTCTGTTTTACTGCACTTGTTTTAAAAAACTTCTCATCACTCGACCTAAAAAAAATCCACCAAAACTTTTCAAGAATTTGTCTCTTTCCTACCATCACCAACATGCGGGGCGATTTAAATCTATATTTGCAACTCTTATTACCGTTCCAAAAATTATTATAAACTATTAGACTCTTACAAATTCAATTACATAATGATTACGCTGACCGGTTTACCTCTAAATTCCACAGAGGGGTTGAGCTGAGGTGTGTAAGAATGGGATACTCTACATGTCAGGGCAAACATCTGAATCGCAAGGCTAGTGGAGGGGGCAGAAGGTTTGGGAATGGGAACAGGAAAGAAGAGCAGATAAAGCTCTTGTTTCTCAAATTTCAGGATGAAATGAAAGCATCTGACATCGCGATGGCACAAACTGCCAGCTCGGGCTGGACTGGGACTGAAGCTCAGCGTTACTCTGGAGACTCCGCCCAGTGCAAGTATTTGCGCGCTCCCGTGAGGCCGTGCACGCGTACGCTACCGAGTCTCGAGCAGGGACGGGCCTGTCAGGCGCTCTCGCGAGATCGGAGACTGGGAAGGCTGTCGGGAGGAGGGGAGTGGTGTCGGGGAAGGGGGGGTACTTGGGCAGCGGCTGGGCTCTGTGGCTTCAGGGCTCGGAAAGAGAGAGAGAGAGGGAGGGTGGCAAAGAGAGTGAGTTGGTTCCGCTGCCTGCCTGCACGGAGAGGAGGGGTCCCGCTTGCCTGCGCCCTTCGCGGGCCGAGAGCGCTAGGCACCCGCGAACCTCTGAGGCCTCCTGGCCCCTGGGGACCCCGCCCCGCCGCCGGCCGGCTGGCCTGCGGCCTCTCTTCCCTTTGTGAGCGCCCCCTTCCCTGGGGTGGTGGTGGTGGTGGTAGCGGAGGGCTGTGCGTGGGCCCTCCCGCCGAGGGGCCGCGGCGGGGGACCGACAGGGCCTCGGCTGTGTGAAGACGGGAGGCGGCCGAGGCCCAGGCCGGTTCCCCCGAAGCGGCGGCGGCTCCTGGCACTTCCCGCGCCATCTTAACTAAGCCCAAGCGCTGAAGGCGCCTTCTCAACCCCTGTTGTCCCCTCGACCCCCCCCCCCCGCGCCGCCCCTTGTCGCAGAGCTTGGGCTGGGCGGCACGCAGGGGCGCCCGGGGGGGGGGGCGGCGGTGTGTCGCCAGGCCCCCTCCTGCTCACTCTTCGTCTTCCAGCGTAGCAGCTACCCCCGAGCTGTAGGGGGCTGCGCCTGTCTGCTCCGCCCAGACCTGTCGGCGAAAGGGTAAGGGCACCTCTGCTTTGGGAAAGGGAGACTGGGAGGGGGCGGGGAAATTCGGCCCACTCTGGCCTCTGCGAGGCAGAGGGCTGGGGGTGGGGGGAGGGAGACAAGGAGGGTCTTTGATTCTGTGGGTGGGGTGAAGAAGCTGGTGAGGTGGACGCCCTCTGGTATTGAGGGGCAGGAGCAATTATTTTGCTCTTTCCTGAGGGTCACCGGAAGGGGTGGTGGAAGGGGATGCCTCGAGGAAGGTGTGGCCCTCGGAGGGAGACCGGGTGAATGTGCACCCCGATTTAAAAGGCGCGAGGTCCCTTTCCCTTCTGGGTCCCTCTGCTCCTCCCTCTCCTTTGTAGTGCCTGTGTATTCTCGGGAAGGGAGACTGCTCTGGGTAGCTTGCTGGGTGGATTCCACCCCCCCCCCACCCCTTTTGCAGGAAATCTATACACCTCTTCTGTAGGTGTGATGGGAGCGTTTTCTCCCCTCCCCTTCCCCCTACCCCATCCTTTAGTCTGCTGCAATGCTGCAGAAGTCCAAGGCAGTTTCTTCATACACAGGCCCTTGTATACACTGAAGGGAGGGGGAGCAGGAGAGGGAAGTAATGGCGCTTCCCTTGGAAAGGTTACTCTCTTTCCTTTGGTTTTAAATTGATAACAGTACCGGTTTAATACTTTCCCCCTGAGATCTGCCCCTGGGAAGTGTATCTGTTCCTCTTGTTATTGTTGGCGGATGAGGCCTCTCTCGAGAGACCCCTGCCTAGTTCAAACAGTTTTAATGTCTCTTTCAAACACGGGATTGATATTTTTTTCGTGTGGGCATATTGGGTTTTCGTTAGGATTCAAATAAGATAAGTTTGTACCTCCATCCCCAACTTACTTTTTTTTTCTTCCTATGACTTTCGTAGTTCTTGAAGAATTGTTAAAGATCATGGCATATAGACAGGCTGTCGGATGGACACTCCTTCTTCCTGGGCTGTGAATTTTTAGGGTTAATGCTATTTTGTATAACATCGAAATTGGAAAATTTGGAAAATGATTAGTTTACAGGTCTTTCTTTAGCAAGTGTTTTGTTTCTTAAGGAAATGAAAAGCTAGTAAACACTATAATTTCCTTAATTATGCTGTGATAGAATCTCTATTCTGTGGTCAATAAGTCGTTTTCCACTTCTTTTGCTTCATGTCATATTTGTTTAAGACAGGTCCTCTTGTCTGGTTTACAGTAATACTTGTTGGTTTTGTCCTTTAGTAGAGTAGAAATAAATAAAATAGAAAATTTGACATTTTGGAAGTGTATTGCCCAGTGTATTTTGTTACCAAAATAGTCTTGAAGTCTACTGTTGCTACATTTTTCTTTAGTGTTTAAATTTACTGAAGTGATTGCAAAATGTTCCATATATGAATATTCATAGAGTTCAATAATTTTTTCACAAAGCAATGAAAGTAATTAAAATACGTATGTATAGTTATGAGTTGTCTTGATATTTTACTAACAAGTTGTATTTGGTGTTTAAGCCTCACTTAGTGACTTATTTTTAAATACTTTCAAATGCCATCTATATTTAATGTCTATGAGAGCTTTTCTGGTATTTTTTTCTTTTGCATTTTAAAACCTGTTTTCAGACAGAGATTAAAAGATGTTAGTAGTAGGAATGTTAGGCACTAATTTAGTTTCAGTCACGTTATTTCATGATTTTGATATAGGGAGACACGTTAATGGTATGTTAAATTGATTTATTATTTTTCCTCAGAAAATGGAATTCTCCTTGCTTTCTTTATTCTTTTGAATTTTACCTGGATTTATTTAACTTTTAACAGCATTTCTCATTTAATTCTTTATTTCACTGCACAAAGCTGCATGTTGTGTATAGGATTCCCCCCCTTCCCCCCACAGGCAAATTATCCCGTCAAGTCTAATTTTCTATGTTATGGTTTGTTGTTGATAATTCATATGTACTAGCATGCATAAACCCAAGCATACTGACTAGTAAAGAATGACTTTTTATCTTGGAAAGATGCAAGCAGAGAGGGTTTATCAATAAAGGCTACAAACCTTAAGAAAGTACACAGGATATGGGTAAACTACTTGCTACACTCAGCGTGTTAGAACTAAAAGAGGTACTCTTTAGGGCAACTAAAAAGGAACCCTATTTTTTGTAGCTGGGAGGAATTCTGCTAAAAGTGGTAAAAGTATGTTCATGATCAATTAGATAAATTCATTATTAAGGAAAAACTGCTGGAGGGTTATTTCAGCCGACCTCTGATGCCACTGTCAGAAGGGGAGTACTGAGAGCTCTTAGTCTGGGCTGGTTGATTTCAGATTAGAATGGTACTTCTTCTGTTACTAAATAGTTCATCTACAAAATGGCAGTGTACATCACTTCCTGTTCTTTCACAACTGGCCCTTTCTCTGGATTCCCTTTTAATGACTTAATTTTTGGCATTCTGATTCTGATTTGTTAATTTGGTTATAATTCTCATGTTTCATAGATGGAGGAATGGCTTAGCATCAAGTGGATTTAAAGGCTTTGAATAGTCTATAAGATTATCTTGACAGTGACTAAACTTCCTTCCAAACTAATGGATCGGATCATTTCTCAAACAGATTTAAACTTTTGAGAGGTTTTTAAGAAATATAACAGTGTGCAGGACCAAAAGTATGAGTGAACTGAATAGAAAATAATTATTGTATTTTCTATAATATATAATTTTGGGAGGAACTGTGGATATGGCAATTAATTGAATGAATGTTAAATATAAAAATGCTTTCTGTATATCAAGGCACATACATGATATTTAGTCCCATGTTATGATGCCATCCCACTAATAAAAAAGAAACTGGTTAGTTACAGAATACCAGAAGGACTGCATGCTCTTCACTAACCATAAAGAGTATAAGAGTCTTTGTTTTAAGAATTTGCTGGTACTTAATAGTTATGAATACTTAGTAAATCCAAAAGTCATGTAGGGGCCAACTCCTGGCATTGAAATTGGAGTTGAGATCAATCTGTTATTCAGTTACCTGGAAGTAAATTTGTTTTTCCCCCTTGACTGATATGTGTATTAAAGTCAGTTAATTTTTCCATTGTATGTCCTTTTGGTTTTCAGTAGTCCCTATTACTTACAATAATTGCACTCATACTAGTTTAACCTTTTTGAAATTAAGGTATATATTAGTTAAGGGCTGCTGTTCAGTTCAGGATCATATATGAATGGATCTCTTCCAAAAACGTTATTGTGTAAAATTGGGATTGTTTCATTAAACAGGATGCCAGCGTGTGTTCATCTGCCTTTACGTTTCTGTATTTGTTTGTGGCTGTGTTACTTTTTAATTTTGAATTCTAAAATGTAAGTGAAAAAGATACAAATCTGTATTTCATTGCATTGTATTCCATTGTTGGATTAAAGTATTTTAGATTTTAATGATAAAAATTAATGTTTAATTTCATTAAGGATATCTCATCTCTACTAAAAAATCAACATGCTTTAAAAAGTATAGATGGACTACAGTTATTTTCAATTGGGATGTATCTGTCAACATTTGGTTAACAATTATTTCTATATCAGCACTCTCATCCATTTGTGCTAGAAGCAGACTTTTGTTCTGCAATACAGTCTAAGGCTGAATCTTCTTACCTAATGACAAAATAAGTAGCCCATAAAAGGTGGAAAGGTTTTTTTCAAAATATAAGTACCTGCCATGTAAATAAGATAAATAAAAATATTACTGAGTACTTTGCATAATAGGCATATAGCCAGTGCCCGTGATATTGTCACTTACGGATAACTACATTTAATTTTCCTCTAACTTATCTTTAAAGCTGAGAAGAGGCTAACTTTTCCTTTGTTAAAAAAGGTTTTATTTATTTATTTTTAGAGAGAGAAGAAGGGAGGGAAAGAGAAACATCGATAGATTGCCTCTTGCCCACACCCAGCTGGGGACCTGGCCACAACCCAGATATGTGCCCTGACCTGGAATTGAGCCAGCGACCTTTCAATTCCCAGGTTGGCACTGAATCCAGTGAGCCACACCAGCCCAGGCTAATTTATCCTTTTGTTAAAGTTATTCAATATGATAGTGTTTTACAGATTTAGAAGTAGATGAATCACTTCATTCAGAAAGATATGCAAAGTTTAGTTTCTGAGAAAAGCACTAACAAATAGTGGAATGGAACAAAATACTGATTTGCAGCCACCAATAATAATAAAACGGGCACTTAATATATCTTAACTCCACCACTTATTAGCTGTGTAACTTGTTTATGTAACTTTTAAGCCTTATTTTCCCCATCTATAAAATGAAAGTAGTATCTACTTTACAAGGTTGTTAGGTTTAAATGGGATAACCCTTGTTAAATACTTAGCATATTGCTTGACACATAGTAAGCACTCATTAAGTTTTTGGCTATCACACACTAGCTGTTTATATAAATGTTTACAGATGAATATAGGGGGGTTAATATGGTTCATATTTAAGAATCAATTGCATTCCATAATTTTTATTTGAAGTTGGATTTATACATTTGGAGTTCGACATATATATTTGAAAGATATGATTAGAATTTTTAACCAAGGGTACCTTACAAATTCTTTTTTTACCTTTTTTTTTTTAATGTTCACTCAAGGACATGCCTACTGATTGTGGAGAGAAGGGAAGGGGAGGGAGAGAAGGCTCCATGTGAGAGAGACACATGGATAGACTCCTGCACACACCCAGACCGGGCACCCTGACCAAGGGGACAGAACTTGCAACCCAGGCATATGCCTGGACCTGGAATCAAACCTGCCCCCTTTCAGTCTGCTGGAAGTGCTCCATGCCACTTAGCAGCATTGATCAGGGCGCTTATACACTTTTTGTACCTATAATGAACTACTATGTAGTTCTACAAGAGATTTTCTTTTTCCTGTGCTGGATATAAAACCTATCCTAAAGAACATATTTCCTTTAACTTTGGTCCTTCATTTGTTTATTCATGGGCCATTTAATACCACTCTTACCAATTGGAGCTTTTTTTTACCATCCCCAGTTTTGAAGGCATGCAAAGTATTCATGCTTTCCTAAGCATTTGTTTATTTTTTTGAGGTATCATTTGTAGGTGTGTCTTCACTTTGAAAGTGCTTTATATTCCACATTGTATTAATTCAACACACATTAAATGATGATTATATGCCAGTAATACACGATACCTGCCCTGGATGAATTTTGCCTTCTCATTCTTTGCACTTCCTGATTGGTTTTCTCAAACTAGATATTCGTAGGAAAGCAAGGACCTTACTATGGTATGGTTGTCAGTTCCTATAAACCAGTGCTTTTCAAACTCTTAAGTTATGACCCATTAGTGGCTTGTGAATTCAATTTATTGGGTCACAGTAATGATTTTTAAAAGCAGAAAGTATCAGAGTGTGGTGTGTAAGTAAGGGTAAGCACTGTAGGGGAAACTTTTTTCCCTATATTTTGTGTTCTGGGTACCCATTTAAATATTTTTGAAATTTTTTTTCACGTCATCCTTTTTGCTTCTAATCTCGTGTCTTTGAAATATGAATATGCTTGTTTGTTTTTTCTTTTTAACAACTCTGCTTTCAGGCTCTCTGATTCTAGTTGCTAGTCTGTTTCATAGTGATGTTATATGCATATTTTTCTCTCTCATGCTTGTAGGGTACTGAGGACTTTGTTTAAAAGATCCTGGGCAGGCTACCAGCAGTTTTGAGTATGATGGTAACTTCTGAGATTTTATATCGGGGAACATGTGTTATCACATATGTAGTGTCACACCTTATGTGTCATGAGTGCAGTTTCTCCAGAATTGTCGAATTTATTTTAAAAAGGAAAACTATTTGGAACATATTAAGGAACTTTTAGTTTTATTTTTAAAGGTTTTTAAAATTATTCTCAGAGCGGAAGAGAGGGAGAGAAACATCAGTGTGTGAGAGAAACATTGATCTTTTGCCTCTTGCATATGCTGCCCTAACTGGACACCAGGCCCACAACCCAGGCGTGTGCCCTGACAGGGTTTGAACGTTGACTTTTCGCTTTGCAGGATGACAACCAACTGAGCCACACTAGTCAGGGCAATATTTTTTATTTTTATTCTGTAGATTTAATTTAAAAATATTAATTGCAGTATATGTTTTAATAAGATTTATTATATGCCTATTTAAACATATTAAATAAATATATTAATTATACAGTTCATCCTTGAATGATGTGAAAGCTAGGGATGCTGACCTCTTGCATAGTGGGAAATTCACATACAACTTTTGACTCCCCCAAAACTTAAGTTGTCCCTTGGTATCTGCAGGGGATTGGTTCCAGGATTCCCTCAGGGTACCAAAATCTGCAGATGCTCAAGTGCTCTATATAAAATGATGTAGATCAGTAATACAGTTTGCCCTCTGCATCTGTGGACACTCTCAACCACAGACTGAAAACAGAAAAGGTATTTATTGAAAAAAATTCATGTGTAAATGGACTTGCACAGTTCAAATCTGTGTTGTTGAAGGGTCAACTGTACTTTTAAAATTTCAGTTTGCTTTAATGCATTCTGTCTAACCATATCCTTATGTTTAGTTGATGTTTTTAATCTACTCATGGTAGTAGTTAGGAGTCTCTAGTTTGTATTTTGGATTGATTTCTAATTTATTCTCACTGAGACTGAGAAAGGTTTCAGAAAAAGTTGATGAACAGCGTCTCTAAACAAGGTCAAGGTTTTCCTTTTTTACTCTTGGGAATTTAGTGTCACCCAAAATTGGAAAGGCTTTGTCTCTTTGCTAAAAGCATACATATCCTCGATTGTAAAGACTAAAATTACTAATTAACCTATATTGTGCTTGATAAGGAAACTTTACTCTTCACTGGCACAGAAACTCTGTATGGCATGGGTTATATGTAGTATTTAATACATGGTATTTAAGTAATGTATAAATGGTAGATGATGACTGATGTTTTATAGGGACAGTTACATTACAGGAGTACAGTATTTCAGTAGGTTTTGTTTCAAGGATTCTGTGTTAATAGTATTTAATATGTAGTTTTGAAGTATTCTCATGCTGTGTACTTGCTTATGATTGTGATGTTTTATTGGGACCATCACATTATAGAATTACTATATTTCAGTTAATTTATTTCAAAAGCTTCTGAGTCCCAGAGGGACAATATAATGTACCCCACTTTCAGATTCTTTACTTTGAGATACAATAAGTTTTCTGTTATCTAGAAAAGCACAAATAATTTGAAAATAGAGTAATGAAAAGACCCTTTTATCATTTTAGGTACAGACAAAATATTTTTGTGTATTATGTTTAAATGTTTAATTCTATAAGTAATGCCATAAAACTTTAATCAGGAGCAAAAGGATTTTAAGAAGAAAAAGATGTGAAAATTTTCTGTTTGGGAAAGAAATGTTCTATAGTAGAGGAATTTGATTGCTAGCAATAGAAAGTATGGAATATGGATATTTATTTGTTTATATAACATTTTGATTGAACTGATTATACATATGTAAATATACTAATCTTTAGTAAATTGTTTGGAGAGAACTACATTCTAGAATAGCATAGTTTCAGAGAATATTTAAAATATTGATACATAAATTTTGTTTGTGTAGTATGTATTAGATAATTTGGTAAGTTAGAAGAGTAAGTTTCACTAGAGAGTTTAACTACTGTAGTAAAAGATAAATAATGAATTGTTACCAAATGAAATTTTTCTTTTTCTAGTCAAATACATATGAAGTAGATGCCAGTCATTATTTAATAATAAAATAAATGATAAGAGTGGTAGATACTGTTCTTTTTTTTTTTAATTTAGTAGCTTTAGTATTAGAATTGAGTTGGATTTTGGGTCTGTAAGGAGGGCCAAATGTAATTTTTGAAAAAAAATTTTAACAAGAATGGACTTTGGAAGTTGTATGTAAAATTTACCTTTAGTCTTATCTACTCTAAATAACTCAACAAGGCATCTGGTTAATTTAAGAGGCTTGTAACTACAGAATGCATTCAACCTTCCAGGCAATGGCTTGGAATATATTATGGTAAGAATGGTGAAATAGATACAATGTGCAAACATCTAAATATGTTTTATGACTCTCTTAGATGTGGTAAATCAAGTCATAAACAATAAAATGACTCTGTTGAGATATGAAATGTTTGTTAAATAATGCAAAAACTAATTGTTTATGACCATTAATATGTTGTTATACCACCATTCTATTTAACATAAATTATATTGGATTAAACTTAGATGAAATGGTATCCCGAGTTTTAGAATCCATTATTTTACTTTATCTTACTCTGGTGACATTGTAATGTGAGATTAAAACATTTTTTTGAAAGTGTTCTTTTAAAAATCTTTTGAAGCGTGGTCTTTGAGCTATTTGGTTTATTCATGCTTAATGTAGATATTAATTTCAATTTAACACTTTTTAAAGATATTTACATAGGTTATAATTTATGATTTGGCAAACCCCCAAATAATCCAGTTAAAAATGGGCAAGGGACTTGAATAGACATTTTTCAAAGAAGATATCTGAATGGCTAACAGGTATATGAAAAGATGCTTAACATCATTAGTTATTAGGGAAATGCAAATTAAAATCACAATGAAGCCCTGGCTGGTATGGCTCAGTGGATTGAGTGCTGGCCTGTGAACCAAAGGGTCATTAATGAGTTTAGTTCCCAGGCAGGGCACATTCCTGGGTTGTGGGCCAGGTCCCCGGCAAGGGGCACGTGAGAAGCAACCACACATTAATGTTTCTCTCTCTCTCTCTCTCTCTCTCTCTCTCTCCCCCCCTCCTTCTCTCTCTCCCTCCCCCTCTCTCCTTCTCTCCCTCTCCCTCCCTCCCTCTGTAAAAATAAATGAATAGAATCTTAAAAAAAAAAAGAAATCACAATGAAGTATCATCATGCCTGTTAGACTGGTAACCATCAAAAAGACAAGAGAAAATAAATGCTGTTGTGGATGTGCAGAAAAAGGAAACCTTGTGCATTGTTCTTGGGATTGTACATTTGTATAGTCATTATGGAAAACAGCATGGAGGTTCCTCAAAAAATCAAAAATAGAACTACCATATGATACAACAATTCTTTCTCTTGAAATACATACAAAGGAAATGAAAACACTAACTTGAAAAGGTATCTGCACTCCCCTCCCCCTGCCATGTTCATAGTAGCCAAGACAAGGAAACAACTTAAGTGTTCATTGATGAATGAGTGGATAAAGAAGTTGTGATGTGTATTTATACATATATATATATATGATGTTATATTATTTAGCCATAAACAAAGAATTCCTACCATTTGTGACAATGTGGATGGAACTTGAAGGCATTATGCTAAGTGAAGTAAGTCAGACAAAGAAAGACAAATACTGTATGATTTCACTTATATGTAGAATCTAATATAAAAACAAATAAAATCCTACCAAACTCACAGAAAAGGGATCCAGAATTGTGATTAAGTGAGGAGGGAGTTAAGGGGGGTGGTAAGGGGACTTGGAGGAAGGTGATTAAAAGGTGCAGACTTCCAGTTACAAGATAAGATTATAACTACTAGGGACATAATGTGTAATGTGATGGCTATAGTTAACTGCTGTACGATGTATCAGAAAATTGTTAAGAGAGTATATCCTAAGAGTTCTGTAACAAGGAGAAATATTTTTCCTTTTTATTGTGTCTCTTTATTGAGATAATGGATGTTAACTAAATCTATTGTGGTGGTCATCTCATAATACATGTAAACCATCATGCTGTAATATCTTAAATGTATATGGTGATGCACATCAGTTATTTCTCAGTAAAACTGGAAATTTAATTTGTATCGAGAAAAACTTATGATTTGTTGGTATGCACTGTGAAAACACCAAATCAAAATAGTTACTGATGGAATTTGAATTTATAGATTTCCAATTTAGCCAGGAAGCTATGTAGCTTTAGTATCAAAATAAGATTTAGTAATAATACATATTTATTATATAATATTTTGAGTGCTATATTAAACACTGTGCTTATCAGAATAGGTTAAGTAGTGACGTATTCATTACACATTTTTAAGTGTTCTTTGCTAGGGTAATGTGCCAGGATACAGAAATGAGCAAGACCTGATCCCTTCCATTTTCCAGTTTAATAGGATACGTACTTGCAAACAAATATATGCAATAATGCAGTGCAAGTTTTCTCAACCATAGCACTATTGACATTTTAGGTAGGATAATTCATTGTTATGGAAATCTGTGTTGTGTATTATGGATATTTTTTAGCATTAGATACCAGTAGTACTCCCCCTCAGTTGCAGTGATCAAAAATATCTGCAGACATTGCTAAAAGTCCCCTGGGGACAAAACCATCTCTGACTGAGACCCACTGGTGTAGTGAATACTAAGGTTAAAGTAAGTAGAATGTACAGAGAGCTGTTATAGCACAAATGAAGTAGAGTTAAGGGATAAACATTCCTCAGGTGAAATGATCCTTGAGGGAGTGAGATTTTATATGGGTCTGGAGGAAAAGTAGGAGCGGAAAGGGTATCATATAGTATTATATACCTGAGAGCATGAAAGATCAGTATCTAAGTAGGTGAAAACTAATAGTTTGTGGCTATAGGCTTATTTATGTGATTTGGGTTGGATATTTGGTAAAGTGAAGCTGAAAAGGTACTTTGGGGCCATCTCTCTCTTTTTTTTTTAACTAATTGAGGCATAATTAAGGAAGCAAAGTACATACTCATAAATAATGTATTTAATTTTTACAGATTTATACGCTTATATAAATGCCATACATAATAAGATATGGAACATCTAGCATATCTTACAGTTATTTCTTGAAAGGCCATTTTTATTGTGCTAATTGACATAAGTTCATATAAAAGCAGGAGTGTGATATGATCAGATTTGTGTTTTTAAAAGATTCCTCTGGATGTACTGTGGAGAATAGATGGGCAGAAATTATATGTAGGGAGATTGGTTAAGAGATTATTACAGAAGTCTAAAGTAGTAGCATTGATGTGATGAATTTGAGAGGTTAAGGCAGAAAAATTGGTGGAATTAGGGCCTTACTAGAGGTAGGGGAAAGGATATGTTGTGAATGGCTTTATTTTGCAAGGGAAGAAGGAAAAGTAATTTTGGCTTTGATTGTGTGTGAAGAGTGACTAGGTTATAGGTGTAACAACTCAAAAATTTCAGTGACTTAATAGGACAAATATTTTTTGCTTCACATGTGTATAGTGTGAGTGAGTGGGTGGATTCTGCTTTGTTCTCAGACCTTCTGCAAGGTCTCAGACTGATGGAGGCTCCATCTCAACCCATGTATCCCATGGATCTCCATGGCAAAGGGAAGGAGACTGTTGCTAATAACTCACTGGCTCTCTAATGTCTACCTAGAAAATGGTCATATCTTTTTGGCTTATTGTTCATTGGCTAAAGTAAGTTGTATGACCTTAGAGATTTTACAGAGGGTAAGAAAGTGCAGTTCTACTGTGTGTTCTGAAGAGAATTGAACATGGTAAATGTTTGTCATGTGTTGAGTTATAGCTTAGTCTTAAAATTTGAATTATGTTGAAACTTACAGTTAGAAGCTTAGTAGTAAGAGCCACCATTTACTGAGTGTTTACTGTGTGCCAGGTACTTTAAGACATTTTTATTTTAATTTTTTGCAAACTGATGTTCTTGAGGTTAAATAACTTGTTTAAGATCACATAGCCAGTAAGTGATGGAGCTAGGAGTGTGTAAAGCCTGAGGTAGTTGTACTATATATACTAGGTTGAGTGGCACCTACTTGGCAGTAGGGTGGAGGGAGGAAAAAAACTTCTTGATTGATTGACCAATCAAATATTGTTAGACTTAAATGAATTAGCAGTGGCGTTCTTCCTGTAAATAACATTTCTCTTTAAGATTTTTTTCTGAAATTTCACAAGGTTAAGACTATTTCATTGCATTTTAATGATTCACAGATTAAAAGCTGCTGTTTCTTAACCATTAATTTTGTTCTTTAACACCTTCTATTTGATTTCTGCCTATACCACTCTACTGAACTTGTTCTCTAAGGCTACCTATTTATTATAGTGTTGGAGCCTGAGAATCTTTCGTCAGTTCTTTGTACATGCAATACCAATGTATGTGATTTACTTCTCTGTTAAAATTTCCTTTCAGGTTTGTGAATTGCTAGTCATGGTGGTGTTGGTAATCAGAATAATAGGGAGTCTGGCTGGTAGGGACAGAAAGTCAAATAGAAGGCTGAGTTAGGAGTAGGGATTTTTGTAAGAAAACCTAGGAAAGATGAAAGGAAACAAGTAAATCTGATCTGTACAACTGTCTTCTTACCTGTCTTGGAAAGAAAGGACTTAACTTTGAGAGGCTGACAGTACTTTGACATGAAGTTAATAGGCAGAGCTAAGGCTTTCAATAATAAGGAAGGTCAGTGAGTTATTTGAGAAGAAAGTGAGAAGAAAGTTAATCAAACAAAGCATTTCCATCATTTCTATCCTTACATCTTGGAGCCATGATTGGTCTTTGGAAAATCAGCAACTTTTGTCTTAAAAATCAGAAAGGCCTTAAATAACAGAAAAAAATTAAATTACTTAGAATAAGATAACTTATAGCTGGTATAAAATTCAAAAGGTACAAAAAGTTATAACATGAAAAGTAAGTTATCCACCCTGGCTGGTGTGGCTCAGTGGATTGAGCACTGGCCTGTGAACCAAAGGGCTACTTACTGGTTTGATTCTCAGTGAGGACACATGCTTGGGTTGCAGGCCAAGTCCCCAGTTGGGGGTGCGAGAAAGGCAACCACACATTTGTGTTTCTCTTCCTCTAATTCTCCCTCCTTTTCTCTAAAAATAAATAAATAAATACAGTCTTTAAAAAAAATAAAGTTACCCTGTCACATCTGTCCTCTGCCTACCCTCGACCCCTTCCTACTAGCAACCACATTTCTTGTGCATCCTTTCAAAGATAGTTGGCATTAAACATCTGAATGATGGGATTAGGCATGGTGGGTGGAACCCACTTGCTATGCATATCTCCAGAAGAATGATAAACATTTACAAGCCCTTCATCAAAACTTTGTGGAGGAAAGACTGGAAAAGCTTATCATTAGCAAATTAACTGTGTGGTACACATGGCTAATTTAGAATATGTAATTGTTACTGGCATTTTCTTTACTTAGAATTCAGTGTATGTAAAAAATGTTAAAAATCCTGAGAGTATGTATCTACTTGTGTCCTTAGGCTTTCTGACCTTATTTTCTTTTTAATATCTTAAGTGCCTAAAATATCAGTTTGTTTATTAGTAGATTTTCAGGAAACAGGACTTTGAGTTTAGAGAGAGACTTTCTCCCTGTTTGCAAAGTACTATGTTAAATGCTGGAGAGAAATGGTGTTCATGAAAGACAGGTTTAGAATCCACAAGGAGAATAAAATTCATGTGTGGTCTTTTATGTCTTCTATTCCTTATAATGTTTAACACTATTTATAATCTCCTCCTTCTTAAAAATTTTATATTACTGGTTATTTCTGACTTCTAACTGAATGTCTCAAAACATTTGATACTTTTTTGTTTGTTTTTTGCCCAGGTCCTCTTTTTCTTCTCTTTCCACTGCCTTTCCCCATCCCATTCTTTATTCCTATCTGAGATTCTTGCATTTCTTGGCTATCCATAGACACATCAGGTTCGACACATTTTAAAATAAATTCATCTTTTCCCTCTCTTGCAAAAAGTAACCCTTATTTACCTACCTGTTTCAGTGTTAATAACATATTTTTGAATCAACTTTACCAAGGTATAGTTTACTTGAAGTAAAATTCACACATTTTTAGTGTACAGATCAATGGCTGTAACCATCACTATAATGATGTAGAACATTTTTATGTCTGTAGAAAATCCCCCAGGCCTTTTTGCAATCAGTCTCACCCCAGTTTTATTCCTAGTCAGCCACTGACATGATTTCTGTTACTAAGAATTAGACTTGTCTTTTCTAGAGTTTCATTTTGTGTTTAATTTCTTTCTTGTGACATAATATCTATGATAGTCATCCATACTGTTGCATGTATCAGTAGTTCACTTCTTGTATTGCTTAGTAATAATATTCCAGTGTTTGAATGTATCATAATTTATCCATTCACTTGTTGATTTATTTTGAATCATTTCTATTTTTTGGCTATTAATGAGTAAAGCTGCTGTGAACATTTGTGTACAAGCTTTGTATGGACATACAGTTTTATTTCTGTTAATTTTTCTAAAGTCTAGAAACTTGATTCTTTTAATCTCTTTCCTCACGTGCATTCATCCAGTAAATTATGGGGTTTATTCCTTTGAAATATGTTTCATCTTTTGTTCACTTTTCCATGGATATTTAACACTTTTGTGAGAAGCTACTTTTTATTTTGTGAAGCCTTATTTCAGGAGTAGGGGATGTAAGGGTGATGATACAAACCCAGTCCTTGCTGAGTGAAGTTCTAGTCAGTTAGGAAATGCTGACTAAAATTGGTGAGAGGATGCTACTGACATTGAAGGTACAGAGTGGGGAAAAGGGATGTTGCTGCTGGATGCACTCTGCTGCTGATTTCATTCCATCCCTATAGGCACCATTTAGTTCCTATTTTAGTGGGTAAGTTAAGATTGCCGCTTTCACTTTTTTTTGTTTGTTTGTTTATTTGTTTTGTTGTATATTCATGGGTATATATATGGTGTGGAGTGGTGAAAGACAAAGTTTATCATCTTGGATCTCTCATTGCTGTGTCAACTTGAGCAAATTACATAACCTCTGGGTCTCAGTTTTATCATCTGTAAAATAGGATGATAATAATAATACCTGTCACATAGGATTGTTAAGAGAATTGGATACATTATTATATATACCTCTTAGAATAGTACTTGGCATATTGTATTATATAAATATTAGCTAGTGTTATTATCTTAATTTAAAATTACTTAAAAAGGCTATCTTTTCCACTCATTTTAGTTCTTATATATTGCTGTAAGATTTATCTCCTAACACACACCACTCTCGTTACCTGTTCAAATTTACAAAGGTGCAGTATCATCTGGTAACTATTTGTGTCTTTTTATTTCAATTGTGGTAAAATATATAAGCAATAAAGTGCACAAATGAATTTTAACAATTATATTCACCACTCAGATTAAGCTATAGAAAGTTTCTAACATTCCACAAGTTTCCTCCATGTTCCCCCCCCCCCCAATAACCATCCCTTTTCATCTGTTGTGATTTCTTTAGATTATTTTTGCAAATAAATCCTCACTTAAGGATATGTTTGTTTATTTATTTTTTTTTTTTGAGAGAGAGAGAAATATTGATGTAAGAGAGAAACATCAATTGTTGCCTCCAATATGCACCCTGACTGGGAACCTCAACCTAGGTATGTGCCCAGATTGGGAATTGAACCCTCAACTTTTGGGTGTACAAAAACAACTCTCCAAGCCACTGAGCCACCTGGCCAGGGCCCAATCAATCTTTTTTTAAATTGAGGTATAGTTGACATATACCATTATATTCCTTTCAGTTTTACACCATAATAATTCAATGTTTGTATGTATTACAAAATTACCACAGTGTGGTTAACATCTGTCACCATGCATTGTTACAGTTTTTTTCTTATATAAGAACTTTTAAGTTCTATTCTCTAAGCCACTTTTGAAAGTACTATACAGTATTATTTAACTGTAGTTACCATGCTGTACATTATATCCTTATAACATTTATTTTGTAATTCAGATTTGTACCTTTTGACCCTCTTCACCTCATTTCACCCCGCCATCCCAAAACCCCACCTCTGGCAGCTAGCTGTCAATCTGTTTTCTCTATCTGTGACTCGAGCTTGTTTATTTTTTTAGACTCCACATATAAGTGAGATTATACAGTTTTGTTTTTGTCTTTCTCTCTGACTTATTTCACTTAGCATAACTCCCTCAAGATCAATCCATATTGTTGTAAGTGGTGAGATTTCATTTTTTTGCAGCCGAATAATAATACTCCATGATAGATATACACATATATTTGTATACAGCCTATATGTTTATGTTAATATAGATTATGAATATTATGTTTGCATATATTTCTAGCCCACATTTTCTTTATCCATTCATCCATTGGTGAACACTTAAGTTATTTCTATTCTTTTGCTATTGTAACTAATACTTAAGTGAACATGGGGGGGTACAGATATCTCAGATATCTTTTCAAGTTAGTGTTCCTTTTTTTTTTTATAATTACCCAGAAGTAGAATTGCTGGATCATGTGATAGTTTTATTCTTGATTTTTTGAGTGACCTCCCTACTGTTTTCCATAGTGGCTGTACCGTTTTCCAATCCCATCAGCAATGTATGAGGATTCCCCTTTCTCCACATTCTTGCCAACACTTGTTATTTCTTGTCTTTTTTATAACAGCCATTCTAACAAGTGTGAGGTAATACCTCATTGTGTTTTTGATTTGCATTTCTCTGATAATTAGTGATGGTGAACACTGTATGTCTTGTTTGGAAAAATGTCTGCTCTCATCCTCTGCCCATTTTCAAATCAGATTGTTTGGATTTTTTTTTCCCTTGGGTTACAGAGTTGTATAAGTTCTTTATATATTTTAAATATTAACCTTGTATCAGATATATGATGTACAAATATTTTCTCCCATTCTGCAGGTTGTCTTTCATTTGTTGATGGTACAGATAATTATTTTGTTTAATTTTTAAGGTTATCTGTGATTGGTCCTTCCATGTTGCTGCAGCCTGTTTTCCATTACTGCCCAACACACAGCCTTCGTTATACCTGCTCTGCCTATGTTATGATGTCTCCTCAGTGCCCTGTTTTATCTCGTCTGTCCTGTTCTCTCTGTCCATTCAAGTCTTCCTTGAAATTGTGCCTAACTGTTTCAACTTATACTGTCCTTGTTCTTCTGTTTTACTTTTTCTAAAAGTATTTAATGAGATATTTTCCTTTTTTGCAATTACTTAATCATCTTAACTTTATTAGGACTATGGTTATTTTGTATTGCTCCCTTATAATGCCTAGCATAGGACACATAGTATTAATTATTGAGTTTTTAAAATTTAAATTCTCTTAAGTATTAAACAGAGGCCAGCAATTGTATTAGAGAACTTGACAGTGAATGAGGACAACTATTTGTAAAACCACAAGAAATAAAAGGCACAGCTCCATAAACCTATATAGATTTTGAAGCCATACTAGTGTGCTAGATTACAGTGGAATCTAAAATTTAAAACTGGAAAACAGGTACAGGTAATCTGATTAGGTATCCTTTCTTCCCTTGAACATTGAATCCATGGGAATTGCTTGTGTGGGTCATGATATGTCTATGAACTTCCTGAGGCTATATACAATTTGCTAGGTAGATACACATGTACATTTTTCTAGAGTAAGAATCTGTAACTTAATTGGATTTTCAAAAGTCTGTGGTTCAAAAAACTTTAAGATCCTATGACCTAGCCAAAATATGACATTTTTCAGATGAGACAACTGAGGCTCAGACATAAATCAAGACACAAGAGGGATGACTTACTCGTACAGTCATTGTTATTCACAGTGATGATCCTTGAGTCAGAAGGAAAATAGTATTAGTTCAGTATGTATCTAATACAATTAGGAAGTATTTCTATCCCAAATGGTTAAAATAAACTTCTAAAAAATCGAGGTCAAATCCACGTAGTATTAAATTAATAATTTAAAAACGAATAATTCAGTGGCATTTAGTACGTTCACAGTATTGTATCACCACCACCTCTATTCTAGGATAAGTAAATTTTACCTACCGTAGAAGCAGACCCTTTACACATTAAGCCATTGTTTCCTTTTCACCCCTTTTCCCTGCCCTGATAACCATCAATCTGCATTCTCTCTGTTAATTTGCATATTCTGCATATTTCAGATAAATGGAATCTCATATTGTATTGAGTTGTCCAAAAAGTCTGTTTAGTTTTTTTCTGTAAAATAAGACACGTTTCATTTTCATCAATAGCTTTATTGATTTGGATATTTTGAGTATGTCGGCTATCTTCTGTGTGGTATAATATTGATTTTTCTCAATTACTGTCTCGATTTGATCACTATCAACTTCACCTGGTCTACCTGACCATGGAGCATTGTCCAGAGAGAAATCTCTAGCCTGAAACTTCGCAAAGCACTTTTGACACATTTGATCAGTCACAGCACCTTCTCCATACACTGCACAAATCTTTTTTGCGTTCCAGTTAACATTTTTACCTTTCTTGAAATAATAAAGCGTAATACACCAAAAGTGTCACTTGTTTTCTTCCATCTTCAATATTAAATGGCTACACAAAAATTCACCAATTTTGATAAGTTTTTTTAAATGCATGCTGATATGGCAGCCGTCACAATACAATCTAACCAAATTGTTTCAAATGATGTTAAAGACAACTAAGTGCTACTAGGGCCGTTTTACAGAAAAAACAAATGAACTTTTTGGCCAGCCTAGTACAGCCATTATGCCTGGCTTTCATTTAGCATAATTCTGTGGAGCTTCATCTACCTTGTACTATGTATTAGTATTTCATTCCTTTTTTGGCTGGATAATATTCTATTTATATTACTGTTTGTATATCCATCTGTTGATGGATATTTGGGCTGTTTTTACCTTTTGGTTATTGTAAATAGTGCTGCTGTGAACATGTATGTTATAAGTACTTCTTTGAATACCTATTTTCAGTTCTTGTGAGTATATACCTATGTCTAAAATTGCTTGGTCATATGGTAATTCTATATTTAGCTTTGAGGACCTGCCTGCCAGTTGTTTTCCACAACAACAGAACCATTTTACATTGCCACCAGCAATGCACAAGGGTTCCGGTTTCTCCACATCTATTAATAACAGTTAATTTTTGTTAAAAATTTTTTTAAACATTTTATTTATTTATTTTTATAGAGAGTGGAAGGGAGAGAAACATCCATGTACAAGAGAAACATCGATCGATTGCCTTTTGCACACCCCCAACTGGGGACCTGGCCTGCAACCCAGGCATGTGTCCTGAGACTGGGAATCAAACCAATGCCCTTTTGGTTAATAGGCCAGAGCTCAGTCCACTGAGACACACCAGCCAGGCCTTCTGTTAACAATTTTTTTAAATTATGAGGCATCCTTTTGGGTTCGACATGCATTTCCCTAGTGACTAATAATGTTGAGCATGCTCTCAATTTGCTTATTGGTCATTATGTATCTTCTTTAGAAAAATAGAAACTTGATTTTCCAAGAGGTATGCTTAAGTTAATCAAGAAAAATCTTTCAAAATGTAAAATATTTGCTGTTACTATATAATTAAGTGCCATACTATTTGGTACAAGTACAGAGTCCTTTGGGTAATTAAAAAGAAGAGAGCCCTGACCAGGTAGATCAGTTGGTTAGAGCATCATTCCAGTAAGCCAAAGTTGTGAGTTTGACCCCTAGTGAGAACACATACAAGAATCTCTCTTTCCCCTCCCTTCCTGTCTCTGTCTAAAATCAAGAAATGAACAACAACAAAAAAAAAAAAAGAAAGAGAAAAAAGGGAGATGGTGGGACTAGTTTAAATTTTGAGAGTTTGAGACCCCTTTTAACATTTTGTACAATTAAAAATTTTAATGCAGGTAAAGTAACTTTAGGGTGTTTCTCACCTTCAAATAGTTGAATAATGTCCTTTGACTTGGCATTGAAAGATCTCCATTTAATTTTATGCATTGAAAAGTACAATTAAAAAAAAAATCCTCACCCAAGGATATGTTTATTGATTTTAGAGAAAGAGGAAGGAAGAGAGAGAAAGGCATTGATGTGAGAGAGAAACATTGATTGCTTGCCTCCCATTCGTGCCCGTGCCCCAACTGGAACCCCCCAACCAAGGTATGTACCTTAATGGTAATCAAACCTGCAACCTTTGTGTGTATGGGACAACATTCCAACCAACTGAGCCACCTGGCCAGGGCAAAAGAAAAAAAGCACAAGTTTTTAAGTTATACATATTAAATTATTTGATTTCAGGTAAGTAACATAAAGATATAATATATTAAACAGACAAAGATGAGCAGGTAAAAATAAAGATAGGAAAACAAGATGAGTCCTCAGGTAAAATACTCTGAAACTATTGATGACATTTAGTATATTAAGCTTTATTGAAGTATAATTCATATACAAATAATTGTACAATTTGTATATACATTTTGATGCCTCAGTCAAGGTATAAAACATATTCATTACCTCCAAAAATTTTCTCTTGTTCTTTTTTGATTATTGTTTTTTTATTTTTGTAGTAAGAACATTTAACATGAGAACTATACTCTAACTAGCTTCATGATATTTACTGTTGAAAGAAATGGACTGAGAATTTGTTTCATGCTTTTTTGCTAAGTAAGGAGAGAAATAGTCAAATAGAAGATTTAGTGTCCATTAGATATAAAGGGGGAAAAAAACATTCCATGAGAAAATAATTTGAATAATTAAAGGGGTGGTTATAGATTAGAAATTAATAAATAGAACATACTGAGTGGCTTCTTCCATTAATGTAAGCTGAAAGTATGTATTTGTCATTTTTTAAAGTCTGGTTTAATCCTCAAACTATGTTGAGGAACAGGTTTGAACTGATTTGTGATTTTAATTTCCCTCCTTGGAATTATATTTAGTGCCATATGGTACTTTAGAAAGGCAAATTTTGAACTCATTAATATTCTAAAAGGGGTAAACTTCTTCAAGGCAGATACTATCTTTTACTCATTTTTTAATTTAATAAGTTCTTGTTAAATAAGCTTGTAATTGTTTTTATATTTGCTTATACTACTTTATAATTTCTGAATCTCCAGCACCTAGGACAGTACCTGGGACTTGGTAAAGGCCTAGTAGATGTTGCATGAATTATGCTTATTTTGGTTTACTGGTTGGTTTTGATGTTGTCTAGTTACATCGAAAGGAAGCAAGTTGGTTCAAGCTTGATAGCAATAAGAATGCTTGATCTTTTTATAGTTTCTTTTCCCTCATGAGTTATTGTATATATTTCAGTATTGGAACATGGAGCATTGTTAAACCTAAATGTTAATGATTTGCTATGATAATTATATTTTTTAACATATGGTCAAAACTGGTATTTTTCCCCCTAAAATTTTACAAATTTAAAAGGATATTATAGTAATTGCTTAGAATAAAACGCATTTCTCCCAATTTGCTAATATTTGAGTATATCATATAAATTCATTAACTGCAAAGGAATAGTATAATAAGAATTTAATATTTCTTTCATATAGACTTACAGAAATCAAAGTAGATGCTAAAATATTGTTTTAATACATAGCTCTCAGTAGTTAAGGGTTTATAACTGGAGGTTTCACTTGAGAGTCAGGCATTCTTTTTTGTATTTTTTCCAGCTTTATTGAGCTATAATTGACATATAATGTATGTTTAAAAATTTTGCACCCTGGCTGGAGTAGCTCAGTGGATTGAGCGCGGGCTGCGAACCAAAGCATCACAGGTTCGATTCCCAGTCAGGGCACATGCCTGGGTTGCAGGCCATGGCCCCCAGTAACCACAGATGGATGTTTCTCTCTCTCTCTTTCTCCCTCCCTTCCTTCTCTAAAAATAAATAAATAAAATCTTAAAAAAAATTTTTTGCAATAGTTAGGCTTATGGAAAAATTGCAGTTAGTAAAGTGTTCAAGTATGCCCTTCATTCGGCTTCCCCTAAGCATATATAATCATAGATTACCAAATTAGAAAATCCACATTGGGATAATATTATGAACTTAACCTCAGCCCTTGTTTACCAGTTTTTCCACTAGTAATCCTTTCTCTTCCAAGATCTCACACTACAATTTGTTGTATGTCCTTGGTCTCCTCCTGGCTGTGATGGTACTTCAGTCTTTTCTTGTCTTTTATGACCTTGACACTTTTGATGAGTACTGGTCACTTATTTTTAAAATGTCTCTCACTTAGGAATTAATTTGTTTTCTCACGATTATATTGAGGATGTGTAAAAAAGATTTTATTTATTTTTAGAGGGGAAGGGAGGGAGAAACAGGGAGAGAAACATCAGTATGTGGTTGCCCCTTTGCACCCTCTACTGGGGGTGGGGGCCTGGCATGTGCCCTGACTGGGAATCAAACCAGTGACCCTTTGGTTCGCAGGCAGGCATTCAATTCACTGAGCCACACGAGCCAGGACTGAGGACGTATATTTTTGTTAGGAATACTTCAAAGTGGTATTGTGACCTTCTCAGATGTATAACCTGATGTTGATATGTCTTATTGCTGTTGATGTTAACTCGGTTCATTTGCTTAAGGTGGTTATCTGCTGCATTCTCCACTTTAACTACCACTTTTCAATTTGTAGTTAATATCCTGAGACTTTGTGTTTCCTGGTACTTTTGTCAAAATTAAGAAACTGACATGAGCGTATGATTACTTATTATTAACTAAACTCCTGACTTTATTTGGATATCACCAGTTTCTCCATTAAAGTTTTCTTTCTGTCACAGTTTGCTCTGAAATGAGTCAATTTCTCAGTCCTTTCTGTCTTTGTTTTTTATGACCTTGGCAGTCTTAAGATGTCTTGGCCAGCTATCCTGAAGAATGTTTCCCATCTAGGTTTGTTTGATATTTTTCTTATGGTTAGAGATGATAGGTTTTGTGGAAGAATACCACTGAAATGTAGTGCCTTTTCTCATTTCCTCATGTCAGGAGGTATATGACATCCTCATGCTGTTGATGATGTTAGCCTTCCTCACTTGGTTAGTGTAGTGTTTACAGTTTCACGGATGTAAAGTTACAATTTTCCTTTTACCTGCTCTATTCTTTGGAAGTGAGTCATTAAGTCTAGTCCCTGCCTTACATGGGGAGGAGGCTCTCGTAATTTTGATTTGCACTTCCTTGATGTCTCTTCATGGTGATTATTTGCTATGTATCTCTCTTCTTTAGCTAAGTTAGTTGCCCTCCATCCATTTTAAAATTGGGCTGTTTGTTATTATTTAGTTATGAATTTTATATGTACTCAGGATATAAGCCCTTTTATTAGATAAATGTTTTTTGCAAATATTTTCTCTCAGTCTCCGACTTGTCTTTTATTTTTTTAACACTATCTTTCAAAGAACAGTTTTCAGTTTTGATGAGGTCTAGTTTATGAGTTTCTTCTTTTTTTTAATGGATTGTGCTTTTGGCTTTATATCTAGGAAATTTTTGCATAAATGAAGGTCATGAAAAATTTTTGCCTTTATAGAAGTTTAAAATTTTTTGGTTTTACATTTAAGTCTTTTACTTATTTTGAGTGAGTTATTTAGGGGTAAGGTAAAAAGTTGTTTTTTTAAAAAACATATTTCATACTATCTAATGAAAAGACTGTCCTTTCCTCATTGAATTTGCACCTTTGTCAAACAGCAATTCACTGTATATGTGTATGTCATCTTCTGGTCTCTGTTACATTAATCTATGTTTTTATCCGTGTACCAACATCACACTATTTTAATGACTATAATTTTATACTATCTTGAGTTCAGTTAGAGTGTGTCCTCCCTTGATTCTATTCGAAATTGTTTTGGCTATCCCAAGTGCTTTGCTTTTTTATGTAAGTTTTAGAATCACTTTGTCAGCTCCTACAAATTGACTACTGTCTTTTGAGATTGGGTTGAATCTTTGGATGATTTGGAAGAGAATTGACATCCTGTCAATATTCAGTCTCCTAATCTACAAGTAAGATGTATAGCTCTCCATGTATTTGGATCATCTTTGATTTCTATCATCAATGTTTTGTAGTTATCTGCATGTATATTCTGCACATATTTGTTAGATTTATCCCTAAGTATTTAATGATTTTTGATGTTAGTATAAATGTTACTTTTTTTCTCCTAAGTTTTAGTTTCATTACTAGTGTATAAAAATACAATTGATTTTTGTATATTGACTTTGTATTCTGCAACCTTGATAAACTTACTTATTCTAGTAGCTACTTATAGATTATTTGGGATTTTCTATGTGGACAGTTAAGTCTATGAATAAAGAATTTTGTTTCTTTTCAGTCTGAATGTCTTTTGTTTCTTGAATAGATATGATGAATGAATATCCTTGCCTTGTTTCCCATATTATGGTGACAGTATTTAATCTTTCATCATTACATGTGATATTAACTGTAGGGTTCTTACAGATATTTTTTATCAGGTTAAGGGAACTTCTGCTTACAGTTTACTGAAAGTTTTTGTCATGAGAATTGAATTTTGTCGAATGCTTTTTTTGAATCTACTAAAATATCGTTAAGCTTTTTTAGTTTAATATAGTGAATTATATACATTGATTGATTTTCAAGTCTGTGATATATTCCACTTGCTCATGATATATCATTATTTTTATAAACTGCTGGGTTCTGTTTGCTAATATTTTGTTCAGAAGTTTGCACTTAAATCCATGTGGGATACTGGTCTGTCATTTTCTTGTTCATATCTTTTTCTGGTATCATGTTATTTTGACTTAATAAAATAAGTTGGTAAGTGTTTATATGTTGGAAGAGTTTATGTAGAGCGGGTGTTATTTCTTTTTTAAATATTTGGTAGAATTTGCTAGTAAAACTATCTGGGCCTAGAGTTTTCTTTGTGAGAAAGCTTTAGCTACTAATTCAGTTTAATGGAAACAGCTATTTTCAGTTATTTATTTATTTACTCTTGAGTAACTTTGATAGTTTTTGTTTCTTAAGGACTTTGTGCATTTTACCTGTTATCAAATTAACTGGTAAAAGTATCCATAATCTTTCCTTATTCTTTTCATGTCTATAGGATCTTAGTGATAAATCCCCTCTTTAATTTTTGAT
Source organism: Phyllostomus discolor (assembly GCF_004126475.2). Lineage (NCBI taxonomy): Eukaryota > Metazoa > Chordata > Mammalia > Chiroptera > Phyllostomidae > Phyllostomus > Phyllostomus discolor. Next base: position 78,633,229 of record NC_040910.2, on the reverse strand, counting down.
GTGATAATTTGTATATTTTCTCTTTTTCTGTATCAGTTTGGCGAACATTTTATCTTTTGTATCTTTTTAAAGAACTAGTTTTTCTCCTGGCCTGGTAGCTCGGTTGGAGGGTCATCCCAATGCGCCAGGTTTGCTGGTTCAGTGCCTGGTCAGAGCACATGCAAGAGGCAACCAAAGGATGCATAAATAGGTGGAACTGTCTGTCTGTCTGTCTGTCTGTCTCTCTCTGTAAAACTCAATCAAGAAAAAAAATTTAAAAACTTAAAAAAAACAACAACTAGATTTTGTTGAGATTGATTTTTCTCTGTTGGTTCTTTTGTCTGTTCTGTCTTTAGTTTCATTTTTTTTTACAATTTATTTCCTTCCTCCTGTGTTGTGTTTTATTTGCATTTTTTGCTTGTTTCTTAAGCTAGAAGCTTAAATTATTGATTTCAAATCTTATTTTCTAATATAAGGGTTTAATTTATAAAATCTCTCTTTAAAGTACTTTCTTAGCTGTGAACCATAAGCTTTGATATGTCATGTTTTCACTTTCATTCAAATTCAAAATATTTTCCAATTTTCTTTGTGTTTTCCTCTTTGACCAACTATGTGTTAATAAGAAATGAGTTGTTTAATTCCAAATATTTAGGGAGGTTTCTGATTTAATTTCTAATTTAATTCTGTGATAAGGGAACACACTCTGAATAAACTTAATTCTTTTATATTTGTTGATATCTGTTTTATGGCCCAGTATATGGTCTATTTTGGTAAATGTTCCATGAGTGCTTGAGAAGAATGTGCATTCTGCGTTTGTTGGATGGAGTACTTTATAAATGTGAATTAGGTCAAGTTATTGTGATAACTTGTTTAAGTTTCTATATGCCTACTGATTTTCTGTTCTCTTGGTTATAGAAAGGAATGTCGAGATGCCAGCTATAATTATTCATTTGTTTATTCTTCTCAGTTTTGCTTCATGTATTTTGAAGCTTTGCTATTAGGTATATATATTTAGGGTTGTGTATTCTTTTTTTTTTTTTTAAGATTTTATTTATTTATTTTTAGACAGAGGGGAAAGGAGGAAGAAAGAATAAGAAAAACATCAATATGTTGTTGCCTTTGGAGACCCCCCCACTGGGGACCTGGTCTGCAGCCCAGGCATGTGTCCTGACTGGGAATCGAACCCGTGACCCTTTGGTTCACAGGCTAATGCTCAATCCACTGAGCCACACCAGCCAGGGCTGTTGTGTATTCTTGATGAATTGTCTTTTTCTCATTATGAAACATCCCTTTTTAACTTTGGCAGTATTTCTTGTTCTGCACTGTTTTTGTAATACAGTCATACCTTGGTACTCGTCAGCTTCAGAACTTGTCAAACCTTGTACTTGTCGCATTTTGATGAGAAAAAAAATGTTTCAGCACTTGGTGCTTGCTTGGGACTCGTTGCACTTGTTAGAACTTGTATAAGTTATGACACTGCCCTGCAAGAGAAAATGCTTCATTGTTAGATACTCATTGGTTTTGGGACTAGTCATGGGTTCTGGAAAGAATTGACAAGTACTGAGGTACCACTGTATAGCCACTTCAGCATTCATTAGACATTTAAAAAAATTTATGGTAAAATATACATAACATAAACTAAATAAAATGTACCATTTTACCCATTTTAAGTATACAATTTAGTGGCATTAAGTGCATTCAGTGTTGCGCAACAATTGCCACTACTCATTTCCAGAACTTTTTTTATCATCCCAACAGAAACTATGCATCTATTAAAGGGTAACTCCCATTTGCCCCTTCCCTCAGCCTCTGGTAATCTCCATTCTACTTTCTGTCTGAATTTGCCTGTTCTAGGTACCTCATTTAAGTGGAATCATACAGTACAGAGTGGGGCAAAAGTAGGTTTACAGTTGTGAGTACATGAAACAGAGTTTATTCTTAGCACAGAGTTAATACTATTATGTGTTAAATAGTGTATCATTTTTCATATGAACAACTGCCTTCTTTTGCTCCACCCTGTATTTGCTTTTTTTGTGACTGGCTTATTTCACTTAACATAATGTTTTCATGTCTCATTTATATTGTTGCATGTCCCAAGATACCCATTCATTTTTAAAAGGCTGAATAAGGCCCTGGCTAGTGTAGCTCAGTGGATTGAGCGCAGGCTGCGAACCCAAGTGTCGTAGGTTCGATTCCCAGTCAGGGTACATGCCTGGGTTGCAGGCCATGACCCCCAGCAACCGCACATGGATGTTTCTCTCTCTATCTCCTTCCCTTCCCTGTTTAGAAATAAATAAATAAAATCTTTAAAAAAAAGGCTGAATAAAATATTCCATTGTATCTATGTATCACATGTTGCTTATCCATTCATTTGTTGATACACATTTGAGTTGTTACACCTTTTGGCTGTTGTGAATAATGCTGCTATGGACATTGGTGTACAATGTACAGACTCTCTGAGCTCCTACTTTTAATTCTTTTGGGTATATCCAAGGGTTACTTCAATATTCTTAACCTTAGTGTTTGCATGATATATCTTTCTTAATTTTAATCTGTTTTTGTCTTTATATTTAAAGTGAGTTTCATGTTGACAGGTTTGTAAAATTCTCTTTTTAAATACATCTTATCTGTCTTTTATTCGGAGTATTCTTAAAATAACCATATGGTTGGGTTTAAATATTTCTTCTTGCTATTCATTTTCTGTTTGTCCCATCTTTTGTCTGTTCCTTTGTCCTTCTTCATTGCCTTTTTTTGGATTCAGTATATTTATTCAGTTTTTGTCTCCACTATTAGCTTAACAGGCCATGCTTTTTATTTCATTTTATTTATTTAGAGAGGAGGGAAAAAGAAAAAGAGAGGGAGAAAACATCCACTTGAAAAATAAACATCAATCTGTTGCCTCTCACATGGGCCCCAACCTGGGCTGTCTCTCGCAGGTGCCCCAGCCAGGGACTAGGCCCACAACCCACACATGTGCCCTGACCAGGAATCGAACCAGTGACCTTCTGCTTTGCGGAACAATGCCCAACCAACTGAGGTGTGCCAGCCATGGCCAGGCTACAGTTTTTTTAAGCGGTATTTACAGTTACAATAAGCTTCTTTAACACAATAAGCTTCTTTAACTTGCCAGGTTCCACCTTCAAATAATTCACCACTTCACATGAAATGTAAGAAACTTTCAAGGGCATTCTTGTATTTTCTACTCTAATCCTCTGTGCCGTTGTTGTCATACATTGTCCTTGTGTATATATATGTTAAAAACTCTAGATTTTACTGTTGTGATTTTTGCTTTAAACAATTTATTGTATTTTATATTTATACCATTTAATTTATTATTTCTGTTATTCCTCTTTCCTTTGTGTAGATCCTAGTTTCTATTCAGTAACTATTTATATGTGCTTGAGGAACTTACTTTAATGAATTTTCACAGATTTTGTCAGAAAAAGTCTTTATTTTACCTTAATTAAAATCTTTTTTTAGGGGGTATAAGTATAGATTCAGTGCAATTATGACATGTAATGCAGACAAATCCCGTACTGCTCACTCAATTTCCCTCAGTAGTAACATCTTGCATAACTTGCATATTCAATCAAATAACTGTAGTATAATATCTCAACCAGAAAATGGATATTGATACAATTTTGCTTGACCTTATTCAAATTTCACCAGTTTTACCTATATTCCTTTTTGTATGAGCTCATTATGTATATTTAGTTCTTTGCAGTTTTATCACATGTAGAATTAGTATGACAGATATCACAATCAAGATACAGAATAGTTCCATCACAAGGAGTACTTGTGCTACCCTTGATTGTCACAGCTACCTCTCCTCTCCTTTATCCACCCCAACCCTTGGAAACTACTCAACTCTGTTCATTTTTATCATTTTAACATTTTTAGAATGTATATAATTATGCAGGATACAGCTTTTTGAAATAGGTTTTTGTTTTTTCACTTAACCATGATTTGTGTGAGATTTGTCCAATTTGCTTCATATACCAATAGTTTGTTCTTTCTTCTTGCTGAGTAGTATTCCATGTACAGGATGTGCCACATTTTGTTTAACCATCATTTGTTGAAGGATATTTGGGTGTTTTCCTATCTTTTTGCTATTAAAAAGAAAGTACACTAGGTCCTTGAGTAGTGTCATTTCATTCAACATTTTGTTATAACATTGATGAGAAAAAATCGATTCCTGGACAAAGCCACCATATGTGGAGTTTGTATAGTCTCCCCAAGTATGCATGGATTTTCTGTGTGTATTACAGCTCCATCTCATGTCCCAGAGATGTGCACATTAGGTTAAGTGGCATGTCTAAATTGTCCTAGTATGAATGAGTGTGTGCCCTACAATGGAAAGGCACTCTGTCCAGGGTTGGTTTTTTGCCTTGTGCCCTGAGCTGCAAGATAGGATCTGTCTACCCATGAGCCTGAACTGGAATGAGTGAGTTGGAAAATAATGATCATACTTGTTTTTTATTAATCTTTGTTAAACACATGTGTAGCTAACTTTTATTGCAATGTTTGATATTAGAAGTGTTTTGGGGTTTTTATTTAAAAGTTTGATGAAGTTTTTGTGACCAGAAATATGCTGTAGGAACTTAACTTTGTTTATGTCAACTAGCCTGTGAGAAAATTGGTTCCATTATATACCCTTTTTTCTTAAAGTTGTAGTTTCCAAGAACCTATTGACGATATTAAGTGAGGACTCACTGAACAGGCATGCAAATGGTGTATGTGTCTTGGTGTGAAAATAAGTTTTGTTGGTCTGGGATAAATGACCCAGTTATGGATCATTACAGTAAAATCATGTTTAGTTTTATAAAGAACTGCCCTATTCTTCTAGAGTGCCTATAACTGTTTATATTTTTTCACATCTTTACTAGTATTTTATTAATTGTGGAAAATATACATAATAACAAGATGGTGGAGTAGGTCATTGTGGTACTCTCATCTTCCCATAACCATATCAAGATTACAGCTAAACTGCAGAAAACCCATCACTCAGAACCGCCTACAGTCTAGCTAAACACAAGTGCTGTAACTAAGCATAGAAAGAAGCCATGTTGAGACTGCATTAACATTAACATTAGCTAGGAACGTCCATTTTTGTCCTGCTATTTCTTCTTCCAGGATGTACAGCTGTAGCTCCAACACCTGTCTTGAAGTACAAGGTGACTTTGGGGAGGCCATACTCTGAAGGCTGCATAGCAGAAAAATAGGAACCTGAGTCCCTGATAGTACCAAGGGGCCATTTGTACCAATCTTGGACTACTGAACTTCTTGACTTCTATGTGGAAGTGAAATAAAGTCCTGTCTTGTTTAAACTACCAAAATAAATATAGGAATGATACCATTTTAGCCATTTTTAAGTGAATACATTTGTGGCATTAAGTACAGTCACATTGTTTGCAATGCTTCCCACCATCCATTTCCAGAACTTTTCATTTTCAACTGGAATTCTGTACTAGTTAAACATTGACTCGTTATTCCTTATCCTCCATGCCCTGGCAACCACCATTCTACTTTCTGTCTCTGTGGATTTACTATTCTAGGAACCTCATATGAAAGGGATCATATACTATTTAGCCTTTTGTGACTAGCTTATTTAGCATTTGGTTTTATAATTTTTATTTAGCCATCCTAAATTCAATTCAATTCAATTTAGTAAATTGACTTTTTAAAATTTTAGTATTTGAAAGATGTCATAACATTGTTTTTTGACTTCCATAGTTTCAGATAAGAAATCTGCTATCATTCCTACCATTGTTCCTCTCTAGGAAATATCTTTTCTCTCTGGCTACTCTTAAGACTTTATTTTTATTGGTTTTTCAGCCAGTTGATTATAATATTTCTTTGTCTTGATTTGAGGTTACCCTGGTGGTGCTTACTGAGCTTCTTGAATATATATGGGCTTATAGTTTACATCAAAATTAAGAAATTTTGGTTATTCTAATAATATTTTTAGTCCATCCTTTCATATAGTAATCCAATTACACGTTAGACCTTTTGATGTTGTCCTACAATAACTGAGATCCTACACATTTTTCTTTTATTGGGCTATTACTTGGTTCTTATTTTCATGTCTCCATATCAATGGATTTTTTAAAAATATTTTATTTCTTTATCTTTAGAGGGGAAGGGAAGAAAAGAAGGAGAGAAATATCAATGTGTGATTTTCTCTCATGCGCCCCCTGCTGGGAACTGGCCTGCAACCCAGGCATGTGCCGTGACTGGGAATCAAACCACAATCCTTTGGTTTCCAAGCCTGCGTTCAATCCACTGAGCTACACCCGCCAGGGCAGATCTTTTTAAAATTTATGGATCATTTCTTCTGCAGTGGCATATGCGCTGTTAGTTCCATCTATTAACATTTTTTTCATTTTTGAATTTTATTTTTCATTTTATAAAGTTCTGTTTTGTTCTTTTTCTCTTTTCTCTCAATTAAGCATATGTTCTTACGTAAATATTTGAAGATACTTATAATAAATAATACCTTTTTCCTCATTTCTCTTTCATTATGAAGTCTGTTTTTATTGACCAATTTTTCTGCTGGTTATGGCTAACCTTTCCTATTTTTTGATATGTCTTTTTTTTTAGATTTTATTTATTTATTTTTAGAGAGAGGGAAAGGGAGTAAGGAAGAGAGAGAAATATCAATGTGCAATGTGTGAGAGAAACACCATTTGGTTGCCTCTTGCACGATCCCAACCAGGGATTGGGCCTGCGACCCACGCATGTGCCCTGACTGAGAATCAAACTGGCGACCTTTCAGTTTGCAGGCTGGCACTCAATCTATTGAGCCATATCAACCAGGGCATGTCCTTTAATTTTTGATTGATTGTAATATGTGGTCAATTTTCTTTTTTATATGCTGAAATTTTTTTTCTATCTCTGAAGAACGTTACACTTTGTTTTGATTGGTAGTTACTTATGGATCAGTTTGATCCTTTCAAGGCTGTTTTTAAGCTTTGTTAAGATGAATTTAGAGAGGTCTTTATGCTAGGGCTAATTTAACTCTACTGTTAAGGTTATGACCTCTTTGGGGTCTCTACGGAATGCTTCAAGTCTTCAACAAGGAATCTCCCTGTGGTTGAGTTGAAACTCTGACATCCCCCAGCCTTGTGTGATCTCTGGGAAGTTAGCTTTCTAACAGTTGTTCTCTGCCTGACCTTTTGGAGTTTCACCCTTTGTATGTGTAATGTAGTATTCAGTCAAATACTGAAGGCATCCCCTAAATAGTTCTGGAATTCTTTCCCTAAAAAACTACTTTCTCTATTTCTGTTGCTTGGCCTAACCGAACTCTGATCTTTCTTTTCAGTTCACAGGACTGCTATGCTTTACTTGGAATCCTTTTCACTGTACTGCATTCTGGAAAGTGCTTCCAGGTAGAAAGCCAGTAACCATATAACTTACTTTTTTGTTTCACTCCTCTCAGAGCTTGCAGTCATATATTGCCTCTTGTCTAGTATCTGAAAATGGATTTTATATTTTTCCAGTTTTGCAGGTATTTGTGACAGGAAGGTAAATCCTATCTCAGTTATTCTGTCATTGCTCAGAAGTAGAAGTTGATCCCAAATTTGCATACACCAAGTTTACAAAAACAGTTTGGTTTAAATTTTGTCATAGTATTATGGCCAATATTGTGACATCATTATGATTTTTATTAAAGTATAGTTGATATATAATATGTAAGCTTTAGGTGTACAACATAGTGACACTATATTTGTATACTTTTTTTAAATAATAATTTTTTTAATCCTCACCCTAGGATATGTTTATTGATTTTAGAGAGAGTGGAAGGGAGAGAGAGAAAGAAACATCGATGTGAGAGAGAAACATTGATCGGTTGCCTCCCATACATGCCCGACTGGGGATCGAACCCGCAACCTAGGTATGTGCCCTGACCAGGAATCGAACCCTCAACCTTTCAGTGTATGGGACAATGCTCCAACCAACTGAGCCACCCAGCCAGGCTTCCTGGTCTTTTATTGTCTTCCATGATATTTTAAAGAATTCAGGTTAGTTGTTTTGTAGCTAATTTCTGTTTTGACAGAAAATCATCTATTTGAGTCTAGTGTGGAGTTGCAGATAACTTTGTCTATAAGTAGTGTGGAGTTGTAAATATCAGAATATTTTGAGTCTTTTTTCCATACCCCAAATCTTTGAACCATAATGTTTTGGAGGAATGTTTTTCAGGATATGTATGAAATTATGAAAATTTTAAACAAAAATCTTTTTCCTTGCAAAGTTGCAACATTTGTAGATTTTGGGTTATGATATTAAACTTTAAAAAAAATTCATGCTTCATTTGTGCCTTGTATTTAAGTTTCTGACATTTTCAAGAATGTTGCAATTCTGTTTTTTTATTTGCATTTAGAAAATTCACGTGAACTTTTATTAAAGCAAATAAACTAGAAATACTTATAAGAAAAATGAAGATAATTCTGTAAATTCTAGCGTTCACATATAACAATTGTCAACATTTTGGTCTATACCCTGCCAAACTTAAGGTAATAAAAGTGTATGTGTGAGAGAAACATTAAAAGAATTTTGTATCATTATAACACTGCTGTTGTTTGTTTTTCCCTCCTGTTATAGTGGTTACATTATTACACAATGAAAGAATGGAAAAGTAAAGGTGCCATATGATCTTTTTAAAGGGGAACAACTGGAAAGAGGCTCTTGTCTTGCCAGTTAGCATTTAAATACTTACCAAGTACTGTAAATAATTCTTAATGGTCATATCAATTACTTTTCTAGTTCTCAGAATCTCTTGAGTTCTCTGAGAATTAGAACTTGATGGGGTTAGGGGAAGATGAGAGAGGAGTGTTTGTGGAAAGTTGAATATTATGAAAATTCTAAACTTTGTTTATTTGGTACTGTGTTTCATGTAAATATTATGGCCACAAAATGAATTTTTCTTATTTAAATAATTTAAATAGGTAGAACATTCACCGTTCAAAAGTACAAAATAGACAATAAAAAGTCTCCCTCCCATTTTTGTGTCCTAAGCTCTTGAGTTCCTTCATCAGAGGCCATCAGTGCTCTCAGTTTCCAAGTATCTTTCCAGAGATACATAAGAGAAAATTTGTATATATCACAGAACACATTGGAAATTACCTGACTCTTTTAATCTAATTCCCTTTAATAGGATTACATTTGTATAGGGTTTCATAATTTTGCAGTGTTCTTTCACACACAGTCTATCTTGTCCTTGTGACCATCTTGGAAAGTAGTGAATAAAAACTTGAAAGTACAAAAACTGAAAATTACTAATTAAGACCTGCAGAAAGAATAAGATCAGAAAAGGTTCTTTTTATTACTTCTTAAATACCTGATTTAGGTCATTAGGTGAAAGGTGTAAATTGTATCTCCTTTCTGTCAAAAATGCTACAGTGCAATTCTGATGCTAACCACCTGGAGGTCAGATTATGGGTTTAAGGGCATGGTTCTCAACTTCAGGTGTCAGCTGCAAATTCTTGGGATCCCCAGACCACCTACATTTTTGACCAACTGGCCACAAATCATAGGGGTTCCCATGATTCCCCTCAGGTTTGATAATTTACTAAAATGAATCAAAGAACCCAGGAAACTGCTGTACTTACTGTCGCAGTTTTATTATAAAGAATTCAAATCAGAACCAGCTAAATGAAGAGACACAGGGGGCCAAGCCTGGGAGGGTTGCAAATGCAGAGCTTCTAACTTCCTCTCTCTTTAGAGTCAGGAAGTATCACTCCCATTGACCAGGAAACTCACTTGTCCAGAGTATTAATTGGGATTTCAGTATGTGGGGTGTGAATGATTGAATCACTGGCAGCAGAATGGCCTCCTGAATAACAAAGATACTCCTATTACTTGGGGTAAATTCCAAGGTTTGAAAATTTCCCCTCCCAGGAACCAGGGGGAAAAACTAGTCAAATTCTCTTCTATACAATGCTGTCATAGTCGTCCAACATCTATCCTTAGAAAAAGCTCCTGTACCAGTTTTTAAAATTATCTTTCAGAGATAGTTTTTTGTATGTATGTATGTATGTATGTATACATATATATGTATATAGTTTTTGTATCTGTGATATTAATATTATTTTCTATGATAATCTTGCTCTTTTTCCATCTGGACTTTTATGCTTTTTCTCCTTGTGGGATGCCAGTCCATTTGGAGGAGGAGGGTATGTCTTCAAAATTCTTGTTTTTCCAAGTTCTATATTGTTCCTGCCATGTAGCCTTTCTTGCCCAGCCCTCATCTAGAAGGCAGTCTCTCTTTTCTAAACTATTATAGTTCTGTGTGTCTCCAAGGCATAAGTCACTTAAATAATGGTTTATCATAATTGCATATACTCTTTGCCCATTTCTCATTTACAAATTTAGGGTTTATAAGGGAATGGGCTTTGTGAGTCTTACTTTACTCTTCTTTGTATTCCTCCTCCCTCTAATATTTAGCTTACAGTGGATACCTAAGTATCTCTAGTTTTAAAAATTATGTTTTTGCATCATTTATTAATTTTCTACACTATTATCATTTGTTGTAGCAAACTGCAGTAGGAAGATTTTCTATAGGATTGATTAAATTCATTCAGAGATATTATCTATTCTATATTAAATTGTATAGTTATATAAATTATTATCATTTACAGATGTGAGCAGTTTCCCCCTGCACTCTACTTGAGTGAAAAAAAACAGGCAAACTGCTAACAAGGATGTATTTTAAGTTTTGTGTTTAATATGTAGAGTGTAAACAAATGGGATTTTTCAGAAACTTCTGTTAAACAGAAGACTTTAGTAAACTGATGTGTTCTTTCTCAAATATGATTACTAATAATTCAGAAGATCTTATATTGTTATAGTTTAACTTGGCAATAATAGACTCGACCCATGTGGGGACTGTCTCCTTTAGGAGAGACATGTATATTCCTAATGTGTTTCTGACACTTTTAACTATTTTGCTAATTTGTGTTATCTTCCTAGCTCCTTTAGAGACTTCAATTTAAGACCTTGGATCAATTCTTCAATAATAAGATATCATATAGGCTATTTTGAATTTGCTTCCATAGGTTGTGAAGAGTAAATTATTAAAAAGAAAAAGTAAGGCATCATTTAGTACTTTACTGGACAGATTTTTAAAACTGCCTACAAAATTTTAAATATATGTCTAAAGTCTAAAAAAGAAAAATATTTAGTGTTTTCATTATAAATTTTATGCTGTAGATTGTTATTTTATATTTTAGGTGGCCCATTTATGTCAGGGCAGGGTTTTTTTTTTGTTTGTTTTTTGACGATACCATATCTAATGAGAAGATAGCTAGAGAAACCTAGAAACCTAATTTTCTGTAGAAAAGTTGATGTTTAAGAATACGGACTGGAACCTGGGATTGAACTGTGGCCCTACAATTTATAGACTGTAACTTTGGTAAATTAACCTTTGTATCTCAGTCTCCCTATCCATAACATGGGCACACTGATGATATTGTTATAAGACTTTATTATTGTTATTATTGAGTCTAGTATGTCTTTTTGGTTTTGTTTCTTAAACTGAAAGTACAGGATTTATTGCATGGTTTCTTCAGTTTCAAATTCTATTTCTGTAATCTTGGAGCAAGTTAAGTTTTAAAGTATTATAGCTTGATTAATTTTTCTATTTTCAATGACATTTTAGTAGGCTTTGACATCTAATTAAGTTCAGTAGTTTATCAAATTAACTATCAGGAAAAGTAGAGAATGTTTAATTTTTTAAGTATATTTTATTGATTATGCTGTTACTGTTGTCCCATTTTTTCTCCCCTTTCTCCCCTTCAGCCCTGCATGCCCCCTCCTATCAGCTTTCCACCCTCCATTTAGTTCATGTCCATGGCTTGTACATATTAAGTTCTTTGGCTTCTTAATTTCCTGTACTGTTCTTAACCTCACCCTGTCTGCTTTGTAGCTACCAATTATGCTTCTTATTCCCTGTGCCTTTTTCCCCATTCTCCCTGTCCCCCTCTCCCCTGATAACCCTCCATGTGATCTCCATTTCTGTGTTTTTGTTCTTGTTCTAGTTGTTTGCTTAGTTAGTTTTTGGTTTTTAGATTCAGTTGTTGATAGTTGTGAGTTTGTTGTCATTTTACTGTTCATAGTTTTGGTCTACTTTTTCTTAGATAAGTCCCTTTAACATTTCATATAATAAGGGTTTGGTGATGGCAGACTTCTTTAACTTGACCTCATCTGGGAAGCACTGTATTTACCCTTCCATTCTGAATGATAGCTTTGCTGGATAGAGTAATCTTGGATGTAGGTCCTTGCCTTTCATGAGTTTGAATACTTCTTTCTTGCCCTTCTTGCCTATCAGGTTTCTTTTGAGAAATCAGCTGATAGCCACATGGGAACTCTTTTGTAGGTAACTATCTCCTTTTCTCTTGCTGTTTTTAAGATTCTCCCCTTATCATTAATCTTGGGTAACTTAATTATGCTGTGCCTTGGTGTGTTCCTCCTTGGGTTCAATTTCTCTGGGACACTCTGAGCTTCCTGGACTTCCTGGAAGTCTATTTCCTTTGCCAGAAGGGGAAGTTTTCCTTTTTTTTTTTTTTTTTAAGATTTTATTTTTAGAGAGGGGAAGTGAGGGAAAGAAGGAGAGAAATATCAGTGTGTGGTTGCTTCTCGCATGCCCCCTACTGGGGACCTGGCCCACAACCCAGACATGTGCCCTTACTGGGAATCAAACTGTGAATCTTCAATTAACAGGCTGGCACTCAAACCACTGAGCCACACCAGCCAGGACCCCTTCTTTATCTTTTCAAATAAAATTTCAGTTTCTTGCTCTTCCTCTTCTCCTGGCACCCCTATGATTCGGATGTTGAAATGTTTAAAGTTGTCCCAGAGGTTCCTAAGCCTCTTCTCAATTTTTGAATTCTTATTTCTTCATTCTGTTCTGGTTGAATGATTATTTCTTCCTTCTGTTCCAAGTTAGTTTTTTGAGTCCTTGGTTCCCTGTATATTTTCCTTTATTTCACTTTGCATAGTCTTTACTTTGTCCTGTATTTTGCATCTGTACTCAATCATTTCTGTGAGCATCCTGATTACCAGTGTTTTGAACTCTGTATATCTGATAGGTTGACTGTCTCTTCATTGCCTAGTTCTTTTTCTGGAGTTTTGATCTGTTCTTTCATCTGAGCCATATTTCTTTGTCTGGGCAAGCTGTTACATTGTAAGGGGCAGAGCCTTAGGTATTCACTAGGGTGGGGTAACCAGGGTTGCTGCATTGCTGTACTGTATGTGGGGGAGGGGTCAGAGAGGGAACAATGCTACTTTCTGAGCTCTCACCCCACTTTCAGTCACTCCCCCCGTCTACCCACAAGAAAATTGGGCCCTTCTGGTGCTGATTCCCAGGTGGGTGGGTTGCGTACATTTTAAGACCCTGTGGGTCTCTCCAGTGGACTCTCCTATGAGACTGGGACTTTCTCCCACTGCCATAACCCCCATAGGTTTTTATAGCCAGGGGTTTTGAGGCTTTATTTCCTGGCATTTGAACGCTGTGTTGCATGGTCTGTCTCACTCCCCAGTTGTTCCTTCTGGTTTATCCACACACAAATGTGGGACTGCCTGGTCCACCAGCTGTCTCGCCTGCCGAGTCTGCCGCCTTGCCATGCATCCTCTCCACTCCAGCTGCCTATCTCTGCTCCTCCTACCAGTCTGGATGAATGTTTCTTCTTTAACTCCTTGATTGTCGGTCTTCCATACAGGTTGATTTTTTGGTAGTTCTGGTTGGTTTTGTTTTTAAATTTGTTGTTGTCCTTCTTGGTTGTATGAGGCAGCCATGTATATCTACCTACACCTCCATCTTGGCTGGAAGTCTCTCTAATTTTAAAATGATAAAAAGCTGACCAACAAATTCCAAGTGTTGAGGAACAGATATCGCTGGTGGGAAACCAAAGTGTTACAGCCAATGGGACTATACTTAGAAAGTTAAATGTACATTTACTAGCAGTCCCACTGCTAGGAATTTACCTAAGATAAATGAAAACACATGTTCTCACAAAAGACTTAAATACAAATAAATATTCATAATAGCTTTATTCATATTTGCCAAAAAGTGGGAACAACTCAGTATCAGCTGATGAATTGGTAAACAGATGTATGTTATTGCTAAATATGTAGTAAAAACTTAAGGGCTTTGGGGGAAAATGGAGTTAGCACTCCAAAACTTCATCACTGGCACATAAAAAAGATAGGAATCTAATAAAAACAGTAGTATGGTTTTATACATGTTAAATGATTAATACAAACAAATATTAATACAATAAATATGGCACTGTACCTTGAAAGAGACCTTAGCTTTGTGGAAGTGGGTATAGGAAGGGTTGCAACTTGGCAGTTATTATAAGACAATGAAAGACAGATTATCTGAAATCAGCCTGAAAATATTAACACCAGAGGTGGACAAGTGTCCGTAACACATGCAGTGAACTGAAGTAGCTGACGTGTAAGGTGTATGTGTGTGTTTTGTGTATTCTTGGTGTTTATGATATAGGTTTTATTGTTATTCAGGTGTGATAAGGCCCGCAGTTCAGGAGACAATTGCCATTGAAAAGACAGGTTTTATTTTTTGTTTGTTTGTTTGTTTGTTTGTTTTCAAAGATAGTTTGTTATAGTTCCCAAGAGGAGGGTCACACCATGCCATGTAGGGCCACAAAGGGAATCACCAGGTTGGTCAGGAGGCAGAGGGAACCTGAAGAAAAAATGGTAAGAGCCTTTATTGTCATTTCTGTGGAAAAAATAGGTGAGGCAAGTTAAGCAGGTTTAGGATTGGCTACTTTGAACGATCCACTTCACTGCACTGAGTTGTTGGGGTCCTGCAGTGATCAAGGGAGGGGAATATGAGCTTGGAGTACAAGAGCTAGATAAAGGAGATAGTTGGGAGGATGCATTTTGGATTGGTTTGCATGTGAAAATATGCTCCCTGGTTAGTTGTTTGCTGTCTCTAAGAATTGGCTAGCCCTTCAAGTGCCAGAAACTACAGAATACAGAAATATAGTTAATATATTTGGTTCATCTGGGTACAGTTTTCTGAATTAGTCAGTTGTTTCTCAGGGATAAAATTGAACATAAATAAATGTGTAATTGGCATTATCGTAGTTTTCAAAGTAAATGTTAGAGCAGAACTGACTGTATGTACAAATGGTATACAATATTTGAATTGTCATTTCCTTTGCAAAGTTAATGGTGCAGATCCTATTACATAGATTTTAGTTTTGCGTTAATATAAATTTCTTGGAACATGGCCATATTTGTAACAAGTAAAACAATTTAATAAGAGTAGTCTTGATCTTGGGAAAATAATCACAAATTTAAATTTTAGAGAAAACCCAAGAAAAATTTTATCTTAGTATACATGCTCAGTATAATTCAAGCAATTAAGATAGGTAATTATGTAGAAAGCAGATTGGATTGTTAACTTGAAGTTCTTTGAAAATTACCTGAAAGTAATTGTATGCTTATTAAAATTATTTTTTATTTGTAAAAAATAAATCATATCTGCTTTTATAATTGGAGTGAGTTTAAAAAATACCTGCTCTTGGGATTGTTCTGTAGCTACCAATTTGTACCTCTTAATCCCTTTACTTTTTTCACCCAGCCACAGGGATGTAAAATACAGCATAGGAAATATAGTCAGTAATATTATAACTATGTATGGGGCCAGTTGGGTACTTGAAATATTGAGGGGCCACACTGTGAAGTACATAATTGTCTAACCACTGTGCTATGCATCTGAAACTAATACAGAATAACATTATCTGTAAACTGTAATTGAAAAGTAAAAAACAAACCAAAAAAAAACACCCTTACTTAAACATGTGTAAGGAAACTTAAGTAAATTAAATGGTAGGATATTTAAGTAGTCATTCAACACTATCAGGTTCTGTGGAGGAGCTCCAGGACCTTATGATCTATATAGCCTGGGGGCATAAGGCATGTAAATAACTAGAATACATAGAAAAATAAATTTTAAAGTAGAGATGCGAAATGAAAATATATGAAGAGGAAGGAATTACTAATTCCAAATGAAGTTTTATGAAAATTTCATGGGTTCAAGATTTGAAGTCAGATTTAAATAGAATAATTTAGTTAAGAAAGTGTCAAGGAGAGTATTTCAGGTGGCATGGAGGCCTTTGATGAACATTGCTGTGGTTAAGGAATAGATAGACTAGGAGAAAAGATTGGAAAGGAAGGTTCCAGACAAATTGTGGAGTTCTTGAAGGCTTTATCTACTGATACGGACTTCATTCTGTAAGCATTATGGTATTATTTGAGTTTTTAAAAAGTGAGCAATAATTCTGTGACCTCTCTTAAAAGAATTTCCTGCCTTAATTTGTACTTCATAAATATTAATGGAAAAATTAGAGAAACTATATGAAAGATGAGTTGGAGAGGATGACTCTAAGAACAGTCCAGATAGGAGGTTAATGCATTATTCTAAGTAAGATATGCTTCAAGCCTGAACTAAGCTATCATCAGCAAAGGATAAACGAGATTCCAGTCCGTTGGATTTACCATTTTATTAGATTAGTGTTAGAGGTGAAAAAGAGGAAGGGAAAAAATTCCAAGGTCATACATACCCAGTTTTCTCCTTAGAGACAAAGAATAGTGGTGCCATTATCCTGGGTGGGAAATGCAGGATGGATTTGGCTGAATAGAATTGCTGGTCATATGGTAATTCTATGTTTAGCTTTTTGAGGAATTGCCAAACTGTTTTCCACAGCAGCTATACCATTTTACATTCTCACCAGCAATGCACAAGGTTTCCAATTTCTCCAATTCCTTGCCAACACCTGTTACTTGACTCTGCTTATAGTCATCCTGATGGGTGTAAAGTAATATCTCATAGTAGGTTTTGATTTGCATTTCCTTAATGAATAATGAGGTTGAGGATTCATGCACATATTGACCACTTGTATATCTTCTTTGGAGAAATGGCTATTGAAATATATTGCCCATTAAAAAATTATAAACATTTTATTTATTTATCAGTTACCTTTTGCCCGTTTAAAAAAAAGATTTTATTAATTTTTAGGGAGAGGGGAAGGGAGGGAGAAGAGATGGGGAGAAACATCAGTGTGAGAGAGAAACATTGATCAGTTGCCTCTCATATGCAGCTTGTCTGGGGACTGAATCCACAACCTAGGCACGTGACCAGACCAGGAATCAAACCTTTGACCTTTTGCATTGTGGCATAATGTGCAACCAACTCAGCCACACTGGTCAGGACATCTTTGCCCATTTTTAATTGGCTTATTTAATTGGGTTAACCCAATTAACCATTCTTTATATATTCTGGATACTAGGTCCTTATTAAATATATGACTTGCAAATGTTTTCTTCCATTATGTAGGTTTTCTTTTCATCTTCTTGATGAAAATGTTAATGGAAAAATTAGAGAAAAATAATGTACAAGTTTGATGAAGTCCAGTGTGTTTCTTTTTCTTTGATTGTATGTGCTTTCAGTATCATAGCTGAAAAAGTGGTACCTAATCCATTGTCATGCAGATTTTTACCTGTGTTTTCTTCCAAGAGGGTTTTTCATCCATTTTTGACTTAAATTTTATATATAGTATGAAATAGAGGTCCAAATTTATTCTTCTGCATGTAGATACCCAGTTTTCTCACCAATATTTTTTGAAAAGACTTTGTTTTCCTATTAAATCATTTTGACTCCTTTGCTGAAATTCATTTGACCATGTAGGTATGGATTCTGAATTCTCTTCTCTTGGTCTATATGGCTATCTTTATGACAGTAACACTCAGTTACTGTAGTTACTTGATTACTATAGCTTTATGTAGTATGCTTTGAAATAGGCCAAGTGAGTCTTCCAGTATATTCTTTTTTTAGAATTGTTTTGTTTATTCTGTGTCCCTTGTAGTTAATTTCATTTCAGAATGTTAATTACTTGAGTATAAAAGTACAACTAATACTTGTGTAATTTTAACTGATATTTGTGTAGTTTTAACAGTTTTTTGTGAATTCTTTAAGGTTTTCTTTATATAAAATTATATCATCTGTGAGTAGAGATAATTTTATTTCTTCCTTTCCAATCTGGATGCTTTCTATTTCTTTTCTTGTGTAATTGTCCTGGCTTGAACTTCCAATACAATGTTGAGTCGATGTGTTGAGAGTGACATTCTTGTCCTTGTTTCTCATTTTAGGGGAAAGTTTTTTTGTCACCATTAAATATGATGACACTTGAGGGTTTTTCAGGGACGGCTTTTATCAGGTTGAGGAAATTCCATTTTTTCCTAGTTTGTTGAGCGTTTGTATCATGAAAGGGTGTTGGATTTTGTTAAATGCCTTTTCTGCTTCTACCAAGATGATTATGTATTTTTCCTCTATTTTATTAGTATGGTATATTGATTGATTTTCATGTGTTGTGCCACCCTTCCTAGAATAAATCTTACTTGGTCATAGTGTGTTTTGTTGAGAGTTTTTCCACCTATATTTATAAGAGATATTGATCTGGGATTTTCTTTTCTTCTGATGTCATTACCTGGCTTTATATGAGAATAGACTGGCCTCATAAAAATGAGTTAGTGTTAATTCTTTAAATATTCGGTAGAAGTCACCAGTGAAACCATCTCATCCTGGGCTTTTTGTGGTTGAAAGCTTTTCAATTACTGATTTAGTCTCTCTTATTTGTTATAAGACTGGTGAAATTTTCTTGAGTCAGTTTGGTAGTTTTTTAATTTGAAGAATTTGATCGTTTCGACTAATTTCTTTGTCATACTATTCTTATGTAATTTTTTTTTATTTCTGTAAAGTTGGTAGTGGTACCATTGTTTTCATGTCAGATTCTAATGGTTTGGGCCTTCTCATTTTCCTCTAGCCAAAAAGAATCTGTTAATTTTGTTATATCTTTAACCTACTTTTGGTTTTATTGATTTCCTTTATTGTTTTTTTTCCCACATTTTATTTCTCTCTGCTTTACTAGCATATTTTATATGTTTTAATAGCCATTTGTAATTTGTGAATTTTTTATTCATGGAATTTGCTTACTTTTTGTTGTTTTTATTGGTTTGTAGGAATACTTTATGTATTATGGTATATGTTAATAAAGCTAAGACCTCTAGAATAATGTTGAGTAATAAAAGGTAGGAGACATTCTTACCTTTTTTTTTTAACTGTGGTAGCAATGTATTTCACAATTAAATGGAATAATAAGGTTAATAAAGTTTCATTGTTCAAGCTTGCCCAGGAGTCAATAATAATGATGTGTGTTTCCTAGAAAATCACTCAGTAGTAGTATATCCTATGATAGAATACTACTTAGCAGTAATAATATAACAACCCTTAGAGTAGTACCATATTACAGCTAAGAAAACTGAGACAGAGGGAGGTTAAGTGGCATCCCACATTGTACAGCTAGTAAGCAAGGGAGGTAGAATTCTATCTCAGGTATTTTGGCTTCAGAGGTTGTGTACTTAACTGTAGTGTAAAGTCAACCCTTGTTCACCTGCCTAGTCCTAGTACCTTTCTCTTGAGGCCAATAATACTGTACTACATATTTGTGGAATATCATTCTAGAGACAGTCTGTGCATGTAAAAATATATACAAGCACAGATACATACACCCATATA
This sequence comes from Phyllostomus discolor, assembly GCF_004126475.2. Lineage (NCBI taxonomy): Eukaryota > Metazoa > Chordata > Mammalia > Chiroptera > Phyllostomidae > Phyllostomus > Phyllostomus discolor. Next base: position 78,613,650 of record NC_040910.2, on the reverse strand, counting down.
TTCCCCCCTCTTTTTAAAAAAAAAAACGATTAGCATACTATCATTTATACATTATTCTGTACCTTATTTTTTTTTAAACTAAACGTGTCTGTCATACTGTTCTCAGCCTTTATTTATTTTGGATGTGTCTATTTCTTTAAAGATTTATTTATTTATTTTTAGACAGAGATGGGAAGGAAGGGAGAGAGGGAGAGAAACATCAAAGTGTGGTTGCCTCTCCTGTGCCCTCTACTGGGGACCTGGCCCACAACCCAGGCATATGCCCTGACCAAGAATTGTTCAGTTCACAGGTTGGTGCTCAATTCACTGAGCCACACCAGCCAGGACGGGTGTGTCTCTTAAATGAATTTGTTTGGGTTTGTTTTTCTGTTTTACCCAAAATGAGGATTTTACACAGAATAATTTAGTCATTGCAGTTTATTTTTATCAAGGTGTTTAAGGCTTATATTTGTTAAATTGCTTTATTTTTAATTCTGCTTCTCTTTTTTTCTTTTCTACGTTATGTTAGAGTAGGTTGCATTTTCTTTGCTTCCTGTATATTTACTCTGGTTATTTGATAGTTCTTTATCCTTTAGAGAAACAGGATAGTTCTTTATCCTGTTTCTGTTCTGCTGCTGGTTATTCTTCTGGAACAAAAAAGCCCTTCAGATTTACTAATGTAGTTTCTTTTCATTGTCCTTTGTTTCTGTCTTCTCATTCTGGTTTATATATTTACATGAAATGATTCATAAAAGTGAGATTAAGTAACCTAGTATTAAAACACTATATTTGTGCTATTAAACATAAGGGGTTGATTTCAGGTGTGTTATTAAATCAACACTTAGTTATGCTGAAATTTCCCATTACATAATCTGATTTGTCATTTTCAAATTTAATAATAGCTAAACAAATCACCCCTCACCCTGTTGAAAGAAAGCTCAGGAGTAAGTTATATGAACAGCACATTTCTTGCCTCTTGGCATGGTGAGGATTTGGGATTTAGCAGAAAAGGTGATCATTTTTTTTCTAGGTATTTTTCTTCTAATGAAAAAGAAACTGTTGCCACTTTGCAGTGGTTTTCTAGTACTTGGTCAAGTTGTATCAACAGTGAAGTTCATTCTTTGTTATTTTTCATCCCTTCACCTGAAAGAATCCTATAAAATAGATTATTTTATGCAAATATTGAATGAACAAGGTAGTTTGGTATTTTGTACTAAACATTAGAATATACTAATATTCCTATTTCTAATCTTAATTACATGGATTTTATTAAGTTCTTGTTATACATGTAAGACATTGCGAAAGGTGCATAAAAGTTTCAAATGACTCTAATTGTATCAAGAACACATAAAATGGTAACTAGTAGGGTTGTGTAATTAAGGTCTGTTTTTGAAAAGAACATTGCCTGTATCTCTTTCAAATTAAAAAACTGAAAAGTAATTCATACATTTGGGGAACAAGAATTTGAAAGAAAGGATCCACGGAGCTGGGGGGGAGTCCCAAACACCCCTGTTTCTAAGGTGTTCTTTTATAGACTGATTACCTGTGTATGTGTAGATACATATTTTCTTATTTTTATATAAATGGTTATATATTTTATATTACTTCTGTGTCTTATTTTATAATGAAAACGAATCTTCATATCTTTCTCAATGCTCCAAACTAAACTACTCATAATACTGCCCCATGCACATTCTCTTACCCAACAACCCAATGAAATCCTTAACAGTATTACCTTTGCTCTTCATGTTTCTCTTTCATTTCCTTTTCAAGTGCTAGAAGGCAGTTCAGGGTATTGATTCTGTATTTCCCACCATTTAACTGGCCCTGTGATTTTGAGAAAAGAAATATGACCTTTTGGGACCAAATTATCTATTAGTTTCTTCCAACTCTAAATTTTTGTAATTTAGGCAGCAAATCAGTTCTGTGTAAATTAAGCCTGATGTGAATTCCTGTAATGTCAAGTTTATTTTATTGGTGATACTTCTCAGTTGCATTTATCATTGTAGTTATTGGTATAGTGATGTGTGTGTGTGTCTGTTAAGGGAGATATAGTAGTGTAATCTCTCTCTGATGGTTCTCTGTAAAGAAACTTTTTCTTCTCTAAAGGAATTGAATGTTTGACTAAATTGGGTGTTTCCTAAGCCTGAAACCTCTGATTAACAGATACAGGGAGAAGGGCTTCATGGTACTGAAGTGGTTGCCTAAGACAACAATGTCCTTTTTGTGAAAATCTGAAGGTTCTTAAAAGATGGAATACTGTGATGTCATCACCATTCACTCAAGTAGCATTTCTAAAGTAATACTGAATATGTTGTGATTATCAATACCCTTTCCCCATCATCTTTTTGTTGCTTTGACTGATATTATTGTCAATTATTTGTCTGTTTTGCAAATGTGGAACAGTTACTTATTCTGAAAATCCTATTTTGGTGAGATTTACAAATAAACTATATTGGGTTATTTATTCTAGTTTCATTAGCTTTCTTAGATGTGTATGTTTTAGGATTCAGTGAGATGTTATTACCCATAAAAATGGTGTATGCCTTTTACATTTAACCCTGAATAGCCTAATAAACGATCAATTTCTCTAGTCTACTTTTGTGGAACCAGAAATAAATTAGGTATCCTTTCCTATTTATAGGATAGTTCATTTCTTTTTACTGTTCTTTTTTAGTAGAAAGGATATGATAAATTATTGTAGTATTTTCCTCTAAGAACAGATGAGATATTTTTAAAAATGTAACCTAATAGCCTGTTTGTTTGTTTGTTTGTTTGTTTTGTTTTGTTTTGTTTTTAAAGAAGATTGTATGTGCCCTTGCAGGACATTTCGTCCTGTCCAAAATGTCAGTGGAAACTCTTCTGTCCATGCCAAAAGCTTACTATTTGGTTCTAAGTGTCCACGGAGACATTTGCTTCATGCCAACTTATCTACCTCCCTTTACTCTATGTGCCATGAACAGCTAGGCTAGGCTACCAAGGTAAAAAGGGTTATTATTGGCAGTCCAGCCACACATAATTATTGAACCAATAAAACGTGATAGTATGTTTATATATTAACCCTGTAAACCAAAAGTATAAATAAATGTTACGAACTATTTGAACCCAGGATTGTTGTCTAAGTCTGGATGTTTTGGATGGGACCAAACTTCAAGTACCTTTTGACTGGGACCAGATGTCTCCATGGACATTTTGTGTAGGACCAAGTGCCAGCAAATCATATGTGCAGTTCCATTAGTACCTTTAAGAACTTGTTACAAATGTTTATAGGTATCTATATATATGTTTATATTTGTATTTATACATTGTTTTTAAATTTTCACTTAAGGGCATATTTGTTGGTTTTGAGAGAGAGAGAGAGAGAGAGAGAGAGAGAGAGAGAGAGAGAGAGAGAAATATGATGTGAGAAACATTCATAGATTTTCATAGATTGCCTCCTGTTTGCACCCTCTCTGGGGATTGACCCCCGTAACCTTTTGGTTTGTGAGATGACACTCCAACCAACTGAGCCACCCAGCCAGTGCACAAACGTGTGTGTGTGTGTGTGTGTGTGTGTGTGTGTTTTAATAATTTTTTATTGTTATGCTATTACAGGTCCCAATTTTTTCCCCTTTGCCCTCCTCTGCCCCTCCCAAATGTGTATATATTTTTAAGCCTGACCTGTAGTTTATTAAGCTATATTAGTTCTGTAGTTCAGGTATTGGTATACCTAATATTCATATTTAGCAAGCTAGAGAAATTACAGAGTTTATGATTAGGGTAGCCTGGAAATCTTCTCTGTGCTATTTATTTCCCTATAGTTTTTCACGATAACATTATAAAATGGCTAAGACTCAAGTCAAGTGCCTCTGTCATTTTTTTTTTAATATTTTATTTACTTATTTTTAGAGAGGGAAGGAAGAGAGGGGGGGCGGGGAGAGAAAGAGAGAGAGAGAAACATCAATGTGCGGTTGCTGGGGGCTGTGGCCTGCCACCCAAGCATGTACCCTGACTGGGAATCGAACCTGCCATGCTTTGTTCGCAGCCCATGCTCAATCCACTGAGCTATGCCAGCCAGGGCGCCTCTGTCATTTTTGTATTGATGACTCTGTTGTAGTAATATTCTGAACAGGTGCAGGGCAACCAAGAATGGCATGAATTTTTTATAATAAAGTACTTGACCTCTGGGAATTTGAAGATCTCTAGAAAAGAAGTAATTATGCGGTGGATACTATTAACTCGAGGATAACAGTGTAATGATATATTTCAGAGGTTTCTAACTTTATTGGAGTTTTCATATTTTTATGTATTTTATTTTTCATCTTTTATGTCTTCTAACAGTCTGGAGCATATGCACAAATATTATTGGATCTTTTAATTTTTTTTCCTTGTTGTAGAAGATGAACATACTATTATTGTTGAATATTTGGAACAAACAGAAAGTATAGACTTGTGAATATTGTTCTATAATACCAGTCTTAACTACATAAAAATAATCCATACCACTTTGTCATATTGCCCTCTTTGGGCAATATGATATATACATAAAACCATATTATGTATATAATTTTTGTCTTTATTCTTTGTAAAATCAAACACAGATACAGAAAATTCACAAAACAAAAATGTAGCTTAATGAATTATTATAAATAAAATTCCCTTGTAACTGCTAAGACAAGAAATACATAAAGCTTCGCTAGCCACTCCTGAAGTCCTTCCACATGTCTCAGTTACGCCTCCTTTTTCCTAAAGTAACCACTCTCGTGTTTTCTAGTAATAACTTCTGGGGATTTCTTTATAGTTATATCATCCAAGTATACATCACAGTATTTCATTTTTTAGCTTTTGAGAGTTTTGAAATATACTTTGAATACAAATCCTTTTTCAGATACATAATTTGAAAATAATTTTACCGGCCTTTGGCTTGACTTCATTTTTTTCTTTTAAAAGTTTCCTTTGTAAGAGTAAAAGTTTTTAATTTTAATGAAGTCTAAATTATCAACATTGCCTTTTATAGTAGATTCTGCTTTTGGCATTGTATTTAAGAAATCTTTGACTAACTTAAGTTTATGAAAATTTTTACCTGCGTTTTCTTCTAAATGTTTTATAGTGTTAATTTTACATTGAGATAAATGAAACATTTTAATTTTTCCATAAGATATGAAGTATGAATCAGTGGTACCATTTTCAGAAAAGATTGTCTTTTCCTTTCATCGTTACCATTCCATCTTGATTATTGTAGCCTATATTGTCTTGAAATCTGATAGAGTCCCCCAACTTCATTCTGTTTTATAAAATTTGTTTTGGCTAATTTGAATCCTTTGCCTTTTCATATACATTTTAGAATCGGTTGACATCTACAAGAAATTATGTTGGATTTTGATCGAAACTGTGTTGGGTCTTTGAATCATTGAATTTTTGGATCAATTTGGAGAGGATGGACCTCATAACAGTATTGAGTGTTTTAGTTCATAAACATTGTACATCTCTCCATTTAGTTGACTGATTTCTTTCATTAGGGTTTTATTATTCTTATGTAAATTTTACTCAAGTATTTTTAGATATGTCTAAATATTTCATTTTCTTTCCTTGCTATTTTGTACATTTGAGGGGATTTTTTTCATGTGCACAATATGTCAGCCACTAGAGATAGTTTTATTTCTTCCTTTTTGTTATATATTCCTTTTCTTCTTTCATATTGCATCATATATAGAACTTCTAAGTGGAATGTTGAATAGGAATGATTACAGTGGACATCTTTAGGGGAAAGCTTTCAGTCTTTAATTAATTAGGCTGTGGCAGGCTTTTGTAGATAACCTTATCCAGGTTAATGTTCCCTTCTATTCCTAGTTTTTGAAGGTTTTTATCATAAATGAAGATTGAAGTTGTCAAATTCTTTTCTGCTTCTGTTAATATGATTATGTGTTTTTTCTTTAATCTGTTTAGAATGGAGAATTTATTTTGATTTTTGAATGTTGAACTAACCTTTCATTTCTGGAATAAATCCTACTTGGTATCTAGTATATAGTATCATTTTTATATATTGCTAGATTTGATTTGCTAACATTTTGTTGAGCATTTTTGGTGTTATGTTCATGAGGGATGTTGGTCAGAAATTTTCATTTTTTGTAAATGTTCTTGTCTGGTTTTGATAGGGTAATGATGGCCTCATAATGAATTGGAAGTATTCTCCCTTTTATGAGCTTGAAGAAGTTATGAGAATTGGTATTACTTGTTTCTTTAATGTTTGAATTTGACAGCAAAACTGTCTAATATCACTGGACTGGAATTTTCCATGTGGAAATGATTTAAGCTATTAATTTAACTTCTTCAGTATACATATGACTATTCAGATTATCAATTTATTCTTGAGGGTAGTTTCTGACAAGTACAGGTAATTTGTCTGTTTTATCTTTACTGTAAGATTTATTAGCTTAGAGCTGTTCATTGTATTTTCTCATCCTTTTAATGTCTCAGGCCTTATAGTAATATCCACCTTTGATTTCTGTTTTTGTTTTCTAATTTCATTGATTTCTACTCTGTTTTTTTAGTGTTTTCTTTCATATATTTATTTTTTATTTTGTTTAAAGCTTTTATCTTTTTAGATTCTTACGATGGAAGCTTTCATAATTGATTTGAGATCTTTTTTTTTCTAATATAGCATTTGGTACTTTAAATTTCTGTGTGTGCACTGCACTAGCTATATTCTACAAATTTTATGTTGTCTTTTTATTTTCACTCAAAACATATTATTTTCTGATTTCTCTTGAAAAAAATTTTTTTATTGACCCATTCCCATGGGTTGCTTAGAAGTATGTTGTTTAATTTCCAAATTTTGTGTTTGCTTTTTTAAAGTTATCTTTCTGTTACTGATTTAAAGTTTAATCACACTGTGGATACATAACATATTTTATATGAACTGAAATTTTTTGCACTTCTCAAGATTTGTTTTATGGCCCAGAATATGGTCTTTTTTGGTGTGAATCTCATATGTGCATTTGAAAAGAATATATATTCTATTGTTGCCAGTGGGGTGTTCTAGAAATGTCATTAGATCAAGTTGGTTGGTAGTGTTCCATAGTGTTACTCTATGAATTTTCAGACTACTTTTTAAAAAAAGTTTCTGAGAGAGATGTTTTGGAATCTCCCAGTATAATTATAGACTTGTTTTATTTCTCTTCTCAGTTGTATCAGTTTTTGCTTCATGTAATTTGAAGTTCTTTTGTCAGGTTAATGCAAATCAGAGATTTGATGAATGGAATCATGTTAATTATATAATGTACTTCTTTATCCCTTGTGATTTTCCTAGCTCTGAAATCTATTTTGTCTACTAGGCACTCCAGCTTTCTTTTGTTTAATATTTTGCACTTAATTTAGAGTAGGTCTGCTGGCAACAGATTCTCTTAGTTTTCATCTAAGAATCAATCTCTTCCTCTCTCTCTCCTGCCCCCCTCACCCCCATGGCCTTTATTCCTGAAGACTGGCTAGAAAAAGGATTTTGTTTTAGATTGACAGTTCTTTTCTTTCATCACCTTAAAGGATATTATAGCACTTCCTGTGGATTCTATTGTTTTTTTATGAGAAATCTATGGTCATTCAAATTTTACTTTATCTTTGTTTTTAAGCATTTTGATGATGATATGTGAGGCTTAGGTTTTTCTTTTGTTTTGTTTTTGCATTTGTCCTGTTTGGGCTTTGCTGAGCTTCTTGAATATCTACCTTTGTGTGTGTGTGTGTGTGTGTGTGTGTGTGTGTGTGTGTGTCAAATTCTGCCATTACTAAAAAGATTTTATTCTCTACCAATTTATTTTTTCCCTCATTATACAGTACCAATGTGGTGAAACTTAGACAATTTAAAATTATCCCAAAAGTCACTAAAGTGTATTCATCTTTTTCAGTCTTTTTTCTTCTTTATTCTTCAGTTTATATAATTTATCTGGCTCTGTCTTCAAGTTTACTGTTTTCCTATATCATCTCTGTTCTGCAGTTGAACCCATGCAATATTTTACATTTCTGATACTGTTTTCCAGTTCTAAATTTTCCATGTGTTTCTCTTTTTATAATTTCAGTTTTTCTAAGAATATGTGTCTTTCAAGTTGTTTCATGAGTGTTAACCATTATCTCATTTATTATATATACAATAGCTGCTTTAAACTTTTATGTGAGAATTGTAACATGAGTCATCTTAAAATAATCAACTGTTGGTCTTCTTTTTCCCTTTGTTAATTTGTCACATTTTTCCAGTTTGTGTGGGTGTTATTTATTCTTTTGCATGTAGAGTAATTTTGGATTTTATCCTGGACATTTCAAATATTGTCATTTCTGAGTCCTGTTAATATCCTCAGGAGAATGTTGATTTGTGGTTAGTTTCTTTTTTGTTTGTTTGTGTGTTTGTTTTTGTTTTGTTTAGCAGATGCTAACTGTGTTAGATGGCTCGTTCTGTCTCACTTTCTGTGGCTGGTGTTCTAGTATCAGTTCTATTTAAACCGTCCTTCTCTCTCTACTCTTTGGATTTTCCTGGCACTGTGCCTCTCAGTACCAGTCTGGGGCTTGGACAGTGGTTTATATGATAGATTAGTTCTGTTTAGTGGACTTTTGAGTCTGTTTTACCCAACCACAGAATGGCATTTGTGTTGGTTTATACACAGAATTGAGGCATCTCTTTTCTACCTTTCTCCTCTCCTGATTTCCCCCATACTCTTCTGTTTCCATTGGCCTTTTACCACTTCCTCTGACCAGGAAACAGGTTTCTCTCAGAATTTTAGACGTTGTCATTTTACAATTCACCATAACTAGAGCTGTTCTTAAGTGAAGTGGGAAAAGGAGAGGAGGGGAAAAAAAACCCAAAGAATTCCCCTTCGTACTTTTTGGATGACATGGGCCCTGTTTCCCAGTTATTCCATCAGAGAGGTTTTCTCACATAATTTTTCTGCTGCTGGGACATTGCAGTGTTAAAATGCGGGGGAGACATTGCCCCCCCACAATCTCCAGATCACAGCTGGTCCTTTGGACAGAAAAGAGGGATTTCTACAAGGATTTCTTTTAAGCACCCTCAGCATATTCTTTGCTCAGGCCACTCTTAGGTCAAAGCTGGAAGATAAAAGAGGAAAATGGAATCAGAAAACTCATGGTCATACTCATTATTCTTCAAGTTTGGACTTCTTTCCCCAATCATTTATATTACTTGTTTATGGAATATTGATACATATCTTTTGGCCATATATATGTTGGTGGATCAGGTACTTTTTAAGTGATTTCAATGCTACCTATTTATTTAAGGAATACTGACCCTTAATTGTGTTTGCTTTGGATGTTCAGGTTTTTTTTTAAGATTTTATTTAGTTATTTTTAGAGAGAAGGGAGAAACATCGACTGGTTACCTCTCACGTGCCATTTGGCCCACAACCCAGGCATGTTCCCTCACCAAGAATTGAACTGGTGACCCTTTGGTTTGCAGGATGACGTTCAACCTGCTGAGCCACTCCAGTCAGGGCTGGATGTTCATTTTGTTTGTTTGTTTGACTCTAATTTTTTAAAAATAAATTATTTTATTGTTCAATTACAGTTGTCTGTATTTTCTCTCCACCCCTTCCCTCCACTCCCTCCAAACCCTTGTCCCTCTCTTGCTTCCACCCTCCCCCTTGGTTTTGTCCATGTGTCCTTTATAAGTAGTTACTGAAAACCCTTCTCCGCACTGTCTCCTCCTCCCTCCCCTCTGGCTATTGTTAGATTGTTCTTAATTTCAATGACTTGGGTTATATTTTGTTTGCTTTTTTCTTTTATTGATTATGTTCCAGTTAAAAGTGTTTGACTCTGATTTTTGACATAAATTTTTAAATGAATTAGTTTTTTGTGAGTTAAAAAATGTTAATAACTTTTGGATGTTCACCCTAGTTAGAATTTGTATTTTTATAATTTAAACAATATTTTATTTTTCTCAAATTTAAAATAAAATTTATTAAAATGATAAAAGTTGCTGTAAAAATTCAGGTGATAGTGTATAGGCTAACAAGTAATGCTCTTCACAGCCTTACTTGATCAGAGAAAAATTAATATTTTAATACATATCCTTCCATATCTTGTTTATAAATTTGCAGTACATATAGGGTATATATTTTAAGCCATTTATTTAAATTTTTTCAAGTTGTTTAATTGAGTTATAATTTACATACAGTATTTTAAGTATGCAGTTGGAGTTTTGACAAGTATATACACTTGTGTAATTCACTCCCCTATCAGGTTATAGAATTCTCTCACTCCAAAAACTTTTCCTTGGGCCTCTTTGTAGCCAATTTCCCTATTCTTCTTCTTCCCGGCATCAGGCCTCCACGATCCAGCACTTTAGATCAGTTTTGCATGTTTGAGAATTTATCCGAGGAATCATACAGTATGTGCTCTTTAGTTCCAGGTTTGTTTTACTGAGTGTAATCCTATGATATTAATCTGTGTTGCTACATGAATCAGTAGTTTATTCCTTTTTATTACTGGGAATAATATTTCATTGTGTGACTATACCATAATTTTAATATATATATGCTTGTTGGTAGACATTTGTATTATTTGCAGTTTGGGGCTATTATGAGTAAAGCTGCTATATACAAGTCTTTCTGTGTGCCTGTGCTTTCATTTCTTATGAGTAAATGATAGGTATTTAAGGAATTGTTCCATCATATAGTAAGTATTTATTTAACCTAATAAGCATGTGTTAAACTGTTTTCCAAAGGGTTGTTCCATTTTACACTCTCATCAGCAATATAATGAGTTCCCTTCCTCACATGTATTTATCAAATTATTTTTAAAAGAACAATTTTATACAGGATGGGGAAAAAGTAGGTTTACAGTTTTTGTACAAAAAATAATATAGTGATTAGTAAATAATAATACTGTTTTGTGTACTCACAAGATACACATACATGGATTTGTTTCTGAGCTCCTTTAGATTATTAATTTATTTGTCCTATTTTTAATATTCTGGCAATGATGGTAATGTGTTTTGGTATTTAGTAGACCAAATGTTCCAGTTGCCTCATTATTTCTTGTTTGTTTGGGTTTTTTTTTTTTTTTTTGATGTTTTAGATGGTCCTATCCTTACAAATTTACTGTTTTCCTACTGTCAGCTTTAATATTTTGCCATCATAGTCTTAATATATACTATTTGTTCCTTAAATATTTGTGGAAGTTAGATCACTGTTAGGAGTGATATAGAGAGAGTAATTAAGTATTCCTAAAGTTTGAAAAATATATATGTGGTATTAACTGTAAGAGATAGGGTGTAGGGTGGAGAGAATGCTACAAAAGTGGATGATACACATTGTGTCTACCTGTCTGGGAGAGAGTTAAATAATTACACTGTAATACAGTCAATACTGCAGGGTTTTTTGGAGCATGGAGAGAGAATGATCAGCTTTTCCTATGAGAGTTAAGATTTTATAAGCAGTATTACTTTTTATCCAAATCTTGAAAAATTTTGAATGGGAATTTGTTAAGCAGGTAAGAAAGAAGATGCAAATCATGGAACTTGCTGTAAAATCATTCATTCATAGTTCTTCAAGATCTCAAGTAACATTGAAGTTTTTTTATAGGTAGATTAATTACACTTTATATGGAATTTAGTTCAGTCTTCTCAGTTGGAGTGAGAAGAAGTTAGGTGATTTTCCAATGATGATATGTCCTTTTTTTTTTTAAGATTTTATTTATTTTTAGAGAGAGGAAGGGGGCGGAGAAAGAGAAGGAGAAAAACACTGTGTGCTAGAGACACATCGTTGATCAGTTGTCTCTCGCAGGCCTCCAATCAGGGACCTGGTCTGCAACCCAGGCATGTGCCCTGACTGGAATCAAACTGGCAACCTTTTGGTTCACAGGCTGACGCTCAATCCACTGAGCCACACCAGCTAGAGCACAATGGTCATATATTATTGAAAAAACTGTAATTGAAGCACTTTCCAGAGAAGCTCCAGAGCAGGGAAATTAGTAAAAGTATATGGGGCAACCTTGAAAGTATGTTAGAAATAGGATACGAATAACAATTAACAAATAATGTTTTTATTGCAGTGTGGTGTTAATTTAGGGAGGTATAAAATACATGTAAGTGTGTTTTATTTAGTTACAAAGAAATTTTCTAGCAAGGATTAAAATTGGTTCAGTGACTTCACTAAAAATGAGAGTTAGTTGCTTAAAAGTTATATAGGGACATGGGGAGAATTGGCTAGAAATTTTATGTTCCCTTAGAAATCTATTTGAATCAATTTTGGAGCTTTTCTCTTTAATTGGTGAAGTTCAGCAAGTTAAACAATAGCTAACATTTAATGTAGTGCTTACTGTGTCAGAAGTATTAGTCTGTGCTTCTATTTAATAATTTATTTAACCCTCACAACCACTCTGTGAGGTAGGTTATTATTTTCATTTTAAAGATTAGGAAAATGAGATTATGTAAGTTACAGCTTACAAATAAATAGTGTTGCCTGGATTTATTTATATCCTGGCAGTGTCATTCCAGAGCCCAACCTTTCCATTGTGAGAGTCATTAAAATTGGGTAAAATGGCCCTGATTTGTGTGGCTGTTGCTTGGGGTGTTGTCCCTCAAAGATCACCGGTTTGATTTCTGGTCAGGGCCACATACCTGGGTTGCAGGTTTGGTCCCTGGTTGGAGTGCATTTGAGAGGCAACCACATGTCGTGTTTCTGTCTCTTCTTCCCCTCTTTCTAAAAATAAATGAAGTCTTTTAAAAATAAATAAAATTGGGTAAAATGATACAAAGGAATTAGTAGCAGAACTATCAGGGAATTTACTGGTTATCTATAGTGTCTACTTATCTAATGAAGCAGTTTAGATAAAGGCCATATTTTGTGTGAATTAGGTTTATGGGGAAGGTAGCTGTCTGCATTAAATTAGATACTTTCTCCCATTGCATTTTTTCTTTGGAATGTCTGTGTTAGAGTTGACTAAAACACTGGCATATAGATCTGAAAGGAAAAGAAAGACAGTGTACTAAATTAAATCTTTTGTGTATATTCTTATGTTCGAAAATCATTAATGGGACTCTGTTTTTAGAAACATACTGTGGGTACATCTTGAGTTGTGCTTGTTTTTAATTGTGTCTTATATTATCTATTGCTCATGGATTAGATTAATATTTAAGTACTAATACAGGAAATCTTCTAAGAAAAAATATTTAATTTTAGAAGTGTAAGTATAGTATATACTTATATCTTATTTGTAGTAGGAATTTTTTTTTTAAGGTGATTCTGACAACCAGGTTTAGGAACTATGGTACTAAGTAGACCATACTTTCTTCTCAGTGAATTTCTAGACCTGAGATAATTTTGTATGGGCTGTTAAACATGATCTTACACTAATAACTCTTAGCAGCTTTTGCTTTTTCTGATGTGTTTCTTTTCTTATTTCTCTACAGTAGTTTATGCCAGTGTGGCTTCATTCATACAGATGAACCAAGGACTGGGATAGCAAGTATAAAATTAGAATCAAACAGCTGATTGCCTAGCAGGATGCCATCAACTAACCGAGCAGGCAGCCTGAAGGACCCTGAAATTGCAGAACTGTTCTTCAAAGAAGATCCAGAGAAGCTCTTCACAGATCTCAGAGAAATTGGCCATGGAAGCTTTGGAGCAGTGTATTTTGTAAGTGTTAAAGGCTTAATGTTAGTGACCAGCATTTACTTAATATCCAGTCCTGGCAGAGCAAAAACCAATGATATAAAGAGATACAGCCCATACTCCATTTTATAGTAACTTGCATAGGTGTGTGTATAATATGAAAGTAGATAGTTTTATTTATTGGGCTTCATAGGTTATTGAAAAATGGAGAAGAATATTATTTTGCTTTAACTTACATGTTTAGAATTTTTAGCATCTGTTTTTAAAAGTCATATCACTTGTACTGCTATAGAATTAAACATTGCAGAACACTGACTTCTGTAAAGTCCCATACAGAGTCAATCTTAGGATTGTGAAAATCGAGGATTATTATTTGGTGGAAGCATATGAACCACAGTCTTTTTTCTTATGTGTGTACTTGTATGCTAATGTATGTACTTTATGCTAAAAAAATCAAATTTGCCATTTAACCAGTTTTAAGTGGATAGTTTGTGGCATTCATTATACTCACAATGTTGTATACCCATAACCACTATCTATTTTCAAAACTTTTTCATCACTCCAAATAGAAACTGTATCCATTAGCAATAACTCTGAATTTCCCCCTCTACCTACCCTCTGGTAACCTCTGATCTACTTTTTGTCTCTATAGTTTGCTATTCTAATATTTTATATAAATGGAATCATATAATACTGGTACTTGCATGTATAGCTTATATCACTTAAAGTGTTTAATATCATTTCACAGGTCATCCATATTTATTCCTTTCTATAGATGAATGATATTCCATTATATGTATATACCATGGTTTGTTTATCCATCTGTTGATGTTCACTAGATTGTGTCTATCTTTTGGCTCTTGTGAATAAATGCTACAGTGGACATTGGCATACAAGTATTTGTTTCAGCCCCTATTTTCGAATTTGGCTACGTACCTAGAAATGAGAATACCAGATCACATGGTAATAATACATTTAACTTTTTGAGGAAATGCCAAACTGCACCATAGTGTCTGCACTGTTTCCATTACTACTAGCAATGTACCAGAGTTCCATTTACTCCATATCCTCCCAAATGTGTGTTATTTTCTGTTATTTTTATTGTAGCCATCCTAGTAGGTATGAGGTGGTATCTCATGGTTTCAATTGCATTTTCCTAATGACTAGTAATGTTGAGCATCTTTTCATGTGCTTATTGTCCATTTACATATCTTCTTTGGAGAAAGGTTTATTCAAGTCCTTTTCCCAGTTTAAAGTTCAGGTTGTCTGTTGTTGAGGCAGGAGGATTCTTTATGTATTCTTAATGTTAAATTATTATCAAGTTTATGATTTGCAGATATTTTCTCCCATTCTGTAGTTTTTTTTCACCTTCTTGATAATGTCCTTTCATATGCAAAAGTTTTAAATTTGGATGAAGTCCGATTTATCTGTTTTTTCTTTTTGTTGCCTGTGCTTTTGGTGTCACGTCTAAGAATCTATTGTCAAATCCAAAGTCATGAAGATTTACCCCGTTTGTTTGTAAGTTTATGTTCTTAGCTCTTATATTTAGGTCATCATCAATGCATTTTGAGTTAATTTTTGTATGTGTTGTGAGGCAGAGCTGCAGATTCATTGTTTGCATGTGAAAATCCAGTTACCATTTTGAGTGAATTTTTGTATGTGTTGTGAGGTAGAGGTCCAATTTCATTCTTTGCATGTGAAAATCGAGTTATCCTAGTACCATCTGTTGAAGAGATTATTTTTCCCCATTGAGTTTGCTTGACTTTCTTGTCAAATCAATTTGCTGTACTGTATAGGTTTATTTCTGAACTCTCTGTTGTATTACATTTGTCTGTATATTCATCTTTATGCTACTATATCACTGTTTTGATTAATGTGTGTTTGTAGTAAGTTTGAGATGATGATCAACTTTGTTATTCTTTTTTAAGGATAGTTTTGGCTATTTAGGGCCCCTTGCAATTCCATATGAATTTCAGGATTGGCTTTTCCATTTCTTTTTAAAAATCGGTTAGAATTTTGATAAGGATTGCTTTAATCTGTAGATCATGTAATTGGCATCTAAACAATATTAAGGTTTCCAATCCATGGACACAGGAAGTCTTTCTAAACATTTGTTTAGGTCTTCTTTAGATTTATTCAGCAATATTTCAATGTACAAGTGTTACACTTTATTGCATATATTTATTGGTCTGTTATTCTTTTAGATACTGTTGTAATTTGAATTACTCTCTTAATTGCCTTTTCAGATTATTCATTGCTGAAGTATAGAAATACAGCTGATTTATGCATGTTGATTTTTTTTCCATTTACAGTTGACATACAATATTATATTAGTTTCAGGTGTACAACATAGTGATTAGACATTTATATACCTTACAGAGTGGTCACCTCATAAGTCTGGTACCCATCTGATACCACAGTTATTAAAATATTAACTATATATTAATTAAATTAATATAACTAAATACCATTAACTATGTTGTACTTCACATCTTGTGACTATTTTTACAACTGGCAATTTGTACATTTTAACCCTTTTAACCTTTCCCACCTATTTCTCCCCTACCCCCCACTCTGGCAACTGTCATTTTGTTCTGTGTATCTATGAGTTTGTTTTTATTTGTTTGTTTTGTTTTTAAGATTCTACATATAAGAGAAATCATATGGTATTTGTCTTTCTCTGTCTGATTTATTTCACCTATTATAATATCCTCTAGGTCCATGCACATTGTTGCAAGTGGCAAGATTTCTTTCTTTTTATGGCTAAGTAATATTCCAATATATATATGTACCACATTTTCTTTATCCATTTGCCTGTTGATGGACACTGAGGTGGCTTCCATATCTTGGCTATTATAAATCATGCTGCAGTGAACATAAGGGTGAATATGTCTTTTCAAATCAGTGTTTTTGTTTTCTTTGGATAAATACCCAGAAGTAGAATTGCTGGGATATATGGTAGTTTTGCTTTCAGTTTTTTGAGGAAATTCTATATTGTTTTTGCATAGTGGTTGCTCTGATGTATAGACCTATCAAGAGTGCATAAGGGTTCCCTTTTCTCCACATCCCCACCAACATTTGTTATTTGTGGATTTATTGATAATAGCCATTCTGGCAGGGGGGAAGTGATATTTCATTGTGATTTTAATTAGCATTTCCCTGAGAGCGAGGAATATAAGCATGTTTTCACATGTCTTTTGGCCATCTGTGTGTCCTCTTTGGAGAAACGTCTATTTAGGTCCTCTGCCCATTTTTTAATCGGATTGTTTGGGGGGGGTTTGTTTGTTTGTTTGTTTTGTTTTTGTTTTTGGTGTTACGTTGTATGGGTTTCTTATATATTTGGGGTATTAGCCCCTATCGTGTATCATTAGCAAATGTCTTCTCTCCTTTAGTCTCTTTGTTTTGTTGATGGTTTCCTTCACTGTGCTAAAACTTTTTAGTTTCATGTAGTCTCATTTGTTTATTTTTATTTCTTTTGCTCCCCTTGCCTGAGGAGACACATACAAAAATATATTGCCCTGGCTAGTATGGGTTAGTAGATTGAGTGCTGGCCTGAGAACCAAAGGGTCACCAGTTTGATTTCCAGTCAGGGCACATGCCTGGGTTGGAAGCCAGGTCCCCAGAAGGGAGAGTGCAAGAGGCAACTACACATTAATGTTTGTCTCCATCTCTTCCTCCCTTCCTCTCTCTCTAAAAACAAACAGACAAACAATCTTTTAAAAAATATATTGCCAAGGGCAATGTCAAAGAGTTTACTGCCTGTGTTTCCTTCTAGGAGTTTTATAGTTTCAGGTCTTACATGTAAGTCTTGATTTATTTATTTTTTTATATGGTAAAAGAAAGTGGTTTAGTTTCTTTTTTGGGCATGTGTCTGTCCCATTTTCCCAATACCATCTATTGAAAACTGTCTTAGGCCATTGTATATTTTTGCTTCCTTTATTATAGATTTACTGATCATATTAAGTGTAAGGTTATTTCTGCTCTTTCTCTTCTGCTTCATTGATCCGTATACCTGTTTTTATGCCAGTACCATGCTGGTTTGATTACTATAACCTTGTAGTATAGTTTGATATCAGGTACTGTGATGCCTACAACTTTGTTCTTTTTCCAGATTGCTTTGCTTTGGCTGTTTGGAGTCTTTTATAGTTCCATAGAAATTTTAGGATTATTTGCTCTAGTTCTGTGAAAAATGCCATTGGTATTTAGATAAGGATTGCATTGAATCTTTAGATTGCTTTAGATAGTTTGGACATTTTAACAATGTTAATTCTTCTTATCCGTAAGCAGGTCTGTCTGTCCATTTATTTGTATCTTCAGTTTCTTTCTTAAGTGTCTTGTGGTTCTCTGAGAATGGGTCTTTTTTCTTAATGGTTAAATTTGTTCCTAGGTTTTTATTCTTTTTAATGTAGTTGTAAATTTGGTGGTTTTCTTAATTTCTCTTCTTATAGTTCATTATTGATGTATTAAAATGCAGCTGGTTCTGAATATTAATTTTGTACCCTACTACTTTACTAAATTCACTTATTAGTTCTAGTAGTTTTATGGTAGAATCTTTAGGATTCTCTTTAGTATCATGTCACCTGCAAATAATGACAGTTTTACTTCTTCCTTTCCAATTGAGTTGCCTCTTATTTCTTTTCCTTGTCTAATTGCTGTGGTTAGGCCTTCTAATACTGTGCTGAAAGTGGTGAGAATGAACATTGTTGTCTTGCTCATGATCTTAAGGAAAAAACTTCCAGCTTTCAGCTTTTCAGAGTATGATATTAGTTGTGGGTTTATCATCTATGGCTTTTATTATGTTGGACTTTGTCCCCTCTATTCCCACTTTGCTGACAGTTTTGGTCTTAAGTGGATGTTATATTTTGTCAAATGTTTTTTCTGGGTTCCAGCCAAGATGGAGGCATAGGCTGAAACACTTCACTTCCTCACACAACCAAAAGAAGGGTAACAACCAATTTATAAACAAAAAACAGCTAGAACTGCCAGAAAATCATTTGCATGGAAGTCCAACAACTAAGGAGTTAAAGAAGAAATATTCATACAGACAGGTAGGAGGGATGGAGACGGCAGCCTGTGGGGAAGGGACATGCAGCAAGGCAGCAGACTACGAGGGCGATCCTACATTCCAGCCTGCAGATAAGCTGGAAGGAACAATGAGGGAGTGAAACAGACCGTGAAACCCAGGTATTCAGCACTGGAAACTAAAGACTCAGATCCCGTGGCTGTCAAAAATCTGTGGAGGGTGTAGCGGATACAGAAACTCCCAGTCTCACACAAGAGTCCTAAAACGTATACAAACCCACCCACCTGCGAATCAGCACCAGAAAGGGCACAGTCCACTTGTGGGAAGCAAGGGAAGTGATGAAAAGAGGGACAATAGCTGAGCAGGCAGCATTGTTCCCTCTCTGACTCTTCCACCACAGACAGTGCCCCAACACAGCCAAGAGGGTTGCCTCACCCTGGTGAATACCTAAGGCTCCACTCTTACCACATAACAGGTATGCCAAGACAAAGAAATGTAGCCCAAAATAAAGAACAGATCAGAGCTCCAGAAAAGGAGCTAAGGGATGAGGAGATAGACAACCTGTCTGATGCAGAGTTCAGAACAATGGTAATCAGGATGCTCACAGAATAGATTGAGCTCAGTTGCAAAATGAAGGTAGAAAGGAAAGCTACACAAAGTGAAATAAAAGAAAATATACAGGGAGCCAACAGTGAAGGGAAGGAAACCGGGACTCAAATCAATGATTTGGACCAGAAGGAAGAAATAAGCATCCAACTGGAATAGAATTCAAAACAAAAATTCTGTTCCAAAACTAGAAGAAACAAGAATTAAAAAAAAAAAAAAATCAGGAGAGGCTTAGGAACCTCTGGGACAAGTTCAAATGCTCCCAACATCTGAATCATAGGGGTGCCAGAACTAGAGAAAGAGCAAGAAATTGAAAATTTGTTTGAACAAATAATGAAGGAGAACTTCTCCAGTCTGGCAAAGGAAATAGACTTCCAGAAAGTCAAGGAAGCTCAGAGTGTCCCAAAGAAATTGAACCCAAGGAAGACCACACTAAGACACGCCATAATTAAGTTACCCAAGATTAAAGATAAGGAGAGAATCTTAAAAGCAGCAACAGAAAAGGAGAGAGTTACTTACGAAGAAGTTCCCGTAAGACTATCAGCTGCTTTCTCAAAAGAACCTTTGCAGGCAAGAAGGAGCTGGAAAGAAGTATTCCAAGGCCTGAAAGGCAAGGACTTAACATCCAAGATTACTCTATCCAGCAAAGCTATCATTTAGAATGGAAGGACAGATAAAGCACTTTCCAGATAAGGTCACGTTAAAGGAGTTCATCATCACCAAGCTCTTATTACATGAAATGTTAAAGGGACTTACTAAGAAATAGATCAAAAACTATGAACAGTAAAATGACAACAAACTCACAACTATCAACAACTGAACCTAAAAAACAAAAACTAAGTAAACAGTGGGAACAGGAACAGAATTACAGAAATGGAGATCATATGAAGGGTTAATAGTGGGAAGGGGGAGAAGCAGGGTGGGGGAGGTACAGGTAGGCACAAAATTGACAGGGGGAGGTTAAGAATAGTATAGGAAATGGAGAAGCCAAAGAACTTGCATGTATGACCCATGGACATGAACTAAGGCAGGGGGATTGCTGAATGATTGTGGGAACAGTACAGGAAGGAAGATAAAGGGGAGGAAAAAATTGGGACAACTGTAACATCATAATAAAGTATACTTAAAAACAAAATGTTTTTTCTGCAACTAGATATGATCACAAGGTTTTTATTCTTCATTTTGTTGATGTTGTGTATCACATTAGCCAATTTGTGGATATTGAACCAACCTTACAATCTGGGACTAAATGCCACTTGATCATGGTATATGAACTTTGCTGAATTTCATTTGTTTATATTTTGTTGAAGTGTTTGCATCTATGTTTCTATGTTTATCAGGGATATCGATATATATTTTGTAGTGTCTTTGTCCAATTTTGTTATCAGGGCAATGCTGGTGTCATAAAATGAGTTTGGGAGCCTTCCCTTCAGTGTTTTGGAATAGTTTGAGAAGGATATGTATTAATTCTTCTTTCAATATTTGGTAAAATTTACCTATGAACCCTCAGGTCCAGGGCTTCTATTTTTTGGGGAGGGATTTTTTTTTATTACTGATTCAATTTTCTTTAGTAGTTTTGGATCTGTTCAGATTTTCTGTTTCTTCCTGATTTAGTGTTGGAAGGTCACATGTTTCTAAGAATGTATCCATCTCTTCTAGGCTGTCCAATTTGTTAACATGTAATTGTAGTATTTCCTTATAATTGTATTTTTGTAGCATTGGTTGTGACTTTGTGTTCATTTGTGATTTTATTTGGACCTTCTATTTTTTTCTTGATGATTTGAAAATACTTTCTCCCATTCCATAGATTATCTTTTCATTTTGTTGATTGTTTCTTTTACTCTCCAGAACCTTTCCAGTTTGATGTAATCTCACTTACTAGTTTTGCTTTTTTGTTGCTTGTGCTTTGTGTGTCATATCCAGAAAACTGCGGCCAAGAGCAGTGCCAAGGATTTTTTTCTCTCTCTCACCTTTGTTTTCACTGGAGTGTTTTGCATATTTCTATTTGATGGAATTACTAATATAATTGGGCATAAGTTTAGTGTTTTCTATTTGATTTGTTTGTCCTATCTATTCGTTCTTTATACTTCATTCTTGTCATCTTTTGAGTTAGTCAAGTGTTCATTGTTATTTTTGTTTTAAAATGTTTTATTATTATTCAGGTATGGGGATGCTAACAGGTCAGGTAACAATTGCCACTGAAAAGAAAGTTTGTGGAATATACTCACAGAACCCAGGAGAAGGAGGCACACTATGCCATGGGGTGCCACAAGGGGGGCGTACTGGTTTGGTTGAGGAGGCACAAGAATCAAGAGAAGTACATGGCAGGAACCTTTATTGTGGTTTCTGTGGGAAGGAACAGGAGTGGCAGGGTAAGGACGTGTTAAGTAATTTCAGCATACTCTAGAGTATCAGGCCTGTCCCTAGTTGTCTAGTGCTTGGTCCTGTGGTAATTAGAGCCAGGTATAGAGAGCCCAAAGTGTGAAGTCATTGGAGATATGGGCTCTGGATTGGTGATCTATATATGTAAAATGTGCTTGTTTGCTGTCTCTAGGGATTAACTGAATCTGGGAATAGCAGGGCTTTTTTGTTAGCAAGGCCCCAGATGTCAAAGCATCAAGTTACAATACACAAAAGACATGAGTAATATATATTTTAACTCTATCTTTTGATAATATATTTTTATTATTTTGTTACCCTAGAGATCATAATATATATTCTTGATTTATTATAGTTAAATTAGAACTTTTACTGCTTCTCTAACAATGTAAAAAGCCGTATAGTATTTCAGCTGTTTTTCTCCTTTGTGCAATTTTTATTATATCTTTTATTTCTAAAATATGTATTTGATTCCCCTATTGTTTATTTAAAAGTCTCTGATAATCCTCACTGAGTCTCTTCATATTTCTAGTTCCTTTTCAGTATTTGGTCCATTTTTTAGCATGACATAATTTTTCATTGGTTACTGATAATTATGCTGGAAAATTTGTAGCTGTTTTGAGTGATGTTTCTTTCCAAAGACAATTACTACTACTACTACTACTACTACTACTACTACTACTACTACTACTACTACTACTTCTTCTTCTTCTTCTTCTTCTTCTTCTTCTTCTTCTTCTTCTTCTTATTATTATTATTATTATTATTATTATTATGTAAGCTGATAGTATACTGGGGAATCACCTTGAGGCTTGGTTTTAAGCTTTGTTAGGGCCAGTTGACATCAGTTTTGACCTTGGCCCTTATTCTTCAAGCATGTATCTTTTAGAATTCCAACAGAATTTCTAGGGTGTTTATCGAGCCTAAGTCATCTTGGTGGGTTTGAATTCCCACCTCCATCTCTCCAGCGCTTCTTGTCTTCTGAAAGTTCTGCTATCTCTTTAGTTTTCCAGCTACTTGTTTTTTGCCGAGTTTCTGGGAGTCTTACACAGATACATACTTAGACTTGATTATTTACTTGAGGAGAATTTGCAGATTTTTGAGCTGTTTTTCAGCTCTCTCTTGATTGGGCCTTTTAAGTCCCAGACATTTGGAAGCTCCTGTCTCTGGCCTCTGTTTCCACAGCCTATCTGCCTTCTTGGACTCTTATTTTTCCTGTACATCAAATTCAGGAATGAAGCTAGAGTAAATTTATAGCTCACTTTGTATACTGTTCTTTTCTGAAGGATTTGAGCCTTCATGTGTTGCTCTGTGATAGTTTCATGCAATTGTTTTACATATATGCCTACATGATACACTATTTGGACTTCAGGGATAGTCTAACACAACATCATGGCAAGAATTACTATTGAAATTTCCCTTGGTTAATATTATTTGGATGGATTATAAAGCTTTTGTAATAATTTAGGAAAGAAATGCTGGGAGCTTAAACTAGATATTGATAGTGAAGGTGCATTTTAAATTGATAGAATCAACAGAACTAATTTTATGACAAGGTAAGAAGGTGCATGTTGTATTTCCTCACTCGTGGAATATAGAATTACTGGTTGGGGATGTTTTTCTAGTACTTGGACCTCTTTAGGTATTAGTTTCTGGGGTGGTTCTATACAGGCTGGACTGTTTCTGAGAGCTGTGGTTGAGAGAAAAGTTTTGTAATTCCAGAAGTAAGAATCTAATAGGGTCAACAAAAGCAAATTAGTGGAAGCTAGTTATCAGGAGCTGACTTTGGGAAGACCTGGTGATTAAACAAAATGTTCATGAACCTGGGCTGGGGAAAAAAAAAATTCCTGTAAAGGATATTACTGAGATACTTAGTGAAACTTGAATGTGGACTATATATGCACCGGATAATAGTATTGTCTCAATGCCAAATTTCCTAAATTTGATAATTGTGCTGTGGTTATTCAAGAGAAGGTTCTTTCTCATGAGATATATGAAGAAATACTTTGGAACTAAGTGAAAATGTCTATTCTCATATCCTCTTCAATAATAAAATGATGATAGCATTGTATATATTTA
This sequence comes from Phyllostomus discolor, assembly GCF_004126475.2. NCBI lineage: Eukaryota > Metazoa > Chordata > Mammalia > Chiroptera > Phyllostomidae > Phyllostomus > Phyllostomus discolor. The sequence continues at coordinate 78,589,992 of NC_040910.2, read as the reverse complement.
GATAGAGAATTTAAAAGCAAATGTGGCAAAATGTTAACCAAGGATTTCTCTGTAGTAGGGGCTGGAAACTATAGAGCCCATGAACCAAATCCAGCCTGTGAACTGTCTTTGCTCAGCTTCCAAACTAAGAAAGGTTTTTACATTGAAAAAAGAATAAGAATATGCAACAGAAAAGACCATATATTTGGCTTACAAAGCCCAAAATATTTAATATCTTGCTCTTTTGTCTGACGTAGTGGGAGGAGTAAAGGTTCACTGTGCTATACCAATTTTACTGTGTGCTTGACAGATTTGTAAAATAAAATGAGGGAGGGAAACAAACAAAAAAGCTGACTTAGGAAGTCAGGAAACCTAGGCTCAAGTTAGTGTAACACAAGGAACCACTGCATGAAAGCATAGAAGAGTCAGGGGTAGCTCCTCTGAACAGGTACTTTCTGTGAATTGTCTTGATGTCTGGGAAACATGCACCATGTGGATGAGTATAGTTTGAATGTAGCCCGTAATTGAATATTTTTGCTGTAATTCCATTTCTGAGTTGCCAGCCTTCGTATTTTGTGGTATCAGATAAATCTGTGTGGGAATGTGTTTATGTGTTGCATATGTGAGTATACGTGCAAGAATGTGTGCTTCTGTTTTTATGTTTCCTCTCACCTTGACTGGGTAAATGTGCAGTGTCTGTCTATAGAATATATAGAGGAAGGACTCTTTTGTCAAAATTTTTTTAGATGATTAAAAATCATTCTTATATCTCTGAATTTTCATTAATTGGTAGTAGTGATCACATTAAATTTAAAGATACTCTTAATTGAGCCAGCTCTGTTGGCTGTCTCATCAAGCAAGGTAATCAAAGACTGGTATCATAATAAGTATTTGAAACCAAAGAGCCAGATGTTTAAAAGGATTTCTATCTCTAGATTGCCAGGAAAGTAAACATTCTCTTTTATTTTCCAATACCTTAAAGAGAACCAACATGATGTCAATAAATGGGCCACAGAACACTGGCCTGGGAATCAAGTAGCTTGTCAACAAATGTGAGAGATCATGTATGATTCCAGCATGAAGTCATTTGCATATTACTTTACAAACGATTTTTTTCTTCATTTTTATATTTCCTAGTATAAGATTTTACTAACCTGTATTTTTTTAGGGACTTGGTAAGTTTGTTTAAAAATTATTTATTGATTGGGGGCATCAATTAGTTGTTCCACTTACTTATGCATTCATTGGTTGATTCTTGTGTGTGCCCTGACTAGGGATGGAACCCACAACCTTGGCATGTCAGGACAATGCTCTAACCATCTGAGCTACCTGACCAGGCAAAGCTTGGCAAGTTTTATATTTTTCATGGTTACAGCAAATTTTTTAGTGTTAAAAGAAAAAAGTAATACATACACAAAAGAAATACAGAAAGACTATTTACATATGATTAATTGATATGGTATTTCAGATCATTCTTGTTAGTTAATTAAAATAGTTCCCAAACGGATCTTCATAGAGAGTGCCCTGGTTTGAAACAAAGTGATTGATAGTGTATATTTTCACTCCTTTTTTTCTCTTGACAGCATCAAGTTTGTCTTTAGGCCTATAGCCAATTTCGTCTTTACTCTTTTATTCTTAGACAGTGAGTATAGATGACATGTAGTATTGTTCTCTTTAATTACTTACAGCTCATTTAATTCTGTTCTACATTGTGTTTTTTATGTAGTCAAATACTTTTTAAAACTTTTCTCTCCTCACTGTTATTTTACTTATTCTTGTAGAACAATATCCCATTCCCTTCAGTTCATTTGTTAATATTAATCACTTCAAGGAAAATGTGGAAATCATAGTTCTTTATATTCTTTATGCTAGTCTTACTTTATGTGTTTCATCTACATAATTATAAATTCACCATTCAATATCATAATTTCACTTTAAGCAGTAGTTGTATTTTAAAGAATCTAAGAGTAAGAATAGTTTTAAAATGTACGTATATATTTACCCAGTTTACTCAGTGTAACTGTTTACTTTGAAAAATCCCAATCTGCAAAAGGACTCCCAGAACTAATAGATAAGCTTAGCAAGGTTGCAGGATAAAAGATCAATACATAAAAATCCATTGTATTTCTATGTCAGCTGTGAACAACTAAAATTTCTTATATTCTAAAAGTACTATGTATAGAACCTCCAAAGTGGAATACTTGAGTATAAATCCAACAAAAAGATGCAAGACCTATATGTTGAAAACCATGAAACACATTAAAAAAATCAAAGAAAACCCAAATAAGTAAAGGGGTATATGCTGTGTTGATGGATTGGTAGACTAAATATGTTATGCTATTATCTTCAAATTGATATATAGATTAAATGCAATCCCAATGAAAAACTCAACAGGCTTTTAAAAATAGATATTGATAAACATATTCTTATACTTTATGGAAAAGCAGAAGAACTAAAGTAGCTAAAACACTTTGAGAAACACAATTATGGAACTCAGTATCTGACTACAGCAACTTACTATAAACCTACAGCAATTAAGATAGTATGGTGTTGAAAGGATAAATACGTAAATAAATTAACAAAATAGAGTAGACATATACCTACACAAACACGGTAACTCATTTTTGACAAAAGTGCAAAGATAATTCAATGAAGAAGGGATAGTGTTTTCAACAAATAGTGTCTGAGCAATGACCATATGCATAAAAATAAACTTGACTCACATGTTATATAAAAACTAATGCAAAGTGGATCATAATGCTAAATGTAAAGCATAATGTTATAAATAGTGTAGGGTAAAATATTGGAGGAAATCATTTTTACTCTAGATTATGCAATATAGAATAGAACACCAAAAGCATTATCCATAAAAGTTCATAAATTGAACTTCACCAAATTTTAAAACTTTTGCTCTCTGAAAGATCTTGTTAAGAGAAGGAAAAGGAAGGCTACAAACTGGCAGAAAATATTTGCAAGTCACATATCCAGAGCATATAAAGAACTCTCAAAACTCGACACTAAGAAAGTAACCCAATAAAAATTGAGCAAAAGGTCTAAACAGGCACATCACAAAAAACACAGTTGGTCAATAAAAATAAGAAAAGATGGTCAACATCATTAGTCCCTAGGGAAATAGAAATTAAGACCACAATGAGATACTACCACATGCCTATTAGAATGGCTTAAAAAGTAAAGATAAGAGAGGAATACAGGCAGTATCCAGTCCCTGTGAATATGTGGAGTAATTGCAAATATTCATTGCTGGCAGGAATGCAAAATGGTCTGGCCACTGTGGATACAGTTTGGCAGTTCTTGAATAAAGTTAAACATACCATTAACATATGACCCAGAATTGCCACTACTAGAAGTAATCCAAGCGAAATAAAACTCCAGCTCACACAAAAACCTATATCTGAATATTTATGGTAGTTTTATTCATAGTTGCCAAAAATGTTATCTACTTCAGTGTGTGAACTACAAAAAGTGAATTTTACTGAAGTTTATTAAATGTTCATTCAGAAATAAATGTTATGCTATAGGGGAAACCCAAATGTAATACATACTGAAACAAATGAACCTAACTGTATTATAATATAAGCACACAGAAGGGAATGGGAAGCCATAATCTTATTTTGGAAATAGTATTTTGGCTAAATACTCCTAAGGCTAAAGACAAAAGAAACTCCAGTTAATTTGTTTCTCCCAGGGATACAGTTTGGCAGTTCTGAAACTACTGTATATGTATAGACTTGAATAAACAAGTAAATATATTGTAGAGGACTACTTTTCTTACTGCCCAAGAAAGAAGTAAACTTTTTATTGTAAATAAGGAAGAGGGAAAGGCTAGAAATAACCCTATGGTGTTGGATTGGAATTGAAAGTATCAGTAGGAACATTTCTCTTTCTCCCTCTATTTTCTCTCTCCCTCTCCGTCTCTCTCTCTCTGACACACACACAGATACACATATATAACAATAATACCAATTTCTTTCATTAAATGTAGAGGGACTAAAGGAAATAATTGTTGAAGCTGAAATCCACTGATAGAAATATGGAATCAGGGAAGGTAACAAAGAACTCTGTAGGATTGGATAGGAATTAGAGATGTTAATATGAACTAAGTAATTATTCCTATCTGCTGCAAGACGCTGGTTGCCCTGACACCCCACCTAACACTCAGATCTTGAATTTCTCTCTAGAAGGAACAAGAGCTCCTTGGAAGAATGGCTCATTCTCTTGAGGGGGTAGGGAACATACAAGATAAGCCTTAGAACATCTTGTGACAGAAAGTTTAAAAAGTACTTTAAAAAAAAAAGAGATGGTATCTGTCAAATGGACACTGGAGCCATCTTGAAGAGGCTCCCACTGGCCCCATCTGGAACAATCAGAGCATCAGTCTAGAGAGAGTAATAGATCATAACCCATCAAATAAAATGGGAATCCATAATTTGCATGACAGATGAGGGATAGATAGCTGAAAAGAGAGGTCTTTTCCTTATAACAGAATGCTGGCTGATAAATGTGAAGAGAATGGTAGATTTGGAAAATGCGAGCATTTTGTAATCATGACAAAGATTGTTTTGGGCTCAAATCTTCATTGGTTGCCGGATCTAGAAGAAATTGATCAGGAGGGTGTTTATGTTTAAAAGTATCTCTCCACAGATGGCTTCATAGATACAAGGTAGGAAACAGTAATAGCTATGTACATTGGGGGGAAAAAGCCATGAAATAACACCTTGAGTGGGTGATGAAAATTAGTAATAACAACGACAATAGACAGACTTTTTATACCTCCAGGTATGATACCCTGAAAAGGATACAATACCATACTTGTAGTATTTTGGCTGGGGATAAATTACCAGAATCTACTGTATTTTGCCATGTATTAATGCACAACCACGTTTTTGTGTGTGTTATACATGAGATTATTATATTCATGTATAATATTCATCCTTATTTTCCCTTAAAAATTTTGGGCAATAAAGTGGGTGTTATACATGGCAAAATATAGTAATCTTGAAGAAATGTCAGACAAGCACAAATTTAGTAGCATCCTACAAAATTCCACAGTATAGTCTTCAAAAATGCCAGCGTAATGAAAGATAAAAAAAGGTTGAGGAATTGTTCTAGATTAGAGGAGACTAATATGACATGATAAGTAAGCACAGTAAGTGGTCCTGAGGGAGAGAAAATGAAGTTTGTTGATACTGAATATTTTTATTTTTTGTTTTTTTGGATGTGATAGGCAAAAGTCATGTTGTTTTAGTTTAATCACTTAATTTTAATTAATAATTACTAATAAGTTTGGGTTTTAATAAATTATAGTCACTTTAAAAATACACTTAAAATTTTTTTAGAGAAAAGGGAAGGGAAGGAGAAAGGTAATTTGATAAGTTTGATTATAGTTATAATTTTTAATGTTATTTAAAAAAAGTATTTATGTCCTTTTTGACATGGTAGTTTATAAATGCTTTTATTCTCAGAGAAAGGATTGCCCAGATTTAATCTGTTAATTTTTACAATGCTTCCTTTTTTTGTTAGGCACGAGATGTACGTACCAATGAAGTGGTGGCTATTAAGAAAATGTCTTACAGTGGAAAGCAGTCTACTGAGGTAGGTGGTCGGTGGTCAAATATGTACATTCTTGCTGGTATGTTGAGAAAGACATACTATTTTTAATTGAGGGTAGGTGGAAAATTTTTCCAAGAATTATAACATACATGAATAAAATGTAGGAATATTAAGTATATATCTCAGTGAATTTTTCTTCACATACTGAATGTACCCATTTAACTTATACCTAGACCCATAAATAGTATTACTGGCATCCCAGAGCTCCCCAGTCTGTGCTCCCTGCTTTTATTTTTTAAAGCGTGGTTTAATATGTTAGTCTATCATAGAGGGATTATCAATTTCTGAAATAATAAACTAAAATAAGATATATTCAACAGTAAATATATATAATTTTTTAATGGCTTAGAGATTACTTAAGTGTTGTTTTAAACAAACTTTAAACTATGGGCAGTGTATATCTAGTATGAAAAACAGGCAGTGTGTAATAATCTGAAAAACCAAAATGTAAGATTATTGATGCTACCTTGAATATATGTTAATTTGCTGATATTCTGATTAGTTCTATTGACATATTTAACTGTGTAAATGTGTTTTATAAAATGTAGTCTACTTTCTAAATCTATATAGGATGTGTCTGTCTTTAATTTTTTTTTTTTTTTCAAAGATTTTATTCATCCATTTTTAGGGAGGGAAGAGGGGGAGAGAGAGAGAGACAGAGAGACACAGAGAGAGAGAGAGAGAGAGAGAGAGGGAAAGAGAGAGAAAGAAACATCAGTGTGCAGTTGCTGGGGGTTATGGCCTGCAACCCAGGAATGTACCTTGGCTGGGACTCGAACCTGGGACACTTTAGTTCCCAGCCCGCACTCAATCCACTGAGCTACGCCAGCCAGGGCTGTCTTTAATTTTTTAAAAAATTTAATTGTGGCAAAATACACAAAATTTACCATCTAAACCATTTTTAAGTGTACAGTTTAGTGGCATTAAGGACATTCATATTGCTGTACAACCATCACTACTAGTCATCTCCAGAAATTTGTTCATCTCATCTTTTAAAATTGAAGCTAGCTCTACACACCAGCAGTCCCTAACCTTTTTGGCATCAGGGACCAGTTTCGTGGAAGACAATTTTTCCATGGACTGGTGCAGGGGCTGGGCAGATGGCTTTAAAGACTGCCAGTAGATGCAGCTTAATTGTCCCTTGCCATTCACTGATAGGGTTCTGATATGAGTCTGCAAATAATTGATTTATTGTGGTCTCTGTGCAGTCAGACCTCCCTGCTAATGATAATCTGTATTTGCAGCTACTCCCCAATGCTAGCATCACTGCCTCAGCTCCACCTCAGACCATCAGGCATTCAATTCACTTAAGGAATGTGCAACCGAGATCACTTGCATGGGCAGTTCACAGTATGGTTTGCACTCCTATGAGAATCTAATGCTGCAGGAGGTAATGTCAGTGACAAGAGCTAATGGGGAGCTACGGTAAATACAGATGAAGCTTTGTTGGCCTGCCTGCTGTTTACCTCCTGCTGTGCAGCCAGGTTCCCAACAGGCCAGGAATATTAAGTGTATATCTCAGTGAATTTTTCTTCACATACTGAATGTTGAAGGTCTGTATACCCATGTTCATAGCAGCATCATTTAACAGGGGGTCAAACTCATTTTTACCGGGGGCCACATCAGCCTCATGGTTGCTTTCAAAGGGCCAAATTAATTTCATCTCCTTAACAAAGCTTCATCTGTATTTACCCGTGGCTCCCCATTAGCTCTTTATCACTGACATTGCCTCTTGCAGCATTAGATTCTCATAGGAGTGCAAACCCTACTGTGAACTGCCCATTCAAGTGATCTCGGTTGCACATTCCTTAAGAGAAGGCTACAGCCTGGGGAGTTGGACCCCTACTCTGTACCCATTAAATAATAACTCCTTATTCCCCCTTTCCTACAGTCCCTGGAAATCACCATTCTACTCTATCTCATTCTATGAATTTGACTACTTTAGGTTAATTCATATAAGTGAAATCGTGCAGTATTTGTACTTTTGTGATGGGCTTATTTCATTTAACATAGTACCCTCAAAACTCATCCATGTGTCAGAATTTCATTCCTTTTTAAAGCTAAATAATATTTATGTGTTTTCATATGTGTGTGTATGTCTGTATGTGTTTATATAAAACACCACATTTTGTTTATCCATTTATTCACCTGTTAGTGGACACTTGGATTCTTTCATCCCTTGGTTATTGTAAACCAGGGGTGTCAAACTTGTTTTCACCGGGGGCCATATCAGCCTCATGATTGCCTTCAAAGGGCCAAAATAATTTTAGGACTGTATAATGTAACTACTCCTTAACTGTTAAGGAGTTGAAATTAATTTGGCCCTTTGAAAGCAGCCATGAGGCTGATGTGGCCCCCAGTAAAAATGAGTTTGACATCCCTGTTAAATGATGCTGCTATGAACATGGGTATACAGCTATTTCTTTGAGTTCCAGCTTTCAGTGCTTTGGAGGGTGTGCTCAGAGGTAGAATTTCTGCATCAGTCTTTAATTTTTAAAGATTTTTGTTTTCCCCTGGCTGGCGTAGCTCAGTGGATTGAGCTCGGGCTGGGAACCAAAGTGTCCCAGGTTCGATTCCCAGCCAGGGTACATTCCTGGGTTGCAGGCCATAACCCCCAGCAACTGCACATTGTTGTGTCTGTCTGTCTCTCTGTCTGTCTTTCTCTCTCTCTCTCCCCTTCCGTTCCCTCCCTAAAAATAAATAAATAAAATCTTTTTAAAAAGGTTTTTGTTTTCTACCTTTTAAAAATCTATCTTACGGTAAATCTTGTTTTTGTGATTGTACTATGGGTATGATGACACTATTATGATTGTATTGATGTGCCATTATTTTGATAACTAAAAAGTCCTAAAAATTTCTAAAACTCAAAAAAAACGCTCCATTTTTTACAAATTTACTCTAATTTTATTCACTATTCTATAGTAGAACTTTAGAAGTGGCTGTCACAGGAAGACTTGTGCTATGTTAGAGCCTCATTAGTCACATGTAGAACAAAAAGTCTCATGTAGGGCATTATCTTTTTACATCTAATATTAGTGTCCTTCATGAAAGTTTTTTTACTTTAAAAAAATACAGGCTTTTCTTTGTTTTGAGAGTTTGCCTCCCAGAGCATTCACATTTTAAATTTAAAGCCCATGAAACATTTTCTGAATTTAGCATCTTATTTCTTACACATTTTATATAAAATACTGTGTACCTGTTTTGCTGTATTTTGTTGAAGGCTTGTTAAAAACCATAGATGATATATGATATTAAATTCTAGCACAAAATATTTCTTAAAGTTTTCTATTATGCTAGTTTCTGACTTTAGAAATATGGCCCATGTTGGTGGTAAAGTTTTAAAACTTAAAACAAGAACAAAAAACAGATTCCTGCTTCCTATCCCATGCCCATGAAGCTCATAGACCAAGGAGACATGGTTGGGTCCTTTGTTTGTTTGTTTGTTTGTTTGTTTGTTTATTACTTTTTCTTTATTGATTTGGCAAGGAGGTGGGGGAGAAACATTGATTTGTTGTTTCACTTATTTATGCACTCATTGGTTGCCTTCTATATGTGCCCTGACTGGAGATCAAACCTGCAACCTTGGCTTATTGGGATGGTTCTCTAACCAGTAAAGAGATCAGCTCCATCAGGGATCTGGTTGGGTCCCTTAAAGTTCCCTGCTTGCTTCTTAAGAGTAACTTTTTTTTAGGATATGGCCTAAGTATATTGTATGTTGCCAATGGTTTGTCTGTAATGTTTGGTAGGTGTCAATGAAGAAAGCTATGTAGTAAAATATATAGGAAAATATTTTCACACTGCTTGTTTTTTCTGTGAACTTCCCTGTGTAATAACTGACCGTTATTAGCATTTTAGAAAGTACGTTTACAAATTTATGTCTCAGAGTAATTACTTCATTTGAATTTTAAAAACAAACAAACTTTAATATTTGGTAGAAGATATAAGCCAAAAACACAATAGGTAAACTTTATGGTATGTAAATTATCTCAATAAAGCTTCAGATAAGAAAAATCTCTAAATATGGTATATAGTTTTCACCAACATGTGTTGTATGGTTGTAAAATTTTAATAAGACTTATTGATAATAAATTTTATCAAATTAAAATTTGTCCTACCTTGAATGAAATAATTTTATAAATTATGTAATTGAGTTGTAAACTATATGAATGTAATTCCTTTTAAATGTATTATTTTGACATTTAAATATTATAAAGCAGAGTTATATATTGACCATTAACCATTAATTTAGTAATTTCTTTTTTCTTATATAAATTTCTAAGGAAAAGTAGCTGTTCATGATTCTTACCTTTATTTTTTTTTACTTCCCACAGAAATGGCAGGATATTATTAAGGAAGTCAAATTTCTACAAAGAATAAAACATCCCAACAGTATAGAATATAAAGGCTGCTATTTACGTGAGCACACAGCATGGGTAGGTATCTGTTCTCCCCTTGCTATAATTTTAGTGGGTTTAGACATCAAATTGATTAAATTAAGAATGTCTCAAAGTAGTTATGCGAAACTTGCAAAAAACACTTTGAAATGTTATTTCATACTAAAAAAGGAAGAGCAGCTTTTCCTAAAACTCATACTCCTAGGCCATAAGAACTTCTGCAAGTTTACTAGAGAGATTTAGCTGACCTTTATGTGCATGGTAAAATGTCCTGACATTTTTAGGTTTACCAAACTACTAAATATTTTCCCAAACATTGTGAAAACAATTCCATTACTCAAGGATGGAAGTTATTACATCTTTTTGACATAAATATATTCTGTTTTACCATAAAGTTCTTGGTGAAGTCTTGGTGAAATTTAAATTGATTGGATTCCTTAGCTTAGTAATAATACTAAAGGTAGAGAACTGAGACACTTTATTACAAGAAGTGGAGATTAATTTTACCCTATTACCACTGAGGTGATAGGAGAGTGATCCTGCAATGGCATAGGGATAATAACTGTCTCTTAGGAGAAAGGCTAAATTTTCCTTAAATAGGAATGACCCTTTATTTTGAATAATTAAGAAGCCATAGCTAATTATCATTTCAATGTACTGAAGTTAGATTTGTAATGTTTGTTGCATTTTTATCCAGTTTGATTTTGGTGGTTGTTGTGGTGATACTTCTAAACTGGAGGCTCTGGTTAAAGAAAAAGAAGTGACATTGGGCTGGTTACTTCTCTGTCTTTCAAGGTTTTCTATCTGTAAAACAAGGAAATAATAGGGCCTACCCCATAAGGTGGTTGTGAGGATTAAATTAGTTAATATATATAAAATACCTGGCATATAGGAGGTACTCTGTGTTTGCTCTAAATGAAACTTGAAACTCTAAATAACCTAAGCTGTGTGCATATAGTCCCAGAGGACAGTTTTTTCTTTCCTAACAATCAGTATTTCTACTCTAGATTAATAGTAATAAACTATGCATATTCCTTCATAACTTTAGTGATTATCTATGAAATACAGATCTTGTGTAAGCGATTATATATTGGTATTATAAAAGATTAATGTATCAGCCCTGGCTGGCGTAGCTCAATGGATTCAGTGCGGGCTGGGAACCAAAGTATCCCAGGTTCAATTCCCAGCCAGGGTACATTCCTGGGTTGCAGGCCATAACCCCCAGCAACTGCACATTGATGTTTCTCTTTCTCTCTCTCTCTCTCTCTCTCTCTCTCTCTCTCTCTCCCTCCCTCCCTCCCTCCCTCCCTCCCTCCCTCCCTCCCCTCTCTAAAAATAAATAAATAAAATATTTTTTAAAAAAGATTAATGTATCATTGGCTTAACTTTATATGTGCATTTATGCATTTAACAAATTGCTGACTACATAAATATTTGTTTTTTAAGGTAAAAAATTACTAGAGTTTGTTTTACTTCAAACTATCTTCTTGATCTCCTTGGTGAATTTATATGATCTCAAATAAAATCTTTTCAATAATATATTTTAATGCTTTTATAATATTTCTTCCCATATAGCTTGTAATGGAATATTGTTTAGGATCTGCTTCAGATTTACTGGAAGGTAGGTTTCCTTTAATTATTAAAGGGAAAAAAAGTATTAGCAAAATGAGAATTCAGTAAGAGATTTCTTGAATAATGTAAAAACCTACCAAAAGAGTGCCAGCCTTAACCTTTTCTACAATAGATTCTCAGCATGGTGTGCACTATCCTCACTTAATGTTATATAGTAGCATAACGAGTTCCTTTTTTCTCATAATAAGAAAAGAATGCCTTTTCTCATTAACCAACCCTTAAGGGTTAACACCCTTAAGGAGCATCATTCTGTATTCCTTGCATTCAGCTTGATCTGTTCCTTTGGTTAAGAATGAAAATATGTGAGAATAAAGGGAAAACTTCTCTTTTGTTTTTATTATCACCAAATAATTGTTAAACGTTATTATCTTGGAGGAATATTGGCTGTAACCTCTACTTCAACAGCAAGGCACAATTGATACTAGTCACAACATTCAGTAGTCTTGTTTTGTATCTTGGGAGGCAAACCCCTTGTTACTTAATGTTAGTGTTTAAAAATTGCCCTGTATTTATCAGATATGTATGTTTATTACTTTAAACAAAATGTTCTATATAGTAATGATTTTCAAATAAATTCTTATTTTAAGTTCACAAAAAGCCATTACAAGAATTGGAAATAGCAGCGATTACACATGGTGCTCTCCAGGGATTAGCCTACTTACATTCTCATACTATGATTCATAGGTAAGTAAGTTGAAAATTATCATATATTAACAGGCAAATGGTTTGCTGCATTTATCAACCCCAGAACTCATTAACCTTGAAATTTTTATTGGTTATACCCAAACAAAAGCATTTCAGAATCTTATGAACTCATCTCTTTTAGATTGTCCATGCCTTAAAAAGAACATACTAGCCCTGGCTGGCGTAGCTGAGTGGATTGAGCACAGACTGCGAACCAAAGTGTCGCAGGTTCGATTCCCAGTCAGGGCACATGCCTGGGTTACAGGCCATGGCCCCCAGCAACCACACATTGATGTTTCTCTCTCTCTCTCTTTCTCCCTCCCTTCCCTCTCTAAAAATAAATAAAAATAAAATCTTTAAAAAAAAAAGAACATACTAATACATTGATCTGTATAATTTTTATCTTTGTCTACACATGCTGCTGGGCTTTTTGAAGTATATGCACTTTATAGATTTGGGGTGGAAATTTAATTACAGAATTATTTAATTTGCAAACTGGAGAGGACATTAGGAATTATGTATTTCTTTTTTTTTATTTTATAGGTGAGAAACTAGTACACCAATTTGAGACTAATTTCCCTAAGTTTATAAAGCCAGATAGATTAAACTGCACTAATCCTAGATTTTTTGTCTTCCTGGTAACTGATGATGCCAGATTTGTTCCATTGATTCCATAACATGGACATACGAAGGCTACTTAACACTTTTAATCCTTTTGAATATTAACCCTTGATAATTGATGATAATGGATAGTAACTTTAAAATCAAACCATTTTATAATGCATATTTAGCATTGGTATTGGTTTTGCCTGTTTCAGAAGGAAATTAACATTTTTTGATTATGTATGTGAACCAGGCAATACATATTAAACTATATAATAAAATCATTTTGAGTTCATGAATTACCATTTTTTTAGGTGAGGATAGTAAGGTCCAAGACAAATCCACATGGTAGTAAGTATATGGAAAAGATGGAATTAGAACCCAAGATCTTCTCAACTTCAAAGCACCTCTCCATTAAAAAAAAAAAAAAAGAGGCTGGAACGGGAGTAGGGGGGAGAAAACTGTACTTGAACAATGATTGAAATAAAAAAAAAATAGTTAATTAGGAAAAGAAAAAAAAGAACAAATGGAGGGATAATAGATTCACTATTATATCCATTATAGTACTGTAGTAAGAACTGACAAGTGCTTAGAAATAAAGTTTTTCTTTTGTGAAAGTTTAAGTGTATATTATGGTATCTATTGGACATACAGTCTTGTGTAAATATCCATACTTTTCTTGGTTTGTGTGTATGGTATGTTTGTCTATTTAGGAAAGCTTGAAAGTAAATTTGGGATCATTGATATTACATTATTCTTATATATCAGTTTTCATTTCATATTATGTTAGGTGAATTATGCCAAGGTTTGGAAATGATATAAATAATCCATTTTTAGAAATCAGGGACATATTTGCAACAACATGGATGGGTCAGAGGGTTTTATGCTAAGTGAAATAAGTGAGGCAAAGAAAGATAAATACTGTATGGTTTCACTTATATGTGGAATCTAAAACAAAAAAAACAGACACAGCAACCAAAGAGATGCTTACCAGAAAGGAGGAGGTGGGAGACTGGGTGAAAAGAGGAAGAGGAATATAATCAATAATATTTGGCACAATGACAGGTGATTACTAGAAATAGTTGGGTGATCACACTGTAAGTTATAAAAATGTCAAGTCACTATATTATACACCTGAAACTAATAAACCAATATAAGATTGCATAACAACTATACTTAAATTTCAAATTTTTAAAAATTAAATAATGAGAATTTGGGCATGGGTTTTGTTTTTATTTGTTTTGTTTTTTTACATTAAGTGAGGTACTCAGAAATTTTACATTTATGCAGAAGTGGTCAGCTATTTATTATCTACTTAAATTCTATTTTTAAAGCCATTATTTGTACCAGTAAACAAGAACTCAAATATAGGCTAAATGCTCCAGTTGCCTGATAGTCTATCTTTTGTTTTTACTGCTATTTTGTCTTCTATTTTAGAAAATTATTCCTATATATTTATGTGTATTTTTTTGTTTTCTAATTTGGATCTTAATTCTTACTGTCCCGATTGAGAGATCATACTAGAACTTCATTGTTTTGATTTCTCTCTGCCTACTTTACAAAATTTTATTTAATTTTTATCATTTTCAACACAATCTAATGAAAGAAAAAGAAATAATTTTCTGTGTTCCTTAAACCCAGAGATATCAAAGCAGGAAATATTCTTCTGACAGAACCAGGCCAGGTGAAACTTGCTGACTTTGGATCTGCTTCCATGGCATCTCCTGCCAATTCTTTTGTGGGAACGCCATATTGGTAAGTAATGATCCTCACAGTTGAAATAGGTAATGTGTGGTTGTACTTTTTTTACATGTCTTTTTTCCTGGAAATACAGTGCTATTTTGGACATTTTTAACTTTAAGCATTATAGTTAATTTCAAGTATAGATTTGGAGTGCTGCCCTTGCATCCCCTATTTTTTCATTCCTTCCTTCCCACGCCTTCACATTTTCTTTCTTATTATCTGCATTATATATTGGCTATGGGATTGAAAAAATTCAATAAAAATTGAAGTAGGGAGTAGATAGAAATGCTAAGTGGAAATTGGTGTTTTCTTTAGGTTTATTCTACATATCAATGATCTTCATACTAAGTACCTCAAGACTGATAGCTAATTTGGAGTTTTGAGGATTTTTTATGTTATTATGGAGACTTCACATACACATAAAAGTCAATAAGAGTATAATAAAGCCTCACATGCCAATCATTCATCCCAACACCATTATCCCATGGTTATTCCCACCCTATGCACTCACTCCTCTCCGCTTCTTCTCCATCCCTCAGTTATTTTGAAGCAAATTCTAGACATCATGTAATTTTAATCACAAATAATTCAGTATTAATATCAGCAAATTTAAAGGAAATAATTTTCCAGATCTTCAACTTCTATCCATATGTGTCCTCTTTCTCTCTGTATACTGAGAGCCTTCTTAGATCCACTACATCTTTTTTCCCCACAGACCTTTCAAAGGCTTTTTACCCATCCACAACATTACCATGATACATTGCTCTGAGATATAAAAGCCTCAAAGCAACACCAGAGGGGCAATTTCAGAATATATAGCATCCATGAGAAGTATCGAAGAGTCAGGACACACACTCTTAGTAAGGCTTTGTACCTTTCCTATCATCTCCCTTCCTATTCCTTGCTCTTTCTTTCTTTTTTTTTTTAAGAAGAACATTTATGTTTTTTTAAATATTTTATTATTTTATTTTGTTTTTAGAGAGGGAAGGGAGGGAGAGAGAGAGAGAATCATCAATGTGTGGTTGCTGGGGGCCGTGGCCTGCAACCCAGGCATGTGCCCTGACTGGGAACCAAACCTGCGATGCTTTGGTTCGCAGCCCACACTCAATCCACTGAGCTTCGCCAGCCAGGGCCCTTGCTCTTTCTTTATCCCCAATTATCTTCCCTCCCTTCTTTTTTTCTAAAGTAGAATTCATAACTGAGATAGTTGCCATGGAGTCATGTTAACATGTTATTTATATTGGGAAATGAAGTCGGGCTTTTTCTGACAGAAATTATTCTGATTTGACTAATTGATATGACCATGAAGACTGGCTTTGTCAATTAAGTTACATAGTGGTGTTTGATAAATTGAGCTAACTCTGAAGCTCTAAGTTTTAAATATCTTTAGAGCACATATACAATATAGTGTGTGCTGTGCATTATCTTTTGCATCTATTAAATTTATAAAACTTAGATATAAACTCAAAAATGTTCAAGGGAAAAACATAGTTCTTATAAATTCTTTGGAGGTAAATCAATAAAAAAATATTGAAGACCACTGCTCTAGAAGAACAAACACTTTTTATGGGGACCCTAGTTTAGGTAGAATCTCCCTCCCTTCTATACAAAATGGGTTCTGTGAGCAAATAATATTTCTTAATAGTTCTCCTTTTTAGAAGTTAATGATGAATATTATTTTTTCATAGATAATATGAAAAGGTCTAATGATGAATATTAGATATTGAAAAGGTCCTGGAAAGTTCTACAATAAAAAAGTTTAACTTTGTAATTTTCCAAACTTAGTTCAGCATCTTAAAGAACACATTGGAAACACACTATTATTAACAATTGAAAGTATATTTTAATTACATATCTGTTAATTTGTATGTGGTGTATTTGGAACATACTAAGTAGGCACATATTTGTATGTCTTTGCCTATGTGCACACACACACAGGGGGACCTGGTGACAATCTTATTGAAAAAGTCAGCAGGTGTTTTAAGTATCTATCTGTGCTTAACTCTAAATGCAAATGAAGTGTAAGATTAAAATACCATTAAAAATGTTAGACTCTAGTTGAAGATATGAATAATATTTCATTTTATAGCCAAGACATGTAAGATTGATTATTATTTGATTGTTTTATTTGTGACCTTCCCTAGCCACTTTTATCACAAAACACTATTTTTATTTGAAAGACTGACAAACTACGGTTATTTAGTGCTGGTTATTGTGACATATATTTTCTGAAATAAATGGAGTTTGTAATTTCAAGGAAAATAACTGTTGATATTCACTGCCAATGATGGAATTTGATATTGCTAATATAAATTAGACATTTGTAAAGGGATCCAGAGATCACCACTGGCCTAAAGGATATACAATATTAGAATCTTCAAACTTGAAGTGCAGAATACAACCCTGCACTCTGGCATCATTCCTTTAGGATGGATGTTATATGATCGTGACAGATAGTGAGAATGAGTCTCACACTATCTGTGCAGTGGTAAATATTCACCTCACAGTGTAATGCATTTTTTTCTCATTATAAAAATTTATGTGTCCAAAATATTGTCTGCAATTCACATAAGTATTCTCCATGTAGATAATCATTATATTTTAATGAATGGTATACATAATTTTTACTTAAATTTAAATGATATTTTATGTTTTAGGATGGCCCCAGAAGTAATTTTAGCCATGGATGAAGGACAGTATGATGGCAAAGTAGATGTATGGTCTCTTGGAATAACATGTATTGAACTAGGTAAGCATTCTTTTTTATTACTAAGAAGTAAGATGTAATCAATGTCTTACCTCAATTTCTGTATGAAATTATAGGTTTTTATCTTTTGTGTCAGTTACTAAGGGAAACAGTACATTTATTTAAGTTTTTACTTTGGTGACCTGTTAATTTTCATACATATTAGGTTAGGTATATTATATTTGCTCCATTAAATTAGGTCTAAAATCATTTTCCACTATGGTACTATGTTTGAAATACCTACATCTAACATTATGACTGTTTGTTAAACACCTAGAATATGTATATAATTACTAGACTTACCATCTGTGGAAAGTCTCTAAAGCATTCATGAATTATTTACCTCTACCTAGGATACTTATGACCTTGAATTGGGTATGAGCATTTGATGCCAGGCTGCATATCGTACTGTATGTAATGTGTTGCTGCTTTTATACACACATTTTATTTTGTTGCCCATAAATGGAACTATTCTTAAGGCAGTGGGCCATCATAACTTGACTAACATTCCCACTTTAAGGGAGCCAGGTGGGTAATTGAACTGTCACTGCAATTAAAGATGATGAACATCTTGCTTTTGATTCCCCATACTTCTCCACCCCTCCCATCAGCCCAATATCCTTTCCTTGTTTTCTTCTTACAAGAATATTCCAGCCCTGGCTGGTGTAGCTCAGTGGATTGAGTGTGGGCCTGCGAACCAAAGGGTCACCAGTTCAATTCCCAGTCAGGGCACGTGCCTGAGTTGTGGGCCAGGTCCCCAGGAGGGGGGTGTGTGAGAGGCAACCACACATTGATGTTTCTCTCCCTCTCTTCCTCCCTTCCCCTGCCCAAATAAATAAATAAAAAATTTTTAAGGGTGAGTATAATCTATGTGTTATTTTGATAATCATTATCAATCTGGGTTTGTTAGTAGTTTTCTAAAACAAGTGAATAGAGAAATTGAGGTAAAAATAAAAGTAAAGCTTGCTTATCACTACATAGTAGATGAATATCATAATTTCCATTACAACTGGACTGTTTCTATCTTTCAGTCTAATATTTTTCCAAAATAACCTTTAAATATTTTTGCTTTTTCTGGAATCCCTACATTAACCATTGCCTCAGGCTCTATATCATATTTATTTTAAATTTGACAACAGCAGAAAATGGGTTTGGAGACTGTCACAGTGTCATTCTTTTCTGATCTCTTGGTCTCAATTTGAGGTTTATAATGTGTTTCTTTCATTTAAATATATCTTTAAGTGCCGTGAACTTTATTCCTATACTCTTGATTCTTTTTCTTACTGGTAGATACTAATGAATTAAATATAGAGACACCGGTTAATATACTCTGCCCATGGAATATTTTTACATTCTCTTCCCCTTGGTGATAGTGAAATGGCATTAATAATGGTCTTGTCAGATATCATTGACATATTTTAGTATTTACTTAATAGAAAGTATTAATTAGCTCATTGTACTGCTCAGAAAGAAACTATCTATGCAGTTTCTGTGAAATGACTTCTTTCTTTCTTTTTTTAAAGAAAGGGAGAAAAACGTCAATGTGTGGCTGCTCTTCATGTGCCCCCAACTGGGTACCTCTCCCGCAACCCAGGCATGTGCCCTGACCGGGAATCAAACCAGCAACCCTTTGGTTTGCAGGTCTGCACTCAATCCACTGAGCCACACCAGCCAGGACGAAATGACTTTTTTCTTTTTCTAGCTTTTTATTATAGTTCATAAAATAGACTTATATAACAAAGTAACTTCAGAAGATGTGACTACCTGTATATAATTTTAAATGAATGAGACACTAGAGTTTTAGGCATACATTTGTCATCTTCAGCTTTTTAAATAGTTTGTCATAACTCCTTTTTAAGATTTTACTTCTAAATGTTTTGAATTGTGAAGTACTAAGTCAGGAACTATATTTTAAGACTGATTCTGGTTCCAGGGGGAGGGTCTAGGGGTAGCACAGGCCAATAAAACTTCCTGTAAAATGATAGAAATGTTCTGTGCCTGCATGGCTTTTGAGCACTGGAAATGTTAGTGCAACTGAGGAACTACATTTTAAATTATATTTTGTTTTAAAAAATTGGTATTTAAATGGTCACATGTGGCTAGTGGCTGCCCTGTTAGACAATACAGGTCAGAGGCATGATTTTCATTGCAAATTAGATTTGCAGTCTTGAGAAATGTATCTGCTATATGTTCTTCTACTTTAAATCAGAGATAATGAATAAAGCATATTATTTTCTTATAGATGAGAGAACAAACTTAAATCAATTGTACTATCCTTATTTTTGATAAACATAGACCTAAATAATTATGACTCACTCATATTTTGTTATCATAAAGGTTAAAATAACTTGGTTATGTCTTACAACCAAGAAATCTTAAAGTGCAGGATTTTTCATAGGCTAGTTTTTATATTTGTTTACAATTTGATGAAAAAGATCCCTAATTTGTTGGATTTTTTTTTCAGGCTGTATGCATGACACATTTTATTTTTATATTATTATTTATTGATTATTATTTTCTATACCAACAACTGTAAACCTACTTTTGTTCCATCCTGTATGTTGAGGGTATTTCAGAGGTATATAAAAGACTATAAAGAAAATAAATGAAAATAACTATAGCAATAATTTTTAAATGGATACACAGAATATAAAGATACAAATTGTGACAACAAAAACAAGGGAGGTTGTGGGGAGTAAATATGTAAGCTTTAAAATTTGTTCTGCTCTAGTTGTTATGAATTTAAAAGACAATTAAAATAGTCCTGGCTGGTGCGGCTCAGTGGATTGAGTGCCACCTGTGAACCTTAACATTGCCAGTTTGATTCCCATTCAGGGCACATGCCTGGGTCCCCAGTTGAGGGCATGTGATAGGCAACTGTTTCTCTCTCACACAACAGTGTTTCTCTCCCTCTCGGTCTCCTTCCCTTCCTCTCTCTCTAAAAGACTGTTAAAATACAAGTTGTTTTATATAAACAAAAACCTGTAGTCAATACACAAAAGACAAAGAGAAAGGAATGTAAGCATACCACTACAGAAAATCATCAAATTGCAAAGGAAGAGAGCTAAAGAAAGAAACAACAAAGGAATTAGAAGTCAGTGACCAAAACAGCAATAAGTACCTGTCTATTAATAACTTAAATTATAAGTGGCCTAAATTCTTCAATCAGAAGACATAGAGTGGCTGAATGGATTTTTAAAAAAATAAGACTAATCTATATGAGGCCTATAAGAGACTCACTTCAGATGTAAAAATACACACAGACTGAAAAGTGGAGGGATGGAAAAAGATACTTCATGCAAATGGAACCCCCCAAAAAAAGTTAGGGCAGCTATATTTATATCAGGCAAATGGACTTAAAAACAAAGACCAATAAGAGACAAAGAAGGGCATTGCATAATAATAAGGAGGTAAATCCAGTAAGAAGATAAAACATCTGTTAATGTTTGTGCACCCAACACAGGAGCACTTCAATATATAAAGCAATATTAACAAACCTAAAGGGAGAAATAGACAGCAACATAATAGTAATAGTGGACTTTAATACCCTGCTTTCATCAATCAGTAGATCATCTAGAAAATCAGTATGAAAACATTGGCCCTAACTGCCATGTTAGACCTGATTGACATTGATAGACATGCAGGATAATTCCACTAAAAGCAACAGAATATACATTCTTCTGGAGTGTACTTGGAACATTCTCCAAGATAGATCATATGTTAAGCCACAAAAGAAGTCTTAATAAATTTAAGAAGACTGAAATCATATCAAGCATCTTTGCTGACCACAGTGGTACAAAAGTTGAAATTAATTACAAGAGGAAAATTGGGCAATTCACACATATATGCAGATTAAACAACATGCTACTGAGAGGAGGGAGCCAGGAGGAATGGGGGTGAACATATCAGTAGAGGAAAGTGGAGGGGAGGGAGTGAAATTACAGGAAGCATGTCTCAGAGTCTGGAGTCTCAATGAGCCCAAAGAGAGGGGGGATCCCTCCAGGTTGCTGAGCTACAAGACCTGGAGATGACCCTGAGACCTGAAAGTGGAGGGTAGCTAGAGTCATCCATACTGGTGAGGGAAGCATGGTTCCTTCACACTTGCCTTGGTTTCGCTTGTCACCTCACCCTTGGCTACAGTCAGTAACAGGGCACAGTCCCAAAGAAGTACAAACAGACCCCTGGGTAGATGGAGACCTAGGACATAGGCTCAGACTGCCTCAGCCTCTCCAGTGCTTAGCTCCAGGGTCCCCTCTCTTCCCTTACCTCAATACCAGGACCATGTGGCTCAGGATTAATGGCAACGAGTTTCAGCCTCCAGCTGCTCCTAGAGAGGCACTAGTTGCAGAAAACATTTCCTATATGTATTGTTTGTGGGAGGGAGGTGTTGGGAGTATTGTGTTGTAGGTTGGGGGGAGGGAAGTTGCAAGGTGTTGTGATGTGGGCAGTTGTTGTGGGATGTTGTTTCAACAGCTGGAGCCCAGCCCTGAGCTTGGGGACTAGACAGTGGGATCTGGGGGCTATAGGAAGAGTCTTGAAGCCCTTCTTCCCTGAGGCCATGAGGCCATGATATGTGTATGGGAGCCTGTGAGGACCCGGCGCAAGTCAAGACATTTTGGGTAGGGGCAGGGCCGCCTGGAGGGGAGGGGCACTACCTGTTGAGAGGCCCAGGGTTAAGACATCGTTCCCAGATTCCTAGGTCCTTGCTGGGCAGGCAGGTCCCCTGGTTGGAGCTGAGTGGGAGTTGAGGGCCAAGTCTCAGAGCATTTGGGCCAGCTCATAGGATTGTCAACCATTGCTACCACCACTGTACTGGAAACCAGCAGGTATGTAAAATGGGATGGTGATGGGGACCTGGAGATGGGGCTGTGGCCCCCCATAAGGGGTAGAAGGGGGGCAGAAAAACACCCCTTGCTGTTGACCAACCAACCAGTGGATCAAAGGACAGAGGGAAATAAAAGCATCTCTGAAGACATGAAAATGGGAATACAACATCCAGAATGCATGAGATGTACCAAAGCAATTCTAACAGGGAAGTTCATAGTGATGAGTGCCTACATTAAGAAATAAAAAGATCAAAGGACCTAATTTTACACCTCAAGGAACTAGGAAAAGAAGAATTAAGCCCAAAATTGGTATATGGGAGGAAATAACAAAGATAACAATGGAAATAATTGAAATACAAAGTAAAATGATTAGAAAAGATAAGTGAAATAAAGAACTGGTGTTTTGAAAAAAATAAAACTGACAAATCTTTAGCTAGGCTCACCAAGGAAAAAAGTAGTAATGGATGAAGTAAATATAATCTCAAATAAAAGAGGTTACAACTGACACCACAAAAATACAAGGGATCATAAAGACTACAGTTGACCCCTTGAACAATGTGGGGTTTAGGAGAGCTGACCACTGCATAGTTAAATTCATGTATAGCTTTAGACTCCCCCAAAACTTAATTAGTAATAGCTTATTGGTGACTATAAGCCTTACCAATAATGGAAACAGTCAACATATTTTGTATGTTATGTTATATGTATTATATATTGAATTTTTACAATAAAGTAAGCTAGAGAAAGGAAAATGTTTTTAAAATTGTAAGAGAAAATACATTTACAGTACTGTACTGTATTTATACTTTAGGTTTATGTTGTCTGTTTACAAGGTGAACTGTCTGTCAGTATCTACATCAATATTGTCTAATATGATACAGAACACCATTGATGTTCTATACGTTAATAATATTGGGTATCAAAAATGGAAAGATAATGTGAAAAAAAATTCCTTTGTAATGTTTCATGCATCAATAACAAGGAATAAGCAATATAATTGTTTTATGTTAGCCTAGCGTGATTGATATTGTTTCACAGTAGTAAGAATATCTCCAAAAAATTTTCTAATATATTTATTGAAAAAAGTTGGTGTTTAAGTGGACCCTCACTGTTTAAACCCATGTTGTTCCAGAGTCAACTGTACTTATAAACAATTATACACCAACAAATTGGATTACCTAGGAGAAATGGATAAATTCCTAGAAACATATAGCTAGACCGAATGTCTACCAAGACTGAGTCATGAAGAAATAGAAAATGTGAACAGACCAGTTGCTAGTAAGGAGATTGAATTAGTAATGGAAAACCTCCCAACAAACACAAGTCTAGGACCAAATAGCTTCATTTGTGAACTCTACCAACATTTAAAGAATTAATATTAACCCTTCTCAAACTCTCCCAAAAAATAGAAGAGGGAACACTTGCAATCTCATTTTACACTGCCAGCATTACCCTGATACCAAAACCATACAAAAGATAGTACAAGAAAAGAAAATAACAGGCCAGTATATCTGATTAACATATGTACAAAAATCCTTAACAAAATGTTTGCAACCTGAATTTAACAATACATTGAAAGGATCATACAACACAATCAAGTGGGACTTATTCAGGGATGGAAGGATGATGGTGAAGCATTTGCAAATGAGTCAGTGTGATACATCACTAACAAAATGAATGATAAAAATCTTATCATCTTAATAGATGCAGAACAAGCATTTGACAAAATTCAGCATCCATTTATGATAAAAAAAATCTTAATAAACTAGCTATAGAAGAAATGTACCTAAACATAGTAAAAGCTGTATATGACAAGCTCACAGCAAAGATCTTACTCAATGGTGAAAAGCTAAAAGGTTTTCTTCTAAGATCAGGAACAAGACAAGGATGCTCATTCTTGCTGCTTTTATTCAACGTAGAAGTTCAAGCTGGTCAATAGACAAAAATAATTGGATTTTTATACACTAAGAACAAACTATCACAAAGAAAAGTTAAGAAAACAATCCCATTTACAGTCACATCAGATAGAATTAAATGCCTAGGAATAAGTTTAACCAAGGAGGTCAAAGATGTGTACTCAAACTATAAGATTTTGATGAAAGAAATTGAGGAAGACAAATAAATGGAAAGGTATTCTGTGCTCATAGAGTGGAGGAATTAATATTGTTAAAATGTCCATACTATCCAAAGCAATCTATAGATTCAGTGCCCTTCCTATCAAAATTTCAGTGGCATTTTTACAGAAATAGAATGAACAATCCTAAAATATCTGTAGAACCACAAAATGTCTGTAATAGCCAGAGCAATCTTGAGAAGGAAGTACAAAGCTAGAGGTATCATATTTCTGGATATAAAACTACATTTGAAAACTGTAGTAATCAAAACAGTGTGGTGTTGGCATTAAAACAGAAACATAGATCAGTGGGACAGAATAGAGAACCCCAAAATAAACCCACAAATATATGCCGAATTCATGACAAAAGGAGCTAAGTAAGGACCCACAATGGGGAAAGGATTGCGTCTTCAAAAAATAGTAATGGGAAAATTGGATCACTGTTTTACACCATGCAAAAAAGTCAACTCAAAATTTAATTTTACAGAAGCAGTCCATAGTTATAGATACATTTGAGAGCCATGTACAAGATAATGAGTAGGATCTCTTTTTTTAAAATTTAATTTGAATCATGTTAGTATATGATTCAACTCAATCAGCAAAACCTAAAGAGTTCCCCTTAAGATCAGAAACAAGACAGGGATATCCACTTTCACCTCTATCATTCAACATAGTACTGGAAGTCCTAGCCACAACAATCAGACAAGAAGAAGAAATAAAAGGCATCCAGTTTGGAAAGGAAGAAGTAAAACTGTCATTATTTACACATGACATTATACTGTACATAGAGAACCCCAAGGATTCCACCAAGAAACTACTGGAACTAATAAATGAATTCAGCAGAGTAGCAGAATACAAAATTAATATCCAAAAATCAGTTGCATTTTTATACACCAATAATGAATTGTCAGGAAGGGAAGCAATCCCATTCTCAATTGCTACAGAAAGAATAAAATACCTAGAAATAAACTTAGCCAAGTATATAAAAGATCTGTACTCAGAAAATTATAAGACACTGAAGGAAAAAATTGAAGCTACAAATAAGTGGGAGCACATACTGTGTTCATGGATAGGAAGAATTAACATCATTAAAATATCCATACTACCCAAAGCTATCTATAGATTCAATGCAATTCCTAGCAAGCTTCCAATGGCGTATTTCGCAGAACTAGAACAAATATTTCAAAAATTTATATGGAACCATAAAAGGCCACTCATAGCAACAGCCATCCTGAGAAAGAAGAAAAGTTGGAGGAATCACGTTATCTAATACAAAACTACACAGTAAGGCCATAGTAATCAAAACAGCCTGGTACTGGCATAAAAACAGACACATATGTCAGTGGAACAGAATAAAGAGCCCAGAAATAAACCCGCACCTTTATAGTCAGTTAATATTCAACAGGGGAAAGAAGCACATACAATGGGCTAAAGATTATTTAATAAATGGTGTTGGGAAAATTGGTCAGATACATTCAGAAAAATGAAACTAGACCACCTTCTTACACCACACACAAGAATAAATTCAAAATGGATCAAAGACTTAAATTTTAGACCTGAAACTGTAAAAATTGTATAAGAAAACATAGGCAACAAAAAACTGAAAAGCTTATGCACAGCAAAAGAAGTCATCAAAATAAAAAGACTACAGAATGGGAGAACATATTCGCCGATATATCCAATAAGGGCTTAATACCCAAAATGTATAAAGAACTTACAAAACTCAACACCAAAAAACAACAACAAACAACCCTATTAAAAAATGGGCAAAGGACCTGAACAGGCACTTCTCCAAAGAGGAGATACAGATGGCCAATAGACATATGAAAAGATGCTCAATGTGACTAATCATCAGAGATACAAATTAAAACCACAAGGAGATATCATCTCCCACCTGTCATAATGGCTATCATCAATATATCAACAATCAACAAATTCTGGCAATGATATGGAGAAAGGGGAACCTTTTTGCACTATTGGTGGGAATGCAGACTGGCGCACCCACTGTGGAAAGCACTATGGAGATACCTCAAAGAATTAAAAATGGATTTGCGTTTCGACCTAGCGATCTCACTTCTAGGAATATATCTGAAGGAACCCAAAACACTAATTCGAAAGAACATAAGCACCTTTATGTTCATTGCAGTGTTGTTTACAATCACCAAGTTACGTAAGCAGCCCAAGTGTCCATCAGTAGATGAGTGATTAAAACAACTATGGGACATTTACAAATGGAATACTACTCAACCTTAGAAAAAAAGAAAATTTTACCCTTTGTGACAGTATGTGTAGACATGGAAAACATTATACTAAGTGAAATAATCCAGACAGAGAAAGACAAACACCGTATGATTTCACTCGTATGTGGAATCTAATGAAAAACTGAATTAACAAGGAAAATGGGAACAGACTCAGATTGAAAGCAGGATGACAGCCAGTAGGATGGAACAGGTGAAGGGGTGGAGGGATTGAGCATAAAGGAAAAATGACTTGTGGACATGGACAACAGTATGGAGATTGCTGGAGAGTGGGGGATTCAAGGAGACTTAACAGTAACGGGAAAAAAAATACAATAAAGAGGCCCTGGCTGGCATAGCTCAGTGGATTGAGCGCAGGCTGGGAACCAAAGTGTCCCAGGTTCGATTCCCAGCCAGGGTACATTCCTGGGTTGCAGGCCATAACCCCCAGCAACCGCACATTGATGTTTCTCTCTCTCTCTCTCTCTCTCTCTCTCTCTCCCTCTCTCTCTCTCTCTCCCCCCCCCCGTCTCTCTCTCCCCCTCTCTCTCCCCCCACTTCCCTCCCTAAAAATGGATGAATAAAATCTTTAAAAAAAATTCCCAAAAAAAATACAATAAAGATTACATTTTTAAAAAGACAGAAACCAGAATATAAGCATTCTCACTGCTCATATATGAGGCATTTGGAACATCAAAATAAATGATAGTAGCAGTGTATAGCTTATTAAATAAAATAAAAGTCTGTAGGCCCTGGCTGGGTTTCTCAGTTGGTTAGAACATCATCTTGATATGACCGTGTTGCAGGTTTGATCCCCAGTCAGGGGTCATACAGTAATCAATGAATGCATAAGTAAGTAGAACAACAAAATCGATGTTTTCTCTCTCTGTCTCCCTTTCTCTAAAACCAACAAAGAATTTTTTAAAATAAAAATCTATAAGTCCATATAATAAATAAATAAATAAATAAAATGAAAGCTTTATGAAAACTATATCATTTCAAAGTCCCTTCTCAGAAAATACTTACTAATTACAAGAGAAAAAGAGAAAATTGTAATTTTCTCTTTCATGGTAATGAAGAAACCTGTTAGACATGGCCCTAAGTGATCAAAGAGAACACCATTAAAACAGGACCATTTGAAATTATGCACTGCCTCCTAGAATATGATGAGAAAAATACAACATCTAGTTCTGTGATATTCCTACCAAAGATGTATAACCTAAATTTAATCATATGGCAAAATTATATTAAAATATTCAAAGGTCTTGTATCTTCAAAATTGTCAAGATCATGACTTCAACTTTTACTTTAAGGCAGTAGAAAAAGAAGAGCAAATTCAACCCAAAATAAGGAAAGAGAAGTAAAAAGATCAAAGCAGAAATCAACTAAATAAAAAAAAAGAGAACCAGTCAAATAAAAAACTTCAAGGAAAGTGATAAAATTGATAAACTTCTAGCCAGATTGATCAGGAAGAAAAGAAAGAATACACATGATACATGTGATATCACTGCAGATTTTACAGGTATTAAAAGGATTATAGTGATATAGTATGAACAATTTTATGTTAATTTAACAACTTAGATAAAATGGACAATTTACTTAAAGGACACAAATGATCAAAGCTCACTTTTCCTGTAAAGGACATTATTTGACATTTGAGTGAAACTGGAATGGTGTTTGAGGATTAGATGAGAGTCATGTATTAGCATTAATGGCCTGATTTAATAGAGATAATATTGTTCTTTAGTAGAATATTCTTACTTTAAAGTATTTAGGAATGGTGGGGCATCAAGTAAATGATTTACTTTAAATCATTTTATTTGAAAATGTTCTTTGAACTCTATTTGTTTGCTAAGTTTGCAGGTTTTTTTAGCTTCAGTAGTATTTGTATGATCCTTCATAGCAGGCATGCATTTTAACAAGCAAGTTTTCTTTCTCTTATAGCGGAAAGGAAGCCTCCTTTATTTAATATGAATGCAATGAGTGCCTTATATCATATAGCCCAAAATGAATCCCCTACACTACAGTCTAATGAATGGTGAGTATTTCTAACAGATATATTACTCAACATTGTATAAATTAAGTGCTTTTTCATAATGTTAGTCAGAATTATTTCATTTCAACGAGGTAAAATATGTTAATACCTGAAGTGATACTAAAATAGGCTTACCCTTGGCTAGTGTGACTCAGTGGATTGAGCACTGGCCTGCAAACCAAAAGGTCACCAGTTTGATTTCCTGTCGGGGCTCATGCCCAGGTTGCAGGCCAGGTCCCAGGTTGGTGGCATGTGAGAGGCAACGGATTTGGGCGCATCAATGTTTCTCTCCCTCTCTTTCTCCCTCCCCTGCTTTTTTAAAGTAAATAAATAAATGTTTTTTAAAAAGTAGGCTTAGTCCTCTGACAATAGTGTAATTAATCCATCATTGCTTTGGAGTATGTTATTTTTATTGTCTTATTAAGAGACTGTTCTGTATAGTATTGGCTTGTGAAATTCCCTCAGTGAACCCATGTTAAATAAACTATTAGGAAAGATAAATAAAATAAAATAAAATAAAATAAGTTTATTTTACCCTTATATCATGTTTATTATGTCTGCTTTTCGTAGCATCAGTGTCTCAATAATGTCACATAGAAGCAAAAGTGTTGCTTTTCACAAAAATGTATATATTATATTTTCTTTGAAATTTTTAGGAATATATATATAATTCTGATTATATTATAAATATCACAATTTAAACATTAATATTTTATAATTAAAATATGTAGATTGCCAAACCTGTAGTGATATTTTTAGGAGAATGGTATTTAATTTATATGGTATAAAACATAAGTAAAATGACTTGATTTCTCAGAATTATCAGATTTATAACTTTGGATCATTCTAATAGTTATTATGTTATTTATTCAGAATGCTCTGATGTTCCTTTTCCTAATGTTTCCTTGATTTGATAAAGAAGTTTATATAGAACAGATTGACAGTTTTAGAAAACTAGACTTTTTATCAGAAATTTTTAGTAAGAAATTCTTCAGCTATATCTAGCATTTGAAAAATTCTAGAGGAAATTCTAATATAGTTAATAAGTAATTTAAAATTCATAAGTAGATGCATAAATTAGTGATACTTTTTTAATGATTACATAATTAAGGCACATATAATGGTCTTTGCTACTTATGTAGAGATACAGAAGGAATCTGTTGGCACAGAGTTTAGTATTATGGTACATCAAGTAATAAATATAGTGAACACAGACTATCTTTATACTGTGATACTTTGGGGCGTCAAAAAAGAAATCTTACCACAAGGAACATAAAATGCTGTTTGACCATTTAAGTCAAACATTGATGGAGTAATTATTACTGCCTTGCTCACTGAATGCTTATCAAGCACATTCCAATAATATGTTATAGACTTCTAATATTTTTAAAAGTATCTTAATTGGTTTTCTGGGGTTAATGGAAGTTCTGTCCATTTATTCAAGGACACCAAATGCCCCAGGTATAAAAAAATTCTCCCTCCAAAACTAATAGAGTGATGTTTTGAAACATGCTAAATAGAAGACCATCCAAGGAGTAATCAGGAAAGAAAACAAATCAAGAAGAATGTTATCTTAGATTTGAATGCAAAGAAGAAAAAGGTCGACTTCCCTAATTTTGCCTTAATTTATAATGAGCTGTGATATTTAAATATGTAGAAGCGGAATTTTAAATAACCTGTGTAAGTTTATCTTTGAAAAACAGTACAGTTTCACTGGTTGCTTTAGAAGGTTTTCATAGACTTATATGAAATATATATTGTTTTTGTGTCCACTTTTCTTTTTATACTTCTTCTCCATGCCCCTCTCACCTATAGGCACATAGATTGATTTGTGGATCTGTTTTTAAAGGAAATAGCAATGTGTTCACTTGATACTTTCCTTTACAATAGGTCTGATTATTTTCGCAACTTTGTAGATTCTTGTCTCCAGAAAATCCCTCAAGATCGCCCTACATCAGAGGAACTTTTAAAGGTCAGTTCTCTTCTACTTTGTTTTCTACCCCTAAGAAATTATTTTAAGGAATGTGTTTTATTCCTCTTTGATTCTGAACAGTAGTAAGATTGCTCTACAAATTTTTATTAAAACAATTTTAAATATTGTTCTTTTTTGGAACTTTTCTCAAGATGCTAAGTTTTTCTTTTTTTTTTTCAAAATTGATTAGTTGCTTTTACCATGGCTGAATAGAATGTATAGTTCAATATTTAAAATAGTACCAAATGTCGCCCTGGCTGGCGTAGCTCAGTGGATGGAGTGGGGGCTGGGAACCAAAGTGTCCCAGGTTCGATTCCCAGCCAGGGTACATGCCTGGGTTGCAGGCCATAACCCCCAGCAACCACACATTGATGTTTCTCTCTCTCTCTCTCTCTCTCTATCTCTCTCCCTTCCCTCTCTAAAAATAAATAAAATCTTTTAAAAAAAATATAGACTTTAAAAAAAATAGTACCAAATATCTAAATTGTTATATGTACAAGAAGAATATTTATGAGTTATAATTATAAAATTTAATTTATGTAGCATGCTATATTTCAAAGTTGGCAAAACATAGTACAACTTTGAATTTAACTTTTTTATCTATAATACTTTATGTATTGGTCTTTCCTATATTAAAATAATATGAAAGAAAGAGAAGTAATGTGATGTACATATTTATGTAAATACTATGGGAGAAAAGAGATTTCAAAAGAAACTTAAAAATGTATATTCTCAAGAGGGCAGCATAGGCAGATATGGCTGGCCTCTTCTCACAGTGACATCAAAATTACAACTAAAATACAGAACAACCATCACTCTGAACCATTACAAATTGAGTTGACTGGAAGTCTGACAACTATGGAATAAAGAAACTACATCCATCCATACTGGTAGGAGAGGTGCAGATGCAGAATGGATTGGTCCCACACCCATGTCTAATGAATAAAAATTCAAGAAGGCTATTTCAGGGGTGAGGAGTCCCAGTCCCACACCAGGACCCTCAGCCCAGGGAAACAGTACCAGGAAGATAAATCCCCAAAACTTCTGGCTGTAAAAACCAGTGGGGATTGAGTCAGTGGAAACTTCTGGAGCCCCAAACAGTTGATCTTAAAGAACCCACACAAGAACTCACCTACTCAAAATCACTCCCTTTGACCTCCAGCGCTGGGGTGGCACTTAAAGGGCACCAGGGGCATATGGCGAGAGGCAGAAATGCCTGGCATCTGGGTGAGCAGATGTCCCTTTTCTGACTCTCCCCCTGCAGAGCCACAGAACTGGTTGGCTGGTGCCATATTTGAGACTCCATCAACCCGGCTGACACTGTTTGACCTGTCTTGGAAATCCCCAGAGACTCTGCCCCATCCAGCTTACAGGCCCACCCAAGCTGCTTTTCCATATGAATGGCTGTTCTTGGCTCATGCTGCACATCTTCCTAAATCCTCTCAAACAAGCCATAGCTGGCCTCAGGAGCTCCAGGCCCAGCATTAGCATCAGCCAGCCTAGATTCAGAGCTTGGCTTTGCCTGGGAATCTTGAAGAAGTCCCAAGATTCCCAAGCAAAGGGGAGCGATGAGTTAGATGCATGTAGCATCCATCTCAGATTGCTTTATAGCTCAGGAAGGGTGGTCCCAGGCAAAACACAGGTGGGGGCTGACCTTGGCCTGCACCATCTAGGAAACCCCAGAGCTAGTGCACCCAGTGGACAGCTACAGACCACGTGAGAACACAACCACCCTGCCCCTGCACAGATGGTTATCTGCAGAGGATGGAGGCTGGTGGTAAGTGGTTATAGCCAATACAGCTGACTGACCTGGGTAAATCCCTCCCATTGATCTGCCAACAGCAGCCAAGGCTCAACTACAAGAGGAGGGTGTACTCAGCCCACACAAAGGGCACACCTCAAGTACATAGCTTGGGTGATATGGGAGGCTGTGTCAGTGGACCCTTGTGGGACACCTACTACATTAGACCACACTACCAAGACAGAATCAGAGCAGCTGTACCTAATATATAGGAATACACACAGGGAGGCTGCCAAAACAAGGAGACAAAGAAACATGGCCCAAATGGAAGAACAGATGAAAACTCCAGAAAAAGAGCTAAGGTGAAATAAATGGATAAGCAGTCTATCAGATGCAGATTTCAAAACACCGTTTATGAGGGTGCTTAAGGAACTTAGTGAGAACCTCAGCAGCATGAAAAAGATCCAGTCAGAAATGAAGGATACACGAATTGAAATAAAGCACAATTTACAGAGATACATACAGCAGTAGAGTGGATAAAGCTGAGAATCAAATCAATGATTTGGAACATAAGGAAGCAAAAAACAACCAGTCAAGAACAACAAAAAGAAAAAAAGAATCCACAAAAATTAGAACAGTATAAGCAGCTTCTGGGACAACTTCAAGAGGTTAAGAAGGAGAAGAGAAAGAACAAGAAATTGGAAATCTATTTGAAAAATTAATGAAAGAAAACTTCCCTAATTTGGTGAAGGAAATAGACATGCAAGTCCAGGAAGCACAGTCTCAAACAAGATGGATGCAAAGAGGCCCACTCCAAGACACATCATAATTAAGCCACAGGTTTAAGATAAAGAGGGAATCTTAAAAGCAGCAAGAGAAAAGCAGTTAGTTACCTACATGAGAATTTCCATAAGACTGTCAGCTAATTTCTCAAAAGAAACTTTGCAGGCTAGAGGGATTGGCAAGAAATATTCAAAGTCATGAAATGCAGGCCCCTACAGCCAAGGTTTCTCTACCCAGGAAAGCTATCATTTAGAATCAAAGGGCAGATAAAGTGCTTCTCAGACAAGGAAAAACTAAAGGAGTTCATTATCACCAAATCATTAAAAAGATGAAGATCAAGTTACAGAATAGCCATGGTGATGAAAAGTACAGTACAGGAAATGGAGTAGCCAAAAAACTTATACACATGACTGGCGAATGCTTACCTGTGTGGCACTTGCCTGAGGGAGTGGGGGGTGCTGGGTAGAGGTGAGCAACATGGGGGGAATTGGGACAACTGTAATAACATGATCAAATACATATAATTTTTTAAAAAATGGATATTTTTGTTTCTTTTTTGGAAATGCATTTTTCTAACTTAATGAAAATATTTTTTAAAATCATGTAAGTTCTATTCAGTTTTCATTAGATTTGGTTGTCTAATTTAAATATATGCTTGGTGTATCCTTTATATTCTCAAAAGTTATTATTTCATTTGAAGGTTCTCCCTCTTATTAATAACAATAAAAGTATTATTGAAATTTATATACTTCTTAAAACATACAGATAAAATATTAGTAAGTAGGATTTGACTCTATTTGTGACCCTAAGGAATTTTGTTGATTTTTTTACTTATAATAAGATACAAGTAGACTATTATTATATGAGTGTTTTAAAATCTCAAAGAGATTCAGTTTACTTTCACTGACACAGCACTTAAAGACACAAAGAAAATCTTGAGATATTTATATTCAATAGTATTATTTGTTACCATACATAGTATGTCAAACAGCAATATAAAGTTTCAGTAATGCTTGGGGAATTCTAGATAGTAATCTCACTCATAGTCTCAGAAATGAAAGCCTGAATAAATAGGTACTTAAAATAGTAGCAACAAAAACTTTAGTATACCTAGGAATTATGTCACTGAAAAATAAGATCTAATTGTAGAAAGTTATCAGACTTAGAAATATATATATTTTTAATAAGCAGACTGAATATTATAAGTAGTAGTACATACAAAAAAAGCTTAGGCTCAGGAAAAAGGAAGAATGTGACTGCCTTCCTACACTTGCCTAAGCATAAACTCTTTTGATAATAACTCAGCCCGCCATGGCAGGGTATTTGGTATTTGGAGACTAGATCTCAAGCATGCATGTTATATTCACTTACCTGATTTGCATACTTGAGTGTATTGGCACAGCCTTATTGGAAACAAATGGAAGTATCTATCAAGTGCTTCTTTTTCTTTGGTCTGATTACATTTTTATCACAGTCCATTGTAAGAAAAAAAAAGTAATAGAAAAAAGGGTTTTTTTAAATGTATGAAGCTGTTTATCTCAGAAATAAAAATTGGAAATTACCATCCAGAATTAGGGTAATTGTTAAATAATTTTGGCATAAACATTTGATGAAATATTCTGTATGCATTATGTTTATGAGTTGAAATAACATAATACAACAGTACAGTATAATAAAATAATATAGTATAACTTTGCATAATGAATAAATAAATTTAAAATAACTAAGAAGTTTAAAGTGTAATAAGAATTCAAGGGCATGTCATAAGCCCAAGGTAGAAAGCATCTTTCTGCAATCTCTGTGCTAACTATCTACAAGTCAAAATCTGTATATAGAAAATTTCTGCAAAGAAATATACCATCATGAGGATGTAAAGTACAGCATAGGGAATGTAATCAATAATACTGTAACAACTATGAATGATACCAAGTTGGTACTAGGTTTATTAGAGGGATCACTTCATAAGTTATTCAAATATCTAACCATTATGCTATATATCTAAAACTAATATAATATTGAATGTCAACTATAATTTTAAAAAGAAAGAAAGAAGAGGAAAGAAAATAGAAAAGAAAAGAAATATACCAAAATGTAACAATGGTAATCCTAATGGTGGAATTGTTCTTTCTACTTTCCTATATTTGATAGGTTAAGCTTTATTAAATGTTTGTGATAAAAATCACTAGTAATATAATGGCTTTTAAATAACTGCTGGTGTTTTATAAAGTGTGTCTTATGCAACATATAAAGGAGCCCATAACACCCAAGTTTATGTAATATAAAGCCACCATCAGTAAATATATTCTGTTGAAACCTTCCTCAGAACTGAACGTGCCTTATCCATGAAGTCAGCAGTTCTGTAATATATAAACCTTTATTTAGCCTTTATCTAGGGCTCTAATTTAAGAATTGAACTTAACGCTCTCTCCCTACCAGGAGCACACACTCATTTTTCCCTCCCCTTTCTCCCTCTTTCTCTCCCCACAGGCATGCATCCTAAACCCTAAGGGACCCCAAGAGGCTTACAACCAGGGAGCAATGGGCAGTGGCAGCAGCTCCTCCCAGGCTAACTCCCTGACCCTGTCCCCAAGGCCCACTTTCCTCTGACTTCTTAGTGAGCCAGAGCTGCCCCTCCTAGGCTCATTTCCCCATTTAATCCCTCTCCTGTTGCTGCTTCTATCCTAGGCCCTTACTTGTTTCACTGTCCCCAGCTTTAAAAAGAAAAAAAAAATTGACCTTAAATGTTAGTGTTTATTTACACCTTTTGACTATTTTAACTCAGCATTTTCAGTTGGCTGACAAAGGTATCATGTTCAAAGTTTTTATAAAATGTGCAGGGGTAGTTATGTAGGCAGAGTGTATATGTGTAAATGACAACTTTATAAATGTAAGAAGTCAAAGTATAAAAATTAGATAGCTATAAATTATATGCATTAGCTATCATAATAGTAATTCTAGGATCTGAGAAAGGGTATAATTGTACCAGTTATACCAATTGAAAAAATATATAGGTTTCAACCTGACTTTTACCTTCTCTTATGCAGCACATGTTTGTTCTTCGGGAGCGCCCTGAAACAGTGTTAATAGATCTCATTCAAAGGACAAAAGATGCAGTAAGAGAGCTGGACAATCTGCAGTATCGAAAGATGAAGAAACTCCTTTTCCAGGAGGCACATAATGGACCAGCAGTAGAAGCACAGGAAGAAGAAGAGGTAGTACCTTAGAAATTACTCAAATACTGAGCTCTCTTTATTAGTGGCTTTCCTAATGCAATGTGTCTTGCCATAAATCATTTATATCAGTGGTTCCTAAATTGTGTTTTTTTTAGCATGGGTCCTATAAGATCTCAAGTGGGAAAAAAGATTTTGAATTATTTAAACCCAGCCCTTTCATAGTGTTCATTGGCATAGTAAAGCACTGCAAAGTCTTTTATTAAAGAAACATGTCCACCGTTATTTAATCTAGCCCCTTTTAAAGCTCTTGGCCACTCAACCGCCCCCCCCCTTTTTTTTTTAACCTTTGTAAGGATTTGAAATTATAAACTCTGGAAGTTGTCATTATTCACTCAGAAGTCATTACAAAATTAGTAGTCATTCTACTCTATCACCAGGGGCCATTAATTCTTTTCAGTTCTGCATAGTTTTATTCCATTTACATGGTTCTAAAATACTCATTTTACAGATGAGTAAAGTGAGGCTCAGAATGATTAACTGAGTCACCTCGGGTAGAGGCGTGTGGGTTCAAATTCATATATCACTCACTCTCAAGGCCACATTCTTTCCCTATTGCCTTTTAGGGGAAAATGGAAGTACAGATTTGCCATAGAAATGCTAAAGAACTTCCTCACAGGGAAATATATAGCTTATTTGTAGATCTATCACTCTTCATATTTTCAGTTTTCTTCTTTGCTTCTGTCTGAATTCCAGAGCTTTCATTCTTTCATATTGCTTGCCAGTGAAAGAGATCATTTTGCATTCTGACACCAGAAGCAGTAGTTACTTTTTTTAATAGCACTGCATAATTAATGAACTATAAAATACAATACTTTCTCACTGTAGTTTTGTGTTTTGTGTTTATTTTGTTTTATTCTTACAATAATCATTAGAAAATTGTTGGACTGTTTTAAATATAGGAAATTTTTTAGCAAAGTTGTGAAATTAATAAAACTAATGTAGTTAATTCTGTAGCTACAATGTAGTGTCTCTGATAGGCTAGGGATATAAGTTCATATATATGTATATACAAGTTCACATATATACACACACACTCTGGTATGTATATGTATAGAGTGAGAGACACACCATGTGTCTATATATTAGTTAAATTCTGCATATCTTACAGAATTTTGATATGATAAGACTGCTATAATGTTGGTGCCCAGGTACCACTTCTTAACCTGGTAACTTCAGAAAAGCAGTTTCATGATTGTGATTAAATATATAAGTAATGTGTAATTCACATTTCACACAAAAATAGATAGGAATTAATGTTAATTATTTGGTGGTAGAGGTTAGGCCAGAGACTATATTATGAGGAAGAAAGAAAAATAAACTTATAAA
Source organism: Phyllostomus discolor (assembly GCF_004126475.2). NCBI lineage: Eukaryota > Metazoa > Chordata > Mammalia > Chiroptera > Phyllostomidae > Phyllostomus > Phyllostomus discolor. The sequence goes on along the minus strand of NC_040910.2, from coordinate 78,552,314 downwards.
AGACTTTAATAAAAAATAACTAAAAGGGGTTGTTTACAGGATTTTTAAAAAGGCTGGGGCTTGCTTTAACCATGGGAATCATTGAGAAATGAGCAGAACCTCTATAGATAGATAGCCCATGAGATATGTAGTAAAAATGGATTTCAAAAAATGCTACACATTGGAAATAACCCAGCACTGATAACCATACTTTTTGCATGGTTGGTTTTGTTACTTACTTATTGGTCATTTGGTCAAACATTGGTCAAACATGGTTTGTTACTTACTTATTGGTCATTTTTATTTGTTTATTGTCAAGTAATAGTTGGTAAACTTCATGGTCTTGACAAATAAAGAAAATTTCTCACAATAGACCTCTGACTTTCTGAAGACTATGTGCCAAGCAATGCACTAGGGACTTGTACTCAAGAATTCAAAAGAAATACAGATATTTGAACCTAATACTCTTTTCCCTTAGGAACAAGATCATGGTGTTGGACGGACAGGAACAGTGAATAGTGTTGGAAGTAATCAATCTATTCCCAGTATGTCCATTAGTGCCAGTAGCCAAAGCAGTAGTGTTAACAGTCTTCCAGATGCCTCAGATGACAAGAGTGAGCTGGATATGATGGAGGGAGATCACACAGTGATGTCCAATAGTTCTGTCATCCACTTAAAACCTGTGAGTATTTGGGTTTTGGTGAAAAAATTGAACTTTGGTAAAGAATTTTCTTTATCTGATTAGTTTAAGAGGAGTTTTTTGTTGTTTGGGGTTGTGTGGGTTTTTTTGTTTTTGGTTTGTTTTTTTTTTTTTTTTTTTGGTTGGTTGTAGGATTTGTTTTTTTTGTTTTGTTTTTGATGTTTCAGAAGTTTGGAACAATAGTCTTGTTAATTCCCAATTTAAGACCTGCATTTAGGAAACTAATGTTTTGAGAACTCCAAAAGAATATTTTTTAAATCTTAGAAGAAAGAAATACAGAAATATGACATGTATTATTTGAAGTTACTTAGATGGAAAATAAAGTAATTTAAAGTAGCAAGTATACACATGAAATTAACGATAATAGTTGCCTTCCACAAGCAAGAGAAATAGTTAGGATGATCGAAAATAGCTTTTGTATTATCCATGTTTACATCTTTAAAATAAAACTTCCCTGGCTGGCGTAGCTCAGTGGATTGAGCACGGGCTGCAAACCAGAGGGTCGCAGGTTCGACTCCCAGTCAGGGCACACGCCTGGGTTGCAGGCCAGGTCCCTAGTGGGGGCCATATCAGAGGCAACCACACATTGATGTTTCTCTTTCTTTCTTTCTCCCTCCTTTCCCCTCTCTAAAAATAAATAAATGAAATCTTAAAAAAATAAAAATTAAAAAAAAACATTAAAAAAATAAAATAAAACTGAGTGTACTTGTAGAAAATTATAAATTCTGGGCGTCACAAATTTAGGGGTGTTTGCTACATTATTCTTTGTATTTTTAAGTCCATAATTTTAAATTTTCTTGCAAATATTTGAAGGTCAATAGTTCCTTTTAGCAACTAATAAGAATGCTTCCTTTTTAACTTTATAGCTTTCTGTAGGTATTACCTAAATGTTAGTAAGCATGTTAGCCAAAAATTGGCACCAGCACAGTTGTCCAGCAACAAGTAAATGGATAAACAAAATGTGGTATATACATCTAATTATTCAGCTATGAAAAGGAATGAAATTCTGGTACATACTACCTCAAATGAATCTTGAAAACATTATGTCACGTGATATAACCCAGATGCAAAAAGACAAATACTGTGTAATTCCACTTATGTGAAATACCTAGGCTAGGCAAATTCATGGTGATAGAAAGTAGATTAGAGGTTACCAGAGACTTGAATAGAGGTTGAAATTGAGAATTTTTGTTAATGGATACAGAGTTTCCAATTGGGGTAATAAAAAAGTTTTAGATATAGTGGCAGCATTGCACAACATTGAGAATGTAATTAATGCCACTGAATTGTATACTTAAAAATAGTTAAAATGGGAAATTCTGTTAAGTTTTTAAAAATTTTAGAAAGTTCTTAAGAATTATTAGCTAAGTAATAGTGTCAGAGCAAAATCATGTTTAATTTTTATATTCTTAGTAAGAGAATCAGTGATATAAAAGATTAGTCCCACAATTAGTTGCTATTTCAGTTTATTTCTCTTTAGTTAATGAACCAAAGTAATGTATAAGGAATGGCATCAATTTACAACCATTTTTCTGTTACTTATCTTGGACATATGACAAAAGTAATATAAAGATATTTTTAAGCTATATTTTTGCTTCTAAAACCCAAGAGCATTAGAGTAATTAATTTTATCACTGCTGTGTTAAAATACTGCCTGCTGCATGTTTCATTTATTTTCAAGCCATATTAAAACTTTTCAATTTCTCATATAATGAGTAGGATATAAATCTAGCCTTATACATTTCCTTATTGTGACTCTATGTGCTGTTTCATACACTGAAGAAATAGTGTCTCCGGATTCTAATTATATTGGAAATAAAATAGCAGCATTCCACATTTTTGTTTGTTTTTGCTTTTAAAATTACGACTTTTGAGGTTTGTTGATCAAGTTGTCTTTAAGCTAATTTTCTTGAAAGTTCAAACAAACTGGTTCACCTTAGATAGTGTTGTCTCTTTCTTTGTCTAGGAGGAAGAAAATTACAGAGAAGAGGGAGATCCTAGAACAAGAGCATCAGATCCCCAGTCTCCCCCACAAGTATCTCGTCATAAATCACATTATCGTAATCGGGAACACTTTGCTACTATACGGACAGCATCACTGGTAGGTACTTCCCTTGAAGTAGAAGTATATTTTTCATGTTAGATCTTGGCATCTATACTAAAATATAACTTTTTGTATATGAGATTTATTTTGTAAAAAATCATTCACTTTTTCAGTTGTCTGTTATGAGAAAGATTATACAAAACACTCAAGAGACTTGAATATTATCTTCAAAACATGTACATAAATAACTAGGATGTTAGAATATATTAAATGCTTAAGAGAGCTATAAGATACTAAATAGGAATTCAAATTACTTTTAATTCAGGGCATAAAGGAAGTATTTATAAAACAAATTGTTTGAGCTTTAAGTAATTAGTTCTAGGCTCAAGGGAAACGAGAAATGTTATTTCCATGTAAGAATTAACAGTAGGCCCTGACTGCTGTGACTCAGTGGGTTGGGTGTTATCCTTTGGCCTGAAAGATAGTGGTTTGATTCCTGGTCAGGGCACATACATGGGTTATGTGTCTATCCTGCTTGGGGGCATGAGAAAGGCAGCCAATCAGTGTTTCTGTCTTTCTCCTGCTCTCTAAAAATAAATAAATATTTTTTATTTTGAATCATTAAAGGAAAAAAAGCATTAACAGTAGGAAATACTGAGGCTAACCAAAATGAAGGAGAATGTTTGGGAAATGTCAGGCAATCCAATATACTCAAAACGTAATTCTTCTGACGTCCCAAATAACAATAAAAAAATGGATTGTTCATTTCAGGAACATTGATTTATTTATGTATTTGCCAAATGATTATATTTTTCAAGCTTTAAGACATTTTGCTTATTTTTAACTATACTTTTCATTTCTCTAATTGGTTTATAGCCTTTATTTCCTTTTTTATTATATTTATTAGGTTGACACTGGTTAACAAAATTATACAGGTTTCAGATACACAGTTCTGCAACACATCATTTGTACAGTGTATGGTGTGTTTACCACTCCAAGCCAGGTCTCCTTCCATCAGCATTTATTCCTCCTATACCCTCCTCCACGTCCCCCCACCTCCCTGCCAACCCCTCACCCACTGCAGTCACCACACTGTTGTTCAAGTCCAGGAGTTTTTGTGTGTGTGCGTGTCTCTCTTTTTTTTTTTTCTTAACCCTCTCCTATCCCCAACAGCTGTCAGCCTGCTTTCTGTCTATGGGTGTGTCTCCATTTTGCTTATTAATTCATTTTGTTCATTAGATTCCACATATGAGTGAAATCATATGGTACTTGTTTTTCTCTGACTGGCTTATTTCACATGCATAATGCTCTCTAGGTTCATCCATGTTGTTGCAAAGGGAAAGATTTCCCTTTTTTTTTTTTTTTTTTTTAAATTTTTTTTAATATAGCTGGGTAGTATTCCTTTGTGTAAATGTGCCATGGTTTTTTTATCCACTCATCAACTGTTGGACACTTGGGCTTTTTTAATGGAAGACCTATAATCCTGATCAGTCAGCTAAGTAGAACCAAAACATAATAAAGGATTCTAAGGTTAGAAAAATTATATTAAAAATTATAGGAAATGTAGGCTATTGGAACAGATGACAGAAAGAAAAAAGATAAGGGAGTTACCTGAATTATCAACTACATAGGCAGATTTTATGAATCCCATGCTGTGATTCTTGAATCTGTATAACATGTGGGGTCAAGAACACCATCTCCCATCATAATTCATGCCATTCCCACTATTCTACAATGTCCAAATAACTCTTTGAACAGAGCAAGTGGCAAAGTTGCCTAATTTTTTTCATGACTATTTTAGTAAATACCTAGGGTGGGGCCAGTTTGTGGGGAAACATCTTTGTGACTTGGCATATATTAAATGTTTCTTAGGCAAGTCTCCTGTCCCAAAATTTGGCTTCCTCAAATTAGTTTTAAAAACTTAAGTTATGGATTTAGAGAACTTATGATCCATATCCTTAAACTTAATGACTGCATTTATTTCAAATAAAAACTCAAGAGTATGTAGAGTAATGTAGAAAGATAAGCATAGCTATATTATTTAATATATTTATTCAATATATTTACCAGATACCATAATTCAGTTTCTTTTTTTCCTTGGATTTTTTTTTCATACAATGAAATGCACAGATCTTAGGTATTTATTCAGTTTGAAGAGTTTTTACAATAGTACATACCTATGTTAGCCATCACCTACAAAAACAAGCTGTGTAAAATTTCATATACCAGAAAGTTCCCTTTATGTCTCTCTTTAGTCAGTTCCCCATTTTAATGACCACCACTTTCTGTTTCTTCACTATTGTCAGGTTTAACTGTTTTTGGAATGTCTATGGATGAAATCACACAAAATGTATTCTTTTATGTTGAGCTTGTTTTGCCCAGCGTAATGTTTTTAAGATTCATCTCTGCTGTTGTGTTCAGTCTTTTGTAAATAGTTTTCCATTGTATGGATATACTATTTTTTATTCATTCTTTTTTTTGAGAATTTGGTTTAAATCTCATTTTGAGCTATTACACATAGGTTGCTAGAAATATTCTTGCACAAGTCTTTAAGATGTAACTGTGATGTTTTAATTTCTTTTTGGTAAATACCTAATTGTAAAATAGCAGGTTCACAAGGTATATGTATGTTTTTCTTTGTAAGACAATGCCAAACAGTTTTCCCAAATGGTTGTACCATTTGACTTGTCCATTAGCGATGTATAAGAGTACCAGTTGGTTCACATCCTCTTCAGCATTTGGCATTGTCAGTCCTTTTTATTATAGCCATTCTGATGGGTGTCAAATGGAATCTCATAGTGGTCTTTTTTTTCCATTTCTCTATGACTAAAGATATTGCCAAAATCAGCCTTTCATATGCTTATTGTTGGTTCTTGTACTTTCTTTAGTGAAGTGTTTCTTTGAGTCTTTTGCCTGATTTCTTGTTCAGATATTCATCCTTTTATATTGTTTTCTAAGAGTTCTTCATATAGTCTGGATAAAAGTATTATATAGATCATGCAATTTTTTTCTCCGTGATTTAACTATTCTTTTTTACTGTTATCAAGATTCTAAATTTATTATTATTATTATTATTATTATTATTATTATTATTTTGTTTTAAAATCCAGTTTAAACAACCCAGTTAAAATATGGGTAAAGGACTTGAACAGGCATTTATCCAAAGATATACAAATGGCCAACAAGCACAAGAAAAGATGCTCAACATTAGTTTTAATTAGGGAAATGCAAGTCAAAACCACAATCACCTCACACCCACTAGAATGGCTATTAAAAAGAAAAAAAAAAACAGAAAACAAGAAGTGTTGGAGACCATACAGAGAAATTAGAACTCCTGTACACTGCTAGTAGAAATGTAAAATGGTATGGCTCCTGTGGAAATAGTTGATTATTCCTCAAAAAGTTAAACATAGAATTACCACATGACTCAGCAATTCTACTCCAAGGTAGATACCCCCAAAATTGAAAATAGGTATTCAAACAAGTACATGTATACACATGTTCATAGTAGCTTTGTTCACAATAGCCAAAAAGTGGAAACAACACAAATATCCCCAATATATGAATGGATAAACAAATCATGGTATATGCATACAATGGAATAGTACTTGGCTATAAAAAGGAATGAAGTACTGATACATGCTATACAACATGGATGAAACTTGAAAACATGCTAAATGAAAGAAGCCAGCCACAAAGGTCACATGCTATGTGATTCTATTTATATGAAATATCCAGAATAGATATCCAGAATAGATAAATCCAGAGACAGAAAACAGATTGGTGGTTACCAGAAGGGAAGAATAGGGAGCAACTATATAACAGATAAAGGGTTTCTTCTCTGGTGATAAAAATATTTTGTAACTAGAGGTAGTGTTTGCATAAAATTATGAATGTACTAAATGCTGCTGAGTTGTTCACTTTAAAATGATTAATGTTATATTATGTGAGTTTCACCTCAACTAGAAAATCCAGTTAATACTTTTTTTCCTTTATACTCTGTGATTTTTGTATACCCAAGAAATATTTGCCTATCCCAAGGTCATGAAAATAGTCTGTGTTTTCTTCTGCTTTATGATTCTGGATTTTATGTTTAGGTTAAATAATTCTTTTCAAATTTTTTCACGAAGAGTGACAGGAGTCAAAGTTTTTGTTTTGTTTTTTAATGCAGAGAATCAGTTGTTTTAGCAGGATTTGTTTAAAAATGCTTTTCTTTCCTCTTTAAATTACCTTGGCTATTTGATAGAAATCAATTGAATATGTACAGGTCTGTTTCTAGATTTTATTCTGTTCCTTTGATCTAGTGAACCTATCCTTAAAGCCACACCATTTTGATTACAGAAGTATATGTCTTTCAGCTTGTTTGCGCCTCCAGACTGTTTTGGCTATTCTGAGTCTTTTGCATTCCCATATAAATTTTAGAACCAGCTTGTCTGTTTGTTTAGAAGACCTGCTGGATCTTTAATTAGAAAGTGCTAGCTGAGATCTGGTATATTAATTGCCTACTTAATAGTTGAGTGGTCTAAAATGTCTTTGAAAGAAAAATGTTTTGCATTATTTTATTCTTTTCTTCTAGGTTACAAGGCAAATGCAAGAACATGAGCAGGACTCTGAGCTTAGAGAACAGATGTCTGGCTATAAGAGAATGAGGCGGCAGCACCAAAAGCAGCTGATGACTCTGGAAAATAAGCTAAAGGCTGAGATGGATGAACATCGCCTCAGATTAGACAAAGATCTTGAAACTCAGCGTAACAATTTTGCTGCAGAAATGGAGAAGCTTATCAAGAAACACCAGGCTGCTATGGAAAAAGAGGTGACTGATGCAGTATTGTTATTTATTCTAGCTTTTGACCACCTCAGAATTAACCAAGGTAGCATTTTGAAGTTAGGACATCTGTTCTCCAGAACCAAGCAAACCATTTGGTGAAAGGGAGAAATATTTATATAACGTGTATAATATCAAGTTCTTAAGAGTTTCCGGTTCCATTCCCAGTCAGGGACATGCAAGAGGCAACCAAACACTGATGTTTCTCTCTTTCTCTTTCTCCCTCACTTCCTCTCTCTCTAAAAATAAATAAGTAAAATATTTTTAAAAATTTAAAAAGTACTGAGTCTGGGAACCAATGAAGATGGGATCAGTTCCTGACATTTGATGGTTTTATAGTGTCATAGTAGTAAGTCCTTTAATATTCTAGGCCTTGCCTACCCTGGTTATTGAGTTTGATAAATCACCCATCAATAGGAGATTTAGGTCTCAAAAAAATCATTCATAATTCTCTTTTCTATGAATTTTTTTTAAACTTTTTAAAATTTATAGCAGGATTTTTATGTCAGTATAGTTAAAGGTTGTTATACAGGGAACTTGTTAGAGGTTACAAATTAAGATAAAGATTTAGTCTATTTGTTTATTTATAAATATCATTCTACCATATGATAATGGTATATTTTTAAGGAGTCTTTTTTTTTAATATATTTTATTGATTATGCTATTACATTGTCCCATTTCCCCTCCACCCTGTATACCCTCTCCCACCCACATTCCCCCACTTTAGTTCATGTCCATGTGTCATAAGCTCTTTAGCTTCTACATTTCCCATACTATTCTTGCCCTTCCCCTGTCTATTTTCTACCTACAATCTGTGCCACTTATTCTCTGTACCTTTTCCCCCTCTCTCCTCCTCCCACTCCCCTGTTGCTGACCTTCCACGTGATCTCCCTTTCTGTGGTTCTGTTCCTGTTCTAGTTGTTTGCTTAGTTTCTTTTGTTTTTGTTTTAGGTGTTGTCGTTAATTGTGAGTTTGCTGTCATTTTACTATACATTTTTTTATCTTCTTTTCTTAGATAAGTCCCTTTAACATTTCATAAAATAAGGGCTTGGTGATGATGAACTTAAGGAGTCTTATCATGTGAAACTTTTTCTTCTGTTTTTCGTATCCCATCTGTTTTTGTTTTATTTTGAGAGTCACGTTTTTTAAGTAAAGTGAAAACTTCTCAGTAAATTCACAGAAAATCATCAAATATGTCTGGCTACTTCACATTGAGTCATTATCATAGTTACCCTGTTCGCCTTTTCTCTCCAAAAAAGAAAAGCCATTCTCTCACAATAGTAGAGAAGTTAGCAAAATAATTTATGGTGTAAATAAATAGTTGATTTTGAAATAATTTAATGAAAGAATGTACAGATACTTAGAATTCCTTTGGGCTTTGGGTAGTATTTTTAATAACTTGAAAAGAGGTAGAAACTAATCTATTGCACTGCCCAGTAGCTCGGTTAATTAGAGCAGCATCTTGATACCCCAGGTTTGTGAGTTTGAATTTGGTCCCCAGTCAGGGCTCATGCAAGAATCAACTAATGAATGCATGAATGGGTGGAACAACAAATGACCTCTCCCCCCTGCTCAAATCAATAAATAAAAACATTTTTTAAAAAGAAACATATTTAGGAAGACAATTCATGACACAAAATGTGCAATATGATTACAAATTTGTTTAAGCTATATAGATACATGAAAAAATTAGGAAGGGTTTGCACCAAAATATTTATATTGGGTATATCTGGGTGTTGAAATCATGTAAGATTTCTCTCCTTTGTGTTTTCCTGTATTTCCTAAATATTCTACAATGGGTATATATTACATATATAAGCAAAAGTAAATTAGTATGATATATATAAAAATATTTATATATAATAGTATTATATATAATTAACATTTTCATATTAAATTATAAATTGAAGGTCAGTGTTTTATTTGAAGATGAATATATTATATTATTTAATATATAGGTAAATCTAGATAAAAGGCCATGATTTAGTTATATTTTTAGGTAAATATATATTTGTTTTATTTCAATGTGGGGATGGCATAGTCCTGTTAAATGAAAAAATAGTGGAAACTTTTGACTCTGTAAGAGATCAGGGGTTTTTTTTTTTTTAATTTTTTTTAAACAATTTTTTTAAAGATTTTATTTATTTATTTTTAGAGAGGGAAAGGGGGGGAGAGAGAGAGAGAGAGACAGAGAGAGAGAGAGAGAGAGAGAGAGAGAGAGAGAGGGAGAGAAACATCAATGTGCGGTTGCTGGGGGTTATGGCCTGCAACCCAGGAATGTACCCTGGCTGGGAATTGAACCTGGGACACTTTGGTTCCCAGCCTGCGCTCAATCCACTGAGCTACACCAGCCAGGGAGATCAGTATTTTAAAGGTGAATTTTATTTTACTGGTTCTCTAAAATTCGAATAATAAAAGATCTGAGTAATACTTATTAATAATTATTTGGGAGTTTTTATTTTGGTAATGCTTATACTGATTTTATGTTCTTGGGGGAACAAAGGTATCTTTGGTGATGTATATTAAACTGCTACTTTGAATCTACTTAACGAATTTGATCCATTTTTAAAAATTTCTTATAGGCTAAAGTGATGGCCAATGAGGAGAAAAAATTCCAGCAACATATTCAGGCCCAACAGAAGAAAGAACTGAATAGCTTTTTGGAGTCCCAGAAAAGAGAATATAAACTTCGAAAAGAACAACTTAAGGAGGTACTTATTTTATAAAATTTTTCAAGCCAATTACCTGATTATTAATAATACCCAATGCTAATCAACTTATAGAATCATTAGGATAAATTTTTCTTTAGTTTTTTTTTTTCAATTACAATTGACATTCAATATTATATTAGGTTCAGATATACAGCATAGTGGTTAGACATTTAAATAACTTATGATCTCCCCAGTAAGTCTGGTGCTCACCTGACACCATATATAGTTACTAAAATGTTATTCTATTCCCTATACAGGATAAATTTTTCTTTTGTTGTTTGTAGTCACGAAATATTTATTAGTGTGAATGGAACCATTGATTGTGATCAGTTATTTGTCAGTAGACTAAGTCCTCAGTTCTCGGTAGGATCTAAAAGAAATCATCTCCTGAAAATATAAATTATTTTATTTCTAATAGCTTTCCTATCCACTTTTTAAGTACTGACTCATTAGAAACAAAAATATTTGATATGTAAAAAAAGTTATATTATCTTTAAAATAAACCATACCTTATTTTTTCTTACTTTTGGCTCAGAAGATTACAATAATTTCTTCTTATTCTGATTTTAACATAGTGTAAGGATAACGGCCTATTTGCTTATCACATTTTCTTTAATAGCAGAATATGTTGATTATTTCTTTATGGCTACATGATTTCATATTCATTTGCCCTTTATGAGCTACTTTTTTGAACCTCTTTTAAAAGCAGATGTAGTCTAACTTTGAAAAGCCTTAATTGCTCCAAGGCAATTTCTGAAAAGGTATAATTACTCAGGATTGTGTTCAGGACAAAAATATATCTCAGTTTATAATCCACTCTCATGAAATTTTTAGCCCATGAAATCAATTATTAGCACACTGATAAATTGATCTTGACAAAATAACAGTAATCTCTTTGATATCAATGTTTTCGTGTGTATAGGAATTTGCTTTATAATTACATATATAAGTCTTACTATGTACAAATTGGTGGCACAAAGACTTGCTGTGTATACCCAGCCAAGTGGACTTGACAAGATTTAGAGGGTATAACCTACAACATGTTCCCATGACTATAATGCAGAAGCCAAACTCTATACTGGAACATGGGTTTGAAAAGATTGTAAATAGGGTTCACAACTTTAATAAATATCCGAGAAAATGTGGTTCTACAGTTTTGCTTCCTCATTAAATGAAATTTTAGTTTTATGGGTGCACTGGTATAGATAATCCTTTAATAATATAATTTACAGTCCTACTAATAACTTCATTTTGTTTAGGAAGTAAAATCTGTATATGTTTGCTTAGAATAGTAATTCCCTGTTTAGAAGAAGGGACATAGAGTCTTGGTAGGGAGGTTCCCTGACAGAAGTTTTTTAAAAGCAACCCAGGTAATTCTGCATGTATATGCCTATGTTATCCCTCTCTCTTCCCACTGTGTGCCAACACATGTACCCCTATGCTGAGAGCTCCTAATTTATGTGCTTTTTATCTTTATGTGTTTGAGTATCTTACAAACCAAAGTTATAAAGAATTGTTGTTGTTGTTGTTTTAATTAAAGGGGGAAGATCATAAGGTTAGTAGTCTCTGAAAAATCATTTTATGCCTAGGGAAGGTGGTTGATTTATCATTTATATTCCTCACAATGGTGATGCTTTTTAGGTTGAAAATGTACCAGTATTCATTAGCATTCTAGGGGGTGCTTCATTGAGTGTGTTGTCAGGGCTCTCATCTTGTCCAATAAAATGCATTGTCATTTAGGTAGTTTGTGAGGTGATATTTAAAATGCTGTAGAAAAACATTGTTTTTGTTTGTTCAGTAGTTATTTATGCTGAATATTAAATACCATTCATAAGGAAAATCTCTATTGTCCCATAGTTTTATTGATTTTCTATTTAATTACCAATTCTCTTAGATTGAGTCCATCCATAATTTTGCCCAAAACTTAGTATTTATGTTATCAAAAACCAAAAAGTGAAACATAATTACATCATATGATTTTTAACTGAAAGCGCTCCTTCTGTCTCAGGAAGGATTTAAAGAAAGGTGTGTATTACTTCATTTACCAGTTATTTTGTGCTTTTTGAAGCTAGAAACCATCATAAATGTAGCCATGCCAAGTTAAAAGGATATATATCCTTTCTAGTGTACCTTTCTCTTTTCCTGTCCTACTTCTTAGGTAACTCAAGGAAGAGAAGAATATAACCTACCTCTTTAAGGTCATTGCCTTGCCTGAGCATTAGAGAGGACATAGATAAAATACTTTTTTTTTAATTTACCAGATACCAAATGGTTCATTCATATAATTAATTTTTATGTGTTCTTAACTTAGTTGTTTTTTATGTTGCTAGGAGCTGAATGAAAACCAGAGCACTCCAAAAAAAGAAAAACAGGAGTGGCTTTCAAAGCAGAAGGAGAATATACAGCATTTCCAAGCAGAAGAAGAGGCTAATCTTCTTCGACGTCAGAGACAATACCTAGAGCTGGAGTGCCGTCGCTTCAAGAGAAGAATGTTACTTGGACGCCATAACTTAGAACAAGATCTTGTCAGGGAGGTACGTGTGAATGATGTGAAGTCAGTATCTTTCCTGAAAATACGTCAGTTACATCCCACCCTCGGGGCCTTTGCACTTGTGTGTCCCTCTACCTAAATCCTTCTTCTCCTGGTATTCATGTGACTTGCTTTCTCCCTTCCTTCAAATCTGTCTTCAAATGTCACCTCCTCAGAAATGCCATCCCTGATCACAAAATTCTTCTCTCTCCTTTAAATATTCTTCTTTGTACTTCTCTCTCTTACATACATGTAATTTTTTGAAGGAAGTCTCCCCAACTAGAATGGAAATTATATGAAGTCACAGATTTTGTTCAGGTCTTTATAGGCTTAGTGTCTGGCCCATAGTAGACATTTAATAAATATGAAATCCATGAATAAAAGAAGTATTAAGTTTTAAATATGAGAAAATTGGACAAGTTATGCCTTTTGATCTGCAATGGATGCCATGAAGTGTGTGTTACCATTTAACTTTATTTTCACATAAAAGTTCTTAGTTTATTAATCCTCTCATGAAAAATCTTTACAATCACCACAGATGAAGTCACTAAATAATCTCTACTTCTTCTGTTGCCAATCTCCAGCTCACATTTTGCCAACACCAACATTGATTGGCCTTTACAGTCCCCCTGACTTTTTCATTCTGTCTTTGCATTGCTTTCTCTTTTTTTCTGAGGTCATCTTCTCAGATAGGCTGTATCTTGCAAGTCTATGGTCTGAGTTCATTTTTCTTGGTGTAATCCAAGGAATCATCATTAAATCATAAATCATGCCAAAGCCAAAATGGGTTCTGAGTCCAAACACAAAGATGATGTCTGGTGTGGTCTTACACGTTTTGGCTAGTTTTTCCTGAATATATCTGTCTTAGGTGTTGTTGCCTTCTTGGGGTAAAGGACGTCAATGAACATTTGTTTCTGATGAAGTAGTCTGTTGATCGACTGACTGTGTCACCACTGTTCATGGTGGTAGCCGATCTTCAAGCAGCCACCAAGGAAAAAAACTAATACATTTAATAATCATGTAATTTTTAATTAGGCAAATGTTGAAACTCTTATACCAATGAAAACAATTGTTCTCATTATCTGGGGTACTTGTAAGCATGGATTAATTTATTTCCAAGAGTGGTTTAAAGTAAACTTTAAATATAGCAAAATTGTTCAAATTCACTAATAATTAAATAAAGGCATATCAAAACAGTGGCATCAGTTAGATAAGCACAGCTTAAAAGATTGATAACATTGAGTCTGAGTAATGGCATGGGGAAATGGTCAGTACTGGTAGAAGTTTAAATTGATAACTACCCTTTTGGAACATAATTTGAAAAAAACTTTCAAAATGTAATACTCACATATATAAGAGGGGGACCCCCTCCAATTGGAATTCTCTTCTGGAGGGTGGGCTTCTTGTACAGGATTCCCCTGCTTAGGTGAGTGTTGTAGGAACCCATCAGTATCAGTGTACCAGCTGGCATTGTTGTGAGAGGCTGCATTTGGCTTCAGTGAACTTTTTTTGAAGACTTTCAGTGGCCTTGCCCATTTCATGATGGGTGATTTATGGGTGCACCTGCCCACACTGGGCTGCGTGTTCAACAGTTTTTGACCAAAAATGGCGTGACCCTCGTGCCCCACCCTCCCTATTCACCAGATCTTGACACTGTGGGACATTTTTTGTTGTTTCCCTGAATGAAAAAAGTCCTCAAGGGAAACTTTTTACTGATATGGAAGTGGTGAAACAAAAAACAGCAGAAACACTAAAAGGCATCAATATTGACAAGTTCAGAAACTGTTCTGAGCAGTGGGGAAAAAGTCTCCATAGGTGTATTGCATCAAATGAAGAGTACTTTGAAGGTGACTGAAATTTAAACGTGTAAGAATAAATACACAGTTTTCTATAAATACTGTTTTTTTTGGGGTCCCCCCTTGTACTTTTATGCATCAAATCCATTTCTAGAAATCTATCCTAAATAAATAATAACATGGTTATCTGATGTATCATGCATATATATTTATTGAAAATTTGTTTATAAAGCAAAAAATAGAAAAATTATGGTATTGTAAAACAAGCTTACAATGAAACTTTAAAAAAAAAAAGACCAGTATGTAGTATCTGATCCGGATATATGTCCATTATATTGTTAGGTGAAGAAAGCACATTACATGCCTATAGTATATATTCTTACCCAATTTTTAAAACTATATTTTTCTATAATATGTCACGATAATGGGGAAGGTTGGGAAACATTTGCAACAAACTGTTGGCCTCTGGAAAAAGGATGTACAGAGGCAAAAGGGACAAGTTTGATTTCTACATTGTGTGTGTTGTACACTTGTTCTTTTTAATCTGAAAGAAAGAATAATAACATTTATTGAGCATTATGCTATATATTATTCTGAGAACTTTCTGCTTACGAGCTCATTTCATCCTCAAATCTGTGAACTAGGTATATATTATCTCTGTTTTGAGAAGTGATGAAACTGAAGAACAGAGTCTAAATAACTAACCTAAGGATGGGGAGCCCTCTTGAAATATAAAATTAAGAAACAATTAATAAAAGAAAGAAAGGAAGAAGGAAAGACATTAATTAAGCCTCTTCAGATAGGTTTGATATGTCTTAAGCTTATTGCATAAAATAGTATTAATGAATAATAAATGAATAGAATAAGGAAATTTGTGCTACTAATTACACATCTACTACAGTAAAAAAAAGATCTGTATGTGCTGATCTGATCTGCATATATATCCATTATATTGTTAGGTGAAAAAAGCATATTATAAGCCTATAGTACATAATTACTATTCAGTTTTTAAAACTATATATTTTTCTTTAATAGATGTGTCATGATAAGCATGGGGAGAAAGGTTGGGAAACGTTTGCAACAAACTGTTGGCCTTTGGAGAAGGGGTTTGCAGAGGCAAAAGGGACAAGTTTGACTTCTCCATTGTGTGTGCATGTGTGTGTGTTTCTGTGCAGCCATTATTGAACCAGATTTTTGCATCTCTTTCCTGGTTATTCTGTTTCTTAGGATGTTGTCCTGGTATTACACAGCAGTAAATTACACTTCTTGTCTTTGCTTTATGGACTAGGAGTTAAATAAAAGGCAGACCCAGAAGGACTTAGAGCATGCCATGCTACTGCGACAGCATGAGTCCATGCAAGAACTGGAGTTCCGTCACCTCAACACAATTCAGAAGATGCGCTGTGAGTTGATCAGATTGCAGCATCAAACTGAGCTCACTAACCAGCTGGAATATAATAAGCGAAGAGAACGAGAACTAAGGCGCAAGCATGTCATGGAGGTTCGACAGCAGCCTAAGAGCCTGAAGGTACAAGGCATCCACATAAACAGTAACAGTCTAAGACAGATGTCTGTCATAAAGAAAGTGAATAATCTTTTCATTTTGAGCATGTTTGGTTAGTTTTAATTTGGAGTGTCTGTAGCTACATGTAGCTTCATACTTTTATTTATTTCTCACCAAGTACCAAAAAATAGCCAAAACTTTTAACTGTTAAGTTCCATAAATAGGAATCAAAGTTCTTATTTTAAATGTACCCAAATGCTCAATTCTGATATTACATGTCAACATGTTAACCTGTGGGCTTCTCTCTGTCATTTTTGGAATTTTATTTGCTCTAAATGTGATTTGTATCCAAAAAAGACAGTAAGTTCCCATTCAGTACAGATGCCAGTGAATGAGAAATGCCTCTCCCTTCCATGTCTGTGCTTATATGAAGAGGAATGGTGGAATCATCATAGAACTTTACATTTTGTACTCGTACTTACTTTGAATAG
Source organism: Phyllostomus discolor (assembly GCF_004126475.2). Lineage (NCBI taxonomy): Eukaryota > Metazoa > Chordata > Mammalia > Chiroptera > Phyllostomidae > Phyllostomus > Phyllostomus discolor. Next base: position 78,535,734 of record NC_040910.2, on the reverse strand, counting down.
AGGAATTCATTTGTATGGTAGGAAATTTGAAAGGTAACCAAAGTGTACTGTACTATATAAAGTTAATTTCCCCCTTGTCTCTCCAGCCACCTGACCCACCAACCCCCTTCTCCAACATCAGCCAGATTAACAATTCCAAGAAATTTTCAAGTTTTATAACTTGTAATAAATATTTGAAGGAGTATAGTCACGTGAATCTTAATAAACTGAAACCACCCACTTTATAGGCTGGCATCTACATTAGTACCTCAGTCAGTCTGTACATATCTGCACACTTCAAACTTTTATTTACATCCAGTGAGGTCCAAGTCTCACGATATGTTTTTAAAGACCTTACCTCTTTTTAAAACTATTTGGTAATTAAACTATAAACTGTTCTTGGTCTTAACTGAGTAATTGTCCTGGAGTGCAATTTATTCATGAAGGTCATTTGTGTCAGGACCTTGAAGCAATGCCACACCCAGTGGTATCCCCAATCCCCACCCAATTCCATTTAAACAAGATGTCTTGAACAAAATATAGAATCTAAGCTGTTTTACCCTTCCTGTGAACCTGAGTAAAATTGCACTTTGCTGTGTCTTCAAAACAGCTAATTATAACCTCATTTACAATATAGCTTATGTTGACCTTCTTTAGTCATTGCTTAGAAAAATTGGAATTCCTAATGATTTTTCAGATTTATTTTGTATTTTTACTGGAGAGATATATACTCTTTGGCTATAGATTTTTAAAACAACATTTCTATGAAATTAGTTTTGGTTTTAAAGTGAGCAGTGCCCAGAAGTAAATCAAAGTGAAAACTTAATAGTTTTTATAGTCATAGCATAAATTTTATATGACAGCATTTCTCTGGGATAGCTGTTCAGTATTTAACCCTTCCTGTTTCCTGTTGCTAGAGCCTTTCCAGTTTGAAAGCTTGTAAACACTAGGCTAATTTTCACAGAAACTATACAGAAATTAAGAAAATAATGTTTACAATCACAGTCAGACTTTGAATAGCATGCCTCCTTCTGATGACAAATGAGCTCAAGAATTCCCATAAAGAAATCGTTCTGCTAGTTTAGTAGGAAAGAAAATCACCAGGTTCCTCTTAGTTTTGTATATCTATCCACTTGCTCAAAACAGACTAGATTTTAACACCGATTACCCTGTTTTTATTTGCTTAAGTATTTAGTTGCCTCTTTCAACTTTCTCTAAGGCTTTTTTTTTTAATTTATTATTTTTTTTTAATTTTATTTATTTTTAGAGAGAGGGGAAAAGAGGGAGAAAGAGAGGGAGAGAAACATCAATGAGTGAGAGAAATATTGATTGGTTGCTTCTCGCACACCCCTAACCAGGACTCACCTGCAACCCAGGCATGTGCCCTGACCAGGAATTAGGAATCAAACTGGCAACCTTTTGGTTCATGGGACAATGCCCAACCCACTGAGCCACACCACTCGGAGCTCCAAGATTTAAAAAAGGGCTAGGGCAACTTCACTTTGAACACTTCCATGAGTTGACTAGGATTTATGGGGGTTGGGGTACTGTCTTCGGAATGGTTTAGGTAAACACCCATTGCCTGTTCTGTTTTTTCACCTGCCATCCAAATGGTGCTTTGTCAGTGTTATATGAGTAGAAACCACTATAACTTATGTTCATCTTATTTTCACTGAGTCTAACATTGAAGGATACAGTTTATTCTTGGTATAGGTATTACTGTTCTTATTGAAAATGTATCTGTATGAGATGTATGAGGTCCGTCTAGAAGGTGTCCAGCCATGTAGTATGAAAAATTAGAGACATTTATTGAAGAAGATACAAGAAACATTGTACATAAGACAATGACACCTCAGTCCCCTTCAAAATAGGCACCTTGGTACCTCACATAGTTCTCCCAATCACCATCAGCTGTCCTGTTGTATTTTCCCGAATCTCATTGATGGTCTGAAATCTATTCCCTTTCAAAGGTGGTTGTAGTTTGGGGAAAAACCAGAAGTCATAGGGTGCCAAATCTGGGCTGTAGAGGGGGCTGTGTCACCTGGGTGATGTAATGTTTTACCAAAAAACTCTGCACGAGACATGATGCGTGAGCAGGCATGCTTTCAAGCTGCCAATCACCAGTTGCCCATAGCAATGGCCTTCTGATTCATCCATATAGTTTCTGCAGAGGAATGTTCAAGCTTAACACAAAATTTAATGCAGATTTGTTGGCCTACTCACCCAGTCACTTTGAATGCAGTAGCCACACAGTACACATGTGAGCATGTGTAAATGGCGTCTACAGCCCCCACTGACTAGTACAGTGAAGTCATCATTGTTCACACATGCACATTCCAGTCCACTCTTCTGGGCTGCCAGGTTACATTGATGTTGAGCAAACCGTTTTTGTTATATTAACAATGGCTGGACTTTTTCCAGACAGACCTCATATGTTAGCTGAACCTGTTGTAATCATTTCACAATATATATAAATCAAACCATCACGCTCTATACCTTAAATTTGTTCAGTGATATATGTCAGTTATTTTTAAATTTTTTCAAGGAATTATTTTTCTCATTAGGCTAGTGATACACAGTTTCCTTGGCACAATATTTTAAAAATAAAAACTTAGCCCTGGCTGGTGTAGCTCAGTGGATTGAGCGTGGGCTGCGAACCAAATTATCGCAGGTTTGATTCCCAGCCAGGGCACATGCCTGGGTTGCAGGCCATGGCCCCCAGCAACTGCACATTGATGTTTCTCTCTTTCTGCTTCCCTTACCTCTCTAAAAATAAATAAATAAATCTTTAAAAATAAATAAATAAAAATTAAAACTTAAAAGAATGGAGGCTGTTACACAGAGGCAGAAAGGAATGTCTGAATTTTATTGTTCCATTCCTGGCTAACTTTGAAGAATTTTTTTAACCAAGGACAGTATTTAAGAGCAGTGCTGTTAAGCATAGCTAAACCAATATTTTCTCTTTGTAGCTAGACATTTCTTGATCCTTCACAGAATAAAGGTATGTGAGTATGACCTAGTGCCTCAGTTGGAATAAAATATGGGAAGGTTGTATTTGATGTTGTAGTGTGGGGGAGGGCAAAAACTGCTTCTCGACAAGGCTGTAACTTTGGTCAAAATGCATTTCTTGCACATTGTATCAAACAATATGTGACAGTATTTATATCAGGTAAAATAATTTCACCTATAGATTTTTGCCTTATTGTAGTAAATGAATATTTTCTCACCTGTGGGCTTGATCAATAATATACCTTGTAGAAATATATTTTACCATATTAAGTTTTGTTAAAACCCGAGTTCATAGAATGCCTAACCTGTGGTTAACCAGAAACTAAAAGCAAAACTCCTACATCTCTGAACTCAGATTATTTTATCTCAGAAATGTTTATGTAATTCCTGTTTATCATCACCCGGAGAATGCTTGTCCCCTCCTTTGCCCCATAATTTTTTTTGACCTTTGAAAGATTAGTTAACTGACTTCCAAGTTTTTGCTTGCGGTGTTAAAGAGTGAACTCTTATATGATGTGTATCTACCTAGTTTGTTCCCTTAAGGAAAAGACCAATTATAATAACAATATTAGTTACTAATACCCTATTTTGATGGGGTCTGTCATAGACTATGTAGTTAGAGTTGAGATTGTCATTAAAAGAAATTGGAGCAAAGTGTCTGAGATAAGAACATCATACATATGCTTACATTCAACCCTAGAGATCTGATAAAGTATTGTCTGTGCTTTTATATCTACTACACTTACTGCATGAGAAGAAACTTAATTTTCTGTCATCAGTATACACAGTAATCAAAACTAATTTTAATGTTTACTCCAGTTGCTAAACTTACTAGTAAGGTAATAAGTAGTAAAAGGCAAAAGATTTATACGATCTGAAGAGAAACCAGAGTATATAAGGTGATAAGTAGTATTGCTTGAAATCCTGTGATAAATGAGGTTGTTGGTATTATAATGATTTCAATTAGAGTTTTTGTTATTAAAATGTATAGAATTCAGTGATTTGACCCATTAGCCAAGTGCAAAAGTACCTGCAACCTGATGATCTCACCTTTTTGTTTTTCCTCTCCCTTTCTTCTAGTTGCCTTTGTTTTCTTGTAAGCATAAGGTATTTCGAATGCCATGAGCTAAAAATTATGTACATTTATTTTTTCCTTTCCAGTCTAAAGAACTCCAAATAAAAAAGCAGTTTCAGGACACCTGCAAAATCCAAACCAGACAGTACAAAGCGTTAAGAAATCACCTACTGGAGACTACACCAAAGAGTGAGCACAAAGCTGTTCTGAAACGGCTCAAGGAAGAGCAGACCCGGAAGTTAGCCATCTTGGCCGAGCAGTACGACCACAGCATTAATGAAATGCTGTCCACACAAGCTGTGAGTTTGTTTTATTTAGGCAAAACGGTTTAGTAACCCCATCCTTCTACTACTTGAACCAAAATCCCAACAATTAAAATATTAGTTGGAAGTGATAGCTCTCCTGCATCTTGGAAAATAGTGGTGGTGCTCCATATTCTCCTGGCTCTCAACATTGCTGGGAGGAAGGCATGATGTATACAAAATTCTCATTGGTCCATTTAGACATGAAGTTCTAAATAGGCTCTTTGCTGATACCTCTTAGGCAAATGTTTAGTGCATATCCCACAAGCTTATCAAGATTAGAGCAGCAGCTTTATTAAGGAGTAGGCAAAAGGTAGTACTGTATTGGAAATTCAAATGGTCATGTTTGAGTGCTAATATAAAATATTTTTTATATAAGTTTTGTAAACTATTTTTTAAAAGGGCCAGATAGTAGATATCTTAGGCTTTGTGAGCCAGGAGGCAAAATTGAGGATATTATATGGGTACTTGAGTATATAGCCATTTAAAATATAACCTTTTCAAAATACAAAGACCATTCTTAGCTAGTAGACTTAAACACACACGCATGCTTTTTGGCCCATAGGCTATAGTTGGCTTTGTCCCTGTTCTGCAGTTATTTCCATTTGAGAGAAGAAATTTAGAGGCTTTTTAAAAAAAAATTACTGATTTGAGAAAGAGACAGAGACAGACATCAATTTGTTTTTCCACTTATTGATGGATTCATTGGTTGATTCTTGTATGTGCCTTGACTGGGGTCAAACTTCCACATATCAGGTCAACACTCTCCCCAACTGAGCTACCTAGCTAGAGCAAGAAATTCAGAGTCTTACATCACTTAATCAAGTGTCTAAATTTTTCTTAAGAAAAATATGGTTATTTTTGAAGTAGCTTATGATAACTTTGTCTTCATAATGCCATGGTTGGTTACTATGCCTTCCTTTTTCAGAGATGTTTAAGATAGAAGAGAAAACAATTATGTATCCTACGAAAGAGTAGTCTGTCTTCTTTCACACTTCTTTCCACAAGTCATGAACAGATAGCTTATAGTAGGATATATCTGTTTTCTTTCAGCTACGCTTGGATGAAGCACAGGAAGCAGAGTGCCAGGTTTTGAAGATGCAGCTGCAGCAGGAACTGGAGCTGTTGAATGCATATCAGAGCAAAATCAAGATGCAGGCTGAGGCACAACATGATCGAGAGCTTCGGGAGCTTGAACAGAGGGTCTCCCTCCGCCGGGCACTCTTAGAACAAAAGGTATAAGTAATAGAAGGAAGGTAATTGTACTAGTATTTGCTTTCTTCTGGAACATTTTATAAATATATTGACAGATGTGGCATTAGACTATTTTTATAATATCGTATATCCTTTTTAATTTGGTCGGTTTTTTTCCTTTTTAAAAAAGTGTTGATTCAATAATGAACCTTATAATTAATGAGTTCTAAACATTAAGGGACTATAATTAAATATAATTGCTAGAGGAAAGATACGGATTATGTGAAGACAATTGAATTCTGAGAGAGTAGCTCTGGCTCCATGTTCTCACTTCTTTTATGTATGTAGCTCTCCTTGAAGAGATTGCAGGAAAACTTGTAGAGTGAAGAAGAATAATTTTAGCAATTGCATGGAAGAGGCAGGGACAAAGGATCAGGAATATATACTTTACTCATATGTCCTGGGCCTGGAACTATACAGATTGGTGGAAGATTACTAGAGGACAGAAGATAAAATCAGTTCCACACTGGTGAAAAGTCAGGCTGAAAATGTTACTTTTAGATGTACCTTCATTTATTGTTTTTAACTTATTCTTTGTCAGATATATTAGAGAATAGAACTACAATCACAAAATTCATTTCTGTCCTTTAAGGAACTTAAGCTGTGTTTGTGTGTTGGATAAAGGGCATTGGGCAAAAGATTTTTGAGTGATAACAAGAGGAAAGGTATTTGTTATGAGAAGTAGTAGATTATCAATTGTATCCATGATTCAAAGGTATGTTTCAGAATTCCTGAGCCATAAGTTCCCAATAGCTGACATAGTCTTAAGTCCATTGGTCCATTAAGTTAATGGTCTTGCCTATTAAAAGTTGTCAGTGATTATCAGCTCATGGATTTTCTGTTGTTTCCTGCAGTTCTTCTGATAAGAATATATTCTTTAAAACGCCCACCTAAGTAAGATGTTACTATTTCTCTGGCACATCTGTCTTTAATAATGGCTTCTTGAGAGGTACTTGCCTCTAAAAATTATCTCAGTGTTTCTCATTCAAGATGGAAAGATGAAAACATAAATTTTGAGAAAAACCTAATTTGTACATTTGTCTAATGTACATATATCATAAATCTGATTCCAACTTTCATATTTAAAATACAATACAAAGTTCTGTTTCTTATGCTTCAAGATTACCACTAAAAGGAAAACTCCCTATAGTATTTGAGGAATAGTGTTACGGAAATATTAGTACTATTATATTTGCATTTTTAGCTCCACCTAGTGGTTCAGAGTTAAACAGTGCTAATTAATCATTTCAATATATGAAGCAAAGCCTACATGTTCTACAAAGTCTAGTGAAATGTGAATATAAAACTGATACAGTTCTGGCCCAGATGGAAGCATAAGTAGGTAACACTTTGTGTCCTTCCACGACCAAAAGAAGAACAACAACAAATTTAAAAACAAAAAACAACCAGACTGCCAGAAAATCAAACTGTATGGAAGTCTGACAACCAAGGAGTTAAAGGAGAAACATTCATCCAGACTGGTAGGAGGGGCAGAGACAGGCAGCTGGGCAGAGAGGATGCACAGCAAGGTGGCTGGAGGAACGGGTGAACAAAGTGTTGGCTGGAGGACTGGGTTGTGTCACATTTGCATGTGAACAAACCAGGAGGAACAGCTGGGGAGCAAGACAGACCATGTGACCCAGGATTCCAGTGTGGGTCAAGAAAGCCTCAAAAACCTCTGAGGGTTGAGGCAGCAAGAGAAACCCCCAGCCTCATAGGAGAGTTTGTTGGAGAGACCCACAGGGTCCTAGAACATACACAAACCCACCCACCAGAAGGGCCCAGTTTGCTTGTGGATAGCGGAAGAAGTGACTGAAAGCCAGCTGAGAGCCCAGCAAGTGGGATTGTTCCCTGTCTGTGGACTCTTCCCCCACATATAGCTCCATAATGCAGCAACATGGGTTACCCTGCTCTGGTGAATTCCTAAGGCTTCCCTTACAACGTAACAGGTGCACCGAGACAAAAATATGGTCCAAATGAAAGAACAGATCGAAACTCCAGAAGAAGAACTAAGCAATGAAGAGATAGCCAACCTATCAGATGCAGAGTTCAAAACACTGGTAATCTGTATGCCCACAGAAATGGTTGAGTATGGTCACAAAATAGAGGAAGAAGTGAAGGCTATGTCAAGTGAAATAAAGGAGAATGTACAGGGAACCAATGGTGAAGAGAAGGAAACTGGGGCTCAAATTAATGGTTTGGAGCAGAAGAAAGAAATAAACATTCAACCAGAATGAAGAAACCATAATTTAAAAAAATGAGAGGCTTAGGAACCCCTGGGACAACTGTAAAGGTTCTAATGTCCGAATCATAGGGAGACATTTAACTTTTTAAAGATTTTATTTACTTTTAGAGAGAAGGAAAGAGAGGAATAAAGAGAAGCATCGATGTACGAGAGAAACTTGGATCAGTTGCCTCTCCTGCCCCCCCTCTGGGGACCTGATTCTCAACCCAGGCACATTCCCTGACTGGGAATTGAACCAGTGACCTCTTAGTTTACAGGCTAGTGCTCAATCCACTGAGCCACACCATCCAGGACTCTTACTCCTTTTTAAACTGTACATTGGATAATTTGCTCTATAGGTATTCTCACATTTTAGATGTGGCTGATTATATGCTCATGTTGTTATTTATATATTCCTCTCTCCTTCATATTTATTATAAACTGGTAAGTAGATTTAGAGGCATGATCATGTTTAGATTAAATTTATGTAAGGATTACTATATATTTCCTTTTGCATCATATTGAGAGATACATAACATCTAGTTGTCCCTCTTTTAAGTGATATTATATTGATCAGTGAGTTCAGGCATTATCGATGTGATCATAAAAAGTTTCTTCAATATTTTTATTGTTTGTTGACTTTAATGGGGTTTTTTTACATTTATAAAAATTATATATAGTCAACTATATTTATTTGTAATACCTCCTAGTTTTCTGGAACTGATTAAATGGCTACCCAACCACTGATTTCTAAGTACATAGTGTCTTCTAACTTTTTAATGAAAACTTTATAGTTTTTGTGGTTTTGGCTTTCACTTTGGTCCATCTGCAACATGGAATGTGCTGGGGTTCCACTTTCATTTCCTTGCAGGTAGATGGCCAATTGTGCCTGTGTTATTTGCTGAGAATCGATCTTTTTCCCATTGAATTAGTTGCTGCTTTTGTCCTGCATTAAAAACATACAAACTTTGATCTGCATTCTATTTCTAATTTACTAGTTTTCTATTCCTATACCAATGTCAAATTTATCTTATTAAATAACATTATGGTATGTCTGCTAAGACTGGTTTCTCCTCACTCATTTTCTTTTTCATTAAATTTTTTACCTAATGGATTTACTAGCCATTGATGATAATACCTTGATTTATTATTTTAATGCAGATTATTACCTTTGCTTTTAAGGACTTGATTTTACATATTTTAGAAATATATATTAGAAGACTCTGGTCAAGATGGTGGTGTAGGCAGACATGGCTCACCTCTTTGTTCAACCACATCAAAACGACAACTAAAATATAGACCAACCATCTCTCAGAACCAACAGAAATCGAGTTAAATGGAAGTCTGACAACTATGGAAATAAAGAAACCACATCCATCCAGACTGATAGAAAGGCAGGGACCTGGAACAGGCTGGTCCCACGTCCACGTGCGCTGGATAAAAAAATGGGAGCGATATCTTGAGGAGGCCCAGCCCCACACCGGGCCACCCAGCCCAGGGCTCCAGTGCCAGGAAGATATGTCCCCACCCACTACTTCTGGCTACAAAAACCAGCTGGGATTGAGTCGGTCGAGGAAACTGCTGGAGACCCTCATGCAGTTCCTCTTAAAGAAACTACACAGGGACTCACCTACTCAGACTCATTCCCTCTGAGCTCCGGCACCAGGAAAGCAGCTTGAGGAACACAAGTGGTGTGCAGGAGGAGGCTAAGGTATCTGGCATCAAGGCGAGCAGAGCCTGTTGTCCTTTTCCTGGGCTTTCCCCCAACAGCAGGCTGGAGCCAAGTCTAAGATTCTGTCAACCTAGCTAACACTGTTTGACCATCCTTGGAGATCCACAGAGACTCTGTGCCTACCAACTTACAGGCCCACCCAAGCTGCTTTTCCATATGAATGGCTGGTCTTGGCTCCTGCTGCACAGCTTCCTAAATCCTCTCAAGCAAGCCCCGGGTGGTGTGGCTTAGTGGATTGAGTGCTGGCCTGTGAACAAAAGAGTCACTGGTTCAGTTACCAGTGAGGGCACGTGCCTGGGTTGCAGGCTAGGTCCCCAGTGGGGGCCACGTGAGAGGCAACCACACATTGATGTTTCTTTCCCTCTCTTTTTCCCTCCCTTTTCCTCTCTCTAAAAATAAATAAAATCTTATAAATAAATAAATAAATAATAAATAAATCCTCTCAAGCAAACAGCTGCTGGCCTCAGTGAGCCCCAGGCCCCGAACTAGTAGCCTAGATTCACAGCGTGGCTTTGCCAAGAAGTCTCCAGGCCCAACACAAGTAGCAGCCATCTCTGATTGCTTTGTAGCTTAGGAAGGGTAGCCCTGGGCAAAACATGGGTAGGGTCTGGCCTTGGCCTTTACCACCACTATGCCCCTGCATAGCTGCTACTCCACAGGGTATGGAGGTTGGTGGTAAGTGGTCACAGCCATCCTGACTGGCCTGGGTAAAGCCCTCTCACTGATCTGCAAACAGCAACCAAGGCTCAACTCCAAGAGGAGGCTGTACTCAGCCCACATGTAGGGTGCACCTTGAGTACCCAGCTTGGGTGGTAAGGGAGGCTGTGCCTCTGGACCCTACAGAACAGCTATTGCATTAGGTCATACTACCAAGTCAGAGGAGCTCTACCTAATACATAGAAATATAGGGAGCCTGCCAAAACCAGGAGACAAAGAAACATGGCCCAAATGAAAGGACAGATCAAAACTAGAAAGAGAGCTAAATGAAATAGAGATAAGCAAATCTATCAGATGCAGAGTTTAAAACACAGGTTATAAGGATGCTCAAGGAACTTTGTGAGGACCTTAACAGCATAAAAAAGATCCAGTCATAAGTGAAGGATACACTGGTTGAAATAAAAAACAACTTACAAGGAAACAATGGTTGAAATAGAGTGGATGAAGCTGAGAATCAAATCAGTGATTTGGAACATAAGGAAACAAAAACCATGCAAAAGAGCAAGAAGAAAAAAGGAAAAAAACAAGGATAGTGTAAGCAGCCTGTGGATCAACTTTAAGCAGTCCAACATTTGCTTCATAGGGGTGCCAGAAGGAGAAGAAATTGGAAATCTATTTGAAAGAAATAATAAAAGAAAAATTCCCTAATTTGGTAAAGGAAATAGACATGCAAATCCAGGAAGCAGAGTCCCAAGCAAGATGGCCACAAAGAGGCCCACCCCAAGACACATAATTAAAATGCCAAAGGTTGAAGATAAAGAGATGGGGGGTGTGGGAGAATCGATGGAAAATAAGGGGATTAAGAAGTACAAGTAGAGCCCTGACTGGTGTGGCTCAGCGGATTGAGCACTGGCCTGCGAACCAAAGGGTTACCGGTGAATTCCCAGTCAGGGCATATGCCTGGGTTGTAGACGAGGTCTCCAGTAGGGGGTGCAGGAGAGGCAACCACATATTGATGTTTCCTTCCCTCCCTTCCCCTGTCTATAAATAAATAAATAAATAAATAAATAAATAAATGTTTAAGAACAAGTAAAGTTACTGAATAGCCATGGAGATGTAAAGTCCATTATAGGAAAAATTAACCAAAGAAATTACCCTCATGACCTGTGGACAGGAACAAGGATGGGGGCATTGCCTGAGGGAGTGGGGAATGCTGGGTGGAGAGGGGTAAAGGGGGAAAATCAGAACAACTATAATAGTATAATCAATAAAATATAATTTAAAAGTTATATGAGATTCCCACAGTACATCCCTTTGGCTTTTAAATGCAAATCCATAAAATAGCCAGAGTGAATTTCTTACGATTCACTTCAAAGCTGAGTAATTACTGCTTCCTTAGTTTTTAGACTTAAAATAAATCAGTTTTCATTTTGCTTCCTTCCGCTAACCCCTAACAGATTGAAGAAGAGATGTTGGCTTTGCAGAATGAACGCACAGAACGAATAAGAAGCCTGCTGGAACGTCAAGCCAGAGAGATTGAAGCTTTTGACTCTGAAAGTATGAGACTAGGTTTTAGTAACATGGTCCTTTCTAATCTCTCCCCTGAGGCATTTAGCCACAGCTACCCAGGAGCTTCTGGTTGGTCCCACAACCCTACTGGGGGTCCAGCACCTCACTGGGGTCATCCCATGGGTGGCCCGCCACAAGCTTGGGGCCATCCGATGCAAGGTGGACCCCAGCCGTGGGGTCATCCCTCAGGGCCAATACAAGGGGTACCCCGAGGTAGCAGTATGGGAGTCCGCAATAGCCCTCAGGCTCTGAGGCGGACAGCTTCTGGGGGACGGACGGAGCAGGGCATGAGCAGAAGCACGAGTGTCACTTCACAAATATCCAATGGGTCACACATGTCTTATACATAACTTAATCATTGAAAGTGGCAATTCCGCTGGAGCTATCTGCCAAAAGAAACTGCCTACAGACATCATCACAGCAGCCTCCTCACTTGGGTACTACAGTGTGGAAGCTGAGTGCATATGGGATATTTTATTCATTTTTGTAAAGCGTTTTATTTTGTGTTTACTAATTGGGATGTCATAGTATTTGGCTGCCGGGTTTTTTGTTGTTTGTTTTTAACTTTTGGAGAGATTTTGAGAAGGAACCGTGTGCGTGCACACATACGTCATGCGTGCGGTAAAAAAAAATTGGCTAGATGGGTATTTTCTCAACACTGTAAAAATAAAATACAGCAAAGTGGCTTGACTCATCACTTTGGGGTAACTGTATCCTAGGAAGTTTGTGAAAAGATCTAAAGCCTTCTCCATACCCCTAGTTCTTACAAGCCACTCAATAGTAGGCAACATATGCTGGAGCAAATTATGGAAACACACTTGTATTCCCTCACCAGTATATTTTTTTTATTAAATTGTTCTGACTTCTCAGCCTCATTTGGAGTAAAAACGTGGAAAGCCATGAACACTAAAGGGTTACATTAGTTTTTTCAGAGAGTAGGAAACAACTTAGTTCTTTTTCTGAATGCTGCATAGGCTTGTCAGAGAATTTTATTTTTTCCATTCAACTGTGCCTTCTTTGTGGCATGTGAAATGGAGGTGCTTAAGGAGATCACAAGTGGTGTGGGAACTGCATCAACAAACCTGTAAGCCTTTCAAGGAGAAGACCAGAAGGGTGAGAGAGAGGCCTCTGAAAGTTCATATTGTGGGTATGTTCAGCAGCAGAGTGAAGAGGTGAAGCCTATATATCCTAATGTTTTGTTGCTTATACTGTGATATTTCATCCTAGCTAAACTCTAGCTCTCAAAACCCCAAACAGTACCTTTACTTTGTACAAAAACAGAATTATAGCCAATATTCATCAAATGCCAGAGGTATTTGAATGATGCCATATTCGCGAACTGCCATTAATGGAATTGTCATCACACTACAAATACATTAATTTGATCACCCCCTTATGGCTTATGGGATTTCCTGTTTACACGTAGAATAGCCAATTGTTTAAAGTTTAGTTGCCATAGTGAACCAGGAGTCACTGAGCCAATGACTTTACCAGCTGCTGACTAACCCTCACTACCACTGTAGATTTTGCTGCATGTGCAGGTCCTCTCTTTTTTTTTTAATTGCTGTTTTTGTTGCTGCAATACTTTACAAACTTCTAGTTCCTTGAGACTTAGTGACCATTTGGCATTATTTAACATCATATAGTAGGAAACACCACTTCCTGAAGTCTCTAGCCTCAGTGCTAAATTACTACTGAAAAGGAACTAACAAGTTTGGCAGATTAAAAAAAAAAAAGTAAGTTGTAGTGGTCAAGGAGTCTCTTGACAAAAGCTAACCATTTTCTTTTTTTCCAGAGAGGGGCATGTGTTAATTTGTTTTGTTTCGTTTTTGTTCCGTTTCGTTTTGCAATGAAGGATCAATCCAATGCTGAAAGTCAGATGTTGCTTGGTATTTCCTTGCCAGTGCAGAAATTTAGTTGAAGGTGGATAGGGAGCTGTGAGTATTACTTGAAGAAAAAACAAATGTCCTTTCCAATGACATATCAGATTTTCTTACAGGTTACTGTCCTGCCCCCTCCCAGTTGTCTTGAAGAAAGAACCCTTGCTGCTAACTCTGGATCCTGCTTTTCATATAGTGATAGGGCTCCAAGTTAGAAGTCTCCTAATTCCTCCAAAAGATGCTTTTCACCTAGACCAGACTAATGACCAAATGGGAGTCTATGGTTGTTGAAATCTTGGTTTTCTCAGTTAAATTTGAGTCTTTCCCAGGCATATCAATCCAATCTCCATGAATCATCCCCTTAGGAGTTTCTGGCATTTAGTTAAAGGTAACTGGAAGAAAAATGTTTTAAAGTAAATATTTTAAAAACCAATATCACCATAGAATTTCACACAGTTTTAGGCAGTGTTTCAGGTAGCACTCTCATACATTGTCCTCTTGGCCATGCTCAAGGTCACCAGTTTTTAGGTGAGCGTGACATGTACTTGTCATATCTAATGAAAGGGGCTTTTAATTTTCTCAATATATCTTTTGCACTCAAATATCATAGTATTTCAAACAAATTGAAATATCTACCTATTTAGAGGAAAATGATAGAGCTTTAGAATTAATAAAATGTCCAGAAATATAATAGAATTTGATACCTTTTTAAAAGTTCTTATTAGCCCCTCTGTACTGCTAGAGGGGTGGAATAGGGAAACAGATGGGTTTTATATACAAAACTCTTTAAAATCTGAAAGACTGCCAATGGTACATGTTAAAGTCCACATGCGGACTTAAATTGGTCAAATGGAGTTACTGGGTTCACACAGGCCATGTGTACTTACAAAATCGTGATTGAATACTGATTCCAAATGTCTATCCAGTGGGGCTTTGTCCAGTTTTACATGTAGGTCATGAGTATACCTGGACTATTCCATGGAGTTAATTTTAATTTAAAAATGATACATATTAATTGGTTTATGTGTATTTATAAGATCTAACTTCTGAGAAATCTCATGCATAGTAGGAATCACTAAAGAGTAAAGCTCGTAGCAGGAAAATTTGAAAGGTATAAGAAATCTTAAAGAAGCAGGCACTTTCTGAATCAGTGTACAGATGTCAACATTTGATCAAATTACTACCTCCTCCCAACGTTGGTGTTCAGTCAGTACATATGTATTTAAGGAAATGAAAAGTATGAGAAATTTACCCAGCATATCAGAAAGTCATAAATGCTATATCTGGTATCCAGAGCTTGGCAGTAAAAAATTTTGTGTTCACTGTCTTTCCCTTTCTTTAGTTAGCATTTTAAAAAATGCAAAGCCTCATACCTTGAAATATGTTATTTCTAATTGGGTTACCTTCCTTTTGAACATATTCTTTCTCCTGTTATTAAAGTCAGTTCTAACCCCAAATTATAACTTCTTCATTATATAGTAATGTTATCTGGAAAATGTTTATATTAGTTTTATCCAAAGCTGCCCTTCCTTTTAGGCATTTTTATGCCTAGAGATGAATAGTCCTGCATTTGATGCCACACCCACAGGTATAATAAATATGCTTGGCACTCTATACCAAGGATTTATTGGTAAATTAAACTTTTTAGTATAATCATGATTTTAAGCTGCCCAGACAACAGGTAAACACCATTCAGTACACTAAAGAAACTGTCCTTGACACCCCTCCTACTCCCACCGAATTTTCCTCATCCCCTTCTCAAAAATCAAAACCTCTATGAGTGTCTTTTTCAGACCATAAGGCAGACTTTAGTACTTCCTACTTCTTGAAGTACTAAATGTCTGGCATTTTAAACTTTTATAAAATACATTGTGTTGGACACTGGAATAATACTGTTTATTTTCACCTGTGAAAAAATGACCTTATTGTACTTGAAACACCTCCTTTGCATTTCTCCATTTGTGCCATTCACTAGTGGAAATAAATTGTATTATACCATGATCTACTGGCTTTTTAAAACTGTGTTAAATATGCACATTTTTGGTATAGCTATTATCATGTGTATGTATATATTGTATATACATATGAGTGTCTATATGTATGTATAGATAGATGGATGTAACTCATACTGTACATTTCCATCAGGGCACTTAAGGTTCTGTTATTTTGTTTTGTTATCTCAAATCCTCAGTTTAGGCAAGAATGCATGTGTTTAAGAATGAGTACTCTGGGGTGATATTTATGAGAAGGTGGTCATTAGATGCAGTCTCTTCTTTTTTAAACCCCTTTTAGCACTTGCGTGGATGGAAAGAAAATTAAGTAAAATGTGGAAACCTAAGTTGCAGATGCAGTAAAATAGTGCTGGGAAAGGAGCCAGTTAGTGTTTCTGTGAGTTTTTGTCATGATGCAGAGAGAAGTGAACCAAGGCAATTAAAAACACTGGTGGTGATTCCTCTGCGAAGATGATCAAAGAAACAGTGAATCTTCACGTGCACTCTTGAATATTAGTGATACCATTGATCCTCTTCCTCTTTTTACTCCACTAGCACCAATAGCTATGAGTTTTGCTAAGGACCAAAACAACCAAGAAAAGAATGACTGCTGAAAGCATCCAAGGTTCTCCTAAACTATAAAATGAGCAGGAAATGGCCACTGGGAGAGAAGGGGATGATATTGGCAGAGGGCTCTCTCCCTTTAGCTGCCCCTTCTTGCTTGCTAATAGTAAGTTCTTGGTGCACCTTCCACCCCTTCTGAGCCACTACTGGTGAGGCAGAGATTTGGCTCAACGCAGCAACCCTTTCCTAGGAGGTTTATATGGTCTCTTATATTGTCCCATGCTGACAATGTGGTGTGTCTAGTGTGTATTCAAGTCAGAGAATAATACATTTCAGGTGTAGAATATGAATCTCCTATAATGATGGAAGAAGAGGTTTTTGTTTCTTAGATGGAAAACTACCTTCTTTAAGGAACAAAAGCAAAACTCGGGCTGTCATCTTTGAGCTATTTATCAAAATACAGATCATTCATTAAAGAGAAACAAGTTCTCTGTTTTTATTTCCCTCATCTAACATGATAGTGCCCCAACCAGGTTGTAGCATTGCCTTTGAAAAAGTACTCTTTCTTGTTAAGAACTGGAAATTTCCCATCCTCAGATTCCTACAAGAATGAAGAGTGTGTTGTACACTTAGCAGACTTGCCTCTTGTATGCAAGGACTACTGATTGAAGTCTATTTTGCTGTGTGTCTGGTTATGTTGTCTGCACTTTTATGAAATCACTACAGTAGACTACATTGGACATGACTATTTGTAAAGAAGTAAGTTTTATTAAATACTTGCCTAGAAAAAGAAAGTGAAGCTGAGAACTCTTTATTATATATTTTTATTTTCTACTGAATTCTGAGAACCCCCTTTAAAGTCACATTAAGTAGTTTTTCCCTCATTTATATTTAGACTTCCAAAATTTCACTCAAGGGAAGAGAACCCATTTGGCCTAATGGTAGCCTTCACATCATAAGAAATATATAAATTAGTTTGCACCTTATCTGTCTATTGTGGGTTTTTTAAACTTGCACTTCCCACCTACCCAAAAAATAGATGTTCTTTGGAGAAAATAAATGCAGAGAAGGATACTAGGGAGCCATTTACTATGTCACCACCACTGTTAACTGTCTCCCAACAATCCTAACTGAAGTTTCGGGGGGTGTGTGTGTGTGTGTGTGTGTGTGTGTGTGTGTGTGTGTGTGTGAATGTGCCTGTGTTGGGTTTGTTTTGTTTTTAAATACACAAGAGATTTTCCTTTAGAGGAATGTTAATCCTCTCTGAAACAAGATACCCACTGGATATACTAATCTGAACATCTGTAGGTAGTTTGCCATGAAAAAGTGGAGAGAATACAAGACTTCTGAATGAATGAAAAGGGTATCTTGATGCCCAAGAATTTCCCCCAAAGTACGGGTAATTCAACCTGCACAGTTTCCTTTTCACTCATAGTTTTTAGCAATTGTGAGTGAAAAGTCATGTAATTTTCTGTAAATATGTAGCTAACAAATTGACCTAGTTTCTGTATTTTTTGTTGGTTGGTTTTTGTACTAAAGTTTATAAGTCTGTGCCAGCTAGAGAGGAGTTGCTGTCATTGCCGATTGTGGTCCTAGCATCTAACCGTGAAACCATCCTAGGTGACATTTTTAGAATTAATGCTTAAATGTTGTTAAATGGGGAAATGAAGCTCAATCATTGGTCAGGTTTAAGATCTTCTGAAGTGAAGTCATTTTATTCAATATAATGATTACATGTTCTCAATCATGAGTGAGGTGTAGGGAGCCTCCCTCCCCCAGTGGCCATGTTTACAGAAGTGTGTTTTTGTCTATAAAGTGCAAGAGTTTTAATGTTTATGTAAATTATGCAGGTAACACTATGGCTTGGAATTGTTTATTGGGTTCTCTAGCTGAATTTTCAAATGAAATGAACTATTACTGGCACATCAATCCCATTTCAGAGCATTTTTCCTATTTCCGGAATTATATATGTTCCTTTTTCATTATCCCCACTTAACTTTTCTTTGATATGCCTTGTAGCCCCACAGTATTTAAGTCGGGAGAACATAGACAAGGGAAATGCATTGTTAAAAAATCTATCAACCCTTATTTGTATTCTTTCAGTACTCGTATGTTTCTATGGCAACTCTGAGGTCAGTGGAGTTTAGAAATGAGATAGGAATGTTAATGAAAAGTGTGTGCTTTTTGCTTTTGCATGGCTTGGCTTAGCACCACAGGTATATTAAGGCCACTTGAAAGCATGAAGACCAGTTGTATGGGAACAGATTTCTCTCAGTGGCACATTTTGCTTTTTCTGAGCCTGCAAATATATTGCCTCCGCATGAACATTATTGTTACTATAAATTGTCCATGATCATGGAGTGAATTGTGTGATTAAAAAGATGTAACTGCTTAATATTTGCAGCTTCTGGATCCATGTGACTGTTTGGCACATTTGAAACAAATGAAGGGAGGGGTATTGGGACCCTTCCAACCCCCTTTTGTTTGTCACAGACAAGTATATTTAGTTTAAGATGCGGGCTGCCCCAGCTGTGTCATCAGACGGCTCTTCTTTTGGTGTCCATTCCACGTGTGCTTCCTTGCATTCATAACATCACAGAAACTACCACCTCTCCTCCCTAGTAGCATTCAATGTTATAACTTTTATTCTACATTAAATGGGACTTGTGCCTACTTAGAGTGCCCCTCCAATTAATTACATACACATGCCTAAAATAATCCAAGCAGAGTCACAAGGTGAGAAATTTTTTAAAAATCCACTTGAGGCCAGTAAATTATCTGACAAAGTATTTTACCACATTATCTTGACACTTGACATATGAGCCTATTAGGAAATTGCAGGTGGTTTCATAGAGCAAAATCCAAGGGAAGAGGAATATGTGGGGTTTCTGTTAAGAGGTAACTTTGTTCTTATTTTACCTTTCCTTTTATGATCTCTGCGAGGTTAGAATAGGTTAATTCTCCAAATTTACTTTATTTTTCATCTTTTAGGGAAATTTTTACGAAAGTGATGGTCTGATGTAAATAACATTTTAAAATAATAGTGCACATAACTCCCCCAGACTATTCCAACCTGATAATTTGTAAATGCTTTAGAGTTTTTTAAATTAACACTTGTGTTGCTAAATCCTATTTATGTAAGTCTGCTAAATTTTTTAACCCATTTAAAACTTAAGACAAACATTTAAATAATGGATGGGTTACTCTGAGCAGTTTAGCTTTCAGAACCCCCTTGTTTTAGTATATGAAAAAGATAGCCTAATGCGCATTAATGAGGCTGGAGAGACTATGAGAAATATGTATAGTGTATATTTTAAAACAGCTTTGCTTGTATTGTGAAGATTTAAAAACAAACTTGAGATTTTTAACGTAACTATTAACACAGTTTTAACGTAAGTTATCCCACTGGGTTTAAGAGCATCTTGAATGTATAATCCTTTTTGTAACCCAGGTTGGTTTCTGCTTTTACCAGTCATCCAAACATATTATTTATGTTTTTAATTTTATATATTCATTTCCCTTTGTTTTCTTCAACCAGCATGATTTTTTTGCACATGTATTGTAGAAATTTTTAAAAAGAATATTAATACATCATTTTCTCTGGGTTTTCTTCACTTCTCTCTTCCTTTCTACTAACCCCTTACTTTGAAGGCCATATCGCTCCATTTGCATTATTCGTGCAAATGCCAGGGTTGGTTTTTTATTTTTATTTTTGCTATTTACCTAAAAAAGAAAAATGCTTCAGTCAGTCGCTTTTTTTTATTTAAAAAAGAAAAAAAAGAAAAGAAAAAAAAAGCTGTAACCTTATCATTTCTGAGTAGACCATTGAGAGATGAATGCACACCTGTAATAGCCCAGGACCAGCTTTGGTGGCTAAAGGGAATGTTTTAACTAAGCAGGATGTTCTTTTCTAAAAGTGGTGTATATTATTCACAATCTCTTTCAGTTATTCCCACAAGTCGGGTCCAGATAAAATGAGGGTTATCAGCAAACTGATAATGTTATCATTGAGGTTCATCAATGAATTTGTACATTTCTAGTTCCCTTTGGTGAAGGGAAAAATGATGATTTTGCAAGACCTAGATTTTGACTTGGTTTCTTGCCTCCTTTTTTGGCAGCCTACATCTTCTCATCTCCTAAAGCCCTTGAGCCTGTAGGGTTTTTGTAGTGGACGAAGGACTTGTGGTCTTTTAAAACTAGGACTGGTTCGTTGTTTTGGGGTAGGTTTTTTTTTGTGTGTGTGAGAGATTATCATCTTGAAAGTGACGTTCTGCCACTTTACAGATGACTAATTTTAAATATACACAGTCCTCTCAATTTTCGGACCAAACAGACACCCACAGTGGAGGCTTATCAAGGGTTGCAATGGGGAAGAAGCCTCTCCCTCACTGTCAGCACCAGCTGGTAAAGGTGACTGTACAGATGTGCATTTTCCTTCTGGTAGAAATGGTCCACAGCACTAACTGGTAAGGCTTATTGTACAGTATATTGTCAGTATTCTTCTGGTTCAACATACCTTATAGTTCTTATATAACCTGTATTAATTGTATAGATTGTGCATTTAAAGCTGTTACCAAGTTGTCAGAACATAAGAGCGAAAACAAGGTCATATGTAATATTTTGTTTGTAAGTATCCTTTGTATAATAGCAAAGGAAATGTTTAAAAAAATCAACTGTAATAAAGTAATTTTAGTACACAGTGTCTGCTCAGTTCTTTTTAAAGTAGCTTCATCCTGCCCTTACTGCTGTGGCTCAGTGGGTTGCGCGTCATTCCTCAAACCAAAAGGTCACCTGTCGGATTCCTGGTCAGGGCACATGCCTGGGTTGCAGGTTAGGTCCCTGGTTGGGGGCATGTGAGAGGCAACCGATTGATGTTTCTCTTTGTGCCTTCCCTTCTCTCAAAAGATAAATAAAATCTTTTTTAAAATAATTTTACCCCCATAAGTATATTCAATTCAGAGACTTGGATAATTACTGAATCTCAGGTACTGTGCTGGATGTTGAGATACAAAAATGAGTAAGGTAGGGGTAAGAGTAAAACTCCCTGATACAGATAGAAACCCTCTAGTCCAATTACCTCAAATTCTATTTGCCAGACAGTGAAGTGGTCTATTCTGTTATGGGTGTCAGGTGATTTTTTAGGTTCTAGCAGTTTAATGCAAGTCCTTAAATTTAATATAGACCTATTTGTGGTCTATATAACTACAACTCCTCCCACACAGAGATGTATGCAGTTCCTGAACATTGTATAAAACCAAAAGGTGGCTTCATCTGGGCTTATCTTCCCAGGTGTGAAAAGTCACATTTCAGCCCTATATGGAGCAGAATATACAATCTAGTTCTGTTTAAAACACTTAAAGTGATGTGTTTTGGGGGGGTTTTTTTGTTTGTTTGTTTTTTGTCAGAAAGCTAATTTGGGGTGGGAGGGGGGATTTATAGGCTGGGGTTTACGTGTTTTTAATTAGAAAATGGTCTTGAGTGTCTTTTAAAAATATTATTTATTTTTAGAGGGGAAAGGAGCAAGAAAGAGATACATTGACGTGTGAGAGACATCCATCAGTTGCCTCCTGCACACCCCCAGCTGGGGACCTGGGCGACAGCCCAGGCATGTGCCTTGATGGAATAACAAGCAACCTTTTAGCCACACCGGTCAGGGCTTAAGTGTCTGAAATGTCATTTTTTAAAGTATAATTGAGATTACCTGCTGTATTAAGCAGAAGACTGTCAGAAAAATGGCACCCTTAACTTTTTAGTATAGCTTTTTAACTCCCAGAATGTTGGTATTGAGCTATTTTGAGGTTAACATTTACTAGTTTAATTTTCAAAAGAAATTTGAACATAATGATTATAGGCTAGTGCTATCATCACTGGTATCTCATTGGTGTCAGCTGTGGAACTAAGGTTCTCTGTATGCATCATGGACAATTAGTGACTTGAATTAACACCATATTTTGAGAAATTTGTTCTTTTTTGTTCTTTTTTTTTTTTAAGACATTTTTGGAGGGAAAGAGAAAGACATCGTTGTTGATGCTTGCATGCCCCCAACTGGGGACCTGGCCTGCAACCCAGGCATATGTCCTGGGAATTGAACTGGTGACCTTTTGATTCACAGGCCGGTGCTCAATCCACTGAGCCCATCAGCTAAGGCCAGACCTTAATGGGTAGAGATAGACAAGGTTGCTGAGGTGCTAAGGCTATGCAAGCTATACAGTAAATTTCAGAGTGTCATTTATAATGTGTATAGCTCTCCCATGGAACTGTACATTCCAAGAGCTCCAAAAACACATTGTTTCCCCTCATGTTACTGTCCTTTACATTATGAAGTCTAAAATGAGCATTTTTTACTGTCACCTCAGCCAGTGATTGACTAGGAAAAGGCAAATAAGTATGGCATAAAGGGCAGTGGCTTGGGTTCTGGTCTTTAGCCCCACTACACTAATTGTGAGATCTTGAAAGTTGCTTCATCTCTGAGAAATAAGAAAACAGATGGTTTTGGGCCGGAGCAAATGAACCAATGCAAAACCTGTTAGCCGACATGACATGGTTATCAGGGTGCATGTGTGTATATGGGCTGGTGGTAGAGAGACGGCCCTCAGTTGGGCAACCCAGGACCCAGCCCGTGAGCCTCAAAAGGTGCTGCTCTTCCAGGCCCTTCCCAACTTCACAGTGGAATTAATAACTGGAACTTCTTGGCCTTGTAAGAATTCGAGAACAGGGTCAGATCTGAAAGCAATGCGAGTCATCCGAGAGGTCTTTGAGCTCCAGTCAAGAAATTAGTAGACATGCAGAGTGAGTCTACCTGCTTTTACTATCTCATATCCTAACAGACCTAAATTAAGGCCTATTCACAGTCTCAGTCTTTTCATATGGAAAAACTCAAATAACTTTTCCAAGGACAGGAGTCACTGATGGAGTACAAACTAGAACCCGCCCCCCCCCCCCCAAACTACTTAGTCAGAACTCTCTCGCCAATGCACAAATTACTGATTGCCCACTGGAAAATATCTCTATGTAAGTACTTTTGAGAATCAGGGAATTTTGAACCTGCTGGGAAATTATTAGCCCAGAGTAGGAGGCCTGGTTTTTTATTAAACAGCTGCCACTGGTTCGTGTTAGGGACACAAAGCTACATCTACAGCAGTGAAGCAACCACCAGTGCACAGAGAATGTACAGGGAGGCTCTGTTAACTCCATAGGTAGGTAAGTATGGCTGGGTACACAGAGGGCTTCAAACAGCACATTTGTTTCTGGAGATTTGAAAAATAATGACATTCCATTGTTGCAGGGAGACCGCATTTATTTGCTATTCAGAGGCAAACAAGATAGATTTTTGTTCAACCACACTAGTGGTAGATAACACTATGGCAAGGTAGTGCCTTATTAAACAGGAGGGCCGGAAGGGCTAGACATATTTATTTTTGATGTGTTAGTATCTTTTATTGTTTTAATGAAATTCTACTTTTCCTTCAACTCACAGCTCTTCCTGGACACTTTGGCTAGAGCATAATTATTGGATAGCTTACAGACATCTTCTGTTCACTTTGGCAGGGTTGTTTTCATTAAAATCTTTATGTCATCTCCTAACTCCCTGACTCCTGGTCAGGTCTGTGATCTTCTCATCCTCAAGCCCATAAATCAACCATAAGTCTTTACAACTCACTGAGCTCATTAGCATTATTTTAATTCACCAACTTTCAGATGAGAAGAGAGCTTATTTCTTGGCACATGTCCTCTCCATGATGTGGGCCAAGTTGCAGTGTAGCTTGCCTGTCCCACAAATCATGTGGAACTCACTGCTTCCTGAGGCATTCGTGCCATATCCAGGCAGCTGGATGCTCGCTCCCTGGGGATAACTCCTCCGTCTCTAACGTCTCCTCTCTGCCAATTGCGGTAACTAGTGAAAACAATTTCTGATGCCATCTTTGGGCTTGGCTGTAGAGTTAAAAATACTCCTATTGGCATTGTTACCAAATCATACTAAAGTGGCCAAGTGTATCTGCTTGTTTAAACAAGAATTCATGCTCAAGTTCATTTGTAAAGGAGGAGATGTTGGCATGACTAAGGGTGACTGACACAAAGGATCTTGTGGTCTGGATGGAAGGTGAGCACAGAGGAGCTTCTGACGCGGGGGTGGTTTTGAGGTTACATATAAAGACAAGATAATACTTCCTGTGTCAAGACCTCTTTTCTAATAGTACTTGTTTCAGAAAAGATATCTGCTTTTAAAAGAGTTGGTGACTTCTCAGAGGATCTGGAGCTTTGTTTTTCATACTGTTGACTCCAGCCAGGCCTCCCTGGAAACCTATGTATAAATACATAAAACACTAAATCTTTAAAGGAATTAAGCTATAGCTTAGCACAGTCTTGGGTGTCTGAGGTCAGAACTTAGTAGAACTCAAAGCTTGAGAGGCAGTTGTCTGCTTCCTGCATTTTCATGCAATGAATGGAGACAGAGGACTCAGTCTCTACTTCTGAGATAATGCCTCCCTTAAATCAGTGGGAGTTTTTGTGTGTGTGTTTTTTAAATCATTTGAAGGTGTTCATAAATAATGAAAAGACCAAAAGGGTTTCAAGCAAGTGAAGAGGCCTGACAGGGTTGGTGAAGCCTTACTACCTGGAAGACTCCAACTCAGTTGTGCTTCTTAGGGTTTTGTTTTGTTTTCTTCATTTCTTGCTTCCTCAAACTCCTAACTTGTCATTTTGTTCAAGGGCCACACACTCTCTCAGAACAGTGTGTCTGGTGCTGCTCAAGCTGATTTCATATAATTAGCTATTAACCAAAGCAGAGCCATTTGGGTGATTCCCTCATCAGATGGAAGGATAGGGTCACTCAAACCCTTTGGTACAGGAACTACACTTTCTTGACAAAAATAAGCTGAAAGGCAGGGATGTTGTCAAGCAATGAGGGGAAGATGGGAGACAAGTAGCTTCCTGAGATAGGCTATGAGCACATCTGGCACACGGCACGGAAGAGAAATACAGGTTTAGGTCAGCGATTTTCAACGAGTGTGCTGCAAGAATTTTTAAAACATGCAATACTTATCTATGTAGCCAGGGACTCTGACTTCTCTTCCCTTAGATTGTCCAAAAAGTGGCAATAGCTAACACAACAATAGGTGTCTGGTGTGAGTGCCCTGTCTTGAACATAAGCATACAGGTCATACAACAGAGTTGAATCTTATTGGTCATGTTACATAATAAGGTTGTGTATGGTTAATTCTTGGTACCAGAAATTCTTTTTTACAATATTTTATTTATTTTTAGAGAGGGGAAGGGAGGTAGAAAGAGATGGAGAGACACATCAATGTGTGGCTGCCTCTAGCATGCCCCCATAGGGGACCTAGCTTGCAATGCAGGTATGTGCCTTGACCAGGAATCGAACTAGCAATGTGTTGGTTCGCAGGCCGGCGCTCAATCCCTGACTGAGCCACACCAGTCTGGGCTCAAAATTCTTATATATAAATATAAGCATCTGATTTTTTAAAAAGTCACTTTGAAGCAAAAAAAAGTAATTACTATTATTATTTTTGTGTGTAAATCAATAAAAAATTATACCAGGGTTTTTTTTTTTTTTTGGTCTGATTGGCAAAAACAAAATATATTTTTGCTGTGCCACAGAATTTTAGTAATTAGTTTATGTGCACCATGAGATGGAAAAGGTTGAAAATCGCTGATTTAGGTCATTAGGATTGTGGGTCTGAGGTAATTCATGGAGCCTGGACTAGGGCTGTCATGCCTACCTAAGGGCTTTCAGACAATAACTCTGTCAGGACATATAGATGATAGATAAGTAGATAGACATAGAGATAGATGTATATACACACATACCCCACCCTGCAGACTTTCTTTCCTGTAAAAAGAAAGGGGCATCAACCACAATTTCTCAAAAAGCTATTGTCTTAAAGAACCAAAGTCCCAGGGTATCTGGCCTAGAGAAAAGATAGACTTAGCCTTTGGGGGACATTTAAGTCAGAAATGGGGGAGTTTAAAAACCAGTGGCTGCTTCCCATTTTGTAGTCAGTTCAGAATGATCCTGGGGTCCTGTACACGGGACTGCAGGACCCTTATTAACTGAGATTCCCACTGTAGCTGATGCTGCAGAAGGTGGGCCGATGCCAATAATTCTCCCTCACCGAGTCTCACACAGGCGGTTAACCAGCAGTGAATGTTTTCTTTAGGTTTCAGTTCCATGTTATTTCTCCTGCTCAGAAATGGTGAAAGACCTTCAAATGAGGAGTGTGGAGGAAGAGGAGGAGGACGAAGAGCAAGAAGAGGGGAAGGAAGGACGCCATTTTGTCATGACAAAAGAATGTGCCTTGGACAATTGAGTGTTGTCTGCATTTTCAGTTTAGATTCTTGGATAGTTCAGAATTTCTTATTTGCTCTAGAAGAACAAGGCTTAAGATTATCGAAATCTAAAATCATGGCCCCAGGAAGTCCTCATACGAAGGATTATGACACGGCTTCAGTAAACACCTCTCCTCTTTAAAATTGCTTTGCTGTTTGTAAGGCTAAGATGGGGCTTCCAGTCAAAACAGGTGCCCTCAGGAAAAAAAATACAATAAAGGTTAAATTTAAAAATAACTTAAAAATTAAAAAATACATAGGTTTCCTCTTTCTCAAAGAGAAATCAAAATAAAACTTCAGGGCAAAGCTCTTAGCAGCACGTGGAAGCAGATGTCCTGTTGTATTATTTAACGGACTGACCCCAACCAGGACGTGTGGGGCGGTGTGTACAATGCTTTGTTTTATGCTGGTCTTCAGCAGTATTCCTCATAAAACCAAACACCCGCTCGGTCACTGAGTGACCAGATCCAGGAAGAAGAAGCTTTATCTGCATCTACATGAATGGCCTTTTGAATAATTGAGCAGAAGAAGCATAGTAATGTGAAATATTCATCCATTACTGAGTCAGTTCTAGCCAACCTCTTGGAACTTTTTGTTTTGCCTGGTCCCAGATGTCTCTCCAGGTTCTGGAGAGACAGAGGCTAGTAGTAATGTCAGAAGAGGGGGAAGCTAACTGGAAAACACCTAAGACATGGGGTTTATACTTTTCACCACTTAGCGAAAGCCCACATTACAGGAGAAGAGCAGCTTTGGTCAGAGCTCTCTGGAGTAATAATCCCCAGGAATGGTACCAGAGGGAGCAGCCACAGTGCCTGAAAGTCTGGCTCCTTGAGCCATGGTCTAGCAAACTGTTTAAGGACTTCCTGTTCCTAAAATCATCCTTGGGATCTGTCCAGTGAGGTTTGAGGTCCTAGGCTCAAGCCACGGATCAGCCCCGTTCCCAACAGAGACCTGCAGAAATGTCTGGAAGGCTGGACCCTCGTATTCTAGACATGCAGTCACAATCTCTACCTTGGGGCTCACCGACTCCATCTTGGCGCTGCACTTACTGCTTCTGCCACCTTTCCCGTACCCACACAAGACAGACACAGCCCACTTTCACTGCTGCCACCGCATGCAGTCAGCAGAGTGGCACAACCGCAGGATGAAATGAGGGAAGTGGGACCCAGACACAAACATCCTGTCTTCACTACACCAAGTGGCTCCAACTTGAGAGGCAGGGTCACAGAGCTGCCCAGTGACACACAGAAACTCATCCTCTCTGTAGTCATTGCTAGGGGGAGAGCATTTTATCCTGAGTCCATGGGTTCAAATGGCGCTAATCTTTGGCGTATGAGGTTGGTCATAGGAGACAGTGATGTTCAGCTGCTGACCAGGATGAGCAAAAATGTATTGAGGAAAGCCTGGGCAGGCCTTCTGCTTGGGGTAAAGTAAGTGGCAGCTAGCTGGAAGTTCTGTCTCTTTCCACAAACCTGAACAGAAGAAGGAGCTGAATCAGCGGCAAAGGGCTGGAGCTGCTTGCTCCATTCAGTCCCTACCACTTTTTCAGGACTCTGCCAAGCCCAGCTCTGTTCTTTGCAGAATGGGGACAGGGTGGGGGGTCTCTGTCCAGGTTTCACCTTGTGTATGATCGCTTCCAGCTAAAGATCTCCTCCAAATTGGCAGAGGGAGAGACCTCCCGCTTCTGCAGGGTTCCCCAGCGACGCCGGCCCCCTAGCAATGAAGCTCTGTGCCTGCTCAACCCTTTCAGCCTCTCTTCTGTTCGGAAAAAGTCAGTCAAGGCCCGGAAGTACTCCAAGATGACCTCATGGCTCCACGCTGGCAAGGGCTCATGGCGCAGGAAGCCACAGTGGCCTCCGTAGCGACTGAGCAGGAGGAAGAAGTAGGGGTTGTTGTGAAAGAGTTCAGTGGGGAGAAAGAGGTCTGGGGGCCCACACACAGGGTCGTCAGTACTACAGATGCACAGCACAGGTACGGCCGCCTCGTCCACATCCCGGAGAGGGTCATTGTGGTCCCAGTAGGTGTCCCAGCTGATGGGGAAGTTCTTGGTGTGGCAGAAGAGGGTCTCCTCAAACTCTCGCAGGGAGCAGCTCCTGAACAGTTTGCGGATGTCCACCGTGTCCTCCAGGGCTGTGGCGTACCTGGCGGCAAGGAGTTGAATAGGGAGGGTAGGACAGTCAAGGAAGAATCAGAAAACAAACTGACAGTAGTAGTTATGGAGTGGCAGCCCACAGGCCAGATTCTGGCCACAGAGGCTTTCTTTGGCCATGTGTTTCTAAAAATTTCGTTTCATGGTCATCATTTCAAATGCAGCTATCCGTCTCCTCTAGACGAATGGCAACACGGGCTGACATTCCTGAGGGCAACAATCAAAGTACTTTCTCCCTCCTTCCTGTGTCACAGTTCCTACCAGGCCTGTCATTCGCAGCACCGCCTGCCCAGCCCTGGGGCAGCTGTTGACTTCGAGGCTGCTGCGCTACAGGGGCAGCTCTCCGCCTGACCTCAGCTCCTGACCCTCTGTGGGGAACCTGCAATGAACTGCACCTCCCGAAACCCTCCTAGAAGAATTCGCTGGCTCAGACTATCCAAACCAGCAGGTGTCACCCCCTCCATGATGAACCTTTTACTTTAGGTTGTATTAGTTTGTTTGTACTTTAGAAGCCAATATGCTACCCAGATGATGACAAATGAATGTGTGGAGAAGGTATTCCTAGAGAGGGCTAAATTGCAGAGGAAGTGAGTGTAATTAATTTATGAGGTGAGTTACTAAACAAGAGCCCGAAAGCAACTCTTCTGGGGAAGACGGACATCTTTGCTGTTTCCACGTCCCTGGAAAGGGTGGGACCCGATGAGGAGGTCCATATGGGCAGCTCAGACCTCTGGATGGAGCAGTCCAGCATTAGCCTGCTGGATTTGGGTGTGTCACTTGCAAACATTCACAGATGCTCGCCCCAAGGTTTTAGTCCCAAAGTGCTAAGGGCAGGGCAGTTGCTTAAAGGCTCAGGTTTCCTTTCCACTTCCCTCACCTTAACCTCCACGTGGTACCCGGGGTCGGTGCTACCGGTGGTCATTGGGGATGGAAGCTGGCAATGAAGCCATAGGAGAGCGCCTTGCCCCAGATTGCTCGGGGAGCTCTGGGTTGCCACGGCAGAGGGCTATTGTTGTGGTCAGGGTTTGATTTCAGAACAGGAGGCCAAGTGGGGCAAGAAAAGAAAGGGAAATCACAATTGCCACCATTTATTGAGCATGCACGCCAAGCCTTCACTTCCATGATCTCATTTCATGCTCATGACTACCTACCTTGGGAGGTGGTTAACTCTGTTATCTGAAGAGAAAAGTGAGGCTCCAAGGAGTTTGCTAACTTGCTGGAAAGTCAGAATTTGAACCCTAGCGGCCTGACTCCAGGTCACAGGTCTTCCTGCCACACCACACTGCTGCCATCATGTCTTTGACCTCTTTCTGCCACTTCTTAGAAAAGAGCCAGTGCAAGCCGAGGCCTGGGTCTGGGTCTGTGCTGGGGGATGTCGCTCAGGCCTCCTAGGTGGAAAAATCTCACCTGTCTCCCTGGTAATAGGGTAGATTGTTCTCTTTTTGGAGATTTTATTAAAATATTATATTAAAATATTATTTTTTTCATTAAATATTGAGTACATACCTAGGAATAAGCAAAAGATTTATTAGGTCTAGAAAATTTTAATAAGTCAAATACCACCAAATTTTTTATTTCTGTCACCTCCAGGCTCAAAGGCTATTAGGGAACATTCCGGGCACATCATCAGTTGCGATTGCTTCCAGAGCCCTCTTTGCTGACTTGACAAGCTACAGACTAAGTGGTAAATGTCAGGCACTGCCTCTGCTGTGGGTGGGACAGGTGCTCAGGTTGCTAGGACACGGTGGGGCTGAGGTGAGGCCAGGGGCCCCAGGGCAGGAGGCCCTGCTTAGTATAATGATGCTGAGTCGTCCATGGATTTTAAACTGGCTTCCTTGCTTCTGTCTAGACTAGAGGGTTTGGACGGTTTCAGCTAGTGTGTGAGGAGAACCTTGCCCAAATTGCCCTAGACCTGTTTGAGTCAGTATCAGGCAGAGCTGTGTCTCTGCTAGCCCAAGGCCCCAATTCTCCCCGTACCGGTCTGCGGCCTCCCTTACCCACCTGCTGAGTGCGATCTTCTGATGGAGCAGAAAGCCCCGCTCGTAGGGCCAGGGCAGGCCGGCCTCAAACCACTCGCGGCAGCGCAGCACCGGCGAGATGCAGGCGGCTCCCGTCACGTAGCTGGAGGAGCCGCACTCGCCCAGGTAGGACAGCAGCAGCCCCGAGCCCGAGCCCTCGCTCACCGCAAACAGCGGGGCCGCGGGGTGTCGGAAGCGGATGTAAGTTACCGCCTCCTTGAGATCGGACGGGTCCCCGAAAGGCTGCAGCCGGGGGCTGACCAGAGGGCAGCCGTGGTGGCCGCGGCGGTGGAAGATGACCGGGTAGTAGCCGCGCTCTAGGGCGAGCAGACAGAGGCCGAGCACGTTGCGGGTGAGGCGCCCCCACGCATTGGGGATCACTAGCAGCACGGCCGGAAGGCTCCCGGCGTTGGTGACTCGGCGGCCCCGGGCGCAAGGTCCCACGACCCAGTCCAGGGCCACCAGCCCGTCGTCCGGTAACTGCAGGTACTCCCGGGCCAGCTCAGGCCCGGGCCCCACGGGCAACACGAAATGGCAGAGGGTCTGCAGGTGGGGCCCAGAGAGCCAGGAGCGTGGACCCGGCTCCAGGGCTGCCGAGCGTCGCAGGGCGCGCAGCAAGCACTGCGCCAGCGCCGACGGCTTACAGATGAGCCTGCATCCGCCGGGCAGCGGCTCGCGCTCGTTACTGAACTGGTCCGCCGGGCCTCCGCTGTCCACCTCCTCGTCGTCGTCCGGGCCCCCAGCCCCCAGCAGGGTCCTGGCTCCGACGGCGCGCCTCCCCAGGCGTCTCAGACTTGGGGCGAGCAGGCCAAGCAGGGCGAGCGCGGCCAGGAGCAGGGCGAGGGCGGCGCCCCACGGCTGCATGGCGAGGCCGGAGAGCCCCCGGCGGGCGGCGGGCGGCGGACAGAAGGCGGCAAGCGATGGGGCAGTCGCCTCAGCGAGTTCCCCGCTCTGCCCGCGGCTCCGCCCGGCGGCGGGCGGCTGCCCAGGGCCCTCCCGCGCAGGGCGGGGGGCGGGGGGGGGGGCTCTCCGGATTGGCCGCGGCACCGCAGAGGCAGCCAGTTCAGGCCTGGCTCCCCTCGTCCGCCCCCCACTCCCGCCCCCGGCCCTTTGTACAGCGATTGCGACAAGCAGGAGCAGAGGGTGAAAGGAACCGAGGCCACAGAGGGAGCAAGGACGCGCCGGCGAGCCGGAAGGAGTGGGGAGGGCAGCGAAACGTGGAGTGGGGTGTTGGCAGAAGAGAAGTGGGGGGACTCCGAGACCGAGGCTTGGGGGACCGGGATGAGCATGAGTCCCGTCCCCCCTCCGCCCTGCATGGTGTGTAGCGGCGGGCGAGACCCTGCGTCGCTGCGTCCTCAGGGGCCGCTGCTGAAAACCAGCAAAAGGGAGAAGTGAACAAACCACAGCTCCCAGAGCGGGCTCTCGGGTTCCCCGAACTGCATGCGAAGCCACCAGTCGCGCCTCTCTCCCGGGGCTCGGCCGCGCTCTGTGACCTTGGGGTTTCTCTCGGCCTGTGGGCACCAGCAACTGCGCAACACCCCAGTCGGGCGGGGGTCTGGCTCGGGGCCTGCGAGGACCGGAGCGGGCGGGTCTGCGACGGGAGGCCAGAGCGCCGGTGGGCTGCGCCTTCCCTTCCCTGCATCAGTGCGCTGTCCCCTCCCTCGCCCCCCACAAGAGCCTGGTTTCAGATAGAGGAAATCTATAAAACCGCTCTCCAGGAAGGACGTCCCCAGATGAAAAAGCCCCAGGCCTCCGAGAAAAAGCTGGGGGAGAAGATGCACTCAGGTGCCGGGGGAGGGAGATGCCTGTCACCCTGTGATGGGGCTGTGGCAGGGAGTAGATTGGAGTCCACCAGCTCAGTGGCCGGAAATTGCTAGGGTGACGGGGAAAGGGTTAGGGACCCCTTTGTGAGTCACCAGTGTGTGAGAGATGACTGAGATAACACGTTCTTGCTCTATTTGGAAGTTTGGACTAGATATCTCAGCCCTCACCCTTCACCCACGTTTCCGTCTTTCCTCAAAAATCCTGAGCTGGGCCAAGGAGAAGGGGACCAGGGAGAGGGCGGCAGAGGCGGCGCCCCGCTGCAGGGGAGGTGTGGCCACCGCTCGGTGCTGGGGGAGAGGCCTGTGGTTTCTCCATCTCACTGTGGTGACCAGTGTCTCCTCGGGCACACGCTGGCCAACGAACGACAGCGGAGGCGGAGGGAACAGAGCGGCACCGGGTCGACTCCGGCCTCCCAGAGCTTCTGGGTGTGAGGAGGCTGGAGGTCTGAGAGCCTCTCCCGCCGAGGCTCCTCTGGGTTCGGGTCCTATTTTCGAGGGCAGGAGTGGGATGGGCTGAAGGTGAGGCTCTTGAGCGGGAAATTTTCTTCCGCAGTTCGGACTTCGTGATTCTGCCCTTCTGCACACTGATGGGTCTGAAGCGAGTTTGTCGGAGAATACCCGTTTCCCTCCTGAGCCATCTGGTCCACAGGGATTCCATTCGCGCCCTTCGTCCCCCTCCATGATCCCACCCAAGTACTGCAGCTGCGCTCTGCAGGCCGCCGAGACCCGCTTCGACGAAAACCGAACAGAGGAGGTGGTCCCCGCCTGCCTCGCAGCGGGCAGTGCTTGGGCCCGGCTCCCACACAAAACTTTTCCGGCTCGGGATTCGCGACGCGTGCGCGCGCTGTCCGCGGCAGTGGGCGGGCACTGGGGCGGGCGTGGGGGCGGGGCGGGGCGGGGCGAGAGCCTAGCGGCGCTGTGGGGGCGGGGCGGGGCGGGGCGGGGGGTTTGTGGGCCCGGGTGTCCGGGTGCGCGATCCTGTGCGGGCGGCGGAACGGCGCGAGCCCGGGGTCTACGTGGGCGCGTGGGGGCGCGTGGGGGCGCGGAGAGGGCGGGGGCGGAGCGGCGCGCGCTCCGTCCCTCCCTCTCTGGCTGGGGCGGCGGGCTCGGCCTGGGATGGCGCCTCCTCAGCCTTCGCCCCAGCTGCTTCTCCTGGCAGCTCTGGCGGGGCTCCTGAGTCCCACTGAGGTAAGGCGGCCCGCTCCCGAGAAGGCTTCGGCCGGGATCTCAGAACGCTTTGCCGAAAGTTCGTCCGGGAAGGAGTGGCCCGCGGAGAGAGGGCTGGGATCCCTCCCCTGGCGGGCTGGGCCTGCCCGGACTGGGCGAAGGCAGGGCCCTCGCCGGGACCAGCGCCCTAGCCCTTCTGCGCCTTGGACCCACAGGTGATGGCTGAGTCGGGGGAGGAGGCGGGAGCCCGTTGTCCGGAGGGCCTGTGGCCTCTTCCCCAACAGGTAGGAGCCTGGAGGGCGGTGTGAGAAAGGGTGTGAAGGGGTAGCCCGTTCCGTCCTGGCTCGTGCACCCTCCACAGTCACCCTCTGAGGACTTCTGCGGGTTCTCCGTCCCTCAGTGGCCAACGTCTTCTGTCTTCATCCCAACCTGGGGGCTCGGGGCCTGCTCTTCCTTCCCCACCACCCACGGAGTCTCCCAGTTGCTTTAAGTTTTCTTCTTTCCCCATGTATAGGTGTCACCAAGAGTGACCTACACACGGATGAGCCCACGGCAGGTAAGTACCACAGGAGCCATTCTTGGTGACTGCATTTGCGGTTTTTCTCTGTCTTTTCTGCTCATCAGCTCCATTCTTCACCACTTCCTTCAGGAAGAGGCAATGTCCTTAGTCCCCTCCGTGAGCCAAAGGCCTCCGTCCTTTGGCCACACAGTGCTGTGTCGGGAAGGCCGTCGAGTAGCTAGCTGGCTGTGTGGGCAGAAGGCTTCGAGGAACTCTGGGGATAGTAGGGAAAAAACAACTCATTTCCCAGCTCTGCTGTGTGATTGTGTGGAGTCTCCCGACTTCTCTGGGCCCCGGTTTTCCGTAGTACCCCTCCCTACTCACGAGGGGCGAGTGCAGAGTGTGTGACAGCACTTCGGAAAGTACAAAGCTGTACTGTGTAAGGAGTGTGCCTCAGGTTACTAGGCTCCAAACTGTGGGTTCGCCTTGCATGGCTGCCTCTCTGTTTTTGCCAGTGTCCAGACAGCTGCCATGTTCCTTTGGTTTTCCTCTTGAAAAATCTCACTTTTTGGATCTTTGTGGCAGTTTCAGGTCTCTTGTAATCATTCCGGGCCAAGAGACCTCATTCCACCTCAAACAGCCCTTTCATTAAGCCGTTTTACTGTTCAGAAGCGCTCGATGGCTCCTTATTTCCCACCTTATCATGGCCATACTCCGTTGCCTGGTTTTTCGGGCCCTGCCTAGTTAGATAAGCCTTGTCTGACCGTTTCAAATCTGTGGTTTCTCTCCAGCCCTGTTGGTCTGCTCCCCTACCACACGTGAATGCCAGTCTTATTCCTACTGCTGTACCTTTGCTCCTGCGTTTTCTCCACACCTGTCCTATCTTGACCTGAAGCTGAAGCAGGCAGCTCCCTGGCCAGCTGCCATCCATATCCATCCATCTTCAAAGCCCAGTGCAGGAGTCAGCTTGCACTGGGACCTTGCCTGGTCACATCAGCCCTTATTCATCACCTTCTCCAAATTTGTGTAATGCTTATAACTTATAACTTAAGTAATCAGTTTGAGTTTTATTAGTTTGTTCTTTCATTTGCCTTAGTTCTGTTCCCCTGAGTTTTCTTTACATTCCCTGCAAACAGAGTCCAGGAGTTCTCTGGCATCTCCTACAGCATCTGGCACAGTGCTGAGCATCAGGTCAGCTTAATCAAAGAATTAATAATTGAAGTGCTTCCCTCCTGGGATTGTGCACCTGCTGCCTGTATGCCCTGTATTTGGATGCTTTTGGAGACTGACTATATAGATAGGATCGGTGACAAGAAGACTTGGTCTCTGTATAGGGGATGCTTGCAGTCTAGTCTGGGGACCTGTAGAGCCATCATTGCAGGTGCACAGCTAACTAGTGTGGTCAGAATCTGACAGGGATAACCTGGCATGCTGTCATGGAAGCTGTGAGCTCTGAGGGGTGGCACTTGATAGAGAAGGGGTGAAAAGAATGCTCAGATGCAAGAGGGAGTACATGCCAGTACCCAGGGCCCTTTGTCCTTTCCTGAACCCTGATAGTGGAAGGGTCATGTGGCCATCCTGGGAGTCCCTTTAACCTGGCCCCCAAGATGGGAGGACTTGGGCTTCTCAGGGAAGGACTGGGCCTGGCTTGATGTCTCCATGCCTATTCTCTAGGGTGAGGATGTCAGCTTCCTCTACCACCCCTGTGCCCACCCCTGGCTGAAGCTCCAGCTTTCCCTCCTGGCCTACGTTTATATGGCCCAGCCCTCACTCGCTCCTGACTCTAGCCTCACTCAGGATCGGGTAAGTGGTTGGTGATATTCAGTTATCTGGCACTGACTGGCAAAGGCTGCAGCCCCATGTGCAGGGAAAGGAAAATTCAAGGACTTCCTCTAGCTCTTTTCCCACCTTCATCTTAGCTCTAACAATTACCTCATTTCTTTCATAGCCCCTGGTATTGGAAGCATGGGGGGTGGTACTGGAGATGGCATGGGTGGAGCCAGCCTGGGTTGCCTACTGGCTGAAGAGAAGGCGGCGGAAGAAGCACAGGAAGAAGGTATGGTTCCCCTCTGGCAGCCTTTCAGGGCCGTCTCTTGGTGCCAACATTGAGCAGAGTGAGGCTGTGCCGGTGAGGTGTATGTAGGTAAGGGATGCGGGGCCCAGGTTTAGTTGATGGTATGGTCATTGGGTTATCTGGGCAGAAAAAAGGATGAGCGTTGTCTCTTCTCCCCTTAGGCCCGGGCTTTGGCCTTTACCCTGCGGAGCTGGCAGCCCCTGGGCACAGAGGTGGCATCTAGAGGGCCCAAGCAGCACTCTCCTAGTGGTGCCAGGAGGCGTGGGCTGCGGGCTGCCCTTGGTCACCAGCCCACTCAATCAGCCCTGAGGCCCCCCTCTGCTTCCCCATGTAGCTTGGAGACCAGGCAGCCCATGCTGGGAACCTCAGGTGAGGGAGGTAATGCCCCATTTGTGCCCACTGCCCCCCTACTGCCTGGAGGGCCTGGAGGCAGTGCCAGTTCCAGGTTACAGGCTCAGGTGCCCGAAGGGCAAAGCAGCCCAGGTGGCTGTGCCTGTCCAAGCCAGGCTTCCCCGGCCCCTCGAGCAGCAGCGCCTCCTCGGGCAGCCCGAGGCCCCACCCCACGCACGGAGGAGGCTGCCTGGGCGGCCATGGCCCTGACCTTCCTGTTGGTGCTGCTCACCCTGGCCACACTCTGCACTCGGCTGCACAGAAACTTCCGACGTGGGGAGAGCATCTACTGGGGCCCCATAATGGACAGCCAGGACACAGTGGCTGGTGAGAAGTTCCCTTCCTCACCCAGCTGCCCCACCCACCATGGCTTCCCTGCTCTTGACTGCTTCCCACCCTGTCCATAGCTGTGCTGAAGAGGAGGCTGCTGATGCTCCCACGTAGGGTCAAGCGCTCACGCCGGAGACCCCTCCTACCACCCACTCCAGACAGCGGCACGGATGGGGACAGCTCCGACTGACCTGCCCCAGCCCTGCCACTGTGGCAGGTTCTGCTCCTCCTACCCAGGAGAGGCTGCGACCTCTGCCACGTGGACCGCGCACAGGGCTGCCCCCTGGTGGCCTGATGGGGGCAGTCCTGCCAAAGCATCTGCAGAGGTTGGCCCTCAATGTGTTTGAGGGCAGGGGTAACCAAGGGGAGAAAAAGGAGCTATTTAGCTTCCCTTGCCAAAACTGTATTTTTAATTAAATTATTTTAGTAGAACCTGGTGTTAAGTTTGTTCATCTGCCATACGGATTCACCCACCCAGGACACTGCTCTGGGCCACTTAGGTTGTGTGTGAGGCAGGGAGTTTATAAAATCAAGGTGGGCACTGCCAACCTGGCAGGAAAGGTAGGGTTTTAGGAGTGTGGGGGAACCCCTCCCACCACTGTGGGGAATGGAGGGGGCGGTAGTACTGCTCCAAGCCCCTCTAAGAGACAACAAGAGGGCTTCCCATCGCAGAGTGTGGACTGGAGCGGTTCTACTCACTGGCTTTGTGCTGCTGACAGATTTGTCCTCCCTTTCATGTTTGCCCCCTTCCCAGTCTCCCTCTCCTCAGTTCTCTAAGTACCAGAAACAGCACATGGTCACTTATTTATTTTTGATACAAATGTACATGATACACATCCTGACAGTCAGCCCACCCACCACCACACAGGTAGAGCCTGGCCCCCAGGGACAGAGGCAGGACGGGGAGAAGAGCTGGTGGGTGCTGCCATCTGCCTCTCCAGCCTTCCCAGGCTGCAGCCCAGGTTCCAGGTACCCAGACACCGCAGGCACAGGTGCTAGCCTCTCAGAGGTTATAGGGAGGGGCCTCTCGGCTGAGTCAGGGACCCCAGGGAGCCAGCCCCAGGCTCAGGTGCTCAGTTTTCTGCCCCAGCCAGCACACTCCCCCTCCACAAGGGAGAGGGAGGAGAGGTGGAGGGAAGTGGTTTCCATTGTAAGTTCATAAAGAAGGGGAACAAGTGGAAGTAACGAGGGGAGGCAGTGGGCAGGACCCCAGTTGGTTACTCTGGCGATCCCTGGCCCCAGGATGGGTGAGGGGGGATGACCCCCAATGCTGGTCCTGCTGCTCTGGTCCCCTCACCCCTCAAACTCCATATTGGCCAGGCCTCTGGAACGGCACTGCCGCCCCGCACACTCGCACGCAGGCACGCAGGGACACTCAGTTACCACAAGGTTAAAATTAAGGGGTAAAGGGGGGGGTTTCCAGTGTTTGCTGCTGGGGACCCCGGGAACACAGGCTGGCACCTATGCCCTAGGCAGGGGCCGTTTGGCATTGAAGGAGAGCAGCGTGGGGGCTGGTGGCCACATCCACAGAGATTATGTACAAAGGAGGGAAATGCCCCCACTCAGCCCCTATTAGGGCTGAACTGGCTCATGGGGGTGGGATGCATGTAGGGGGAGCCACCCCACTTGGAGTGTCCCCACCTGACCCTTTACTGAGGGTGCCCCGCAGGGCAAGGGGCTGGGAGTGATGCCGTACAGGCCCCTGCACGCTAGAAGGGGAGGGGATGCTATGTACAGGGGGAGGTGCATGGAATGTGGGGGACAGAAGCTCCTGCCACCCCATCTCCTTGTCCTTGGGGGCTTGAGGGGAGCGGGCACCAGGGTGCCTGGCTGCCAGGGGAGAGTGGCAGCACTAAGGGCACTTGCGCCAGCGGCTCTGTTGGGGTGGGGATTAGTGTCAGAGTGGCCCAGCTCCCATGGCCAGTGAGGTCCCAGGGTGTAGGTGAGGGTACAGGGAGAGTGGTCACTGCTTCTTCTCTCGGGTGGTGATGGTGACCAGCTGCTTGGCGGCCTTGGCGATGTCGTAGGCGCACTGGATCACCTGCTGAGTCAGCAGCTGGAAGTCCACCGGGGCGCCAGGCTCCGGAGGCACTGTCTTCCGGCACTCACTCTGCAGCCGGTAGGCGCTGGCGTTGAGCAGCCGCAGAGAGCTGCGTACAGGCTCCAGGGCTGGTCTCTGGAGGGAGGAAGGAGGGAGCTGGGCCTCGTTGTTTAAACCCTGAACTTTGGTCACGGCTGGGTAGTATCCCTGTCTCCACCCAGGCAGCAGATTCCCTACACCTGCCCCACCCTCAGCCCCTCCTGATCCTGCTCCTCTCTCTGGCCCCTGTACCTTTGGGAAGAGAGAGGCCATCTCAGTCACAGCCAAATGGATCTTCTCAGAACAGGGCACAAAGCTGTAGGGGGAGGAGAAAATATAATTAGGGGCTCTCAGGGAAGGTCCCCAGGACCGTGGAGTGGAACACTGGTTCCTCTCTGGTCCTCTGCAAACCCGCAGGCCATGTGAGCATGCATCCCACCCCATACCTGTCATGCTTGAATTCCTGGGCAGCCCGCAACAGTTCCTGAATGTTCTTGGTGACCTGCTCGGTCTTCAAGATGACGTCTTCAGTGCTGGGAAGCCCGGGATCCAGGTCTCCATCCAGGCTTTCCAGCTCTGGGTGGAAGTCCTCTTCCTTGCCCAGCTCTAGAAACCTCTTCCCTTCCAGCCTGAGGCCCAGGGTTAGAGAGACATTCCAGGCATGAGATCTCTGGCCTGTGCCCTCCGATGCTCCAGGGCCCACCTGACCTCCCACTACCTGTGTGCCTCACCCAAGCAGGGAGTCCCCACTCTGCGTGTTCTCATAGTCACTGTCAGCACCGCTGCCATGGCGGGAAAGCTTGCTCTGGAAGGTGCAGGGAAGGAGGGGAGGTGAGGTACACACTCACAGACCCACAAGCCTCCCATCCCCTCGCTTGCACACATCCCATTTAGCTTGTCCCTCGGCACAGGGGATGAGATGTTACCGTGTGGCGGCTTCCTTCCTGGGAGCACGACAGCAG
This sequence comes from Phyllostomus discolor, assembly GCF_004126475.2. Taxonomy (NCBI): domain Eukaryota; kingdom Metazoa; phylum Chordata; class Mammalia; order Chiroptera; family Phyllostomidae; genus Phyllostomus; species Phyllostomus discolor. The sequence goes on along the minus strand of NC_040910.2, from coordinate 78,495,659 downwards.
TGGGGAGGGCGGAGTGAAGGGCACAGCTGAGGCTGAAACCCCCTTCCGGATCTGAAACCCAGGAGGGCTGGAGTCAGTCGCTCCTCCCCGTGACCCACCTTCCAGCTTCCCCGCACTGAGGGTGGGAACTGCGTATGTCCAGCCACCCCTGTGCATGAAGCCTCCAGCACAAAGCCTGGCACACATTGGGGTTCAGAACCTATTTGCAAAAATGAACCCACCTGCCCCAGGAACTGCTTACCCGGTAAAGGCCGGCAGGGACGTGCATTGAATAGATAGTGTCATCCTCCAGCTCCTGGGGGTTAGCACAGTGGGTATCACGAAGGGCCCTGGGGCAGAGCCAGCCCCATTTCCCCACCATCTCAAGTTGGCAACTCACAGTGCTGTGGAAAGGCTGTAGCCGGGTGACAAGCTCATCCCCAGGTGGGCCCCCAAAGGGCTTCAGGGCAGAGCCTGGTTCATACATGGAGAAGGCCTGGCGATCCCTGCGGTGGGCACTCCCACCAGGCCCCATGGATGTGTGTTCTGCCCGTTCGCTGGGGAGAGGGGGCGTGGGCGCTGGCCCAGGCGGCTGTCGGATCTGCAAGTTCTCTGCCTGCAGCTTGTGGATCTGAGAGTGAAGTGCTGTCAGAAACTCCAGAGGGTCCAGGCACCAGTCCCGTCTCCCCATTGGGGCCCAGGGAGCCTCCTCTCCCACCTAGGCTACAGCCCTCACCTCCCTCTGTAGCCTCCGGAGCTCGTCACTTAAGCTACTGTTGACCTTCATGAGCTGCTGCACCTTTGCCTCGGAGGTAGCCAGGGCCTTCTTCAGCTCCAGGTACTCCTGCAGCGTCACGGCCCCGTCAGACAGGTCTGAGGAGTCCATGCTCTGCGGGGTGAGACACAAGCCAGTTAGCCACCAGGGGCAGGAGACAAATGCCCCCAGAGGGCTGCTCTCAAAGCTGTGACCAGCCCACTTGTCCCCAGGCCCTGGGCTACAAGAGGATAGAGCTGGGCCTTGATGGAGGCCTGGAGAGGAACCAGGGAGGCGCAGTGCTCAGACCCGGGCTCGGTTGTTCCGCGTGGCGCCGGCGCTGCGCAGGGGCTCCTGGTCTGTGTCCTCGTCTGAGGCCACACTGTCGTAGTCGTGCTGGTCGTCGAGGTCACTCTGGCTCCGCGCAGACAGCTCGAGGTTGTCTGAGGGCACAGGCCTGTCACTCAGGGCTCAGCCACACAACCCATCTATCATGCTACTCCAGAAAGGGAGCCATGAAAGAGAATATCCTGGAACAGTGCCCACCACCCGCACCTCCATCCTCACCCTTCCTACCTGTGGGGCTGCTCAGGCTCTTGCCCTGCTGTCTCCGCTTGGCCTCGCTGAGAATGTCAATGATCAAGGTGGCAAACTCGCGGGCATTAAAGCGGGCCAACTTCTGTCGCCCCTGCGAGAAGAAAGGGCCAGACAGGCATGAGGGGCCCCCTGCTGTCTGCTATAACCACAGCCAAAACATGCCAGCCCGGCTCACCCGGCCAGGGGGTAAGGTCTGGCACAGACTCAGGGGCCTGGGGCCTGGTTCTCAGGAAGAGGCAGGAGCCCAACCTCCAGAGGCTGCTCACCAAGTGCTCAAAAGAACCACCTCTGCCTCACTCCCAAATCCCAGTGCCAGCCGGGCCTGGAGGGAGGCCTTGGCCGGGGGTGGAGAACAGGCTCAGTTCTGGACAACAGCCGGCAGGGAAGGGCAGAGCCCACGGAGCTGGAGACCCCAGAAAGGAAGGAAGGAAAGCCCCAGGCCACCCTACCAAGCCTCCTCACCTGGTTCCGTGTTGCTGAGTATTCAGGGTTAACAGGGAGGAAGGGCACAGCGCTGCGCTCTGTCACCAGGGTGCTGTGGTTTTGGGTAGCCAGCCACACTGCAGGGGAAGAGCAGGGAGCAGACTGTCCAGAGTGGCCAGGCCCATAAGTAGGCTAGGGGGAGTGTGGAGCACAGCCTTCCTAGGTCCTCCCCATGCCCACTGAGCTTGGTGATCAAAACAGAGGTCCTCAGACAGGCACTGGGCAAGGCCAGCTGGGGGACTGACTGACAGAACAAGGTGACTCCCTCAAGCCAGGCCCAGCTGAGTTGGGGCTGGAATCTGGCTGTGGCCAGGAAGGAGTGATGGGAGGAAGGGGCGGGAGCAGGACTGGGGTGAGAGCCAAAGCGGGAGGTAGCTGGAGCAGAGATGAACCCCAGTCTGGGGGTGGGGTGGGGTGGGGTGGGAGGAGCAGGCCAGAGGCCTCCAGCTCAGCACTCTCTGGCCGGGGCTGGGGAAGCTGCCCCAGTGGGAGCACAGCTGGCTTCCAGGCAGGCTGCCCAGCACAGCAACCCCAGGAACACCCCCTTCTCAGTTTCAGTGAAAGCACCCGAGAGCCGCACCAGGCCCTAGCCTTTCCCTGGCAGGTAGCTGCTCTGTCCTATCTGCCCAAAGCCTCTGATGCACCCCCAGCTCACCAGCGTCATTTTCTCTTCGATCCACCTCATCATACACGTCCATGGCAAGTTCCTCAAAAAGCCGGTTGCTGAGCTGGAGGCAGAGGCGGGCACAGGCTTTGTCAGAACAAATGGCCACCACTGCCAACAGGGCCAGTTCCCCAGATGTCGTATGATGTGGGAAACGGCTTGTTTCCCTGAAGCCACCCAGCCCCAAAGTCTCAGAACTGGAAACCAGGGTAGGGGGTCTGTCTGCCAAGCTCCAAGGTGGGAGAGGACACAAGGAAGGCCAGACTAGACCAGCTAAGGCTGGTCTAGGCAGAGATGGAGCCAGGGCCCTGGGAGCCTTTGAAAGGCAGAGCCAGGGCAAAAGACAAGGGGGTGGAGAAGCCAAAAGGAGGAAACTGGGGAGAACACAGTGAGCAGGTCCAAGACTGGAAAACAGCACCATGTCAGAGTAAGGGGGAGCAACGTGGGGGGTGGGATGGGGGTTCAAAATGGGAGCAGCTCCAAGTATTAGGGGTCTAAGCAGACTCACCGCCTGCAGCTTCTTCTTGGCAGCTTTGGCCAACTCGGACAGGTCCAGGCTGTGGGCAAGGAGCGAGATGGGAATGGGGAAGAAGGGAGAAGCCAGGCATGAGAGGTGGCCAGGCCCCTGCCAGTGACCTCCCAAACATGCAGGGATCCCAGGGAGACAAGACACCAGATGCCACACACCAAGAGCCACCCTGCCCCACCCGACCTCCAGAGCCTGCTCCCACGGCTGACACCAGATACCTCTGAGACATGCACTTTTGCCGAGATCTAAGTCCAGAGGAAGGCAGCAGAGGGAAGAACAGGACAGAGGCAGCAATTACCCAGGAGCAGGGCAGCACACGCCTTCCCATGTCAAGCCTGGACCCATCTCTGCATGCGCGCCAGACTCAGAATGTACAAAACTGAACTCATTTCTCCCCCAAGCCTGCTCCTGGCTGGCTCACTCTGACTTTCAGTGACCCACTCACCCAGCACTGACGCAGCTCCTGGGAGTCACCTAAAACCTCCCTCGCCCTTTGCCAGACTTTTCCCAAGTTCTGCCACCATTTCTTCTTACCCCTACAATAATTTTTCCTACCCATCACTCAGAATGATGTTTTTGATGTGTCTGGCTGAACTAAAGCAGCTGTAAAAACTTTTTAAAAAAGATTTTTCATTTATTTTTAGAGAGAGGGGAAGGGAGGGAGGAGAAAGATGGAAAGAAACATTAATGTGTGGTTATCTCCTGTGCACCCCCTACTGGGGGGTAGGGGACCTGGCTCACAACCCAGGCATGTGCTCTGACTGGGATTGAACTGGCGACCCTTTGGTTCACAGGCTGGTGCTCAATCCACTAAGCCAACACCAGCCAGGGCAAAACTTCTTAATAATAACAGGATGTATGGTATAATTTAAAAAAAAAAAGCTCATTTAAAAAATATGCTAAGTGCTTTGCATCCATCACCTTATTTAATCCTCTCAACAGCCCCAAAAGATAGGTACGGTTGCCCTCATTTCCAGAAAAGATGAACTAAGGTTCACAGAGGTTAAGTAGCCTACCTGAAGTCACACAGCCTATAAGCAGCAGAGCTGGCTCCACACATCCATGCTTAGAACCCCTCTGCCCTTGGGATGGTCACAGCTCTTGTCGGGGCTCATAGGACTAGCTACTCTCCTACTCCGTCTCTATGCCAGTCTTGCTCCTGGGATTCCCGGCCTCTCACATATGCTCCAGTCTCACCATCTGCTTTCAGTTCCTGGCACATTTCTAACGTCTACACCTGCCTCTCTTGCTGTACTTCCCACACTAAACCACAACTGTCTGACTAGGATGTCTCCCTTTCTAGACTGTGAGCTCCTTAAAGGCGGGGATCATGCCTGCGTTACCTCTGGGTCCCCGTGCCAAGAACAGCAGCTGACACTGTGAAGGTGCTCAATTAACATTTCATTGAGTACATGCCCACATGTGCTTACCACACTCCCCTGTCACACAGGCACACACACCAGGCAGAATCAGACCAAAGGAGTAGGGGGGAGTCAGGCTTTCAAGACAGAGGTCTGGTTTCAGGAATCTGAGATGCCCAACCCTGACAATCCCCATCTGCCCACACTGGCCTTTGGAGGAGGAGGGAGCCTTTTGTCTCCCATCCAGGCCAGCAGGCACAGCTTGGCATGAAGACTTGGCCATCACAGGTGGCCACCAGGTGGCGCCAGCACCCACCCTGTAAGTATGAGGTAGGACTTCGGGGCTCTCTCCCATACCTTGGGCACCTGAGGCCTCTCAGATCAGAGGCAGAAACACCTGAACTGTGACATGCCTTGCTCTCTAGCCCCTGTCCAACTTATGAGCACACCACTGAGGCCTGGGCAGTGGTCCCAAAGTTAGTCAAATCCCTGGAGCCCACCACCTTTTCACTGAAGTGCAGTAGATTATCTAAAGATTTTAGTGGGAAATAGAACCTAGCAACCCACCGCTCCTTGTACTTAAGTACTATTTCCTGACAGAAGGGGCTTAGGCTGTGCTGCCACGTGCTAAATCTACACATCTTACCTGCCTTGGGACCCAGAATTAGGGAATAAGGCTCAGACGCTGTGAAATGTTTGTGCTTCCAGCCCCTAAAGGAGTGGGGTGGGGAATGTGGAGGGGTCCCAGGTCCCTAAAGCCTAGGAAGTTGGAGGGCTGGGGGCTCTGGGGGTCAGACACCCACATGGCCTCTAACAGCCTCTGGGAAGGGACATCAGGTGGGCACTCACCTGTCAGCCATCTGTGGGATGATGTAATGCCCATTCTTGTGATCTGAACAAAAATAAAAATGCCAAGTCACTGGTACTGAGTAGCCCTAGCAGCTGGAAGCCCACCTCACTGCCATGAGCACTGCTTGGCACCCAAACATGTCAGGGGAAAGGGAGAAGGGCAGGCCACCCCCAAAGGCCCTGAGAGCTGGCTGGAAGTCATGCCCACCCCCACTCCCTACCCCAATGTGCTGCAGCCCAGAGCCTGCAGCAATTTCACAGGAGCCAGTTGCCTAGCAACTGTTCCCCAGCCGGCTTTGTCACCATGGCACCTGCTGCTGAGGTGTGTCTGGGTCCCACCTGCCTAGCCCCGCAAGGCCTGCCCCGCACTCTGCTCACCAGGCTTTCGTCCACAGAGATAGAAGGCCAACCGGTCAGTGAGCTCATACTGGCACTCAACTAGCCTTTCCGCCAGCTCATGGTGCCCCGCCTGCCTGTGGGGAGGGGGCATGGCTCAGCCTGCAGCAGCGGCCCACTCCCCCCACCCACCCAAGCATCACCCTTCTGCTGACCCTCACCTGGCATAGTCAATGGGTGTTCGCCCATTAACATCAGGAGAGCCAGGGTCAGCCCCGTACACTACAAGAAGCTCGGCCTGCAGAGTCTGCCCTGCCTTGGCAGCCACGTGCAGAGGTGTGGTGCCCTTCTCTGGGTGGAAGAAGTTGGCCTGGGCACCCAGGGAGAGCAGGCGCAGACATGTCTCCAAGTTGCCTGTCCGCACGCTTGAATGCAGTTGCTGCAAGGAGCGGGAGTGTTTAACAGCAGTGTGTGCACGAGTCCTCCCACCCCCCGCCCTAAGCTGCACCTAGAACAGGCAGCACCTAGGACTCCTCCAGCTCCAAGAGCCCAGCGGAAGTTAGGTTGTCAGGGAGGACAGAGGGATCCCCCTAGGAGTTAATACCAATTAATAACAGCTGTTGTCAGTCACTGTCTACCATGTGCTGTGGCTCTGCTTGGAATAGGCGTTATCTGTGAGACAGGTGCTGCTACTTCTTTCCCATTGTAGAGATGAGAAAACTGAGGCTCTGAGAGGCTAAGATACTGCCCTAAGCTTCTCTGGTTTTTGGGTGGCAGCTGGGAATTTTAGCCTTGTGTGTCCACCTGGGAGCTGGGGGGCTTTGACCACATACAGCCTGACCGAGCAAGTCTGTGGCTCCACCATGCCCACTATTCTTGCCTGACCTGGCTGCCTTTGCGGCCTCCGGCTCAGTGGTGATGAAGGAGAGGCCTCTGGGGCATTATGGATGGGGAGAGTGGCCCACCACCCACTGTGGGCCCCCTCAAACCTTGCTGAGGTCTTTGGCGGTGACCCCGTCGTCATCCCGGCAGGGAAGCTTGTGCACAAATGCCAGCATCTGGTACTTGGCCCTGATGAACTCTGACTTGATGGGGCTGCATGGGGCACACAGGAGGAAATGAGGGGCCGAGCAAGAGAGGCTAGTCATCTGGCTACCTCCCAGGCCCATGTCCCAGACTGTGCAGCCCCTGCCACCACCCTTCCAGCCCGACTCACTGGACTTTGTCTTGGGGGTTGGCTTTGCGCCGACCGCTCTGCACTTGCGCAGGGTCCAGCAGGGAATGCTCCCAGATGGAGTTGGCCCCATTGCTGGCGAGCGTGTGCACCATCTGCGGGGAGGAGATGCCAAGTGCGAGAGCCCACTGGGTGCTGGGCACCGGCCACAGCCAGTGTGGCTGCAGGGAGTACCAAAGGGCCTACTGTGTGCCTGCCACTGCTGTACCTCCATGCAGTCAGCCCACCCAAGCATGTGGGTCCTGTTTAGAACTTCAGGTCACGTGGCCAGCATGCCAAGGCTTAGAGAGGTTAAGCGACCTGCTCAACGCTATAAGCTAATAGGCGACAGAGCCGAGGTGAGAGCCCAGATCTGTCTGACTCCAGTCCTGGATGCCTCCTCTCTCAGATGAGTGGATGGGTGGGTGCCCCCAGGAGCTGCTGAATCTAGGCAGGTGCGTATGTCAGTACGAGGAAAATGTGCCTGCGCTCGACGCCTTCTGTGAGGAAGGAGGAACCGCCTACCAGGCCCGTACCTGCAGCAGCGTGGGAGGCCAGGCGCTGTGGCGAAGGTGCTTGACGATAGAGATGTGGCGGCCCAGGCTCCGGTGCACACTGCAGCACTCGTCGCACACCAGCACGCCCCTGCTGATGGAGGCCCAGCCAGGGTCTGCCAGGGTGGGGGCAAGGGTCAGCTACAGCCAGGCACGGGCAAGACCCCCTAAGCACCTACTCAAGGCCAGCGCTACGCTTAATATTCCATGTATGGTCACTCCCTGGGTCTCCCAGAGGTCCAGGAGCTGGGGCGTCAGCAGGCACAGGTTACTGATGAGGCAGCTGAGCTCAGGCAGTGAGAGGGTTTTCTCACAAGGCTCGAAGCTGGCAACTGACACAGCCACGCTCTTTCCTGCACAGCGTTGCTCCTCTGGGAAGGTGTGGTCCCCGGGGCCTGTTCAGCGAGCATGGTTTTCTGTCCTGCAGTCACCACTACAGTCCCACAGCCCTTCCCCAGGGAGGCAGGAATGCCCCAGGGGACACAACCCTGGTGGTTACACACCACACAGCCTGAGACACTCCTCCTTTGTCCAGGTCAGCGCCACATTCTCTCCTGCACCCAGACTTCTGCTGGAGCCGCTGGCCCACCTGCCTGACCCATTGTGCCCCTTCACGGACTCCTGACTCTGCCCTCATCCTGCCAGGCAAGAGGCCTTTACATGCCTGAGCCTCCTGTCACCTTCACTGATGGAGTCCTTCTTAAAAGGGACAGAGAGAGCAAAGGAACTAACGCTGACTGAGCACCCACTGTTTACCACGGGGCGCTGTGTGCATGATGCCTTTCCCAACTGTGAGGCAAGGCCGGAAATGGTACCCCTGCTGAAAGAGTGGCTCCAGAGAGGTTATGGCACTTGCTCAAGGTCACACAGCTAATGAGTGGGATGAGCACTTGCTAGCATGTGATGCCAGAGACCACGCCAGGTCCATAAGCGCTGCCCCCGAAGGGGATAGCTCCCACTGGACAAGGGCTCCAGGAGCCACACACAACTCCTCGGAGGAAAGTGAACTTTGGAAACTCGAAGGGGGCTAGGACAGGGCAGATGCCACCCACCCCAGGCCCCTTGGGAGAGGGGGAGGAGACAGCTGCATACAGCTCAGGCTGTGGAAAGGTCATGGGGGAGAAAGCAGCTATTGTGTGCCACTGGAGAGTGGGGGCAGGGAGCCTGTCTCCCAGGGCACTGTGCTCTGCCCAGGCCCCCGCCCTTCTCAGGAAGCCCTGTCCTGGGGGGGGGGGGGCGGTGCTGACTCTCAGCCCTGTCCCACGGTACTCAGGGGGGTCCTCAGGGGTAACGAGAGTTTCTCCAACCAGAAGGTGATTTTCAGGCCCTTCCCCGAAAGGACCTCCCTCAAAGTTCCCAGGAGAAATGCGAGGAGACCCTCAGCCAGAGTGCCGCAGGAGCTCTGCCCATGGTGGCGAGGATCCCCTCACAGCATGGAAACAGGAAATGGAAGAGGGGCTCAGTTTTTTGGGCCAGGGCTTTTTTAGGGATCCCCAAAAACAAGGCAACAGGAATACACACGGTGCTCACCACACACTTTCTTGGGGGGCTAATTCCAGGGGTCCAAGAGGAAGGAACTCACTATCTGTGCCAAGATGGGGAGCCCTATGGCAGGGGCCCCTGACCTCTGGGCCGCAGACCAGCACCGGTCCAGGCCTGTTAGGAACCAGGCTGCAGAGCAGGAGGTGAGCTTGACTGTAATGTGCCTGGATCACCCCCAAACTGTCCCCCCAACACCCTCACTCCTTTGGTCCGGGGAAACATCGTCTTCCACAAAACTGGTCCCTCGTGCCAAAAAGGTTGGGGACCGCTGCCCTAAGGCAGACAGACTTTCATGTGGTTTTACCCAAGCAGCAAGGCGCTCCAGGCACCGAAAGCTCCCCCGCTCACTTCCAAACACCACTGGGTCAGGGGTCTGCCCTTCAGCCACCTCCAGCAGCCCAGGCAGGAAGCTGGAAATGACGCAGCCTAAATTCCTCTCGTTGAAATGGTGGGGTTTCCTGTAAATGGGGAGCCGCCCAGGCCAGGATCATAAAGGGGCCGCCCTGAGGCCTCCACCCCCACCCCAGACCCATGGCCCGACAGAGCAGCCAAGCCTAGGAGGACTGGCCAGATAGCCAGGGCCAGACCGACATGGCAAGTCCCTGAACATGGCAGTGACCAAGAGACCAGGATCTGGGGAATGTGGTCCAAGGCTTCCCTTGGCACCCTCTATGGCTGATGGAGGGGTCCTCCCTCTCCTCCACAGTGACCTGAAATAGGAAGGCTGGGCACGGCACACTGTCCTGATGTGGGGCACACTAGTGCCAGCTCAGTTCTGACGGACACAGAAGAGAAGCCCAAGCTCACCCTGCTACCTACTCCTCCGCCTAGGCGCCTTGGGGTAGACCTAAACCCAAGCAGGAGCCCTCAAGCCCCACCTAGGCCAGTTCCTAAGCAGAAGGGCCAGGAAGACTTTCTGAAACTCAAATGGCTGCCAAAGTTTAAGGTTAAAGGGATCCTTGTCCCAAAGAAGCTCCCTGGACAAAGCCAGGGGCAGAAGAGACAGGGAACATAAAGGCTGGGTGACATGGTGGCCTGCCAATCCTCCTCCTGGACGTCTACCTCCAGTCAGGGTGGGGTCTGCCCTGTGTGGGCGAGTGAAGCGGCAGGAGGGGTCCTGGGGTAATGTTAACTAGTGCCGACCCACAGAGGCCTCCACCACGGTAAGCTCATGTCACCACTTAAAGCCATTAGTGGCCTGGCCTCTGGGCCAGTAGGTCTGCTATAAAGGCTGGCCTCTCTTGAGCTAGGGAGGTCCAGATCCTCACCAGGAAAGAGAGAGAAGCCCGCCATCTTGAAAGTGGGCAAGAATAATCCACAGGGACAGAGGTCAGAATGGCGGTTACCTTTGGGGGGGGCGCTGACTGGGAGGGAGCACAACAAAACCCCGCAGAGTGAGGGAAATGCACTACCTCTCGAATGGAGTGGTGGTCACACAGCTACACACAAATGTAAAAACTCATCAGGCTGCACAGTAAGGAGTGGGCACTCTGTTGCACGTTGAGTAGTATTTTAGTAGAAGAAAGCCACTCCTCACCTACCCCAAAATAATCTACATTATGAAGAGACAAGTGAGGCTGCTGGTCCCCCAGTGTCCTTAGCTGGTGGTGGGCCTTGCTCCTCTGAGGTACTCGGGCTGCTGTGAGGCCCAAGGTGCGGGGGAGCAGGCCCTTGAGAGCGGGCCAGGTTTGCGCGGCAGGGCAAGTGAAAGGGAAGGGAGGGGAGACCACGGATTCTCCGGGTTTCCTGACCCCTGTCCATCTCTGGGCTTCCCGAGGCAGCCTGACCGGCTGTCCCAGCAGCCATAACGTGTGCAATTGCCTCACAACATGCTCGCACTCACCCTGTGTGCCCAGGCCTGGGAGCAAAGGGAGGGCAGAGGCCTTTGGGGCCAGGCTGCGTGTCACCTCTTCTTTTACCTCCATGACCCCCCAAATTAACCAACCACAAAAAAAGCCACAACCCCATTCCTAGAGCTGGGACTGCTGGGACTGCTGGATTCTGAGAGCTGGGACTCTCCTATCACAGTGAGAGAAGCCTGTGACTCTGGGTACGAGGCACACACGGGAGGATGGCTCTGGGTCTGGGCTCTAGACAGCTAGTTCCCTGTGAGCCTTTTACCTCGGGTGTTACAGTCCCCAGACTGAGAATGCCACACCATGCAGCGTCATCCGGTGGGGTACAGGGTAGACCCAAGGAGCCAGCAGGGGTCCCAACAAGCATCCAAATGCTTGGGGAGTGCCTGCTATGTGCCAGACACCATGCTAGGTGCTGGGGTGGGGTGATGAGTAAGACTCTGTCACCGCCCTGCCCACCTCATCATCCTCACCTTCTCACCATTTGCCTCTTCCTGGCCCGTATTCTGGATCAGGGGAAAGGAGGCACCCAGGGCACAAGTGCCTCTGTGGAACACGCAGTGGGAGGAGCCGGGCAGTCCAACACATCAGATACGCACCGCTCCTCCCCGAGCCTGGGGGGGCACTCAGAGGCTTCAGCCCAACAGGCAAATGTAATGGGGAAAAAAAGACACTGCTTTTCTGATGCTGCCCGATGTCTCTGAAGCCCTCAGGACCACAGATTTGGAGATGGGACACTCCTCAAAAACCATTTCTGCTCCAATCTCTTTGCCTCACAGCTAAGGAAACTTGGGCCCCAAGTGAGCAAAGTTTGCCATGGGTCACAGAATCGGATGGAAAAAAGGCAACACGAAAATCCAGGCTCCCCTGAAAGACTGTCTGCTATGCACCCACCTCCCAGCCCTAGTTGCTCCCCGCCATGCCCCGTGCTACAACAGACAGCAGAGGTGCAGAACAGCCTGGGACAGACACATAGAAGGCAAGCTCTCCTCTCAGCCCTTCCATCCTAGACCTACCTGCAGCTGGGGCAAAGGGATCAGTTTCCAGATCATTAGGGGTAGGGACACGTACCCCAGACAGCTTTTTCAGAGCCCTTCAGATCACAGCATGCCCCGAGAGGTGGCCTCAGGGTCGTAACCACCACAGAGTGCCTCTGCCAGGCACCCACAGCTCCCAAACACTCTAGTTTGGAGCCACCACAGCATCTGTAGGTCCCAACCTGTTAGGGTCCTGGCCAGCCCAAAGAATGACTGGAAGTTAAGGGCCCACAAAACAGCACCCCACATTCTCACACTTAAGTCTGCCCATGGTTGGCCTGGAGTTCAGAGACCCCCTGAGCCTACCCAGGGAGAAAGCTGCTTTTTTAAAGAAAGAGGGTGGACAAAGGCCAGAGCTTCCTTCCCCAGGCCAGCGGCTGAGCCCCATCACTGGTAGTGTCCTCCCACACCAGAAAGGAGCAGCCTCTTGGGTCACTGCTCCTCACTTCCTTAGCAGGTTAGGGGTTTCAAATCAGCCTGGAGCTGACTCTGCTGGGAAGGGAAACACCACAGTAAATACAGCCAAGAGGCAGGCCAGGAAGCCAACGGGCTCCTGGGGAATCTAGACACCCCTCAGTACTGCTCCCTACACACTTTTAGTCAGGCTAGGCTCGGGGACCAGGAGGGGCCTGTGCCAAAGCTGGGGCAATGCCAAGCTCATCTTCCCAAGTCGGCCTTACTGAGGCACAGGAAAAGCCGAGTCTAGTTGCTTCCAGTCACCAGGCGGCCTGGGGATGCCTCCGGGAAAGATACCGAGGCTCACACTGGTCCTGAACAACAGGCCCTGCAAGGAGCCCCAGCCTTGGGAGCCAGGGGCAGGGAGTTCTAGAAGTAGCCACCCCCTCATCTGCTCCGGAGGAAATAGTATCCAAGACCCCCCTCCCCCCGGCCCATCTGCCCAGCTCTCTGCCCCTTGCCCTCCGCCACCCCAGCGGGCCAGCAGACCATGCGAGCAGCAGGTGCAAGACGCGGGGGTGGCACTAATATGACACAAAACCACAATCGCCCCCACCTCCTAAATCCTGGCGGCCTCCGCCACAGCCCTCCGGCCACCCCAGGCTGGCGCTTCCGTTTGGATATTGAGATGGGGGCGGGGGGTAGCTAGCTGCCCGTCTCCCTCTGACTGAGGGGTGGGAGGCGGCTCCGGGAATGTCCTTCCTCGCTTGTCCGCGGACGCGAGGAAACAGGGGCCCCCCAGCCCTGCTCTCTAGCCAAGGACGCGGCTCCGCAGTGGCCCGGGCGGGGACCGAGGCTGGAGGCCGCAGCCCCCAGCCCCACCCCGCCCTCTGGCCCCGCACGGCGCTCCCGCCAGGCCCCGGCGCCCGCCCGGCGGCGGCCTCGGTACGCGGTCCCGCCCCCGGCCAGGGCCTGCTTACCCGGGGCGCTGCAGTCCGCACACACCTCCGCTCGCGGCCCCTTCCGGGACATCCTCAGCGGCGACGCGGCCCCAGCCCTCTGGGCCAGCGTGGGGGGCGCGGGCGGCGGCGGGCCCAGGCGGCGGCGGCCCCTGCTGCCCGGCCCGGCTCCGGCAAGGCCCCGGCTAGGCTCCGCGCCCCGGCCAACCGACCGCCCCCTGGGCTGGCCCGGAACCCGCCGTGCCCGCCTGCCCGCTCGCCCTCGGGCGCCCTCCGCCCCGCGCCGCCCCGCGCTGCCCCGCCGCCACTCGCGCTCGCTCTCTCCGCCCCTCGCGCGGCTCCCAGCCGCTCCTGCAGGAAGCAGCACAGGCCCTGCCCACCGGGGGAGGGGCAGCCCGCACACCCGCCCTGCTGGCCGCGCCTCCAGGAGAAAGGAAGCTGGGAGTGAGGGCGGGAGGGGGCGGGGGCACTTAAAGGGGCCGCGGCCGCCGCTAGGCTTCAGCGGACAGTGTCGCCTGCAGCCCTGGCCCCTGCTCCGGCGTTTCCCTGACCCGGAGGCAGTGTGAGTCGGCCCTATCCCCTTCACTTGCGAGGTGGGGGGTGGCCGGTTGCTTCGGCCCTAGGACAGTGGTCCCTGGGAATCAGGGACAAGAGGAAGGAGCTGGAGGCCCCGGCTCCTTCTCTTGTAAGGACTGTAGTTTGGTGTATTCACTTATCTCTGGTTGGGGTGAAGTGTGCGTCCTGGTCCCCCTTGTGTCCACATCGGTGTGTCCAGGTGTGTGTGCGCTCACACTTGCTGACTGTGCACACCGCTAACAATATGGACGCTCAGGTGCCAGAGAGGTCATGCAGTGAACTCCCTGCCTCCGGGATAAGAATAAATCTATCCTTCCTCAATGCTTGCCTCCAGAGAGGAAGGAATCTGGGCAGTGTTTTATAGACCTCCCGAGGAGTGACCACTGTGCCTGTGTGCAGTAATATCCACTTGTCCATCTCGTATACATCCACAGTGTTTCTGGGCCACCAGAGGCTTGTGTCCAGGGCATGTGCATATAATATGCAGGGACTTTTATATTTGTGGCAGCTTTTCTTCTTGGACTTCACATAGAGACTCGGCAGGTTGTGGGGGGGGGGTGCAGACAGGGAGCTAAGGCGCAGGCTGCACGTGGGTGCACCCGTGCACTGAGCATGCTCCCCCAAACACGTGTGTCTGGCGTGCACCCAGCCCCCATACCTGCAGCAGTGAAAAGCCAGAGCACGCTGCTTGGGGCCGGTGGGGTGGGGGTGGGCAAGGGTGCCCAAGACCAGGTTTGGGGGGCAGGTCAGTGGTGACACGATTAGGAGAGAGTTCCCAAGCGGCAGGATCCTGCTCAGTAACCAGGGTGAGGGGTGGGGGTAGGCCTTGGGCAGGGGTGCCTGAGTTGGTCGATTTTATCCCAGCGGTGCCAGGGCAGCAGTGACTTGTGGGTGGACAGGCTGCTTCCCAGGGGGAGACAAAGTAATGCTCATGAGTCACACCACCCGAAATACATGCAAAGCTGCCTCCATCGCCTTTCGCTGCAGCCCAGATTGACAAGATTTTTTGAAATAGCGATCCACGGGATATTTTTAAAATCACACCTTAAAAAAAATCTTGAAGGCCTCCCTTTCCCTCACAGCCAGTCGCTGGCTCGCGGGGTTTCTCTAAGCAAGGATACCTCGAGGGGTGGGACACCACTTGCCGCCTGGTGGCCCGGTGCTGCACCGGCACCGAGAAGGCGGTCCGTGGACTTGGTGACACCAGCCCGGGCAACGAGAGGGGTAGCCTAGCCACCCAAACCGGGCGCACAGCCGACCAGCGGTGGCCACCTATTCACCCGATCGACCCCCCAGCTATGGAATTTCATTTATTAAATGTCGAGGCGGCTGCTTGCAGCCTCGTCGCTTGGTTGTCTTTGTTTCTCTTCTGTGTGGGCGCGTCTCGAGCACGTGGCAGCTGGAGCGCGCAGGCCAGAGAAAAAGCGACCTAGGTTTCGTTTATGCATGACTGCCTGGCAAAAAGACAACCAGCTGCCCAGGGCATAGCTCCCAATCTAGTCTGAACTACCCCCTCCCTTGAACTCCAAGATTTTTCAGGGGAAAAGGGGTGATTTACTCCGTTCCCCCGCCCTACCTCCTGGTTGGCCCAGGACTACCTGGAAGTAGCCCGTACTCTCCAAATTTTATCCCAGAAGCCCCCAGCCCCGCCACAGCCTAGGCCTGAACTAGGGATGAAAGGGTTTTCAGGATTTCTCTTTGGAGATGTTGCCACCTCAGGAAACAGAACAGTTAAAGAGAAATCACACACAAGGTTCTAAAGACAATTTAATAAGGAAATCTACAGGCATTCTTCCGGCCACTCCTACCGGTCCCTTTCCCTCACCAGCCCCCTCCTCAACTCGAGATGTAACCACGACACTCTGCTGACCCCTCGTGGCAGAGGTAGGCAAAGGTCCCCGGCTGCCAAAGACGCCAACTGGCTCCTCCCAGGCTGGAGAAAGGGGCGAGGCCGTACACTCATCCCTCAGCCTTCCCGGGCCTGGCACCACCGCAGGGTGTGTAGAGGAAAGCAGACCACACAAAGAAGCCAGAGAGAGGAGCGGAGAGTTTGCAAGCTTTTGCTAGCACTTCCCACACAAACACTTCTTATATTGTTCTAAGTAGGGCTGGTGTGGAATTCCTTATTCCGATCTTGTAAGGTGGGCTCATCAAGGCATTATGCCTGGTCCCCACCACCTGTCTGTCCACCTAGTTGGCAGAGGGCTGCGCCGTTCTCAGGGTAGTTGCTACCCTTAGCTAGTTCTAGGAGGTAGTTTCCAGCCTCATTTTAGAGGTGAGTGGTCTCAGAAGCCAGAAAATTTAACAAATTTTCTTAAAGTCAGTCAATTAATAAGGAGGGATTCTAACTCAGATCTTGCTAACATCCCAGTCCCTCTTCCCTCCGTGGGCTGGACCAAGCTTCTAGGTCCTTCCTGCCCTTACAATGGTGGTTATAGAGACCAAATCCATTTTTACCACAGCATCTGCAGGGACCCTTCAGGAAGGATCTTTCTGCCCTGGAGTTATTTAGGAAGGAAATAGTCTCTGAAATCAGTCACTTCCCCTCCTAAGGGGATCACACGGGGGTGGAGGTTGGGAGTTGCCACCTGCTGCTTTCTCTGCCCAGCCCCACTCTGATCCTTGCAGAGGACAGTATATGATGAAGGGCGACTGTCCGCTCAGTCTAAGTGGACATTCTCTTTCCAATGTCAAGTGTGGAAGATGGAGTTTAATTTTATAACAGGCAGGGAAAACTCCTACGTAATAATTCAGGCGCCAGACCCCTGGTTGCTCCAATAACCCTTAGTACTAATGTCCCTCACCTTTCTCAGGAGTCCCCCATCAGTCACTCTTCTGGGAATGTGGATGTCTTCTCTCGTTCCACTGGGACCCAAATTCAATCCTGAAGGCCACACCTTCCCACTTCCCCCAATGCTGAAGCGAGGCCCGTACCCCTTCCTTCCCCAGCAAAAAGCAAAACGCTACTGGGTGGGGTTGTGTCCCAGCCCACCTGGCGTCAGGACGCTGCCTCCGTCTCT
This sequence comes from Phyllostomus discolor, assembly GCF_004126475.2. Classification (NCBI taxonomy): domain Eukaryota; kingdom Metazoa; phylum Chordata; class Mammalia; order Chiroptera; family Phyllostomidae; genus Phyllostomus; species Phyllostomus discolor. The sequence continues at coordinate 78,478,954 of NC_040910.2, read as the reverse complement.
GTCAGGCTCGATTCCCTCCCCCACGCTTTCACGGGATGAGGGTGCCAGTGCGGGACATCCTCCGGCCCCTCGCCACCCCCATTTGCACGAGGTGGACTACAAGCCCCATAATGCTGCGGGGCCGAGTTATAACAGGCTCTGCCTCGGGCACTCGGGTCCCCTCCTCTCTTTCCTGCATCCCCGCATCCCTCGCCGGCAGCTCGGGCTGAGGGCCGGGGTATGCGGCTGCGGGAAGCCAGGGGCTGCGGGAGCGCGTCCCTGCGGTGGCGGCGGCGTCTCCGGGGCTCCGCGCCCCGTGCGCCCCCGCGCCCGCTGCGGGCGCCTGCTCCTTCAGTCGAGCGGCGTCTTTGTGTGCGGGGGTGTGGGAGGCGAGGCGCGCCACCGAGTGCCCGCGTCCTCTCCGGTCGGGTGGGGGCCTCTTCGCGTCGCCCGCCGTCGCCGCCTCACGAGGACGCCCGCGGCCCGCGCCGCTCGCCTGGCGCCGGGCGCGCCGCCCCCGCCCGCCGGCGCCGCTCGCACATGCCCGAGCTGCAGCCTCGGGAGCAGACAGCGCCGGCTCCCTGCCCCACGGCCTCTGGCCCGGGCTCCGGCGCCGTCCCTCCTCCCGGGCCGGGCGCCGCGGCCCCGGCATGAGGAGCAGGCGATGATCCCCGCCAACGCCTCCGCTAGGAAGGGGCCGGAGGGCAAGTACCCGCTGCACTACCTGGTGTGGCACAACCGTCACCGCGAGCTGGAGAAAGAGGTCCGCGCCGGCCAGGTAAGAGCGCCGTCGGGGCGCCGCGGGGACCCTACGGCAGGGCACGCCTGCTCGGCTTGGGGAGGGGGCGCGGCATGGGTTGTCCCGCCTCCCCAGCGAGTTTGCAGCTCTTCTTTGTTCGAGCCGCGGCGTTTGTGTTGCTTGTTGACCGGGAGAGGGTGATGGGAGCGGCCCCCGCCCCCTCCCCTCTGCCGGGACGGGCGCCCACACGTGTCCCAGACCCTCTCAGATTGGGGCAGAGGACCACTGCGTTCCTGCTCGTCGGGGCAGTGAGGGCTTTGGGGAGGGGCTGCCGGCTCCGTCTGTGTTCTGTGTGGTGGGAGAGTCCGCCCCACTCAGCCGAGTGACACCTCCCGGGTGAGTGTGCGGAGGTGGGCAAGGCCTGAGTGGAAAGAAGGGGGGGGGGTGTCACAAGTCACGGGTCAGAGAATAGGCTGTGTGACATTCCCAGGCATCCCAGCCCCACCCAGTGCCCTCTGCCCTCACTGTGAGTGCTTCTATTTTCTCAGACTGGGCAGAGCCCCAGGATTCCACAGACCCCAGACCCAGCTTGGGATTGGGGAGTGGAGAAAGAGAGACCCTCTTGGGGAAGCCCCGAGGGCCTTGTCCAGGTGCTGAAAGGCGCTCCCATGTCCTCTGGTGTTCGGCCAGGCTTCTAGGCTCTGAAGAAGCTAGGAGCCACTGGCCACAGGAAAGATCTGAGGTTCTGCACACGCAGAAGGCTCGCTGGCTCCTGCTAGTCAGTGAGAATGGACGGGTCAACCAGCTTTGGCTGGATAAGGGACCTCCAAGAAGATGGGGTCTCCTGGCTACTCTTTAGGACCAAGGCAGGCACAGGTCACAGGTAGTTGCAAACTCTGCCCTTGGCCCTCAGGCCACAGGTAGGCACTTATGGCATGGGCAATTCACTCTCCAGGGTGGGAAAGCAGGAGCCAGAAATGGGCCCAGCCTGTCCTGGGTTGCCTCAGGTGGAAGCCTGCAGACTTGGCTGGGGTGTAAGACCTCTGGGGCCACGAGCTGGGAGTGGTTCACTCAGGATTTGCCCCCTTTGAGCACCACTTCCTGAGTCACAGTAAGTTTAGTCTGAACAGCTGCCTGCTTCCCAAGGGAAGAGGAGAACGTCACCAGACAGTGAACCGGGTGAGGGTCGAGGTGTGTCCCTGAAGTCTACCACTGAGTGCCCCAGGCCAGCACAGCGCCGTCTCTGCAGAGCAGTCCCAGGAAATGTTGGGGTGACTTGAGCCTCCAAGCCTCTGGGCTGGTTGGGGTGTCCACTTCCATTCTGCCTCTGCTTACACAGGAAGTTCCACATTGCTTCTCAGACTGTGTCTTTATTTGTCCATCATCGAGGAAGTGGATTTCAGCCAGGGAGGCCTCGTACGGGGAATGAGCTCCAAGTGGTAGGTCCGGAGGAGCAGCGGTGAACGGTCCCTGCCCTCAAGGAGACCCCCGCTGTGGTGATGCGAGAGTGAACGAGGAAATACAGTGTAGTGTGCAGGGTGCGGAGACGCAGACAGTGCAGGCTCTTCCAGCTCTTCTCTGCTTTTGTCCCCTGAGGGCAAAAGAAGAAAGTCTCTGATAGAGGTAGAGAAGCCTTAAATCCTTCCAACAGTTGGAAGGATTTAAGGCTCCTCTGAGAGGGACTTCCTGGTGGGATGGTGGCGGACTGAAGGGCTGTTGGAGGGCTAATAGCTGAGTGCCTCAGTCACACTCCTTTGCTGGAGGCTTGGTGGTCTTCTTGAAGAGATTGGACAGAGGCAAAGTGCCCTAGAAGAAAAGGCATTTCACCTGGGCCTCTCTGACGTGCTGGGCTCAGGTCAGCAGTCATCCTACTGGGGTGAGGTTGGGTGGCGAGCCTGCTGCAGGTAGGGGTGGTTTGGGGCTGCTAAGTGTGTTCCTCTTTTCCTCCCCTCGGGCTGCCACAGAAACCAGCACCAGGTTCACCCATCCCACTCTCCCACTGCCCCACCCCCACCTACCAGGGTGAGTTAGTGTCTCCTTGAAATGGACACCGAGTGCCCTGATCCAGGCCAGGGGGAATATAGGGCACTGGTGGAAGTTAACCCTTGTCCAACCACAAAGGAATCAGGCCAGTGCTCTCCAGTGCACTCTGGGCACACCAGGAAGGAGAGTGCCAGACAGTCTGGGCGGGAGCAGCCCCTGGCTGTATCTTCACTCCAGGACTGACCTAGAATGACATGTGCATCCAAATATGCACTGCTCAGTCCCCAGGTCTCGGGCTCTCAGGGAGAGCCAACGGTGCCCAACCCAGGCATTTCCTGCAGGGCATAGACCTGGGGGTAGCCACCTAACTTCATAAAACCATCATAGACCCCTGGGATTCCAGCTTGGGGAGGGGCCCTGACCTCTGGTTCTCCTGGCACCAACTATCAAAGAAAGCAGCCAGGCTTTCCTCTATCTGGGTTTCCCTGGTCTTCACTTGGCACAGCTGCCTCTTCTTCACTCCAAGAAAGCCCCACAGAGGCCCTCCTATGGGCAAGCTTAGCAATGCTGTCTGCCCAGGGAGGGGATGGCATGGCGGGCTTCAGAGCAGGTTCATGGGTTCTGCTCAGTCCCCCCCTCAGCTCTTTTGGGGGCTGGAAGCTGGGAGTGGTAGGGAGATGGGAGGTGCTGAGTGGGTGTTTTTTTTTGGTGAAGGGAGGGTCCATGACCCCTTTTAGCTAGCACCCAGCAGTATGTGCTTGCTGGGTCCTGTCTTCTGCCTTGCATATGCTCTGCCAGGTTGGGAAGGGACTGGGGTTGCAGACCAGCGGGTGCGCCAGCTCCCTCTTGGCGGGCAAAGCCCTGAGTTGGCACAGCCAGCTGGCCGTGGCCCTGGTTCTGGAGTCACAGGTCTCTGGTGTTCCCTCACAAGTCTCTGGTGAGAGGTAGAGGTTAGATTGTATTGCTCCCTGTGGGAGGGCCAGGGGAGCAGGATCTTACCTCTGGCCACAGGCTCTCTGGAGGGGGCCAGGCTGTGGTCCTAGGGCAACATCCTTCTTCCTGGGGCTGCCTCCACCATGGACTTCCTTCCTGCTTTCCCCAGTTCATCCCTCTGGCCTAGAGGCAGCAAAATGGGATTTGTGGCCCCTGGATACTCAGACAGAGGCTACCCCACCCAAGGTACCTGTTGTGTTTAAGAGCACCTGTGATTTCAGCCCCCCATAAAGTAAGCTGTTCGGGTGTGGGCTGTCACCACAGCTGGTGAGTTGGGAAGCTCAGGGGAGGGAGCCACAAACCTCGGAAACCAAAAATCAATGTGTCTGGGTTGAGGGGAGGGAATGCGTGGGACAGGAGGGAGGAGGCAGGGTGGAGTGAGAGTCAGCAGGTGCCACCCCCACCCGCTTAACTCCTCTTGAGGAAGCATTCTGCCTCCTTCCCCCTTGAATGACTCAGGCATACCTGTCCCTACACCTCCTGGCCAGGTGAGAGGACTGAGAAATAGTGACTACAGCAGACTCCTGCTATCCCCCTGGGGCTGGAGGAGAGACAAAGGCTGAGCTGGCAAGGCCTCGAGCTCTGGGCCCCCCTCCTTTCTTCTCCAGCACCCATGTTTAGTCTGTACATCTGCTGTGTCCTTGCAAGTTTTCACCTAACAAAAGGGTTCTGCTAATGCTAAATAAGTTTGAAAACATACTCTGCTAGTGGATGTGGGTGTGAGGGGTGTGCATGTGCAAATGTGCTGGCAACCGTCACGTGAGTTACACATGTGCACAGACACCTGCAGAGCCAGAGGGCAGCTGGGCACACATGTGCTTGCACACTTTGGTTGCACATGCACTGTGAGTGTGGAGGTAGCAGGAGTATGAGTGTGTATCCTTATGGTGTGTGTGTGTGTGTGTGCTTGCAGGTGTGTGCCTGAGTGGAAGCAGGGGTCACTCAGGGAGCCCCAGCTCTTAAGCTGAAGGACCCCTGTTTTTGACTCCAGCTGAGGCCTGCTGGGTTGCAGTTTCCATTCTCTTAGTGGGGAGGGCTAGGTGTTGGGTTTCATGGGAAACCTTTTCATTCCAGCAATTAAATAGCTGCAGGCCTGTGCTGAGGAAATTAATGAATTCTCCCACCTGGGGCCGGGGCAAGGCGCCACTTCCACTGCAGGCCCTGCTTTGGGCAGACCAGGGAGCTTCTTTGGGGCCTGGCTGGGTGTAAGCATGCCCCATGTTGGCCCTGGCAAACAGGTGTGCCCTGGAGTCCCTGAGGAGGGTTGTGGGTAGAGCTGTTGATGGGTGGGGGTGGGGAGGGAACCCCTGCCTTTCGGGCAGTGCCAGCCTCTCTCTGGGGCCTGGAGCTGAGGCCCCTGAGGGGACGGGTGACAGGTAGCATCTGGAGCCCTGGGGCGGGAAGGGTGCCCTGCCAGCTCCCTAGGGCCTTGTTAGCAGTGGCAGCTGGGGCTGGGCTGGTGGGATGGTTCAGCGGCAGCCCCGTGGGAAGGCATCCTGCTGGCCCAGCCCGCTCTGGCTCCGGGTGTGTGGGTCCTCTACCACTCCCACCCAGGGCTCAGGACCTCACCCAGGGCAGGACCCTGAGGGGCCCAGCCCAAACCATGACGGGCAGAGCTAACTAGTGCCCCCTCCTTTGTGGGAGCCCGCGTGGAGGAGCAGCAGGTGGGCCGCAGAGGCCAGGTACACTTTTTTTTAAAATTTTGAGGCTTAATTTTTTAACATGAGGCTCTTTATGTTTAATATTTAAACATGAAGAAATGCCAACACAGGGTTATAAAAATTATATAAATAATTTAAGTGATTCAAAATGCTTTATTTTTGATAAAGGAATTTACACATTTTAAAATATTTAGCTGTCTCTAGAAGGCTCACAGTGAAGAGCAGCGGTCCTGGCCACACCTCTCCCCACCTCATCTCGTGCCCCAGGGGCAACTTCTTCGAATTCTTTAGGCTGCTTTGTTATTTGCCTCCATAACAGCAAAGCAACATACTTCCACGCTGTTTTGTGGTTTGTCGGTTTTACACTGTATTGCCTTCCCCTCCCCGTGTCCTTTAAATACAGTCATCTATACATTTGTTTAACAAATGTTTACTAAGCACCAGTTAGTGCCAGGTGCTGTCCAGGGGCTGCGGAACCCGGCACTGCACACCGCAGCGAGGGACCCGCCCTGTGTGGGGCTGGCAGTCCTGGTCAGGGAGGCAGTGAAAAAACAAACCAGGGACTTAATGTTGAAAGAGAACTAATGCAGGGTAAGAGGCGATCACTAGATAAATAGTGCCTGTCATTTAAGCTGGGTTGTCAGGGCAGGCTTCCTAAGGAGGTGACATTTGAGCAGCAGCCTGCTGAAGTGGCTGCCTAGGGCACTCTGAGGAGACGAGACGGCTGCAGGGAAGGCCGGTGTGTGGGAGGGGCGTCTGGAGGAGAAGCGGGACAGCACCTGAGCTCCAGGAGACATTTGGGGCTTATGGATGGGAAGCCACGGGCAGGTTTGGAGCCAAAGGACCTGGGGGACAGTTCACGGGAAGGGGGCAGGTGCAGGGGCCAGGAGAGGAGTGAAGAGACCACCAGGTGGGAGGCGGGGCACCTGTGCCAGGGCTGAAGCCCGAGGTGATGAAGCCTGAGGGGACCCTGCACCTGTTTGGAAGGCAGAGCCTGTAAGGTCAGGTTTTGCTGGTGGATTGGGTTGGAAGCTGAGGGAAAAGGAAGCGATAAAGACAGTTCCGCAGCTTTTCACCTGAAAAGGGAGTGGGCGAGGCGCTGTCCCCTTGGGCAGGTGCCGCTGCCCTGGAACGGCTGCGGTGGAGGAAGCAGAGGGAAGGGAAGTAGCGGGAGGTTGGATGCCCCTTTCGGTTTCGTGACTGCAGCTAGCCTTTCATATTTTTCCGAAGATGTAAATTACTGTTTTCCTCCAAAAAAGTTTCTTCTGTCTCCTACATTCACTGAGTTTCCTCTGGGTTTTTAGAATCCACCTGCATTTTTTGGTCTCTTTTACGTTGGCAGCTGTCCTCAAACATCCAGTGGTCCCTGGCCAGGGGGCGAGTTTAAGAAGGGGCTGTGGAGCTTACAGCGTGTGGGTGCTGCTGTCGGGTGATTGGGTGGCAAGCGGGCCTGCTTACTGTGGGATTCCCAACGCTCTATACCCAGAGGTCTTCGGTGCCTGTGGTTTCTCCAGACTCCTGCTAAGGGTGGATGGGGCTGTCTGGCTGCCGCTGGGTCAGGGTCTGAGGCAGAGAAGGGACTGCACTTTCACTGCTCCCGGGTTTCCAGCCCCATGACCTCATCCTCAGGCCAATGCTTCTGAGTCCAGTGCATCTCAGGCTCAGTGTCTACAGAGAATAAACCCTTGGCATCCTGTGGAGGGGAAGGGGGGCATCTCCCATCATTACAAGATTGGAGAAGGATCCGGGGGTTTTGAATTTTAACCAGCATCCCAGGAATTCACCTCTGAGCCTCACTCCCAACTCTGCTTTTTCCACTGCCCTCATGTTCTGCACCTTGTAAGAGTGCCAGGGGGGTGATCTGGCTTGCCGCTCCCTGGGATTCCCTCTGTGAACACTTGGCATGCTACCCTCTGCTCCCCTAAGTCAGTGATGCCCAAGCCGCTTTCCATGTTGGGAATCTGTGTTGAAATTTCTTACCTGCTGACATCTCTTCTCTTTATTCTTGTGGGTTTTAAATATTTTATTGACAGTCTTATAGTCAGTCACAAATTTACCATTTGGGGCACACTCCTCGTTTCTTTGTGTAGATCTAAGTTTCCATCTGGTATCGTTTCCCTTCCACTGAACAGCTTTCTGTAACATTTCTTTTTTTTTTTTAAGATTTTATTTATTTATTTTTAGAGAGGGAAGAGAAGGAGAAAGAGAAAGGGAGACAAACATCAATGTGTGGTTGCTGGGAGCCATGGCCTGCAACCCAGGCATGTGACCTGACTGGGAATTGAACCTGTGACACCTTGGTTCGCAGCCCCGTGCTCAATCCACTGAGCTACACCAGCCAGGGCTCTGTAACATTTCTTGAATGTCTTCTGATGGTAAATTCTCTTAGCTTTTGTTTGTCTATAAAACTATTTCCCTTTTATTTTTTAAGGATTTTTTTTTAAGATTTTATTTATTTATTTATTTTAGAGAGAGGGGAAGGGAAGGACAAAGAGAGGGGGAGAGAGAAGCATCAATGTGTGGTTGCCTCTCATGAGCCCCCCACTGGGGACCTGGCCCGCAACCCAGGCATGTGTCCTGACTAGGAATTGAACCTGCAACCTTTTGGTTTGCAGGACTACGCTCAATCTACTGAGCTACACCAGCCAGGTGAGGGATTTCTTTTTACAGGATATCGAATTCTCGTTTGACATTTTTCCCCCCTAAGACTTTAAAGATTTTGTGCTGTTGTCTTCTCACTTGCATGGTTTCTGGTGAGAACTATGTAATATTCCCTATGTTTGTTCTTCCCTATATAGTGTGTCTCATTTTTCAAAGTGCTTTTAAGATTTCCTTTTTGTCACCAGTTTTCAGCATTTGATTTTGATGGGCTTTGGTGTAGTTTTCTTTCTTCCTTCTTTTCTTTTTTTTCTTTTGTGGGGTGTAGTTTTCTTGATGTTTATTTTTGGTATTCATTCAGTTTCTTGATTCTGTGGATTTATCATTGTGTTAGTTTCCACAACAAATTATCACAGGCTCTTTGGGTTAAAACAAAAATTTATTCTCTCATAATATCGGGGGTTGGAAATTCAAACTGAAGGTGTCAGCCAGGATCCCTCTCCTTTCAAGAGCTCTCTGGGCGGATTCTTCCTCTTCCAGCTTCTCATAGCTCTAAGTATCGCTTGGCTTGTGGCTGCATCGCTCCAGTCTCTGCCTCTGCACGCGGGACATCAGCTCTCTGTGTGTCTTCGCTCTGTGTGTGTCACAGAGGCGTGTCGTTGCAGCTGGGGCCTGAATGGACAGTCCAGGCTGATTTTGTCCCGAGATCTTTAACTTAATTATTCTGCAAGGACCCTTTTTCTGAATAAGCTCACATTCATAGGTTGTGGGGGTTAGGATGTAGACATATATATTTTGGGGGGAGTGCACCACCCTTCAACACACTATAGTATTTTAAAAATCAAATTTGGAAAATTTTGGTGATAATTTCTTTAAATTTGCCTTATTTACTGCATTCCTTATCCTATCCTTTGAGACTCCAATCACACATATGTTAGAATGCCTGATAGTACCTTGCAGATTGCTGAGGCTCTTGGGATGTTTTTCAGTACTTTTTTTTTCCTCTGTGCTTTAGTTTGTATAGTTCTATTGCTGTGTCTTCAAGTTCACTGATTTTTTATTCTGTAGTATCTAATCTACTGTTAATTTTACCCAGTGAATTTTTAACCTGCTGAAATTTTTATTCCAGATATTGTACTTGTCTCCCATTTCTCTCCTCACATATATTGTGTTCATGTTTTTCTTTAAATTCTTGCATATAATGAGTAATTCATCATCTTTATTTTTTAAATTTATTTATTTATTTATTTTCAGAGAGAGGGGAAGGGAAAGAAAAAGAGAGGGAGAGAAATATTGATGTGCGAGAGGTACATCCACCAGTTGCCTCTCACATTCCCCCACTGGGGACCTGGCCCGCAACCCAGGCATGTGCTCTGACTGGGAATCAAACCAGCGACCCTTTGGTTCACAGGCCAGCACTCAGTCCACTGAGCCACACCAGCCAGGGCTCATCATCTTTGTTATTTCTGTATATGTTTCTATTAAGTCATTTTTCTCTTAATTATGGGTCATATTTTCTTACTTCCTTGCCTATCTAGCAATTTGTAACTGGATGTAAGACATTTTAAATACTATGATGTTAAACATGTGGATTTTGTGGTCTTCCTGTTAGACTTTCTTCTGGCAGACTAAGTTAAGTTACTGGCAAATCAGTTTGATCCTTTTAAGCTTATTTTTAATTTTTATTTGATTGGCTGAGCTTTTTCTGCAGGGATAGTTTAGCCTTACTACTGAGTAAGGCATAAGGCTTCTTGGGTCTCCCTCCCTGGGTAAACAATAAGGTCTCTCTAGCAAGTTGGTGCTGATTGTCTCCCTGCCCTGGGGGAGCTCTGAGAATTTACCAGCTTATTGCCCCTTTTCTGCCTGGTCCTATAAAGTTTCACTCTCCCCACACGAAGTATTCAGCGAAGACTCAAAGGGACCCCATGCAGATCCCTGGAGCTCACTGTGGCAGAGCTTCCTCCTTCCCAGAACTCTGTCCCGCAGCTGCCAGCCCCATCGGCTTCCCTGAACGCCTGTCTCCGTCTCCTCCACTCCGGGGTGAGGTCCCCGTGCTCTGCTGGGGACCCCCTTCCCGGAACTGCAGCCTGGAATCTTTCTCCCAGTAGAAACCCAGGAGATCTCAGGGCCCACCTTGTTTATTTCTCTTACTTCAAGGATCACAGTCCTTGTTGTCCAATGTCTGAAAAAATTATTTTACATATTTTAAAGAAACAGTTTTCTGTGTCGGGTGGGAGGGTAATTTCGGTTACCTCATCATGGCTGTAGCAGAAGTCTTTTAATGGCATTTTAATAAAGTTTTGGGAAGGAGAGGAGTGACATGCATGTGGTCAGTTCACTGTACTTAACTAGAAGTCCTAGACTCCTGAAATATAAATGTTTATGTTTAACAAAATATGCTTTTATCACCCAACAAAAATATCATGCAATATAATTGTGCTATTCACAAAACAATAACAGGATTATTTAAAATGGTTTTTTTAGATGTTATTTATTTATTTATTTTTGAGGGGAAAGGAGGGAGAGAAACATCAGTGTGTGGCTGCCTCTTATGCACTTCCAACTGGGGACCTGGCCTCGCCTGCAGCACAGACATGTGCCCTGAGTGGGAATCGAACCTGTGACCCTTTGATTCCCAGACTGGCACTCAATCCACTGAGCCACACCAGCCAGGGCTTAAAATGTTAGTACATAGTGTCACACAAGTACAGGACGTGGGTTTGGAGTTGGACTGTGAACATACTCTCTCATTCCTATAATGCCTTACCACAACTGTTTGCTAGATCTCACTGAGGGATAATGTCAATAATCTAAGCTGGTGGCCCTTGCTAAAGGGGGTCCTGGACCCCTGGGACAGGTCCTTTCCCAGCTGCCCTCCTTGGTCATTGGCCTCTCTAGACCACCTGCCAGCCCCAGGCTTATTCTTTGTAGGCAGCTCACTGGGCCATGGCAGAGGAGCCCCAGTCAGGGGGCCTAGGTGAACAGGGAAGGAGGAAGGCCCTCCCTTTCTCAGTTATGTCCTGCCCTGCCCCACAAGCCCCTCTCCACTCACTCGACCCCAGCTAATTGTCTGTTCTTTCCGTGGCCTTGTGAGATGGGCAAAGCCGGGCAGCACGGTGGTTGCCGCCTGCTCAGAGGCTAGTGGGCTCAACGGGCTGCTGCAGCAGTGACCGGGGCTGTGTCTTCACCTCCTTCTCCAGGTGGACATCGAGCAGCTGGATCCCCGTGGGCGGACTCCCCTGCACCTGGCCACCACACTGGGGCACCTCGAGTGTGCCCGTGTGCTCCTGGCACATGGTGCGGACGTGGGCAGGGAGAATCGCAGCGGCTGGACAGGTGGGCACCCCCGCTCACCCCAGCCCCACAGCCAGGGTTTCCGCAGCATCTTCTCCTCACCTGCCCTGTGACATTGCCTCTGCCTCCCCCAGTGCTTCAGGAGGCTGTGAGTACCCGGGACCTGGAGCTGGTACAGCTGGTGCTGCGGTACCGGGACTACCAGCGGGTGGTGAAGCGTCTGGCGGGCATCCCCGTGCTCCTGGAGAAGCTGCGCAAGGTGAGGGCCAGCCTCCCGGCCTCCCCACCATTGCCCTTGAACCCTGTCTGTAGCGCAGACTTAGCCACTCTCCTTGTCATCCTCCAGGCCCAGGACTTCTACGTGGAGATGAAATGGGAATTCACTAGCTGGGGTAAGAGGGCTGACGTGGGCCTCTCTGGACCTCAGGGCTTTTGAGCTTGTTGCTCCCCTGCCTAGCGCACTCTTCCTTCCCATTGCTCTCACTGTGGCTCCTCATCGTTCAGTTCTCAGCTCAGTGCCACCCGCGAGGCCTTTACGCACTGCCTCAGACACTGTCTCAGTTCCGTTGCTATTATTTCCTTCACTTTGTAATGATGTGCTCATTTGTTTGTGAACTGTCGCTCCTTGCTCGAAGGTAAGCTCAAGGAGGGGAGGGTTCTGTCTTGTTCAGTGTATCCCCAGTGATGGGAGTAGTGCCTGGCACACAGTAGGTGTTTAATAAACATTTGTTGGAAGATTGGGCGAAAGGCTGAATGAATGAATTAACAGATGGGGAGAGTTGGGGGAACCCCTTATCTCCTACCAGTCCCTTACCCTTTCCTGGCCACACCCCTGAGCCCCATGCCCTGGGGCGGTCCAGGTTGGGTGGGTCAGGCGAATCCAAGAATCCAAGCCACCACTGACCTTCCGTTCCACCTAGTGCCCCTGGTGTCCAAGATCTGCCCTAGTGACACCTACAAAGTGTGGAAGAGTGGGCAGAACTTGCGGGTGGACACCACACTCCTGGGCTTTGACCATATGACGTGGCAGCGAGGGAACCGCAGCTTCGTCTTCAGGGGCCAAGGTCAGGCAGGTGGGAGGTGGGGTGGGGTGGGGAGGTGTGAGACAGCTCCATGCCACCCCTGACCTCCATGCTGTTCCCTGGCTGGCAGACACAAGCGCCGTGGTCATGGAGATTGACCATGACCGCCGGGTAGTGTACACGGAGACCCTGGCGCTGGCCGGGCAGGACCGTGAGCTGCTGCTGGCTGCTGCCCAGCCCACCGAAGAGCAGGTGCTGAGCCGGCTTACTGCACCTGTCGTCACCACACAGCTGGATACCAAGAACATCTCCTTTGAGAGGTGAGCGGGCATGGCCTCGATGGCCTGGAGCAAACCCGTGGGCTGGCCCCTCACCTGGACCCCTCTGCTTCCTCAGGAACAAGACAGGCATCCTGGGCTGGCGCAGTGAGAAGACCGAAATGGTGAATGGGTATGAAGCCAAGGTGAGGCCATAGCTCCCTGGTACCAGACCCCACCACACTCCTGCCCATAGGGAGCCGGGCCGGGGTTTCCTGATGACCACTCTCTCAGCCTTGGAGGTGCAGGGGCCATGCAGCACTGAGGGAAGGGCGCTAGACTAAGAGGCAACTGATGAGAATGGCCAGATTTATTGAGCACTTACTATATTCATGTTCAAGTCACTGGTCTGACATTTTATATGTATACATACATACATACACATGCACACATGTATATACATGTATACATCACACAGACACACACGTGCTCAGAACAACTCTTTCGGGTTGGTACTATTATTATTCCCATTTTACAGATGTTTTTTGAACCCTTTCCACGGTATCCATTGACTACTCACAGCAACTCTGTGAAGTAGGATATGGGCCCATTTTATTAGGACAAAATGGAGGCTTGGGGTGGTTGGATGACCCACACGAGGTTGCACAACACTAAGTGACCGCTGAGGTTCAGACCCTGGCTGCCTAACCCCACAGCCAGGCCTACACCCTTGAGAAGACTGGGTGGGTTGCTCCGGGGCCCCCACGCACCCACCAGGGGCCCCTGCTGAATGAAGGGACTACCAGGTGCCGCAGGGTTTGGATTGCTTCCTCCTGAAGGTTTCCCTGGTTCTGCAGGCCGGGTCAGCGTGTGTGTTTTGTTCCCGCAGCCCCGTGCTCCCCACAGCAGAGCGCGTACCCAGCGCACTCTGTTGTAACTGTCCGCTTTCTTGTCTCCTCAACTAAAGCGTGAGCCTCCGGAGGTTAGGGGCCATGTCTGGACGGGCTTGTTCGCCACTGTAGCGCTGACGCCTGCCTCAGTGCCTGGCGTGTAAAGGCTGCTCACAGAATGTTTGTTGAGGGAATAGGAATGAATGACTTCATGTGTTCACTTGCCCAGAGGCCCGGGGATTCGAGCAAACAGCTTCTCCTCCCCTGCCCCGGACCCTTTCTTGCAGGAACTACTCGGAAAGCCCTTGGTGGGGCAGGGTTACCAGAGGTGTCCTTGAGCCCATTCTTCATCTTTCCCCAGGTATATGGGGCATCCAATGTGGAACTCATCACCCGGACACGGACAGAGCATCTTTCAGAACAGCACAAGGGCAAGGTCAAAGGTAATGAGGCAGTGGCACATGGGGGGGGAGGTGTGAGGAACCAGCTGCCACCTGAGCGCCTCCAGCAGTATTCCCTCTGACATCCCAGCAGAAACCAGGGTAGTTTATGTGGACAAGCCGTTTTCAAGTGCCCAGTCCTAAAAGCTGGTAGTGGCTGCCCAGCATGTTGCCAAGGTGACTGTAAAGCAGAATTTGGGCTCAATGGGAAGGAATTGATTACTAATGTCTGCACTGGATTTGGGAAGCAAGAGAAGTGCCATGCACGCTTTTTGATGGCCACTCTAGTGAGACACTCTAGGCAGAAAGCCGGGGGCCCCTGCACTGATTCTCCGTGCCCGCTGACACTACACCTGACTTCTGGGCGTCGTTCAGTCTGTCTGAAGTGGAGAGATCCACTTCCCACCTCACGGGAGAACGAGTGAACATGGAAGTGCCTGAAAGAAAACACGCGCGCGTACCCCAGAACTGCTCACCAAAAGCAGATCTTTTTTGTCCACTGTCGTGAACCTGGAGAGTGACACTTTTGGAAGTTTCTCCTGAGCCCCAGGTCTGTGTTTTCTCCCAGCTGTACTTCTGGCAGCCCTAGCCCTGCCTCTGGTGTCCTTGGTCACTGTCGGATGACGGTGCCTGGATGTACGGTGTGGGTAAACAGTCCCCCTGCCGCCCAGGACCCAGTGTCCTCCCTAGGTCTTGGGTGCTGTCGCTTCTGAGGGCTGCAACGTCCTCTGAGACGGCACATTTCTCATAGGTTGCAAGACACCCCTGCAGTCCTTCCTGGGAATTGCTGAGCAGCATGGGGGCCCCCAAAATGGGGTGAGTGTGCTCCAGGGGTGCCCCTTGGTGGAGGGGCATGGATATGGCTCAGGGGAAGGCCTGGGAGGTGTCCTGCTTAGCATGGCCTGTGGACCTCTTTCCCGCAGCGCCCAGACCATGTCGGCTCCACAGTGGCAGGGGGGCAGCTCTGGGGCTGTAATACCAAATGGCTGGCCAGGCATCAGGGACTGAGAAGGGCTCATGGGCCCCTCCCCATGTGGTGCAGACCCTGATCACTCAGACTCTGAGCCAAGCCAACCCCACTGCCATCACCGCAGAAGAGTACTTCAACCCCAACTTTGAGCTTGGCAACCGTGACATGGGCCGCCCCATGGAACTGACCACCAAGACACAGAAGTGAGGTCCCTCGCTGGTGCCGGGCAGGGGTGGGCAGGGCAGGATGGGACAGGGGTCCCAGAAGGTTCTGGGAGGCCACTGCTTCTACAATGTCCCTCACGCCTTGGGATCCTGGGGGGGCAGGTTCAAGGCCAAGCTGTGGCTGTGTGAGGAGCATCCCCTGTCCCTGTGTGAGCAGGTGGCCCCCATCATTGACCTCATGGCTGTCAGCAACGCGCTTTTCGCCAAGCTCCGGGATTTCATTACCCTGCGCCTGCCTCCCGGCTTCCCTGTCAAGATTGGTGAGATCCCCAGCCTCCTTTCCCCATGGCTGCTGTTGTAGGGGTGGGGTGGGGCGGGGCTTCGATGAGCAAAACAGCAGGGCAGGGCTGAGGTGTGTGTGGGGGGTGGTGGCACCTGACAATTTCCTCATCCTCAGAAATCCCCATCTTCCACATCCTGAACGCCCGCATCACCTTCGGGAACCTCAACGGCTGTGACGAGCCGGTGCCTTCGGTGCGAGGCAGTCCCAGCAGTGAGACCCCTTCCCCAGGCAGCGACTCCTCCAGTGTCAGCAGCTCCAGCTCCACAAGTGAGCCCTGGCCCCTCTGAAGTCACCCTTCGCACCAGCCCCTCACGGGAGCCCTCCCTGCCCCTTCTTGGGGAGCGACTCTGACCTCAGTCTGCCCTCAGCCTCCTGCCGCGGATGCGAGATCTCCCCGGCCCTGTTCGAGGCCCCGAGAGGGTACAGTGTGCTGGGCGGCCAGCGGGAGACGGCGACCCGCGACGACGATGACGACCTTCTGCAGTTTGCCATCCAGCAGAGCCTGCTTGAGGCGGGCAGCGAGTATGACCAGGTGCGTGCCCCGTGGACGCAACAGGCCACCTGACCGCGGTGCCGCCGTAGCCAACGGGCCCCTGCCCTCTCCCTCCAGGTCACCATATGGGAGGCACTAACCAACAGCAAGCCGGGCACTCACCCCATGTCCTACGAGGGTCGCCGGCAGGACAGGTTAGTGTCCTCCAGGATTTGGAGATGCCTACGTGCCCCAAGCACAGAGTACCCCAGTACTCTGTCACAGTGGGTGAGGACACTGCCCACTGAGCAGCCCCTGTTGGCCCAGAGAAACCGTGGTACCGTCACCAGGGACCCTACTGGAATCAGGATGGTCTCTGCTGTACACTTGCCTGACTCTGGGTGGGTGAGCAGTACTCCGAAAGTGCCTCCCTCATCGGGACCAGGCCTCGTGGCCTCCGGACCCTCCCCAGGCAGGATGTCAGGGCTGGGGTTCTAGAAGATGCCCACATGCGCTGTCTGCTGTCTGCTGGGAGGATAAGTTTCGTAGGGGCTGGGATCTGCTACAGCTGGGTGGGAGCCAGGGAGGCGATGCAGGACTGGAGGGTGGCAGGCCTGATCTGTCCTGGGACCTTCATGCCTGCAGCCCTAGACGTGTCTTCCTTGCCCCCAAAAGCGCCCCGCCTACGCCACAGCGCCAGCCTGCGACCCCTACGGCCGTTCCCAGCCCTCGGCCCAGTCCTAGCCCTGGTAGCTGCGTGTTCCGGAGCTACGACGAGCAGCTGCGGCTGGCCATGGAGCTGTCTGCGCAGGAGCAGGAGGAGCGGCGGCGGCGTGCGCGCCAGGAGGAGGAGGAACTGGAGCGAATCCTGCGGCTCTCACTGACGGAGCAGTAATGCCACTGACCGGCCTTCAGCCCTGCCATGCGAGCCCCGCCCCGGAGCGAGACACGCCCCGACCCACGCACACTGTGGCTGGAGACCAGAGCCACCGCCTCAGGGGCATAGGGACGCACCAAACACCAGACAAGGAGGGGTTCGGCATGGCCGCAGGGTATCTTTGTGGGCCAGGGCCCTGGAGGCAGCTGGCACGGCCGGGTCCCCCTGCTTTGCTGTGTCCTGACCCCCAGCCTGTCCCAGGGCAAAGCCAGGCGGTCCTGAGTGGGAGACCGGTCCTCAGAGGAGCAGTGTCCGCGTCCTTGCTCCTTCTGGCTCGCTCTACTTTCTGCTCACTGACCCCACTCCAGGACACTGCCTGTGAAGCCTTTGCATTTCCGCTCTTCACCCCTGGAGGGCAGCTGAGCTCCCCACGTGCTGTGTTGCTGCTTTGTTCCAGACACAAGCCGGCACGTCAAGGGCCCAGCCCCTCCCCCACCCCGGCATTTCAGCGTCAAGTGCACTTAGCGGGGTGCCCGGCTCCCCCAGCCCTTACACCCCTCCCAGGTCTCAGGGTGGTCGCAGCTTCAATATGGGCGGCCAGAGGTTGGAGACCCTTTCCCCAAGACATGTTTTTGTGATCAAGGAGGGTGCCCAAGTCGGCCCCCCAGTCCTGGGCAAGGCCTGACTCCCACATGCTGTCTTGGCAAGTGCGGGCGCGGGGGTGGGGGGGAGGGGACGTCGGGCTGGGGCAAGCACTGGATCCCACACTAGACTGCACAGAGAGGGGTTGCCCAGTGCCCTGGCGCCACCACCCGCCCCTTCCCGCCGGCTGCTGCTAGCCCTCTGTGGTTGTGCATCCCACTTGCCCCCACCCAGGGGCTGACTCTAAAACCCTTCATCCAATGGTGCTAACCCCCGGCTCTCCCCTGCCCCGCCCCGCCCACCCAGAGAAGCACAGACCCTGCCAGGGGCAGGGGCCCACAGCACACTCTTCCCGGCTCTCCCTGGCTGGCCCTCCTGGTTCAGCCAGTGAGGTTCAGAAGGGACACAAAAGGAGTGGAAGAAAAGAACAAAGAGAAACTGTTCCTCTTATCCCCTTCCCTGATGCCAGGGGCACCAGACTGATTCTGAGGCACAAATTAAAGAGGCTTCAAACCTGAGGCTTTTCCTACCTACCTTTACTGGGGAAGAATGCCCACCTGCATTCTGGGGGTTCCTTCCGGCCTTCCGTGTGGGGAGGGCTCTGAGGCAAGGGGATGCGTGGTGGGTCCTGAGCCCAGGGCAGGGTTGCGTTTGTCCCCAGGAGCCTGGGCGCAGCATTCATAGAGACTGGGCGGGTCTTGCCCTCCTCACCCCTCATCCATGCAGGAGGCACAGACTGAGCGCTTAGTAAACAGTTTCATTCAGCATGTCTTGTTTTCCTCCTAGAGTCAAGGCCACAGCAGAGGACTGGGGGTGGGGTGGGCTGGGGAGACATGGTGAACCGGCCCCCTCAGGCCAGTTCTGTTCGATGTCCTGCAGAGGAGCCAGGAGGAAGCTGCCCTCTCCCCCGCAGGTGGGAAGAGACCCCTCTGCTGGGCGTGGCCAGTGAGGCCAGCTCTACAGCCAAAGGGTTTTATTTGTACCCCCGGGCTGATGCCTGTTCGGTTTACCGTTCATGTTGTGGAGTCCAGTGCACTGATTAGCGGGAGAAGCGCTGCAGTTCCCCCCAGCCGGTCAGGGGACACCCAACGAATCGTCACCCTTTTGAGGTCAAGTCCAAGTTCTCCAAATAACCCCAGGCATCCCGCTAATAACTAAGTACGTTCTCTGCCCTGAGCGAGAAACAGAGGGGGACACGTCTCACCGTGCGGCACCATAGCTGAGGTCCTGTCGCCCCAGCCTCGCAAGGCCAGTTCCTGCTGAGTTCCGGACGAGGCGCACAGCCCCAGGGATGCGCGTCTCTGAGACGCTCCGTTTCTCTAGGCCTCCTGGGGGGGGGGGGGGGGTTCCGTCCCCAGCCCAGAGACGTGGGGTCCCGAGTTCCAGACCAAAGCCCTGGGCCAGCGGAGTCCAGGCAGCCGGCCCAGCCTGGACCTCCGGGCTCGGAGCTGTCCCCGGAGCGCTAGTCCGTGCCGTCCACCAGCTCGCACAGCATGTTCTCCAGGGCCGTGATGCGCTGATCCTGGGCCTGCACCTGCTCTCGAAGGGCCTTGATCTCCTCCAGCAACCTCTCGAGAGTGTGCTGCTGCTGGGGCGCAGAGGACAGAAGAGGCGGTGTCGGCCGAGGGGGCGGTAGGGGGCCCAGGAGACTGGATGGAGCCTGGCGGGATCTTACCGACAAGGGGCTGTCCTGGGCCGACTGGCTGCGGCGGGGGCCGGAGGGCGGGCGCACGTCCAAGATGTTGGGCTTGGTGACTCGGAGCTCTCGGTGCTTGGGGGGCACGTAACCATCCCTCAGCGAGATGAGCACAGGTTCGGCGTCCTGGCCCGACAGCCATTCGTCCGCTTCTAGGGCCGGCTCGGGGCCCGGAGTGTCTGGATACAGGTCGTCCTGGAACAAGTCTGACTGCGGGGGCCGAGGAACGCGGGACCCGTGTCAGCAGGACGTGCTCCGCTCCCTCCCGCCTCGGAGCCTCGCCCGACCCCTCTCCTGGCCCCTCACCTTGCGGGGCACAGTCATGACGATGGGTTCACACTTTCTTTCGTGCAACTTGTAGAACCTATAAAGGAGCGTGGGGTTCAGCACCCCCGCAAGATGCCGCTCCCTTAACTTCTACCTGGGACCAACCGGTTGGAGGCCAACACTTGCGGAGTGCCTACCAGGCATTGCACTTTAAACACATTGTTGGTCCAGCTGGTAAAACACCTCTGCTGGGGTGTTTATCATCATTTTACAGATGAGGAAACTGAAGTTCAGAGAATGTCACGCTAGTTAGCGCTGGGACTGGCACTGGAAGCAAGCTGGTTTGACACCCTCCTCCCCACTCTTTCCCAAAGATCACACTGTTGGGGGACCCCCTCGTGTGTTCCCCGCTGGGAAGTGAGAACGGAGGCAGGCAAGCGGGAAGGGTGGAGGCTGCTGACCGGGCGATCTCGCACTTGCTGACATCCAGCCCCCGTTTGGGCATGAAACCCATGCCCCTCTGAGGCTCCTTGCTGCTGAAGGTGTTCAGGTAGTGCACGAAAGGTGGTTCGTCGGTAATCTCAAAGTACCGAATGCTGCTGTCGCCCTGCAAAGCCAGTTGGTTCAGAGACACACCCCGGGAGGGGCCCTCCACATCTGTCCAGCCCCCTGTTCTCCCCGCCCAGCCGCAAAGCACCTTGCCGCATAGGTAGATGATGCTGGAGTCGGGATCGTAGAAGGGCAGTAGGACCCCGTTGCTAGTGTCCATTTCCTGCAGTGCCACTGGCTCCTCGAAATTGTTCTGCCCGAGCACAGGGGGTGTGACCAGTCCAGTCCCGCGTTCTGTGCTGCTTCTGGATCCCCTGAAGCCCCAGTACGTTTCCTGCCCACCCCCAAACCTCACGGGTTCCCACCACAGTTCTGGTGAATCCAGCAGCAGGCCCCGCCCCTGGACGCATCATTCCCAGTCCCCCGCACACATGCCCCTCGCGCCGCTGCATGCAGTCACCGCAAACCACCCCCAGGGACTCGGCATCAGCAGGTGGGGGCGCCAGCGTGGGCTCCTTCAGGCGACGCAGCAAAACTGGGCAGAGGGGTGGGTGTGGGGATGGTAGGCGCTGCAAAGAGGGCAGCAGCCCCCAGCCCTGTCCAGGTGGGCATGCCCTGCGGGTGGGGGGCGCCTGGCCCCTCTCCCGTGATGCCAGTCCCGGGGCACACACCCCAAGCTTCCAGCTGCGTTACCGGGTCCCACAGGCCCAGCTCTCGCTGGCTCATGCGGGTGAAGCCCGTAGTGAAGATATGACCCTGGCGC
This sequence comes from Phyllostomus discolor, assembly GCF_004126475.2. Lineage (NCBI taxonomy): Eukaryota > Metazoa > Chordata > Mammalia > Chiroptera > Phyllostomidae > Phyllostomus > Phyllostomus discolor. Next base: position 78,458,355 of record NC_040910.2, on the reverse strand, counting down.
GTGAAGATGGCCCGCATGGGCCTCATCCCCTCGTGGGCAGCAAACCTCTCCTGGGGGTAGGGGGGAGACAGGGAGAGGTGTCACCCAGCTGCCTGTTCTGGGGATCCTGGGGGGCCGAGCAACCAGCTTGCAGACTTAGGTATGGGAGGCAGAGGCGGAGACAAAAGGGGGTCTAAGTACTCAGCTTCCGGGGGCCCTGGCTGGCTCCGGGCCTGCGGAGCGTCTGGGCCCTGAGAGAGCCGGAGGCGTGCATCTCTCAGTAGATGGTGAGCCCTCCAGCGCCCTCGGAGGCTGACCCCTAGAGCAGGGGATGTCTGCTGGTTTCCCGGGGACGCAGCGAGGCTGTTCCCAGACGGGTACTTCCCGCTCCGCTTCGGCCCTCTTGGGCACCGGCCACCGCCTGGGAGAGCGCTCCGGGCTGACCGAGCGAAGTAGCGAGCGCACGCGCCCGGCGTGGCCTGGCCTACCGGGTCCCAGAGCGCGAGTTGCCGCTCACTCATCCTGCTGAAGCCGGTGCTGAGTAGCTTCCCGTCTGCAGTGAAGACGGCCCGCAGCGGGCGGGCGCCCTCGTGAGGCCGGGCTCGCTCCTGCTCGCGGGGTTAGTGGGTTAGAGGGCCGGTCGGCTGCGCGCACTAGGCGCAAACATGCACGCGCCCCGCGCTCCCCGAGTTAGACTGAGGCTGAGGAGGCAAGTGCAGCCACCCTCCCAGAGCACCCAGCTGGGACCAGCAATGCGAGAGGGTTCCCCCCTTTACCCACCCCAGCGAGTCAACTAGGGCGGAAAGGGCCCGGCTGCGAGCCAGTGTCAGGCCCCTGCCCCTGGAAGATAGCGCTGGGTACCGGCTGAGAGGAGAAGGGTCCGGGAGCTCGGGTGTCATGCAAGTTCTAGTGGGAGGATAGTTTGCAGCTTTCCCCCTTCTCAATCACAAATCGAGGAGCCCTCCTCTGAGCTCCTGAGATGGGGAGGGGAGGGGAGGGCAGAGGAGTGGGGCAGAGAACTGGGGGCTCCGGGCTTACTCGGGGCAGGGAGCTGTGGTTGCAGGCAACGCGGGTGGTGGGTGGGGGCACTGGTCCCTGCGGATGGGGTGGGGGAGGTGAGAGCTGGGACCCGGGGCTCAGAGGATTTCAGATGGAGGGGTCTGACAGTTGGTCCCTGGGGTAGGGGTTGGGGAGTGGGCAGGCCAGGCACTCACCGCCACCACCTGGCCCTTGCGGGGATCAATAATGCGCAGGGTCTTGTCCTTGCAGGTGGTGGCTAGCAGGCTACCATTGCTGTTCCAGCACACGCTGTGGATGATGTCTGGGTGCATGTCGTCCAGGCTCAGGAGCACCTCCCCAGTGCCCACGTTCCAGATGATGATCACGTTGTCACTACCTGCCCAGAGTGGCCATGCACCATCAACCAGGGCCCTGCCTTTGCCACCCCCACCCTCAGATCTATGGTAGGGACCCCCTCTAGGCCCCCAGACCTGCACTGAGCAGGACATTCCGGGCAGTGGGGTGCCAGCAGAGGATGCCCACACGCTTCGAGTGGCCTTCTAGTGTGATGATGGGTTCTGTGATGTTGCGCATAGGGGTATAGTCTGGAATCTGCCACACCTGGGTAGGAGGAAAAGGCAGAGGACGGGTAGGATGAGGAGCCACTTTGTCCCTCTGCTCCTCCCTTACTTCCCCTCCTCAACCCTCCAATCCTACTGGGTTTCTTGAGTGGTGCCAAATGCAGGGCAAGATGTGGTGGTGTCTGCCTGGGTCAGAAGCAGCTGGGAGCCAGGAGGGGGCACTGCCAGCTCTCCAGAGACCTTCCTACTCACCCCAGCACGGAAACTTCAGAGCGCTACCCTCCTGCTCCTCAGGCCCCAAATTGGCCATGGCTATAATTAGTCCTAAGCAGTGCATGCTGGGAGGAGGTGGGCATGTAGCTAAAAATAGCCTGGGAGCTGGGTAGGGCAGGGCCCTGGGACCCGGCACCTCCCTTACCACCTTCCCCAGAACAGGTGAGGCAGCCCTCCCTGCTTCCCCCTTCCCAGCTACCCAACAGCTTCCAACTGGCTCCTACCATGATGGTGGTGTCGTCTGAGGCACTGGCGATGACATTGTCATTGTGTGGGCACCAGTCAATGTCCAGCACAGGGGCAGTGTGCCCAGTGACCAGTGGGTGGTTCTTATCCACTCGCCCTGTCTGGAGGGGTCAGAGAGGGAGATGTGGGGCCATTCTCCTGTGTGATTTTGGGAGCAGGCAGTGACCCTGTTTACATTTCAATTCTCTGTCATCTATTTTCTCTTCACAGACCCCTCTCTGCATTTCCACTCCCACCCAGCCTACTTCCTGTACTGCACTGAAGGTAGACAGAGCGGAAGTCATTTAGCTGCAGGGAATCAGACACAGAGAAGTCAGATGACTTAGCCGAGGACCCCCTGCAAGAGGGTAGACCCACTGGTAGAGCCAAGACTTGAACTCTTGGTCCTGTGCTCTTCCAAAGCACCTACTTGGAGGAGGCTGTTCTTGAGCCTGTTCCCCGAGTTGGGATGTCAATGGGGAGCCCCTGGTGGAAGAGGTCAAGGTGAGATAACACACAGGGCTTTCTGTGTGTCATCTGCCCGACAGTCCTTTCCTAGCCACCTTTGGCAGGTCTCCACCTGTCACTGGTTTACTTTGGAACCACAAGCAGCAGGCAGGCACTCCTGGTGCCTGTTGCCCCTCAACCTCATGGGGCCCATCTATTTTTGGTCTTTATGGGCTGTTTGTGGGGGCTTTTTGCAGGGGCTGGCACTGGCCCAGACTGTAGGAGAGAAGGGTGGCTGTGTGGCACTAGAATGGCAGTTGTAACTGGGGGAGGAGGTGGCTCCAGCTGAAATTTGAGCCCCGGGGATGGTGTCCTTGGATGGTGTCTGCATTGTCCTGGAGTGAGTCACTGGCTATTGTCAGGCCTCTTCCTGCCACCTGTGGGGCCTCCCCTAACAAGGTGTAGGGACAGAATCCAGGTGAAGGTCATGCTTGGGGTGGAGATGGCTGAGGGGCTTGAGGATCCTCAGCAAAGGTGGCAGTCATTGCTTGGCCCCCATCCCTGGGGTAGGGACAGCTCTGGCCTTATGTGTCATGTCTCCCTGAACTTTGTTCTCCTTCTACCTTACTGTGAGAACCTCAGTGGGGAGGTGGCCAGGCACTCTGGACAGAGCGAGCCTGACTGCCCTCTGTGTGGTGCCGTGTGGTGTGCTTTAATCAAATGGTCATGCTGGGCTAGGGAGAAAGATTCCCCAAAACATGAGAGGGTGTAGCATTAGTAGAGACGGGAAGAGAATCTGGCCAGACTCTGATTCCACTGCTTCCAAACTATCTCCAACACCTCTTTCTGGTCCCTGCTGGGGACAGGGTGCTGGGCTGTGAGTGGGTGCAGCCACTGTGATGCTGCTGCTTTGGGAAGGGTGAGGGAGCCTCCCAGTGGGTCTAGGAGGGCTTGGGGAATAGGGAGCAGCCAACCAAACACATCGCCCTCCTAGCTGAGGATTGGAACTAGGTGAGACCAGAGGCTGCTGCCAGGACTCCCCGGGGGCCATGGCCAGTGTTCCCCCAACAGCTTCCTTCCCTCATCCCTCACCTTGGCCAGAGGCAGGACAATGAAGGCACCTCCGCCTCCAGCCTCCACAATAATGGCCAGGAATTTGGGGTTGACGGCACAGAAGGAGCTGTCCCACGTGACCTTGGACACGCGGATGTCCTCGTAGGCCTGGTCAGCCTTTGCTGCCTGCCCAAACACATGGCGAAACTTGCTCTGCCGAACCACACGCCGGCTCATGGCTGGGGGCTGCGATGGAGGCTCTCAGTGCCCAGAAGTGCCTCTGGTCCTTAGTCCTGTAAACAGTGGGAGGGAGGAAGAGTGTGCGTGTGTGGCAGGGGCGAGGGTGGGGAGGGTGGCAAGTGAGAGGGGTTATCTGGCCAAGAGTTGGGTATAAATTGATACAGAAGCTGGTCCTAGAAGCAGGGAGATTTCTTCAAGGCAATTAAAGCATGGGAAAGTTCTTTACCACCCCTGAAGTGCTGCTTAATACAAGGAGCTGGGATTTGGGTGGGGCCTGACTTCTTAGAGACCCAGAATGAGGGGACACTGGACCCAAAACCTTCCTGGAAGTTGAAGTGGTTTGGGGAGGAGCCTCAGTGCCAGGCTGCCCTCCCACTGCCAGCTTTGGATAAGCATCTCTTCACAGAAGTGGTTTATCTCCTAGAAGCACCTTGTCCAGAATCAGAGGGCTTGGCCCTCCAATCTTGGCTCAAAGCCAGCTAGAACTGCAGCTGCCCCCAAGACCTGCTTCTCTGGCATAATTCAGGCAGATGAGGTTTTGCCTTTTTCTAAAACTTTGCCAAGAAGTCCCTCCTATCAGCTAACCTGAGTCCTTTCTGCTGTTGTTTCCATCAATTCCCTCCTATGTCATTTTGGGGGCATAGCATAAGGTGGATCATCTCTCTTCTTTCCACTCCCCTCTACACTGTCTTCTCCAAAAGGCCCTAAGCATGGTCTTCTGGCTTTTGCCTACATACTTTAGGGGTCCTGCTTCTCTGACTCCTGTTATCCTACTAAACCCTCCTGGGGCGGGGTGCTCCACGGGGGGCGGGGAGCAGGGCCAGATTTGCAGGAGAGAGGAGGGTGAGGTGCCTTTTCAGCCAGGGCCTGCCCTGTGCTCTTCTTCAGGGGCACAAGGGGCTTTTCCAAAGCCCCAGCCACTGACTCCTGCTCGCTATCGAGCCCCGGGCATCCCCATGTCCTTCAAGCCGCTTCTGCAGCCCGGGGCCTAAGGCCTGGCCTCCCCGCACCCTCCTCTGGCCTCCTGTCCCAGCACTGTGTTTTTGTGAGACGAGGAGTCTGCACCCTGCGGGCGCGTGGGCCACTGTCTGTCCAAATATAGACACCAAGTCTTCCCTGCCAGGGACCGATTTGGGCGGCGGGGGGTGGGGGGGGTGGGGAGGGGGGAGGGGGCGCAGACCTGCGCCCCCTCAAGAGACCCTGCCCGCTCCGCTATCGGCGGTTGCGGCAGAGGGGGTAGGGAGGGTACCTGGTCCTGAGCCGGCAGAGGGGCGCTCACGCTGCGACAGCTCTGCGGAGGGAGCTGGGGGCGCACCGGGGCCGAAGTAGGCGTCAGGGCGCCGGAACTGCCTCTCCGGGGGTCCGTAGCGTCTGGGGCCTGGGTGTTCTACTGCGCTCTCCCGCCGCTGCTTGCAGCTCTCCGAGGCCCTGCGCCCCTGCAGTCCCAGCTGCTGCTGCCATCAACCTGGGAAGGCGGTGCCCAGGCAGGGGCGGGACCAGGGGTGCCCCGCCCCGTCCCGCGGCGGGAAAGTCGAGTGCTTTGACCTGGGAAAACTGTCAAAAGTTATCGCTTGTGAGCGCTCCTTCCCGGGGATCGGCCCCGCCCAGGTGTTGTGGGGAGGCCCGTGTTCCCACAGCCAGAGCTGGGCGCTGAGGGAAGAGCGGACGAGGAGGGGGCGCGCTCCTCTCAGAGCTGGCAGCCACGCAAGATCAGGTGCCTTCGCGCTGCATTCCTGCTGCATTCGCATTCCCAATTTAGCCCGGTCCCAGGCCGAGGCTGTGGGACTGCACCTCCAGACTCTCTTGGAGAGAGGTCCCGGAAGATGCTCTGGGGAGCAAAGTGAATGCACCTTGACCCCCTAGGAACAACAGTTCAAGGGAAGCAGCTGGCACAGGTCTTTGATCCATCAAATTTTAGATGTCCAGCCTGACTCCTATTCTGGGCTTTGTTTGGACTGGTGCCAGCCTCTGTTCCAGGAAAAACCCTTCCCCCTCCCAACCCCCTCAGGACCCAGGGATCTCAGGATTGACCAAGGTTAAGGAGATGAAAAGAAATCTGGTCAAAATACAGCCAGTGAAGAACAATTCTTCCCTGTGTCTGCAGTCTACCCGGTGCCCGCCCTCTGCCTGCATCTGTTTCTTTGGATCATAAGGCCTGGGAGGGCAGCATCGTGGAGCCAGTTATGACGTCCTACTTCCCAGGGCACAACTGGGAATCAATGGAACACGGCTTTCCAGAGGGCGGAGATCAGCATTCAGTAAAGGGGAGGAAAGGCAGTGGGAACCTTGAAGGCTCCTTTGTTTCTTGGGAAGACTCCAAGTGCTACCAGTGGAAGGTGGAAGTGGGGCTCATGCAGTGTCTAAAGGAAAATAATTTCCCGCCCTGGCTGGTGTGGCTCAGTGGACTGAGTGTCAGCCTGTGAGCCAAGGGGTCACTGGTTCAATTCCCAGGTAGGGCACATGCCTGGGTTGCAGGCCAGGTCCCCATTGGGGAGTACATGAGAGACAACCACACACTGATATTTCCCTCCCTCTCTTTCTCTCTCCCTTCCCCTCTCTAAAAATTAATAAATAAAATCCTTTAAAAAAAAAGAAAATTTCCCGAGAACCGCATGGGAGGATGTCACTCTGTGGTATGGTTTATTGTGATGTACTAGTAAGTGGGTTCCTCTCCTGACTTCCCACTGGCCTGTCTCGCCATGAAAAAGCCCAATCTTGTCCTCAGTAGAGCAAGGATGAAAGCCACTACCCAGATTTTATGCTCCATATTGAAGTCCAGTCCAGTCCAGCATCGGGCTAGCTTAGTGTATGTTTCCAGCTGCAGTCCAAATGCTGGACTCCCTCCTGGAGGCCATGGAGAGAACAGGTGTGTGCACCATGTGAGTGCAGGTCATGAACAAGAAAGAGCACTTTTTTTGTTCCACAGGGGTTATAACTAGGACCTTGGGTTTGGGATGGACCAGGTGCTTTCTTAAAAGAACCAATCGACTTTCCAAACTTTCATGGGCTTGGATAGGTTTACACTCTCTAGTTAGACTGACAGTCCTCTATGATCGAGTACCTCCTTGTGTGCCCCCCCAAGAGTCTGATACTGGAAGGTGGGGGAGGAAGGAGTGTTAATTCCCTTGGTGGAGCATAATGCTGTGGTTCCCTCGAGTGTGAAGCTGTAGCTTCCTGGTGAAACAAACAGGCTTCTTCTTCCCATTTTATTAAGCTCAGTGTCTAGTTCTCTTTGCTCTCTTTCCTTTGTCAATGTCTAGTTAAACACCAATAGTAACACAAGTACTCAGTGGCTTGTAGAGGAATAGAATCAGAACTGTTATAGGTGCTCCAGAAATAATTCATGTAATAGGGGGAGGTCATGAGGGTAGATGAGAAGTCTTCCCTCTATCTAACGATTCCAGGCCCTGGCTGGTGTGGCTCACTGGATTGAGCGCCAGCCTGTGAACCAAAAGGTCACTGGTTTGATTCCCACTCAGGGCACATGCCTGAGTTACAGGCCACATCTCTAGTTGGGGGTGTGCAGGAGGCAACTGACTGACATATCTCGCACACTGATGTTTCTCTCCCTTCTCCTTCCCTTCCCCTCTCTCTTAAAGGGGGAGAAAAAGATTCCAGGAACAAAATTAGGAGGGAAAGACCTAAGTGACTCAGTTGCTCCCTAGTAACAGCTCACACTTACATGCAAGACATTGCCCTAAGGGCTTTACACATATTAATTCCATTCTAACAATCTTCTAAGATGGGTATTATTAATATCCTTATTTTACAGATGAGAAAACTGAGGCACAAAGAGGTTAAATAGCTTACCCATTGCTCAACTGTAGGTGATGCTGAGATTCGTACTCAAGTGGTCTGGTATCTAGGTCCATGTTTTCAGCACCACACATTTCTGCTTCTCCTTGAAGGAGTGCCACTTTCTCTCACAAGTGCTGATACCGAGAGTTATGCTTTGTGGCAGACGAAAGGATGGCTGGATTATTTAGAAAACCGGAGTTCCAGCCCTGGCTCAGTTGCCCTATTCGTGCAGCTCTCTGGGCTGTAAAATGAAGAGGGCCGGGACCAGTTCTTCCCAACCCTGCACCACTTGCTGCCAGAGGGGTTCGACGTGCTGCCTCCTGTCCTGAAAGGGCATCTTTTCTCTCCCCTCTCCTTTCTTCCTCTTTATTTTTTATTTTGTTTGTTTTTTTTTTAAATTGAGGTATAATTGCTTACAAAAAACTGCACGTAATTAATGTACATAATTTGGTAAGTTTGGGCATATTATATACACTTGTGAAACCATCATCAAAATCAAGGTAATAAATATATCCATCACTTCCAAAAGTTTTCTTGTCTCTTCATTTTTTTTTGTTTTGGTAAGAATACTTAACATGAGATCTACCTTCTTAACAAATTTTAGGTGCATGGTAGCTTCTTGTTAATTACGTGCACTATGGTGTGCAACAGATCTCTCGAATTTACTCATCTGTGTAAGTGTGACTTTATATCAGTGAACAGCTCCCCTGTTCTTCTCCCCCCACCCCCTGGTAACCACAATTCTTCTAATCAATGTTTGATTTTATAATAGACTTATTTAAAAGACAAAAAAGAGCAGTAACCTTAGGGAACTATCATCATAATGAGACCAGCTATCTTTGTCCCAGATACCAGCAAGATAAAAAAACTGATTGTTAGGAAAAGATGTGTGGAGGTGACTGAAAATCCTATCAAAATTGAGAAGCCATTAGCTATGTTAGAAGTAAAAGAGGAAGTCAAAGATGGTTCAAACTCTGAGTTTGAGTTTGGGAGGCAACAAAGGAAATTCAGCAAGAGTAATGAGTGTCAGTGGCAAGATGATATTTTGGGGAGAGGTTAAGAAATAATAGCTAGAAGCCATTTTAATAATTAAAAGCACAAAAAAGATGTTTTAAATCTTAAAACTGTGCATGAACAGGGGTTATACATGTGGGCCCAAAGCAGGAGCATATGGAGCTCATTAAAACATAATTCACACAAAGCACACTTTCTGATCTACCGAAACCAAGTGACTTTAAACATCTGAACATTTGGCTGTCTTTTAGATTCCATCTCCCACTCCTCTTAGCTTCTCTTCTTAACCCCTATAACCTGACCTTCACTCTCAGCATTGAACTGAAATTGCATGGCAAAGGTTATAAATGAGTTTCTCATTGCAAATCTGAAGAGTACTTAAATTTTCAATTTCCTTTTCTCCTCTTTAAGAGAGCTGGGCACTCCATTCCAGAGGAAAGGTCTGAGACTAGGAAGCAGGAATTCTTCAACTGCCTTCAGTTCCACCATATGGGAAAGAGGGGTGGTGTGCTCTCCAGGTACAGGAACCAGGATTCATAGGTATTGCTTGGACCTGGAATGGCTCAGTCCCGCCCTCTACAGCCTTCTTTCTGCTGCCAAGCCCTGGTGGAGCTGTGGGAGGGCGGAGCCAAGGCACAAAGAGCCAATCAGGTGAAGAGGCCTTTTGGACTGGTGCTCTCTCTTTTTGTTACCCATTGAAACTGTTAGCTGGGTTCTACACTGCAGTCTGTAGAAGACATGCATGGATTTCATCTTTCATAAAGCCATTTTCTGGAAGAGGTGTGCTAGCAACTTAAGACATGATTTGGTCCATAAGCTTTGGCTAGAAAGCCAAGACTGAACCTTACCTAGGTTCACCTATTATCTCACCTAATATCTTGTGAGATAATCTTGCCTTCATCACATGCAACCAGAGAACAGTGGTTCTCCCCTCTCACTTGATATGGATGAATCAGAATGAAGCAGGCTGAACATTTTCATTTAAAGCAGTGTTTCCCCTGGAAATTCCATTACATTTTATTAGCATTTTAGAATGGGAAACTGAACTTTCCCTGTGTAGTAGTGCTGCCTCTCATGTAACGAATATACTAAATATCTCATGATGGATCTGTGGAGGGATGGGAGAAATGGGGAGCCTCTCCCTCTGCCCCCAGCCTGTTTTAGAGAACTGCCCTTTTGCCCCATCTCCCTTCCTCTACCACTGACATCAAATGCTTCTCTTCTAATGGTGGGAGAGGGTTAGTTTTTACTTTGAAGAGTCATACCCCATTTCTAGAAACCTCTGAGCAACCTGAGGTGTTGTGCTGAATGTTTGTGAGTTCTCTCATCAATGTCCAGAGAGGTCATCCACCCAAGAATTCCAGTCTCTGCTAGGGCAGATCACGGCAGCTGTCCCAGAGCAGTCACTCTGCACCACAGATGGCGAAGGAATTTTGGTCCCTTTGCTTATTCATTCTCCTACCATTCAGGTGGTGGCTTTGGCAAGCTCCTCTTTGACCAGGCAAGTTCCCAGCTAAGTCACTTGATTGGAGCCACAATATCTGAAATAATCTTTACTCATCCTATTTCCCATGCACTTTTATTTTGTGGGAGGTAGTAAGTTTTTTTTTCTTTCTCAGAGCTCAGCTATCTCTTAATTAAGGGTGTGCTTGTGGAAGATCAAGCAATGAAAACTGCTTCACGTTTATCACCAGTGTGCCAATCCCTACACCTTCTCCAGCACCCTCCCCTTTGTTGCACTTAAGTACACACATTCATCTTCAAAATAAAAATTTATTCGGTCTGTAACAAGAACATTGAATCTGCACATTTGCACACAAGTTCACATTTAAAAACAGCGGAGCACATTAGTAATAAAAAAATCTATGATACAAGTGGAACATCCCAACCACCATGAAGATTAAGGAAGGAGATGAGACCACTCTATATTCTGCTTCAAATGCCTCTAAAAGGTCCCAGAGATTCCAGGGAGCACCTGCTTTATTTAATAAAATGTGAGCAGAAAAGTTTGGGGTGACCTGGGGCAAAGGTAACAGTCTTTTGGACTTGTTTTCCACACTTAGAACAAGTCCTATAAAATAATGTAGAAAGAAATAAAAAGAAAGAAAGAAAAGGCACCTTAAGCTATACCAAGCAAACCAAAATCCAATAAAACATAAAAATTAAACAACTCCCTGTGGGCTTACTGACTGGGCAACATTTCAGGGCCAGTTACCCAGTTCTCAGATTGCGTCATCAGACTGAGTTAAGCCCTGGGCGTTAGCTCTGCATGTGCATGTATACAGGGTGGGTGCTGTCATCGGTGCTGCAGTGAGGACACAGATGGCAGCCCCCATCCTATGCCCCTTGGGGCGTCTTCTAGCCCATGAAGGCTGATTCCAGTTTAGAAATCCTGTCCTAGATCTCGGGGCACTGAGAAAATGAGGCTGGTTCTCTCTTCATAGCAGGAGTCAGGCTGAGTCACCCTCTACTTCCAGGCTGGAAAAGTATAGAAGCACCTTACTCACAACAGCTCTCCATGGCATCAAGGGACCCCAAGGCCTGGGAGAAGGGTTAGGAGCGTGCAGCCTCCTGCTTTGGTGGCAGGCTTTTTCCTAATACAGGGATCAGATGAGTTGAGACACCAAATACATTTGTCTAATGCATGCCTTGTTCTTTTACTTGGAAAGGGAAAACAAAGTCCAAGATCCTTTTAAGTTGGATTGGTGCTGAAAGAACTAAAATTTCATCTCATCTACCATCAAAAAGCAAAACAAAATTAAACAAAAATGACAGTAGCCATTCACCAGTACAACCATCACTATAAGACACACCATCACTGAGGAAATGACGACTATTTCCATAGAGTGTTGGATGGGAGTGCAGGGCACAGATGGAAGTAAGCTCCAGGTTTGCCCCATTTACCCACAAGGGCTGACCACAATAGCATCGCTCTGTGCGAAGACTCACAGGACAGCCAGGTTTGGGTCCCTGGAGGAGACTGAGCTGCCAAGATGATGCACACTTTAATACTCACACAATGTAAACAAAGTATCCACAAATAGTTGTTCAAAAAAGCCAAAGAATGGCTTTATTTAAAAATGCCCTTAAAAGTGACCCTTTTTGCATAACGCTTTCTTAAAAAAAAAAAAAAACCTCCCATAAAAACATCTTTACCAAACATGCCTAGATAACTTCAGAACTGAAATCCTCAGATGGAACAGGTGAAGATTTCTGTGAGCTGCCACATCTCAGAAGCTTCAGGTCTATCCAACAGCATCTGACTGGGGCCCTTTAGCAGGAAGGGACCTCAGAACCTAGGCTGTGATCCTCAGGCTGGCTGTCCTTGGAGCTCTTGGTAATTTCCAAAACAAGAAAGAGGAAATATAGTAGGGATAAAGGTACAGAACCAGGATAATGCTAGATAAAGAGCCAGAAGAGGCTGAGATGCTAGGAATGATCCCAAACATCCAGAATCTGAAAGGCAACCAAAATGAGAAGAGATGAATATCACTATACTACAGTACTACATGTATACTATAATATATACTACTCCTAAGTGTTTTTAAAATTAAGAAAGGGTGAGGGTTTCTTTCCTTCCTACTGGCCAGGTAACCATCCAGATTACAGCTCAAAATCTGTGTGCTGTTGGGGCTTTTACCCCATGCACCAGAATGTTACTTTTTACACACACACATTCACACGCATGACCCTCCATAGTAACTGGGAGTCAGACTATGGCGGTTTTCAAAAAAGATAAAGAGAGGCACTGAGCAAGAGGTCAAAGCCTTTCCTACTCATCTCTGTCACTCTACCAGACCTGTTGTTGCAGGGCTGAGTTTTCCACGAACAGGAAAGGGAAACAGGTCACCGGGGATTATCAAAGTTTGAAGAGAAGAAAGTCTGAAGTCCTTAATAGCTCATCATATTCTTTTCCTGGACATAGCTCAGCTATGTAAATAACACAGGAACACACAGTGGTGGGAGTTTGAGAGGGCTGGCAAAAACCCCATGGCATTGGTTGAATTAGAGACCTTGTGTAGAAGACGTTTATTCAGGTGGGAAAATTAAGTGATAAAAATTATTTTTGGACTTGGAAGGCAGAGCAAGAATGCTCATTCTAGCGATTTTCAACCAGGTGCTGCAAGACTTTTGAACTTGCAATACCTGACTATTTAGTTAGGGGCACTGATCTCTTTTCCCTTAGATTGTCAAATTAAAAAATGACAACAGCCAACACAACAATAGCCACCTGATGTGAATGCCCTGTCTTGAACCATAAATATATAGGCTTGGCTCATATAATAGAGTTGCACCTTATTGGTCACATCACATAATAAGGTTGTATCTGATTGGTTAATTCTTGGTACCAGAAATCCTTATATGCATCTGATTTTTAAATAAGTCATTTTGGGGCAAAAAGGGCAGTTAATTACTACTTTTAATCAATCAAAATTATGTCTATTTTTCTCAGGTTGGCAAAAAATGTTTTTGCTGTGCCGCAGAATCTTAGTAATTAGTTTTTGTGTGCCATGAGATGAAAAATTGTGGCAAATCACTGCTCTACTCTTTAAAAAAACTTTTAGTTTTTCTCCACAGCATTAGAGGGCTCACTTCCCATATTTGCTGTTATTTAATGCAGGGAGAGTGAGCATCAAACACCGTAGAAGTGGGGGAGAGAGAGGACAACACAACCTTGTCTATCCTGCTAGTACTTCTTAACGTGAAGGATGTCACCATCTCAAGGGATTAACATGAATGAATACCACTCTCCTGACCTCCCAGCAAATCCTCTTCTTCCCGGCCCTGCCAAACTCTCTTGTCCTTTCCTGATCACAGTGGTGGTGGAATTGCCTCAATAACACAGGACAGTTTAGGAGGACGAGCTCTGGAAAGTCACAACCCTGTCTTGCAAGCCTCCTCACACTGGTATATACCACCTAACAAAACACTTTACAACACAGTCAATATCCAGAAATCACAAAGCTGTGTCCACGACACATTTGAAAATTTAAGGAATCTATTTAGGGACAGTACAGGTACATACAATTACTATACCATCAACACACATATAGCAGGTTTCTGTCCCATCTGCTTCCTGGCAGTGAGGTCAGATGCAACCACGGCTTCCACAGGGCAACTGGATTCATAGCTCCTGGAGTACCTATGAGTGGCCTCAGCCCGCCTTTTCTCTCACCTTTGGGTCACCCTACTACCTGCTCCATCAAACGCTGGACTCTGACATCACCTTGACAGTCTGTGCATCTGTCTTTTCCTCTCAGTGCTGTGGTGAACCAAAAATCTGAATCTCGTCTGTACTAGGCCAATCTCTCAGCAATGTGGACACCAAACAACACCAATGGGAAGCAAATTTTCGAACCTCTTCAGTTTTGATGAGGGTGTTTCATTCCAGGCTAAATATGTTTTCTGTAAGAGGCTGAAATAGGCTTGTTTATGGCAGGTGCTCCTCTGTTAAGGATCTCCACAATAGCAGCAAAGCAACAGCATCCTAAATGGAGTCATTAAGGGCTTGTAGCCTTTCAGCCTAATCCATTAGGAGCTTCCATCCTGGGAAGCAGTTAACACTCCTATAGCTCCCTGGCTGAGGTTCAGCTACTGGCAAACAACTCTGGGATTTCAGTCTTAAAGAGGACTCAGCCTTCAGTCAAACTGTGATCTAATGGGAACCTAGGCTTAGGGGTTTCTCTCAGGAGGAAATTACTAACACATAATTTGGCAGGAACTGGCAATTAGAAATCTCCATTTAAACAATTAAAACAACTGTCAATATACTCTGCAGATTCCTACCAACACCCACCAGTTTTATTTCTGTGGTGTCTGTGTTTTCCAGTTGCAGTTTTATTCCTTCTTAAAAAGAATAAATCAAATAGACCCTACGACATTAACAACAAAACACTGTAAGAAAGTAACATTATGTACATAAATACTGTGTAAAAACTAGAGAAATGACAGATCTTCCAGGAAGACAAAGGGAAAAAAAACTTATGTCAAGTGTTAACAGTGATAATATCAAAAAGAAAACTTTGCATTCAATGGAGGTTATACAAATGTAATGTAACAATTCAAATATCACCAATGAAATCTTAAAAAAGGCAGTACTGGGAGAAACAGCATGAGGGAACAAAATAAATGGGAGAAAAATATGGCCATTAAACTCAGAGGCCCACAGAATTATTCAAGTAAATGGAAGGGTTAAAACCCTACATATGTATTCATTTTACAAGAACACAGTGACTTCCAATTGCTGTTTTTCAAACTTGTCCCTATTGTGCCGCAGTTGGGAGGATGCTGCAGAGCACAGTTCCTGGCAGGGAGGGCTGGGACCACCACTGTGTGGAGCCTGTCGCCCTGAAGACAGTGGGCAGCAGCCTCTCCACTCCTTATTTCACCACTTCCTTCTCATGCCTTCCTCTATAGAGGACCTCTCCGATTTCATCTGGGGTTGACTCAATTTAATAGAAAAAAATGTGCTTGACAAGTTTACAAAACCAGCCATTATCATGCCTTTCTGTAATGATCCACTCTGGAATATCAGTAGAAATGGATTCTAGAACATCCCCTTTGAAAACCAAGCAGAACCTGCCTAATCCAGGAACTCCAATGGGTTGGGGCTGGAACCCAAGGCTGAGAGGCCATGCTCATGTCTGGCTGCCCTTGAGCCCATCTGATGCATCAGGTCTGGAGAGCAAACCATCGTCATACAGACCCAGGGGGTCGGGGGGCACTTTTCAATTTCTGGCTTCACCCCCACCCTCCTCATCTGCTTTCTTCCTCAATCAAGCAAGCATGCCTTTTCTCAGAGGGCAAAACGAGGAGCAGGTGGCAGTTGATTGAAAAACAGCAATTTGCCTTTGATGAAGGTGTTCTTTGAAAATGAGTATATTTTGAGGTTTGAATTTTCTAAAAATAAAAAATGATAAAATGGTCTTGCTGTCCAAATCAATCTCTCTCTCACACATACACAGAGGAAAAAAAAAACCCCAAACCCTGCATGCGCCAGGAACAGTATAATGACCAAAATATTACAAAATTAACCAATAAAGTGCATGTTCCTTACATATTACACCTGTCCCTTTTACAAACATTTCTTTTAGAAAGTCACATGTGTAGGCTCAGAATCACATGGTATTATAGAAGGGGTTGGTTGTCCGTTTTTTATCATTTGCTTTTTTCAGTCTCTTAAGAGGGTGAGTTCTGCCGTGTTGCTGATGAGCAGCCAAACCCAGCTCTGGAGCAGGGCCTGCGCACTGCAGCCCCTGGGTCTGCAGCAAAGCAAGGCCTCCTTCAGCACTAGTCAATGCAGGTCGTGCCTTGGGGAGCAAACACTGCTGACTGTAACCAAATTCTTTGGCATACTGTACAAGGGGCCTCTCCACTGGCTTGCTCTGTGCGATACACTCTGTGGTTTTAAGTTGCTCTATAAAATACTTGGTGGGCTCTGGGTTCTGGGGGCCATCTGGGTTATCTGGGGGCTCCTGGGCCTCCATGGCATGCATGCCTGAGTCTGTTCTGATGAAGGGCTGAAGCAGTTTGAGGTGAGGGGACTCAGAGGAGACAGCCTCCCTCTCCAGTAAACAGTCTTTACACAGATCCAAGTAACCTAACTTGGCGAGGGAAGCTGAACGCCTCATTTGGGATGGTTTGGTGATCCCTACCTGGCAAATCGCTCGGGACTCGATTTCTTTACTGTGCTCTTTCAGCACACTGGGGCTGTGCCTGAGACTCTTTATACTGTCACTACTAGAGCTATATGGGAGTCTATAGGCTATAGGTGATAGGTCCAGTTTTTCTTGTAACTTTCCAATGTTGTCACTAAGTTTGCTAGTTAAACTTAGGTCTTCACTACTTAACTGGGAGCCCTCATATGGCACTTCACTGCCACTGGAGAGGGGGCCCCCCTCACTTTCTTCCCAGCTACCCTGCTCCACACAGGGCTCACTGTCTGTGGTGCTGCTTTGCTCTGTGAAGCCTTCCAGGTGAACCACAGTCTGGGGATGCAGGTAATCCAAGTTGGCAGATGGTACATGGGTTGTGTGACTGACAAAAGGCGCTGCTGTGTCCAGGACTGTTGCCAGGCTGCTGTCCCTCTCTTCAGGGCTGTTCAGGGTGGAAGTTGGGTCAGTGGGCCTGTTGTGCTCAGGAGAGGAAGAATGAGGCAGAGGTAGCACTTTGTGGGGCAGAGAAACCTGGTTGGGGCCCAGTGTCCTGTTCAGATTTTCATCCAACGCACAGAGGACAGTGACGGCCTTCTCCACTTTCACCTCCCTCAGTTCTTGCTCCCCACTCTTTTCCCTGGGGGCTACTTCACCCCCAGGCCTAGTGTGAGCAGATGATGTAACTGTGTGGGTATACTCAATGACTTCTATCTGCTTGGGAAGAGGGATTGCCTGTGGCTCAGATCCCTGGCATGAAACCACAGTCCTCTGCTCCTTCAGGACTCCTTGCTGCTTGGTTTTAGCTTCCGACTCCTGAGGAGCTGGCAAGAGATGAAAATCCAGGAACTTGGGTGCTGGAACAATGACATCTTGCTCACAATGCAGTAGTGAGCCAGACTCAGACCCACTGCATTTCCCTTTGCCCTTGTTCATCTCTGGTTCCTTGGGGACAGATGAATGTTCTAGGGTGGCTTCATCACTCTTCCCTTTCGGTGCTAGGTCTGCCACAGAGGAATCATTCTTGGAGTTCTTGCGAGTGGACAATGAGGTACAAGCAGGAGTGGCACTATGATGCTCTTGTTCCTGCCGCAAGCGTTCCTCGAACTCCAAGGTGGCTCGTCTCACGGACCCAGGGCACCACTTGGTACCTGAGTGCATCGCTGGGCCCCAGAGCTCTTGTTCCCCCTCAGCTGGTTCCTCTTCTTCCAAGTCTGTGATGGATGAGTGTACAGTTAGGCAGCCTTCTGGGTCCCACTTCCCTGAGTCTTTGGCTAGTTCAGGCTGGGCTGAGCAGGAACCTTCATTCTGCTCCAGGTTTCCGGGTTTGTTCTCTGGAGCCTGGGGCCTGTCAAGGGGCAACTCATGGACGGTGTTCTTCTTTGGTGTATGGCATGAGTTGGGTAAAATGTCTCCTTTTAGCTGAATCTGTCCAACTCCTTGACTAATAGATTCAATCTCAGTGACAATTTCTTTGACGGAAATTGCATTTTCTGAGTGAGACTGCATGAAAATGTCTGGACTGACCAGTTCTGAGATTGCCTAAGAAGAGAAAATAGTGAGATGGTTATGGTGAATTGTAGTCAAATTGAAAATGCCAGTTTTTATGTTTACTGATCCTCTGATCCAGGAGAACCTTCTGGCTATGAGGACACGAATCATGAAGTGGCCGGAACTGACCTCTGCTGAGGACTGCATGCTGACCATCAGTTTTGTTGTACAAGGGGAAAAAAAAACGGGTTCATCAAAGGCAGAGATACAAAATTAGTTATAGCTTGTATCACTGTCTACTGAACTTCCTGTTCTGTTTACCCCGATAGGATGCCAATCTAATATCTTGCTCCAAAAATGAATAGCAAATTGCATTGGAAGCTCCTAATTTTCCTAAGACCATGAGCCTTCAGAACCTAGGTCATACTGGGGTAAATGAAATTCTCTCTGGCCTGTATCAACTGCCAGTTAGATACTAACCTAGTCTGAAGGGAAGAGTTCCATTCAAGGGCTCAGTGGCCACCTTGAATATGCCCAGTGTTAGACAAGGTGAGGAGGAGGCTATCATCTGATGTCTGATTTGGAGACTCTCTGCTCTCTTCTCTCCTGTCATGCCAGCTTTCATCTATGGCCTCCCACTTCTCCTAGCAGCAGCGTCCCAGCACGTGAGGGCACTAGGCATCTGATCACACAATTCCTAAGTTTCACATGGATCCTTGGGAAAGGTTTACTTGGCTTATGTGGCCATGTGCCTGAGCAAAATTAGAAACCATGACTCTCTGACATTTCACTGTTCTACCAGTTATGAATTCCCAGATGTATTTATAAGAAGGCCAGAGAAAATCGGCCAATGAAAAAATCAAGTCCTATTGTAAAAAAAGAATTTCAAAATCTAGAAGTGGCCCCATAGACACTTCTTAAAGTGACACCATTATGACCATTAATCTATCTTAACATTTTCATAAGCCTTCAAAAGTACGTTTCCCTAGGAATTATTCTGGTCTTTCCTCTTCAAAAGAGAATCAGAGCTAGCACATACTAACAAGGTCAGTTAGGCCTTTGGGAGAAATCTGCCAGGACATCGGATAGAGGCAGACTTGACAAGACTGGAAGAGAAGCCACAGTGGGCCTGGTGTGTGCACGGGCGGTGCAGGCAGTGCTCATATGACCAGGGACTTTGTAAAAAAGCTATTTCTGCCAGAGCTCCTGTACTTGTTGATCCAAAGGAGAGCTCAGGCATTCAAACTTCCCAGTAGAAATGAAACAGAGGCATAGCCTTTGGGGAGAGAAGACAGAAGTGGAGGCAACGATTGCCCTTGGGTAGTTAAAAAGAGGGAACGACGAACCCTGGCAGGTGTGGCTCAGTGGGCTGAGTGCTGGCCTGCAAGAGGCAACTGACTGACGTATCTCTTGCACATCTTGTTTCTCTCCCTCTCTTTCTCCCTCCCTTCCCCTCTCTCTAAAAATAAATAAAATCTTTAAAGACATTTTTTTTAAAAGAGAGGGAACGATGAGTAATGGACAAGGTGGTGAATATAAGTAGATAGACATCATGTAATGCCAGGAATCTACTCAGTTCCACTGAATTAATTAAATGAAGTCTGGTATGTTAGAATAAAGATGTCACCATTTACTTCCCAACTGCTGTGCTATCTTGATATATTATATTGATTAAAATGCACCCCAATTTCAGAAGTCTCAAAATGAGAATAAGTGTGAGTCTTAGAAATAGTGATATACAGTAATTCTTTCCCTGGTCTCAGGTGGCTCATAAGAGCTCATATGCCACTGAGAAGAATCTTGAGATTCTGTCTGCTCTCAACTCACTTTCCCAAACCATCCCTCAGTTCTTGACTACCACAGAGTCTGAGTGGAAGGGCAATTCAGAAACATTATTAATAGCAGGAATTCAGTATCAGAAGCAGGTGCTACTCCAACACCTATTTATACAGGTCTAGTCTTTGAATCTCCTGAGAGAGAGAATTTTCCAGGGGATGGATTTTCCATCCCCTCAGGGACACAGGTCTCACTCAGGCAGCACGTGAGTCCCTGGGACTTCATTACTGGTGAGATTTGATCTCAACTGCAGAGGGTCAGGGAGGGGACTGCTCTTCGTTCAGCTAGGACATTTGTTTTGGCTAACCCCTTCTTCCTCTCATCCCCTCTCAGATGTGCTGCCAACGACACCAAAAATCAAAATGATAAATTCCTCAAACGGCAACCGAGTTAAAAATATTTAAACCCTAAGTTTTCAAGGAAAGTCTCAGCTAGACTCTCTCTCCCATACTGCCTTCCCAAATCTTTAGCCACATTAAAAATAAAGTGAACATAGCAGAATCCCAAATATTTTGTCTTCAAAGAGAACTTCATTAGGTGGAGAACTATAAAGATAGTTTTTACCTTTGACTGTTCTTCATCTATTGAAGATTCTTCTGATGCATGCGGAGTATTACTCAAAGAGCTGCTTCTCTGGTCATCAGCTGTCACTTCAGAAGGAGCTACTTCTACCACTGACAGTCGGCAACTCTCACCCCTTCCTCCACCTAGTTCCTCCATCCGTGAGTGGGAAAAAGATCGTGACCGGGTTTCTTGAGAAAGTTCCACAAATTTCTCTAGGGCACTAAAAAAATCAATGCGATCTGTACTGAAATCTGCGACCTCAGCCTGGCAACTGGGTTGGGGGCTTGGTGACTCAGGATCAGGGGACATGGGGAGGTCTTTCAGGCGAGATGTCAATTCTTCCATAGGCAGTAAGTGGACATTCACGTCTACTTTCAGTGCGTCTGTCTCCAAATCTTCAACTGTTAAGTCTGGGAACTTGTTGGGCATTTCCGGGGACTGTCCAGGTTGAATCAAAGCTTTGGATGCATGGCAGTTGTCAAGAGGGAATTTTGATTCATTGAGACAACACCCTGATGTGCATCCATTGATGTCATTTAGGTTTAATTCATCTTCAATCTGTCCGGCATGAAATTCCCTAGAAGTGAACTCCAAGCAGATCATTCTTTCTTTGGTACACAGGCCTTTCTGATTTTCATCTTGCGGGACGACATGTTCTACGAAGACAGGAGGTATGGGTGGGTGACCTTCCACAGTCTTCACCTCTGCAATCTGGTCTGCTGAGGTGGTGATCTCCTTCTTGTTGAGTTCTAGCCCTGGTTTGCAGATGGGTTCATGGTGGTCTGAGAGGTCGCTATCTGAATGAGATCTCCAGAGTTTGTTATGCCGCTGCTTGCTGCGGAGGACAGACACAAGAGACGTCTTACTCTGGTCTGTGAAAACAGTCAACACCCCCCTCCCCCTGGAAACTCTCCCAGATAAACTTAAATGTTAACCTGCAAAATGCTCTGTTAATGCCCAATGGAAGTAGGCAATAACCACTTGAAAAGATGCTCAATTTAACTAACAGCAACAAAAAACAAAAAACAAAACAAAAACGAATAAATAGGAGATCTGATTTTTTAACCTACAGGACTGATAAGAGCTAATTTGGTTGCTAGCAGCCAATGTTGGTGACGGTACTGGCCAAACAAGCCCTCTCATACACTATAGTTGGGAGGAATATGAATTATAGTATTTTTTTTATATTCTTTGGACAAATAACCAGAAGAGGCATTGCTGGATCATGTGGTATTGCTATGTGTGATTTTTTAAAAAAGATTTTATTTATTTATTTTTAGAGAGGGGAGGGAGAGAGAGAGAGAGGGAGAGAGAGAGAGAGAGAAACATCAATGTGCAGTTGCTGGGGGCCATGGCCTGCAACCTAGGCATGTGCCCTGACTGGGAATCGAACCTGCGATGCCTGGTTCACAGCCCACGTTCAATCCACTGAGCTATGCCAGCCAGGGTGAACTGTAGCATTTTTAAGAATGAACTCTGGCTGGGGGTGGGCAGGGCAGGGGAGAATAATGGGGGGGAAATGGGGACAACTGTAATTGAACAACAATAAAAAAAAATGAACTCTGGAAATAGTTCTCAAAAAGTCACCAAACTAGTAATAGTTCTTTCAAGGAAGGCAAAAATACTTCTGGGGAGGGCTTTACTTTCTACACTCTATATTTCTATAAATTTTGAATTTTAAAAATAATGAGCATGTTTAAATTAATAACCAGGAAAAAAAGCATTTGAGTAATACAAAGGGAAAAAGTCTACGGGAACCCATTACAAATCCTCATAATTGGGATTAGTCACTGATGTGGAAGTGTGAGGAGGGTGGTAATCTTTCTTGAATTAGAAAACAAAGATAAGGCTAGTAAATCTGGTGAAAAAGATTGGTACCAAATGGAAGAGGATGAGCAGGAGGTACAGGCCCCTTTCATAAGGATTTTTGGGTAAAAACCATCAAGCTAAGGTGACACCTGGAAAAGTAGGTGGGCCAAAGGAAGACCACACACACATATCCATACTCTGATTTATTTTATGGTGGGAAAGTCTGATGTGGGGATGAGATTTCATTTCAAACCACACTCTCAAACAAAGAAACACAGTTCCCAAAGCTCTAGCCAAAAAGAGAAAGGTGGCCCTGTGGCTGGTCAGGATTGCTTGCCCAGGGAATAGATCACTAAATGGTTTATGGGGTATGGTTTCCATGACTTACAAGCTGATGAAGAGTGACCTAACCGCAGGGTAGAAAGGGAAACAGCCCAGCTCACCCTGGGCTCAGGGCCACGCCTGCCTCAGAGGCCTGTAAATCTCTGCTGAGTCATGTGCCTGCACTAATGTGAACCCCTGTTTGTTCTCAACTCTGCACCTGCTCTCAGCTCCCCCTTTGCTGCTTGGGTGGGGATCTCTCTGACTCAGGCCTGCACAGCACAAGGATGCTTTTCTGAGTAGGAAAAGGTCAATCTGTTTATGAAGACAAGCTATAATCAATTAGCTGGGTGTAAATTAGGGTCTTTACTCTTTCCAAGCTGCATGAACTCCAGCCGCCCCTAGGAGGAGACAACATATCACACATCCCAAACGCCTCAGTGACTGTGTGGAGGGGCAAGCTGACCGGTTGGATAGGCGAGTTCTAAGCACTGTGACCAACCAATGCCAATGTGTTTCCCTTTAAAGTTTCTTCTTTCATATACAGATACCCTGGTTTCCTGATCTCAATCTGACCGTGCTCTCCAAGTTCTATCCCTCACCTATTATGAGCACGTTCAAACCTGCACGGAGCCCTCTCAGTTACCACAGCAGGACAATTCCTATCACGCCAATGACCAGGACGACATCTCTGGGAGTTGTTATCATCCTTCTTATAATGTAAAAGAACATCTTATCAATCAACAGGTAAATGGGATGTCTTCATAATCCTAAGAACCCTGCAAATATGATTTTTAAAACTGCCTGTAAATCACTAACCAATCTTATGCTAATAGGCACAACAGTGCATGTTTCAGAGGAAGTGGGTGACATCATAGCTGCTTTGCTCAGCAGGGACTTCCTCTTCCTGGAAGAGATAATCATCAGAAAATATTGGTTCAGGGCTCTGGAATTAAACTGACACCTACTTGTAAAGGAGAAATAAAAATCCCAATCTGAAGATAGGTCTGATTCTGCTGCCCTTTTTATTTTCACAATAGGACCAGAGCTCTGACAGAATCATTACTATGGACTTTGAAGCACTGTTACTCCAAGGGCCCTGGCTGATCCCCTCCTTCCTCCTCCCCACTCAGGGGTTATTAACTTCTCTCCTGCTTATCACTCCCTTCCTTTTCTCTATAGAGTCATCACATTCTGCTGTTAATAATATACTGCTCATTTTTTCATGGCTTTTTAAAAAAATTTTTTTAAAGATTTTATGTATTTATTTTTAGGGAGGGAAGGGGGGAGAGAGAGAGAGAGAAGAGAGAGAGAGAAGAGAAGAGAAGAAGAGAAGAGAAGAGAAGAGAAGAGAAGAGAAGAGAAGAGAAGAGAAGGGAAGGGAAGGGAAGAGAAGAGAGAGAGAAACATCAATGTGCGGTTGCTGGGGGTTATGGCCTGCAACCCAGGAATGTACCCTGGCTGGGAATCGAACCTGGGACACTTTGGTTCCCAATCCGTGCTCAATCCACTGAGCTACGCCAGCCAGGGCTCAGTTTTTCATGTTTTGAACTTCATATAAATGAAACACTGTATGTATCCTACAACTGTTTTGTTGCTTAACATTATGTTTTTAAGATTCATCAATGTGCGTGGCTGTAATTGCACAGAGTGGAGTTTATTAATCTATCCTGATTGATGAACAGTTCTACTACACACACTGCCATGGTCATTCTTGTGCCTGGTGTACACTTTGGTTTCTCGAAGGTGTTTATGTATAGGTGCAGAAAAGGTGGGGATGATTTATACATAGGGCATGTATAAATCATGTTTTAGTCTGTAAAGAGTTCAATGCTTTCCAGTGAACTCTTCCAGAAGCCAGTTTATTTTAATGCTCCCTTGCTGGCTGGAATAGATAGAAGGCATTGGATCATATTATTTTAAACTGTTAATGTCTAAATTCAGCTGACTCCCCGCACCTGGTTCCATGCAGGTAGCAAGTAAACAAGTTGCCAAAAAGAACTTCAGAGTTGGTTTATGACCTGGATGATGCAATCAACTCCGGTTCTTCCCCCTTGAGTGGCCTCTGACCTGAATTTGGATTCAAATAAACACACTGACACATGAGATGACTGGGCCATGTTGGGTAAGAGTTTGGCCTTTTACTTAGTAAATGAACAAGGAAGTCTAAATGACAGGATGCACATGGTATCCCATTCTCTCGTCTCAACCTGTTTTCTTTCTTACTGTTATATGTTTGGTAAAGAACTAATTCTGGTTGAGAAAGTTATATAGAGGAAAATAGTGCTAAAAATAGATGATCAGTTATAACAAAATCAGATTGTTCATAGTTACTTCTTAGGGCATTAGGCAGCATATAGGAAGAAGAAGAAACAGAAAAAACTTCAATTGAGCATTTTCTGTGTGCTCTGCTTCAAGATTATTTTTCTGAAGAGCTATTAAGAAAGCCCTTTAAATGCTGATTGTGACTGGCTGCACTTGACCGGGAATCCAGGTTCCCTCCTGCTGGCTGACCACTGTGCACCAGCTAACGAGACTTCAATGTCTCCACCAGCAAGCCCAGGGTAAAACAACTTTGCCTCCTCTGGTCCTGGTGACACGAATGTTCAAAGAATCAAAGCTGACATCTACGAGGACATGTGGCACAAACTCTCCCTGGCTACCACCCAGTTTTCTTATTGCCTTATGCACTGGAACCTAATATCACAGACACATGGTCAGCTTGCAAAAGCCTGAAATCTGAACTTGTCTAATGGAACATAAATCTGCCAGGTACCTGCATGATCAGAGTGCAGAATAACAAACAGGGCTGTTGGTGGCTTAATGAAGGGTTTCAACACACACACACACACACACACACACACACACACACTCACACACACCCTCCTCCAGTCTCACTCCCATCCCCCAGCTATAAAAAAATTAGGTATGAAAATATCAGTGGCTTTATGATACCCCCCTTTTAGGTCTAAGGGGAAATACTAAATATTAGCCTTCCCCACACTCTTAAAGACACAATGAAGCAATCGAAATATGCAAAAAGTCTCTTGCATTTCAGAGGGGCTATCACTGTTTGGCCCTCAGCCCCACATTCTGATGAAAAGACTATAACCAATTCAGAAATCACTACAGGGACCTGATGTCACTTTGCTAAACTTCTTTTCTACCCAGAGGTAATAGTACCAAGCTGAGACTCAAACAGGGTCTGCACCTTAAATTAAGTACCCAGTGCCACCCTGGATAACCATGGGGCTAGAGAATGCTAAGATCAAGGCTCTGTCTCTTTAGGAAAACTACCACACGCTTCCTGGGTGAACATATGAAACACAAGACCTGAGTACCTGGCTAGGAAATGGAATTTCTTTGCAAACAGAATGAGTGGGATTTTTCTAAGGACTTTCCTCTCCTGGTTACCTAAGCTGCAAAGCTAGACAGAGCTTCAGACAATCAAAGACGTCTGGGGCTTTTCCTTCTTCGCTCTTCTGAGCAGGCAGTTCCTGGAGCAGCTATCTGGGGTTGGGCGAGAGTATGCTGGGTCCAATGCACTTGGCAATTAGATGGGCTGGGAGCCTGCGAATGCCATTTCTTGACCACACATCACAGACTGCAGACTCTAATGGCTGCTCATCCAGCAGGCACTCTCACTCTTTTTTCTCACTGGTAGAGGCCTGATTTGGTTGGGGTATTCAATGTTCCATGGGTTCAGGGAATGTAACGCTTCTGTACCACCACAGGGTGAATGTGAATTTGTTTTAGCCAGCCCAGGAAACTATTTTCCTGACCAGTGATTAGTTTTAAGCATGTGACTCAGTCCTGGCCAATGAGTCCTGGGGAGGGGTGGGAGAAGTCTGTTGGGGAGCTTCTGGAAAAGGTCTTCCTCCCATAATTGAAATGCCCATTCATTCAGCCAGATGCTGTGGAATTTATAGGTAGATGTCCAAAAATGTGACAGACGTCTGGCAATCATGAGGAGACAAGTTCAAGGGCTAGGCCATTAACCAAAGAAGGTAGAGCAGAAAGATGAAGAGTGCCAAAGCCCTTGATTACACCACTGAGCCATTACAGTCTACTTCTGTGCTTCTTGCTACAAGTGATGTTAAATTATAGCTGGGTGCTAAGCCAGGTATTTTGTGTGTGCCCCTACAGATCTACTCTTCAGCTTTCCCATCGTGCTCTCTGTCCCTGAGGCTGATATGGACCACAGCAATAGGCTCCCTCAGTAGAAGACTGTGAAGAGGAGAGTGAAGGCAGACCACTTACTTCCCCAACTCCCTTCTGCAGTGTTACTCCAAGTAGGCTATGTCCTTAAAGCTATTGCTCTTCACTAAAGGTGCCTTTTCTCCTTCTAGGTTCTAGTAACTCTTCTCTCCCTCTTTGGACCTTGAAGCTATTACCAAATAGCTCTGCTGATACAGGTCCCTTGATTCCATTTCAATCCCACATCTTTATAAATTGTCCCTTTATAAAACTCTCCTCAAATAATCCTATGAGTATGCAGTTTCTTGTTGAGATCTTGATTGATGGAGGTATTCTGTTACCTGCACCTAAAAGCAGCCTAAGTTTACCCCCAGCACTGGATTCTAGATCTTGAAATCCAGGATACATCACAATATAGGAAATTCTAGTGCCACTTTCCATTCCAGTTTCTAATGAAGTTGGTGTGTGTGAGTGGTAGGAGGCAGTGGTTGGAAGAGGAGGAGGTAACAAATGGCATATACCTATGTCAAGGAGGGAGAAATAAATGACACATGCATATATATGTTTTCTGGAGGAAGGAGAGGATGAAAATCACATCAGAATAACCCTTAACAGGACATACTGTACATGTGTACACATTTTGATTTACAATAACCTTGTGAGAAAGTTCTCTTGATTTTCACTTTACGGATGGGGTCATGTAAGGAACAGAATTGTGCAGTAACTTCTCAGAGGTGCAGCAAGCGGATAAACCAGGAATGGAAACCAGATATACTGACTCAAATTCTGTGGTTTTCTCACTCCTGAGGGCTTGCCCTTCCTGCCATGAATCAAGCCCAGGAAGGCAGGGACCCAAAAGGAAAGAGGCAGGTGATTTGTGGATTTATGCTGCCCTGCTTATGCTCATCTAAGATTTTTCTGAAATCCTTTTAACATCTAAGAAAAACCACATATGCTAAAAAGAACCCAGCCCAACAGCTTGCAGTAGCCTGCAATTCCAGAATAAATACTGAAATTGGCAGGACACATTGTATCCTTCCTCTCAATGGGCCACGTGAGGACACTGCCTAACATCTGTCCTGTGTGTCTGGGAATATATAGTATTTATGTCTCATCCAACCCTCTGATGCCTCTTTCTTGTACCAAAAAGAACTGCTGTGTCCTACCTTCTGATCTAACCTAAAAATGTCATTGACATCTGGCCCCAAAGACTTAAAAATTCTTTTTAAGTATCCTCCCTGCCTTTTGTATCTTCCCCGCCTCCTAAGAGAACGATTCAGATGAAATCATGCCAAGTACTGAGTAAATGGGAGGGGTTTTTTAGTGGAAACCATAATGCTATGCTATGACCACATTTTCATAATACTTTGGGGGTGGGAGGGCGGCCCCTCTGCCTGCATAGGCTGGAAGGCTATTTAACATTTTGTTCAGGGTAAACACAGCCCAGATTCAAGAGTCAAGACCAAGTCACAAGACTCACTGCAGTCAAACTCTGGCACCAGCCCCAGCTGCTTCTAGGCAGCTGTGCCCTCACCCTAACAAAACCACCTAGAAAATGCCTCCATGAAAAAAACAAAGCAAAATCTAGCACTCCACAGGACTGCAGTATGTGGCATCAGGAAACTGAGCATTAAATCCAGTTTAATACCTGAATCTTTTCCCCCAGAGCAGCTGAAGGCAGCTTTTACCACCACAGAGTAATAAATAATGTAGTGAAATTAATTGCTCATTTTAAAACCATTACGTTATTGAAAGAGCTAGTTCTGATTGATACAGGAAGATGTCCAAAACCTAATACTGGGTAGACAGAGAAAGATAAATACTGTATGGTGTCACTTATATGTGGAATCTAAAGAAGATGAACTCAGAAACAGTAAGAGTGCTGGTTACCAGAGATGGGGGTTGGTAGAAATGGGAGGTACTGGTGAAAAGTTATGAACTTCCAGTTATAAGATCAACAAGTTCTGGGGATATCTACTGTACAGCATGGTGATTAGGGCTAATACTGTGTTATATTCCTGACTGATGCTAAGAGAAATCTTATATATTATTACCACACAAAAAAGAAATATGTAAAGGAATGAAGATGTTAGCTAGTGCTATGGTGACAAGCTGTTTGCAACATATAAATGTATCAAATCAACACATTGCACACCTTAAACTTACATAATACTGTATGTCAAAAATATTATATGCCAATTATATCTTAATAAAACTGGGGGAAAAAAGGAACAGTAATGGTTAAGTGCAGAGTAAGTGCTCAGTAAATGTTGTTACAGTTGAAACAGATGTCAACTGTTCTCTGTGGGTACTGAGTATATAAATAATTTTTTCCTTTGTAACTTTTTGCATTTTCATAAAGCATATACAGGGTGGGATAGATATAGGTTTACAGTTATTCATATGAAAAATAACACAATGATTAATAAATAATATAAAGGAATAAACTGTTTTGCATACTCATAACTATAAACCTACTTTTGCAACACCCTATATATAAAATTGGATTAAAAGATTAAAAACAAACCAACAAAACCACCCCAAGCCCTGGCCAGGTAGCTCAGTTGGTTAGAGCAACGTCCTAAAACACCAAGGTTGCAGGTTCCATTCCCAGTCAGGTCACATATAAGAATCAACTGATGAATGCATAAATCACTGAAGCAAT
This sequence comes from Phyllostomus discolor, assembly GCF_004126475.2. Lineage (NCBI taxonomy): Eukaryota > Metazoa > Chordata > Mammalia > Chiroptera > Phyllostomidae > Phyllostomus > Phyllostomus discolor. The sequence goes on along the minus strand of NC_040910.2, from coordinate 78,429,211 downwards.
TAGTCAATGTCTCTCTCCCACCTTGCCCCATCCTCTTTCTCTCTCTCACATCAATTAAAAAAGAAGAAAAAAATAAGAGCACTATTTCTGGGATGCACCTTCACACCTCAGATGGGTTATATATATCCTAATTCTGCTGATTTGTTACATGACCAAATTACTGGGAGCAGGTTCAGTGAAACCAAGCACAGAAAAAAAAAAAGTGTCCAAAGCAGCAGCAGGTACTTTTCTTTTTTTTAAACAAATGGGCCAAAAAATTTCTAAGAATTTCAGCTATGCATAGAATTACCTCGGGAGCAATCAGTATCCATTTTGATAAGGTGGCTGCGTCTGGCATTAAAAGATGTTGAGAAGTGTTCATTAAAATTTACACATAGTTGAAAACAAATAAGGGAATAGTATTTTCCAACCTTTAAAAAATTTTATTTATTTATTTACTTTTAGAGAGAGGGGGAGTGAAGGAGAAATAGAGGGAGAGAAACATATATGTGTGGCTACCTCTCGCATGCCCCCTACTGGGGACTTGGCCCACAACGTAGGCATGTGCACTGACTGGGAATCAAAACCAGCAACCTTTCAGTTCATGGGCTGGCACTCAATCCACTGAGCCATACTATCCAGGGCAATTTTCCACCTTTAAATTAAGGGGTGGAAAATACGATTAGTTTTGATTAAATGCCTAATATTCCATGCTGAGCTCAAATGCTTACACTTATTTTTTAAATAATTGGATAGATTTCAATTTTCAAAATGTATGACACATCCAGGTTAGGCTGAAAACTAGCTGCAGAGCAGGATGGTTCACCTTGCCCTAGGAAGCACAGGGGATTGAAAATCTTTAAAAGTCACAGTTAAGGACTCACCTTGCCAACAGGATCCCCTGGTACTCTTCCAGTTGTCTCATAAAGCTGGGGTTGGGCTTAGTCACTGTTCGTCTTTCCTTCACATAGTCATAGGCTCGGTCCAGATTCCAGCCATATTCCTTCATTGCATAGGCAATCACAGTGGAGGCTGAGCGACTCACCCCCATTTTGCAGTGCACGAGGCATTTGGATCCATGTTTCCTAGTTTGGGGGATTGAGGTAAGGAGGAAAACATAATAATGAGTACACTTTAAAAGCTGGGTTCTAAATGTTGCCAAGTTTCCTGTCCTGCCCTTCCATTTTCTTCTCTGCAATCCATCCCACCTGAGTGTACTTGTATATATCTATAATCAACTGTGCAAGGAGGGCAGGCAATTCTCACGTACTCAAAGAACATTCAATGCTTACATCAAGCCTCTTTAACTCATTCAACAACTGTTTACCAGGCATTCACCATGAGTAAGACAATGTGCAAGGTATTGTGAGGCAAAGATCAGTAACAGCTCCTCCCTAAAAGGTAGGATTTTGTGAGAGACGCAGACAATTAAAGTTCAAAATGGTAATTGCAATGACAATTGGTCACAGAGCCATCAGGGGAGAATTTTCGATTTAGAGACTGTATCCCACTTGGAGTGTGGGTGGAAGCCAGTCCCTTCATAGCCTTAGGGGAAGGCTTCATGGCTGGCAAACTCCTGAACTACAGGTGTGGCAGTGATTCACCTAATCCAAAAGTTCTGAATTGCTTCCAGTTCAAGTTCCAATAAGGGTTCTGTTGCTGGAGGAGAACAAGACCCAAACTAATCCTCCTCTTTACTCAGAGGTAGCCCTGGATATTACTTTTCACAACACCACGACCTGTGTTCTGTCTAGGGTGTGGCTATATGACCCAAGGAGCTGGATGGGACCATGAGATGCACCACGTGGCTTTTTCAGTGAGGAGGTGGAATGAATGAATAACTATTTTTTTAATGGGATGGAAGAACAAGAAAACGAACTTACCATATGGTGATACAAAAACAAAACAAAACCCTTCAGTCTTAACATACCAGAGTTTATTACCCTGTATAAGCATTACTCGATTGTGCCAATTCTGCTAATAACACAGTGCCTGGCACAGAAAAAGCCTTCAAATATTTGCTAATGTGTGGACAAACTTATGGATCTGCTGATTAGATCTGTCAGCTATAAGTAGAAACAACATTTTTAAATCTGGAAAAAAGAATGGTTGCTCTTATCACCAGTGTACACGGGCTGAAATTCTTCCCACGTGGCTATTCCAATGAATTTAAAGAGTGTACACATCAGCCTAAAAGGGGAATTCACTCACTCACTGTATTATAGTAGATAAGCTTCCTTCTAGAGGCTTATAATATTCCTGCTGACGATGGAGCCACTTGAAAGAGTTAAGTACCACTGCACGGAGGCATGAGTTTAAGTGTGAAAATGAGTGAGCCAAATAAGCTACAGGAATGTAGGGAATAGTCTGGAATAATTAAAACAGTCTGAAAAGGAAAGTAAGATTAACCTCCTCCGTGTCAATTAGATGCAAAATTTTGGTGTCCTAAGGTTGGTGTGGTGTGTCTGTGTGCTTAGATGATCCCAAACAGCTAGAAAATACAATGCTTGTTTTGTTTATGGCACCACAGTTCAAACTACAGTTGGGAGGCAAGGAACAGTGACTCAGATGGAAGTGCAGACCTGTCCACAATTATTTCCCCATCAAGCTCTGACAACTTTAATGCATAAAATTTCAGGTCTATACCTGCAGGTATGAAAGGTACTCAAAGTTGGACAATCCTAAGAAAAATACAATTTAACATCCACTCCCATGAAAACACTTCATATTGAACTAGGCTTTTCAATGGATGGCTTCTACCTCATGTGATGAAGGATCTGAAGGCAGGTATCACCTAATCCAATTTCACCTTTCAGGTTTAACCCCACTTCTCTACCCTCCACCCCCCACCCTCTGCCAGTGCTGGATTGTCCAGATTAAGCCTGGTATCACATTAGTAATCCTAAACCCACCCATGTGTATACAGAGCCTGGAATTCAGGGCTCTGATTGGGGTAAAACACATGAGGTGCCCAGTGTGCTGTTTGGGAGGTACTCACTCTCAGATGCCGACCTATACTTGCAGGGACCTGAGAGCGAATGCCCGCTTAAATGCACCTCATGTATCTCACCCTAATCCCAGCCTTGCTGAAATCAGCGTTTCTTTTCATTGAGACTGGGGCCTCACCTAATTCGAGTCTCTTTAGCTATGACCCTGACAACCTACCTAGTCTTTTCCAGTCCCCTTTCCTTAAGGCAGGGGCGTCAAACTCATTTTCACCAGGGGCCACATAGGCCTTGCGGTTGTCTTCAAAGGGCCGAATGTAATTTTAGGACTGTCTAAATGTAACTACTTCTTAACAGTTAAATGACAGGTTGGCACTGCCGCCAGATAAAACAAAGTGGAGGGCCAGATTCAGCCAGAGGGCCTTGTGTTTGCCACCTGTGCCTTAAGGGATTAGACTATTCCTAGGTACATGATGGGCTCTGAAATGTGAAATGATCTTAGGTTCAACTCCTGTCTTTACCACTTGTTACTTAACTTCTCTGGACTTTATCTCTACCGTTTGTCCACCTCTGTAGAGAAGGTCAGTATATGCCTCCTGGGTTCTGAAAAATATTACATGAAAGAATATATGTGAAGCACCTGGCACACAGTAAGCATGCCGTGAGTGATATTATTACTGGGAATAATTTAATGAAAGAATATAAAATGCTCTTCAAAAATATAAAACGCTCTTTTAGCTGCTGGCTAGGTACTGTGAGAATGAACTCAAAGCTAGAGTATGGGAATTCAGGTAACTAAAATGAAGAAATTTTCTGATCATGAAGGTCCTTAAGTATGGAATAATTCTTAGTCAAGCACTTCAAAAACATAAGTGTTTGTCTTCTGCCAGGGATGATTTGAATGTGGTCCTGCCTGAAGGGGGAGTGTGGCCAACGTGAGTTTTTATGGTTCCTTGTATTGAAGGCAAGGAGATCCCCAGAGACTTAAAAAAAAAGTGTTAACATATTAATACTAATTAATACTAACACTACTACATCAATACCATTAAATAGCTTTACTAAAAGGACCAATTAAATTTTAAAAAGGGTCAATTAATTTAAGGAAGACAACAGGAAGGCCAGAGAAAAATTTCACTATTTAGAATATCAGAAAAGTACAACATAAAAAAAAAAAGAAAGAAAGAAAAGATTTCCAAAGCTCACTACTATGTTCATCTCCTTGTTTACAGAGAGGAGAACCCAGCAGTCTAACAATCTGGAATAATTTCTATTATATAACTTTGAAATATCTCCAGTGGCAATTTAAGCATTTCATTCAGAATTTCTCATTTCTCTCACTTCTATTTCCTTTGCTGCAGCTTAAGTTTATTTACTCTTATTTTGTGCTCAATGGAAAGACCCAACATGAGGTCATCTTATTCCAGGGGCTTTATCTACTTAAAGGAAAAGTATTAAGTCACTAGTCATTTTCCCCTAGGATTAAGAAATCTCAGTATTCTTTTTTTCTTTACTTCCCTTTTCCCGAGTACCCTCAGTAAGTTATCTACAGCTTTCAGGCCCCAGCCACATATGGTACACAAACAAGGGTAAGAGTGTGTTCAGGACCCATTACTCACTTGGCTTTAGAGATGAATTTGTAAGTGTCATTCCAGTAAGCCAGGAGATCCGTTGCCTCTTCATCATATACCCGAATGTTATGATACTCAAAGACTCCTGGGAAGAAGTTATCTATCTCTCGAGTGACATTCAAAATATACCGTACCCTGCAAGGAAACCAAAGGAGAATATTCGCTCTATTACTTAGGCGAAATCCAATTTCCAGCACTGTTTTTCTTACTTAAAATTTGTTTACTCCCTAAGCTGAAATTAAGCACCAAAATGCTGAAGAAAGCTAAGAAACTAAGAAACTAAGAGTCTATACTTATTTAGCACAGAAACTGTTTAACAGGGTTCTGGGCATACCTGGGCATCAGGGAGTTACTGGGAGAAAAGTTACCTACCAAGCTCAGCATCTAAATTCCATTTTCAGTTTATGTAGTTACACAATCTCATCTTTGATAGTCTTTTGAAAACATGTCTCCTATTTTACTCCAAAGGTTCAATCTAAGTTCTATGATGTGACAATTCTTCTTTAGTCACTAAAATTACCAGCAACATAATTTATTCTTTGGAAGTCATTTGTATTTAATCAAGTATCTCAAGAAAAGGGGAAAATTTCTTCCTGTCTTCCCAAATGCCAGATTGTCAGATTTTGCTCTACTACTCTCTCTAAACTACAGGAAATGCAAATGAGGCCAGGGTTGGGAGGGTCAGGAAAGTTGGACTTAAAACTCTCTTGAACTCTCTAGGCTGCATTCCTGGCTGCTATGGCAGCAGATGTGTCTGAGAGCTCTCCCATACTGAGAGGCCTGCAGAAAAGGGGTCCTGTATCAATTTTTTCCTGCTATCTCTCTCACTGCACAATCTCAATAAAGGCTTGGATTTAATTTGCTGAATGCTTATCTTTTCTCAACGCTGTGTGGACTTAGACATCACTGGAATCTACTCTATCAAGAGAACACAGGCTCATTTCTCTGCAGAAGCTGCTTCCTTCTCAGAACCACCTGTAGGATTCTACAAACCCAGTCTCCCAAGTCAGAGGAGTGATGACAGAAAGGGAGAACCATTCCCTGAATGGTGTGGCTCAGTGAGTTGGGCCTCATCCTGCAAACCAAAAGGTCACCAGTTTGATTCCTGGTGATGGCACATTCCTGGGTTGTTGGCCAGATTCCCAGTTGGGGGCACAAGAGGCAACTGATCCATGTTTCTCTTGCACATGGATGTTTCTCCTCCTCTCTTTCTTCCTCCCTTCCCTTCTCTCTAAAAATAAATAAATAAAATCTTAGAAAAAAGAAAAAGAAAGGGAGAGCCATAGCTAACCAATTCTGTGGTTAAGGTGAAAAGATCAACATTGTTTCTGGGACCTGATTTGAATCTGTTTTAACATAGCATCAAAGTCCTTCACTAGAAAGGATTTAAAAATAAAATTAAAAAGCAAGCATATGCAACTGTGGAAAAGAGTCTAGCAGTTCCCCTGAAGGCTAAACATAGTTACCATATGATCCAGCAATTTCTCTCCTAGGTAGAAAGTCAAGAGAAATGAAAACATAAATCCATCTAAAAATCTGTACATGAATGGTCATAGCAGTATTCAAAATAGTCAAAAGTAGAAACAACCTAAACGTCCATCAACTGATGAATGGGTAAGCAAAATGTTGTATATTATAGAATATTACTCTGCAATAAAAAAGAAATTAAGTACTACAACATTAGTAAATTTTGAAATATAATGTTATGTTAAAAAAATCATTCTTAAAAGATCACATATTGGACAATTCCATTTATAGTATATGAAATGTCCAGAATATGCAAATCTATAGGGACAGAAAGTGTATTAGTAGTTTCTAGGGACTAAGGGAAAGAAGGGAATGGGGGGTGACTGCTAAAAAGTACAAGCTTTCTTTTTGGGTTAAAAAAATTTTTTTTTTAAGATTTTATTTATTTACTTTTAGAGAGGGAAGGGATGGAGATAGAGAGAGAGAGACAGAGAGAGAGAGAGAGAGAAACATCAATGTGTGGTTGCTGGGGGTTATGGCCTGCAACCCAGGAATGTACCCTGGCTGGGAATCGAACCTGGGACACTTTGGTTCCCAGCCCGCGCTCAATCCACTGAGTTATGACAGCCAGGGCTCGGGTTGAAAAATGTTTTAAACTGCTTGTTGCACAACTGTGAATGTACTGAAAACAACTAAAGTATACACTTCATTTTTAAAAAGATTTTATTTATTTATTTTTAGAGGGAGGGGAAGGGAGAAAGAAAGAGGAGACAGAAACAATGATTGGTTGCCTCTTGTATGCGTCCCAACCAGAGACCAAACCTGCAACCCAGGAATATGCCCTAACTGGGATTCGAACCTGCGACCTTTCACTTTGTGGGATGATGCCCAGCCAACTGAGTCACACTGGTCAGGGCTGAAGTATACATTTTAAATGGGTGAACTGTATAGTATATATAGTACATCTCAATAAAACCCAGGGAAAAAAAGGCAAGCACACTTCTCTTATTTTATTTAAAATAAAAATGAACAACCTCTCACCTCCAATTCCATACTTCAGTAATGGATTATAGCAGAACAGAACCTCCCAATCCTTTTTATTACAGAACTCTAGGCAGCCGCTTCCAATTGGAATTGGCACTCTTTGAAATTTCTTTGTCATCTCCATATAGACGAGCACTTCACTTAGGGTTCTAAAGTCAGTAGACTGGTGAAAATAGCCTTTTTGTCAAAATTATACTCAATCCCTTAAATGTTTTGGTGTATAGGTCCCTGAACTGTAATTCTTCACCCATGAAAGTTTAAGAACTAGTACATTTAAGAAACAAGATCTAAGTTGATATCTGACTATCCAACTATACTGTCTTTTAAAACAAATATATATATATATATATATATACACATACATATATCTGCATTTTATAATTTAGCCTTATAAGTAGTAAATGAGATGAATAGGTTTCATTTCCAGCTGGGATTGTAAATCACAAGTCAAAGCGTATTTTGAAGTCAAAGTGTATGTATGCATGATGTAATTCAATGCATTTGGTCAGCACTGCTAGATCAAATCTCAGATTTCACATTAAATGCTGTACCTAGGTGCTACTTTCCCACAAATCACAGACTGTCAATTTTTCTATCATTCTTTCACATTTATTGAGTACCCTATTAAGCTCTGAGCTAGGTAGACGTATGTTTTACACAAAACTAAAATAGTCTCTGCTTTCAAGAAGTATAGGCTTAATCCTTATCAATTTAAACTTTCCAAGTTCTATTTGTTTTGATAAATTAAGTAACCAGATTTCCTCCCCTGGAACTCTTTTTATAATTATTTGGCTTGAGTCCTGCTTCAAGTTCACTTTAGCAATTATGACATGCCTTTCTTCTGGGGGAAAAGTAAGGAGTATGCATCTAATCAGGTTAAAGATAACCAGAAGGCTGACTTGTAGCTGAGAAAACTGGCAGCCCACAACCAGCCAGGCTGCCATCACTATCTGAGTCTTAGTAAGTCTTATCTCTGTCTACAATGAAGAGTTAGCACGGCCAATTTCCAGACATGATTTTCTCTTCTCTTGTTGGGATGATCTGACCTCCCAAGGCCAAGTACAATAAAAGAATTTAGGCACTAGCTAGGAAGTTAAAAGGAAAAGAATGGCAGATTTTTGTTTGCTGAAACAAAATGTTCACTATGGTCTCAATTGCTACAATAAAACTCAATAACCAGGCTGTTGAGGAGCACATTTCTTAACACAAGGTAGGTCTCCTTGTTCAATTTCAGAAGCTTGTCCATTTTACATTTATAACTTAGTTGGCAAGAACCTTACTGAGTCTCATATATTTTTAGATCCCTAGCACCTAGCATTGTGCTTGGCCACAGAAGATCCTCAATTGAATGAACAGCTGTGAAACCTACATATGCAGTTTTGCATACTCTAACATAAAAACAGGAGCCAAAGGCAAAAACTATAGGGACAGTAAAAAGATTCCTGGTTGCTGGGGTTGGAAGTGGGGGGATAAATGGATGGAGCATAGAGGTTTTTAGGGCAGTGAAAATACTCTATGATGCCATAATGATGGATACATTGTACACTTGGCCAAAGCCACAGAATGCACAACACCGAGAATAAACCGTAAGCTATGGACTTTGGATGATTATGATGCGTCAATGTAGGACCACTGATTACATTAAATGCACCACTCTCGTGGGGGATATTGATAATGGGGTGGGAGGGGAGGCTATGCATGTGCTGGGGCAGGGGTATACGGCAAATCTCTACTTTCCCTTCAATTTTGCTGTGAACACTTGCTCTAAAAAAATGTTGTTTTTTAAAAAGGAACCGATAAGTACATTTGGTTTTGTACAGCATGAAAGGCTTACACATTTGTTTCGGAAAGCCTTGACACTGAAACAGTTGATCTTTCTGGGAAGGTGGGGGGATGAAACAGTGGGAAAACAGCAGTTTTAGTTCAACCAACAGGAAACAACTCTTAAGCTTAAAGTAACTCACTGACACTTCTTTGACTGGAAACTGGTAGAGGTAAAACAGTGATGCTTACCCTCGGTTCTGTAAATCTTCTAAGTTGGAGGCATTCCATTCGGAGCCCTGTGGAACCAAAAAGACAAGGTTAGGGAGTATTAGCTAATGAACCAAATACAATACTTGAACAGGAAGCTTGTGAGGGAAGAAGCAGTTTCTAAAGAGAACGCTGATATCATCACTGAATTTCCACTCTATGTGCCAGGTACTTTATATGTATGTTACCATGTTTAGTATTCACAAACAAAAGAGTAAGAAAGGTATCTTCATTTTTACTGATAAGAAAACCAACCTTCGTAAAATTAAAATAATTTCTGTTCAAGATCATATTGTTGGAAATGTGCCTTTGACCATCTTTCAATCTACGTTAAATGTCTGTTATTCTCGTTTATTAGAGTTTTTTTCAAAAGCATGTATCACAATTTTTATTTGTGTATTTATTCACGGGCTTATTTACTACCCCTCTCTCTTCCACTGTAATGTAAGCTTCTCTCGTTCTCTATGGAAACCCCTGTATACTGCCTGACACCTGGCAGGTAGTCAATAAACATTTGTTGAATGAACAAAGTGGCATTATTATGAATTAAACTTAGATTTCATTCTAAAGCCCTCACTCTTTTTATTGGATTATGTTGCATGTAAGGAGTGAGGGGGAGTAGTGTGTGTGTGTGTGTGTGTGTATGTGTAAAGAGTGAAATAGCAGCTTCTGAAAAATGAGGGAAATATGATATGCAAAATTAAGGAGGTTCTACAGATTATCTGGAAGATACACCAATTTTTTAATATTTTGACACATTTGCTTTCTATTCTCCCTTTCTTTCAATATATATCTCCTACTTTTTCCCCTGAACCATTTAAAAATAATTGGAGCATCATGATACTTCCCTTCAATACTTGATCATACATTGTTTAAGAACAAAAACATTTTCCTACATAATTCCACTTTTACAACCAAGAAAGATAATATTAATATAATAACAACCTATCACCCATATTTGAATTTCAAAATTTATCTTCAAAATATACTTTATATTCATTCAATCAAGAATCATGCTTTGGCCCTGGCTGGGTAGCTTAGCTGGTTAGAGCATCGTCTTGATACACCAAGGTTGTGGGTTCAATTCCTGGTCAAGGCACATACAAGAATGAACCAATGAATGCCTAAGTAAGTGGAACAACAAACTGATGTTTCTCTAAAATCAATAAATTAAAAATAAATAAATCACACTTTGCATTTAGTTGCATGTCTCTATCTCCTTTAATCTAGAACGGTCCATCTTTACCTTTGTCTTTTTTGCGTTATTGACATTTTTGTAGACTACAGGTCTGTAATCTTGAGAGAACTCCTCACAATCTGGATTTGATTGCTTCCTGATAACTAGATTCAGGTCAAGGATTCTTGGCAAGAATATTACAAGGCTGATGTTATGTACTTCCTACTGCATCAAATCATGAGGCACACAGTGTCAGTTTGTCCCACTGTCTGTCATGCTGACTTTGAATTGTTCATAGTATCTTTGTGTCTGGTACGTCCTTCTACTATATAGGTTTCTTTACAAATAGTCATTTTTAGATATAAGTAATCTTTGAAGCCATGCGAATATTCTGTTTCACAATAATTTTTTACACTATGGTTTTAGCATCAATTGCTAATCTTGCCCAAATCAATTTTTGTATTGGAGGTTAGAAAATGGCGATTTTCTAATTCTATTATTCCCTCTGCATGTTAGCTGGCATTTTTCTGTAAAAGAGAGCTTCATCGAATCAATGTTTCTACCCTTCAGTTGAGCGTTACTATGCCCTCTTGAATTCTTTTTGTATTTACTGTTACAATCTATTATCATCACTTTTTTCTTTGACACTCAAATTGTCCTGAATTTGGTCAGTGGGAATATTTTCAAGCAGGCTTGTTTTGATATGACTCCACTAGCCTTTAGCAATTCCTTACTTTCTGGTACAAAAAAAATTCTTTCAGATTCACTTTGTGAGTGAAGCCCACCATGTTTCCAAGAAGCCTGGGCTTCTTTTAGTGAAGAATGGTACTTTCTAATCAATATCTAGGCAATAAAATTAGATGCCTTCATAACTAGTGGGTATCACTACTTCTAAAGTTTTTCAGTAGACAGATCTGGCAAATATTTCCAAATATATAATAAATTTATACTGGTACCTCTGATTCAAATTTAACACTGCAAGGTGCTTTCTTTCTTGCCCCTCCCCCGATCATTTTATCATCCTACCCCACGGTGAGAACCTTGGTTCCCAACAACTCATTTGCTTTACTTACAAAATAGTTTCAAATATTATTATGCCAACACCACAACCAACAAACCTGTTAAGTTCAAATTTTCTTTGCAGTTCTCTTTTTTAAATTATACCCTACTAAGGGGTACAATCAGAGTATTATGCTTTAAAATGATTTAAATCTATCTTTTTCTGTGAGGTTATCAATTTGATATACATTTGGGTTCATTTGTTTCTGTTTGTATTCAATTTTTCCACTCTTTGTTAAAAAATAATTTTTATTTTTCAATTCCATTCTTTTTGATTTGAGTTTTTATGAATATACAAAACTTTCATATAGTTGGAAACCAAAAGTATATTTAAAAGTAAACTTGGGCCCTGGCTGGGTGGCTCAGTTGGTTGGAGCATCATCCCATACACCAAAAGGCTGTGGGGATCGATTCCAGGTCAGGGTACATACCTAGGTTGTGGATTCCATCCCTGGTTGGAGTGCGTACAAGAGGCAACCGATCAATGTTTCTCTCACACATCGATATTTCTCCCCCCACCCCCCGCTTCCCCTTCCTTATTGTCTCTCTAAAAGCAATAAACATATCCTCGGGTAAGGATTAAAAAACAATAAATAAATTAAAGTAAAGTTGAAGTCCTACTCCTACCTCTATCTCTTCAATCCCCATTGGTAACCATCTTCATTCGTTTCTGGCTTATTCTACCTATGTTCTATTTTGAAGAAAATATATAAGCAAATATACACCTATACTACATCTTATACAAAAATAGTATACTACATATACATTTTTTACTCTTCATTTTCAAATGTATGATATATGGTAAACCCCTCCATATCATAGTTCATAGAGATCTTCCTTATTCTTTCTTACATCTGCATAGTACTTCATTGGGTAGTGATATAATAGTTTATTATACCACTCTCCTGGGAATGATGTTTCATATTTGTGGAAGCAAGATTTCTGGGTCAAGGGCAATTGTTATAGTTTTTTTAGAGACATTGCTAAATTCCCCTCCACAGAGTTTAGAACAATTCTGCATTCCCACTAGCAATGTATGAGTGCCAGTTCTTCTAGAGCCTCGCCAACAAAAATGTGTTTAAAGCTTTTGAATTTTTGCAAATCTTGTAGGTGTGAAATGTTATCTCAGTGTAATTTCAATTTGCATTTCTTTTAAGAGTAAAAGTGAGCAAATTTTCAATATTTCAGGTCCATTTCTATCTTTAAGCTATTTGTTCATGTCATTTGAAAAGACAAACATTTAAAAATGAGAATTTACCTATTTCAGAACTATGCATTCAATAGAATTTAGCATTAGAAGACTTGGTTCAAGTCCCAACTCCCTTTCCTATTGTGGGGAGTTGGACAAACTACTTAACCTGTGTTCACTTTCCTTATCTATAAAATGGAACACTTCTCCCACCCTACTCCTACATATCAAATGGGTACCTGCCTCTCAAATTGCAAGTACAGTTTCTCCCAATTCCTTCTGCTATGTGAGAATACAAAGAGAACTCTGTAACCTGGGCCCTCACTTGAACATGCAGGCACCCCGATGTCAGACTTTCAGCCTCTAGAACTGTGAGAATAAATTTCTGCTATTTATAAGTCAATGAACAAACAAAGAACCCAGTTTCTCTCATATTAAAGTGGAAAAACCCTCTCTTCATTCTGAATCCTGCTCTACACACTGTCCTTTTTCCCTTCCCCCCATATCTAAGACTCACAGAAACATAATCTAATACTTTCTCCAATTCTTCATTTCCTATGTGTTTCAACCCACAGCACTGTGGCTTATGCCTTCCTTCATCACTCTTGTTAATGCTCCTAATGACCTCTTTTAATCGTCTAATTCAAGGGTCACATTTGTATCCTTATTCCATTGGTCTTCTTTCTGTGAGTATCTATTTGATATGGTTCATTAGTCCCTCCTTATGGAAATAGATCACACTCCACAAATATCTAGCTTCATGCCTGGCACAATAAAAAGGATCAACAAATGTTTGTTGAATGATTAAATGAAATAAGTAAATAAAGGACTCTGAAAACTGTCAGTTGTATACAAACACTGTCACAATATTACAAGTGGAATGTATTTTAGCCATTTAACTGTAAAGTCTGAAGAATACTACACTGAAGTTCCAGTAAGTGATTGGCAACTCATCTTTTCTGCAGACTAGGGCTCAGCTGACTTGCTTTAAAAAATATGGATGGTTCTGAAGGTATTACGCTCAACCTTAGAAAACTAGCTCCCACACCAAAGAAAGAGGTCAGAACTACAGAATACTTCAAGGAGACAAAAGCCAAGCAATAAAGGGTTGACTGGCTAAACTGGAGCCAGAGAAATGTTACCACCTAACTTCTTAATTTAGAAATTTAAATCCTCTGAGGAACTCTGTCCAGTTAGATGGAAATAACCCTGATGTGATGGGGAGAGTCCATGGCTTTATCTACTTGTCTAGAGAAAATTCAATCTAATAATCAGAAATGACATATATTGAGAAACAAAATAAATAAAAGCCCTGGCTATTGATTCAGTGAAGCCTATATAAAGTGACTTGGGCTGTGGTTAGGGCTGCTTGGAGTTCAACCTGAAAGAACTGGAGTCACTGTGGTATAATTACTTTTCTGCCCTCAATATAAATGCCATTCACATTAGCCCCCTAGGGTCTTCCACAGACTCAGTCTTTTTCTCTCTGCTTCTCAGGCTTATAATGACTTAATTCCATGGGGGTCTTTACTATGTTCTATGTAATTATGCAAATAATTTTCTAATCTTCCTGAAATGTAAAATGAAATCTTGGGACTACAATATACTTTTAAATAAATTCATCTCCATCTTTTCACTGTGGTTCCCCTACACTGTACCCTGGCCCAAAGACCCAAGTGACTGATTTATTTCCTGATTTATTTTCCTCAGGAAATAGCCCTGTTGAGGCCCAAATGTTCCCAGCAAAACAAAAGAGGAGAGCACATTTATGACAGATAAGAAGTGTATTGGGGTTCTGCTTAAATCAGTACGACTTGACATAATCTCCAAGAATTGCTATCCCTGTCCATATCTTCTTCATCATGTCTAACAGCCTCAACACTGTAAGCCACATTACCATGGCAACCAGGCACAAGATTTCTTTTAATTGTATCTTATACATCTAGCAGAAGGACAAAAATCATGACTATAATGAAAAGTGTCTATTTGATTACTGTCTCACTTATTCACATATCCTCCATTTCTCTGCACCTACTGTAAAAAGTAACCACAAATTTGAGGCTTAATTGTCTTTTAAAAATAAACACTATTCTAAAAGGATGTGTAATGTTAAATCTTAAAAAAGATATCAGCAGTAAAAATTCTGACTACCTTTTTTCATGAGTAAAATTATTGTATGTGCTGCTGAAGCAAGTACCACAAACAAAATTATTGGTTGTGTGTCCAATACTCCTGTGTTTCCCTTGTTTACCTAAGAAAGTTGCCTGCCTTTCTGCAAAGGGTCTCCGTTCACATGTAGCTTTTTCTCAGCCAAATCGGACAGCCTCCAGGAGAGCTGTTGATATTGAGATTTGGTTGGTCAAAGGCTTCCAACTCAGAGAAACAGTACACTCTTAAGGGCGTGGAAAAGCTTTTTCTGGAAATACCCTGGCTTCCAACCAATGAATCCTCTCTTCAGATTTTCTTTAAACTATGCTCTACACTTTTATTCTCCATACCAGCTGGATACTTTGCCAAATAAACATCTCTGTGCAGTGCATCACAGAGCTGAGCATTCTTCCACGGGGAGGGGAGAAATCCTGCTGCCTCCCTTCACACAATCTACTTGCGCTCCAGGCATGGCAGCTACGTACAAGATGAAATGACTTTGCAGAAAATTAACACCACCATTCGCAGCTTGGATAAGACCTCTTTTCCCGTGTCAATTGCTGGGAAAGCAAGCAGAGCAGAGACTCACTGGAGAAGAAAGAAGTTTGGACACAGGACATGCTGGTACAAAGGGAGGAAGCCATCAAGGAAAGAATATAATAAGATGTTTAGACAACCTGTTAATCTACTTATTTCATTGGATGCGAGTTAAATTTCAGGATTCTCTAGTTTTAAAGTTTTTCCCTCTCAAATAAGAAAAATATCCACAGTACAAAGAACATGTTCATTCTCTTGAAAACACAGTTGTAACTGAAGCAGAAAAGATTTTCCTTTTTTCAAAAACAGATATATATTTTAAAAATTAATAAAGACTGAAAGGCAGTATTATATAATAAAAAATAACAGAGCTCATCTCTTTGTGACAATGTTATTCATTGTTAAACTTTTCTCAGTTTCCTACAGTGGACGTGAATTATTTTTGTAATAAGAAATTTATAGTCAATTAGAAGGTGTAATTTGGGAAGAACTGAATTGTTCTTTCCGTTTAAAGTACCATTAAAATTTATTTACATGTCCTTAAAACATACCCTTTGAAGAGATGGGTAAGGAGAAAGTTCTTTAAGGGGTGGTAGCAGAGAAACAGGGAAGTATGACTGACATTAAACAGGGTGACCAGTCAGATACTGACTGTATTTGATATTCACGTCTATATACTTTTAGGTTTTAAAATCCAAGATTCAAGGCCAAGTTAAGTTTACAGCTTTGGTCACTTACAAGCATGAGCTATTCGTGGCTACGGGTATTAGCCCTTCATAAAAATGTCACATGAAGACAGTTGGGGGCAGGGTCCATTTGAATGAATGACTCATACGTTTTCTATAGATAACACAAAAATTCTTTCCGACAACACAAGAGCAAGGAATACCTGAGCCCTTGTGGAAGTATACACAAAAGACAGCAAAGCCAGGTGCTTTACAAATGGAAAGGTCAATGACAGCTTTGCAGAATTATCCATATCCAGAAGTGGCAACATACATTGGTCAAGTTAAAGTAATGGAAAAGAAGCTCCCTTCCAGGCTCACAATTTTTCATGAGTAATTTCACAGCTATATACCACTATGAGTCACTCTATAAGCACGAACACTCCAGAGTGTCACAAGTTAATTGAGGGCACAAACCTTCCATGACACACAGTCTGACTGCTTGGTGAAATAAAACTCTTGAACACTCAGGGTGAGATGACGCAGTTTAGTTTCTGTGTGTGCATTTCTTCTTCTTCTCTCCTATTTCCCAGCTTCTAATCATTTCACAGTACACACATGTCCTCACAAGAGAAACGATGTGAAATTCAAATCCATCAAATTTAGTTCCTTGTTAGCATTTTTGGTCAAAGTGTGCGGTAAATGGAAACAAAAACAAGGATCTGGCATCTTCCCACCCTCCACTCTCCAATTTTAATTGTCCTTGTTAACCCTGTTCCCACTATAATGCACAGATGAAAACTGGAACTTTTAACATTTGGGAGAAATGTGTCTTAGGATTTTAGAAGCTTTCTTAATCCATCTGTCAGAGAGGTCTCCTTGGGCTAATTACAGGTTACTGATTGTTCAAGAACCACGAAGAACAATTTTAAGCTGCCAAATTTTTGGTAATCACAAAAGTATTTGGGGGACTCAAAATGTAGCTACAAGGTTTAAAATGCTTAAAAGTCCAATAGCCTCTCAGCTGTAGGTTGTTCCCACTTGCTCTGTTTGGATGTGTCAGACCTTAAGACACATTTGGCAGATTTGAAAGAGTGACCTAAGCAGGGGAGACCAACCTGTGGCCCAGGATGGCTATGAATGTGGCCCAACACAAAATCATAAGTTTACCTAAAACATTATGAGATATTTTTGTGATGAAAAGTTGAAATATATTTAATGTGTGGCCCAAGACAACTCTTCTTCCAGTGTGGTCCAGAGATGCCAAAAGGTTGGACACCCTTGCAGGATCGTGCTATTTGGATACACTGTAGAAAGCTATTATGGACTGGTCCACTTTTGACTTTGACTATTATGAAGAACAGATGAGATATTTAATAACCCAAAGGGAAGAAAGACCTGATTTGTAGCATCTGCCAATTTCTTTGGTGTAAATTTTCCCACCATAGTCAATTTTATGATATCACTGAATGAGAAACTGGGAACAGATGAGCAGAAGCTCACCATTAAACATTTCTACCATACAATAGACATAAACAAATTTAAGAGCATAGAAAATAGCAAAAGAATTAGAAACTGATGAGGTTTGAATATCTATTAACTTTGTTTTTAGTTAAAGTTACATTTTATTTAAATATAATAAAAATTAACAGCTACACCCCACCCTCCATGAGTTAGGATGGACTAGCTTCAGTACACCACTCAAAGCAGCCCCAAACTTACCAAGAATACGTGCTCAAATATCTGTGTAGGGCTGTCCATCTGACCAAGGATCACTATCATTTCATTGTCTATAAATTCCTTGAATTCTCTCAGGTTACACACCATCTGCATTTCCAACTCAGTTCGAATCTGAAATAAAGATGACATATTATACTCTCTGTAAAGTCCCTCTGTACTTTCAGTCACTCACCATTTCTAGCCCAACCCTTATCCCATTCCTACCTAGCCTTGAAACAACGAGGACTTAAGGTCTCTTACCTCTTTGGATGTGATATTCTCCAAATCCTTCTGCATCATTATCTCTCTTAATTTGGTTTTAATTAGTCTTTCTGTTCGCTCACGTTCAGTTGGTCTAAGAAGAGAGAAATGGTGATTTTTCTTAGGCAGGAATTTAACTGAAGTTAATGAATGTGCCATTTGATTATATTTCCAAGTTGGCAGGATTTGCCTCTATTACCCTTAAATTTATACTCTGGAGGAATGTCCAAAAGAAAACAATGCTTTTTAAAGTTTCTTTTCAGGATGTAGAGAATGTAAACATGTAGAAATTATTACCTGAAGAGGTTGTACATGTATAGAAGTCCTTAAATATATTCATGTATGTAGATCCATGAAGTAGTAAAGACAAATAGGCTATATTGAATGTAATACTTTAATGACAGACCATAATCCATATTTTCCCATCAAGTACCCCTGAGTATCACTTGCTGAGCTGGGTAGGCCAGTGCTGTAGCATAAAATACCACTTAATATCCATTATTCACTCATTGCTATGGTTCGAGAAGATAGGAAAGAGGGAAGAATGATTTCTGCCCTTTTCAAGGAGGCAAATTCTCTTCCAAAATAGGTTTTCAGGATTAACTACCTGGAGTACTTCTATCCAGAATGCTTTCATTTTTGCAAAAGCTCTCACCATATCTTTGTGAAATTGTTATTATTGTTATCCTCATTTTACAGATAAAGGAGTAAACAGCTGAAGAGTTAAATGACATGCCAATGATCACACACACTGGCAGGAGAACCAGAACTCTCAGCCCAGCCTAACACTCTACCTGCAGGATTATGGTGCTTCCTTTTATCTTCTGACTCTTTTAAAAATAAAATTACCCTTGGAACTTTAATAGGAAATCAACCTAGGAAGCTGATTCTCCGATTACTAGACAGGTATAGGTTCAATGTAACTGGATGCTTTTCTCTAAAAGCATTATTTCATATTTTGCAGAATTTGAGTGAGGCTGACAGAGAGCACTTCTGTCTCATCTTACCCCTCCTACCTACTCAAGAAAGGTATCTGCTCTGTACCTCCTTATTTGGAGATGGACATGGACTAAGCCTTCAGGCATTCTGCCTGCCCTTGCTGCCTACAGCCTTATCACTGGCTGCAAAAATAGCTTCAGTAATCTCCAAAGATGGGTGTTCTGACCCCACAACCTTGGGGCTCCCTACCACTCTGGCTTTTAGTTTCTCATGAACTCTGCAGAATACAGCTAATACCTGTGCCATTTCCTTGTCAATCAGCCAAGGCCTCCCTGTCTTGACTAGAATTAAAATTCTTAATCATGCTCCCCACCATTTTTCCTAGATATAGATAATGGTAGAAAGTATACACTTCAGTCTTCTGTTAAAGAGAAATGTTGATATAAAAATATTTTAGCACATGTATGCATGGTTTAGATTCCCTAGTTTAGCAATCTTTATCCAAATTCTTCACACTTGTTTGAGGCAGAGTAGTTTGGGAGCAGACACATCTAGGTTTTAATCCCAGTCCTACTACTTACTAGTGATGTGAACTTGAACAAATTCCTCCCTTTCTCTGAGCCTCTTCCCTTTCATATAAAATAAGCACAGTAATAACACCTGCCTCATGAGGTTCTCCTGAGGATTAAATGAGATATGCTGTATGAAGTGCATGGCATAGCATTAGACATAAACCAGAGGCACCACATATATGTTCCCTTGTTCCCCTTCCTTGGATTTTAAAACATAAACTTTATTCATAGTAGAGCATTTAAGTCCATTTTGGCACACATTCTCTCTGTGTTCTCAGCATTCTTTTTAAGGTTTTTCTAGTCAACTTAGGAAGGAAATAGGAATGGAAAAAGCATTACAACACAAACACATTTTCTCCCTCAATCTCACTGAAGAAAAATTTGGGAAATACATAAAAACAAAAGAGACTAAAAATTCTTATCAGAGACAATCATTATCAATACGGTAACTGAGGGCTCAAAGTCTTTTCCTATGAACAGATAAAAATTTGTTTATTAAGTTATCTTAAAACTGGGATTATGGTGTACATACTAAGAACTAACATTTAATGAGTCTCTGCCATGTGCCAGGGACTACATTTTACATTATTTCTTTTGTAAAAAGAAATACAGAGAAATTATGGTCGATTTTCTTTTCTTTTTTTTGTACTATAATTTCCAAATTTTCTCTAATAAAATCATGAAAAATAAGACATGTTTTCTCTCTCTTATGTAAGTCTGGTTCAGGATGTCCATTTTTGAGTCAGATGTGACATCCATTCCTCTGATACCTACCAATCAGCTGTGAAGCAGGAAATCAGTAACATTTCCCAAGACTCTGAAAGCCAAACTAACCCTTACATTTTTTGTTATTGTGGGATCTTGAAAAGACTAAGACTAATGAAGAAGAGGTCCTAGTGTCAGTAATACCCTATGCAAAAAAACTTCCATTGATTGTCTGTTCTGTTCATACAATTCTTGGAAATTCCACCTTACCTAGTCAAAAATCACTTATTAATTGTCTAAATTAAGCATTTAAGCATTTTAAAATTAAGCATTTAAAAAATCATGAACTACTTTGGTATCACATTAGGAGAAGATTTGTAAGGTCAGATAGTATAAGTAGCTACTCTTTTTTCCCAGCTACAGAAGAGCTTGGAATTGCAGAAAGATCAATTCAGAGCAAAATAAACATCCTGATTAATTTTCAAAGCAGGAACTAAGTGTGAAAAAATTTCTAAAATTGTCGCATAAGTTTCAACACACAGACCTAAAAAAGAAATAAATATGAGCTCCACCTTATGCCTTTATTTAACTCATAGCACACAAGGGAGATTTGATAAAATCTTACTGAGCCAGACTTAACAAGGTAAAGGTGGGCTGAGTAAGACAGGTGAAATTATAAAATTAAAAGAAATTCTGAACAGAAATTAGTTTAGAATTAGAGTAACAACCTAGGCATTCTTTTTAAACTGACTAGAAACATCTTTTTAAAAGGTTCTCTTTGTCACTAATTTGCTTACCAAATGTTTCTTTCACGGATAATGCAAAGGCAGATTTCAGCTATTGCAATTCTTATCTACGGAGACTGCACTGTGCCCAGGAGTGAAACTCCTAAGGCCTCTGCAGACAACAGAAAGAACAGGGTTCTTCATATGGGAGTTGTGTAGTATAGACAATGACTAATATTGCTGGCTATTCCCCAACAGCAGAGATTAAGGAGGAACATGTTGCTTATGATATCCTAGGACACAACAGAGAGGACTTCCATGATCCTCAGCAAACTGACTTACATGTCAGTGAAGAGAGCTGGAGAGTCGGGCCGGTGGGACTGAACATCTTGCATGGCATTCCATTCATTGACTGATGACTGATCTGAGTTGATATGGCTCTCATAATAACTCACCCAGGTGAGAAACAGGCTGCCTGGGTAGTAGTTATGCATTCTGGCCACTTCACAAGCCTTGTGTAAACTCTGTAGTGCAGACCTGAAAGATATGCAGGGAAATGAGCACTGTAGAATTATGGGGCACCAAAAGGCCAGTAATTCACATGACCCCAAACTGTTTCAATTTTTAAATCCTATAGAATTTGGCCTCTGGAGAATCTACTCCCTGGAATTCAAGATTCTCTGATTCTGATTTTAGTATACTATTTATTCAAAGCAATCAAATAGACATATGAAAGATATGAGGCATTATTCAGGTGGGGGTAGAGGAGAATAGGAACTGACAACCCAACAGTGAAAAGTAGGTCCAAGTACCTATTGAACTCACGGCTCCACAATAGGAAGAACGCTGTGGCTATGCTGTATCACCAAAGAGCTACAGATCGCAACCATTTACTATATAAAGATTTGTTTCCCTTGGCACAGAATCATGTTACAGCATACATTTCCTATGATTCTGGGAGGCTCCACAAAGATCACATAGACAGATGTCCCTAAGCCTTGAGGACATGTCCTTTAATGTCCAGGAAGTACTGCTCTAATGATATTTAAAATTCTTGGTGTCTTAGTCTCCCAGTTTCTTTAAACCATTTATTCATACACTTGAGCCACCTTCTAAGAACAGCTCTGGTTATTCTTATACTAATTAAATCTCTGACTCTCAATTCAGGAACCCAAGAAGAGTAAACAAAACTGAAAAGTACCTTTTGGTTATATACTTGGGAAAAGCTAAAGACAGAAATGCTAGAAAGTTAGTTACATGAC
Source organism: Phyllostomus discolor (assembly GCF_004126475.2). Lineage (NCBI taxonomy): Eukaryota > Metazoa > Chordata > Mammalia > Chiroptera > Phyllostomidae > Phyllostomus > Phyllostomus discolor. Next base: position 78,407,159 of record NC_040910.2, on the reverse strand, counting down.
AGCAGGGATCTAAAGTCCCTCCTCAGAGAAAAGAACAGTATGAGAGAATTTTATGGCCAATCCATTTACATCTTTTTCTTAAGAATGCTTTTTAATTTATTTTTTCTCTCATAACAAAAGTGATCCATGCTCACTTTAGAAAATTTAGGGACCTGTGGTAAAAGGCAGAAATTTATAGCTAATTAAGACATTTCATTTAACAAGTACTAACTGTGTTCCAACTATGAACTAGGCATTCTTTTAGGCAATGTAATCCAGCTGCCCAGAAATATCCGGTGGTAAGGTTTTGGTATAGATCTTTACAGTCTTTGTCTATGCATAGATCTATAATAAAGATATGACCATATTCTGGACACTATTCTAACATATACTTTTCTTTTTATACTTCGTCGTCAACATCTTTCCATGTCAATAAATATCCTTAACTAGATAATTTTTTATGGTTATATACTTAGTAACATGAATATATCATAATTTAATTTCTATTTTCAGACATTTAAATTGTTTTCTATTTTTCACTATTATTGGAACACTGACATTCTTATAGTTAAAATTTTTTGCACACACCCATGACTATTATCTTAGGATAAATTCTTAGAAACAGAATTACTAGGTCAAAGGGCACAGGAAATGATAAGGCATATTGGCAAATCATTCTCGAAAAAGGTTGTGGTAGTTTATTCTCCCATCAACAGTATGTAACAATGTCTGTTCCATAAGTCCCTGTCAACCCCATATAATGTAAATTAAAAAATAATATCATTATCAATTTGACATGGAAAAACCACACCAGTCCATTTCTATCAGGGAAACAGAATTTTCCTTAAAAATATTTTCTACTATTTAAAGTAAGTCAGATTCTCAGGGAATTAAGTCAAATTCAGAGAATTCTCAGTGAATTTCATTTTATTACATAGAATCAAAGGTAAGGGCCAGCTTAGTGCAATGTATAGGATATTCAATGTATGTTTTCTTTATCGGGGAAACACATTTCAAAAGCATATGCCACACACCCTAAAATACACTGAAGGCTTAGCCACCTCAGATACTTCAGCTGCCTGACAGCAGTGGGAGGCTGCAGTAAGTATCCTCTTGTGAAGGAAACACCTAGTTAAATGCTCCTTTGGTCTGTACATCTGTGACTTTCAGTTCACTTCTCTCCATGTGGTACACCAAAGAAAGTTTATTCTGCAATTAGCTAACAGAGCTAGGACTAGTCAGTCTACTTTAGAACATCCAAGCCTGAACTAAGGTTATTACTGAATCTTCACTGTTTTAAGAATTTAGACTGGTTTATATACTTCTCCCTAAAATATAACTGAAAACACTGTCACTTATGGGACCTATGCTGTTTGGTTTTACTTGGTACCTGGGGACAGACAGGTCAGTTGCCTTTAACTGAGCCTTAGTCAAAGGCAGTCATAAGTTTTCTATGAGATATTTATCTATGAAATATGCCCTAAATCTAAAAATTTGGTCTAAACACATGAACTGAAACTCTATCTCAATTAGTACATGAAATGTTAAGACTGTTAATTGTTCAGTTGACTCTGTTTTAGAACCCCACCCACTTCATGCCTCTCAATCCTGTTATTCAGGGGTAAATTATCTCCCTGGAGTCTTTTTCAGGCTCCTTTATTTCTTGTTTGGCTTGCATTCTCTCCATTGTGTTCCCCATGGGGACTTCTACTACAAAACAGGCAACTGAATGAGGAAATAAAACTCAAATCCCTGATCAGGGGACAGACATCATTCCCTGGTTATATTACATAATTTTTCTAGATAATCTAGAAAAAGAGAGTAAGAGTCTATTTTGTTTAAATATAAGAGATAGTTGAAGACCAGTTATGTAACTTTTCTAAAACCTGTTTTCTCATCCATAACAAGGAGCAAATAATACCTCTTGGGGAGTTAGTATAATGATTAGATATAATTCATGTAAATAAAGCACTAGGCACAATGCCTGACACACAGAATAAGTAACCCAAAAGTGTCAATACACCAGCTGATGGTTATTAACAACTACAATGTTTTTTTCTAGGCTTTATTTGCACTATGCAAACTATCTGGGAAACAGTTGCCAGCAATTTAAATGGAAGAATCTATCTATAAGGTAACTTCATCAAAGCCATCCCTGATTATCTTAAGTTGAAAGCTAATGCATAGTAGTAGTGTGATGTTTAGATTTGCCTCTAGACGGCTACTTAGTCAGTGTGTCCCTATAAAATTCACTTCCAACTGGCTATCTAATCTGTTATGTATCTTCCAGTGTAAGCCCACCTCTGAATTTTACTTGTTCACCAATGCTCAAAGCCTTCTACTGTGATAATTTGAAAATTAAACTACTAAGTTATATTTAACTATTACAGCCAAACAGATCACACATAATCTATACACACAGATCATCAGCATTTTTGTAGAGAATTGTACTATTTAAAATACTACTTCTCACAAAATATTGCTCCAATAACATATTTTAAAACTTTCATAGAGATATTAAAAGTCCTCTTACCACATTGCCTGCACAGATACAGGTTTGAATATGTGAACTCTGTTGTCCGTTGATACGCTGAACCCACTAAGGAAAAAAGGATTAAGACAAAAACACACAAATGAGAGTGGGTTATTTCAGTTGTGAGTTTTCAAGGTTGTTTCCCAGGCTACTAACTACTGGTTCAGTAGAAGGCATCAACAAATTGTCTGATTTTATCTACTAAGCAGAATGAATGGACTCCCACAATGAAGTTAGGGAATCATAATACATCCAGTTCCCCAGGTGTAGCTATGGACAAGCTGTTCTGCTGTATATTTCTATTTGGAAGTCTTGTGGGTTCATAGCAAACCTGACCCTGGTTTTATAAACTGGAGCAAACATCTTGGTCTCTTTGGGACACATTCTAAAAACACCAAGGGTGGGGGTGGAGGGTCACTAGAAGAAACTGGCACAGAAAAGGGGTTATACTGTCGGCTGACAGCTGGCAGAGGCAGCGAGAGGTTATATGAAACAGAACATATCATCCTCTGGGAAAGCATTGCAACAGTCCCACATGCTCAGTTTAAAGAGTGAGCCAACAAACTAGTTCCTCTTTGTTTGGATTCTTACCATAGTCGGCCTAGAAGAACAGAAGTGAGAGGCCTTGGCAAGTTGCATGTTCACTCCACTTTACAAAACAGAGTTTAAAAGAACTCATTGAGCTGCTGACATGACAATTCAGTTGGGCTCAGTGGGCCTCCCATTCACCTGAATGAATGAGCACTAAGATAGAACCCTACCCCTTGGCTTTCTGTAGGAAGATAAAAAGGGAAACCTCTTACCCATCACCATCCAAATGAATTAGCGTGTCACTCCAGAGAGGCAGGACTAAGCCCATGGTACACGTGCTACTGCAAGACAAGAAATAGTCCCTAAGTTCCTTTCTGTCATTCTAGGCAGCAGTTCTGTTTATTAACTCTTCCAACACAAAGGATAAGTCTCTAAGCTGATTCTAATATAAGTGTTAAAGTGGAGAAATTTCTATTATATTACTATTAATCCAGTGTATGTGCTCAGAAGCTGTTTTAAACAGGTGGTTAGTTAAGTCCTTAAATATTTAAGGACCTAGCTCCCCATATTGCTGTCTTGCAAATGGCCACTGTCTAAAAAATCCAGGTGATTTGTTGACTTGAAATTGGCAGGTCTCAGCCCAAAGTCATAGTAACCAACTCCAAGAATTTTTTTTATGTATTAAAAATAGACAGTATTTTCACATAGTTCAAAAATCAAAATACTATAAAAAAGTATACATTGAGAATCAAGAATTATTTCTAATGCCAAAAACCATTGTTTGTTGCTTAAGATCTCTGACCATGTGATTTGCTCAATTCCAATTCTGAGGTTTACATAGACTTACTGAACCCCAGAGTACACTCAATAGTTTAAATGGGAAAAGGAATGAAAATATGAACATAGTAATCAATAATGGCTTGTGATCACATTAAGAGAGACAAGAGACACAACTTAAATACAACAGTGCTTGGTGACTGTGCACTGAACTAGCACTGCTGAAGTGGAGAGTGAGTAGGAATGTCAACAACCAACAAAAGGGTAGCCCTACTATGGTGTATTAAAATATTATTTAAATCACACAAGGAGGAAACTAAATTATTGGAACAGGCAGAAATAGGAAGCTATGGACTCCCAGTTGTATGCTGTGTCACATTGCTTCTCTGGACAGCTGTAACCTACCGCACACCTCCACTACTTTTTCTCCTTAAGACCGCCTTACACCATTTCCCCCTCTATCCAGTCTCCCAAAGGCTCCTATACCCTCTCCCTGCCAATGTATCTAGAAGAGAAGCATGGTATAGTAGAAAGAACCTTGGATGCGGGAAGTGGAACAGCAAAGTACAGTTAAGAACATAGGCTCTGGAGCCCAATGGGTTCTGGAACCTGAGGTCTTGCACTAAATGTATCAATAATCTTAGGCAACTTATTTAATTGCTTTGTGCACCAGATTCATCATCTATATTGGGTTGTTTTACACACTAAACTAGATAACACATTAAAAATGTGTCAAAACTACTACTTATGGAGCAGTTATGCTATGCCAAAAAATCTGGATTTGTTCTCCTTCAGTACTTCAATTCCTTCTGACAAGTTTTTTAACCTCTCTCAGCCTTAATTTCTTCATTTTAATATGTAGGTAACAAAAACTACCCTCAGAAAATTATCATGAAAATCTAAAATATTTAAAGTGAAACAGTATGTATTAATGTACTGATACATAAAACAAATGTTGACTATGAATCTATACTGGGTGCTCTAATATAACTGAAAGTGATTTTGCAGGGAGGGAAATACTATGAGAATGTATTAAAAACAACATGAGGAATACCAAGCTTTAACTTTTGGAGTCATTACAGGGCTAATGAAGGCCATATACTACTTGAGCTGTGTCTAATGATTTCCATTGCACTTGCGGGCCTGTTACTCAACACTCCACCAGTTTTTCCAGAGTTCAGATGATTCAAATCAAGACCGAAACAGCTTATCCACATTGGAACCCTAGGCCTGAACTCCAGATGCATGTTTCTCATGCCAGAATTTGGAAGGGAGGAAGACAGCTCCACCACTATTTTTGTTGAGTAGAGGAGTGCAAGGAAAATTTGTTTTGAAAATGAAATCGCTTCCTAAGGTGGAGTGCAATTAGTTTTAGTTTTTTGTTTTATTTTGGCTAAGTGTTTAGCCAGGTTCCTAGCAACAACTGCAATTTGGGTATAAATATGGAAGGGTTGATAACCTACTGATAAATCTAGAAATTAAGCAACTACAGAAGAAGATACAGAAGGTGAACTTGTGACCAGACACCAGTTAAATTTTGAACAGATGACACTGACATGCAGAAACCACACAACACATTTTCAGTTTGTATTTAGGTTGGAATGCTTTTTTTACAGTAAGAAATAGCTTTTTTATACAACAGGTAAGGGAGGCACACCAATATTTTTATCCAGTTTACTTTGCATCTTAGCACATTTTCCCCATTATAATTACTTATTTTATTACTCACCCATTCAGTATTTATTGAGTGACTACATGTACCAAACATTTCAAGGTTTTGGGGTTACAAAGAAAAATAAAAAAAACAACACCATAAAGCCTTATTATTTTATAACTTGAAATACGTCCAATGAAATTTGGAAACCAAGGTTATGCTCTGTATTAAAAACTGTATTATTTGCCCTGGCTGGCGTAGCTCAGTGGATTGAGCGCGGGCTGGGAACCAAAGTGTCCCAGGTTCGATTCCCAGCCAGGGCACATGCCTGGGTTGCTGGCCATAACCCCCAGCAACCGCACATTGATGTTTCTCTCTCTCTCTCTCTGTCTCCCTCCCTTCCCTCTCTAAAAATAAGTAAGTACAATATTAAAAAAAACTGTATTATTTAAAATACACACAACTCAAAGAACTTGTAAATAGGTTAGATGAACTGCTATAACATATCTTGGAAACTACGTGGGAAGAGTATGTCATAAGCAATGTGTTCTACTTTGGTTTAATACTGCTCTGAAACATTAACTTTTTCTATTGTCCAATACAAAATGATACAAATTCCTTCAACATCAACTGAGATAAAAATGATACTGGATTACCTGAGCACCATTTTCTCTCAAGTTAGGCAGCATTTCTCTTACTGTCCAAGAAGCTCATTCAAACAGGATATATGGGAATATTTTTTTAAAGTATATTTTATTGATTATGCTATTACAGTTGTTCCATTTTTTTCTTCCCTTCATTCCCCTCTGCCCTGCACTCTTCTCCCATCAGCATTCCCCCCCACCTCTTAGTTCATGTCCATGGATCATACATATAAGTTCTTTGGCTTCTCCATTTCCCATACTATTCTTAACTCCCCCTGTCTATTTTGTACCTACCAATTATGCCTCTTATTCCCTGTACCTTTTCTCCCATTCTCCCTGCTTTCCCTTCCCACTGATAACCCTCCATATGATCTCCAGTTCTGTGATTCTGTTCCTGTTCTAATTTTTTCTTAGTTTGTTTTTGGCTTTTTTTTTTGTCCAGTTGTTGATAATTGTGAGTCTGTTCATTTTACTGTTCAAAGTTTTGACCTTCTTCTTTTTCTCAGATAAGACCCTTTAACATTTCATATACTAAGGGCTTGGTGATGATGAACTCCTTTAACTTGACCTTATCTGAGAAGCATTTTATCTGCCCTTCCATTCTAAATGAACACTTTGCTGGATAAAGTAATCTTGGATGTAGGTACTTGCTTTTCATGACTTGGAATACTTCTTTCCAGCCCTTTTGTGCCAGAAACATCTCTTTTGTGAAACCAGCTGATAGTCTTATGGGAACTCCTTTGTAGGTAACTGTCTCCTTTTCTCTTGATGCTTTTAAGATTCTCTCCTTGTCTTTAATCTTGGGTAATGTAATTATGATGTGCCTTAGTGTGTTCCTCCTTGGGTCCAATTTCTTTGGGACTCTCTGAGCTTCCTGGACTTCCTGGAAGTCTATATCCTTCTCCAGACTGGGGAAGTTCTTCATTATTTCTTCAAATAAGTTTTCCATTTCTTGCCCTTCCCCTTCTGGCACCCTTATGATTCGGATGTTGGAATGTTTGAAGTTGTCTTGGAAGTTCCTAAGCCTCTCCTCATTTTTTAAAATTCTTTTCCCTTCATTCTGTTCTGGTTGAATGTTTATTTCTTCCTTATGGTCAAAATCATTGAGTCCCAGTTTCCTTCCCTTCACTGTTGGTTCCCTGTATTCTCTATTTCACTTTGCATAGCCTTCATTTCTTCCTCTATTTTACCATCATACTCAGCCATTTCTGTGAGCATACAGATTACCAGTGTTTTGAATTGTGCCATTGCCTCAACACCCACAGGATTTTACAGCCAGAGGTTTTGAGGTTTTCTTTTCCCATGCTGGAACCCTGGGTTTCCTGGTCTATCTTGCTCCTCAGTTGTTCCTCCTTGTTTATGCACATACAAATGTGGGACTGCCATCCACCACCTTGTCATGCATTCTCTCTGCTGATCTCGACCCCTCCTACTGGTCTGGATGAATGTTTCTTCTTTCTTCTTTAACTCCTTGATTGTCAGACTTCCATACAACTTGATTTTCTGGCAGTTCTGGTTGTTTTTTGTTTTTAAATTTGTTATTCTTCTTTTGGTTGGGCGAGGAGGCAAAGTATATCTACCCATTCCTACATTTTGATATATGGGAATTCATAATATCAAGTTTACCAAACAGAATGAAAACCAATTTTTATAGCTTTTCATATCACATTTTGTCTCCCATAAACTAAAACTTTTTCTAAAAAATATTTATTTTTTTAGAGTGGGGAAGGGAAGAACAGAGAGAAACATCAGTGTGTGATTGCCTCTTGAGTGGCCCCCAATGGGGACCTGGCCTGCAACCCAGGCATGTGCCCTGACTGGGAATCGAACCTGCAACCCTTGAGTTCACAGCCCATGCTCAATCCACTGAGCTACGCCAGCCAGGGTTAAACTAAAGCTTTTTTTGCTAGGTATGATTCAGGTAGGACTATTACTAAAGATAGGTGCAGTTCACTGAAGATAAATACTGGGTATCCACATTAATAAGCAGTCTTTATGATTTCTGGGAATGTTTAAGACAAATTAAGAGAGATAAGATTAGACATCTGATTGCTCACTCTCTCTGTCAGAAGAATCTGAAGTTGTTGCCTTCTCTGTTTAGGGAAAGACTCAAGTGAAGTTTCCAAGCTGCCCCAGTTCCTTTTTTATGGGGGTTCCAAAGAAGGAATTGGGACGAATGAAGCAAATGAAATAAGATCTAGAGCAGTGCTGTCCAGCTGAACTTTCTGCAATGATGGTAATGTTCTATAAGCATAATGTCTAGTATGGTAGCCACATACTAGACATTATGTGTCTAGTACCCCACATATAGCTGGGGTACTTGAAATGTGGCTAGTTGTAACTAAAGACTGAAATTTTAATTTTATTTAATATTAATGTATTTAAATAGTCACATATAGTTTAGTGGCTGCTGTACCAGACAGTACAGACCTAGAGATATCACAGGTCTTAAAATACTAATGAATGTAAGCAAGGTAGGTGTTCTTACAGGACACATGTTTATTTACTGAAAGATTTGTTGCTTAGATACACCAGAGGTTAAAACCATGCGGGAGGAACAGCTTCCTAAATGTGGCTTACAGGCTTGTGTAATTTCAGATCATACAATTAAGAGCTGTAAGTGGTATATGAGGTAACAGCTCTTTAAAGATTTTTCAAAAGATTTTATTTATTTATTTTTTTAGAGAGGGAAGGGAGGGAGAGAGAGAGAGAGAGAGAAACATCAATGTGCGGTTGCTGGGGGCCATGGCCTGCAACCCAGGCATGTGCCCTGACTGGGAATCGAACCTGTGATGCTTTGGTTCCCAGCCCGCGCTCAATCCACTGAGCTATGCCAGCCAGGTCCTGCAAATCATTTTCAAGTTGACTGTTGTGCACAAGATCAGGTAAATTCTAGTTTGGGAAACTTTCTTGTGACAATGTGACCCCCACCCCACACCAGGACAAATAGAATCACTCCCAGTCTCCTCTTCTCTTTGTGGCTAAATTCTCCCAGACCTGGGTCACACCCCTAGCTCTCTCTCTACTCCACTGTTCCATTCTAGTGCTGAGCCAGGAAGTCAGTGCTTTGAGACATCTGGCAGGATTTCCTGAGGCTTATTATCTACAATGCAGAGATCTGCTTAGCAGCCACATTCCAAGTCTTCTCAAGGTTTCCCCCCAAAAAGTAGGAAAATACAAAAGGAAAGCAACAAACTTGAGGGACAAAATGAAGCCAGGTTTTGTGGGATGTCTGATGTCCTTAATCATAGGACATAAAGCGCCACTAAAGCCAAAGGTATGTGATTATAAAAGTTTCTGTTTTGAGTTTAAAGAAAAGGGAAGCAAACATTTGATAAAAGCAAGGTGTAAGACCATGGATAAATACAAGAGACTGGAGTTAAAGCGGGCTCTCTTTGAATCCAGGACCCACTGGTGCAATATCATAAAGGGCATGCACCCTAGAATCATCAAAGTGAATCATTACTGCTTAAAATAAAGTCAACTGCAGAGAACAGGCAGCTCCCCCCCCCCCCACCTCCCAGAGATATAAGTTTAACCCATATCCTTTATAGCATCACCACCTAAAGATGAGAGGAAGGTAAGAAATAGTGTATATCAGAAACACATTACTAAGGATATTCATTAAACATTTTTATCTCTGAACATTGTGTGACTAAGATATCTTTGTGATCTCTAGATTTAGGTATTTAGCTTTAAGAGTAGAACTGTATAAGATGTTTTTGTCATAATTCAAAAGGCAACTGGAATAGGTTACTTAAAAAGGAGTCTTCTCATCTTCTCTTTTGTGATAGCATACCTGTCATTAGAAGAGAAATCCATTCCCAGAACGATGCTTTCTTCAGTGTCTTGTCTACCATTAGTTGAAACCACTACCATATAGCGTGTTCGATTCTGGTAAGTACTTTCTAGTCTTACAGCCTGGAGGTTAACAGACAACAGAGAAATTAAGAAAATTAAAAGGTCAGTTTTAGAGCATTTAATCTTTTTCACATCAGCATCTTAAAGCATACTCAGGGAGACAGTGGAGCCAGTAGTTAGGAGACCTACATTCAAATCCCAGCTCATGTATTAACTGTAAAAACTTTAGAAGTATGCCCTGACTGGTATGGCTCAGTGGGTCGGGTGCTGACCTATTTGATTCCTGGTTGGGGCATATGCCTGAGTTGTGGGCCAGGCCAGCCCCCCAGTTTGAGGCGTGCGAGAGGCAACTGATTGATGTTTCTCTCTTATATCAATGTTTTTCTCCCTCTCTTTTCCCTCCCTCCCTGTCTCTAAAAATAAATAAATAAAATCTTTAAAAAACCCTATAAAAGTTTCTAAAATAATTGGAGGGAAATATAATAATACCTATTCCTTTGGGTTGTAAATTCATATAAAATCATGCATGTAAAGCACAGTGCTTGGCATACAGTAAATAAATGCTTAATGTTTGTGATTAGCACAGTCTTTATAATAGCAATTACCAGGTCATGTTCTAAAGATCAAAGAGGGGATTGTGAGGCTGTATGAATGGGAGCACTGGACTCACAGATTAAAGTCCCATAAACAATTATAATACAAAGCAAACATTACCTAAAAGAAGTTGCTCTACTGAATTCTTAGATTATATTCTACAAAATTTTCTTTAGTTTCAATTACAATTGAAGAAATAACTTTTTCAGATGCTTATATTACACCTAGATAATAGAATATTATTCAGTACTAAAAAGAAATGAGCTATCAAGTCATGAAAAGACATGGAGGAACCTTAAATGCATTATTACGAAGTGAAAGAAGTCAATCTGAGGAGGCTATATACTCTATGAGTCCAACTATATCACATTCTGGAAAAGCGAAACTATAGAGTCAGTAAAATTAGTTATCAGGGGTTAAGGGAGCACAGATGATTTTTAGGTCAGTGGAACTGCTTTGTTTACTACTGAAGAGCTGGATATATGTTATTATTAAAACCCATACAAGGTACAACATCACGAGTAGACCCTAATGTAAACTACAGGTTTTGAGTTGATAATGATGTGTTAGTGTAGGTCTATCAATTGTAACAAATGTGTAATTCTGGTGGGGGATGGAGATAATGAGGGAGACAATACCTGAGAGGGGACAGAGAGTATATAGGAAATCTCTGTACAGTAACCCCTCACTTAACACTGACAGGTTCTGCAACTTTAAGCAAAAGAACCTATAATGAAACCAATTTTGCCATAGGCTAATTGATAGAAAAAAGAGTTATATTCCTATGGCACCTCATCAATGTTATAACAAAAGGTTGAATAAAACATTATTTGAGGACATGCTGTACCTCCTGCTCAATTCTTCTGTGAACTTGAATCTGCTCTAAAAAATAAAGCCTATTTAAAAAATTTAACTTAGTGGGTAGATCTTATGTTAAGTGTTCTAATCATCATCATTGTCAGCATCATCACCACAGGTCAGGTTTAGAGGAAACTTTTGGAGGTAATGGATGTTTATGGCACAGATTGTGGTGATGGTTTCATGGGTGTTTATTTATCTCCCAACTCATCAAGTTGTATATATCAAATATGCACAACTTTTTGTATGTCATTATACATCAGTAAAGTGGTTTAAAAAAATGTTCCAACAGCAACAACAACAAAAAGAGGGGATAGATGGGAAATCTGGAAAAATGTTGATGGTTCTTCAACTATCAAAAAAAAAAGTGCTAGGTAATGGGCTCATGAGGATATATTTGTATTTTATATATTTGGGACTTTTCTTAATAAGAAATCTAAAAAAAATCCTTACCTAAGGGCACTTTTTCATTGCTCTTAAAAAGAGAAAGGGAGGGAAGGGGGTAAGGGGTAGAGAGAGGGAAAGGGAAAGGGAAGCATCAATGTGAGGGAAACATTGATTGGCTGCCTTCTTGTAACATGTAACCCTTCTGTCTACTGGATGACATTCCAACCAACTGAGCCACACCAGCCAGGAAAACAAACAAACAAACAAACAAACATAAAGTAGTATGGCTTCCACTCAACATTCGTTCAAATATTTACTATACATTTACTGTGTATACAATCAGAGCAGAAGTGCTGAGGATTCAAGAGTGGAAGAGAAATATGGTCCCTGCCTTCACAGAGTGTATAGTTTAGTCCATTCTTCTTTTTCTCTATTAACAAAAAGGCAGGAAAATGTATACTATGAGCAACTTCTTCTGTATAAAACAACGCCCACCACCATTCCTTATCTCAGAAGAGAAACAGATTTCCAAACCCATCAACTGGTTCAAGACATTTGTCAGAAATTTGACAGACATTTCTGTTTGGAATTCTTTTAAAAATTTTTTTAAATTTATTTATTTTTAGAGGAGAAAGAGAGGGAGAGAAACATCAGTGTGTTGTTGCCTCTCAAACGCCCCCTACTGGGGATCTGGCCCACAACTCAGGCATGTGCCCTGACTGAGAATCGAACTAGCGCCCCCTTGATTTGAAGGTTGGCACTCAATACACTGAGTCACACCAACCAGGACTGTTTGAAATTCTTTTAGTGCTGCCCTTCCTGGGATCCCCTTCTCCTAATGTGATCACTATTTTAAAAGTGGCCAGGCAAAGAGGAAAAGAGACATAGTTACACAGCTAAAATAATCCATTTATCAAGGCAGAGGTAAAATACCCATGCTTATCTTTCTGTCTCTATTCTGATACACCTAGGAAAAGCCAGGGAAGCAAAAACAGCAGAAGTGGCTACATTAAAGCTTATTTCTAATTAGAGATGATACAAGAAGAATGTCATGCCCACATACTGATTCTGAGCACACAAGGTAGAAAGTTGCACTGCTGGTTCTATGTTCCATGAAGTAACAGAGCATTTCCACCTAAATTCACTAAGAGGAACTAATATTCAAGTGGACGAGGGTCTAGCTGTAGTGGGCTGCGACCAAGTGAGCATTATATACATAGAGCTATGGATAGGAGTCCATGCACAGGAGGCGGAGGCAGCACTGACCCTCTCATTTCAGAAATGCTCCATGAAATATCAGACTAACCAGAAACCCAGTGCAGGTAAACCAGAATTTCTCATAAACAAGATCTTAGATATTATTATGTATCTAAACTTGGACTTGCCTTGGCAAATTTTGAGCCAACTATTCAGTTTCCTGAATATGTCAGAGGTTCTTTTATCCTCTGTAAAGGCTCTGAGAATCTCTGGCAAGGCTCAAATACAAATGGCATGGGAACAACTGAACTGTAGTTCTGTAATTTATCCACAGCTTCTACACCAACTAGTGGCGACTGATTGGTTAACTGAAACTGATAAAAGGAAAGAAAATGACCTCCATAAGAACTACCTTAACTGTCATGCAAGTTATTAGGTCAATTAGCAGGTGGGCAATCAATGTTTCTTTGTAATATTCAGTGCAAACATTAGTTGTCGTCTTTTAAAAAGGGTGGTGTGTGTATTTAATCTGTCTATCTATCTATCTATCTATCTATCTATCTATCTATCATATAAGCATTTAAAAAATTTGGCTCTCCCTTGATTAATTTAACCTCAACAGAACATCCCAAATCTAATGGGAAAGGTCCCAGTTATCTCATACTGACTTAGGTTCGAGTAATCAGACATCTTAGATTCAATGAATTTTAAGCTTCTTAAATGAAAGAATAGCACTTAAAGTTTTGAGATTTGATCATGAATCTCTAGATAGTACCTATAGTAATTACTAAATTCTTCCCAACAGGGAAGTGGAACTTTATTTAGTCAGAGGGTCAGGAGATATAACATTAGTTTGACTCACACATTGTAATTAGAAGAATGAACTGTTTTTATAAAAAAATTCTGCAATGCCAGGCGATTGACCTCAAGCTCCAAAAAGTCCTTTTAAGCATCAAGATTCTAGGTTAAGGAATTAAAATTTTAAGGGCCACAGCATAAAGAAAAACCAAATACTCATTCTGAAGTTTGAGGTTCATTTCACATTCCTCTGATGGGAAGCTTAACAAAATCTAATAACCTAATTTAATTCATTAAGCCAGTCAGCGAAATGTAATTTAAAGTGATAGTTTGTAATACGTAATACCCCAATATTAAACTGGCAGCAATTTCAATGTTTCTAGTCTCCAGAACTTACATGGAACAAGTGACTAGAATAAGATAAGGATTTCAGATGCATTTAACTGAAGTTCTCATTGAAAAAAGATACTGCAGTTTACTTTAATTGTCCATATAAAACAATATTTTAGATTTTAAAACTTGGCAGCAATAGCAACTCAGAAATTTAATCCAAGAAAGTCCTTTTACTGCCTAAACTTGAAATTCTATTAAAAGTTTTGGGTGAACTGGATCCACGAATCCTAGGACTGAGGTAGGTCTGAGAAGTCACCTCCTGCCTTTGCTTTATTTCTGAGAGAAGAACCCAACTGCTTCCAAAGTTTAAAATATCTGCCAAAAAGTGATGTTAAAGCTTCCCTCAGTAACTAATTTAAATGCGTCTGATCATAAGAGTTCACAAATACCATCTGGTCCAATGACTTCTCTCCTCAGCATCACCCAACATCAGGAAACACTCCTCTCTGAGCTCACACTGTAGCTTTGCCTTTAATTTTTTTCCACCAAGAGCCTAACATCATGTGCCTGCATGCAGTGTTTATCCGCAGGGAAGCCACAGCATAAAGTCCCAATGTCTAGACAGGCAGCATACCCAATCCATCAGAGAAAGGTTTCAAAAATAGGTAAATATTATATTCCAGCCAAAAGAACAAAGCAATGTCAATAATCAAAAATTAAAAGAGACTTTATGTGACATAAGTGAACTAAAAACACTATCTTAAAAAAAAAGCTTGAGGGAGCCTCTGGATTTTATCTTTTTTATTTTATCTTTATGAAATTCTTGAATAAAAAAACCCTGACATATTCTGTGTAGCCATTAAAAAAGTTTCACTTACTGATATGGAAAAATATCCATGATTAAGTGTGAAGAAATGTTATTAAACAGCACTCATATTTTCATCTCATTCTTGTGTAAAAAAAAATCACTCTTTCTGACAGATATTTTTGCTCAGTACTTAGCCTTTTTTTATACATCCTCTCCCCAATCTTGTTCATCTATTGATAAGTCCTCAGTTATCCACTGTCACCTTTATAAACACCTTCCCTCAGATATAAAGCCCTTATTGCTTTAAATTACTTTACACTTTCACTTCTCAGAACTACTGAGATCATGCTTTAGGTAGACGAGAAGATTCTGACGCTCAGATTCAGTTATTTTCGTCCCTGTTGATGTCAGTAAGAGCGGATCTCAGAGAACCGGACGCATGTGTTTGCTTACACACATGCGCAACTAGAAGACTACTTATCCCACTAGCTAAGGGTGTTTTTTCAGGGTGCAGGACACGAAGTGATTTTTACTTTGTTCTTTATGTCTTTCTATATTGTATGATTAAAGAAAAACATTGTATACTTAAAAAAAAAAGAAATCCATTTTCTGTTTGGGAAAAATTAACATATTATAAAAAAATTTCATTTTCTTAAACTCTCTGGTAAGGTACTCAAAAACACTTCCTCATACCTTATTAGCACCTCAGTTCTAGTTAAGAACATTAGTTGATGTTACTTCAAAGGTCAGGAAAGTCCTTAAACTCCCAGTCTATTTTTTATTAAATAAATAGGTCTTTGATAATGTGCGAGAGTACTACAAAACCACTGTCTTCATTATATCAGCTATTGTTTTTCTAAGTACTAAAGTTAATGCTTGAGACTATTTTGAACGCAGGGTTCTCTGGAGAAAAAAATGATTTAGTCCTATTTTTAATGCTGAAGCAAAATGTGGGATTTGGTAACTCTACTTGTTGAGTTATTAAAAAAATTAAAGGCAGGACTTTCAGTTGACTATCAAACTTTTAACCTTATGCACAAGCCCCAGAATGAGAGTTTTAGGATTCCAAATTTAACTCAAAACAAAAGGCTTTGCTTTGAGTCTACAAATGCTCCTTTCAGTTAGAAAAGTGCTAATTTGTCCAAAGCACACAATGTATTCACTCATTTTCTTGAAGATGACTCACATAATAATCTGAAACATAATGACTATGTGTTTGTAACAATTCAAACAACTGTAAAATGGCTTGTCATCTGAACTCTGAATTTAGAGGCATCAGTTACACTTTCTGAATTTCTATTTTATAAATGTAAAGTAGCTGAAGCTGTATATTTTAGCAGGGAAATAAAAAAAAATTAATTGCCAATTCTACCTTCCTAATTGCTTCCATAACATTCTCCCATGTCTGTTGTGGTTAAAATTATTTTAACATTTAGAGGTGCAATCCAAACTCCACAGGTTATCAGTGAGAAAAAGATAAAGTGAGTGAGTGATAGACATCAGCTTCAGCTCTAGTAAACCATGCAATTTTTAGAAACTATCAACAAATATCTGTTGGACATATAGCATGTACAAGGAACCATTATTATGCATGTTACAAGAGGTGTTTTCAAGTGTGATTCCTGGACCAGCAACATCAGCATCACTTGGAAACTTGTTAAAAACACAAATTATCACTGCCTCTGCTTCCCCAAATCAAACGGCTTAACAATGCTGTGCAGGTGATTCTGATGTACATGAAAGTTGGACTATCACTATTTTGAGATATTAATGCTGTAAGAACCACACCTCACTTTGTTCATTTATAAAGAAGTGCTTAAGATAGGAATATGTCAAGAAATATAGATAAGATTTATTTATGTGCATAATGCTACTTTAAGGTTAGAATATAACATAATTTATGAAAGGATTTTTAAATTACAATTCCTTTAAATTTCAAAGTAAGTTGCTTAGTGGCAACGTCAAAGTGACAGAGGTAGAAATAGGAAGGAAAAAAATGACAGAATTTAACCAAAAAATAACTAAGTGAATTATGAATCAGTAATTACCAGAAGCCTGATATAAACCTTCTAGTCATTTTTATATTTAGTCATTATTTCTCTTCTCAGAGAAAAAGCAGGGATCAAGCACTTGAATTTAGTGTGTCTATGAAAACCCAATTTCCAAGTTACCCCCATAACCTAGAAGGGTTGATCACCACACACCTGGATTACTGCAATAACTACCCAGCAGGCCTCCCTAATTTAAGATGGCTGCCTTCTCCTCTCTATTCTGTATTAGCTTCTGAGGAATTATTCTTAAATACTATAGCTGTCCCAGTAGTTCCTTGGCTCAGAATCCTATACTGCTTCCCCACTGCTTACTGAAGGGGTAGAGGTACTAATTCTAGGTATTAATCTAGAAGTTCAGATGCAGGGGTATCCAACCTTTTCATGTCTCTGGGTCATACTGGAAGAAGAGTTACCTTGGGCCACACATTAAATACACAAACACTAACAAAAACAAAAAAATTTCAAAATGTTTTAAGTAAATTTGTGATTTTGTGTTGGGCTGCATACAGCCATCCTGGGCCGCGTGTGGCCCGTGGGCTGTGGGTTGGACATCCCTGATAGGGAATATAAATGAGTGAAGTAGGCCATGTGAATACTGTGTGGAAACACCTTTCACTTTCCACAAAGAAACATACTCATCACATTTTTATTTTCCTATTTTTATTAGATATTCTACTGTAAGAAAAACAAGGGTGAAGGAATGATGACAAATGGTGACACCTGGCTTTAGTGTCCAGGAGACAATAGGATATGGGGAGATGATGGTAAATTATGAAGCCGGGCCACACCAATACTCTCCCCTCCACCAAGACTAGCAAGTTTGGCATGTGAAAACAAGGTCCCAGTGTTGGCAGAACTTTTGATTTTTGAAGAAAAGCACCAAGTCTGGATTTTTATGTGAAATCACTCAACTTTAATTTTCTGGCTGAGATTAAAAAAACCCAAACAAACAAAGAAAAACAAAACAAAACAAAACCAAAAAACATTGTGGTCTAAACAAAACACATCTTTAGCCTATGAATTTCCAGTTTGAGACCTCTAGTTTGGAGCGTGAAGCCCCTTTCTGCCTGCCTTATTTTCTGGTATCTTATTTTCTCTATGGAAACAATAATCACCAAATTTAGGTAGCATTTTATACTCAGTATGCTTTCATGTCCATTTGATTCTCTACACTGTGAGAGGTAGAAAGGAGATGAAAAAGCAGGAGCAGACAGGCTAAGTAACTTGTCCAACATCAGGTAAGTAGTAAAAACCAAAGCCCAGGTCTCCCGACTGAGACCAGCACAAAGCCTTGGCCACTCACTCTCATCTTGTCCCTTCCTATGCATGCTTTCGCTTCAGTGAGGCCTCTTCTAGAATGATGGTCTCCTTTCTTTCTGCCGATCTAAATCAAGACCCAGCTCAAGTTCTACCATTTACATAAACCTCCCTCAAAGAGGTCAAGTCCCCAGGTTTTCTCTTTTCTTAACTTCAATTGCTGTTATGGTCAGTAACTTATAAACTGGTGCTCACCAACAGTCTTGAACCATCAAGTTGTTTCACATCACTTCACATTAGCTCATATCCTCAATTATATTCTAAGCTCTTTGATAATAGGGCCATGTCGTTGTTCTTTTATGTTTCCACAGAGTTCCTGGTACTGTGTTGGGACATATAAATGACTGCACAAAGTTCATTGTATTACAGTCTTTTGAGGAAGATAGACTTATAAGGATACCACCAACTTACCAGCCTGATGTTGTCTTCTGGGCGGAGTAATATGAACATTGCTTGGAGATGCTGCTGGAGATCACCTGGTGAAATTTATAAAACAAAAAATGGTTATTCTTCATTGTTATGTCAACAGAGAGGATTCTTTCTAATGGAAAGTCTTCTATAAAAGTAAGTTTTGGTTCATTGAAAGACTCTAATTAGACACAGAAATGGTCTTGATATGATTACTGACTTCTTTTTAAATGGAAAGACAGAACATATAGGGGAATACCCTAACACTCATTTTTAGTCTATACTATAGCAGTAACATTTGCTTTGTGTTTGTACTATGGAAAGGACACTTGAAACCAATCTCAGTGTTATGCCAAGGTGGTGACATTTGTTAGGCAGAGGCAGCACTGGCTGTGCTTTCAGGCCCACAGAAGGTACCAAAGGAGAAACCTTGCTTTTCCTATTTCTGTAACTGCAGTCTTCAGTTGCACTTAACCTAAGAAGATTTTTAGATTCCCTCTAGAATAATGTCAACAGTTTTAAATGATTTCCACATTAGTGGCTGATATTAAAATAAAAGTACTTATTAAACACAGAAGATCCCAAGGGATATATATTTTACTGAACATATGAGGTGTTTTAAAATGGTCAACCATTATTTGAATCCTCACTTGTTCTTATATATTCTACAAAACAAAGTTGAAATTTCTTTGCATTAAACTACTATAGATTTCCTCATATTCTCTACTTTGTACTAGGAAATTTGAGGATTTAGATAGGAGATAATTAATGTGCTATCATAAATGAATACAATCAGAGAAGAAAAGCCTTCCTTCCTGCCCTCCCAGGCCCAGCCCTTTTTTTAGTTTGAAGTGACTGATATATCCACCTAATCAGGGATGCCTGTGTAACCTATTCTCATATTGGTCTTGGAACCTACATGCATAATTTCCCTCCAGGTAACTTCATAGCTGTTAATTATAATATAAAATACAAGTATGTGCAAGAAGTGGAGAAAGGCATGAAGAAAAATATGTAGGTTGGCAATAAGGTGTATTTGTCTAAAGGGTTAGCGAGTCTGAAAGCCTTTCTTTTCTTCCCTTTCTTCTCTTAAAAATAGTCTTGCCTCCCTCCCACCCCATTTCACTGCTACCTTCTGACCAATTCCATTATCACAGAATCTTTCAACTTGCAAAATTAAAAAGGAGAGTTATTATATTTGGCCATGTCCATTCTATTACATTGTAGATCCAGAGACACAACTTAAGTCTCTTGTGCAAGAACCAGTGTGAGTTCATAGCTATAAGGCCAAGAAAAATGAAAACACAGTTGAACACAAAAACTTGTACACAAATGTTCACAGTGGCATTATTTATAATATCCCCCAAATAAAACACCTTAAATTTCTATCAATTGATGAATAAATAAAATGTGGTATGTATAGTCACACACTGGAATATTATTTGGTCATAAAAAGGAATGAAGTACTGATACGTACTATAACATAGATGACCCTTGAAAACATGGTAAGTGAAAGAAGCCTGTCTCAAAAATTGTTTATATGGTTCCATTTACATACAAAACTCAGAATAGGCAAATCTATAGAGAGAGAAAGTAGAGTTAGTGGTTGTTTAGGATGGGGAGAGAGGATAGGGGACATAGGGAAGGATGGCTGATGGGTACTGTGTTTCTTCTCGAGGGTGTTAGAAATGTTCTAAAATTAGATTGTGGTGATGGCTGCACATCTTTCTGTGAATATGCTAAATTCTGTGACTACTAAATAACTCACTGAATGCATGCTTTAAATGGGTAAATTATATGGTATGTAAATTATATCTCAATAAAGCTGTTAAAAAACAGCGTGGGGAAAAAACAGCATGGGGACACAAAGTATTAGGTATACACAATGAAGAGTGACTAGAATTGTTTAAGTTACAACTGAGCTGAGCAGCTGAAGTTTTACTTTTTTCCTAATTCTCACTCAATGATATATTTATCGATTTTTTGAGAAAGAAGGGAGAGAGAGGAAGAAACGGGGAGAGACATCGATGTGAGACAGAAACACTGATTGGCTGCCTCCCTTGCGCACCCCAACCAGAGATTGAACCCGCCACCACCACCTTTTGGTGCATGAGATAAGGCTCCAACTAACTGACCCAGCTTGCCAGAGCAAGCAGCTGAGGGTTTTTAAAAATTAAGTTTCACCTGGCTGGTGTAGCTCAGTGGATTGAGCGCGGGCTGCAAACCAAAGTGTCGCAGGTTCGATTCCCAGTCAGGGTACACGCCTGGGTTGCAGGCCATGACCCTCAGCAACCGCACATTGATGTTTCTCTCTATCTCCCTCCCTTACCTCTCTAAAAATAAATAAATAAAATCTTTAAAAAAATTAAGTTTCCTTCTGTTCTATCAGAACAAATAATCTGAGGAAAGGATTTTCATGATGGAGAACTTCTGTAGCAGAACCATTTTGGGGCAAATAGTAGCCTTAAGTTCCCACTTCAAGCACTACTGGGCCAACGATCCAGCTCCTTCTCTGAAGGACAGACAAAAGTCATTAAGCCCTCCACTACAACAGATAGGTTTCTCATGTGAGCTGGTATGTGGAAGCTCAGGTTTGTTGGCTCTGAAAAGAAATACCATGACCAAATAGAGTATTTTCTACTGGGAAATCATTCTTCGGAGACTGAGTGAGGCCATATACTGGTACCATAAGATCTCCTAGATTTTTCAAATATTTCTGTGATAGTAGCAAAGTTTCAGATTTCAATTTGAGACTTTTTGCTATTTCCCTTTAAAATGTTAGCAGACATATTCACCCATATCACTTTTGATTACAAAAACTCATTTGATATTTTAAATGAAGCCCAGATAAGAAATTCTAACTAGCTCAAAAAACATGCATAAGGAAGTACAATTAGACATAGTAAGCTTTTGATCTGTTCTCAATTCTGTCATCATCTTTCAGTCACTGAGAGCCCAGCCAAGGCAGCTACAGCTCATATGAAGGTCTGGGCTTACAAGCTGCGTTTATACCCACACCGCCTCATTTGTTCTGGGCTGAATTACAAATCAAGTCCATTCAGTTTGTGTTAAATGTGCTTTTCTTTTTAGTATTGGGAAAGCTAAGTGAACAAGGTCAAGTAGAAACCTGGGTGGCAGTCCAGTGCAGAAGTCTGACCAAAGAAAATGGCCAACCAGGGCCAGGGGCTTTGAAAGCCACCAACTCCATTTCCTATTACATGCCACAGAGCAATCTGCCTAACATTTTAGTCAGACAAGCTGGACTTAAACCAATAATTTGTCGTCTTTTTACTGTAAGTAATAAATATCCACATCAAACAGAAATACAAAGCTTAGCTGGTCTACTTCCTCTGTGCATTCAAGTTTTAGGGGGAAGTGCCCCTCCCCTCTGGCGGTGGGCACTGAAGAGGAATGTTTCAGAAAATTAAGTCTACAGCTAATTTTTCAAAAGAGTTCCCCACTCCCTTACTCTTTTAAAAATTTTCCATGCTGGAGAATTGTGGTAGAAGGAAAATACTGTCCAATGAGATGAATTAAAATTTTGAGCTGCTACATTTGTAACTAGATGAAGTTCCAGATAAAAAGTAGGACAGCTACTAAAATAGCTCAGATTATCTGGACTGGAGCTAAACACTATTGGCTCAATGGGATACAATATTTCTGGCTTTCATCTCTGACCTACACACTCAAGGTTTGTAGTCTTCTTTGTTCTTTTCCTAGTAATTCCAGTTTATTCTACTCCTGGAGGTAACACATTAAAGTGGCACATTTATAACAATAAGCAACCATTCTCTGTATAGCACTAATAAGGATTTCTTCAATTATTGTCCTCAGGTTGACTTTTATTCCCCTCCCCACCTCCAAATGACACAAACAAGGCTTGTTAGAAGACAGGCATAGGCTAATTATCTTCCTAGACCTAGAGACCACTTTCCCTAGACACACTTTCCCTGATTCTTTCTTACCTTTATCAGTCAATTGCACCTGTCTTTAGAGAAATCCAACATATAGAAATATAAATGTATATACTACTATTAGCAGGTGTGATATTGTGACTTATAAGAAATACATATACATATTTAGTCTTCTTCCTGTTCTTGGCACAGAGTTCCAAAAACCTTTGTAATTTCTTAAGTTGAGGAGAACAATAATGATATCCTTTGTTATGTTTTTTTAAATTTATTTTTAAAATATATTTTATTGATTATGCTATTACAGATGTCCCAATTTTCCTCCTTTGCCCCCTTCTGCCCAGTACCCCTTTCCCTCCAGCAATACCCCCACTTAATTCACATCCATGGGTTGTGCATGTAAGTTCTTTGGATTCTCCATTTTCTATACTATTCTTAACATCCCCCTGTCTATTTTGTACCTACCAATTATACTTCTTAATCCCTGCAGCTCTTCCCCCATTCTCCCCCCTTCCCTTTCCCAGCTGATAACCTTCCATGTGATCTCCAGTTCTGTGATTCTGTTCCTGTTTTGGCTATTTGCTTAGTTTGTTTTCTTTTTCAGATTTGGTTGTTGATAGTTGTGAATTTGTTATTTTAATGTTCATAGTTTTGATCTTCTTCTTTTTCTTAAATAAGTCCCTTTAATTTTCATGTAATAATGGCTTGGTGATGATGAACTCCTTTAGCTTTACCTTGTCTGGGAAGCACTTTATCTGCCCTTCCATTCTAAATGATAGCTTTGCTGGATAGAGTAATCTAGGTTGCAGGTCCTTGCTTTTCATCACTTTGAATACTTCTTGCCAGTCCCTTCTTGCCTGAAAAGTTTTTTTTGAGAAATCAGCTGACAGTCATATGGGAATTCCTTTGTAGGTAACTGTCTCCTTTTCTTTTGCTGCTTTTAAGATTCTCTCTTTATCTTTAACCTTTGGCATTTTAATTATGATGTGTCTTGGTGTGGTCCTCTTTGGGTCCAACTTGTTTGGGACTCTCTGGGCTTCTTAGACTTCTATGTCTATTCCCTTTGCTGAATTAGGGATGTTTTCTTTCATTATTTTTTCAAATACGTTTTCCATTCCTTGCTCTTCCTCGTCCCCTTTTGGCACTCCTGTGATTGGGATGTTGGTATGTTTGGAGATTTCCCAGAGGGTCCTTACACTATCCGAGTTTTTTTTAAATTCTTTTTTCTACTTGCTGTTCTAGCTGAATGCTTACTTTGTCCTTATGTTACACACTGTTGATTTGAATCCCATCTTCCTCCCCTCCAGTGATGGTTCCCCGTAGATTTTTCTTCATTTCACTTAGTGTAAACTTCATTTCTTCTCTTATGTTGTTGCTGCACTCAATGAGTTCTTTGAGCATCCTGATCACCGTGTTTTTTTTTTAAAAAGTGGGGTCCCTCAAGTGGTCAGCTAGTTGGGGAACCCAGGCTTTTTTTTTTTTTAAGATTTTATTTATTTATTTTTAGAGAGGGAAGGGAGGGAGGGAGGGAGGGAGAGGGAGAGGGAGAGGGAGAGAGAGAGAGAGAGAGAGAGAGAGAGAGAGAAACATCAATGTGTGGTTGCTGGGGGTTATGGCCTGCAACCCAGGAATGTATCCTGGCTGGGAATCGAACCTGGGACACTTTGGTTCCCAGCCTGCGCTCAATCCACTGAGCTACGCCAGCCAGGGTGATCACCGTGTTTTGATCTCTCCATCTGATAGGTTGGTTATCTCCATTTCGTTTAGTTCTTTTTGGGAGGTTTTGTTCTATTCTTTCACCTGGGTCATATTTCTTTGTCTCCTCAGTTTGGCAGCCTTCCTGTATTTGTTTCTGTGTATTAGGCACAGGTCCTTTGGCTTTATAGCCAGCAGAAGTTATAGGAATCTATCTTCCCAGCACTGGAACCCTGGGCTGTGTGGTCTGGCCTGGGCCTGGGCCCACTCAGTCCCAAAGGTAACCCTCCTGATTTTTATCCACCATATGTGAATGTAGGACCACCTGTTTCACTGCTGCTGTACTGCATCTCTTCCCCTCCTACCCATCTGGATGAATGTGGCTTCTTTAAATCCTCAGTTGTCAGACTTCCATACAGCTCCATTTTCTGACAGTTCTGGGTGTTATTTGTTTTGAGGTCTAGTTGTTATTCTTTCTGTGGTTGTGTGAGGAGGCCAAGCATGTCTGCCTACGCCTCCATCTTGACTAGAAGTCCTTCTTTTCTTATGTTATAACATGACTTTCCTAAAGTACCTACGGATGGAAGCTGGTCGCCAGGGGGCAGGGAAAGGGGAGTGTCAGGAGGTTGACAAGATCACTAATGGCCAATAATTCAATCAATCATGCCTGTGCAATAAAGCCTCCATAAAAATCCAAAGGATTGGGTTTAGAGAGCTTCCAGGTTGGTGAACACATGGAGATTTGGGGTGAGTGGCACATTTAGAGAGAGTTTAGAAGCTTTGTATCTCCTTCCATATACCTTGCCCATGAACCTCTTCCATCTGGCTCTTCCTGAATTATATTCTTTCATAAATAGTTTCTGTGAGTTATATGAGCTTCTCTAGCAAATTAATTGAACCTGTGGAGTCGGTCACTAGAAACTCCAATCCAGACAACCTGGACTTATGATTGACATCTGAAGTATGGATCGGGGAGTCTTGGACAACTGAGCCCTTAACCTGTGGGATTTGACAGTATTTCTAGTGTAGAAAGTGTCAGAATTCAGCTGAATTATAAGACACCCACCTGAAATCTAAGAATTGCTTGGATGTGTGGGTGACAAACCCTCACATTAGAATAGAATGCAGAATATTATCAGGTTATTCAAAATCAGTGTCTTATATTCATTTCTAGGTGAACTTTATTTGATGACTTCTTGTTTCTATAAAAACCCTCTGAGTTAAATTTCTAGTCTTTTTAGTGTAAACAGTACACTAGCACTTTAGTGTAAGAAATCTACTAGCACTTAAGAACTGGTATTTCAAAATGTGATATACTCTCTTGTTATCACAATAGTGGCACTGAGTTTATTTTATCTTAATATCTATTCTATCTATCTATCTATCTATCTATCATATAATTTTCCTTATAACATCACTAGAGAGCAGACAGGAAAAAGAAATGTAATTTTTTGTTAATTGAAATGATTTTGCTTAGGATCTGAGGAAACATCTGAATATCTTTTAGCTATCAAAACCTTAGTTGAGAAGTCACATAAGACTTTTAAAAAATATTTTATTTATTTATTTTTAGAGGGAGGGGAAGAGAGGGAGAAAGAGAGGGAGAGATATATCAACGTGCGGTTGTTTCTCATGTATCCCCTGCGGGGGATCTGGCTTGCAACACATGTGCCCTGACTGGGAACCAAACTGGTGACCCTTTGGTTCACAGGTTCTATCAATCCCCTGAGCCATACCAGTCCGGGTGCACATAAAACTTTATTAGAGTATTTTTATACCTTATTTTTCCAACAAATGCTTATCAAACACCTATTAGATATATAAGGCATTCTGCACCAGAAAAATGGTCTGGGAGTAAAAGAAAAGTGATTCTAGCACAGTACAATGCTTGCTTTCACTATTACAGACCTGTTGGAGAAAGGGCGATAAGAAGCCAGGCTTTTGGAACAAAAGAATCAACGAAACCAAGAAACAAATGGATTATGTTGAGCTTTACCTGCATGCTTGTTGCGTCTGTGGCTGATTCTTGGTGTGGATGAGCCATTTCCCCGTGGCAGAAAAAGGGCAGCACCTTTGACAGTCAGAAAGCTCTCACTGATGCTACAAATAAAAAAGTCAAAAGAAAATAAATTATTTAAGAAAGGAAATTAAGGACTAAGTATGGAAACTCACTTTGGGATTACTCTCTCTTACCCCTTCCAAAGTCCCAAATTCATGTGATGAAGTAAAAATAAAGTCAAAAGAGACTGGTTACTCACATAGTCCTGTCTACTATAGACCATTTTTATGAAACAAAACTTAATATATTCTATATGCATTAGATGGTAGAAGTTAAGAGTGAAGATTCTGGAAACAAACAAACAAACAAAAAAAGGGTAAAGGTTCTGGAACCAGACTGCCAGGGTTTGAATCCTGGCTCTGCTACTTCTTGCCTGAGTGAAAATTTTTTGGCCTAAATTCCCTTATGCATAAAATAGGGATAATAGAATGAATTCTTATGAGGAGTCAAGAATATAGCTTCTTAGAATGGTGCCTTTAGTAAATATTAGTTACTATTTTTAGATTTGATTACCAATATCAGTTATTATTAATAGATCAGATGTGAATATGTTACAATACTTAGTTACTAATAATAGATCCAAAGTTTACCAAAAAACTACATTTAAAATACACACCACACTACAGTGTTACTCAAAATTTTACTTTCACCAACTTGCATTCCCACACACACTGAAAAGTAGTGCATGGGAAGTGTATTTAACCCATGGAGTTTGCCCTCCATGTTAACTTCATCCTTCATGTGAATGACAGCTCAACGGAAGTGGGGAATTTTTCCACTCCTCAGAATAGAGGCTGTTCAAAATACAATTGCTAGTGGATATCCACAGCAAACAGAAAACATATCTAAATTATTTCATATCAACTGACCAAGCCTTTCAATGTTACCCACAGAATCTGAAAAGGGATTGAACTTTGAAATCAGTAACGGCAAAGTTTTGACACACATAATGGAGGGTTCCAAGTATGCTGTTAAGTATGTATGCTATTCAGGGTTAGCTAATGTACTGTAAATTAAACTGCCTACTCAACATTTCCACTAGGGAAACTAATTGGCATCTCAAACTTACATTGCCAAGCTAATCTCCTGAGTTCCCTGCGAACCCGATCCCTACCCTCATCCATTTAAGTTGTTTGGGTCAAATATGTGAGTCATCACTGATTTCTCTCTTATACTATAACTATATATATATATATGTAATCCATCAGAAAAACCGATGAGCATTACTTTTAAATAAATGTTGAATCTGCCCACTTCACTCCATTACCACTCTTACAATGAATGGTCCATGGCACCATCATTTTTTACTTAGACCACTGTAAAAAAGATTTTTTAAAAGCTTTATTACAGAAAATGTCATCCATATGCAAAAGTAGATGGAATAATATAACAAACCCCTGCTCATACATTTCAGCTTTAATGCATGGCCTACCTTGTTTCTTTTATATCCTTCTTGTCCCTGAAGTGAAACTAATCCCAGACACTGTATCAACATAAAGCCTCTTAACTGGTCTGGCTGCAACCAGTTCTGCAGTGCTACTATCACTTAGGCAACAGCAACCAGAATGACTTAAAATACATAGACCTGTATGTATATTTATGTATTTTAAATTTACAGAAGTATATCATACTATGTTACTTCCCTGCTTAAAACCCTGCAATGGCTTCCCTTTGTACATAAATGAAAGCTGAAGTCTTTAGCTTGCACTTCTAGGTCCTGTAACATCCGATAAGTTCCTTCTCTGATCTTGTTTCATCTCCCCTTTTGTTTACGCAATGCCTTCTGTTTTTTCTGTATTTCAGGACCCTTCTTAGGGCCTTTGTGCTTTTTGTTTTCGACTTGGGACATGTTTTTCCTGGCCTGTCACAAAGTCATAGCTCCAGTATCATCTTCATCCTCCCGCCACCCAAATCATACTCTAGCCTGTTGTTTTGTTTCCTTCAGGATATTTATCATGCACTGAAATTATATTTGTTCACTTGTGTAATTGATTGATGTTATCTCCCTATAATAGAATATAAGATACATGAAGAGCAAGAATTTTAGTGTGGTCAGCACTGTATCCATCCTCAACACTGGAAACAGGTGCTCAGTAGGTATTTGATGGATGAATTCATTCATCCCATGGTTTCTTGCAGACTTTTATATCTGTCTCATCGCTGCAGCAGGAATTGTAATTTAAAACAATAGAAATTCTGTAATTTCACATGTAAAAATAAGTGCTATAGAACTCATATATGGCAGATTAATGGACTATCAAATACAAGTGTTTGATAATAAATTAATTGGCAAATGAAATTAAATCACCTCTATATAAAGTTGTCAGTTGTTTCCTCAATTTTATACTTTAATCAAGTGGCATGAAGCTGATAAACATTTGATGTGACTTGCCAAATACATTGGAACATGTCTTCTAAAAACAAGCATGAATCCACAGCCACCACTTTAAAATTTGCATGGCGGCTGGGAGGGGCTGCCTTTATTTTGTTTTGTTTTCATCTTTAAATAAAGCATTGCGCTCTTGTGGTCTGTTGCACAAGTCTTGTCTCTTGTTACATTCGTGGTATGCACATGTCACCCTGCTGCGGGTCACTCTGTTTCACTCATATTACGGGAACAACCTAAAACAAAATGTCTGAGTGACAGGATGAGTGGGGTACACCACAGACAGGAAATGAAATTCACACTTCTGCCAACACAGCAACTACCTGCTTTACTAAATGAAAATATTTTAAAAATAAAGATTAAATAGTCTACGTATCTTCAAGCAAAGGTACAGCTGTGGGAAACTTTGGTTCCCCGTAAACAAAGTAGTCTCTACATCTACAAAAGTATATTTGTTGTGAGCTTAAAACAACCAAGCACACTTCAGTCATTTGTTTTGTAAGACAGAGGTAGTTTCTTTTTGACAAACACTAATTTAAGAACTAACTTCCTGGTTTGGGGAGTTCTGTAATACTGTTCTTAGATACATTTGTTGCTTTGTTTTAGAACATATCTAAGTGTATTCTTTAAAATGTATGTAGTGCTTTCACAAGGGGGTGGTTGGGTGGGGGGACAAAGGCCTTGCTTAACTCAAAGCTACCTGGAAAATTCCTGATTATAAAAGAAAGACCAGAAATCAAACTCATGTATGGTATAAGGAAAAAGATGCCTTTCTATTTACACAAATTTCAATAAACTTCTGGTAGAACAAAGTGCACAGCAGATCCAGCTAGGAACGGGTACCGGGTATGGGCTCGCAGGGTCATGGCAGACATATTCCAGATGGTACAACTAATCTTCTTTATTTGGTGGCCCTAGGCAATGACTCCCCAGGTATCACAAAAGTGGCATACATTGTTGGTCACAAGAAATGAAAGTGTGGCTGGTTACAAAAATCCCCTATTATCATTGGAAAAAAGTTAAAGCTCTAAACATGCTATCAAAGATGCAATGGCAGCACAGTGCCATGGAAGTAAAAAATAAAATTTGTAACTACCGAGTTTAGGTGAATCAAATTCAACTTTCAAATTAAATGGTTTATTTGCATATGAAGAAAACTATATGCAAATTTAACCACATGTACTTCAATGTAAGGTAAAAGCTTAGTGTATCTTGCTAGAACAGCAAGAGACTAATTTATATAAATACTAATCTTTCTGAAATAGCTGCCTGAAAGTTCAACTGACATAGAGTTGGTCTCTAATTAAAAATTTAGAAAGGCAGGTAAAAACTTTTGCACCTTTTCTTTCTTTTTTTAAAACAACAGTTTTTTTTTAAAAAAGACTTTATATGTGCCTTAGACTAGGAATCAAACTGGTGACTTGTTGGTTTGTAGGCTGGCACTCAATCCTCTGAACCTCACCAGCCAGGGCTACACCTTTTCTTAATTGACCAGTTCTCTAGAGTCTGGCCCAGAAAAAGGAGTTCTGTTGTAATTCTATGGAGCCATCCATATACGATTTCAGATAGCTTAAGATAAACACAAACCGAAAAGAACTTAAAACCCCTATATTAAGGAAAACACAAGCCAAAATGAACACCACTGCTCTCTCAACTTAAAGATGGAGAGTAATTAGCTGCTTCATAAGATAATGACACAGGATCTTAATTTCTCTTCTTTATAGAATACAATGAAGAATATCTATTCCTTTCTTGCCATAAGATCATTTGCTCATCAGGAGACTCATCTGTAGTTAGAAATATGAAATGAGTTAATAATAGCTAAGTTAATGAGATATCTATGTTAGACACTGAACTAAGCACTTTATTATTATTATTTCATTTAATCTTCACAACAATCCTATGAAGCAGGTACTATTTTTTCTTACCCCCAACTTACATATAAGAGATCAAGGGGCTCAGAGGTCATAAGTTATTTGCCTAAGGTCATACAGCTAGTAATCCTTAGAGTGAGAATTCAAACCAAGATCTGATTTGAAAGTTCAGGCTCTTAATCATTCTCTACTGTGCTGTCTAGTTTCATGATACAGTTTTATGGAAGATGAAATACAATGTCTCCCTATAGAACTTTTCAACAGAATTTAAAAGTAGAGTACAAGAATATGAGAAGAGATCTGAAATCCATACTGATCTCAATTCTCTTCCATTCTTTTTTTGTTCCCTCTAACGGAGTCATGAACAGAAAGACTACATTGCAGGGAATGAAGAACATCTGGATGAATCCAGGTGGGCTAGACAGTAGAGAAAAGAACTGTAAATTCTTTTGGGAATGATAGTAGCAATTTCGTCTCAAAAATGGAGGATAGAGTACTCTACTTCAAATAAATATAGGGAAGTACTCTGTGCCAATCACTCAATCAAAACCACGTCCTAAAAGCACGAAATGTGTTAACTGGAAGTTTCTTCTCAGGCAAACAATAGAGGAAAAGGTCAATTAAGGGAAGAAAATTAATGAACTATTCTGAGGTTGGAATAATCTTTGAGAAATGTGGCCAGAGTGATCACCCATGACCAGCAAGCAGGCCAAGGAAGCAAAAAGGCAACAATACCCCTGGCCAAACTGCTAAATATTAGTTAAATAGACATCTTCCTGTTTTACATGCAACACATAAGAAATGGATTATTTTACTATGGGAAATGAAGTCCCAGAAAGTAGGTATATTACTTTTGTTTCAACATTAAAATGAAGGAAGTAGATTTTTATGTTTATAATGCCAAACTCTTGAGTCTGTTTGGTATTTCTGCCTGAAGCCAAAATTTATAGGTACATTATTATGTAATACTGATTGCACACAATATAATTGCACAAGGTGAGTTGGATGCCATTTATATAAACTTCAAATACACATAATATAAACTGTTACAGTTTTGTTTTGAAGAATATTCATGTAGGGGAAACTTTCAAATTCATTCCACCCTCTTAACATTCTCTCTTTTCTGATAAGCTTTCTCTGCTTATTTATTTGTTTAATTTTCAGATTAAAGGCACTAAGGAAGCTTCTGTCAATCCCATTAGGTGGAAAAAGTTCATTTCCCCACTTAGTGTGACCATAACACATAAAAAAGAATTTCATAATAAAAAGCTTCAAATATCAGATCAGAGGCCAAAGGACTACAGAGCTATTAATACTAGTGCCTACTGAAAAAGTTTGGCTAAATCCCCAAAACAGGAAGGAAGAAGTCATTGTGCCTTGAAACATGGCTGCAAAAGTCAAAAGCACACTACCAGGTAATAAGAAAAGTTTGATTCTGTAATCCTAAGGAAACTTAGATTATGAGAGTATTCAAACCCTATTATCTGTAATTAAACAATCCCCAACCCACCCCAATCTGCAAGACACCTGGCTACACGTTCAAGTGAAATATTAGAATGGCAACTGATACCTGGAACCCTCTCCCCCATGGCATAAACTCCTAGACATATGCCTATGAAACCAGGCAGGATTATTTGTCTTTTTACCAGCAAACAAGTAGAGGCTGGGGTGCATTAGCAGATCAATGATTGGCAAAGTAGAGAAGAGCTTAGGACTCCAGTTCTTACTCATTAACTATAACCACAGACCATTTTAGTTCCAGCTAATCTTCCACTTAAACTGTTGCACAATGCCCAGCACAACTATCCTCAGATGCAGCTGTTTTTCCCCCTTCCTACTTTTCTACAATCTAAGAAAGAAAAAAAAAAAAAAAAGGTCTGTCTGTTCAAGGCTGAAGGACAAAGTCCATCAGGACTAATCTCTCCTGGTCTTTTCCCTATAGACTATAAATGGAAGGTGAAAAAAAAAACACCCAGAATTTTTTTTTTCATTTAGAATGTTCTCTTACTGATAAGATCTTAAAAACTACATATTCAAACATGTTTTGCCTCAAAATGAACATTTTAGAAATGTTCAGAAACAAGCATAATCTAGGATCATTAATTTTCACCATTGGCTATACACTTCAATTTCATTCTAATGTCTAGAATAGGACACATCTGAATTGACATTTACTGTTTTGGGCTGTCCAAAAATAGATCTCTCTTCCTAATCTCATCTTAGTCTCCCTTTGGGGAATTCCCCAAATGTGCATGATTTTGGTGGCTTCCAACTTTGAAACTGAAAAGGGGCCTTGCAGGAAGCTGGCACGTGGTTTAGGACTGGCCATTTGGAAACTCTCCTCTGAATCTTAGGCCAGTGACCCAAGGGAGGAGGGGAAGTGAGGGATGGTCACATTCACTGTGGGGAGAATGGCAAGGTATAGACCAGTCTGCCCCTACTCCCTGGCTTTCTTTGAATGCCTTTGGCCCTGCCTATTCTCTGTATTTGGTGATTTGGCCTCCCATCTATTAGGTGAGCTCTGACATCCTTCTAACAAATACTTTAAGATAGTTAAAATTCATTTCTGAGCTTGCAACAGAGAATTTCATACATTAACTGAAGTTCAGAGAATTTAATTACTTGCCCCTAGTCACACAGCTTATAGTGAAGCCTAGACTCAGCCCCATGACATCTGACACCCACAGTGGCACTTTAACCTTTTATCCTGAGTTAGCTATTAATCTACAACAGGACAAACTGCTAATACAATAATTTGAAGTAACCAACAGTTAAAAACACATCTGGTCAGTTCATCTGAAAGAGAACAAAGGCAGGATTTCATTTCAAAGCCTGATGTGATGTTTGTTCTATTTTTCACAGCATCCTGAAGATGAAACTTAGGTTTGAGTGGGGAAAGATTTAGAAATATTCCCATGAGGCAAATCCTCTCATAATGATTCCTAAACCTGCTTTTTCTTGTTTCTTTAATAAATTTGTTGTATATTAAACATTTCAGTAACCAGAGGGGAAGGGGGATGGGGATAACAGGGGGACGAAGGGTCCCCCTGGAACATGTCATCAAGGAACGTGTACAAAGGACCCACAGACAAAGCCAAAGGGGCAGTAGGATTGGTGGATGGTGGGAGGGGCAGGGGAAAGTGGTGGTGGTAAAATGGAGACAACTGTACTTGAATAACAATAAAAAAAGAAAAGAAAAAGAAGGAAATAAATAAATAAATAAATAAATAAATAGAAATATTATTCATAAAAAATAAACATTGTTTTTAAAAATATAAAAACTTGTCCTGGCTGTCCCAAAATAGATCTCTCCTTCCTAATCTTATCTTAAGTCTCCTTTTGGGGAATTCCCCAAATGTGCATGATTTTGGTGGCCTCCAACTTTGAAACTGCAAGGGGCCCACCTTTCGGGTTTATCCCCACTTAAGGTGCATACAGGAGGCACAGTTGATCAATGTTTCTCCCTCACGTTGATGTTTGTCTCTGTTTGTCTCTCTC
The DNA here is from genome assembly GCF_004126475.2 of Phyllostomus discolor. NCBI lineage: Eukaryota > Metazoa > Chordata > Mammalia > Chiroptera > Phyllostomidae > Phyllostomus > Phyllostomus discolor. The sequence continues at coordinate 78,373,006 of NC_040910.2, read as the reverse complement.
TCGCCCCTCCCCATCAATAAGTATATCCTTGGGTAAAGACAAAAAAATAATAAATAAAAACTAGATGCCTAAAACAAAAAGCTAGAAGACCATGGGGCCTAGGCAGCAGGGCAAGAACTACATGGGGAAAAAAGTGGATACCTGCCCAGTCCCTGGATCCTCTTCAGTGTTTTCAGAGGGCAAGTCTTTCCTTCTAGATACTGTCTGGTCACACAGCCACTTGCCCTCCTTTCAGGGATCTAAAGTTTTCAGCTTTTGGCTTGGGGTTTCAAAAGTACTACCACACAATGAAAGGCCAGACCCAGAGGGCTCCAACTGTAGCAGGTGGGTCTAATTCAGCACATTTTGTGAGAACAGAACAGATGTAAAATCATTTTAATTTCTGAATACTTTTGAGAAGAGAACACACGCATTCCTGACCCTCCAGGTTGCCACCATTACTGGACTTGCACTGAGCAGCCTGGACCCAAAACACTTTTGAGTTTGGGCTAAAGCTCAGAATTCTGGCCTTCTCATGACCTCACTACTGCCTTCTAGACTCTATCTTTCTGCAGCTGCCCTGGCAAGCCTCAGCCTCATAGTAGTCATTTCAAAACACCCTACTCACCCACCTTCAAAAAAACAAAAACAAGCAACCCTCTCATCCCCCCACAAAAAAACTAGGTGCCCATGAATGGACTTGGTCTGAGGCAACTGACCAACACAACTGATGGTAGTCTCCTGGTGAATGGCAGCGGTGAGAGTCTTATTTTGAAGAAGGTCCTCCTCCAAGGGGAGGAGAAACTGCCTCAACCCAAAGGAGCCTATTTTCTTTACAGGCTGAATTAACAAAGCCTCTCAGTCCTGTGGCCCTAAACTCTAGACTTAAATACTTTTCTTTCAAAGAGGTAAAACTTAAAAGTTGTCTAGACCAAAAAATAAATGACCCAAACAGTTCTTTCTGAGCATTTAAAATGCTGGATGTACTGGTTACCAAGAGACATGACCTACATTATTTGGCACTTAATTTAAAATAGTTAGTAGGGATTAAACTAAAGCAGATTAACTAAAAAAACTGTTTAGCATTTGAAAAATCATTCATTTGCACAATTCAACAAATGCCTTTCCAGGTATTTGAAACACACCTGTGGAAGGAATGCAAGTTGGGCTTTTCAGCACTTGGCCAAAATGTCAAACCCTTCTTTCAGGTCATTTCTCTTTCACCTTCACTCAAAACTACTTGTGAGGCTCAGGCCAACTTCTATTCTTTGTTATTGTCAGCTTCTGACATCTGTGTCACTACCTTTTATTTTACCCTCTTTTCTTACTCAACCTTCTTTCCTTTCACTGATTCCTACTACAATCTTAAGACTCCATTTAGACTTCTAATTCCCAGAGTCCCTTTGGAGTGATTTTTAAAAAGACTTTATTTATTTATTTTTAGAGAGAGGGAAAGAGAGGGAGAAGGAGAGGAAGAGAAGCCATCAACCTCTATTTGTATTTTTTTCTTCCCTAACAAACCTAGTACCTTCATAATACTTACTACAGCTTAAGATTATGTGATTATTTGACGAGTTATTTATTATATCTGAGCAACAAGCTCATTGAACAGGACCAACTGCTTTGTCTAATGTTTTCTCTCTAATGTCTAGCACAGGGCCCAACACTAAGTGAATGTCCAATAAAAATTTATTGAATAAATGAAAGTCAGTACAATACTGAAGGAGATTATAAAACTATGCCTCTGGAAGCCACAGCACCTCCATGGTCTCAGTGACAAAGGTATTGGAAATGACAGCAACAACACTGAGCTGACTCAGCTGGGCTCTTCACACCTCCAGAGAGCCCCCACCCCCATTCCTTTCCTTTTCTATTCCAAAGGCTCTTCTCTCAATTCCCATCACAACTCCTGTTTTCTTCAATTCTCCAGTTAACCTGGTATCTCCAACATCAAGATAATGGAAGCTGATGGTTTCTCCTAATTACTTTCTCTCACCAGCAGACTTATATTCCTTTTCTAATCTGACAGAATGATGACTCATCTAGCTGTTAAAAGTTGTCCCTTTCATTTGTGTCCTTGACTCCATTCCCTGGTCTTCTAGTTTTACCAGTCAGTGATTCCTCTCTCTAGTGACTGCTCTCCTCTGCCTAGAAACATGCTCAAGTCTGTTCTTGCACATCCTTAAAATAAAACCTTATTTGACCCTATGTTTCCTTCTAAATTCTTTTCCTTTATTACCGAAATTTCTTAAAAGTAAGTCTATACTTGCTGTTCCCATTTTCATCCCTTGCCAGTCATTTCTACCCACCCCCATCTTGCTTCTGTCCCACCACTCCTTTGAAACTCCTCCCCATCTTAAGTTTGCCAATGATTTCCCAAGTGATAGACCCAATGGACAAAAATCCTTCAGTCTTAGTTTAACACTATTTTCTCATCTTCATTTTGCACCTGGAGCTTTGATGTGCACTGGCAAATCTCTTTCTCCTTTTTGAGACTCCCCCCACTGAGCTTCTAAGACATTGAGTTCACTTGGTACCTCTCTAAGCATCCCAGTTTGATATCCTTTGCCAGACACTGAACCCTCCCCTACCTTACTCACTGCTCTTAAACCAGAGAGAGAATCTGGTCTTCACAGTGCTTTGATATTCACTTACAACTAATTGTAATTAAAAGTCAAAAAGTTTTAGCTTCTTTTTATAGATGAGAAAATCTGAACACTTATGTCCCTTATTCACTTATGACCCTTATTCACACTTAGCAACAACTGGCCAGAGCTGAGCAGTAGATGTCCTTTGGGATACCACATGGTGATAAACGCTGTGGAGAAAAACAGAGTGGAGCAACAGGGCACATTGTTCTGTACATTTGTGTTGTAGGGGATGGTCAGGGAAAGTCTGATTAAGGTGATATGTGAGCAGCAGGAAGTAAGGAAGGAAGCCATGTTACTTCCTTACTGTAAGTGGCTGTTTGGGAAAAGAACATTAAAGATAGAGGAAGCAGCAAATGCAAGGCTCTGAGGCAGAGTGTACTTTGCTGGTTTAGGAAACAGCAAGTGAACTTTCAATGGCACTAAAGTGTCACTAACCAGCCATATGTGGCAGAAGATCAGAAGGGAGGACAGGGGGTATAGGTTTCAATGTCTCCACTTCCTGATCTGTAATTCACCTTCCAATGCACTACCAACTGGGATTTTCTTCTAGTTGTCAAATCCAATGGCCATTTTTCAATCTCAATCTTTCTTGACCATTTGGTATCACTGGCAACCTTCTAACTTCTTAGTATTCTTACCTTCTTAGTATTCCTTTTATATGTCTGACTATTCTTTCACATTCTCATTTGTGGGCTCCTATTCTTTTGTCATCCTTTTAAATATGTAAAGCCTGGTGCTTCACAATCACTGTCTGACAACAACTCTAGGGACATAAGTCATTCTTTCTCTGTTTCATGGATGAGGAAACAAAGCTTTTTTGCTTTTTTTTTTAAAGATTTATTTATTATTAGAGAGGGAAGGGAGGGAGGGGGAGGAGGGAGAGCGAGAGAGAGATAGAGAGGGAGAGAGAGAGAAACATTGATGTGCAGTTGCTGGGGGCCATGGCCTGCAACCCAAGCATGTGCCCTGACTGGGAATCGAACCTGTGATGCTTTGGTTTGCAGCCTGCACTCAATCCACTGAGCTACGCTAGCCAGGGCGAAACAAAGGTTTTGAGAGTAACCTGCCTAAGCTGACGACCCTTTACACAATCAGTATAAGAGCAGGGATCAAATTTTAGGCCTATTTTCAAGGTTTGTGTGTTGTTGTTGTTTTTAAATCTATTTCATGGCTTTTTAGCATTCTGGGTTCTTTGCCTGTTCTGTACAATGAAGTCCCATTGTAACCTACTTACTAGGGTATCAATAAGGTTCAAAGTGAATTCTCAAATATCAGAAAGTCAAGGTTTTCCTTGTTTGTTTGTTTGTTTTTAAGTTGTTAGTTCAGTGCAACTTTACTGTAACCTGACAAGTAATTCTCAAAATTCATTGGCCACAAAAATTTAATCCAGTCTATAAATCATAGCTGTTCACTACCTTATCAAGCTAAGGAAATGAAACAATTGCCAACAGACACTCTTAAAAATCTCTCAAAGACACTAATTCTCAAATATCAAACAAGAGAAATAGAGAAAGGCATGACAAAAATATGTTGAATCTTTGTTTTCATAGCTGTTTTAATTCATATTACAGATCCTCTTGGCCTTGTACTAATGCATAATGAAATCCAGGAGGAACAATTGCCAGTGCTTGAGTTCTGACACTTACAAAAGCAGTTACCGTTTGTTAAATAGTAATAATGTTGCTGTTGCTGATGATGGAGAAGTAGGAGGAGGAAGAGGATGAGAAGGAAAAGAAAAACAAATATCAAAAGGCAAAGTTCAAAGGAAAATTTAATGAATTGACAAAGATAAGGGAAAACAGAAGGCAAGTGGCAGTTGCAGGCCTTAACTAGCTCAGTTTTTTAACCAATGCAAAGTTCCTTGCTTCCTACTCTCTTCCCCCTTACACAATCATTTCAGAATTGCACCACTAATACAGATGAAAAATTTCTCCATTGGTTCATTGCAAATTTAATGTACTGAGTATTCTTGATGTTGGATCTAATATTTAAGAGTTAATTTATTTTTCAAATTCACCAAATGAGCATTCTTAGATAAATTTATGAGGAAGCAATAACCCATAGCCCTTTTCCCCCTATATTCCAGATAGTATTTAAGAAATCAGACAGCTAGAGAAAAAGAGATCACATGTAGTATTTTGCAATATTCTAGAGTACAAAGTGAAGCAATGAGAATTCCAAACATTTCTGTTAGGATTAGGAAAAAAGAGGAAAACATTCAAACCAAAGTATTCCAAAAGTAAATTTAAATTTCATATGTGTTTTAAATGTGTTAGAGGAAAAAAAGTTAAAGCATCACATATTTGCTTCAGTAAGAACATTGCAGTCTAATTCCAAATCTGCTGCCTGAATTGTTTTAAGGCACTGGTTGAGCTAGGTCCTATGAAATACCCCAGATGGCAACTCAGGACACAGGAAAATATAAGGAACAAAAGGAAATGATTTTAACTGCCAAAGGCAAAGTTTTTGTACACTGATTAAAAGGAACACTGCAACCCTAAGGAGGGTCTTTCTTTTTCTCACATGGCAACAGCTAGTGAGGCCGTACACAAGTCTAACAGACTTCCTTAGTCACCAGGGAACTCTACACACCACAGAGGTCCATCCTTTAAATGTCAAACCACAGGGGACCCTGACTTCCAAAAGGAAGGTGGCTTAAGATATTCAACATCTAACCATTCTACCAAAACAAGAAGACACGGTCCATTTAGTTCTTCTTTTTTGTAAAACAAGAAAGGAAAAACAATGAGAGACAGGGATGTGGCTTCATTCACCATTGTAAAGAGGACAAACTGTAAGACGTACAGACATCTCCGATAAGCAGACAACCAGTTACAACTGAAACACTGCTACTCACGTCAGATATTGGGAGAATTGAGGCTTGCAACACAGAAAGGGCAAGAGAATGTAGATATGTTTTTTTTTCTTGGGCTACATAAATAGATCCAATTATTTACATTTACTATGATATAATACTAATATATGGACTAATTTGTGTTTTTTAATTTACCTTTACTTTTCTTGTATATTTCTTTTCATCTATTAGGGTAAAGAATATATATTCTATTTCTGTTTTACATGCTTATCTTAAATCTTAATTAGTATATTTCTTGTGGCAAATCAATAATTCTACTTTGTAGACATGTTTTTTTTTGACTGAGGCTACCCTGGGGGGAGGGATAGTAACATGCTTTGAAAGTCAGTGTAATTGAAAACATAATTTTTTAAAAAATGTTAAGAAAATTTAAATACCACACACACACACATACGCGCCTTACTTTTAAAAATAAAAGTTGCATCTCAGTCATACTCTAAAAAGTAGAATACATGGGTCTAGGAAAGGAAAATAAAAACAAGGACTCTGACAAAATGCTGATAAACTGCAATGCCCTTTCGGTAACTCAAGACCAAAAACCAAAAGATGACAGAATGAGGAAAAAAAAACAGGGAAGCGGCTGTGTGATCAAGTATCAGAACTTCTGCTTAAGAAAAAGAACATAACAAGGCAAAAAGCTATGAGCCTGAAGAATGTGAAAGTAACATGGCAAGGGAGGAAATGGTTATTGGTAAGGAAGGTGGCGTTGTGGGTTATTTTTTTCTCTTTTTGCAAATTTTCATGATGTTATACTGTGTTTTCAATTTTTAAACAGGACTAAAAAAAAAAAGGCAGTACAGGAAAACACACCGTGGGAACAGAGTCAAGCACACAGATGTTTTGCGTAAGCTGCATTTTCAGAGACATCTGCCTTTGTGCAAGACTTGAAAAAGTAAAGCTGTAGTCAACAAGTTCTCCAAAGTGAGGGGTGGGGCCTGAGAGAAAGTGAGCTGTGAAGAAACAAGCAATTAGAATTCTTAGGGCTGAAAAATACTGTTTCTTAGATTAAGTTCCTCATTTATGAGCCACCTCTGTCTAAAATGCTTTGCCATCAGTAATGTCTACTACTCAAACAAGATGTCTATATGTCTCCACTCAACTGACTGAGGTTCTTCATCAGAAGTGCCACTCAGCTCTTGGCAGAGATGGCCTGTCTCTGTGGTAGATGAGACAGAGCACAACCTGTATGAAAATCTGAGTGGGCGGCAAGCTGACCTACTCCTCACTTCTTATTCCAATTCTAAATAAAAATGCTATTATGCACCAAAAAAATTCATGTAAAAGCGAAGATACTACATTTGTTTGTCTGTTCTACTGTCCTGCTTTGGTGTATGTTAAACTTTATTTCTGGAAACTCCTAGGTCTATACTGTTTGCTCTTTCATGTACAGCAATGAAGAAAGTGCATTCACAGTGCTTTATACAGTGCCCAGTGTAACGCCATGCATGGAGTGTTTAATAAATGTGATCTGAAAATAACAGGGATGATGCTGAAGACTGAAGCACACTTCAGACGACAGTAAGTATGAAAGTCACTGTAAAACCTATTCTCTGGTATTCATGTGCCAGGTGTGTAAGCCCATATGTCTGCAATGCAAACCACAGTGAGAGGCTGCCTTACTTGGTTTTGTTTGCAGTTTTCAATCACGCCTTATGCTAGTGGGAAACTTCTACTTGCAAAAAGAACTTTTCAACTTGCAAAGTTCTCACAAAGTTGTATCTTGTGTCCTGTCTTGAACTTCCTTTTTCTGAGAAGTTGGGTGTATTGTATGGGTTACTGTCCTATAGCTGCCTTCTGTGTGAGTCAAGAACAAAACATTTTAGAAACCTCTTGCTCAGGCATAGTAGCCTCTTCTAGGTCCTATATAAGCTCTCCTTATTGCTAACTTGACAATAGAGCTGATAATCTATAGGTTTATATAAATTTGTTAGGACAAAGTTACACAAATGGCTAATATTACCTTACTGTACAGTGAAAGACTGAAGGAAGGACCAGAGTAAACGTGATGAGAGATAAGCACAGTATACATTGGAAGCGTCTTACATGATTTGCTAAAGAAACTGGACTTTACCCTGAGGATAACAGAAAGCTTGCATTTCCAGAAAGACTGCTCCAACTACAGTATATAGCATTGATTGGAAGGGGTTAAGACTTAAAAATAGAGAGAGATAGATGTCACTTTAGTAATCTAGGCCAAGAGAAAAGAGTGGTTGGTCTGAGCTAGAGGGAATAAAGAAAAGATAGCTACTTGGGGGATATTTGTCTAATTTACTTTCTGGTACAGATGGAAATTTTTCCATAAAGAAATTTTAAAAAATTGAATGAAAAATCTGACTGTGAAAAGCCTTGATATGTACAAACTCATTGCACTCAAAAAATGTCTTTTACTTTGCACCTCCTGACTCTTCAAGCCAACACCCTGCTTTTAACAAATTCCCATACTTTAAGACTCTCAGGTAGGAGGGGCAAAAGAGTCTATTTACCTGGCTATTAACTTTCATACCATCGGCTTTCTCTCAAGCTTCTCTCAAAATAGTTTTTCCCCACTATCTTAACTTTTTCTTAAATTATACTTTGCTAATCCTCAGATTTGTAGATCACATCTGCCAGCTGACAGCCAATCATCCTGGACAAGCCAGGCAACTTTAAAGGCAATTCTTCCTCATGTCACTTTGTTATCACACACGTTTATATCATATCCTGTCAGGAACCAAACTGCCAGCATCAAGGAAGAACAGCTGTATGGAACGCTTTTACACAAAAGACTTCCCTCCTTCCTTACCCCCTATTCAACGGATATGACAATATACTGATGATACAGCCAGAGCTCAAGTTAAGTGAAAGATAATGCAACTAAGTTTTGAAACCACCATTTTAAATCAGTTACAAAGAAAGCAAACTTAGTTATTTGAACATAGTACCTACAGAAAGATGAATGAGAAGGCTGAGGCCAATTTCACTCAAAAGAAGGCAAGTGAATTTTATAAATTCATCTGTATTATGTTAGAATAGGACATCAATGAAGAATTACAAAGCAGGCAACACTAAATCTCTCTAGCTCTCAGTTAAATTAAGTTCCCCCTTATTAAAGAATATCTCTAAGACAGTTCTCATAGATAATTTTCCCATATCTAAAATCAGTATTTGTGTAAAACAGCTGCTGGTGAATTTAAAAAGGATTTAGCCCTGACTGGTGTGGTTCAGTGGATTGAGCACTGGCCTGCGAACCAAAGGGTGGCCAGTTTGATTCCCAGTTGAGGTACAAGCCTGGGTTGCAGGCCAGATCCCCAGTGGGAGCATGTGAGAGGCAAGCACACATTGATGTTTCTCTCCCTTTCTTTCTCCCTCCTTCCCCTCTATCTTTAAATAAATAAAGTCGTTTTTTTTTAAAAAAAGAACTTACAGTAAAGATGAACCACATGCTATCCACATAGGAGAGGGATGGAGTAAGTCTGGGATATACACACACGCGTATATATGCATGTATACATATATACTTACTATCACAGTAACGTTGCCTGCTACAACAGGCAACAAACTTTGCTTCTTATTTCTCTTCTACAAATGGGATACACTAAACAAGAGGTTAGAGTGAAATACAATGAAATATATAAAGTGGCTTTATCAAACCTTTCCACCGACTTCCAATTCTCAGATCACATTTTCATTGACTTGGGGGAGGCAGTAAACAGTAGGTATAATACATACTTGGCCACAACTCAACTGACCAGAGTTTTATAATCCTACTATACCTATTGCTGGGTGACTCTGAGTCAGTTTCAGCACTCTAGATGGATTCTCAATTTACAAAAGAGAAGGTTAGTATCTCACCTGCTGCAGGGAAACATGTGAAGGCGAAGAGGAAAATTCATACAACCAACAGTCAGACGACCTGTAGTTCTTACTCTGTCACTAATGAATCGGACCTCAATTCCTCATTATAAACTCTTAAGCTTTATAAAGGAAATTTTACTAGGAACCTTAAAAGCACTCCATTAGTTCAAGATGAGATCACCACACTTCTGCAATATTAATCAAAAATACCAATTAGGTTTTTCATAGCAGAGAAGAAGGCCTCTTAAGGTTGTCACAATGGACCTGGATACTCTGCAAATGTGACTGTTAAACCCTATAGGTTTATGTTCAGTAACCAAATGGTTAATTTGTTTTCTGGATTCCTGCTGCCACTGGAAATATTTTTCTTAAAAAAAAAAATCCTGTCCCTTCCTCACTCCAGTGTTGGTCAGTTGAAAAAGAAAAAAATGGGAAGGCTGCTTTGGGTAGTTTTATACTCATCAAAGAGGTAAAGATGGCTGCCTGAACTAAAGGGTGGTGTACTGGAATCACCTGCATTGGCCGTATTACTGATTCATTTAGCTTTCTAGAAAGTTATTTTACTTCTCTTTATCTGAGTTTCTTTACCTGTAAAACAATTAGTTATATCTACCTTTCTCACATGCTTAGGGATAAACTATCCCTTTTTTTAGTAGACAAAGTTTGTGGAAGCTTTCTAAAAAGTAGCAAGTACAGGATTATACAAATGTAAGTTATTATCCTAAAGTACATGAAACTTAGGCTTTACCTTTTATATTCTGAATAAATGCTAACTTTTGGTCAATGAAACAAAAAGAAACCACCCTCTAGGCATGTTTTTTTATGGAATGAACTCCCGGCTTCTTTATGAAGTGATTTGCTTTAGCTTCTAAAACAATTTTTTGGTTTAGTGCAGGTAACTTTTTACCTAAGAAAGCTACACAGCTGGAAAAAGCATCTCAGGCTATAAGCGAAATTCAAATAGTGTCCTTATTTCTTTAAATAAAAAGTTGTAACACTAGTAATGAAGACCAGCTCAGGTCATCCTACTGTCTCTCTCCATATTAGCCAAGTCCACACCTTGCTATATTTAGACAAGGTATGCATAACCATTAAAGATAGGAAACTCAGTCCTAGGCTTCGGATCACAGCACTGAGGTTACTACCTCAGTTCAGGGGGAAAGACATTGACAATGAGTGTATTGATGCATTCCTTGGCAACCAAAAGAACAATCAATGCTCAATTTTATTTCATTCTAAATAGATGTACGATTGCTAGTATGCATAGAGCACACACAACTCTACCACATATAACTATGTAACTTCAGCACAATCATGACTAAAGCAAAGCAGTGAGTATCTTTTAGGGAACTCATTTGCCAGGACTGCCTGCCATGACTTACCTGGAGACAAAGAGCTACCTGGTCAACAGGGTAAAATGTTGAGTGGTTTGGTCTCCTGGGAACTGGAACAAACAGGTTTCAACCCAGAAATCACCACTACAGTAAAAACACCAAGGTCTGACTGGGTAGAGCCCTTCAGCAGTGGCCAGACCCAGCATCCAGCAAAGAAAGAACCAAGTGGGGACAAAGAAGACTTAGGTATTTAAAAAACAAAAAACTATGGAACATGAATTTTATAAAAAAGACTGGGTTGAATTGAGTCAGGGATATGGTAGCACAGGTAATGGAAGAACCTGCTTGGGGGAACCTATTTCCTAAGTGGTTCTTAAATGTGGAATCAAAATAAATCGTCTTAAAGAAAAATACAGTTGCCTTCAAGAGAAAACTAAGAAAACCCTAATAACAATCAGATGTCTTTGGTACTTCCCCAACTGTCATTTATGACATTTAAAGAATGTGGTAAACATACTTCTGAAACATAAGTATAACAAATACAAATCTGTTTATCTTCGTTCAAAGGGAACTGCACAGTGCAATTACGAACATTTCCACTGCAGGAAAGATAAGCAGATGTTGGATGTTTTCCCACAGTTGTCCTAGTGTCACAGAAAAAGTTTATGGAATCTGCTTTACATTTTTTCAGATCAACAGTTAGTGCTAAAAGGGCAGCATTTTGAATGTTGTTTCCCCTTGTCATAATATATTTTAACATTTCTACAGTGACATATTTAAACAACAGTTATCATAGATAAAACAACCAACCAGCTTATACACTACATTTATATATTCATTTTCTAATATTTACTTCTAAACTGAAATCTACATAAATAGTTCAACAGATTTAAAAGAATGAATTTTGAAAAAACCTATTTTCTTTTTCCTCTGCATTAAAACCCTACTTAATGAAAATGACCTATATCTAAATATTCTCAATTGACACTGAAAAGCTAAAATAATCCTCCTGGAGGAAAAAACAAGATAAATAAATCAGGTGTGTATTTTTTTTAAAAATATGGTGTTTAATTATTTCTAAGGAGATAAACTGGTCTGAATTTTCTCAAGGCTTTATAGTAAAACCCAGATTCCCACCTCCCACTCCCCAGAGAAAAAAGACATTGGATTAAGGCCTAAATAAATACTGTGAGATGGCAAGAAAGCAAAAAGGCACATAAAACTTGACTGTTCACACTTCTGAAAATTTATAACTATACATGGTAGGCTACAGAAATTGATCTTAATAAGAATGGTTTAATGAGTTGAAGAATCCCTAACTCTCTGAGTTAAACGGCACACTCATTCCATTAAATGTCTAAGCCCAAGGCAGTGGTCCCCAAACCTGCCAATAAACTTTAAAATTAACTTAGTATCTGAATTAATGTAATTAAACATTCTCTTAATTCCGCTCATGACCTTTTCTGCAAAGTAACAACTTTGTCATTTTCACCTTCCTGGTTCAAAGCACCAGGAATACTTTACCTCAATATTCTTCTTTTTGCACTGACCACGCAGGTTCTGACTATTTGCCAAGGACACAAATATTCAGGCTTTACAATAATATTTCAAGTTTTCCTTAAGCAAATACCATTCTTGGAATATCTTCTTCAAGATTATTATAAGAAAAAGAATTCAAAAGGCTGCATAATCCTTCTCAATAGAGAGAAAAATGTTAGCTCAAAATCTTTCCACGTGAGGAAACTATGATTGTTTAAAAATGGATAAAGGAATCTCAAAAAACTTAAAAGTTTGCTTAATTTCCAAGTCAAATGCCTAAAACAGTCTATTCCAGGTTCTTAATTTGGGGGTGGGGGGAAAAGTCACTATATTTCTTTGAAAATTTGATGGCAGTTATGGCCTTTTCCTCCAGAAAAAAAGTACTACTTATATATAGACCCACTCTTGCATATGATTTCACTGTATTAATGAAGTTGAATCTAAAACTGTGGATTAAAGGAAACTGGTAATTGCCCTACAGAAAATTCCAGCGGCTGGGAATTAACAGTTCCCCTCCCGCCACTACCTCCTCATCTTTCAGCAGATAACAATGCAGCTTTAACAAGAGGTAAACAACACCAAATGATTGATACTTGGATTTAACTTTGAAACCAAAGGAAACACATGTGAATTAGACAAGGGTTAGGACTTTATAAGGATCTTCTACTAACACATCAGCCTCTGCCAATCTAAAGCACACAACAGGCAAATCCTATGAAAAGATCCTCTACCTGTCCCGTCATGCTGCCTCCTTCTCTCCCTATTTCTGAAAAATCCCTCCACAAAAAAACATGTTTGTATTATAAAGATTCCCAAGCATTAGGCAAAAGCTCACTTACTGAAGCCCTACAATACTAGATATAACAGAATATCAGTACGATAACAGATTTTGAAATTCATTAAAATTAAATCTGACCAGCAAATTAGATTTTGTATTTCCTAAACTTGTTGGACACTCTAGAAGTTTTGACAGCTACCTAGAACATGCCTTTTCATGTACTATTCCATTACAGTGCTTATTTTCTAAGAGTGTAAGAAATTTAAGATTACTAATACATTACACATTGCTTTATGTGGTAAGTGATTCAGCAAGAAGGAAATAACTAAATTTAGAGCTTTAGTAATCTGATGATTTTATAACCCATGGTACATGGTACATGGGAAAGGTATAATTGTTATTATAAAGGTTAATGTTTATAACAGTTCAGAATGTTCCTTGTCATTGTGCTTATAACAGTTAAGAATCCAACCTATTGTCACTGTGTCCATAGATGTAGTGGCCTCATATTGCTTATATTATTTGTTATACTTTTACAAAATGATTTATACATTTACACCGAATGTCTACACTTCAGTTTGCAGTTCAAACAACAATTTATCAGTTTCCTGACTACCTTCTCTAAAATAGTATCTCTCACTTCCCCCTTACTTTCCATCTTTTTGTCTGGACTTATTTTTTCTTTATAGCCATATTATCAGCTGATTATTTATAATAATTTATTTACATTCTGGAATGTAAGTTCTAAGAGCTGAGACTTGGTCTTTTTGCATCACCGATGCATTTCATTCCCAAGTGTCTAGAACACTGGTGATCAATAAATGAATGGATATTTATTAAGGAGAGATATGAAATTAGAGGCAAACATAGTACAGTAAAAAAGCATGGAATATAAAGTAAGAGAACTTAAGAATTCAGTCATTGCTCTTACACTTACTATATAACCTTAAAGAAGTCATTTAATATCTGACCCTAAATCTCTTTTTCTTTAAAACAATGCTAAAATATTACTACACAGTGTTACTGTAAGGGTTATAGGAAATACTAGAAATAAAAACTTGTTGAAAATATTGATTATATCACAGCAGTTATTCTTGGGAAATTGTCAGGAAATTCTGTAAAACAGATTAATCTTGAGAAAGCAAGTTATTCTGTCACCTTATCCTTGTTCTTGAAGAACTGTAAAGGCCGATTCCCAGCCAGGGTACATTCCTGGGTTGCAGGCCATAACCCCCAGCAACTGCACATTGATCTCCCTGTCTCCCTGTCTCTGTCTCTGTCTCTGTCTCTGTCTCTCTCTCTCTCTCTCTCCCTCCCTCCCTCCCTTCTCTCCCTAAAAATAAAAAAAAATAAAAAAATAAAAAAAAACAAGAACTGTAAAGGCAGAATTAAGTAGTGAGAAAGCACAGCATTAGAAGAGACGGGCTTAAACTTCAATTAGTAGCTGGCTGACATTAAGAAAATTTCTTAACCTCTCTGGGACATAATTATCTACAAAATAAGAGGGACAATACTGTTTCAGAAGTGTTATTGTTGCCTGATCAGTCTGCCTCAGCTGGTGGAGCATCATCCTGCAAAGTGAAAGGTCGCCAGTTCAATTCCCAGTCAAGGCACATGCCTGAGTTGTGAGTTTGGTCCCTGGTCAGGGCACATGCAGGAGGAACCAATTGATGTTTCTCTCTCCCCAAATTACTATGTAGCTGGTTCTGCTCACAATCTTTCCCCTAGAGGACAAGGACAATATTTTGCAGTCTCAATAACTTTGTATTCAAGGACCACTGCTAACTTAAAAGGCAGTTACTAAAAATGAGGCTTCTAATCAGGTTGGTGATCAAATATTTGTAGTACTTGAATTCTGAAAGTTAGCAAAATACTTACTAAAAGACAATTTAATTAAAAAGCAGTAGCTGAAATTAGAAATGCAAATGTTATTTGTCTTTTCCTATTTTGTGCTCCATCACATCCTAATAACTGGCCAAAAGGTGATGTTAGTAAATGAAATCAAATCTAAGTGAATTTCCATTCTGAAACCCAACAAAAGACTCTACTGATTGTAGATTACCTTTGGTTTTTGATTTGCTATATCACCATAAACAAAGTGACATTTCAGCAGAAATCATCTCTAGAGTGAAATTTCTAACAACCCAATTCAATTATATTACACCCTTTAAGTAGTGTTCTGTTTCTTTTCTGCTCCTGGAGACTGTGGAGACAGCTGGTGGATTTTCATTGACTAGAGCTGAAAAGATGAAGCTAATGAATTGAACATCTCACAGGCAGCAATTCAGTTTTTGAGGTCTGCAGGCCAAAAAGATGCCTTTTTCACTTAAAGCCAGACTGACCCACACTAGTTCATTCTGACCTTTTGACTCTTTATCAGTCACCTTCAGTCTCTGTCTGTAGTTGGACAGGCCAACACACAGAGGTCCACTCTCCAGTGAACAAAGGCTTGCTATGTAAAAGAGATGAGCCCTGAGCAGATACCATCTTAAAAGAAGGTGCTGAACTCATCCTCTGTGTTTCAGCAGCATGTCCAGGACTGCTGCCACTACAAAAAGTGAAATTTCACCCCCAAACACTTTCTCTGCCGGTGGTTTAAACACACACCTCCATTAAGGAAGCAGCTCAGTTTCAGACAGAGGAAGGCAACCCGTCATGCAACTGTGGCCTGTACTCTAACACTCCTTTCTCCCTCCCATCTTTTCTTTTCCTCCTTCTCTTTTTAAATTTAAGTCCCCCAGAAGCCCTTCCAGCTCCTGTTTAGATTTGCCCATGATAATCAAAGTAAGATTCTTTAAGAGCTTTAAAAAACATGCACACTCTTCTTTCTCCTATATTTAATTCTCCCATAGCCTCAAAGATGAAAACTTATTTTGAGAATTGAAACAGCATGTTCCCTAAAGAGTTAATCTCCTCAACTTTGAGAAATACAGACACTGCTTCATATAAACAGGATCAGGATATGCTAATCTCATTAGTACAGGCACAAGCATTAACAAATTAATGTTTTTGAACATCTGAACATCCTTTTAAGTTTCAGTTTGCTTAGTAAGATGGCCCCATGAGAAATCTCAATGATGCTTAACACTTCCTAAACAGTAAACAATGAAATGTTGTTCAAGGTGTAAATTAAATTGCTGCAGTACCCTATAGAAAGTCTGTTTGCTTATCTTTCAAGTCTAAAATTCTCTAAGTAAAAAATGGTGATAATTTTAGAATAAAATAAAAACATAGGAAGCAAAGCTAAATTCATAAGTACTACATACATATTGAAGAACACCTCCGGATAATTAGTTTCTTCATCTTATCAATGTACTAGTATTTTACCTTTCCACTAGTTCTATTCAAATATCTTACAAATTAAAGCATTTTTCATTAGTGCTTAGGCATGAAGTAGTTTTCTCTTAGAAAGAAAGGGTCTCCAAGTAATCCAGATAAATTGAAGGATAAAATTGTACTTACCTTGATTTTACTTTTTATTATTTCAGGAGCACTTTGAATCCAGACTTGTACAACGTTTCTGATGAGCAAGCTAGCAATTTATATTTTAAAAATGCTCGAGAACTACTCCCTTTTATCTAGCAATTGCAGAATTGAGCTTTGGGATATTTCTCTCAGGGACATGTGCAAAGATTTAGGGACAAGGATATTCATTCAGTGAGGCTTTGTTTATAACTGCAGAAAATGGACACAATCAAAATGTGCAACAATAGGGCAGAATTTGAATCAGTTCTATGGAAAACAACTCTTAAAAGAATATAAAAGAAATACATTTGAGGACAATAGCAGGATGTTCCCAATATGCTAAGTGAAGAAAAAAAAAAACCCAGGTTACGAAGCAGTAGATAATGGACAATCCCATTTTTAAAGGTATATGCATACACAGAAAACTTCTGGGTGTTAAAAGTGAATATCTTTGGGAGATAAGAGGACAAATGCTTTTTGTGGGGAGGAAGAATGCTTCAATGTTTTATTTTTTCTATAATAAATACGCATTATCTACAAGTACTAAAAAGAAAAAATCAATACTTTTTGCTTTGCTGATTTTTAATTACCAGTTTAATGGAAAAAAATCATTCAGGATAAGTTCATTTTTAAGTTGACTAGTAAAGAACGAGATATTATCAACTTTACTGTTTATAAGGCAGATAACTTTTTAAAACAAAAGGGGTTCTCCATTTGGAAATTTCCCCCAAGCTGATTTGCAAGACTACCCTAAAAAAGGACACTGGTATTCAATATTTGTTCATTGATTTTGATTTTAATTGAGAAAAAGACCAGAAGTTTTTTAAAAAGCATAATAAACATTCTCATTTTATGACAAACAGGGTATATGCCCTTGCTGAGAATTTCTCCAAACATCTGAAATGGCAAAAATACAAAGAGAATTCCAGGAGTATGGGTATAGTGAACTACCATGATAACTGAGACTGACCACAGAAGAGCAACAGAAGTGAACTAGCCCCAATTCATTAATACTCAGGACTCAAGTGGGTTCTTAACAGATACACTCAAGTATTATACTTCTTGGGAGGTAAGAAAAAAGTATGATTAAAACAACAACAATGGCTTTTAATATTTCAATCAGAGGGATAATAACTAGCCAGTCTACAATCTACAGGTTTCCTTTAATATTGAAAAAAAATTATACTGGGTTTAAACTCATTAAGTTAGACTCAGTAAATGGGTATTTAGTTTCCCTTATGCAGTCTCAGTCTCACTGCAGAAGTATAATAAAGTACAATCTGTTAAGTTTTTAATAGTTTCAGCAACTCGTCTTTGAATCAGTATCATTAAACTATCATTTGGGCTTAATGTAACATGGCATTTATATAATTCTTAATCTTTATTAATTGAGGTATAATTGTAGGCTTCCTACGTCTCCATGTCCACTAGGATGGTTTCCATGGGTATTTATTTGACTTAGAAACTAAGGAGTTGTACATTGTTTTGAGAATACTAAGTTGAGCCATTCGTTGGCAACTAGGCCATTGAACTGGTAGCCAAGACAATAAGAACAAAGAAAAATAGCAATCGGCACAACCTTTCCCCTTACAGCTCACACCACTGTAAATATTACAAGCCCTCTGTACTATGGGAACCACCTTGCCTACCACATGATGCTGATGTAATAATATCTAGAGCTAAGCACCTGGAGGAAGCACAGAAAGAGGTTTTGCTTCGGATTACTTAAATGTGCTTTCTTTCCTTCTTTTATTAGCCATAAAGCCACAGCAGATAGTTTAATGATTTCTGTTCTTACAGTGCCTGTGGGGATTTCACATTGTGCTCCCAGCCACTGGTACTGATTCAATAACAACAGCCTTGCAAAATTGGCAGCCTCCCTAAGTAAGCTATGTAAAGTCTGCAAATGCCGGTTACTGCGCTGTGAACTCAGAGGGTACTTGATATAAACTTTATAAAAATTCTGCCTATATATCCAAAATATGCTCATAGCCATTTCCTAGAGAACATCAATGGTGTGTACAAAAGCCTTTCTAGATTCCCTTCTTACTACAAATGATTAATAGCAGTCATTAATTGAAAATTAATTAGTAATATGGTCATAACACCCGCCACTTTAGTTCTTCCTTTTCTCTCACCACTGAAGTACCCTTTACCTGTGTTTACACAAATCAAGACATTTAAGAGGGCCAGAAATAAAGGTCAGAGTCCCAGCTCAAATCCTACCCCTAATAAAGCTTTCACTAATTGGCTCATTTACAATACTTTTCTGTCCCCTGTATATTTAAAGAACCAACTGCACCTTTCCTCAGGCATTTAGCATGTGCTAAGTTATGTTCTTATTTATTCTTTCACTTTTTACTTCATTTTTATTGTTGATACTGTTACAGATATCCCCCACCATTTTCCCTATCTCCATCTAGTCCCCACACTTCCTTCCCTCTGGCCATCACCACACTGCTGTCTGTGTCTATGGGTTACATATATGGAGGTCTGTCCAGAAAAAGTCCAGTCATTGTTAATATATGAGAATGGTTTGTGCAACATCGAGGTAACCTGGCAGCCAAGGAAAGTAAACTGGAGTGTTATGTGTGAACAATGACAACTTAGTCCACGGGGGCTGTAGATGTTGTTGAGTGAGCATGTGTATTGTGTGGCTGCTGCATCCAAAATGACTGAGTAGAACCACAAATCTGCACCAAACCTTGAACATTTCTACGTGGAAACTATTTGGATGACTCAGAAGGCTGGAGCTAAGGGCAACTGGTGATTGGCAGTTTCACCATGACAAGGCACCCACTCATGAATCTTGTCTCATGCAGAGGTTTTTGGCAAAACAAAAAAAACACTTATATCCTCAAAAGACTGAGCCCCCTGACTGCAGGAACCATTTTGTATTTCCCACCCTTTGCCCAGAATAGATGCAATTATGACAATGATGCAAATGATAGAATTTTTACCATCAGACTGGCATACCACTCAGTAATCTAATTCTCTCTATACTTTGGCTCATGTCAAAAGAGCAAAAATATTAGCTAACATTTATTGGGTATTTACTATTAATACTTCACAAATATTACATTCAGCCCACAGATATTATTAACTTGTTTTTATTGATGAGGCAGGCTTACAGTGGTTATATAATATATTCAAGGTTGCACAGTTTGTAGGTAGTGAAACTGTAATTGAACTCAAGTCTGTTTCATTCCAAACACCAGACTATGAGTATTGGCCACAAGAATGAATGCCAAGTAAGATTATGAATGTGTGACCTAAGATAACTTTCAAGAATTTTTAAAGAGAATATTTAAGAAATGGGATACTTTAAGAGTTGAGTCTAAGATTTTATCGGGGAGAATGAGCATCACAGGTGGAGTTGATAGAATGATCTATACCAGACTGGTTAAAGGGATGTCAAAAAAGTAAAATTTCATACATTATTTGAATCTATTTCAATGCATTTCCTAGGAAGTAAAAATTACACTGAGAATTTACATCCTCCATATACTCCCCAACTTCTCAAACTAAAGCTCCTCACAAAGATAAAAGTGATATAATAGGAAATTAAAGTTTTTTTGGTGTTCGTAAGAACTGAGTATATTAACTTTAGGAAAAACAGTAATTTAAAGTTACCTGGAACAGAGAAGAGTCCCAAAGAAATAGCATCTCTGTTAAGTGGTATTTAAAATCAGTGAAGAAAAGTCAGAAACACTCTCATTCAATTAATCCCTCATGGTGATCAACTGGCTTTTATTACACAAAATTCAGAGAACAGCCTTAGCTGGTATGGCTCAGTGGATTGAGTGCCAGTCTGCAAACCCCAGGGTCACTGGTTTGATTCCCAATCAGGGAACATGCCTGGGTTGCAGGCCAGGTCCCCAGTAGAGGGTGCATGAGGGGCAACCACACACTGATGTTTTTCTCCCTCTCTTTCTCCTTCCCTTCCCCTCTGTTTAAAAATAAATAAAATCTTTAAAAAAAATTCAGAGAACAGCAGAGACAAGACATACAGACAAAATGCTGACCTATACACCTGATCAGCCTTTTGCTGAGATGTTGAAGGTTGGTTCAAGTGTTCCTTGCATTGCAAACAGAAGAGTCTCTGGCCTAACTTAAGAATATAGACACCACAGAAAACAAGCAATATAAAAGTCCACAATTAAAATTCTCTGGGCTTGAAATGTCCCATTATTGATCATGAATATCCATATGACTCTTTATCAATAAAGTATATATAGATGTTAAAAGTAACAATCACATCTGAAATTTTTATTGATCTTTTCCACTGATTATCTCATTTCATCTTCACAGTTCTCTGAAAGGAGGCAGATATTATTCCCAAACATAATCAATAATTTAAAAATATTTTATTTATTTTTTTTAGAGAGAGGGGAACAGAGAGAGAAAGAGAGGGAGTGAAACATCAATGTGTGGTTGCCCCTCATGGGACCTGGTCCGCAACCCAGGCATGTTCCCTGACTGGGAATCGAACCTGCGACCCTTTGCTTCACAGTCTGGTGCTCAATGCACTGAGCCACACCAACCAGGGCTATAATCAACAATATGAACCACCTAGCATATCACCGAAAAAAAAAATCAATCAATCAATCAATCAATCAATCAAATAATTCTACATCTGGAAAACTAAACTGTTAAAAAATGTTTAATCCTCATCCAAGGATGCTTATTGATTTTACAGAGAGAGGAAGGGGGTGAGGCGGTAAGAAACATGGATCTGTTGCTTCCCATATGCACTCTAAGAGGGGATGGAACCTGTAACCTTTTGGTGCACAGGATCACGCTCCCACCAGCTGAGCCACCTGGCCAGAGCCTCTTACAATAAAAAAAAAACAACACTCTGAAATAGGCTTACCAAGAGGTTTTTCTTATTATATTCTTAAAAAAATTTTTTTTTTTAGTTTATTGATTGTAGAGAGAGAGGAAGAGAAATATCAATTGGCTGTTCCATTTCCATCCATGCATTCACTGGTTGATTCCTGCATACGCCCTGACAGGGGATGGAACCTGCAATCTTGGTGTATTAGGACAACACTCTAACCAAATGAACTACCTGGGCAGGGCCTGAGATTTTTCTTTATTTGAGCAATTTAAGCCTTTGGATTCTGTTGCTTTACGGACATAACTAATGCCAAATCCCTTAGGTTACTAAAGAAGGGCCACAACCCTCTAACATCAGATAAATGCAGAAAACAAAGAGTTGCTCAACTTGCACAAACTGCAAAAGAGGAAGTGAGCCCAAATTTGCCCTTTGGTGTGCAACATTAGCAATCTATAAATCATTTTGCTATATCCTTTCCAAATCACAGGAACGCCTAAAAAGGGCCTTGATGTTCGTAGCACATTTCTTCAAGTTAAAACCTAATTATGTTACTGGCAGTAACATCCTGCATCATTCAACAATGTAAACCTAACCACATCTTAAAGTACTGAGGATCACTTATTTTTCTTTCACCTGAGAAATTCAGAAACATTGTATGCTTGCATCTACACCACTGTTCTTTAGCCCCAAGCTAGTTTAACATATAATTAAGAGCATTCACATTTACTGAAGAGACCTAAGAAGAAATGTGAGCAAGATAATCTGTAGAAGTTTGAGCCTCTCTATTATTCCAATGTCTATAGCTATTAGAAACAAAGAATGAATGACAGCATCCTAAACTGTTGGCTTTTGGCAGGTTTCTTAATGCAAGTACAAAGAAATTGCCCAATTTCAGGAGTGATTACAGGTGAACAAACAAGTCAAAAGCAATAAATGTTTAAAAAGGCCACTCTAGACTTATCAAAAAGAAAGTTTGACTTAAGCCCTAACTGGGTACTCAGTTGGTTAACAGTATTGTCCAGATACACCAAGATTGCAAGTTCTATTCCTAGTCAGGGCACATACAAGAATCAACCAATGAATGCATAAATAGTGGAACAACATATCAATGTCTCAATGTCTGTCTCTCCATACCCCCTCCTCTCTCAGGAAGGAAAGAAGGAAGGAAAAAAAAATTTGACTTGAGCACATCACAGCCTCACCACTCTCATTCATCTTCATTGTGCAGATTTACTCTTCATTTAACTTGGTTAAGTGTGGCACCAATAAGGCCAAAGTTGAGAGCTCTTCCCCTCCCCTCTTCAATTATAAACGAATTACCGCTGCTCTGACTTCAAACAAGCACAAGTGTAAAGACACATAAAGTTATCATCACCACAAATGAAAACAGAAATGCATCTTTATACCCTGACAATAGATCATGAACCTTTCCTACATATTTGAAAGCAACAACACCTAGAAGATTCACTAGATGTGAGTTTATTTGATCACTCTTTCCACCCTGGGTCTCTCACAGTGTCCCACACCAGAGTACACAGTGGCCCTGAACTACTGCCTGGCCTCTACCCATGGGCTGCAGACACTGAAGTAGGTTGCATGAGGGGGGAAGAGGAGGGGAAATTTTATATATTTTTATAAAATATATAAATATATATTTTATACATTTTAAAATATATTTATAAATTTATACACATATAAATATATTTATATAAAAATATATTATCTATATATTCCAGATTGTAAGGATATATTCTCTAATTGATCAGTATTAATTCAAAAGCAAAGAGACATATGTCTCTTTTAAATATTAATATTGTGTTTTTACCAATCAGAATAAAAGGCCTTAAATCATAAATGAATGCCTGGTTTCATCGCTGAATTATCAATTATTCTAATTTTGTTTGCATATTTCTGCAGAGGACAAGATCCAGATTATAAAAGTATCATGGACAATAAATAATTACACTTGCTCAAAAAAACCAAGAAAATTAAATTTGAAAGGCAAAAAATTTCATAAATTGTTTTTACCACTTAGAGTAGGGCTTCTTGGTTCTAGGCTTTTAAAATACAGATAATTTCTGCTAAACAACTGTTTCAGAGCTAGAAAAAGATAGAAAGCTACACCTAAATCATTCTACAATTTGGACACAAACTGGACAAAGACTGCACCAAGGATTCAAGAAATACTTGAATGCTAAAATCTTAAAGATAGTAATAGTAAACCAAATGTTAACTAATGTAAACAGTGTGTGAGCATGATTCAACTTTAGCAACTCAATTTAGGTTGCTGCAGTACCAGTAAAGGGAGGGAAAAAATTAGCATTTCAATAGATGTCCAAAAAGCATTCAATAAAATTCAATAACTGTATCTAATTTTAAAATTAGAGTACTAATAAAAACTAGGAATAGTAGGAATGCCTTCAACTTGACAAGTGGTCTATGCCAGAACCTAGAGCACGCAATATACCTCTTTACAAAACATAAGAAAAATTCCTTTTACAATGGAAAACGAATTAAGGCTACTAGTATTGCTACTATTTAATATTACACGAGAGCCTTAGCCAAAGCAATGAGTTACAAACAGGAGACAAAACTTATTTCCACCCAGAAAAGTCAAGAAAATCAACTTAAAAATCTACTACATATCAGGACCAAGTAAAAGTTCAGCAAAGTGGTCTGATGTAAATACAACAACAACAGAAAGCAATGTTTTTTTATTAAACACCTACAGTGACTAAACAGAAAAAGTCATGGGAAAGAAGAACTCATTCACAAGAGCAATAAAAGCTTTATGAAACATCCATGAATATGCCTAATAAGAAAAGTGTAACTACTATATGAGGAAAAGACTAAAATTTAAATGAAGGACATTTTAAAAACAGCGAATAAGTAGATACTCATACCACATTCCTCACTGGGAAGGCTCATTTAGCAAAGCTGTTAATTCTCTCCAAAACTAATTCAGTACAATTTCAATCAAATCCCAATGGGGTTTTTAAAAGTGAAAGCTGACAAGCTGTTTCTAAGACTTATCTGTAAAATAAAATAAGAATAGATAATACATTAAAAAATAGTAATGAGGTAGGCCTTGACATACAAGATATCAAAATAACCACTAAATCTGTGTTAAGTAAAGAAGTATAGTATTTGTGTATGAATAGAAAACATATTAACAAGACTTAAAAATATAAAAGCAGACCCCAAATAATAATATGTTTAGCATTTCAAATCAGTGAAATAAGAATGAACTAAATAAATGGTATTGAAATAACTGATTATGCATTTGGAAAAAAGGTAGTTAGATCCCTAATTCATACTATAAAGAAAATTCCAGATGTTTTAAAGAGTAAAATATCTAAAAAGTATAGACATATTAGAAAAAACATAAAAGAAAATTTTTATATGGGAAGGGATTTTTAAAGCAAGATATAAAATTCTGAAATCATAAGAGAAAATGTCAACAGATTTTACTACATAGAATACAAAACTTTTATAACAAGATGCAAGGTTAAAAGACATTATTTTTCCCATACATTCAAAAAATACCAAGTGCACCAAAAAGAAAAATAAAACCCAAATACTAGTAGAAAATGGTCACAAGTACAAGCATGCAAATCATAGCAGAAAAATGAAAAAGACCAATACAAATATAAAAGGGTACTAAACTTTCATAGTAATAAGAGAACTGCAAATAGAGAAGTATTACAACAGGGGTCCTGGAATCAGACTGCTTGTGTTTGCATCCTGACTATAATTTTAGACAAGTTACTCAACATCTCTGTGTCTCTCATCTCTAATGGAGGGTAATATCTAACTCATAAGGTTGTTAAGAAGAAAGAATGAGATAATATGCACAGGGCTCAAAACACCTGGCACATAGTAAAAACTTAACTTCTATTTAATGTCATTATTAATATTACCAGAGTTGGTAAAGGTACAGGGAAAGATATACTCTTAAAACTGCTAAGAGCAAATCAGCAAAGCCTTTTTAGAAAGCAATTTGGCAGATTGCATCAAATTTTTAACCTATACATACCATTAGACCCAGAAATTCCAGTGCTAGAAATTTATCTAAAGCAATGTTCCCGTATGTGTAAAAGATACATAATTAATATTAGGACTTCAAGTACAAATCATAAGAGCTCTGAGCTGGGAGACAGGAATGCTGGTTCTAGTTTTGTTCTACCAATAATAAATCATGAAACCCCTGTGCAAAATAAAAAAAAAGTTTTTATACTTTTTAGTTTATTACTTGTAAAATGTGAATGATGACTTGTTCAATATGTAAGTATAGAGCAAAAGTGAAATCACTTGGATAATTATAGAGCACTAGTACTATTACTAATTAACACAAAAATAAAACTGCTTCCACCTTTCAATTTCATTAAAAGGTACATTTTTGGATAATCATTATGATATGCTCCTCTGTTACTGAGCGTGGAGTCAAACTTCAAGCTAGAAAGTCAAACTCATATATGAAACAAAGTAAAAAAAATACAAATATTTTAGGTCAAGGATACAAATCTGAAGGTAACCTCGTTAACAAATCGATCAATGTCTTCAGCACCTAAGTTTCGACACTTTTGAATGGGTTTTCATAATGGGGACACTTTTAATGGTAGCTTTTGCCAGCACTTTATCTAATAATTCTGATCCTTCCCTAACATTTTAGGACATAAAAATAGCCTCCTATTTTTCTTTCTACCTTTTTAAAAAAGATTTTATTTATTTTTAGGAGAGCGGAAGGGAGAAAGAGAGGGAGAGAAACATCAATGTGCGGTTGCCTCTCATGTGACCCATCCTGGGGACCTGGCCTGCAACCCAGGCATGTTCCCTGACTGGGAATTGAACCGGTAACCCTTTGGTTTGCAGGCCAGCATTCAATCCACTGAGCTACACCAGCCAGGGCCTATTTTTTGATAAACTATTTGTTTTGGCATAAAATAACATCAGAAAAGCCTTGGCCCCTTCCTTAGTGACTTCTCAGGGCTTGAATGCTGGCTCTCTAAAAATTATATAGCCTTCCATATTTTTCAGAAATTCAGAATTCTGCTTTTATTAAAATGTAAAGCCTCTTAAAGGGAATGAAACTTTTCATGAACATTTGAGCCATCTGATCCAAGATTCTTTTTTTGTTTTAAAGATTTCATTTATTTACTTTTAGAGAGGGAAGGGAGAGAGAAAGAGAGAGGGAAACATCAATGTGTGGTTGCTGGGAGTCATGGCCTGCAACCTAGGCATGTGCCCTGACTGGGAATCGAACCTGCGATGCCTGGTTCCCAGCCCACACTCAATCCACTGAGCTACGCCAGCCAGGGCTGATCCAAGATTCTTAATGTCTGATTAGATAATGCTCTTGGTTGCTTATGTATTTTTTTTCTAGTAGGATTAACACATATGACAGTAACTATACTATACTTTGTTTCTGAAGTAACTTCAATCACTTAATGTTCTTCAATGATACATCAAAAATTACACCACACTTTGTGAGTTTTATACAATGCCAAGGAGACCTTAATCTAATAATAATATAATTCCCAATAAAATACAATAAAACCCCAGCTATTCTCTAATTTCAACTATACAGCACAACAATTAAAAAAATTAGAAAAAGCCTGTGAAATCACCAAAATAGGTGTCCAAGGTCATACTCTAAAATCATGCACTTTCTCCATAGCAGAACTTCTAAGATCTCATTCTGACCTTTTTACTCTGTCACAATTCTCATATGATTTGTTATATGGTTTCTAAACCCACCACAAATCTGAGGCAGCAAATGAGAGAAAGGAAAAAACCTCTTATGAGGGGTCCTCCGCAATGACAAGAGAACTGACCACTGGACTAAGAGTACTCATGTATCAAGGTAACCCATTCCCCACATATACACTTAAAGCTTTTGAGTCAGTCTTCACCTAGAACTTTAAATCTTAATCTTTTAGTTGCTCCCACCAGTCATTGCTATTTATATATCTGGCACCACCAGGAAATGCTCACACCAGTTGAGTTTTACAGTATCAGGCCTCAGGAACAATACTTCCCTTTAGGAGAGAGATTCTTAACCTTTAATGAGATCCCATTACTTTGAGAATCTGATTTTTAAAATATCTTTATCTACCCAAAATTTTCATATGATCTTAAAGAGTTCATTAACCTTCTGAAGCAATTCATAGAACTCTAAGTGACCATGGACCTCAAATTAAGAACTTCTGCATTAGGAACCAAAATATGTTTAACAAAATTTAGAATTGTATTCAGAATGATCCCTAGAGGTTTTGAAGTGATGATGAACTGGGCAACACTATGAATGCTAAATAAAAATGATGGCTAAAGCAATACTAATAAATACATTTTAGAATAAGTGAATATTAGGGTATTACTAAGTCTCTTGTGAAAAAAAGTGGCAAAAGAGACAAAAATAAAAGAAATATTCTGCAATTCTTTAAAAGACTATCTTAGCAGCAAAATACTTATTAGCATAGCAAGTATATATTTTTTACTACTAAGTTGAAGATGTCAGCAGTTAAAGACAATTCCTAAGAGTGTAAATCTCAAAAGTGATCTTGCAACTACTAAGACAGAATATCATTTTTATAGTGGTTAACATCACCAGAAACAGATCTGGATTCTAAGGACAGTTTTTGCCATTTACTAGCTTTATGGCTTTGAGCAATTACTTAACTTCTCGAACCCTCAGCTTCATTATTTGTAAATAGAACAAATAAGTGCATAGGATTGCTGTGATGATTAAATGAGATAATACACATTAAACTCTTAGCAGTGACAAGTGGTCAACAAATGAGAGCTATTAGGTATTGTTTAATTTCAATTAACTCATTTGTGCAGGAACTTATAGTTTGAAAAGTGCTACTGTACATATGATCTCTTATGACCCTTTGGGGTAGAAACTACTGTATCCTCATCTTACAATGGAAGAAACTTACGTCAAATAACTTACCCAAAGAAATCTGGACTTATTTGATTACACTAGAAAGCAAGATCCAAACTCCACCCCCCCAATACCAAAAACCTTGTAAGCTCTGCCTTTTAAATTGTTTTGTCTTTATTAAAACTGTTAAGTATACAAAATAAAATTTGCCTTTTAAAGTGTACAGCTCAGCTGCATTAATTAATTCACACTGTTGTGCAACTATCCCCAGAACAACAGCTTTTTCTTCCTCAAATGAAAATTTGTACCTATTTAACATAAACCTCCCTCCCATTCCTCCTCCCCCAAGCTCTGGCAACTAAACTACTCCAGGTATCTCACATATGTGGAATCATAGGCATCTGCCCTTTGTCATGGCTTACTTCACTTTGAATAATGTCTTCAAAGTTTATCTGAACTTTAAAGTATTTGTCAGAATTCCCTTCCTTTTTAAGGCTAAATAATATTTAGTTGCATTATGTACCACATTTTGTTTAGCCACTCATCCCTTGACGGGGACATATGAGTTGCTCCCCCTGCCTTTTCCATTTTTAAAGTATTGTTGACACTATCATTTTGAGATTGGTTATCAAGTTTCAGATTATTCCTTCGTTTTCACTCCATGTGTCCATTTTTTAAAAAAGGAAAATGCAAGTAAGCAGTTGATTTAATTCCATAGAGTTTTCAGTACATAGTAGTAAAACCATTGTTTTTATTTTTTTTGGGGGGGGGGGGCTATTTTTTTTAGAAGCCGCACCATGAATCTACACAAAAGGAAAAAACTGAAATTCAAATGAGTTTAATTTGATTTGGCAGGAGTGCAAACCATTAATTAAAATAAAAATTAGATGTACGATCATCTACTTTACATGCCACTGTTGGGGCCTTTAATAAGAGATGGAAAGTTTCTGGTGTTGGACATTCAATGTAAAAGTTCTTTAGGAGTGACCTGGAAGGAAGATGGAAGCCTTGCTTAAGTGCCAGGAGTCAGTAGAAACCTCAGTAGGTGACTCTCCTGAAGCCGCTCTGGAGTGAGTGCTAATACACCAAGACCAAACTGCTGTTATCTCAAGTAACCCTAAAACACTCCACTGGTTTAACGATGCAATTTGAATAGATGGAGTTCCTTTACTTTGCGCTTTATAACTATGAGGTGAGATTAACCACAAGCTTCAGCACACAGTTCTCAGAAATGGATAAACCACAAACGTAAAGGAAGAACAACTCTAGAGACCTCAAAAACAGTGACAAAGGTACGCCTGAATCTTGCACTTGAGTGAATGAGGCTTGGGTTGTGAGCGCATGCAGGCTTGGGTTGTGAGCGCATACTACGCTACTACAGGCAGAGACAAAAAGAAAAACAGTCCAACTATTGAAATACAGTTTTTTTTGAAATAATCCCAGAGTACAACCAGTGAGAACGAAGAATGAACTGCCTTTCTTTGTGTGAATGGGTTGTAACAGAAACCTATGGTCAGACACACTTATGTGAAACAAAATCAAAACAAACACCGGAGCAGGATCGCCAGCTGGACCCGCAAGGGAGTCCTAGCATTTCCGGCTGGTGGTTCAGAAGCTATAGACCGCCCTTCACCCTTCAGTCTCCGGAGTGCCTTACGGCTCGGCTGTCACTCGGTTGCCACAGACAACTTCCCTGGGACGACCTCACTTTCAGATTCCCTCGAAGTTTACCAGAAATTCTCTCAAAGGGTTCTTCTGTCCACCCCCAATACCATCCCCAGACACTTTGTGACTTCAAGAACTACCCCACACCTCCACCCCACTATCTCTCCTCCACCCCGGACGCCCCGAGACCTCCAAGAACGCAGGGTGCAATTTCACCCACGCTAGCTTGCTCCCCAGGATGCTGGGGAAAGCGACTGCTGAAACGCAAACTTTCCGAGCGTTCACAGAGGGCGGGAGGGCGCGCGGTGCACTCACAGCTGGTTGATGGCGTTTTGCGAGATGACCGCGTTGGCGGAGAAGTAGGGGATCATGTCGGGGGCACCAAAGCTGCAGGTGCAGGCGGGAAGCACCTTCCTTTCGCGGGTCAACGTGCTCAGGGTCATGGGGCTGGCTCAAGGCTCTCAGGTCCGCATCCTGGCCCCACCCGGTGCAGACACGAGGCGCTAGCGTTGGGGTTCGCAGGCCCAGAGGCGAGGGCAGTGAGTGCTGCCGGCCAAAGTGGGCCCGCCCGTTAGCCCGGAGCCCTGGGGCTCGGCTGTGGAGTCCTGGCAGCGGCGCACCACCAAGCAGTCCGTCTCAACTAGCGTCCGGGGCGGGGCCCCGCGGTGGGGTGGGCCAAGCGGGCGCGGAGGGTCGGCCCTGCCGGCGCCCCGCCCCGGAGCTCGCAGCACCCACCGGATCCTTCTATGTGAGTCCGGCGGTGGGGTACTGGGGTCACCATCAAGACACCACAGCTTGGGCGAGGAGGTGAAGGGAGCTGGGGGTGGGCAGGAAGGGCTGGCATTTCTTGGGAATGTTTCAACAGAAAGGCCTTACCTCTTAGTTCTATACATTGAACCTTAGACAAATCCCGTATTTCAAATGACTTTAAAACTTTCAAAGGCTGTACATTTACACGTGCAACATTTATCAATGGCTTCCTATGTGCCAAAGGCTGGGGAAATTCAGAGATTAGCTGGATTTTTAAAAAAGCAAAACAGTTGAAATTATGATGGAAAAAACAAACTATCAATATAGTTAGGATAACATCTGCTAACCCTTGTAAATAAATTTACAGAGGGCTTTCCTCACCATTCTCCAAACCAAGGATTCACAGCCTTAGCTGCACACATGAATCACCTGTGGAGATTTAAGAAATCCCAATATCCAGCTGCACCAGAGACCAATCAAATCGTAATCTCTTGAGGTTGGAATCTAGACGTCAGTATTTTTCAAAGCTCCTCAGGCGATTCTAATGTGCAGCCATACTTGAGAACTACATTGTGCCAAATGATCTGGAGAGGAAGACAGGCTAGAGATGGTATCCTTACATTACAGATGTAAAAATTCAGGGTCTAGTCAGACGACCTCGTTCAATGTCACTTAGGAACTACAGTTTCATGACTTCTGATCTAGGGCCTTTCCCACCAAACCCTATTCCATGATGCTTTCATGAATTTAAGCCTTTATCACGTTCCTAACAACTCACAGAGCAGTGTCTTTCACCTCACTAGGAACCAGCTCTCTGTAAAATGAGGATCTCATCTCTCTTTCCCACATGTTATGTAGTGGCTTACAAAAGGGGCTGCCCCTGTGGAGCTACTCAGTAGAAGTTAGCTCCCTTATTTGT
This sequence comes from Phyllostomus discolor, assembly GCF_004126475.2. NCBI lineage: Eukaryota > Metazoa > Chordata > Mammalia > Chiroptera > Phyllostomidae > Phyllostomus > Phyllostomus discolor. Next base: position 78,341,491 of record NC_040910.2, on the reverse strand, counting down.
TGCCCTTCATCAGAACAAAAATATTCAGATATCAGTATGTTTGGCTTTTCTGAATACTTGACTAAAATATATACCATTAAAGTTGCCTTTGTAATTCCAGAGCCAAACATTAATAATAATTAAAAAAACTATTTTACTAATTATAAGAGAAAGGAGACTAAGAAAAAAGTTACTGTAAGACTCAACATATGCTAGAATCAAGAAATAAGACTCTTTTAATATACATTTTTGGATCTCTTTTCCTATTGGGAAGTTTGGCAATTTTCAAAATACTAGTAATGAAATAATCTAAACTATAAATTAAATGTCTAAAACCAGAATTATTCTCTTGTTAGTTGATCCTTCCATAAAACAGAGTTGTGACCAAGGCACTGAGGGACTTGAAATATGGCAAACTCATAATGGAAACAGTTATCTAAGATTCCTACAGATCTGGTGATTGGAAGGAACCAATTGGCAAGTTAAGAGTTAATGGAAGGTCTGGATGTTGGAGTCCATTGCATCATCATCTTTATCCATCTCCAGGAAGGAAAATGTTTGAAAGGTTTGTTCAGGCTGTGTCAGCAGGCACCCAAATGCAGTGTAAGAAAAAAAAAATCTGCTGATACACCCCAAAATAAATTGCTTTAAATATCTGGCAAACTTGCCAGTTTAAAACTTCTTCCAGGCTCTAATTTATTACAACCTCCTGCAGTGATTTAAAAAAAAAAAAGGCAGCAGGCTGTTCAAAACAGCACTGCTAAGGTGAGCCCAGTTCCTTTCATGACACAGCAGATAGGAGATTTTATTGAAGTCAATAATAAATGATGCTGTTTAGGAAAGATGATAGTATGGTAAGCACCTGTATCTGAAAATGAAGTCAGCAGGAAATGTATCTTATTCAATTCACACGTAATATCTCTCACATTTAAAAACTGCCAGAGATAAAAATTTCATAAATGTGTACAGTTGTCTTTTATAAATAGGTTCCTAGAGTGACACCCCAGAAGTGCCTAGTCCTTTGTTTTCCCTCAAAAGACCTCTGTCAGTGCATGTTCAGCTAAGAAAACTAATTTAACACCCCCATCCAGGCTTTTTCAAAAGCTTTTCAAAGTTAAATTTTCACTTTGAACTGTAATATAGGAAATTGGGAAAGTGCTGGAACATGCTTCTTAGTTTTTTAAGAAAATAATGAAATCATCTCTGCAAACTGAGATAACTTTAAGGAAATAGTTCTTTCTACTGCCTGTTTTTAAAAGTTGAACAAATTCCTTTTCTTTTCACAGTCTGCAGAGTGTCAAAATGTCAATCAATTTACTTTCAGCTCAATTTAATCCTTTACTCTCCACTGTCAGGAAACAAGGCTCTAGGGAGCAACTCTCTGCACCCAAGCATCTAGGACTTCAAAAATGGTTCCAAATTAGATTGAGCAGCAGGAAATAAACCAAGCTAGTTTTCTACTCCACATTAGGAGCTTACTCAAAAAAAAAATCTGCATAACCATCCCTGAAGGAAAATTGCTGTGTTTCTTTACACTGTTGCTTGAGTTAGATTTGAAATGAATTTTGTCATGTCCATTTGCTGACCACTTCAAGGCTCAGAAATATGAATGTCCTAAAGTGTTAATTGGGCTCTTGACAGCATTAGCTATGACCAAATTAAATTTTTGTAGAATTACATGTTAAAACATTAAAACATTTTTAAAGTAATAGATGTCCTTTATGTCCAAAAGGTAATTCCATTAGTATGTTTCACATGTCCCTCCATAAGGTATAAAACTGTGTAAAACTGAAATGTATTCCAGGACACACACAAAGGTGCACTAAGATGTGAGTGAAGAATGGGGATGTGCTTTTGCTGCTGTAGCAAAATTTCAACATGGGCGGATCACTTGAATAATGGTAACTAATGAACTAAGAAGTGAGTGTTAGTTCATAGTGCCAAAAATACTGGGCTGGAAACCCAGGGAAACTAAGTCCTAGTTCTAACAATCACTTAATAAACAAAGATTTGGGCCAAGTCACTTAACTCTATCTGCAAAATGGGATAATAAATCCTAAGGAAAAGTCTCAAAATCTGTTACTGTACAAATTGGGAACCTAGGAAAGGAATTTCATCCAATTTGGAGATCCTGAAAAATGCATTTCATGCACTTAAGATAAACAGTCATATAGTTCAAAGCCGTAGAGCATAGTAGGTAAAAACCTAGCCTTGAAATTGATAGGCTGGGTTCGAATCTTGGTGCTACCATTAGCTGTGAATGTGAATAGTTATTTAATCTGTGGCTCAGTAGTAGTACCTAATTTATGAAGTGATTATAAGGATTAATTAAGTTAATACACGTAAAGTACTTAAAAGAGTACCTGGCATGAAAATCCACTCTGGACTTAATGGCTCTGTAAACTTAAGAGAGCTAAGAGTAAGGTTAAAAAGATTGCCCTTCAGGAATAAAATCAGAGTCCCTGGTGAGGAATCTTAGATTATAGTACATGAGACTGTAATAAATTTTATCTTTGCTTTTCTAACTCTTCCGTGTATCTTTCTTTTGACTTTCTCAGAGGTAAAAACTCTTTTTTTAAAAAAATTACTCTTCCCCATTAGTTCCATGTTTTACTCTTTTTTTAAAAAAGATTTTATTTATTTATTTTTTAGAGAGAGGGAAGGGAGGGAGAAAGAGAGAGAGAGAAACATCAATGTGCGGTTGCTGGGGGTCATGGCCTGCAACCCAGGCATGTACCCTAACTGGGAATCAAACCTGCGACACTTTGGTTCACAGCCCGCGCTCAATCCACTGAGCTACACCACCCAGGGCCCGGTAAAAACTCTTAATAAGGAAAAGAACTGTGTGCCTTTCTTAGGGAAGAAGGGCGGCTCGAGAGAGAGTTGAGCAGTGAGGTGGTAGACTCTGCATTTTCCTTGCATGTGCAACCTTAAAATAAAATCCACTGTGTATTTTAGTTTATTCACTGAGGAAATGAAGAGGCTGACTAGAAGTAATCCTCTATATTCTTTTCCATCAATCTGACAAATAGCTAAAGCAGGCAACATTAAACTGGCAATGGGTCTGATACCAGAAGTTCTAGATTCTAGTTATTTTGTCTATGTGTAAAACTTAATCTATCCTAGCCCTACTTCCTTTATTCTTAAATTTTTAGATTGATTTTTAGAGGGAGAGAGGAAGGGGGGAGGGAGGAAGGGAGCGGAGGAGAGAGAGGAGGGAGAGAGAGAGAGAAGCAAGGATTTGTTGTTTCATGTATTTATGCATCACTCATTGGTTGTTGATTCTTATGTGTGTCCTGACAAGGGATGGAACTCACAACCGTGGTATATCAGGATGATGCTATAACCAAATGAGCTGCCTGGCCAGGCCAGTTTCTTTAATCTTAAAGTGGGGATGATAATGTTTACCTCACAGTTTTATTAAGACACACAAACAAAAGTGCTGTGTGAATAAGACAACACTAAATTTCATTATTATTATGATCTATAAATTGGCCAATTAGCTTCCAATAACAGAATACTAGTTGTATTTGTCTGTATTTGGGGTGAGAAATTGATGAATGCATGAAAATTAGAATACAGATAAACCTCTCCTATGTACCACTGTTTCATCCAAGGAGTCTTTCCTATTACTGTTTGCCAAGAAGTTAATGACATTAGCTCATTACGACCATCTGCAGTGATGTGAGGTCTGCAGTGTTCACTGGATTTTTGTACTTTTCAAGCTTTGAAAAAATAACGTTAACTTATATAACTTTATTTTTAAAATACCTACTTACACAAAAAATATTATACTAATCAGAAGATCTATTTGTATTTTTGTTTTTTCTAAGGTTGTAATCTAGAGGAATAAATAGTAAATTAATCCCAGAGTGTCAAAAGGGAGAAAACCAACACTTTAAAGAGTTACAAAACAAAAAGCCTGTTACCTAGAGTAGCAAAACATTCTGTCTCCTGTTAGTCTGTAAAAGGCTAGGATAAAACTCTCAAGATAATACCCCTAATTTTTAAACTTGTTGTCCAGACAGCACCAAGAGATATCTCACTACACTTAGTCAAAGGCACTCTTCATACAATAAACCAATCTCTGTAAACAAAGGCTCTTAAAAGCAATCATGTTTTACAATCACCATGTGGCTAATAGTTTTATTTAAAAGAATACATGACAATAGTTTTAAACACTGGATGGAACAATGTCACTGAGCCCTTCTACTCCTTTCCATGGAACTTTCCACCATGAGAGCAATAGGGGATACTAAAAAGATCTGCATATCAACTCCATGAGAGGCAATCTCTAAGGCATTCTCCATCCCCCATGGTCTTAACCACCATATGCTCCAGTAGGGAGAGATGCTGAAATGCTGCTTTCTTCAGGTTACAAAAGCCCCATGCTCCATTGTTTAGTAAAAATAATAGGCATTTATAGATCACTTTTCACATCCAACACACACCTTACAAAACATTTAACCATTTAATCCCCACTCTCTTTGAACATTTTATTTTTTTTAAAAATAGTAAAAGTAACACATGCTGAATGATTAAAATATTTTTTTTCAGTATTCATAAAGATACAATAAAAGTCACTCTTCTCATCTCCATCATTGTACTCACAGGGATGACTGCTAATATTTCCAAAATAATTTCCTTGCATATGCAAATATTAATATAACAGCTGCCTTTTAAGAAATACACATGCCCTGGCTGATGTGGATCAGTGGACTGAGTACCAGCCTGCAAACCAAAGAAATACACATACACACAGCATAGACCTGTATTATACATAGTATTATGCTTCTTGCTTTTCCATTCACTTATGACTATATCTTGGACATTTTTCCATTTTTATATAGTTTACCTTATTCTTTTAAAGGAGTGTATGGCATTCTATTTTATAATTATATATAATTTATTTAAACACTCCTCTACTGATGGCGGACATTTGTTTCGTCTTTACTGTTATACACAATATCACCAGAACATGCTTTCACATAATCTTTGTGTATACACGTAAATATATTTGTTGTATGAATACCTAGAGGTGTAATTGGCATTAAAAAATTTCAAATATCTTAAGAATTGGTAGATATTATAAATTGCCCTCCTAAAAGATTTAGTTTTTAATTTTCCCATGTGATCCATTAAATTATCTCAGGATCCAAGATCCTCTTTCTACAACCCATCTTTTACATACTGTATTTTACAGTATATGATGCATTCCCATGTATAAAGTACTCCCACATTTTTGGCCCAAACTTTCAGAAAAAAAATCTTTCATTTTAATTTTATAATTCAATTTTTAATTTATATTTAGATACTTGTTTTTTGTATTATAGAGGAATTTTAGCATTTATTTTTAAACATATTATGGTACAAGAAATTTTATGTAACAAATAATTATAAAACAGAAGAACAGATACAAGGTATTTCAGGTACTACCCATGTGTAATGTGCATCCTTATTTTTCCCCTCAAAAATTTGGGCAAAAGTGTGCATTACACATGGCAAAATACAGTACTTCATTAAAAAATAAATATCTGTATATACTTTTTAAAATATTAATTTATTTTAGAGAGAGGATGGGGGAGAGAGAAAAACAACAACTTATTATGTATTCATTGGCTGATTCTTGTATGTGTCCTGACCAAGGATCAAACCCACAACTTTGGTGTACTGGGGCCATGCTCTAACCAACTGAGCTACCCAGACAGAGTCATTTTTTTTTGAGAGAGACAGAGAAAAAAACATGGATCTATTGTTCCATTTTATTTATGTGTCAATGGTTGATTCTTGCATTCCGACCAGGGATCAAACTTGCAACCTTGGCATATTGAGACGATGCTCTAACCAACTGAACTGTCTGGCCACAGCAAAACTAAATATATATATTTTAAAAGTAAAATATGCTTACAAAGAGAAACTAGAAAAATATATTAAATTATAAAGAAAAATATTATGAAGAACTATATTATGGGTTATTGATTTCTAGGAATTATTTAGACTATAACTAAAAGCATACTACTTAAATTACTTTGAAGATTATATAATTTTTAATTCAGAATATATTTTAAGATCTTGTTTGATGCTAATGCTGTAGAACATATTACAGGTGAATGAACCAAATGTCATCTTCAGCGTCCTGGAATGGGGTGAAACAGAGGTAGAAAAATGGAATGAGAATTTGGGAGTAACAAATTATGAAGGCTAGAGGAGCTGAGAAGTTCTTGAAAATAAAAACAATTTTAACTGACATTTGTTGATCTGACATTCACTGTGTATCAGATCCTCTACTAACAGTATACTTGCAGTATCTCACTTAATTCTCACAAACAACCCTATGATTCTATTAGGTTAGAGGTTAAATAATTTGACTAAGGTTAAACAGCACTATTTCAAACCCAGCCAGTTATTGTGGCTCCAGAACCTGTTTTCTTAACCAGTATTCTGTACTGTCCCCATGATGATGGGAGGGTCACTACAGAAAAGGTTAAGTCTGAAAAACGTCAATTGCCAACAGGAAGAACTCCTGGTGACCTCAAATGCCTATATTACTGCACCTGGTGGCTCTTCCTCTACTTGATCCTAGCTATGCCTAGCAGGTCCTGACAATAATAGGGACCTAACCCAGTACTAAATATAGCAGTAAGATGATCTTTTGGCTGTTGTACACCATCCCCTTGCTACCAGATCCCTTAGAACCCTGCATTTCAAACTAACATTCATCACACTTTTCAAAGCACTTATATGTATAGATACTTTTGTTTTCCTATTTTTTTTAAACATAGCATCTTACATAAAGGAGGCATTTAATACTTATGGAAAATGATGGCATCTGATGTTTGATGTTTGGAATAAACATATTAGCTGGGCAGGTATTCCTCGTTACAGTTCAGGAAAAAGACAACTTAAACTAATATCTAGGTGATAAGAAGGCTAGACTCCAGACTCAGATGTGTCCAATTCATTCTACATATTGTTGACAGATTAATTAAATTCAGTTGGAATAATCTTAACTACCTGTATGCTAGGCACTTTGTTAGATACTAATTATGAAAGTGAATATGACTTATATACATTATAAGTCCCTACTTAAAACCCCCAAATAGTTTCTTATTCCCTTTAAGATCAAGTCCAAACTCTTCCTTCTAGCCTTCAGATACTCTATAATTTAAATCCTACCATAATCCAGTCATTATTGCATAGGGAACTACTTTTTACTCACTCCTCCAAAACAAATCTTTTGCTGTATTTGGGTGGTTTTTATTTTGTTCTCTTATATCTAAATTTCATTCTCCTCTCTGTTCACGTTTTTCCCTCTCTGACTACTTTTATCCAGCCTTTAGGGTTGTTCATGTAAAATATATTTTTTAAAGATTTTATTTATTTATTTTTAGAGAGGGAAGGGAGGGAGATAGAGAGAGAGAAACATCAATGTGCGGTTGCTGGGGGTCATGGTCTGCAACTGAGGCATGTACCCTGACTGGGAATTGAACCTGCAACACTTCATGTAAAATATTTTTCAAGGCCTAGTTAAATTTTCAGTTCTTTCAGTAATTACAAACTCTATAGTGTTTTCACATCCATCTTTACTTGATTCTCAATATAATCCTGTGCATAGATAAGCAGAGAGGGCTGGGTTTCACTTTATTTTATTTATTGAGTTATTTATTTGTAGGATGGGGAGGCTTCATTTTATAAATGAGAAAACTGAGGCTCAGAAATTAAAGGACCTGCTCAAGTTTACAAAGCAAGTATCAAAAGAGATAGGATTTGGACTTAGGTCTTCTGATTAAGTCTGGTGATCAATTCCTGGTTCATATATAATATGCTATGACACATTTCTAACTCCTTTAGAATTTATAACCTATATTGTTATTCAAGGTCTTATTCTCCATTTCATGCCACAATACTTATCTCTCTGCTGGAGCAAATCAGACAGTGATTTCATAGAGCCTAGCACATTGCTCAGCAAGTCATAATAGGCACTAAGTTTATTCTGGTCGGTTGGGTGATCCTTTATATCACACCCCACTGTATTTTTCTTAGAGCTCCAGATAAATATTCCCAAAGGAATCAATACATTAATTAATGATGGAGGTTCTCTCTTCCTGCGAGCTCATTACATATCTGGTATAGGAAGAAGCCCCTAAGACCCCTTTTCATTGCCTCATCTTTCTCTGGCTGCCTCTTGCTCTTTGGGTAGATATCTCCTTCATACAGAGAATCCAGCAGAGGCCTGGAACACAACCCAGTAGGTAAGGGCTTTATTTTTATTTTGAAGCCTGCCTTAGACTTTCAGGAGCCAAAAGTTCAAATCGCAGCAGGACTGATTGAGCTCTTTCACAAGCAATTTAGTACTACGAGTTTGTTTAGACTGGTCAAGTTTCCAGGCCCTGGCTGAGTAGCATCATTATCTCTCCAAGTTTTCACGTATCAGCTTCCCTGGCCATATTTCACTTTCCATGTCTTTCTTCTCTGAAATCAGGTGAACATGAAAAATTATATAATCACACAATTATATACTTTTCAACAACCATGTAAAATAACTTCAAGGAATTTAAGTTTAATTGGGAAGTTTTTTTTCTCTCTCTCTGGGTTAAGAAAACCAAGAAGTACGCAAAAGTTATACTTTTCAATCCTTAGTAGAAAAGGGGCACTTTGTGTCATTCTTTAGCCAGTACATCGAACTATCTGAGAAAAGATACGGTGTATTCAGATTCTATTCAATCCACCTCAGCTGGAAGGCTAACAGGGACAAAGGATCTTAAGTGAAGTGAAAAGCACTTTGCCAGGGGAAAAGAAAACAAAGTAGCAAATCTTTCTTTTAATTTTTAATTGTGAAATATTTTAAACATACACCAAAGAACAGAGAGGATATTTGAACAGAGAACAAAGAACAGATATTCAATAATGCACTATCATATTCTAACACTTTACTCTTAAGAATTTAAGAAATAAAACATAGTTGAATCCCCCTTTGAACTTCTCTATGAGCCCTTTCTCCCATCTCTGTACATATAATTAAATTACTCTCCTGAATTTGGTGTTCATCTTTCCACTCGTGTTTTTATATTATACATATAGTATGTTTTTACTTAATGTTAAGTTTATTCAGAAAATTATAGCTTGTAAAGCACTGAACTTTTTATTTCTTAAGGTTTCTATACAAAATATATGTAAAAGAGTAAATAAAACATTGTTCCTGCTCATAAACTTCTGGCCCAGGGATGGATAGATGGGTAGATATCTGATAAAGCCAATATAGTATAGCAAAATGTTCATTGTGAATCCAACAGGGATGTGTATTTGGGTGTTTTACTATATAATTCTTTCAACTTATCTGTTTATTTTTATAATAAAATGTTGAAAAAAACAAAGCAAAAACCTCTAGTTCATATTTTGTCTAAAGATCAAAATAAGGAATGGTATCAACTAGTTTCATATACTTAAAGACCTAGTATACTTATAGAAAACAACAATTAGGCTTGATAGTCTAATTGTTGTGTATGCTCTGAGTGCTTTGTGTTGTCTAAACTAAAAAGAGGAAAGATCAGTTCCTCTAAGATTTATCTTTATATAGTCCCGTCTTGTAAAGCACTTATTTCCACTTTAACTTTCCCTGGAGAATTCATAAAATGGTTTATAATTCTCCTTTCTCACCATGATGTAAGCCCAAAGCCAGAAAACTATTTATAGTTGATACTCATTGCTAATAAAATGAGTATATTAAGTAATTAGAAGAGAAATGCTTTTGAAAGTTTTAAAAAGATCCTTATACTTTCTCTCACAAACCTCTAAATTCCCTTATCAGGAGAATGCTCTGCTACAAGCTGACATAAGAACTAAAAAGACACTCACTATTGATAAAATACTAGTAACATATAACATTATGGAATAGTACTTTGCCTACAGTTTGCAGTATTTTCAGATGTATAAATTACTTATGCCTCACAATAAGCATGATAGTGTTGTTAGGAGTAAATTGAGTCTCAAAGAATAAATGTATTTAAATTAAAAAATGTTTTCAATTACGGTGGACACCTAACAGCATGCAAATTTCAGGTGTACAACACCGTGTTGTACAACACAGTGTACAATCACATAACAACACAGTGATCAGACATTCACATAACCCAACAAGTCCAGCACCCATCTGATACCACACATATTATAATATTGACTATATTCCCTATCCTTACTTTACATCCCCATGGCTGTTTTTTTATATCTTGCAATTGGTACATCTAAATTCCTTCCCCCTTTTCATCCATTCTCCAAATACCCCTCCTACCTGGCAACCATCAGTTCATTCTCTGCATTGCTGAGTTTGTTTCTGTTTTGTTTGTTCACTTATTTTGTTCTTTAGATTCCACATATAAGTGAAATTATATAGTATATCACTTCACACCTGTCAGAATGTCTATAAACAATAAATCAAGAAACAGGAAGTATTGGTGAAGATGTAGAGACAGGGGAACACTCATGCACGGTTGGTAGGATTATAAATTGGTGCAGCCACTATGGAAAACAGTATGGAGGTTCTCCAAAAATTAAAAAATAGAACTATCGTATGACCCCATGATTCCACTTCTGGGTATTTATCCAAAGAAATCCAAAACTCATTCAAAAAGACATATGCACCTCCTATGTTCTTTGCAGCATTATTTACAATATCCATGATATCAAAGCAATCTATGTCCATCAATAGATGAATAGATATGTACAGTGGAATATTACACATCCATAAGAAAGAATGAAATCTTGCCATTTAAAACAACATAAATGGATCTAGAAGGTATTATGCTAAGTGAAGTGAGAAAGAGAATGAATATACTTTAACAGTCATGCAACCAGTATAAACACGGGCTTCCTAACTCCAATACCAATGCTCTTTCCACATTACTAAGGACAATGGACTAGAAGTTTTCTTGTTTTAGTGACATTTTATAATGACTCCACATTCCCCAAAAGGTTGAAAATTTCCCTCTATTAAGTAAAAGAGAGGCAAGGATGGTTTCCTGGAAGAAATTAACTTTTAAGAAATGGACAGGGGGAGAATTGCTGGTAAAATCAACAAGGAATCAATCTATGGGCAGAGAGTATAAGGAGAACCAGCAAATAATGATGATAAAAAAGCCAGAGGAAGTGAGAACTGTACACAGGAATGATCAGTGATATCATTTAATATGGGGACCAAAAAAGTACTCATTGGGAATCTAAATAAGAGCAGCAGTTTGAGTGGTACAGGGAGCAAAAGTCAGATTTCATGGGCTGAGTCAACAAAGGCAGTAAACACAGACTGTCCTTTTCAGAAATTAAAATAAAGTTGTAGTTTGAGGTAAAAACAAGGTTCTGAATTGGTATTTTTAATTATATTTTAATTTATTTTAGTCTGATAAAAACCTAGCCATATTTATAAGATGAGGGAAACAAGCCAGTAGAGAGGTAAAAATATATATTTAATCCAATGACAAAGGAGGACACTGTCACAATAATGGATCTTGATCTGCAAGCATTTTAAATTAAAGGGTACAATACTTAAAGAGTCTAAACTCCAAGAAATAGGAATATTTTCACCAAAGGTATAGATGCCAATAAGACCATTAGAATTCATAACCCTCCAAAATGTGTTCACACAGTAGAACTTAAAAGATCCATATCAAGTTGGCTCATTGGCCACTTTCCAGAAATTTCTACAGTGAGAAAGAAATGTAATTATGTGTGTGTTTTAAGAATAATTTAATTTCCCATTTTTGACATATGAAGAGATCTGTATAGGCTCATTTTCTGTCTCCTCCCCCCACTTTTTTTTTTGTCTTAAGAGTACAAGTGAAATCAGAGATAAGCGTGTTAAAATAATGGCTAACTCTCTCCCATTGCCATCCTACTAAATAATCCTCACCTTCTCAATTCCATGCCAGTTCCCAAAGTCCCACAGACATCACTACCCACATGCTACAGGATATTTACAATTCAATACACCCTCCCAAATCTATAGCACCAGGGGCAGGGGAAAGAATCCAGTTAATGCGTTTTATATGGTGGAATTTGGTACTCTAAAAATTGAGCTCCTGCATAGTTACTTTTTCACAGTTAAGGAATTTAGAATTTCATATGTAACTCTTGGCCAACAGGTTATTTTTTAAAAAACAACAATATTTTCCTCTTTTCAACAAATTCTCCAACTAAAAATGATAACAAACATGAACTTCCTACTGGCATATTTTTTACATGTAATTATTTGCAATCTTCTCAAATACGCCTTTCTTATCTTCTAATGGCCTGTATTTTCCTGTTCTAGAGGATATCAATTAGAAATATTTTATGTGCTGCAGTAATGTATTTGTCAGAGCATGCATGTGTAATGTATATATGTTATAGATCATCCTTTAAGTAGAAAGCCCAAAATTGGGGCAGGCATGTTTGTGTCATATGCAGGTTGTCATGGCTGCTGCTCTGGCAGCTGGCACCTGTGGGAGCCATGGCCACAAGAGGCAGTGTGCTGTTCTAGGCTGAAGGACACGATGAAGTTGTGTGTGAGGATCATGGCCCCACTGGGCAGCATTGGGCTCTAGGAACATTGCACCTACTGAGGTGAGCTGGGAGGCTGCCATGAGTCTCATGACACTGGCAGGAGCTGTGTAATGTTCAAGCTCAGAAATGCCTTATGTGGATCATTAGAATTGCACTTACAGTTTTCTAGACATTGAAGAAAATGAAAATAAATTTCTTTGAAGGTACTGCACACTGGATACCATTGAACACAGTTTGGCGTGGTACATGGATAATTGAACCCTCCTTCTGGATCATCACCTGGTGGAGCCATTAAACTTACCTACATTTCAAAGGTTAGTAATGCAACTAAGCTAAGGCCAAAGGCTGAATTCTGTTTTGTTATGAACACAGGAACAAAGAAGTGTTCCCTACAAGCTAATGATCAGCAAGGCGTAATAGAATGGGTAAATGTGCTGAACAAAACTATAAAAATTATAGTACCAAAGCAGTCAGACTCACAGCCTCATTCTCTTAAGCTGAGTTGCCACAGTAGAAGTAGGAAGAAGAAAGTGTCTTACAGAACTGACACTGTAGGTAGTGTACCCATCATTATTCCAACTCAGGAAGAAGTAGACTGTGGTGAAAGTATTGACAGAAATAATTTGAACCATGTCCTGGATGATGTGGCTCAGTGGATTGAGTACCGGACTGTGAATCAAAGGGTCACCTGTTCGATTTCCAGTCAGGGCACATGCGTAGGTTGCAGGCCAGGTCCCCAGTAGGCAGTGATCAAGAGGCAATCACACATTAATGTTTCTCTCCCTCTCTTCCTCCCTCCTTTCTTCTCTCTCCAAAAGTAAATAAAATCTTTAAAAGAATAATTCGAACCAGTTACAAAGCTGTCTTCCTTACTTTACTCCTAAACCACCTTCAGGTACTGCAGTTATCAAAGCTTGCTATTGTGTAAAACAAGAAGCATTGATGAAAAATTGTAGAAGATATTTTCAACTGGATAAAAGCATAATAGGCTACTTCACATCTGAACTGGAAAAGGAACCTCTCCATGAAATACCACTTAAAGAGGATCGTAAGCAAAGTTACATAATGATTTGGGACAAACTGTAACATCGCCTGGAACTTTCTCTGTGCAGGCCGATAGCCCTGAAGAGATGCACAACCAGATTAAAGCAGACATTTGTAGCACGGTGGGGACCTGGCTGATCAGCATCCTCTGATTATTCCAATTGTCCAGAATCCAAACATGCTTTCCACCCTGCCAGTGCAGCAGCAACTACTTCACATTCCACAGACTTGCAGAGCAACTCTTTGGCCTCAAGCTTCACCACAGATAAGCAAAGATTTTATGAATCTCTTGCCAAGGTCAAACCAGGGAACTTCAAGGTCCAGACTGTTTCTCTAAAAGAACCAGCTTCCAAAGTGACTGAACAAGCTAGCTAAAACCTCAAAGTAAAAAATGGCGCTCAGGAAAAAGATTGTGACCCAGTGGATTTGGATGAGGCAAGTCTTCCAGTCAGTAATGTGTAAGATGCAAGCACATGGAGCTTGACCTGTCTCATCAGCCCCTCAGTTTCCTTTAATGAGGTTTCTAGCCAAAGATGATAAAAGGTGAAATGGTTTTTAATGTTATATTATACTGTCTCCTAGACGTACTCTTTATAAACTGGTAAACATGGGATCTATGGAGTGGCCAAGCTAAGTGTAACCTCTTTTTAAAAGACAGAAAAAAACTCTATGAACAGTCTGAAGTTTTGTGTGTTCTCATTTGGCAAAAATGTGTGTATGATATTTTTTCCTAGTGAGTTAGGCAATTTAAGTGTTTAACATTGTAAAACATTAAAAATGCTTATTATTTTGGTCTTTTTAAAAATGCTACTATGACTTTCTATTAGGTGGTCAATATTTACACATTCTTACCAGTTAATGTTAGTGAATGAAATTACCAGACTAAGATATCTAAACTCATGATGCCTGTGGTCCTGTAAACTTTATAGTAAATGTGGACTATTTTGACATGTTAACCATTTCTGATGCCCTGGATCTCAAGGAGAGTGGTATGTTTTCCATAGAGGATATTATTGAATTGTTGGGGAAGGTTGTGGGCTATACTGAGGTGGAGAAAAGGGGAAAATCAGATTTTAAACAACTGTATCTTAGACATCTGTTTGAAAAAGCATAAGTAGGACTTGCAGTAGTCATTGCTTTATTCAGTGAAAATTATTTGGTATAAAGTTTCTGGAAGACATGATTTTCTTATTTAAGTTTTGAACATTGTTCTTACATCTATACTTGGATCAGTGAAAGACCCCCAGCTGGTATGTAAATATATTTGTCTTAGTCATGCTATTTATTGTGGCTCTACTTTTTGTCACTAGCACTCTAAATTCAAATGCCTGTGTTTTTTCATCTTGTTAATATGCTCAAAAGGCCTACATAACTGATTGTAGGACCACATGGCAGACCAAGTGAGGCAATGGCTGGTGGGCAAGGTGGTGGCTGATGGACTGGGAGGTCCAACATTTGTGTGTGGATAAATCGCAAGGAACTGGGGAGCAAGGCAGACTGCTCAAACCAGGGTTCCAGTTTGGGGAAATAAAGCCTCAAAACCTCTAACTGTAAAAACTGGTGGAGGTTGAGGCATTGGGAAAAACTCCCAGTCTCACAGGAGAGTTCATTGGAGAGACCCACAGAGTCCTAGAACATACACAAACCCAACCCCCAGGAACCAGCACCAGAAGGACCCAATTTGCTTGTGGGTAACAGGGAAAGTGACTGATGGCTAGCCCAGAGCCGAGCAAGTGGCATTTTTCCCTCTCAGGCCCCTTCCCTACATACAGTGCCACAACTCGGTGATGTGGGTTGCCTCACCCTGGCGAATACCTAAGGCTCTGCCCCTTACTATGTAACAGGTGCATTGAGACAAAAAAAATATGGCTCAAATGAAAGAACCAATCAAAGCTCCATTAATAGAACTAAGCAATGAAGAGATAGCTAACCTATCAGATGCAGTGTTCAAAACACTGGGAATCAGGATGCTCACAGAAATGGTTGAGTATGGTCACAAAATAGAGGAAAATGCGAAGGCTATGAAAAGTGAAATAAAGGAGAATGTACAGGGAACCAACAGTGGAAGAAAGGAAACTGGGGCTCAAATCAACTGTTTGGAGCAGAAAGAAGAAATAAACATTCAACCAGAACAGAATGAAGAAACAAGAATTCCAAAAAATGAGGAGAGGCTTAGAAACCTCTGGGACAACTTTAAACATTCCAAAATCCAAATCATAGGGTTCCCAGAAGGAGAAGAAGAAGAGCAAGAAATGGAAAATTTATTCGAAAAAATAATGAAGGAGAACTTCCCCAATCTGGCAAAGGAAATAGACTTCCAAGAAGTCCAGGAAGCTCAGAGAGTCCCCAGAAAGTCGGGACCAAGGAAGCACACACCAAGGCACATCATAATTACATTACCCAAAATTAAAGACAAGGATACACATTCTTTCAAATGTACACAGAACATTTTCAAAGATAGACTACATGACAGGACACAAAACAAGCCTCAACAATTTCAAGAAAATTGAAATCATACCAAGCATTTTCTCGGATCACAAGGGACTGAAACTAGAAACCAACCCCAAGGAAAAAAACCCAAAACACTCAAAATCATGGAGATTAAATAGCATGCTATTAAACAATGAATGGGTCAAGAATGAAATTAGGGAAGAAATCAAAAGATTTCTGGAAACAAATGAAAATGAACTCACAACCCAAAACTTATGGGACACAGCGAAGGCAGTCCTGAGAGGGAAGTTCATAGCAATACAGGCATACCTAAAAAAGATAGAAATATTTCAAACAAACAACCTAACCCTATGTCTACAAGAACTCAAGGAACAACAACAAAGACAGCCCAGAGCAAGTAGAAGGAAAGAAATAACCAAGATCAGAGCAGAATTAAATGACATAGAGACTAAAAGCACAATTCTAAGGATCAATGAATCCAAGAGCTGGTTCTTTGTAAAGATAAACAAAATTGACAAGCCTTTAAGCAGACTCATCAAGAAAAAAAGAGAGAAGACCCAAGTAAACACAATCAGAAATGAAAGAGGAGAGATTACAACTGATACCACAGAAATATAAATGATTGTAAGAAATTACTATGAAGAACTGTATGCCAAGAAATTTGAAAACCTAGGTGAAATGGACACATTTCTAAAAAAATATAATCTTCCAAAACTCAATGAAAAAGAAGCAGAAAGCCTGAACAGACCAATAACAGCAAAAGAAGTTGAAGCAGTAATCAAAAAACTCCCAACACACAAAAGCCCTGGGTCAGATGGTTTTACAGGAGAATTCTACAAAGCATTTAAGGAAGAGCTAACCCCTATCCTTCACAGACTATTCCAAAAAATCCAAAAAGATGGAAGGCCCCCAAACTCTTTTTATGAGGCCAACATCATCCTAATTCCAAAACCAGACAAAGACACAACAAAGAAAGAAAACTTCAGGCCAATATTGCTGATGAACACAGATGCTAAAAACCTCAACAAAATATTGGCAAACTGCATCCAACAACACATTAAAAAGATCATACACCATGACCAAGTGGCATTCATCCCAGGGATGCAAGGATGGTTCAATATTCACAAATCAGTAAATGTAATACATCACATAAACAAAAGCAAAGACAAAAACCACATGAGCATATCAATAGATGCAGAAAAAGCATTTGATAAGGTACAGCACCCATTTATGATAAAAACACTCTGCAAAGTGGCAACAGAGGGAGCATTCCTCAACATAATAAAGACCATATATGAGAGACCTACAGCCAACATCATACTCAATGGGCAAAAATTAAAATCTTTTCCACTAAGATCAGGAACAAAACAAGACTGTCCACTTTCACCACTTCTATTCAATATAGTACTGGAAGTTTTAGCCACAGCGATCAGACAAGAAAAAGAAATAAAAGGCATCCAAATCAGAAAGGAGGAAACAAAACTGTCACTGTTTGCAGATGACATGACAGTGTACATAGAAAATCCTACAGACTCAGGCAAAAAGCTGATTGACCTAATAAATAAATTTGGCAAAACAGCGGGATACAAAGTCAATATCCAGAAATCAAAGGCATTTCTGTACACCAAAAATGAAACAGCAGAAGCAGAAATCAAGAAAAAAAATCCCATTTGAAATAGCAAAAAGAAAAATAAAATACCTAGGAATAAACCTCACCAAAGAAGTAAAAGACCTGTATTCAGAAAACTACATAACATCGAGGAAAGAAATCAAGGAAGAACACAAACAAATGGAAACCTATACCATGTTCATGGATTGGAAGAATTAATATCATCAAAATGTCCATACTACCCAAAGCAATTTACACATTCAATGCAATACCTATTAAAGTACCAGTGGCTTATTTCACAGACATAGAACAAACACTTCAAAAATGTATATGGAACCATAAATGACCCCAAATAGCTGCTGCAATTTTGAGAAAGGAGAGTAAAGTAGGAGGGATCACAATACCTGACACTAAACTATACTACAAGGCCACTGTAATCAAAACAGCCTGGTACCGGCATAAAAACAGGCACATGGACCAATGGAACAGAACAGAGAGCCCAAAATAAACCCAAGTCTCTATGGTCAATTAATATTTCACAAAGGAGGCAGCAACATAAAATGGAGTAAAAATAGCCTCTTCAACAAATGGTGTTGGGAGAACTGGACAGGTACGTGCAAAAAAATGAAACTAGAGCACCAACTTACACCTTATACAAAAATAAATTCAAGGTGGATAAAAGACTTAAATATAAACCGTGACACCATTAAAGTCCTAGAGGAGAACGCAGGTAGGAAAATCTCAGATATTTCATGCAGAAACTTTTTTACTGACATGTCCTCTAGAGCAAGGGACATAAAGGAAAGAATAAACAAATGGGACCTCATCAAAATAAAAAGCTTCTGCACAGCTAAAGAAAACAGTATCAAAATAAAAAGAGAACCAACTGTATGGGAAAACATATTTGCCAATGATACCTCAGACAAGGGTTTAATCTCCAAAATATATAAAGAACTTACATGACTCCACTCTAAGAAGACAAGCAACCCAGTTAAAAAATGGACAAAGGACTTGAACAGACCCTTCCCAAGGAAGACATACAGAGGATCCAAAGACACATGAAATGATGTTCAATATTGCTAGCTATCAGAGAGATGCAAATTAAAACCACAATGAGATACCACTTCACACAGGTCAGAATGGCCATCATAAACAAAGCCACAAACAACAAGTGCTGGAGAGGTTGTGGAGAAAAGAGGACCCTAGTGCATTGTTGGTGGGACTGCAGACTGGTGCTACCACTATGGAAAACAGTATGGAACTTTCTCAGAAAACTAAAAATGGATCTGCCTTTTGACCCTGCAATTCCACTGCTGGGACTATATCCTAAGAACATTAAAACACCAATCCAAAAGAACCTATGCACCCCGATGTTCATAGCAGCACAATTTACAATAGCTAAGTGCTGGAAGCAACCTAGTTGCACATCGGTAAATGAATGGATAAAAAAACTATGACACATTTACACAATGGAATTCTATGCAGCAGGAAGAAAGAAGGCGCTCCCACCCTTTGCAACAGCATGGATGGAGCTGGAAAGCATTATGCTAAGTGAAATAAGCCAGGCAGTGAAAGACAAATACCACATGATATCACCTTGAACAGGAACCTAAACAACAAAACAAATAAACAAGCAAAATATAGTCAAAGACACTGAAATAGAGGACAGGCTGACAGTGACCAGAAGGGAGAGAAGAGGGAATTTCAGGGGAGAATGGGAAGGGTTTACAGGAACAAATTTAAAGGACACATAGACAAAAATTAGGGGGAGGGTGGTAATGGGAGGGAAGTGGGGAGGGATGGGTGGGCGGGCTGGAATGGGAGTAAAAGGAAGAAAACTGTACTTGAACAATGATTAAAAAAAAAAAGACAAGGAGAGAGTCTTAAAAGCAGCAAGAGAAAAGGAGACAGTTACCTACAAAGGAGTTCCCATAAGACTATCAGCTGATTTCGCAAAAGATATGTTTCTGGCACAAAAGGGCTGTAAAGAAGCATTCCAAGTCATGAAAGGCAAGGACCTACATCCAAGATTACTCTATCCAGCAAAGCTTTCATTTAGAATGGAAGGGCAGATAAAGTGCTTCCCAGATAAGGTAAAGTTAAAGAGTTTATCATCACCAAGCCCTTATTATATGAAATGTTAAAGGGACTTATCTAAGAAAAAGAAGATGACCAAAAATATGAATAGCAGCCCTGGCTGCTGTGGCTCAGTGGATTGAAATCTGACTTGTGAATAAAAGGGTTGCTGGTTTGATTCCCAGTCTAGGGCACATGCCTGGGTTGTGGGCCAGGTCTCCAGTGGTGGGCATGTGAGAAGCATCACACATTGATGTTTCTCTCCCTCTTTCCCTTCCTCTCTCTAAAAATAAATAAATAAAATCTTTAAAAAATATGAATAGTAAAATGACAACAAACTCACAACTATCAAGTAAAACTGAAAAAACAAAAACAAACTCGGCAAACAACTAGACCAGGAACAGAATCACACACAGAAATGGAGATCACTTGGAAGGTTATCAGTGGAGAGGGGGAAGGTACAGAGAATAAGAAGCATAAATGGTAGGTACAAAATAGGCAGGGGTTGGTTAAGAATAGTATGGGAAATGGAGAATCCAAAGAACTTATATGTATGACCCATGGACATGAACTAAGGAGGGGGGGGGGATGCTGGTCGGAAGCGGGGTGTAGGGCACAGGGGAAGAAAGGTGACAAAAATTGAGACAACTGTAATAGCATAATCAATATATTAAAAAAATTTAAAAATGAAAAAAGTAAATGAAATTTTTTGAAAAATAAAAATATGTATTTGGTTTTATATGGACATAAAATTATGATCCTAGCTTGAGAAGAAATCAGTTTATGTTGATAAAAATGAATATTAGTAAAAATATTAATAATAGTTTCTACTTGCTGAGTATCTATTACTATGTGATAGGCTTAACCTTTATATCTCAAATCCTTATGAAAACCTGTAAAACAATGTTTCTAATACAGAATTGAGGGAACAGACTCCAAGAAGCTACATATCTTTTCCCAAAGCCCAAAAGTGGATGAAAAGTATGGTTCTGTATTCATTCCTTCTACAAAAAGTTACTGAGTACCTTTGTGCAAGAATTCAGGGATATAATCATGAACAAGATTGAAATTGTCCCTACCCTCACTCAGTTGTAACTGGTGAGAACAGATAACAAATAATGTGTAACAGTAGTAGTGCTGGACATGCTATGAAAGAGAGGCAAAGTGTTCTGTTAGAATATGAGGTGAGAATATTTCCACAGAAAAGTAAGCATTGTAAGCAAAGGTGGCTCATAACCTATTATGTGTTTTAAACAGTTTCTAAATTTCCTGATCTTTTGTTGGGTGTTTCAGCTGAACAGCTGTTTTAGGGCTGGGCTAGGTCATTGATAACAGGTCCTTTCTTCTCTCTCCAAATGGCTGCTTAGCTTGTGGAAATTCCCAGTGAATAGTTGCCACCAGAACAGTCTGCCAGTTATGTTATTAATACGTTCTTTCTGCCTCAGGATGGTGGAATAGTAGTGAGTCAGAGAAGCAAGTATATGAGTCTTTGCTTAATAAATATTCATTGAATGGATCAAATAAGATGATCAGGACCTTTAAACAGGGTTCTCTAAATGGCACTCAGTGGCTGTGACTTTATGTAATCATCCAGGTTGAATCAGACTTGACCTAGTGACACAGAGCTCCTATTTCTAATTTAATACTAGATTTGTACTAAACAAGAACTTTATTGGTATCTAAAGTTTGCTAATTTCTCTTCATATTTTTCCTCAGTATATGATCTTAATTCTTATATGATATAAAGGGTGTTAGTCATTGTACAGAGTTAGAGAAATCAGGCTGTGAGTTTGTGAAATAAAATGGGAAAGAATTTAGACAAATACTAATGTAAGTACCATCACTTTACATGTTGCCATAATATTTGCTGCTCAATATCTGTCAAAGCTTTCCTATGAACTATTTTATTAGCTTTTTAAACAATTATACAGGATAGATGGGCATGTGTCCTCATTTTACAGATTAGGAAACTGAGGTTTAGCATAGTAAGAGGTGAGACAAAACTAAAATCAGGTCTTCTTGCTCTTAGTTCATTGCTCTTTGCCTCTATTACACTGCTGGTTGTCTACACTTCCCTTGATGACCCCTTTGTATATATAAAAAGAAAATCAGCCCTGGCTGGCGTAGCTCAGTGGATTGAGCGCGGGCTGGGAACCAAAGTGTCCCAGGTTCAATTCCCAGCCAGGGTACATTCCTGGGTTGCAGGCCAGAACCCTCAGCAACCGCACATTGATGTTTCTCTCTTTCTCTCTCCATCTCTCTCTCTCTCTCTCTCTCTCTCTCTCTCTCTCTCTCTCTCTCTCTTTCTCTCTCTCTCCCTCCCTCCCTTCCCTCTCTAAAAATAAATAAAATAAAATCTTTAAAAAAAAATCAACACTAACTAGTCAGGAAAGTTAAAACAGAACTGATTTTAAAAATATGTATAATCTCTATTATATTTCTTTTCATTACCATTTAGTCTCCTTATACACCCCTCCCCGCAACACTGTTGTCCATGTCCATGAGTTCTTTTTCTTTTTTGCTCAATCCCTCCACCCTCTAACCTTCTCCACCACAACTAGCTGTCATCTGTTCTCCATCTATGAGTCCCTCCCCTTTTTCCTTGTTAGTTCAGTTTGTTCATTAGATTCCAAATATGAGTGAAACCATATGGCATTTGTTGTTCTCTGACTGGCTTATTTCACTTAGCATAATGTTCTCCAGGTCCACCATACTGTTGCAATGGTTAAGACTCTCTTCTTTTGTATGGCTGAGTAGAATTCCATTGTGTAAATGTCCCATAGTCGGTTTATCCACTCATCTGTTGATGGACACTTGTGCTGCTTCCATATCTTGGGGATTGTAAATTATGTTGCAGTGAACATATGGATACCTGTTCTTTTGAATTAGTGTTTTGGTTTCCTTCAAATATATTCCCAGAAGTGGGATCATTGGGCCAAAAGGCAGATCCATTTTTAATTTTTTGAGGTATCTCCATACTACTTTCCCACAGTGGCTGCACCAGTCTACATTCCCACCAACAGTGCCAAAGAGTTCCCCTTTCTCCACATCCTCACCAGCACTTGTTGTTTGGTGATTTATAGCACTTGTTTGTTGATTTATTGATGACAGCCATTCTAACAGGTGTGAGATAGTATCTCACAGTGGTTTTTATTTGCATTTCTCTAGTGATTAGTCACATTGAGCATATTTTCATATGTCTATTGGCCATCTGTATGTCCTCTTTGGAGAAGTGTCTATTCAGGTCCTTTCCCATTTTTAAATTGGGCTTGTTGGTTTCTTTGGTGTTGAATTTTGTAAATACTTTATAAATTTCGGATATTAAACTCTTATCAGATGTATCAGTAAATGTGTTCTCCCATTCTGTGCATTGTCTTTTTATTTTATTGACAATTTCCTTTGCCGTACAAAAACTTTTTAGTTTGATCAAGTTGCATTTGTTTATTTTTTCTTTTGTTTCCCGTGCCTGGGGAAATGTATCCCATAAAATATTGCTACAAGTCATGCCTGAGATTTTGCTGCCTATGTTTTCTAGGATTTTTATGGTTTCGGGTCTAACATTTAAGTCTTTGATCTACCTTGAATTTATTCTTGTGTGTGGTATAAGAAGGTGGTCTAGTTTCATTTTTCTGCATTTATCTGTCCAATTTTCCTGACACCATTTATTGAATAAATTATCTTTAGTCCATTGTATGTGCTTGCTTCTTCTGTCAAATATTAATGACTATAAAGGTGTGGGTTTATTTCTGGGCTCTCTATTCTGTTCCATTGATCTATGTGTCTGTTTCTATGTTAGTACCAAGCTGTTTAGATTACTATGGCCTTCTAGTATAGGGTATTAGATAGTGTGATTCCTCCAGCTTTGTTCTTCTTTCTCAGGGTCACTATTGATATGCAGGGCATTTTGTGGTTCCATATAAATTTTTAAAATATTCATTCTAGTTCTGTGAAATATGTCATTGGAATCTTGATAGGAATTGCATTGACTCTATAGATTGCTTTGGGTAGTATGAACATTTTAATGATGTTAATTTGTCCTATCCATGAACATGGTATGTGCTTCCACTTATTTGTATCTTCTTCAATTTCTTTCTTCAGTGTTTTGAAATTTTTCTAGTACAAGTCTTTTACATCCTTGGTTAGGTTTATTCCTAAATATTTTATTCTTTTTGAAGCAATTGTGAATAGAATTGTTTTCTTAATTTCCATTTGTTAATTTGTTATTGACATATAAAAATGCAACTGATTTCTGAATATTAATTTTGTATACTGTTACTTTGTTGAATTCATTTATCAGTTGCAGTAGTTTCTTGGTGGAATCTTTGGAGTTCTCTATGTACAGTATCATGTCATCTTCAAATAAAGACAGTTTTACTTATTTCTTCCCAATTTGGATGCCTTTTATTTCTTCTTGTCTGATTGCTGTGGCTAGGACTTCTACTACTATGTTGAATAAGAGAGGTAAAAGCAGACATCCCTGTCTTGTTCCAGATCTTAAGGGAAATGCCTGTAGTTTTTCCCATTGAGTATGATGCTGGCAGTGGTTTTGTCACATATGCCTTTATTATGTTCAGGTATGTTCCCTTTATTCTCATTTTGTTGAGAGTTTTTATCATAAATGGGTGCTGGATTTCATTAAAAGCTTTTTCTGCATCTATTGATATAATCATGTGGTTTTCATCCTTTCTTGTTTCTGTGGTAAATCATTTTTATTGATTTGTGGATATTGTACCATCCTTGAGTTCCCAGAATAAATCCTACTGGATCATGGTGTATGATCTTTGTGATGCATTGCTGTATTCAGTTTGCTAATATTTTGTTGAGGATTTTTAGCATCTATGTTCATCAGTGATATTGGTCTACAATTTTCTTTCTTTGTAGTGTTTTTATCTGGTTTTGGTATTAGAATAATGATGGTCTTGTAAAATGAGTTTAGGAGCCTTCCCTCCTCTTGAATTTTATGAAATAGTTTGAGAAGAGGAGGTGTTAGTTCTTCTTAAAATGTTTGGTAAAATTCACCTGTGAAGCCATTTGGTCCAGGGCTTTTGCTTGTTGGGAGTTTTTTTTTTTTTTAATTACTGCTTCAATTTCATTTGGTGTAATCTGTCTATTAGGATTCTGTGATTATTCCTGATTTACTTTTGGAAGATTGTATGTTTCTAGAAATTTATCCATTTCATCCAGGTTGTCCAGTTTGTTGGCATATAACTGTTCACAATATTTTCTTACAATCCTTTGTAATCCTTTGGTGTCAGTTGTTATTTCTCCTCTTTCAATTCTGATTTTATTTATTTGGGTCCTTTCTCTTTTTTTATTGATGAATCTGGTTAATGGTTTGTCAATCTTTTTTATCTTTTCAAAGAATCAGTCTTGGATTCATTGATCTTTTGTACCATTTTTTAGACACTTTTTCATTTATTTTTGCTCTGATCTTATTTCCTTCCTTCTATTCACATTGGGTTATATTTGTTGCTCCTTTTCAAGTTCCTTTAAGTGTGGAGTTAGATGGTTTATTTGAGCTTTTTCTTATTTTTTTGATAGGCCTGTAATGCTATGAATTTCCCTCTTAGGATTGCTTTCCTAGTGTCCCACAGATTCTGGATTGTTGTGTACTCATTTTAATTTGTTTCAAGGTATCTTTTAATTTCCTCCTTGATCTCATTGTTGACCCACTCATTGTTTACTAACATGTTATTTAGCTTCCATGTGTTTGCATGTTTTTCAGTGTTCTTCTTGTGGTTGATTTTTAGTTTCATAGCATTGTGGTCAGAGAATATGCTTGATATGATTTCAATCTTAAATTTATTGAGACTTGTTTTGTGTCTTAGCATGTGGTCTATTATAGATAAAGTTCCATGTGCACTTGACAAGTATGTATATTTTGCTGCTTTGGATTGAAACACTCTGAAGATATCAATTAAATCCATTTAATCTAGTGTGTTATTTAAGGCTGCTGTCTCTTTGATTTTCTGCCTGTAAGTTTCATCCACTAAAGTCAATGGGATGTTAAAAATCCCCAACTATGGCTGTATTTCCATTGATCTCTCCTTTTATGTCTATGAAAATTTGCTTTACATATTTAAGTGCACCTGTGTTGTGTGCGTAAATGTTTACTAGGGTGGGTTACATCCTCTTGTTGGATTGTTCCCTTTACCATTATGCAGTGTTCTTTGTCTCTTGTTATAGCCTTGGTTTTAAAGTCTATTTTGTCAGATACAAGTACTATTATCCCAGCTTATTTTTCTTTTCCAATTGAATGACTTATCTTTTTTCAACCCTTTACTTTTAGTCTGTGTGTATCTTTTGATCTGAGATGGGTCTCTTGGAGGAAGCATATACATGGGTCTTGTTTTCTTATCCATTTAGCTACCCTCTGTTTTAGTTGGAGCATTTAAGGCATTTACATTGAAAGCGATTATTGATAGATATGTATGTACTGCCATTTTGTTGTTAGACTATTTTCCTCTTTTTTTTTCTTTCTCTTTTTCCTTTTCTTCTTCTTAAAGCAAGCCCTTTAACATTTGTTGCAGTATTGGTTTGGTATTAACAAACTCCTTTAGCTTTTTCTTGTCTGGGAAGTTTCTTTTCTCTCCTTTGAGTTTAAATGATAGCCTTGTTAGGTAAAGTAAACTTGGTTGTAGGTCCTTGCTTTTAGTCACCTTCAATTTTTCATGCTACACCCTTCTGGCCTGAAATGTTTCTGATGAGTAATCAGAGGACAATCTAATTGGTGCTCCCTTGTGAGTAGCTAGCTACCTGCTTTTACTTGTGGCTTTTAGGGTTCTCTCCCTATCTTTAAGCCTTGTCATTTTAATTATGATGTATCTCAGTGTAGGCCTCTTTGTGTCCAACTTATTTGGGACTCTGAGCTTCCTGGTCTTGTGTGACTTTTTTCTTCATCAGATTAGGGAAGTTTTTGGTTATTATTTCTTCAAATAGGTTCTCAATCCCTTGCTCACTCTCTTCTTCTGGTATTCCCATGATGCAGATGTTGTTACGCTTCATGGTGTCCAAGACATTTCTTAAGCTCTCCTTTTTTTTTTAAGTTCTTTTTTCTTTTTGCTGTTCTGCCTGATTGTTTGTTTTCTACCTTGTCTCCCCAAACACTCATTCAATACTCTGCTTCATCTAACCTACTGTTTATTTCTTTCAGTATATTATTTATCTCAGATACTGCATTCTTTATTTCTGACTGGTGCTTTCTTATGGTTTCTATGTCTTTTTTCATGCTGTTGAGTAATGTTATAATCATTACTCTAAATGCTCTATCTGATAAATTGCTTACTTCCATTTCACCTAGTTGTTCTTGAAATTCTCTTGTTCTGTCATTTGGGGTCTATTTCTTTGTCTTCCCATTTTGGCTGCTTCTTTGTGTTTTCCACTTTAGATGATAAACTAAGCAGCTGTTAATCAAATCAGTTGTTGATCTAATCTGTCTGTAATTAACAGTCAGGTTTAAGCACCACTGGGCAGGGCTATTACTTCCCCTCAGACATATGCCATTCAGAGAGGAGTACTCTGCCTCAGAGAGGTGGCTCCTGCAGTATGATAGATGACTCAGCACATGTATCCTGGCAGCTCTTTCCTCAGTTCTCTCCCCAGAGCCACTAACCCCAGACTCTCCTCCAGCATCTTTAGTCCATTCTTTCCTCCTTTTTCTGGCACCCAGGGTAAGTAGTGGCAAAGAAATTTTGTGCTTTGCCCCTTTCACAGGCTCTCTGCATCTCCAGCTGTCCTCCCTGGCTGACAGAACCCCTACTGCTTTTCACAGCTAGAAAAGCTGTGAACACAACTATCTGGGTTCCTTTCCAGCTCTGGTGGTGTAGGCTGGGGAGGCCAGCTTGGGGTTTAGACCCCACACTTCTCAGAAGAAACACCTCAGCTGTTGGAATATCCCTCTGGCACTTCAGCTGCCACATGTGGGAGCCCAGCCAGCCCTCTAGAGTCTCCTCTGGACTGCATACCAGTCACATTGTGCTGAAGTGTTTTTTTCTCTCTGTCCATAGTTGTAAGGCTTCTCTCCAGCTAGTGTTCAGTTGGTTATTCAAGATAATTTCTCTACAATTTAATTGTAATTCCAGATTGATCCTGGGAGAAGCTTAGTGTAGCTTTCACTTACCCCTCCACCATCTTGTATCTCAAGAACTGAATTTTTATCTATAGAAATATTATAATAAAGATAGAAAGAATAATAATATAATCTAATTCCCAGCCATTACACAGGTATAATAGAAAATACAGTATTTGTATGCCTATAATTTATATACATTTCCTGTTTAATCATAATTTAAAGAACAGATGCTGCCTTGTGATGAATTTTCATTTTTACCTGGGAAATCTTGTTTTTCAGAAATCTTGTTCTCTAATCAATTGATGAACATATGGCAAACATTTTGAACTCCTTTCAGAATAATATTCTACAAATAACACTACTATTCAACATATTACTTCTAGTAGGGGAGAAGGGTTTTCAGGAACTACTATAAAGGACACATGGACAAAACCAAGGGGTGGAAGCAAGGGAGGGAGGTGAGTTTGCCAAGGGAGGGAGGTGGGTTTGCCTGGGGTTGGGGGAAGTGGTAGGGAGAAAATGCAGACAACTGTAATTGAACAACAATAAACTAATTTAAAAAAAACATTACTTTTAGTAAATGCTCTTTAATATCACTTTGAAAAAATTCCCCATTAGATGGTTTACTTACCATCTTTTGAGATAATTACATATGAATGTTGAAGTGATATGGAATTTGATGATGGTGGCAACTGAGAGTTCATTTGTGTTATAATAGGAAATCTTTTGATATCTATTTCCTTTAAAATTATTTAAAACATAAACACACACAGGTGATATATACATACATACAAACACACATATACATATATGTTATACATCCATAATTTTTCTTACTCTGAAATATATACTTATGTGTGTGTACCCTATATACACACATATGTACATGTATAAATATTTCCAGGTAAGAAAAGTCTGCAATCTATAATGTTTCAACCCACAAGCATAAGAATATAAGAAAAACTTGACCTTATATTGAACTCAGCAATTCTGAATTAAGTGTTCAGAATAAACCTTTCTTAGTAGCCTCTTAACCTTTCATCCAAAACAAATAACTTATAACAAAAAGGAAAATATATTAACTTTATTAATTTTTTAAGTTCCCTGAATATTTCCTGGAGGAAGGTGAGACTCTAATTTGGGGGGTTGGGATGGGAGGGTCAGGAAATGGAGAAGAAGAATGAGCAAATCTTTGGTTCTTATTTGCAGGCTGTTTCTTTAAAAAAATGAAGTTAATTACGCCTTTTATTTAATTGAGAAAATCCTATTGGGAAAGATAACAGCTCTATGAAAAGTTAATCATTCAATCTTAGATTACTTTTAAAGTTGCAAGATGCCTACTTCTACACAAGCTTCCCTAGTTTCAATTCATACACATATTTGTTTACTCAGTAATTTAGTAACTAGGTAATGCAGGCCTATTAGTTGCCAGAGCTTGGCCTGTACCTTGGGAGTACAAAAAATGAGAAATGCTTGGGAGTGGACAGCCTAGAGAAGAAACAGACAAGAGTGTGAAAAGTGAAGTCTTTTCTTAGAAAGGGATCTCTGAATTGTTATGAACTTCCATTGCTAATTTTATTCATTGAATTAATATAGAACAGACCGTCAAAATTCAACACAGTTTTAGAGCAGGAAAGACAGCAAATTCACTGAAACGTTTTCATGAGTGAGTGAAATGTCTTTTTTGATATATAGTTGTCTTTTATTTTTGTAAGTTATTTGTTGCTGTTGAAAGTCCTTAATGTAGTGGAGGTATGCCTTCTAACTCATTTCCAAGGTTTCTTTGGCTGCATTGTTTTGTGGGCCTTATCCTGAGATAAAATCACTTGATAGTCTTGCTAAATTTGGTAAGCCAACACAAGTCATCAGTACCCTATCTCTGCCCTTGGGTTTTTCACAACATGGCTTTGGTTTTAATTTTATATGTGATCTGGAAAAAGCTCTTAAAATGCTTCAAAAACTCTATGGTAAAGTAAAGACAGCAGGCCTAACAGGACTTTGGATCATGTGCAGCATCCAGGATCAAGCTCCAGTTAGTAGAATCTACACATTTGCCTCTATGGACTCCTTCCAGCAGCAGATTAGCACAATTTTCTGTGGACATCACTTGGAGCATTGCTGTTCCCTAGCCCTGAGGGTTAAAGTCCAGTTCAAGACTGAGGGAGATTCTATTGGTGACGTTAGCAAAAAGTGGTAGCCTAAAGCCAGATACTTCCCAGGGTTGGTCCCTTTCATAGGTCTGTGTAAATAAAGTACAAAGTTGTTGAAGGTGCTTTTTGAGACTGCCATGATTTAGTCAGTCATTCAAGGTGATAGACCTATGGAATATGCTATTCCTCCAATACTTTGGATTTATAGGATCTGTGAGCTGAATATATATCAAGACCTTCTTTATATTAGATGAAAAAAAAATACTCTGCTATTCTTAGGAGGCATGTCCCATTCACAGTCTTTAGCTCAAAGGATTTACCACTGATCTCAAACTTTTTCAATAGAGGGCTATATTCATAAAGACCCAAGCAAAGAAGGCTTTCCATGCAATGGCCACCACTGTGATGAACACTCCAGTTGTTTTACAGACCCATCACACAAAGGCCTAGTTGATAATAAGAGGTAAGTCTAATTTGGTTTATTTCCATTTCAGAACCAGTAATTGTGTTGTCCACTTGCCTTATGACATTGGCTTCAAGATCTCTGAGGCCTTGGTTGAGGTCTTTGGCCCAAATCTTCTGGATCCTGATGGAATGAACAAAGACTAACACAAGAAGTTGCAGCTCATGTAGCTGAAGAGGTACACCTGGATTGTCATGAAGAGTATCGTGGAGGCATCGCATCCACATGTAGAACACTGGAGATGATGGTAGTGGCTGTGAGGTAAATCCCTGGCAATGTCGTTTTTTAAAAAAGATTAACTTTAAAAAGAATATTTGTGTAGTGCTTTGCAATTACTGAAAGTAGACTTTTTAAATTAAAAAATGTACAGAAACCTTATATTGGACTGTAGCTAAAATTCACTGCTATTATCAGTTATTTATTGATTAGATATTATAACTACAGCATCTATCTAGTTCTTAAGGGAGATGCCCCCTTGTTTTTAGTCTATTTCTCCTTTTAATTCTGTAATTTTTTGCTTCATACATTTTGATGGTTTTTTAGGTGCATAAATACAAGGAAAGAGTAGGCTTACAGTTGTGAGTAAGCAAAACAGTTTACTCATGTATCATTATTTATTAATCATTATATTATTTATTATTAACCTACTTCTGCTCACACCTGTACTTAAAATTATATCTTCTTTTGTTAATATGTAATATCCTTCTTTATCTCTAGTAAACATTTTTTTTTAGTTTGAAAAAAAATGGTTTAGTTTGAAAAATAACTGGTATTAATATACTCACCCCTGCTCTTTTGGTTACTATTTGCATGGAAATATTTTTTTCTATCATGTTACTTTCAACCTGTTTGTGTCTTTGAATCTCACATGAGTCTCTTGTAGTTGGGTCATGTGTTTTTATCCCCTAGGCCAATCTCTATCTTTTGATTGGAGAGTCTAATTGATTCACATTTAAAGTAATTACTAATAAGGAGGGATTCATTTCTGCTATTGTTTATTTGTTTTACATCTGCCTTTCCTTTTTCGGCCTCAATTCCTGCATTACTGTCTTCTTTTGTATTTAGTTGCTTTTTTTTTTATAGTGAAATGTTTAAGTTCCTTTCTCATTTCCTTTTCTGTAAATTTTGTAGCTCATTTCATTTTTAAAAACCCTCACCCAAGGATATGTTTATTGATTTTAGAGAGAGAGGAAGGGGGAGAGAGAGAGAGAAACATTAATTGGCTGCCCCCTGAAAGTGTCTTCACTGGGGATCGAACTTCTTGTGTATGGGATGACGCTCCAACCAAATAAGCCACCTGTCCAGGGCTATAGCTAATTTCTTTGTGATTACAATGGAGATTACATTTAACGACCTAAAGTTATAACACTCTAATTTTAACTTAAAACAGCTTAGCTTTAATAACATACAAAAACTCTGCTCCTTTACAGCTCCATCTCCGCCCCTTTTAATTGTCTTTATATACTGTGAAGTCTCAAAACATAAACTAATAATTCTTTAAAATGGATTTGTCTCTTAAATTATATGGAAAACAAGATTTGGAGTTAGAAACCAAGGTTTCAGTATACTAGCTTCTATACTAGTAACTTTTTAAAAAATGTATTCATTTCTTAAATCAAAAAGAAAACAAAAATACAGTTACAAACCATTGTTATAATACTAGTTTATATAATTACCCATGTATTTATCTTTATTGAGATCTTTATTTTTCCACATGGCTTCTAGTTGCTGTCTGGTGTCCTTTCATTTCACCTTGTGAGAAGCCCTTGAGCATTTCTTACAGGGCAGGTCTAGTAATCACTGACTTCCTCAGCTTATGTTTATCTGGAATGTCTTAATTTTTCTTTTACTTTTAAAAGGAAATTTTTCCAGATATAGAATTCCTGGTTGACAATTTTTTTTCTTTTAGCACTTTAAATATACTGTCCCACTGTCTTCTAGTCTCCAAAGTTTCTAATGCAAAATCTGGTCATAGTCTTATTGCAGATCTCATGTATATGACAATTTGCTTTTCTTTTGTTGCTTTTAAGATTCTGTCTTCACCCTGGCTGGCGTAGCTCAGTGGATTGAGCACGGGCTGCGAACCAAAGTGTTGCAGGTTTGATTCCCAGTCAGGGTACATGCCTGGGATGCAGGCCATGACCCCCAGCAACCGCACATTGATGTCTCTCTGTCTCTCTGTCTGTCTGTCTCTCTCTCCTTTCCTTCCCTCTCCAAAAATAAATAAATAAAATCTTAAAAAAAAAGATTCTGTTTTCATCTTTTGAAAGTTTGATTATAATGTGTCTCAGTGTGGGACTTCTTGAGTTCATCTTACTTGAAGTCATTGGATTTCTTGAATATTTATATTCACATCTTTCAGCAAATTTGGGAAGTTTTTAGCCATTATTTCTTCATATAGACTCTCTCCTCCTTCTGGGACTCCCATGATGTGTTCTCTTAATGGTGTCCCATAAGTCCTTTAGGCTCTGTTTGCTTTTCTTCAGTCTTTTTTCTTTCTGTTCCTTAGACTTGAAAATTTCCACTGTCCTGTCTTCAAATTTGATGATCCTTTCTCCTGTCTGCTCAAATCTGCCTTTGAATCCCCCTAGGGGATCTTTCACTTCAGTTATTGTACTTTTCAACTTCAGTTCTTTTTCATTTCTTTTTAAGTTTTCTCTTTAGCAATATTTTCATTTTATTTACACATCATTTTCTTGACTTCCTTAATATCTTCCTTTGTTTTTTAAAAATTTTTTCTTTAGTTTTTTGAACATCTTTAAACAGTTATTTTAAAGTTTTATATAGTATATCTGCCATTAGGTCTTTTTCAGGGACAACTTCTGTTGATTAATTTTTTTCCTACAAATGTGTCATACTTTCTTGTTTCTTTGTATGCCTTGTGATTTTTTGTTGAACACTGGACATTAGAATCTAATAATGTGATAACTTTGGAAATCAGATTCTCCATTTTCCCCAGGGTTACTATCTTTTTATTTTTATTTTTTAAATTGCTGTAGGCTGTTTCTGTACCATGGATCAAACTGAGGTATAAACTTATGGACGTCTCACATAATTTCTGTGTCTCTCCCTAGGGCATGCATGGTCACTTTCTAATTATCCCCTCATATACAGTAGTTGATTCAAAAGTTCTAGTGTTTAATGTATGACTCCCAAAATGGGGAAAAGCAGAAAATGAAGGTGAAAAAAAGAGTACCAGCCCTGTAAATTGCTTAAGTGACTTCAGCTAGAGGGCGACAGTCTTGCAACAATGGGGGGAGGTGCAACAAATGCTGACTGCCTCTATTTTGGCACCTCTGTGGTCAGAAGAAGCAATCAGCTATCAGAGCACAGATCCCTAGTATCTGTAGGATAGGCTCCTTTTTTCCCATCCTGTCTTCCACAAGCTGTGTGCAAGCTGCTCCAGGAACATATGTGCATCTGCCTGACATGGGCTGAGAGTAGGTATCTACTAATGGTTGAAATTGACCACAATTTACCTTCCAAGTCTTCCCTTAGAAGCTGCAAGACCTCAACAGACTCCAGAGTTCTAAAACAGTAACATCAGACAGATTCTGCCAGTGCAATTTTTATCTAAATAGGGAGACAGATTCTTGGTATTTCCTATTCCACCATCTTCTCAGAATCCTCTGCCAACAGTGATACATATTTGATATTTTATTAGTCTTTGGGTTTTTATAATACATGAAAACAACATTTCCAAAACTTAGTTTTACAAAGTCAAGAATTGAGGGGAAATTTATTTCACCTTTTTGCTTGTTTGTTTATACTATAAATAATAACAACTAGGGGAAAAAGCAAAATTACTTACCTAGCTTTAAAAGATACACTTCATTTCATTAGGGATGCAATAATTAGATTTGCTTTTCAAATCAGATTTAAGAATGCCTTTCATAGCTACCAGCAGCAGAACATGTCAGATAAATATTAAAAAGAGTCTATAAATACATTCTTCAGAAACAAAGAGTACTTCAGTGAAATGAAAATTCTTACTCCTGCCAAGTGGCTAGGAAAAGAGCTTTCTTTAAGTATGCACATACCAATTTAAGGGGTTACTTCATACAATGGCAGAACTCAAGGACAAGAGGACAGCTCACTACACCCCCTTGTGGCCACACCCAAATGTTTGTAAAGTTTTTGAATCAGAAGAATAACCCACATGGTAAGAGGTAGAGATTTAGATTTCAGAAGGTCAAATAGCACAAGAGGTACAGTTTCAGTGTGTTCAGTTAGAACCTGTTTTTAATACATGGAAAGCTCTACTTTTGTAAATCAAACATATATAATATTATGAATA
The DNA here is from genome assembly GCF_004126475.2 of Phyllostomus discolor. Taxonomy (NCBI): domain Eukaryota; kingdom Metazoa; phylum Chordata; class Mammalia; order Chiroptera; family Phyllostomidae; genus Phyllostomus; species Phyllostomus discolor. The sequence goes on along the minus strand of NC_040910.2, from coordinate 78,306,820 downwards.
TATCAACTCCTAGTCACAATGGACTTTTTTCTTTCCACTTAAACAAATTTTTTTTAACCCTCACCTGAGCATATGCTTATTGATGTGGGAAAGAAGGAAAGGGGGAGAGACAGAAACACTGACATGAGAGAGAAACACCCATCAGTTACCACCCATACATGCCTGGAATGGAAATTGAACCTGCAACCTAGGCATATGCCTTGACTGGGAATCGAACCTGCAACCTTTTGGTGTATGGGACAATGCTCCAACCAACTGAGCCACCCAGCCAATCTCCACTTTATTTATTTTTAAAGATTTTATTTATTTATTTTTAGAGAGGGAAGGGAGGGAGGGAGGGAGGGAGAGGGAGAGAGAGAGAAACATCAATGTGCGGTTGCTGGGGTCTACTTTATTTTTTTAATTAAAGTACAATGAGATACCATCTCAACAGTCATTAGGATATCCACTATCCAAAAAACCCAGAAAATAACCAGTGTTGTTAATGTTGTTAACAATGTCTTCAGACATTGAAACCTTGTACACTGTTGATGGGAATGTAAAATGGTACAGTATGGTGGGCCCTCAAAAAATTAAAAATAGAATTACCATATGATCCACAATTCTGTGTGTGTACTCAATTAAAAGCAGGGTCACCAGAAATTTGTACACCCATGTTCATAGCAACATTATTCACAATAGCCAAAAGGCAGAAAAAAACCAAATGTCCATTAACAGGTGAGTGGATAAATAAATTGTGGCATATGCTTACAAGGAAATACTATTCAGCCTTAAAAAGGACAAACATTCTGACACATGCTACAACATGAACAAACCTTGAGGACATTATGCTAAGTGAAATAAGCCAATCACAAAAGAACACATATTGTATGAGTCCATTTATATGAGGTACCTATAATAGTCAAATTATCAGCGATGAAAAGTAGAATGTTGGTTGCCAGAGCTGGGTTAAGGAGAGGCTGGGGAGTTTCATTTAATGATAACAAAGTTTCAGCTTTGGAAGACTTATCTCTAGGCTAAGATATTTTTTAACTAGAACATATACTGAGGTAGAGTACATCTGTCTTCTTTTCACAGCCAAAAGATGGACAATGTAGCACATTTATCATCCTTATATTTAAACGCACAAATTATTTCACTAAATAGGCTGGAATTAAATGAAGTCATATCTCAAAAGCAAAACATAAACAGAGCAAATACAAGATCAAAGAAACTTGATGAGGTATCAGAGACACAGATCTGGAGTAAAGATTTTTTCACAATGAATTAGTAACACAATACCATGGTGAAACTGTATCTTACACAAAGACATGCCCTGATTCATTTCTAGTAAAGCTATCATTTCTAGTATACATATCAACATTATTCTCCTTCATTCATTCCATAAGCATTTACTAATGCTAACTACATGCTAATTGCTGTAGATACTGAGATAAAAGACACAATCACTGTCCTGATGCTGCTGTCAGATGAAGAAATAATTGCCCTCCTCTAGCCATTTGCTTGCAACAGCTTTCTGGAGAGTTGTCCTGTCTCCTGTCATACTGTGTAACTGCCAGGTTTTTTCCTGGCAGTCATGGCATTCTTCTAGACACAGATAAATTCAATCAAAACTCCTCTGCTTGTAAGATATAGACAATTACTTCTTATTGTCCCTGAAACACATTAGCACCTACTTCCAGACTTCTGAGGATTTCCTTCCACTCTCCCATGGTTCTATATTTGGAATGCTCTTCTTTTCTCCTGTCTAAAGCCCATTCATTCAAGACTTGGCTCTTCCTAAAAATAAATAAATAAATAAAAATAAAAAAGACCTGGCTCCTTGAAGAGATTTTCTGAGACTCTGCTGGCCCACATTGCTCTTTCTCTACCCCATCTGCTGCAAACTTTGTTCTCAGTGCTGGGTTCGAAGTACCTTTAAGAAAATAATACGTTTTGAAAGGTGAAGAACCTTTTCAACAAGACAGTGAGTAATTCTTTATGTCTATAAAAGACTTAAGAGGAAGAAAGTAGGTTTAAACACAGGAGAGGTTTTGAGTTGAACATGAAAAATAACTTCACACTGAGTTATTAAAAATATAAAAATTGGCAACAAATATATATATATTGCTTGAGTTGGGGGGGCATAAAATGGTATTGAATGGCTTAAGCATTTGTTTGTCTTAAAAACAACCATACAGTTTCTCCAAGATCTTTGAGACTATGTTATTTTACAATGCTATAAATTGTTGCTGACCCATGGCTACTGTGCTGTACACCTGAGACCAATACAAAGTAATGCTGAAGAGGAACTGTAAACTGAAAAAACAAAATGCCTAAAAAAATTGCTGACCCCAAAGACAATTTCCTAAACGTCATTCCTTTCTCTTCACTTATACAATTCTTAGGTTAGAGTTGGTATACATAGGAATATACAAATTCTACCATAATTAATATATTGCTTTTCTAAATTTTGATCTAAAGTACTTTGTTTTCTACCACAACCATTCATCTTTTTAAAAAGATGTCTTGTGATGTATCATAGAATTATACCCCTGAAACCTATATAATTTTATTAACCAATGTGACTCCAATAAATGAAAAAAAGATGTCTTGGGATTTCAAAAATTTATTTCACTAGCATATTTTTTGTTCATTTTTATTTATTATCTTACAATTTTATTAGGTTGACTCATATGAGATAGCTGTTTATAGGTTAAAATGATTGAATATTGGCATGTTTTATGGTTTAGTTTTTATAGTTACCTCTTGGCAGTTCCCCAGTCAGCAAAGTGGGTCATCACACAAGAAGAAGAAAAGCTATGTGTTAAAAAATATGCAGAAGGAAGACTGGCATTGAATTTCATCCATTTATCTTTTGATCAAAAAAGCAATGATGCACAACTTGATTTTTAGTTCTGTAATTATGTTAGATTTTTACACCTATCTTCTGAGAAAAACAAAGTATTGTCAGAATATAAACGGGATAGAAGAGCTTGTTTGTTTGTTTTTAAATTGTAATAAAATACACATAACACTTCTGTCAACTATCCTTACCCTCCATATCTAAACTTTTTCTCTTCCAAAACTGAAACTCTGTACCCAATAAATAATAACTCCCTATTCTTCACTCTATCTCTGAGAATTTGCCTATTGTAGGTACCCCATATAAGTGGAGTAATACAACATGGATCCTTTTGTAACTGGCTTATTTTACTTAGCATAATGTCCTCAGGGTTTGTCCATGTTGTAGCATATGTCAGGATTTTCTTCTTTTTAAGGTTGAATAATAATAATCTATCACAAGCATGTGCCACATTTTGTTTACCCACTCATCTGTTCATGGACACTTGGCTGTTGTGAATAGTGCTGCAATGAATGTGAGTGCATGAATTTCTCAATATCCTGTTTTTAATTCTTTTGGGTATATAGCCAGAAGTGGAATTGCTGTATCATATGGTAATTCTATTTTTAATTTTTTGAAGACTCATCATACTTAACCATTTTATATTCCCACCAATAGTGAACAGGGTTTAAGCTCTTTACATCCTCAACAACACTTGTAATTTGTGTGTGTGTGTGTGGGGGGGAGGATAGTGGACATCCTAATGAGTGTGAGGTGGTATCTGATAGTTTTGATTTACATTTCCCTAATGATTAGTGATGTTGAACATCTTTTCATGTGCTTACTGGCCATTTGTTTATGATTGTCTTCTTTGAAGAAATGTCTATTCAAGTTCTTTGCCCATTTTTTAATTGAGGTTGTGTTATGGTTAATTTTATGTCTCAGCTTAACTGGGCCACAGGGTGCCCAGATATTTGATTAAATATTATGTCCCTGAGGGCTTTTCTGGATGAGATTAACATTTAATCAGTAGTTTGAGTAAAACAGACTGCCCTCTCCAATGTGGGTAGGTAGAGGAGGATTTACTTTCTCTGCCTGACAGTCTTTGAGCCAGTACATTGGTTTTCTTCTAACTTCAGACTTAGACTCAGACTAGAATTTTCACTATCAGCTTTCTGGGGTCTCCAGCCTGCATTTCTTGGGACTTTCCAGCTTTCATAATGGTGAGCCAATTCCTTAAAAAAATGTATCTATGTATTTCCTATTGATTCCATTTCTCTGGAAACCCTGACTAATATAGATTTTGGTACTGAGAAGTAGGGTACTTCTATAATGAATACCTCAAAATGTGGAGGTGACTTTGGAATTGGATAATGAGGTAGAGGCTGGAAGACTTTTAAAAAAAGATTTTTTCATTTATTTTTAGAGAGGGGAAGGGAGGGGGAAAGAGAGGGAGAGAAACATGGATGTGAGAGAAAAACATTGATTGGTTACCTGTCACATACCAACTAGTGACCTGGCTCACAGCCCAGGCATGCACCCTGACTGGAAATGGAACCAGTGACCTTTCAGTTTGTGAGATGATGCCCAACCCATTGAGCCACACCAGTCAGGGTGAGGCTGGAAGAACTTTCAGGTACATGCTAGAAAAAGCTGAGATTGCCATGAAGGGAGTATTAAAAAGTAATTCTGGTGAGAACTCAGAATGAAAAGAGGAGAGCTGGAAAAAAAGCCCTCCATATTCTTAGAGTACATAATAATCATGAACAGAATGTTGGCAGAAATATGTATAGTGAAGGTCATTCTGATGAGGTCTCATACAAAATGAAGAAGATGTTACTAGACATGAAGGAAAGGCAATCCTTGTTATAAAGTAGCAAAGGAGCTCTGGCTGGTGTGGCTCAGTTGGTTGGGTATCATCCCAAAGAGTGAAGGGTTGCTGGTTGAATTCCAGGTCAGGGCAAAATGTCTGGGTTGCAGGTCTGGTCCCTGGAGGGGGTGCATACAAGGAGCAACAGATCAATTTTTCTCTCTCACCTTGATGTTTCTTCCCCTCCCTTTCCAAGGAGGGAAGGAGGGAAGGAAGGAAGGAAGGAAGGGGAGGGAGGGAGCCTGGGAGGGAGGGAGGAAGGGAAAGAAAGAAAGAGAGAAAGAGAGAAAGAAAGAGGCAAAGGACTTGGCTGAATTGTGTTCATATTTTAGGGTCTTGTGGAAAATATAGCTTGTGAGTGATAAAACTGGATATTCAGCTCAAGAAATTTGTAAGCAACATGCTGAAGAAGCAGCCTAGGTTCCTCCTAACTCCTTATGATAAAACACAAGAAGAGAGACATGAACTGAAGGTGTTGTGAAGCAAAAAAGAACTAAAAAAAATTTGGAAAAATTTCAGCTTGTCCATACTGAAAAAAAAAAAAAAAAATGAGGGTATACTCTGAAGAGAATACCAAGAGTGTGTTGACCAACCACTTATAAGGAGATTAATGTGGGTGTGTACCACAGCACTAACTGGCCATTTCAATAGAAGCCAGGATTGGGATTATACCAGCAGAAATACTGCCAGCTGAGACTAAAGGAAGCAAAGAAAATGATTCAAAATGAAAGAATATGAACATGCATTATTCTTCAAGAGAAAGGGAAAAGGACCCTAAAGATGATTCAGAGATTATCCCACCACAGGGCTAGAGTGCAAAGGCCAAGGGCCAAGGCTGCCTCTTCCTTGGTTTCAAAGGGTGGTACCACTGACCAGCAGAATGCCATGTGGGTCAGCTCTTGGAGAACACTCCAAGGGAGTCAGAGGTGCAGGGCTGCCCCCATGGAAATGACACCACCACTCTAGTAACTCCTGAAAGGACCACAGCCCCAGTGGATTCAGAAGGCAAAGTATTGAACCAAAGAGGATTATTTTTGAACCTTAAGAGCTAATGGAATTTGCCTTGCTAATTAAATTTTGGACTTACTTGGGGCCTGTCACCTATCCTTTCTTTCCTATTTCTCCCTTTTGGAATGATAATTCTGTTCTATGACTGGCCTGCCATTGTATTTTGAAGTGTAAAACTTATCTGGTTTCACAGGTTCATAGATAGAGAAGAATTTGTCCCCAAGTCTCACCCATATCTGATTTAGATGATATTTAGATGAGACTTTGGACTTTGACATCTAGAGTTGATGCTAGAATGATTTAAGACTTTTGGGGCTGTTCAGATGAAATGAATATAGTTTGTATGTGAGAACATATATTTGGGGGGCAAGGGTGGAATGTTATGGACTGAAAGTGTGTCCCCTTCAATTCCATACATTGAAGCCCTAACCCCAATGTGATAATATTTGGAGACGGGGGTCTTTGGGAGATAATGAAGGTTAAATGATGTCATGAAGATGGGGCCCCCACAACAGGATTAGTGGCCATATAAGAAGAGGAAGAGACCAGCTGAGGACACAGCAAGAAGTCAGCTAGCTGTCTATAAGCCAGGAAGAAGGCTCTCATGGGAACCGAATCTGCTAGCACAATGATCTGGGACTTCCCAGCTTCCAGAACTGTGAGAAAAAAATGCCTGTTGTTTAAATGACTTGGCCTATGGTATTTTGTTACAAGAGCTCAAGCCAACTAAGACAGGTTTTTTGTGTTTTTTTTTGTTTGTGTCTTTTGTTGTTGAGTTGTAATAGTTCTTTTAATATTCTGGACCTTAGACCTATATATGATTTTCAAATATTTTCTCCTATTCTCTGGGTTGCCTTTTCATTGTTTTCTTAAAGGTATCATGGTTTGGGCTAATTATATTAAAAGATTACTTTTAACTTACGACTTTTGCAATAAATGGTATTTGGTTAAAATAAGAGATCATTAATGAAACATCTTCTTTATTACCTGGAACTGGCATTAGTTTAATAATATGCTATTTACTATTCAGTTTCATACCACAAACCACAATTGAACCCACAAACTGACAAGATGAGTTTAGGCATGCTCAAACAAAAGACACTAATTCCATGCTGGTTTATTCTGTGGTAAGTATAATGCCAGACAGAGAATGCCAGGATAGCAGCAAAGCACACAAAAATCAACCTCTTATACACCATCTAGCTCCAAGGAGCATGCATCTGGCACTTAGGAAGAGTTTCTTTGTTTTGAGTCAGACTAATGCGATTGGATTTAGAAATAGCCTGGGAAGCACTCAATGTAATTTTTTGGAGCAACAATTATCTCCATAGATGCCAGGTCAGTTTGTAAAGCTTAACATCAACACAAAGATCTTTAAAACTGGCCTGCTATAAAACTTAAGAATCCTTTGGAATTCTTTTTCATTCAAATGGAAATAAGGTTATGATATATCTGGTAGGCATTCAGCTCAAATTTCTCCTAGTTTCTCCCTTAACCTTATGCAAAAGAATGACACTTTACTATCAGATCTTCCCTAGGAGACATTAAGCTTAACCCAAAATCTTCGTGATAACCAAGATAGGAAAACTATTGCCAATAACCCCAGTAACTGATGAAAAGGAACTATTAATATTTTAATATTAAGTTGTAGTTTATAAGAGTGATATATATATATATAAACAAACACTTGATAATTCATCATTAAGGAAGCATTTCCTTCAGACACCTTCTCCATAACGAGCATGCTTATTGTGTCCTTTCTCTGTATTATCTAGAATGGTTCATGTCATTTAGTTCAGAGGGTACAAGTTTGGTAACATTTAAATACCATCCAGAATTTACCAGGATTGTTTCTTGTGGGAGAGGACTGATTTTAAAAACCCCTTAGAGTAGGTAACAGAAATGTTATTATATACTTCCTAGATGTCTCATAGTGTTTTTTCTTTTAATGGCAGGAGGTACTGGTACCCTTATAACAACATTCCATGAAAGGGAGAAAAAAGTGTCATTGTATTTAAAAGGGCTGGGTACATTACTCAGTATATCCTTTGTTTTTAGGAAGTGAAATGTTAATTAGTCTGTAGGAACTGCAAAATCTATCAAAATTAATGACAAAAATAAGTACAAAGCTGAAGGCTGAAATGTTCTTCAGTTGATATTTTCCTAAAAGGTAAAGAAAATTTGCTTTTTAACTACCCAAGATAGTTCTGGATACTTGGGTCAAAACTGGACCAATTTTGGAATTTTAAAAAAATTTGCATTTTTTAAAAAGCAATCTACCATTTTATTTATTTATTGAGGCATAACTGACATACAAAATTATGTTAATTTCAGGTGCATAGCATAATTCACTCTACCATTTTAAATCTGAATCAGTAACTAAATTCTTAAAGTAATACTATTTTGAAAGACCAATTAAGCATTTTAGAAGTCCAGGATAGGCTAGTATGAAAAGAATGAACAAAAATTAGAGAAAAAATCATTAACTATAGAAATGCTACAGGATATGGTCATAGATGTGAAATAAATCAAGCATGACAAATACCATACGATTTCACTTAAATGTGGAATCTAAAGAACAAAAAGATATAAACAAACAAAATAGAAAAAGACCCACAGATACAGAGAAGAGACTGAGAATTGACAGGGGAGAGGGGTTGAGGAGCTAGGAGAAAACTGAAGGGATTAGAAGGTACCAATTAGTGGTTACAGAATAGTCACAAAGATGTAAATTGCAGCATAGGGAATATAGTCAACATTGTAATAACTATGCAGGTGTCAGGTGGGTACTTGAAATATCAGGGAGACCACTCTGTAAAGTATATTGTTGTCCAATCATAATGCTATATGCTGAAACTAATACAGAATAATATTAAATATACACTGTAATTGAAAAACAACAACAAAAAGAAATGCTATAGGATATAAGTAACAAACATACCTCCTGGGCTGTGACCGGCATTCCTCCTCCCCACTGTCTGCCTCCTGTATAGACAGAAAAAGGAGAAAAATTATTTACAACTGAGGTCTTATATCACAATATCAATAATGCAATTTTACTAAGCTTTACATGTAGGAATGCCTTATTCACGCTGTGCACTTGAACTAAATTTTCTATAAAAAGTGACTGTAACCAACCCAGTAGGTTGATATACAAGTGGACAATAGTAGGTTAAATCACCAGCCATCATTATCTAAAAGATAAATGATAAGTAAAGACTCAAAATAATAACAATTATAAGATAAATAATAAATAATGTAAGAATAAACTCTGTGTTTTATGTGCTCACAACTGTAAACCCATTTTGCCCACCCTGAATATTAATAGAAATTATCCCTGGAGGAAACTTAAACAATAGTCTATAAATTTTACTGATAACAAACTGCTAACAATTAAAGAATAACCTCTAAAAAATAACCAAAAATGTTACATTATTGTTACACATATCGCTACATTACTGTTATGCTACTTCAAATTCAAACTGAGTGGTCATTCTGACTACTACCAGCAAATCTCATCAAGATGATCTACTAACGACTCTGATACCCAAAGAACAACCTGAACAATGAGCACCACTTCACCAAGTGCTACTGATCAAATCACCATTACCATTACGATTAACATAATGCTGACTACTTATATTTATAACATGTCAGACACCTTGCTCAACACTTTGTCCTACTTATTCCTTATAAACTTACTGGGTTCATGGTACATATTTTTCACTGATTCTAACATACACACATAACTTAAGATAAACCAGTAATAAAAAAAAATCACTGAATCATAGTTTAATTGCAACATTTATTTTTTCTTAGTGGTACATAAAATAATTGAGGGTGTTAAAACTTACAGCAATTTAAACTTAATAAAGTATGAATATTTTACAGATGAAGAAACTAAAATTTACATTGCTTCTCAGCCTTTTGGCTAAGATCAAGTGTAGTATCTTTTCTTATCCATTTAAAATTCACAAAGAGGAAAGAAGTAAGTTGCCCAAGGAAACTCATATGGTGAAGCTACAATTAAAACTGACAAAATACTGCCTCCTAACACATTGAAAAAGCATTTCATTTACCCCTCTATAGCCTATGTTAGGAATTATTGTATGTTAAGGTACCACACAAATCTTTATGGAGACAAGAATATTGATATGAAAGAAATATGAGAAAAGTTGAAAGAATTAATGATGCTGTGGTGTTGTTTTTCTTTAAAATTGCTCCCTGACCTTTTATATTTGTTCTCTGGTTACCTTTGTCCTATTTGTATATGGTGTGAGGTAGGAGTGGAGGTTCATTCCCCCTCCCCATATTGACATACAGTTTTCAAGCATCTTTGGTTGGGAAAGACTGTCCTTTCCCTGTTGGATTACTTGGGTTCTTTGTAAAAAATCAATCACACATAAGTGAGGTCTACTTCAAGTTCTCTATTGTTCCACTGATCTATTTTTTAAAAAAATATATTTTATTGATTATGCTATTACAGTTGTCCTATTTTCCCCCCGTCACTCCCCTCCACCCTGCACCCATACACCCTGCACCCTTCACACCCCCTCCCGCCCATATCCCCCTCTTTAGTCATGTCCATGTGTCATACTTATAAGTTCTTTAGCTTCTACATTTCCCATACTATTCTTACCCTCCCCCTATTTTCAACCTACTATCTATGCTACTTATTCTCTGTACTTTTCCCCCCTCTCTCCTCCTCCCACTCCCCTGTTGCTAACCCTCCATGTGATCTCCATTTCTGTGGTTCTGTTCCTGTTCTAGTTGTTTGCTTAGTTTCTTTTGGTTTTGCTTTAGGTGTGGTTGTTAATAATTGTGAGTTTGCTGTCATTTTACTATACATGTTTTTTCTTTATCTTCTTTTCTTAGATAAGTCCCTTTAACATTTCATAAAATAAGGGCTTGGTGATGATGAACTCCTTTAACTTGACCTTATCTGAGAAGCACTGTATCTGCCCTTCCATGCTAAATGAAAGGTTTGCTGGATAGAGTAATCTGGGATATAGGTCCTTGTCTTTCATTATTTGGAATATTTCTTTCCAGCCCCTTCTTGCCTGTAAGGTCTCTTCTGAGAAATCAGCTGACAGTCTGATGGGAACTCCTTTGTAGGTTACTGTCCCCTTATCTCTTGCTGCTTCTAGGATTCTCTCCTTCATTTTTACCTTGGCTAATGTAATTATGATGTGCCTTGGTGTGTTTCTTCTTGGGTCCAACTTCTTTGGGGCTCTCTGAGCTTCCTGGATTTCCTGGAAGTCTATTTCCTTTGCCAGAATGGGGAAGTTCTCTTTTATTATTTGTTCAAATACGTGTTCAATCTGTTGCTTTTCCTCTTCCCCTTCTGGTACCCCTATAATTCGGATGTTGGAACATTTAAAGATGTCCTGAAGGTTCCTAAGCTTCTCCTCATTTTTTTGAATTCTTATTTCTCTGTTCCTTCCTGTTTGGTTGTTTTTTTCTTCCTTCTGGTCCACTCTATGTTTTGAGTCCCAGTTTCCTTCCCATCACTATTGGTTCTCCGCGCATCTTCCTTCATCTCTTTTATGGTAACCTGCATTTTTTCATCTAATTTGCACCCAAAATCAACCAATTCTGTGAGCTTCCTGATCACCAGTGTTTTGAACTGTGCATCTGATAGATTGGCTATCTCTTGGTTGCTCAAAAGCATAAGCCCTGGTGCATTGATCTGTTTTTCTGTTTGAGACATGTCTGTCTGTCTGTCTCTTTCTCTCTTTTTTTTTTTTGGTCTGGTCGCTCCTGTTATGGTGAGGGGTGGAGCCTTAGGTGTTCACAGAGGCTGGGCACCCCAGTTGCTAGATTGTGACGTTGTATGTGGGGGCGGGGGCGAACAATGGCGGTAGCTCTGCTCTCCTGGGACCTTAGTCCCTTCCCTGGGATCCTGGGCACCCTGCCCTGGTCCACAATCGCCGCCTCACTGGGTCCGCCAGCTGCCGCTCGTGCATTCAGGGTCTACTCACTGCAATCCTGCGCATCCCACGCCCCGGACGCCCCATGTGCTGTTGCCTTATGCGCCCACTGCTCTCCGTTCTCTGCGCCATGACCCATGCTGCAACCCACGCCTGGCTGCTCGTCTCCGCCCCTCCTACCAGTCTGGATGAACGGGTCTACTTCAACTTCTTGGCTGTCCGACTTCCATTCAGATAAATTCTCTGTCAGTTCTGGGTTTATTCTGCCTCTAAATTGTTGTTGTTCTAATCTTGGCTGTGCATGGAGGAACGGTGTGTCCACCTATGCCTCCATCTTGCTGGAAGTCCCTATTTTTCAATTTTTATGTCAATACCGTACCATCTTGATTATTGTAGTTTATATATATATTTTCATAGTTAGTTTTAAGGAAAGATAAATCCTCTACCTTAATTCTTTTTCAAGACTGCTTTAGCTATTAGTAAGACTATTTGTCTTGAAATCTACTTTTTTAAAGATTTTATTTATTTATTTTTAGACAGAGGGGAAGGGAGGGAGAAAGAGAAAAACATCAACATGTGGTTGCCTCTCGCATGCCCCCTACTGGGGACCTGGCCTGCAACCCTGGCATGTGCTGTGACTGGGAAGTGAATCATCAACCCTTTGGTTTGCAGGCTGGTGCTGAATCCACTGAACCATACCAGCCAGGACAAAATCTATTTTATCTAGTATTGATATCAGATAATTGTTATTAATACAATTAATCATTATAATTATATGAATATCTAATATTACACTTTAGGTTTATACTCACTATATATTTTCAATCTCTTTATATTTTAAAGATGTCTTTTATACAGAATATAGTTAGATCTTGCTTTATCAATTCTGACAATCTTTCTTTTAATTGTAGTGTTTAGTCCACTAAAATTTAGTGTAATTATTCATATAGTTAGATTTGAGTCTATCATGTTACTATTTATTTTCTTCTTGCCCCCTATATTTTAATTCCTCTATTCCTCCATCTCTGCCTTCTTTTGTATTATTTGAAATTTTTTGAGAATTTCATTTTAATTTACCTACTGATTCTACCTTTTTACATTATTTTTTATTCCACTGTTTTAAAAAATATATATGTATATATTCTTAAACAATACATTATTTACTTTTTATTGTTTTAGGGCTTTAAAATTATATTATACTATATGTAGTCTTCTCAATATGATTTTTAACAACTAAGTATTATACTAACAAGATTCATCCACTTATTTATTATGTATAGCTATAGTTCACTTATTTTTACTGGGGTAAAAGACTGCATTATATGACAATATCAAAGTTTATTCATTCTACTTAAATAGATGGGATTGTTTCCAAATTTTGGATGCAACTGTAGACATGGTTCTTTGCTTTGTTTCCCTTTTTGATAGTTCATTACTGGTGTATAAAACGCAAGTAACTTATGAATCTTTATTTTGTATCCTGCTACTTTGCTGAATTCATTGATCAGTTCTAGTATTTTGTAAGTGGAATATTTAGGGTTCTCTATATACAGTATGATGTCATCTGCAAATAATGACAAGTTTCTTTTCCAATTTGGATGTCTTACTTCTTCTTGTCTGATTGCTGTGGCTAGGACTTCCAGTACTATGTTGAATAAGAGTGGAAATGCGTTTCTAGTTTCTGATATAAAACAAAACACTTTTAGTTTATTCCCATGCAGTATGGTGTTAGCAGTGGGTTTGTCATATTTGGCCTTTATTATGTTATATTCCCTCTATTCCCACTTTGCTAAGAGTTTTCAGTACAAATGAGTTATGGATTTTGTCAAATGCTTTTTCTGTATCTATTGATCATATGATTTTTTATCATACATTTTGTTTATGTGATGTATCACGATAATTGATTTGTGGATATTATAGCAACTTTGCATCCCTGGAATAAATCCCATTTGATCATGGTGTGTGATTTTTTTTAATGTATTGCTGGATTTGGGTTGCTAATGATTTGTTGAGGATTTCTGCATCTTATGTTCATCAGGAATACTGGCCTATAATTTTCTGTCTTTGTAGTGCTTTTTTCTGGTTTTGGAATTAAGATAATGCTAGCCTCATACAATGAGCTTGGGAGTCTTCCCTCCTCTCTTGAATTTTTTGGAATAGTTTGAGAAGGATAGCTGTTAGTTATTCTTTGAATGCTTGGTAAAATTCACCTGTATGAAGCCACCAGTTGAGGACTTTGGTTTGTTGGGAGTGTTTTGATTACTGCTTCAATTTCGTTAGCTGTAGTCGGTCTGCTCAGATTTTCTGTTTCTTCTTGGTTTAGTTTTGAAGGATTGTATATTTGTAGAAATTTACACATTTCTTCTATATTGTCCAATTTGTTGGTGTAGAGTTATTTGTTATGTTTTAATGATCCTTTCTGTTTCTGTGGTGTCAACTGTTACTTGTCCTCTTCCATTTCTGATTTTATTTATTTGGGTCCTCTCTCTTTTTTTTTCTTTGTGAGTCTGGTTAAAGGTTTATCAATCTTATTTATTTAACCCCCCCCCCCCCACAAAACCAGTACTTGGTTTCACTGACCTTTTGTATTTTTTTATATTCTATTTCATTTATTTCTGCTCTCATTTTTATTATTTCCTTGCTTCTACTCACTTTGGGCTTTCTTTGTTGTTCTTTTTCTAGTTCCCTTAGATGTAAAGTTAGATTGTTCACTTGAGATTTTTTCTTGTTTCTTGAGGTAGGCCTGTAAAGCTATGAATTTCCCTCCTAGGACTGCTTTCACTATGTCTCATAGATTTTGGGTTGTTGTGTTTTCATATTCATTTGTCTCAAGGCATCTTTTGACTTATTACTTGATCTCATTGTTAATCTATTCATTGTCTAATAACATACAATTTAGCCTCTATGTGTTGGTGTGTTTTTCATTTTTTTTTCTTGAAATTGATTTCTAGTGTCATACCATTGTGGTTAGGGATGATATGATTTCAATCTTCTTAAATTTATGGAGGCTTGTTTTGTGTCTTAACATGTAGTCTATCCTAGAGAATATTCCACGAGCACTTGTAAAGAATGTAAATTCTGCCACTTTGGGGTGAAATGCTCTATAAATAAATACCAATTAAATCTACCTAGTATAGTCTGTCATTTAAGACTGCTGTTTCCTTGTTGATTTTCTGTCTGGAAGATCTGTCTGTTGGTGTCAATGGGGTGTTAAAATACCCTACTATGTATTACAGTTACTTTCTGCCTTTATGTCCAACAAGATTTGCTTTATACATTTAGGTGCTCCTAAACGGGTCAATGTTTACAAGGGCTGTATCCATTTTGTTTAAAGTCTATCTGATATTAGTATTGCTACCTCAGCTTCTTTTCATTTCCATTTTCATGAACTATTTTTTTCAGCCTTTTACTTTCAGTCTGTGTGGCAGTAGGCTGCAAAGATAAGTTGCTGAGGGCAGGCCATCTAAACCTGACCCTGTGGGGAAGCCAGGGAAGGTATTCATCAGCATCCTAGAAAGTGAAATAAAATTATAAATATATTGCTTTGGTGGCAATAACACATTCTTTAAGGAAACAGCAGCTTAAACTTGGAAAGCCATTCAAGAAAAATGAGGTACTTTCCCTAAAGCCCGAAAACACTGGTTAATCACAGATATCCACTAGAGGGCAGCCAAGTCAAAGTTTACACTGTGGCTGAACTGGAGAAACAGCATCCACAGAAATCGTAAGAGAAAATGTGTTGTTTCAAGACCATTTTCACTGCCTTCAACCTTGGGCAGAGTCTTAAGCTAATAGACAAATATTTCATAGAATATATTTCTGTGATACAAAATGCTTCTTAATTGCAAAATGGAGCAGTGGAAAAGTTCTACTTTAGGAATGTGGCTTAGTTGACAGGCACAGTGCTAATACATGGCAAGCATACCTGGAATGCCAACAGCAGCGATCATCACTGGCTACCCAACTTCAATCTTCCCCACCCATCTCAGGCACATTCTAACCACAACACAAGCCAACGCCTAACAATGTACATACTATCTGGACCATGATTTCAATCTAGGTTCTCCTTTTGGTCAACTGGGTTAGTGCTTGGTTTTAAGGACTCATATCCCCTTAAAGTCAGAGTGAGGTGAGGCTACTAAGAGAGGCCACTTTTGTGCAGGCCAAGGAGCTGTCAAATGGGGATACTGATGAGAGTTCTCAGGTCTCAACGACTACGGCACAGCATGAATATAACATCTAAATAAAAGATGTTGAGAATTCCACCAGACTGTTTAGATGTTAAGGCTAGATTTGGCAAAGTACCATAAACACTTTTTTGTTTTGACCTCTTGTAGTTTTCCTCCACTATTGACCAATGTTAGCAGCACAGGCATTTTCCTTTTCCTTGGAAAATGACAACATTTAGTTTCAGATATTATGTACTTCAACTGCAGGTGAATTTTGCTATCTTGAAATTCTTGTAGTATCTCCAACAAACCAGGCCATCTTGTCCGTAGACTTTGCTCTGTTGTTTCCTCTGTCTAAAATAAACTTCATTCCCTTCTTTTCTTGTCTACTTCTACTCATCCTTCAGATTGTAGCTTAGGGTGTTCCTTTCTCTGAGGCCTTCCTTAATGCTTCTAAAACTGAATTCCATTGTCTTCCAAGTGCCACCATCGGCTGTCTAGTGAGAAATGCTCACACTGCCTGTTTACTTGTTGGTCTCTACATTATAACCTTGAAGGCAGGAAGTGTATCTTAATCACAACATCCCAGCATTCAACAATGCTCAATAAATATTTGTTGGAAAAAACATAATAGAGGCCAATATAGTGGGGTAGATAGATCTTAACTAAGGTGTCCCATTTTCCATAACATTGTAGATTCAGTCTTCAAGCATTATTTATATAATTTAAATGCAAAAATGTAGTAATAATTCCTAGCACAAGAATATTCATAGCCATACCTATCACATTGCACATGGTCAGTCATTTTAGAGATTTATACAACAGAATTTTGATTAAAAAAAGACATATGGAACAATGTTGTCAATAATAGTCATAAATTAGTGAACTGAATCATCATCTTGATCTTTTAGGAGTGGGTTCTATTTACTACTTTATTTTAGATAGTTCTATCTAGCAATTTTTTCTTTTAAAAAAATTGACTTGAGAGAAATATCAATTTGTTGTTCCATTTATTTATGCATTCATTGGTTGATTCTTGCATGTGTGCTGAATGGGGATAGAACCCACAACCTTGACACATCAGGATGATGCTATAACCAACTGACCCAGCCAGGGCCCTTTTTCTTTATAGTTTCTCTTTCATCACTTGAATATTTAATTAAGTTTTCCAAAAAATTAGCTCAGTAATTCATTTATAATTTATTGTGGTATATGGTTTAAGAAATAATATAACTTAATTTTTCTCCAAGTTAATCAGTTATTTTAGCACTATCTAATAGGCCCATTTCCCGTAACTAACTTGAAATCCTACCATAATTACTCAATATTTTCATGTACTTGGGTTTATTTCTGTGATTTCTAGGCTGCCACATTGATTTATTTTTTCTTTATGTTGGCACTCTAATGTTTTAATAGTTTCAATTTATATAGCTTGAATTTGTAAAAGTGAGTGTCCAATATTATCCACTTATTCTTCCAAATGAAATTAAGAATAGTTTTGTTAGATTTGCCTAATCCAAAAAATCTCTTTCGAATTTTGGCTGAATTGCATTACATTTTGGAAATTAACTTAGGAAGAAATTATATCTATTTCAATACTGATTTTTCCCATTTAGGCACATACACTGTCTCACCATTTATATAAGTTTTTTCTTTTGTCCTCCATAAAATATCATAGTTTTCAAAAATTTCAGTACTTTGATTTAGTGTATGTATGCCTACATATTTTATTGTTGTTATTGTACATGGTTTTTTTTTCTTGTGTTTTTTTTTGTCTTTTGTACATGGGATTTTTTTACTTATTTAAAAATACTTTTCAATTACTGTTGACATACAATATTATAGTAGTTTCAGGTGTACAACCCAGTGGTTAGACATTTGTGTAACTTAGGAAGCGATCACCCTGATAGATCTAGTACTCATCTAACACCATAGAGAGGTATTACAATATTATTTTTTTTAAAAGATCTTATTTATTTATTTATTTTTAGAAAGAGGGGAAGGGAGGGAGAAAGAAGGAGAAAAACATCAATGTGTGGGAGAAATATTGATCAGTTTTGCAACAGGCATGTGCCCCGACTGGGAATCAAATGGCAACCAAACCGGTAACGTTTCTCTTGGCAGGAGGGATGAAGCTCAACCAACTGAGTCATGCCGGTCAGGACTATTATAATATTACTGACTATATTCCCTATGTTGTACTTTATATCCCCATGACTATTTTGTTAACTACAAATTCGCACTTCTTTAATGCCTTCACCTTTTCCACCTATTCCTTCTCAAACCCCTTCCCATCTGGCAACCATCAAAATACTTTATGAGTCTGTTTCTGGTCTGCTTGTTCATGTGTTTTGTTTTGTTTTTAGATTTCACATATAAGGGAAATCATACAATATTTGTCTTTCTCTGACTTATTTCACTCAGCACAATGGCCTCTAGGTCCATTCATGTTGTTGAAGTTGGCAAAATTTCTTTCTTTCTTTTTTAATTCTCACCCAAGAATATGTTTATTGATTTTGGGGAGCATGGAGGAGCTCAGGGGGGAGATTAGTTGCCTCGTGCCCAGATCAGGTATCAAATCTACAATCTTTTGGTATGTAGGACAATAATGCTCCAACCAACTGAATCACCTGGCCAGAGCTCCTGTTTTCCTTTCCTTTCCTTTTCTTTTTCTTTGCTCTTCTTTCTTTCTTTTCTTTAATAGCTGAGTCATAATCCATTGTATATATGCACTACTTCTTTATCCACTCATCTACTGATGGACACTTAGGTTGCTTCCATCTCTTGGCTATTGTAAATAATGCTGCAATGAACATATGAATGCATATGTCTTTTCAACTTAGAGTTTTTACCTGAAAAACTCTATGTGTCTTTTTTTGCATTATATTTTGAACTGGTTATTGCTAGAAATATAGAAAAACTACTCACTTCTATATATTTATGTTACACATATTTATAAATTCTACATATTTATTAACTAGTTTATTAAACTTTTAAAAAATAACACAATTTTTGACAAGCATTACTCTTCAAAGTATAAAAAATTTAAGAACTTATTTATTAAAATAAGGTAAAAAGTATTTCCACTTACATATAAAATAAAAATACTTATAAATGGAATGTAAAGTAATTTGATCCAAGTTTCACAACCTATTCTCTAATGATATACATAATCTCAAGTATAAAATACCAAAAATATATTTTCCATTGAGACTCTAAATTTACATTAAGATGCATTAATGATTTTTAATAGAAAATTACATATATCTAATATAAGAACTGTAGTCAGAGAGGGAGCAGTAATATCTCTAACTTGCAGAAAAGAATATAGAAACATCCACTAAATTATAAGCTTTGAAGGCAGGGACTGTGTTTTGTTTTTATATTCATCTATCTGTACATAGTATGTATTCTTATTTGTTGTTGTTAAACATCTCTATTGAGATATAATTCACATGCCATACAATTCACCTATTTAGTTTTTAGTATCTTCACATGATTGAATATATGTTTTTCAGTATGCAGTCATGCATATATCAAAAAACAAAAGTATACACAGAGAGGGAGGGAAATATTAAAAGATTAAAGTCCAATGATAAACTGAGGAAAATATTCTTAGCATATATAAAACATGGATTGTCTCAATAAACAAAAAATTCCAACAATCAGTAAGGAAAAGGCAACCACCCCAACAGAAAAATGGGCAAAGGCTAGGAGCAGATAATCCACAAAAAATATAGAAATGGGACAGCTACATATAAAAAAATGAAACTCAACTACCAACTTACATCATACACAAAAATAAATTCAAGGTGGATAAAAAACTTAAATATAAGTTGTGACACCATAAACATCCTAGAGGAAAACACAGGCAGGAAAATCTCAGATATTCCATGCAGCAATATTTTCACCGATATGACCCCTAGAGCAAGGGACATAAAGGGAAGAATAAACAAATGAGACCTCATCAAAATAAAAAGCTTCTGCATGGCTAAAGAAAACAGCATTAAAGTGAAAAGAGAACCAACTGTATAGGAAAACATATTTGCCAATGATACCTCAGACAAGGTTTGACCTCCAAAATACATAAAGAACTCACACAACTCTACTCCAGGAAGACAAAAAAAACCAAAACAATAAAAAAATGGGCAAAAGACCTGAACAGATACTTCTCCAAGGAGGATATACAGAGGGTACAGAGACATATGAAAAGATGCTCAGCATCACTAGCCATCAGAGAGATGCAAATTAAAACCACAATGAGATACCACTTCACACTGGTGAAAATGGCCATTATAAACAAACAAATCAACAAATAACAAGTGTTGGAGAGGATGTGGAGAAAAGGGAACCCTAGTGCACTGTTGGTGGGAATGCAGACTGGTACAGCCACCGTGGAAAACAGTATGGAATTTCCTCAGAAAACTAAAAATGGAACTGCCTGTTGACCTGGCAATTCCAATAATCCCTGGCAATTGCTGGTATTATTTCCTAAGAACCCTGAAATACCAAGCCAAAAGAACCAATGTACATAGCAGCACAATTTACAATAGCCAAGAGCTGGAAGTAACCTAGATGCCCATCAGTAAATGAATGGATCAAAAAACTATGGTACATTTACACAATGGAACACTACACAGCAAAAAGAAAGGAGCTCCTACCCTTTGCGACAGCATGGATGGAACTGGAGAGCATCATGCTAAGTGAAATAAGCCAGGTGGTGAGGGACAAATACTATATGATCTCACCTTTAAGTGGAACCTAATCAACAAAATCAAACAAACAAACAAAATATAACCAGAGACATTGAAATTAAGAACAATCTGACAGTAACCAGAGGGGAGGTGGGAAGGGATAAATGGGGGGAAGGGGGAAAGGGTTTTCAGGAACAACTATAAAGACACATGGACAAGAGATAGAAATGGGCTGAAAGGAAGTAAAAGTATGGTTAACTTGAAATTTAAAAACAAACATTCAAATACAGATGCTGTACCATATTTTCTCTATGAAATTATTTCAGATAAAACAAATAATAATGTGCAATACTGACTGCCAACAGGCTGGAAAACGAGCAATCATTCTGGTAATCTGATAATCTGTATCAAGGGCTTTAAAATTGGATCAGATTTTTGACTTTATAATTGTATGTCTAGAAATACATTCTAGTACAAAAAGATCAAAGATCTCTCCAGAGATTTATGTGTAAGGATACCAGCTGCAGACTATTCATCATAGCAAATAAGTTGTAAGCCATCTTAATGTAGAAAAACAGGACAAGCTGAGTAAATGAAAAAACTGCTATATAAGAAAATTGTATTAATCCATTAGTTTATATTGTCTATTTAAAATAAAATCATGATCAGAATATAATGATTACAATGATCATGTACTATAATCAGAAAAAAAAAAACATTTAAAATATGGGGCATGGGAGAAATATGCAAATTTCTGTTCTTTTTCTTTCTTAATTAGATGTCATCTGAGCCATTAGGTAGAAGATTACACATATTATCTGACCAGTATTTTAAAAGAGACATAATTAGTAAGTTGTAAGATTACCAACAAGTAAAAGCCTCTGCTGGCAGACGGCTACCCGAATAAATGACACACTTCCTTCCCCCCTCTTTGAACAGCAGCTCCTAAACTCCTGCTATACTCATGGGAACTCCACTCAGGCTCACAACTTTTTCTATCCCATTCAATGTTCTTTTTCTCTAGAGCTATGCTTTTTAAACTGGGCTATAAGTACCTCAAGGTCATGCCTCAGTGTGATAAAAATTATTGAAACCAGAGCCCTGGCTGGTGTAGCTCAGTGGATTGAGCGTGGGCTGCGAACCAAGGTGTCGCAGGTTCAATTCCCAGCCAGGGTACATGCCTGGGTTGCAGGTCCTGACCCCCAGCAACCACACATTGATGTTTCTCTCTCTCTCTCTCTCCCTCTTCCCTCTCTGAAAATAAATAAATAAAATCTTTTAAAAAAATTATTGAAACCAGAGGATGAAATAAAGCATATTCCCAGAGCATCAATTTTACCTGATGGAAAGTAGTATTTTTATAACAGCAGTACAGATATATAATTATTTGCATGAAATTTAAAGTAAACCATAGGAATTCAAACAAATTCCAGCTTTGTAAGAGGCCCCTTTAAACTCTACACCCAAGCTGCCAGGGATTCCCTATTTACTCTCCTTTGCTGGTAGAGAACCTTCTGGTGGAAAGATCTGAGGAGCACTTCAGTGGGCTGCATATGTAACTCTAAAGTTAAGCCTGTGCCTAATATTGAGCAATTAAGACACGAGTTAAATTCTAGGAGGTATGCTAGGTTAACACATATGAAAAGAAGATCAAATGTTTATGATTCGGTATAATTTCTTGATCTACCTCTAAAAATATAGGCATGTCGCTTATTTGGCTTCCATAAACAAAAGACTGGAAAACAAGTGCTGAAAAAAGTTGATTCAGCACTTCAAACAAACAAACAAACAGACAGACAGACAGACAGACAGACAAACCCAAAGCCTCCAAGCTTACTTGAAGTGCAACTTAGATACTAAAATGAAGGAAAAAATGTGAAGTTATTAAATCAGAATGTGATCTAATTCCTAATATAAGTTATGCCTAGCTAGTGATCCCTGCTAACTCACTGAACATCATAAAGAGACCAATTATTAATAGTCTTCCACAGTTAAGATATTCTTGCTTATTTTATTAGTGGAAATAAATGACAGATAAATTAATTGGCAACTTAAGGCAGGAAGATTTTAATTGCACTCACAGTCCCCATTAATCTGGAAATTCCACCAACTCTAATATAATAAGATAGCACCTCTCCCATTAATATAAGTCTAACTAGAACTGCATGAATACAAAATACTGTTTATGAGAAAGGTAAAATCCTGTAAGAAAGAAGCACTCAGTCATCTGAATTTCCCCTCCAATATGTTGGACATAAGCATCATGTATTATCAATTTATAGACTATCCAGTCCACCTCAGAAGCTCCTTAGCTACTCACTCGTTTAAGTATCCATGGTTTTTCATGAACTATTTCCATAATGCCTTCCCATTCCCCCCTCCAGCCTCACTTTTCCTTCTGTAAGGCTCCTATCTACCTTTCTCTTACATTTACGCAAATCTTAAGAAGTTCCTTCCTGGGTTTTCTTTGAATTTTATAACTTGAGATAACTTTAGAAAATATTTATGCTCTACAATCTGAAAAAATATTGATGCATCTCTTCCTGCCACCCCTCACTAATTAACAGTCTAAGACAGAAGAAACTGTTATAACTAACTTTTCAATGCAATCCTTTTCTTCAGCCTTCTTTAGGGAGTTTAAAGTATACTTCATCAATAATGCTTATGCTCATTAGAATTCTGACAATCAAGATTAATGAATTGAACTGGGGAGGAAAAGGGAGAAAAAAAGCTAAACAATAAAAGACAAGATGGGCATACCTGACTTACAGATTCTTATATAAATAAGCTTAACTTTAAAAACATCCATCCTATTGTCAGTAGTCGAGTATTTCTGCTTGAGAAGCTAGTACAATCCCAATATGGAGATATTTGTGCACAAATTGACAGAACCAGCACTTCCATAAAACTGCAATTTCTAGAAGCAAAGGCAGATATAAAAAGGTACTCACCAGCCAACATCCTGGTTAGCAAAAACGTTTGAGCAACCGCCAGAAAATATTTATTACTTGCCTAATTTCCTGCATAATTTACCTGATAAACAATGCTAAGTATGCACAATCCAAATGGGAAGGAAGCTAGGGAGTTACCTGGGACAATTATGAAAGCTACGTAATATATTCAGATCTGGTCCTCAGCCTTTAGAGCAACTGCACTGCATTAGGTAATTTAAATCAGTGCTGGGATCATAAATACTTTTTCCTTGGCCTATATAAGTGAAGAGTTTAAAATAGTTTCACATAAGTAAAATCTAAGAAATATTAAAAACATTTCTCTACTGAAATAAAACAAAACCACTTTTTAAACCATTCTACTTTACACAAACTAGGTCTCATGATGTTTTCATACTAGAGGTATGAGCAAACCAATTCAAAAGACATAGTTCTTGCCCTCATATTGATTAAAATAAAGACCAATGACAAAAGAATGCTGTGAATAATGTAAGGCAAAATAAATGTAACTAAAGGGTATAGCACAAGTTGTAAATATTCAACTTTTCTTCCATACTTCACTTCAGAAAACTTTAATGTAAGAAAAGCAAAATCTCTTTATGGCTCAGCACTCAGATTCTTCAAAATGAATCCACCACAGAAAGATGCGACCTGACCCTTCAGGTTGACATGGCCATTTATTCTAGCAATATCTCTTAAGTCTAAGTCACTCCAGTCTTCAGGCACTGTGCTAGGTGTCAGGAATAACATAGATTTAGTTCCTGCTTCAGTCTGATAAAGGAAAAAAATCAGATAATCACAGGCAAAAGTAAAACTGCAACTACAAATCACTGAGAAACAAAATAGTAATACTGGTGTTAACATGTATATACATTGACAGCATGTCCCAGATCCCAGCTATTATGCTGTGTGCAGTAAAAGCCCCAACTCTTTTCTAGAAGTATTCCTCAAGGCTTCCTTTCATTCCTCATCATTGGGTTACTGAATAAAACAAATTTAAATAAAACATTTCCATTGAAATTCTGATATGAGTGCTGCCCTGGAAGACACTTCAACCAGAGGCCATTGATGTAGGCTTTAGGTTTTAAATTATAAAGAGGCCTTTTTGGAAAACTAGCTAGAAAAATAAGAAAAGATTTCAATACATATGAAATTCAGATTAGATTGAACTCAGCCCCTTGGTGCTTTCTCTTCCCAGGGGTCCTTAAACTGTGCAGCAATTTCTACATCTGCTACTTAAGGGAAACATCAACCATGAGGACTTCAGACGCTTCCATTTGTCTCTTCTCCTATAAATCTACAAGCATCTGAGAGTCCCTTCAGAATTGAAAACCATTTTAGCACTACACCCTAGGAAAATGCCTTGGTCAAAACCATAGTTTGCTTTTTGACCCTCTATCAAGGACTTGGTTCCTGATTTTTAGGGAGGAAAAAATCATGAAAAATCCTAAAGTCTCTATCTCCCTCAACTGGTATGCGTTTGACTTTTCTAATGTCCTGCTCTTTTCTCATTTACCTTCTTCCTTGAATTAAAAAGATGACCCTTGAACAACAAGGGTTTGAACTGCGCTGTCCCACCAATGCATGGATTTCCCCCACCGCCCAATAAACACTGTAAATGAATTTTGTTTTCCTTATGATTTTCTTTTTCTTTTTTCTTTCTTTTTTTTTTTGAATTCTCAGCAATCTAGGAATAGAAGGGAATTTCCTTAAACTATTTGGGTAATAAGACATCCCTTATAGCTAAATTCTTATTCAAAAATTGCTTATCCACTCTTACCTCACCCCACAAGCAAATAGGCTAGCTTTGATTTTTTTACATAACACCAATCAGTAAAATAACACTTCCAAAGTTTAATACTATGCAGTGACAATGTAGCAATTTTAAAGATTCAAATTTCATTTTACAGCGATTTATAACACTTTAAAACTTGTTATGAAGCAAGACTATTTCAGCTCAACTGCTCTTACAATTTAGCATATTTGTGTGGTTTGTGTATTTTACTAGGAACAGATTATTTTTTATCTGTTAGTCCCATTAACAAAGATTCTGAGTCAGCAGGACATGATCATGCATCTTTTAGGAAGTCCACAAGTGAATGATGCACAATTACAGTTTGGAAATGTTGTTTAGTTAAAATTTTGTGCCTTAATTAGGCAGCCTACATTGTCTAATACTGATTCATTACTGTAACAGGGTGCAGCCAGCACCCCACCCCCTGACAAAGAGGGATTGTTAATGGGGTCCAGAACTCAGGGTGTCCAGGACATATTAAAAATATAAGATGTCTTCATCCCTACAAGTCTGAACTGGGGGATGGGATACAGGAAGCAGGGTCATTGAGAGTTGTTCTGCATAACAACAGTTTTGCAAATAACCTGAGGCATGGTCATTTAACCTATCTATAACTTTTAACTGGTTTCATGGATATGTTAAGTAGCTGATGGGAGTGTCTTCAACCCATGATGTAACTGGGAGCAACTCCCCCTGGTTACAGTACCTGTGCAAGGACTTGGAGATGATTGGCTCCATGCCACAGGACGATGCCTTCCTGAACTTATTATGGGAGCCCAGAAAAGCTGGAAGAATATGGGAATGCTGGCAGGTGTAGCTGATTGTAGAAGGAGTTGGAAATGGGGATGCAGACAAAGATTGGCTCTGAGATTTTAAACCCAGGCACGGCAGCCACAGAAGAGATAACCATGAAGCTTTGGCAAGAGAGGGGAGAACCATGCAGCTTTGGCAAGAAAATGACTTTGGCGAGGTTTGGAACCAAGTGGCTTTGGGGCTCCCTTTCCATGCACCTTAGGAAGCCAGAAAGCAAGATGTAGCGGCAATGCAGAGCTCGCTCTCAGCAGTTTGGAAGAAAGCAGGAGAGACATTGCAGGAAGGAAAGGACTCTTGCTGGTGGGCTAGGAGAAGGTGCCACTTGGGTTTTGATTGAGAACTGGAGATCCTGGCAACACAGCTGATGGTGCTGGGAAAGCAGGGGGCCTGCCAGCCCAATAGAGATTACTGGGAAGAACCAGGGACTACCTGAGCCATGAACTTCTATATGGTACCCTGGACTGGGCAAAGGGGGGGAAGGAAGGACTGTGTATGTTTGTGGGTGTTTTAAGGGACTTTGGGATTTTAATGAAGACATTAAGTCATTACTCTTAAGTCTGTATAACTTTTGAATAAATAATTCCTTTTTGCCAATCTCTGACATTGAGAGCTCTAATTCCCTGGCAGCGGGCAAGGTGAACCTAGTACAGGGGAACCCTGGGAGAAGGGGGGTCCAATTGGTAATAATATCTTACCCCCTCAAGTCTGTTGTGTAACATTACAACATAATTTATATATAACATTTTCATGATGGGATTAAGAAAATGAACTAAGCTTTAACTGTCAAATAGACAACTTCCAAGAAGATGAGCTTCTATTAAGAAAACCTCTCTACTGTATTCTCCTCTGAACTTTTATCTTTTTTAAGTATACTTTATTGATAATGCTATTATAGTTGTCCCATTTTTTCTCCCCTTTATCTCCTCCACTCTGCACCACCCCTCCCACCAGCATTGCCCTGCCCCTCCCTTAGTTCATGTCCATGGGTCGTGCATATTAAGTTCTTTGGTTTCTCCATTTCCTATATTATTCTTAACCCCACCCTGTCTATTTTGTACCTACAAATTATGCTTCTTATTCCCTGTAACTTTTCCCCCATTCTCCTCCCTCCCCATCCCTGCTGATAACCCTCCATGTGATCTCCATTTCTGTGATTCTGTTCCTGTTTTAGTTCTTTGTCTAGTTTACTTTTGTTTTTTAGGTTCAGTTGTTGATAGTTGTAAAGTTATAGTCATTTTACTTTTCATAGTTTTGATCATCTTCTTTTTCTTTGATAAGTCCCCTTAACATTTCATATAATAAGGACTTGGTGATGATGAACTTCTTTAACTTTACCTGCCCTTCCATTCTAAATGATAACTTTGCTGGATAGAGTAATTTAGGTTGTAGGTTCTTACTTTTCACCACTTTGAATACTTCTTTGCAACCCCTTCTTGCCTTCAATGTTTCTTTTGAGAAATCAGCAGATAGTTTTATGGGAACTCCTTTGAGGTAAATGTCTCCTTTTCTCTTGCTGCTTTTAAGATTTTTTCCTTATCTTTACTCTTGGCTAATGTAATTATGATGTGCCTTGGTGTATTCCTCCTTGGGTCCAATTTCTTTGAGACTCTCTGTGCTTCTGGACTTCCTAGAAGTCTATTTCTTTTGCCAGATTGGGGAAGTTCTCCATTTTTTTCAAATAACTTATCAATTTCTTGCCCTCCCACTTCTCCTTCTGGTACCCCTATGATTCTGATATTGTAGCATTTAAAGTTGTCCTGGAGGTTCCTAAGCCTCTCCTCATTTTTTTTTTGAATTCTTGTTTCTTCATTCTGTTCTGGTTGAATGTTTATTTCTTCCTCCTGTTCCAAATTGATGTGAGTCCTGGTTCCTTCCCTTCACTGTTGATTCCCTGTATATTTTTCTTTATCTCACTTTGCATAGTCTTCACTTCTTCCTCTACTTTGCAACTATACTCAACCATTTCTGTGAGCATCCTGATTATCAGTGTTTTGAACTCTGCATCTGATAGGTTGCCTCTCTCTTTGTTGCTTAGTTCTTTTTTAGAATTTTGATCTGTTCTTTCATTTGAGTCATATTTTTTTGTCTCAGTGCACCTGTTATACTGTAAGGGGCAGAGCCTTAGGTATTCACCAGGGTGCAGCAACCCACTTTGCTGTGTTGTGGCACTGTATGTGGCGGAGGGGTCAGAGAGAGAACACTGACCCTTGCTCAGCTCTCCGCTGGTTTTCAGTTACTTCCCCTGCTACCCACAAGCAAATTAAATTGGGCTCTTCTGGTGCTGATTCCCAGGTGGGTGGGTTTGTGTACATTCTAGAACCCTGTGGGTCTCTCCAACACACTCTCCTGTGAGGCTGGGAGTTTCTCCCCCTGCCTCAATCTCCACAGGTTTTTACAGCCAGAGGTTCTGAGGCTTTAGTTTCCCCTCACTGGAACCCCAGATCGTGTTGTCTGTCTTGCTCCCCAGTTGTTCCTCCAAGTTTATCCACACGTGAATGTGGGACCACCTGGTCCACCAGCTGCCACAGTGCCTGGCAGATCTGTCACGTTGCCATGCCTCCTTTCTGCCATGGCTGCCTGTCTCCATCCCTCCTACCAGTCCGGATGTTTCTTCTTTCATTCCTTGGTTGTTGGACTTCCATACAGTTCAATACTCTGGCTGTTCTGGTTGGTTTTTGGTTTTTAAATTTGTTGTTGTCCTCCTTTTGGTTGGGCAAGGAAGCAAAGCATATCTACCTCTGCCTCCATATTGGCCCAAAGTCCTGTCTTCCTTATGATTTTCTTAAGTTTATTATAATAATAAAGTATATAATGCATATAATATATAGAATAGTGTGTTAAGCTACGATTTATGTTACCAGTTAGGCTTCCAGTCAATAGTAGACTATGAGTAGTTCAGTTTTGGGCGAGTGTCAAAAGTTTTACCCAGATTTTTGACTGCATGGGGGGTCAGCGCCCCTAACCCCTGTGTTCTTTGCATGTGAACTATAATTACATGTATTCATAATTATCTCAATTTATTAAGACTAAAGTACCTAATAGTTATTCTATAAATATTTGAGTCTGTCAGTCTTCGGAGCAAATAAATTATGAAAAGGTGTTTCTAGGTGAGGAAAGGAAAAATAAGTAAACTAAACTTCAAAATAATGAGAAGCCATGAAGGGGAAAAATTCTGGTCTACTATGTAACAATGGCAATAAGGACTTAAAAACAAAGCAACTAACCAGCTAACAAAGGTAATAATAACCGAAAGGATATCTAAACATGTTGTGCCTATAAATCTTGGAATTCATAGTAATAAGAAACTGGAAACAATAGTGAAATAACCTGAGTGAAATTTGTAGCTATGTAGGAGCAAAGACCCCATTTAATACCATTACAGATAGAACCATAATTACCAATGCCCTCTCATTCAGTGCAATTCTATCCTCTAAATTCAAAGATACTGCTACCTCCTTGTACACAAGCCTACCCTTTTAGCATCTCCAGTGATATGTGTCCCACCAGCTCATTCACCTGAGACTGGCAATTTGTTAACAAGTGGTACTTTTACTTTTTCCTAGTTCCTGTTTTCTCCAGTCCTCATTTCCATAAAAGCACATTTAATGCACAATATATAGCTCTTGGCTTTGAGAAAAATCAAGCCAGTTCTAGTTCTGCCTGAATATTAGAGTGGGACCTAGATTTAGGTCATATTTGTCACTAATAAAATGGGGCTAATCTTGATTACCTAATCACATTTGCAAAGTGACTGCAACCACATTGTGCTGCTGTGTTGGTATTAATGTGAGATAAAATTTTTGCTTACAAAATCAAAGAGTTTGGGACATCAGTGAGCCTGATCTTTTGTTTCCCCACAAGACAATTTCTATCAAGTTACCATTGAGATTTTTTAAAGGTATTATAGTATGGTTGTGAAAAAAATTAAATGCTTTAGTTCCACTCCACTGAAAACTAAAATAAAAATCATTTTCTATATATATGAAATGCAGATTATAGTTAATGAAATTTATGCATTATAGAAAATAAGCTGATTTGCTGGGAGGCTGAAGTAACTTTTAATCAAACAAACATGTCTGAGGAACTTTTTAGGATATATTAAACAATAATTTTATATTAGGAATGTTAATTTTGTGAAATCTTCATTAAAAATTGAAATACAGGCACATTTTGGGCACAAGTGATTATAAAATTACAGTAAAGTTTCCCAAATAAGAAGTATAAGTTTCAAGTTATAAGCAGATATTGTCTAACCCTACTCAAGATCTGACACCTTGCAGTGGGCCAGTGTTCCTCTGTGGATACCTTCCTCATGTTCCTCAGGCTGTAACACCCCATACTGGGCCACCTCTCAATCCTTGTCTCCCACAGTGACTCCCTCATCACCCTACTTAGCTTCCAACAATTGGTTTCCAGCACCTCCCCTATGTGGATAACCTCCTTGTCCTGCTTGGGTTCCAATATCGCACACACACTGGGCCTTGGTGCCCACTCAAAGACACCTATCATGCTTAGTCCCATCTAATGACTTTTGTATTGAATTGTTAGAGAAGGGAAAGAAAGGTATTTTATTTTTAAATGCTTCAGTTATAAATAAAGACAACCACATTTATCTAAAACATATTTACTGAGCTTCAACTATGTCCAATGGAACTATGCAGCCCTCTAAGAGCTTCTTGTCTGTCTAAGGAACCCAGAATGTCTCTATGTATTATTCAGGATGTGTTTCAGTCTCAAGCAGTAAAACTAATCCACCAAAAAAATGGCTTAAACAATAAGGAAAAGTATCATTTCGATTAATTCAGTAGCTGAACTTCATCAAGAATGCAGTTTTCCCCATCTCTCTGCTCTGCCATCCTGATTATGTCAGCAATGCTCTCAGGCTTAATATGTCCCATGATAACAGCCACATTCAAGCTTCATTACATTTATACCCAACAACAGTCAGCTGAAGTAAGTAAACAGCTCATCCTCTGTGTCTCTTAAGTGAAAGAAAAAATGTCCCAGAAGCCGCCTGCACCCCAGCCCCCCAGCCCCCCAGCTTCCTCCTCATCTCACATGCTCATGCTTAAGCCAACTGCTGGCAAGCGCATGGCAGGCTTTGATGGGATGGTACACAAAACAACAAATAACCTTTATTTTAAAAACAGCAAATGATCTTTATTTTCCTACTTAAGCCAGTTTCTATTACCCTCAAATAAGAGCCCTGACAAAATATATTATATACCACTTTTTCCCATGTGCACAAAGAGAGGTAAGAGAGGGAAAATATTTTTATTTCCACTTTACAGGTAGAAAAGCTAAAGTACCCAAATGTGCTCTGCCCATGAGATTATGTTGCACCTCACACAAGCTGGGGAGTCCAACACAGACATTAAAGATCTGTGTGTGTGTGTGTGTGTGTGTGTGTGTGTGTTTAAAGCAAAATGTTCCCTAAAATTTCAGTGAAGAAATTTTATACATCTGCCTCTGAAGTCCAGGAACGGAGGTTGGGGGAGAAGGAAGGATGTTTTATGTGGTGTGAACAAATGGCATTGCTTCAAATAGGCACTGCTTAAAGAGAATGTTCATGACCACAGGGCTTGCTGCTGCCTATATTATACACTCACTTTGCAGACTGCAGGCACCTTTCTTGATGGTTATCTCCCAAAGGCTCTGTTAATTTCAAGGCCTCCATGCTAGTACTATACGGCTGCAAATCAGACTTTTGTTCAACTGGTCCTTGAGCCATTTCCTCCTACCCGTCTGGTTTTTCTATTTTCAGATAGCCAGGGCTGGTTAGGGAGATGCCACTTTGTCCTGGCCACATAAGAGAAATTGTCATGGGCAAGGCTACAGTGCTTACACAGTGACTGCGTTATAAACACCTGTCATTATGGACTTTGTCCTGCCACATAATATGAAACAAGCAACTATAATTTGGTCAGAGATTACAGCCCTAAAAGCAGGCTTGCTTCCTGTCTAGAACCAGGAAACACTGCTGTTTACTTTCAGCCTATAGCTTAATACTGAACAAGAACAATCACATACACTAAATATTTTAATAACCTCATTCTGTGAAGATTAGCATTTTTAGATGTTATACTAAAATATCTTCACCTGAAATATTTAGAATATTTTAATATAGGAAAATGTATTTCATACACTTATCAGTCAGATGGGCTACAATAAACACAGACATGGATCTATGCACATATGACTATCCCAGAAAAGCAGGGCCACCAGATAGCAGGACTGTCAGCCCCACCAGAATCAGATGGAATAGAGCAGATAAGCTCCCACCCAAAAGCAGACCATACCAGAAAAATAGCAGCTACATACACTCATGTGGTCTTGGCTTTCGTGCTACAAACTGTTCTTGATGTTAAGCCAGATAAGTTGTAAAAACATACCAGGGTACATGTATAGGTAAATCCTGAAACAAAATTTCTTTAAGTTATTTTACATAAGGCTCTTCTGAGTACAGATCCAGGCAATTAACAAGAAAATTTCTTCTTGTAGAGACAATGCAACAGATGATTTTTGAGATACTAAATGAATGATAACATGACAACATGATTACTAGTCTTACGATTACAAATATGAGGGTCAAAGAGGGGGAAATCACTTCCTATGGTCACAGACAACATATAGACGTGCTAGGATTTGAACCCAGTACTTCTCTCAGAGGAGGTGGAAGGTGAAATGGTAACAAGCATCAAACTATAAGCTTTAGAGGGCAGTGCTTTCTGGTTTTGTTCACAGATTAATCTCAAGCAACTAGGACAGTGGGCGGCACATACTAAGTGGTTGATAAAGAAGTGCAGGATTAAGTTCCTTTTCCCATTTTAGGTAATAGTCAACAGCAATAAAATAAACTTGCTTAGCCCATGTTGTCATTCTT
This sequence comes from Phyllostomus discolor, assembly GCF_004126475.2. Taxonomy (NCBI): domain Eukaryota; kingdom Metazoa; phylum Chordata; class Mammalia; order Chiroptera; family Phyllostomidae; genus Phyllostomus; species Phyllostomus discolor. The sequence goes on along the minus strand of NC_040910.2, from coordinate 78,273,883 downwards.
CTAAAATTTCAGTAAACAAATTTCTACAGGAATAAAATACTCAGTTCCCATGCCATTCCAGATAATACACATTGTGACTTGATACCTTCCACAGTATGGTTTTTTGAAGCTGGGCAGGGCAAGCACAACACAATAAAGAAAAAAATGAAGGAGTACATTAAAAAACCAACATAGCTACAGCATCTGTATGTGAACATTTTTCTAGATCAATGTAAGACCACATACCACTTACATTTTAGTAATAATGCTCTGTAACGCATTACTTAAACATTTGAAAGAAGGTAGTTAATTACATTTGGTAGAATCTCTATCTTCCTGCAACCACTGGGAAAAGCCCTATTTTTGGCCAATTCCTTTCACCCAATACCCCTTCTGTAGCCAGAACAATTTAGATGATGCTTTTGGGTCTTCCCTTAGAGCACTGAATAACAGAAAAGACAGCTTAGCTATGTAGGTGGAGCTATCATGTTGAACAGGAGAAAAACAACACACTTTTATTTTAAAAATGTAATTATTTACCATTAGTAAACCATCTTACCACAGGAAGTCTGTGACAAACTGAGTAAGTAAACTTGATTGTATTGAACTCTGTGTAAGAAATTTTTCTCTTTGTAGCACTTAGTACAAAACTCCTTTTAAAAATCTTGCCTTCTTATGTTCTCAAACTAGAAGACATATTTAGGCCCTAGCCAAATAGTGCAGTTGGTTAGTGCACCATCCCAATACACCAAGGGTTCAGTGCCCAGTCAGGGCACATGCATACTAATGAATGCATAAATAAGTGGAACAGGATGTCTGGCCAAGATGGAGGCATAGGTAGACACACTGTGCCTCCTTGCACAACCAAAAGAAGGACAACAACAATTTAAAAACAAAAAACATCCAGAAGTGACAGAAAATCGAACTGTATGGAAGTGTGACAACCAAGGAGTTAAAGAAGACACATTCATCCAGACCAGTAGGAGGGGCGGAGACGGACAGCCGGGGCAGAGAGGACTCATGGCAAGGCTGCGGCTAGTGGATGGGGGTGCACAAAGCAGTGGCTGGCGGACCCAGCAAGGTGGCAGACTGTGGAATGGGGCACGCAAGGCTGCAGCTGGTGGACCAGGCAGTCCCACATTCGCACACAGATAAACCAGGCGAAACAAAGGGGGAGTGGGAATTCCCAGCCTCACAGGAAAGTTCATTGGAGAGACCCACAGGGCCCAAGAATGTACACAAACCCACCCACTTGGGAATCAGCACCAGGAGGGCCCAATTGGCTTGTGAGAAGCGGGGCAAGTGACTGAATGAAATCTGGCAGAAAGCAGAGCAAGCGCCATTGTTCCCTCTTGGACCCTTTCCCCACATACAGCATCACAATCCAGTGATGTGTGTTGCTCCACCCTGGTGAACACCTAAGGCTCTGCCCCTCACTACATAACAGGTACATCAAGACAAAAAAATGGCCCAAATGAAAGAACAGATCAAAGCTCCAGAAAAAATACAACTAAGCGATGAAGAGGTAGCCAACCTATCAGATGCAGAGTTAAAAACACTGGTAATCAGGATGTTCACAGAATTGGTTGAATTTGGTCACAAGTTAGATGAAAAAATGAGGGCTATGAAAAGTGAAATAAAGGAAAATGTACAGGGAATCAATAGTGATAGGAAGGAAACAGAGATTCAAATCAACGGCGTGGACCAGAAGGAAGAAAGAAACATCCAATCAGAAAAGAATGAAGAAACAAGAATTAAAAAAAAATAAGGAGAGGCCTAGGAACCTCCAGGACACCTTTATTAAACATCCCAACATCTGAATTATAGGGATGTCAGAAGGAGAAGAGGAAGAGCAACAAACTGAAAACTTATTTGAACAAATAATGAAGGAGAACGTCCCCAATCTGGCAAAGGAAATAGACTTCCAGGAAGTCTAGGAAGCTCAGAGGGTCCCAAAGAAGTTGGACCCCAAAAAGAACACACTAAGGCACATCATAATTACATTACCCAAGGCAAAAATGAAGGAGAGAATCCTAGAAGCAGCAAGAGATAAGGGGACAGTAACCTACAAAGGAGTTCCCATCAGACTGTCAGCTGATTTCTCAAAAGAGACCTTACAGGCAAGAAGGGGCTGGAAAGAAGTATTCTAAGTCATGTAAGGCAAGGACCTACATCCAAGATTGCTCAATCCAGCAAAGCTTTCATTTAGAATGGAAGGGCAGATAAAGTGTTTCTCAGATAAGGTCAAGTTACAGAAGTTCATCATCACCAAGCCCTTATTATATGAAATGTTAAAGGGATTTATCTAAGAAAAAGAAGATAAAAAATATGTACAGTAAAATGACAGCAAACACAATTATTAACAACCACACCTAAAACAAAAACAAAAACAAAAACAAACTAAGCAAACAACTAGAATAGGAACAGAACCACAAAAATGGAGATCACATGGAAGGTTATCAACAGGGGAGTGGGAGGGGGAGAGAGGGGAAAAAGGTACATAGAATAAGTAGCATAGATGGTAGGTAGAAAATAGACAGGGGAGGGCATGAATAGTATGGGAAAAGTAGAAGCCAAAGAACTTATATGTATGATACATGGACATGAACTAAAGTAGGGGAATGTGAGTGGGGGAGGTGCAGGGTAGAGGGGAGTGAAGGGGGGAAAATGGGACAACTGTAATAGCATAATCAATGAAATACATTTTTAAAAGTAAGTGGAACAACAAATCAATGTTTCTCTCTCTCTCTCTCCCTTCCTCTTCTCTCTTAAAAAAAAGAAATCAATAAATTAAAAGATGCATTTACACACAAAATGAAAACTTCTTGGGCAGGGTCTGAATCTACTGTAAATCTTAAGAATAGATTCCCACCTACCCAAGACTCTCTAGGACACTTATAAAAAAAAAGCCAGGCAGTGATAATTTCTGTAAGCATGTAATGTGGCAAATTTTAAAGCAGAAGAAAAAACACATTTTCTGTGTGTGTACTAATTTCTTTTTTAAATTTTATTTTAATTGTTGATCAAGTACAATTTTCTATCTTTTGCTCCCATCCCAGCCCACCCACCCAGCCCTCCCCACCTCCCTCCCATTTCCACCCGCCCCTAGTTTTTGTGCACGTGTCCTTTATATTTGTTCCTGTAAACCCCTGCCCTTTTTCCCTGAAATTCCCCTTAAATTCAAATTTCTTAGAAAATATTAAAATTGGAAGATCCCAGTTTCCAGACCTAAAATTACATCTCACTGAATGAAGAAATCAATAGCATTTAAATCTTTTGAGAGGTTGGAACAATCTTTTTTGAAAAAGCAGTATATGAGGAGATATTAACATTTCAAATACCGTCAACCATTAAATTTTGATCAACCTGAAGCTTTGCTCAGTAGTATAATTACACACATTAGTTATCTAGTACTGTGGGAAACAAAGAGATACAGATGTTTCCATTCTATTGAGTTTTCTGCAAGTGTCAAAACTTTCTCACTGGTATTTGTGAAAAGCCAGCTTCAAAGAAAAACCAAAGGTAGGGTTAAAGCAAGCAACCATTCCTCAGCTTCCACTTCCATGTCCAAATGACATTTGTAAAATTAAATCTTATGCCTGATGTTTCTCTACCAGTTGACTAGGCTAGATTCCTACAGTTCAGCAGTAGTAACTGTACAAGTCCACATGTGACTTACTCCATGGGTCACCAAGAATGAGTAGTTCTTAGAGAAACAATAAACTTTGCATGAGATTGTTAGATTGTAACAGTGGCTAACATTTATTATAGGTTTACAATGTCCCAGGTCTTAATCTAAGTGTTTTGAAGACATTAACTCATTTAATCGTCACAACACCCCCACAAAGCAATTATTCTATTTGTTATATTCATTCTTTTGGGTAAGGAAATGGAGACTTAGAGAAGGAAAGCAACTTATCCTGGGTAAGTTGCTTACTTCACCACCATACCATACTGCCTTTCCACCAACCTCCTTCTTAAGAGCACCATCCCCCAACAAATGAGTTAACCAAATCAAATCACAGAAAATGAAGTCCCAACTACTTATGGCTAATATAAATAAACATATATACAGAAGTCCATTTTCCATAGTAAAGCAAAATAAATCTTTTAAAAATGTTAACATGTTCACTCCCCAGCTAAAAACTCTTCAATGGCTTCTTATTGTATGAAGAAGCAAGTCCAAGACCTTTAATTCAGCTTACAAGACTCCGCATCATCTGGCCTTTGTTGACCTTGCCAGCATCATCTTGCATTATTTCTTCCCTTACTTTCTATGTTCAACTTCACTGGCATTCTTTCAGGTCCTTCAACATGCCATAAGTTTCTGAACCTGTATTTCTTTCCCCACTCTCTCTACTCAACTTTTCTCTGGTTGACTTTGACTCACCTTACAGGGCACAACTCAGACACCAGTTCTCCAAGGAAGCCCTCTTTTGACCACTAAGCCTTAAGCAGGTCAGGTCCCAGGATACTTTCTTATAGTATGGTGCACTTTCCTCTTTTCAGAATCATAATTTTAGGATTCACCACATAATTAACTGTTTAATACCACCTTTCTTTACTAGAATCTGTTTCAAAGGGAGGAACAATATTTATTATATGTACCACTATATCCCCAGCAATGAGCACAGTGTCTATATAGCACATGGGAGGTACTGTGTACATATTTGTTGACAGAATAATTGAGTGAAAGATAAACACAAGAAATGGGAACTAAGACCATGCCGTTACGGGATAGGGGTCCGGCAAGGAAGTGTGACTATAACCAGTAAAGGAAGTACCAGTTCTGCTCCACTTTTGGTATTGTGCCTGGTGCTGCTACTCCAGACTAAGCCAGTTTAAATAGCTCAAGGTAGGGGCATAGAATGAGACCATAGAAATCCATGAATAGAGAAGGAAATGAAGAAGTGGTACTTTTAAAGTATGGCAATGAGAGATAAGGCAGATCCTAAGGCCTGGACCTAACTTTGCATGGTAGAATTTAAAAGTATTACAACACAGCAATGTCACATTTGATTAATATTCCAGTGGATTTTAATTGATATTTACATGTTATATGTAGCTCATAACAGGAAGGACCGTAAATTCTGAGTGGTAGAATTACTTAATATAGCCCTGGCTACTCTGTAGCTTCCCTTTAAGGCATCTAAATATGGCCCTGGTGGCAGTCTGCTAGTGTTAAAAAAGCTCCTTGAGAGAGAGAAAAATCAGTTACATACCAAAGATCACAGACCACTTCTACTGATATAATCTGCACACTAATTAGTTCCAAGGCTCTTCATAGTAGCATGTTGAGATTCAGGCTTAAATGGTGGGGGATAGATGAGAGGTATATGATAGTCTCTTTATCCCCTATATTATTAACTTCAGACAAATACAATATACCTATACTCTCAACTTTAAGACTACAAATAAGAAATGCTAATCTAGAACTAAGACCCTGCAGAATCCTGGATTACTTCTTTTTTAAGATTATTTATTTATTTATTTATTTTTAGACAGAGGAGAAGGGAAGGACAAAGAGAGGAAAAGAAACATCAATGTGTGGTTGCCTCTCACATGCCCCTTACCTGAGAGCACCTGGCCTGAGACCCAGGCATGTGCCCTGACTGGGAATCAACCAGCGACCCTTTGGCTCGCAGGCTGGCATTCAATCCACTGAGCCATACCAGCCAGGGCAACTTTATTTTTAATAATCTAAAATAAATAAATAAATAAATAAATAAGACTCTAAAATATGAATAAGACAACTATGATACTCTAAAAGCCTTTCATATCCTCACCATTTGAATATTCTTATTTTAGGTCTCTTCTGTGAGTTTCAATTCTTTTTGTTATTTATCTGCTTATATACAGAGTGGGCAAAAGTAGGTTTACAGTAACACAAACAATACAACGATTAATAAATAACAAGAATAAACTGTTTTTGCAAACTCGTAAGTGTAAACCTACTTTTGCCTACACTGTGTGTAGTCTTTAAGTAGTTGTAACCAGAGTATATATGTAAATTTTGTTCATTTTTAAACTTGATATATCAAGTAAAGAATGAATTACTCTCTTCTTATGCCACACTTGTACCTAGTATACACATATCCATGTCTGCACTTGCCACACTATATTCTATCTCTCCTTCTAGGCTGTGGGCATTTAAGGGACAAAGCTAACATTTTCTTCTCTTAAAATAATATTTGTGGAATGAATAAATGATGGCTATGAAATTTAGTTCCACCTCCTTTTAAATTGTTTCAGTATTTTTAAAAGTAGATAACACATGTACATGACACAAAACTCAAAAAGGACAGTATGATAAATGTTAGTAAGTCTTCATCTCACATCTGCTCCCCATACCAACACAAATTCTTCTCCCTAAAGAGAATTGCTATTTTTAATTTTTATGTATATTACCAGACACAATCTAGGTGTAACTAAAAATCTAAATAAATTATTTTTTGCTCTGTTTTTGACTCTGATTTTGTTTTACACAAATGATACACATATTTCTTTGCACCCTGGTATTTTCTTTTAACAGTAGGAGATAATTCCATGTTAGTTGATGTGGAAACACTTTGATAGACACTTAGGATACTTCTAATTTTTTGCCATTACAATGCTTGTCCTTGAATATATGAAATTGGACAAATGTAGAAATATTTCTGGAGGATAAATTTCCACTAATTAAAGTTCTGGAGCAAATCCTATAAACATTCAGAATTTTCATAGATATTTCCAAATTGCACTCCATGGAGGTTATCCTAATTTATACTCCATCAATAATACATTAAAACATATAGCTATACCACTTCCCCAACACAATGCTCCTGCCAACACAATGCAATAGCAAACTTTTTTGATCTTTGCCAATTTAAGAGGTAAAAAAAGTATTGGTTATGAGAACTATTTTTATATGTTAAATTTTTTCATATGTTGAAGAGCCATTTGTATATCTTTTTTTGTGAAAGTCTGTTAATTTCTTTTATACATTGTTCTATGTTTCTGATTTTTTTAAAAAGTGTAGAACAATTTATGTATTGTAGAAATTAGCTCTTTGTCATGTGTTAAAAATCTTCCTCACATGTTGTCTTTCACTTTGTTTATAGGATCTTTTAATGTAAAATTTTTGACTTTACGTATTTGAATTTATGAGTGTTTTCTTTTATGGTTCCTGGATTTTGTGTCTTATTTTTAAAAAGTCTTCCCTAATACAAGATTATAAAAAAGCTCCCCCTGTATGTTCCTCCTTGCAATGTCAATTATTTTACATTTAATATAATTCTCTGATCCATCTGTAATTTATTTTGTTATAAGAATGAGGTAGAGATGCAACTTTATTTTTCCACTTATTTACTTTTTTCATTTAATGTTTCATATACAATTTCTCATAGAACTATATAGGTTTCATATTTTTTATTTTAATGGCTTCAATGAGTTAACATTATCATAGTTTACTTAGCCATTCTTTGTCTCCTATTACTAAACATGTCCATCAAAATTTTAGTTATATATATGTTTTCTTCTTAAATAATTTCTTCAGAGGAAATTTTCAAGAATTAGATTTGTGGGTCAAGAGTTTGAATATTATTATAACCTTTGACTAAACTGTCAGATTGCCATGATCTAACCAATTTATGATCTTCACCAATACAATCATCAAGTAACATGTATATATGAATATGCACAAATCTTTTCCAAAATGATGTTTACACTAGGCATTATTCAAATCTCAACAGTTAGGCTCCTAATCCGTAGTCAAAAAACTTACATTACATTTATACAGAATATGATCACCCTAATAATTACTGTTATTTCCTGGGAGGAAAATGAATAAGTAGACAAATTTTTCTGGAGCCAAGGGCAATCCAGAAGACTCTACTGGAAAATCTTAAAAGAGTAACTTTACAAATCAAGCATTGCAATAGAGTAAGAAGAAGTCTGCAGCATTAAAATTCAAGGCTCTGCCGTGGCTTGTGTGGCTCAGTGGATTGAGTGCCAGCCTGCAAACCAAAAGGCTGCTGGTTTGATTCCCAGTCAGGGCACATGCCTGGGTTTGGGCCAGATCCTCAGTTAGGGGCAAGTGAGATGCAACCAATCGATATATCTCTCAGACATCAGTGTTTCTCTCCCTCTTTTTCTCCCTCCCTTCCCCTCTCTCTAAAAATAAATAAATAAAATCTTTTAAAAAAGTGAATAAATCAATAAATAAATAAATTCAAAGCTGTGCCCTGCCCAGGTAGTTAAGTAGGTTAGAGCATCATCCTGATATGCTAAGGTTGTGGGTTTGATCCCCAGTCAGAACACATACAAGAATCAACTACTGAATGCAAAAATAAAGACTAACAAATTGATGTTTTTTTCCTCTCTCCTCCACTAAAAAAAAATCAATAAATAAAAAGATCAATTGATAAATAAAAAATTCAAGGCTGTCTTTCACTGTTCATCTCTCTTTTCCCAAGAGCAGAGTTTCCCTTCCTCCCACATTCTTTCCAAGCAAGCCCCTTGAAGTTCTGGTCACCATCTAATACTTCTTTATCAGTTTCTTCCATCAACAGTCTTCCACTTGGCTCCTGGATCAGACTCTTCAAGTTCTTTAACTCAAGATCAGGAAATAATATGTTTATCTAACATCGAACAATGAACATCCATGCTCAGTCTAGTGAGGGTATAGCAGAGATTTCCTACTTCTTGGGAGCTGTCTCTCTATCATTTGCTGAATTATACACTGCTTGCAACCCTTTTGCTCCCCCTTTTCCTTGCTGCCTCCTACAGCTCTCTTTCAAAAAGCATTTTAGGAAGAAGACTTCTTTTGAAGAATTATCTTAATTATTAAAATTTATTATTTATAAATATTATAATGCCCCTTCTGGAAATTTGGTACAGTGTCATGGTATGAATGCTGGACAGACCAGAGAGGACAGTCAGTTGCAAGTCTGGAGTAGATTCCAAGCATATATCTGACAAAGCGCAGCATGAAGCATAATCTTGGGAATCAGACTTGAACTTCACTACTCACTAGATATGACGCTAAGCAAACCCCTTAACAATTCTGAACTAAAACATCACTATGTTAGATCCTTCTTGACCATCCTTTATCTAAACGGCTATTCTGTCTTACTCTTTATTATTATTTCCCCATTTGTAATTTTCATAGTGCTATCACATTTTATAATTGATTGCTTATTTGTTTTTGTATTATGTATCTTCCCCAATGGACTGTAAGCCCCATAGGGCAGGGTTTGATTTATTCACCACTGGATACTCATTGCCTAGCCTGGTACCTGCCACAGAGTAGACACAAATTATTGTAGACTAAATGAGCTCAGTTTTCTTCAAGACTTGGATAAATAATACTACTCATATCAAAGATGTAAACATGTGAAAACATTTAGTATAGAGCCAGGTACTACATGGTTAATGCTCAACAAATGTTAGCCACTATTTCGGTTATAGTTCTCAGCAAGTCACAGTCTTTGTAACTTAGCTTTCCTAACTAAAGTGAAAAGAAAAATTACTACCTCTTCCTTACTGCTAAAGCACACTGTGATATTACAAAATAGTAATAATAATAATTGTTATTATTATAAAAAACAAAAGCATTAGGAGAAACCCAGAAGATAGTTTCCATTGAGATTAAGAATTTGTTAAATATACAATTCCCCCTTGACATTTGTCTTAATCAAGACTCCACCCCAAGCACTGAGATAACTGATATCTGGGAGAGCAAACTAGGGCTGAGAAAGACTGCTTGAGTGCAATAGTGTCAGCACTTGACAAATTCATAGAAAGAAAGGAGAGTTAATCTAGCTATAAAATACCCCAGTGATATATCCAACTTCCAGTGATAAATACTATCTTACTCCCCATCTGAAACATGAAACCTGATTGTTTTTAAGCTACCTCCTTCTTCCCTACACTTCTAATAAATAACGATGTGTCTTTACAATATTCCAAATTCAGTCTTCAAATGTCCCCAAATGTGTTATTTTGTAATTCCACCCTAGGGAATTTCTAAGAACCATGATTCTGAACTCTGGCTGCATGAAGAAGCACCTATGGAGGATAAAGATATTGAGCCTCATCCAAGATGCACTGAATAAGAAACTTCCAAAAGTGAGACTTGAGTGTCTGTTTTTGAAAAGGTTCACAAATTATCTTGGTGCAAAGCCTGAATTGAGAACCACTCTTTCATTTGCCTCTGATCTCCTAGCACCAGAATGACAATTTTGCATTCAAAGGCAAAGGCAATCCAGCATAAGGTTAAGAGCTCAAGCAGACAATGTCAGGCAGAATTGGCTGTCATTACCAGCAGGGCCACCTACTTTATGCATGTCTCTGCAGCTTTAGACAAGAAATACTAAAAGTACTTGACCTCAGAGACTTGGATTCAACACTAAATTGAATAAAAATCATTTAGCATGCCTAGAAAATAGTAAGTGCTCAATAAATTGCCTTGCTTATTACCTTCCAAAGGGTAAATTATTTCCAAATTGTAATCTAAAAAAAAAAGTCTGTACAGTTTTATTAATGAAAAAAACTTACAAGTCCTGCCATCTACTGTTTTCCCTGCTCTTCTAAACCAAAATAGGAGTAAGTATGCCTGAGCAGGCCCACCTCAGATTATAGAAGAAAGATAACCCAGTTAGTTGAAGCTTTTATTTGGTTGATTTTGTAGATCAGGTCAACCTCCTGGTTTCTAACTGTAATTACTTCAGTGCTACATTTTATATCCTCTTATGCAAGATGTCTCAAAACTTTGCCTCTGGTCAAAAAAAAAAGGACCAGAAGTCAGACCCATACAAACCTAGCACATGAAAGTATAGTGTGCCTGAAGAATCATTTTTAGATTCCTTTAGCCAAGGTATTAACTACATACAATTTGCAAGTTACTGTGCTAAGCATTGTGGCAAATATAAAGATGCATAAGAGTAAGTTTCTAGCCTTTCAATGGCCATTTTATAAATTTAAATAATATATTTTAGAAGTTGCCACAACTTAGTCATGCCTAAATAATATATTTTAGAAGTTGCCACGACTTAGTCATGCCATAAGCCAAATCAAGGATGGTAAAGAAAGGAAAGATGGTCAGGATGCCCACGTTTTCCTCTTCCTTCTCTCTAGAGCTGAACTTAATTGTATCCACAGACATTGGTGGCATTGTTGACTCTGTTTAAGAGATGGTGACACCATGTCATCCTATATCTGCCCCTGCTCTCACCACAGATAACATGCCAGGCCCTCAAAAAAGTTTACAAATTATCTCATTTAACTATAATAATTCTATGGACAAATATTATTATTATTTCCATTTTATAAAGATGGGGGAGGTGAGGCTTAGAGAAGTGGAGTGACAAAGACAGTATGTGATGGGACACTGACTCAAGCTATCTGAACCTTGAGCATGAGCTCTTTAACTATTACACATGTGATACTGAGCCCTGATTCTGGAGGTCAGAGAGGATCCTTTAAAGTGCATAGCCTGGCCCTGCCCAGTGTGACTCAGCTGGTTGGGTGTCAGCCTGTAAACCAAAAGGCCACGCGTTTGATTCCCAGTAGGGCATGTCTGGGAGGCAACCAGTTCATATTTCTTTCTCACATCATGTTTCTCTCACTCTTTCTCCTTCCCTTCCCCACTCTCTCTAAGATCAATAAGCATGCCCTCAGGTGAGGATTAAAAAAGAAAGCACATAGCCTGATGCCCACATCAAAATCATATGGTCAAGAAGTCAGAATACTGGTTATCTCTGGGAGGTGATGGCTGGGAGGGTGAGTAGTGACTGGAAAGGGGCAAGGGCAGAGGAGGTGGGGGATGGGGGGACTGGTGGCTGGGGAATGATAATACTCCATTTCTTTCTCTTTTTACTTGAGAAATGATAATACTGTTTGTTTGGTTTTTATTTGGGAGAAAGAGAAAGAGAGGGAGAGTGAGAGAGACATCAATCTGTTGTTCCACTGATTTATGCATTCATCAGTTGATTCCTATATGTGCCCTGACTAGAAATCAAACTCGCAACCTTGGTATATCACGGCAACACTCTAACCAACTGAGCTACCTGGACGGGACTCATTTTTTTTATCCTGTACACCACATTTCAAAATTTGAAACACACAAGAAAAGCCAGATGCGTCAGAATACTCCTGAAGATTCAAATCCCTTCTATTTTAACTCCACAGGTAGGCTACCCCACAGTAGGCCTTGGATTAAGGCTTATCTTTTTTCTTTTCTTTTTTTTAAGAGAGAGGCAGCGAGGGAGAAAGAGGGAGAAACATCAATGTGTGGTTGCGTCTCCAGTGCCCCCTACCGGGGACCTGGCCTGCAACCCAGTCATGTGCCCTGACTGGGAACTGAACCCGTGACCCTTTGGTTCACAGGCTGGCAGTCAATCCACTGAGCCACACCAGCAGGGCTTATCTTAATGCTAACAACTTTTTTAAATTCTTAAATCCTTCATCTTGAATTTAGTATTAGGTTAAATATTCTCTCTCCAAGGCCATTCTCCCACTCCACAAAATGAGTATGTGAAAACCTCCAAAGAAGCTGCCACCTAGGATACTATTTTTGTATCCTATTTACAAAATAGTATACTAATAGTATACTATAGTATCTATTTTGTATACTATTTATATTCTAAAATATTTGTCCTGTCCTAAAGGAGAATGCAGATCTACAGTTCTTGTAAAGTATCCTAAACTAAATAATGCTTACATTTTAGATTTTCTTTTTGTCTTTTTCCACATTTGATTCTAGAGGGTGGCTTTTTTGTCTTCCTTTACTAACAAAAGGCTAACATCTCTTCCTTTAACTGGGCTACGTAAACATAAAAGCTATTTTGATTGCACAGAGTAAAAATGCATTCCCTACAAGGATATAACATACTAGTAAATAAATGAATAGACAAAAAAAGTGTAACCATCTATATGTGTCCCTCTTCCTGCAGAGGGTGAGAATGGGGTCAGAAGAGTGTGGAAAGGAGACAAAGAAATTAGTTGTATTCTTAGGAAATAAACTACTGTAACAAGCATTTTCCTGACCTCCAGGCTGGGGAAGAAACAACACATACAATGGTAATGAATCCAGTTGTTTCTAGCTGAACCTCCACAAATACAATAATTGGAATGTAAGCTAATGCAGAACTTTTTTTTTCTTTTCCTTTAAGGCAGGATAGCAGTAGGAATGGGGTGATGGAGAATGTAGAGGACACTCAAGATCTCAGTGGCTGCTGCCAGCCACTAGTATCCCAAACTGCCCTAGGTACTGCCTAAATTCTTATCTAGAGCCAAAGTGAAACTGCAGCTAGGGCTAGTATCTTTCTCCTCCATGATCCTGTCTAGTCAGTCACACTGTCATCTTACTCTGGGGCAGGTAGTCAATTTTCCCATTATGGAGGCCTCCAACAACCTGTGCCCAGCAGAAGGAACAAGTAGCTGCTTCTACTCTTTTGCAGTTCCCTAGAGGATGAGTGGGACCAGAGATGGAGCAGAGGCTTTGACAAACTTGCCTGTTCCCTTCTGGGAAAGCCCCAGGAGATCTAAGACAGCCAGCCCTCTTCCAGAGAAAGCCATCCCTTCTTTGCCTCCAGCCAAATTTCCACTCATTCCACTCACTCCCAGATTTCTTCTTCCCCATGCCCTCTCTACCCCGCAACTACGTAAGAGTTATTTTCTTCTCTCCATTTCATGGCTTTCCATGAATATTCATAAAACTAACTTGTTGAAACGTAGGTTGAAACATTTTCCTAGGGTAGATACTTTTTTTAAATTTCAGTTTTACTGAGATATACTTGACAAATAAAAGTGTAAAATATTTAAAGTGCACATTGTGGTGATGTGATATACATATACATTGTAAAAGGATTCCCCCATTTCATTAATTAGCATAGCCATTACTTCACATATTTATCTTTTTTTTTTGGTAAGAACATTTACGTCTACTCTTTTAACAATTATACAACAGAGTTCTCAACTATAGTCACCATGTTTTACATTAGATCCTCAGATCTTATTTTTCTTATTGCTTAAAGTTTGTTTTTAGAGAGATTCTATATTTTATGTCTAACACCCATAACCCTGGGCATGATGATTTGTACATGACAGCCAATCAATGCTTGGTGAAAGAATGTGTGCATAAATAAGTGAATGAATGAATGAATACAGCTAACTAAATTTCATATTTCTGTTATTCCAAGATTAAAGAAAAAGTTCTTCAGTGATTCACTTTATCTTCTACTCTTCTTTACATCAGTTAACTTCTATTTCAAATAGTTATCAAGATCCCATACCACTTCCTTTGAAGAAAATTCAAAGTGGGGATTTTAATCTGTTTGCTCTACAAATAATTTTTTTTCAAGTTTAAGTCTTCAAATTGCAAAGGAGCTCTTCAATCTCCTTTCATGTGAAAGTGGAAATGGGGAGCTGAGAAGAGAGGGAAAAAATGTATGGGAAATACTTCCTGAGCAAACAAAAGAGGAGGATCCAATACCTTTAAAAAAACCAGCTAAGTACATGTAACCACTTTTGCCTCTTGAAGAGGAAAAACAAATCTGACTTAAATGAATGAAAGCTCTGGCACTAAAATAAAGCAATCCAGGAAATCTGCAAATACATATGCCCAATTAATTGTTTCTAAGGGAGAACAATCATTAAAATTTGAGTGATTTTTCACCACATGTGTTCAATTTCATAAAGATATTCTTCATGTGGATTGCCATACACTGGTCTATCTTTGAGACAAAATCAGCCAAAACAGTAAGTCAGTCTAAGTCCAGAGGACTCTACTGTAGACTGAACAAAATAAATCTTGTAGGATACTATATAGAGACCTGGTACCCATTCTATCAATGATGATGCAGCCTGCTGATAATGAGCTCACCGATGGTTGTCAGCTGAGATCTGATGTCAGTGCTGCCCCTGCTTATCACACAACACTAGGCAAAGAATATAACCTTTCTACCCTAAGTCTGTCATTGTAAATGTTGATAATAAATGAGTGTTCATGTGAATTCATTAGTAAATGTTTTCAAGAACTAGGGAAATGAGCACCACTCTAGCTATTCATGAGTCACAATAAATGACTTCATGCCATTCCAGACTCTTCATCAATGCTGAATGAAGTGTAACCAGATAAATCAATGTAATAGTCAAATGAGGTCCTACCATAGTGATCGCCTTCATTGCACCGTGAATGTAAAGAAGACAGTTAAAGAGAAGGCAGTCCTGTGGTGATATAATTGAGAGTAATAGCTTACTTTGAGAGAAAGCTTCCACTGCTGAAACCTCAACATTTAAAGAGTGCTTCCTATGCACAATAAACACCTTGAAGTTGACAGAAACCAGATTTTCTCATCAACATTTGTCAAGGCTAGTAAAGGCAGTTATTCTTATGGAAGAGATATTAATTTTTTAAGAGATATTAATTTTTTAATACATCAATTTAATTCATTCTCCAACTGTAGCCTGATTCCATGGGTAATTTGCAATAATTTGGCAACTATGCTGGAGGCCAGATGAGATAAATAAAATTAATATCATGTCATGAAATGTAGTTAGTTCTTCATTTGAGATGATCTAGCTGACTCTCCAGCCCAGTAATTATAATACCATTTGGCTTAATATTATCAACAGCCAGGATGTATTAGGTCTACGCATGTGGGGTACAGTGACAGCCCTGGCCAGGTGGCTCAGTTAGTTGGAGCATCATCCCATACACCAAAAGGTTATGGGTTCCATCCCCTGTCAGGGCACATACCCCTGGTCAGGGTAGGTTGCAGATTCGATTCCCAGTTGTGGTGCATAGTTGCAGGGTGAGTGGTGGTAGGGCAACTGATCAGTATTTCTCTCACATAGATGTTTCTCTTTCTCTCCTTTCCACTCTCTCTAAAATAAGTAAGCATATCTTTGAGTGAGGATTAAAATAAAAAGGTACAGTGGCAGCACCAATATCAAGCAGCTGTCACCAGGAAAAGGAGACTACTGACCATTCAAAAAAAACACACACACAAAAACAATCATATTCCATATTGACGGAGACTCACTCAAGGTTCCAGGGTACATTTTTCTATTTTTTTGATAGATATGCTTTGAGAGGAAGTTATTATACATATAAATATACCATACTGTTTGTATACACACTCATTCTAAGTCACTTATTTGCCTTTAGGCACTATCACAGTTGTATTTAAAAGCCATTTCACCCAAAATGCTTTCCCTTGAATCACCAAAGACTGTATAAAATCATATACCTACGTACATTGGAATCACTAAAGATTTCTGATTCTTCACATTCACAGCAAAGTAATGCTGCTGATTCATTGTCTTCCAAATGAGAGCTCTGTAATAGAAACAAGATCTTTTCAGCGATCCAGACAAATGGGGCCACAAACTTGATGGGAAAAGCCAGCATAAATCACTGAGTCAGTGTTAGATCATAGGTGAGAAGCTGCAATTCTGATTAGCAATAGCTATTTTGCCAAGAAGAAAAAGCCAACAAGTGATTGGTTGGGTGATTGGAAAGTTGATTATGTTCGATTAGTTGAAGCATTTCTGTGGTTGCCAATTCAGGCAATGGGAAATTCTTTTTCTGTCAAGATGGTGCTACTAACTCTTCATTGTATGTACTATGTACTCTTTCCAAAATGGGTAGAATTGTGTTCATTTATCCTAATATTCAAGGGTACATATTTGATATGAGAGTTTAGAGACAGGCTTTAAAATATAACAAAGTACATGATTGGGAGAGCTAACCACTTAGCCTGGCCTCATTAGCCCTCTGCTAACAAGTGATTATAAGAAGAGCCAAAAGACATGACCTATTCAAGTCTTCCTGACAGATTCCAAGAAATGATTTAAGACCTTTCTTCCACTGCCAATGTCTATTTCAAAATCTGTGTAGAAGATTGATAAGGAAAACAGGACAATGGAGTAAAACAATTAACTGGTAACACAGAGTATTTTTCCCTTAAGACTAAAAACACCACACACACATACAAAAAAAGAGGAGAAAAAGCTCCACTGTGACCCAATAAATTCCATTAAAATGTTTGCAGTTTAGGGAACACCTGTTAGAAACCCAGCTATCCCTTTATAGAGATGTATACACTAATGTCATAAAAATTTCTTGCTACCACATGGTCCAGTAATCCCACTTCTGGGTATAAATTCAACAGCACTGAATTCAGGATCTCAAAGAGATTATCTGCACTCCTGTGTTCATTACAGCCATTTTTCACAAGAGCCAAGACACGGTAACAACCCAAATGTCTAATGACAGGCAAATGAATACAGAAAATGTAGTATATCCATACAGTGGAATATTATTCAGCCTTTAAAAAGGAAATCCTGCCATATGTGAGAATATGGGTGATCCTGGAGGAAATTATGCTAAGTGACAGTATTAAACCAGTCACAGAAGGATAAATACTGCTTAACTTCATTTATTTGAGGTACTTAAAATAATCAAACTCATAGTAGCAGAGTAGAATGGTGGTTGTAGGGGCTGAGGTTCTGGAGGAAGAAATGGGGAGTTGTTGTTTAATGGGTATAAAGTTTCAGTTATGCAAGATGAGTAAATTCTAGAGAGCTGCTGTACAACATAGTCCTTACTGTTAAAAATACTCTATTGTGCACTTAAAATATTTGTTAAGAGGGTAGGCCTCATGTTAAATGTTCTTACCACAAAAAAAAAAAACAAAAACAATAAAATATCCCAAAGGAGCACAAGGAAACTTTTGGAAGTGATGGATGTTTATTACCTTGATTACAGTGATGGCTTCACAGGTGTATGGGTATGTCTAAATTCATCAAAATGAATACATTAACTATGTTAAGTCTTTTTAAAAATATTTATATCTCAATAAAACTGTTAAACAAAAGACAAAAACTCACTACTTGTGGCTGAAACTTAATTATATGTAACTACTCTATGGCTATACTTGTTGACACCTACTTTGATTTTTCACAGCTGGGGCTGTGTTTCAACCTGCAGAATACCTACAGAGGTTAAGAGTTTGAGAGTGCAAATAAACTTATATGAAAGGAAGAAAAGCTTGCAATTATTATTTCTGGTAACTGCCTTCTACTGGTTTATTTCCTTCTTACTTTTTTTCCAACTGTGATCTTTTGCTAACTTTGATTTTTCTTACAACCAAATCTCATCTTCCATTATCCCTTCCTCTTCCTCTCTTATAAAATAAACAGAAACAAACAAGTATTTAAAATGCATTGTGCAGATGCAGATGATGTTTAGTTGAGTTATACACTTGAAACCTGTATGATTTTGTGAACCAATGTCACCTCAATAAAGTCAATAAAAATAAAATAAAATCACTTTTTAAATCCTGCAAATGCAAAGTCTATTCCTTACTCCCTTGCATTTTGGGGGGAGAAAAATAAGAACATTTAGGCTCCATTTGTCTTTTAAAAAAATCAGTCTAGAAAATACTTAAAGACTTCTAAAAGGCACATTATAAAAGCTAAAGGCTTAATAAATAACAAATAAAATATTTGAAGAGGTTATGAGGTAGAAGTCAAAGCTGCTTTCAATTCTCCCAAATTCTCATATCACAAAAGATGATAGCATAGTTAATACTAAGCAGATCAAAAGTGATTTGTTACGGCCACAGTGTATACAAATTGAAAAGAGAAAAAAGTACAAGGTAATTAATCCAACTTACACTAGTTAAGATTTAAAGTTTTCATTCATATAAATATTTTATGTTTATACTAGCTTTTTGAAAATTATCTTTCAGGAAAGAGGTCTTGTAATGACACCCACATTCTTACAGTTATTTTAAGACTTTACTATAGACTCATTAATTGAAATTCTATTAATTAATATACAAGGTATCAATTTAAGTGTGCTGGTTGCATGAAAAATCATTGCTTCTCTGGCCACCATCTGGCATTTGTTGATTTTACCTATACTTGTAGCTGTGTTCTTTCTGATCTAAGTTGTTTAAGAGTTATAGTTGGTCCTACTTCTCTGGATCTTGATGTTAACATTCGAAGGACTCTAGAAAAATTTTGAGAATTTAAAAATAAAAATAATTATAAATAATAAAAATAATTGCTTCATGGAATAAGTATTTACTTGCAACTAACATTTAGTTCTAAATTAAATTCTAAGAATCCTAATGGAAGACAAAGGACATTTCAAGATCTTTCCTCTGCCTTCTCAGGTACTTGGTAATCCCCAATTCTTGATTTGTTCCTGGGTTCTGCTGAGTGAACTGTCTTGCTTGTGACTATAAAGGGCTTATAATTAATCTTTAGGAACTTCTTCATTATTTAGCATATCATTAAGTCAAATGAGAAAAACTATAAGATTAACCTAGACAGGAATTGGGAGGGCCTGCAGGAGAAGCTCTCCAACCCTACATTGTCATGAAAGCCCTACAGGAAGTACTCCGTATTTACAACTGAGCTCTATGGTTGTAACAGCCCCTCCTCTTAACCTCCTTTTCCCCTCTGTAAAAAGGGTTTTTCTGCTTCTTCCTGTAGAGTGTGTGCACATGGCTTGCCCCATCTGCACATACAGAAATACAATCCTTTCTCCCCCCCCCCCCCCCAAATAAACCCTTTTTGGTGAAAGAATACCTAATTGACCTTTGTTAACATTCAACAGAAAAAACTAACAATCATTTTTGGTTTCAAACATTTTTTGTAAGTTAGGAATAGGTGGGCTTTTATATACAGTACCTCTCAGGGTGGTGGACCTTTATCTCAACCTGGTCTTGCCTGAATTTCATATTGTGGAGAGTCCTCCAAAGATTGTCCCAGCATGAGGATGGTGATCATTCCTGTTTACAGTGCAGATATCAATTCTCTTCTTCCCCTTCTTTCCTACCCTACCTCCCCTTCCTCCTTTCCTTTTTTTCATGTCCCTTCAGCCATTGCAGCAGGACATTTGAAGAGAATTAAGTTAAATGCACATTCTTGCATTGGAAGTACAAAGCCCAAGTCTTAACTAAACTAATGAGTTCATACCCTGGTTCTGCCACTTAGTAGCCATGTGATTTTGAACATATTACCTAATCTCTCTGAGCTCAATTTCCTCATCCATAAAAATGGGCATAACAATAGCATCTATCCAATAGGGTTGTTGGGAAGAGTGTAATGAGAGATAATACAAGAAAAGCACTTAGTCCCCATGACCTTTAGTAACTGTCAAGGAAAGAAAAAGGAAAGAAAAAAAGAAAGAAAAGAAAGAAAAAAAGAAAGAGGCACTTAGCATGACTTAGCTACTGATGTTGCTACTACTACTAACAACAACAATAATAAATGTTACTATAGTAATAATAATCTCACTTCTACATGTAAAAGGCTTACACATTTGGGTTACATTCTTTTTCAAAAAAACTTTTGCCATCTAGGGAATTTTTACTTCTATAAAATTATAAATTTTTCACTTCTAAGTAGAGTCAAATTTGTAGTCCCTCTATACTCCTGAAGTACTCAGCTCACAGTGAGTTATTTGTTATCATTTATTGTACCCTTACTATGTACTAAGCACTTTTCTGGGTGCTGATTATAGTAAAACTCCAAACCAAAGGAAAGATACTGAACAGGTTCCAGAAATAGTGTTTTTTTTTTAACAGATATCCAAAACCCCACAAAATATAAGGATATGGCTGTATAGCCAGGTATGCCCTTTGGCCAAGTATTGTTTGGAGAAAAATATGGGCTAAAGTTGTTAGTAAGGATAACACATCCATATATAACAAGAAGTATCAAGAACATCTTCTACATAACAATTACAGTAATAAGACATTGCAATCATTATGGTGCAAGGACTCATGTACTAAGGATGTTTTGAAGAGCGTTAAAATCTAACTTGTGCAGTTACCTAACAGTCTGCAAACAGAAGGGTTTTTTAAAGTAGTTATTTATTTATTTATAATTTTAAATTCTTTTATTGTTGTTCAATTACAGTTGTCTGTATTTTCTCCCCACCCCTCCCTCCCACCCCCTCCAAACCCACCTCCCTCCCTTGCTTCTACTCTCCTCTTTGGTTTTGTCCATGTGTCCTTTATAGTAGTTGCTGAACACCCTTCTCCCCACTGTCCCCTCCTCCCTCACCTCTGGCTACTGTTAGATTGTTCTTAATTTCAATGACTCTGGTTATATTTTGTTTGCTTTTTTCTTTTGTTGATTATGTTCCAGTTAAAGGTGAGATAATATGGTATTTGTCCCTCACCATCTGGCTTATTTCACTTGGCATAATGCTCTCCAGTTCCATCCATGCTGTTGCAAAGAGTATAAGCTCCTTCTTTCTCTCTGTTGCGTGGAATTCTGTAAATGTACCATAGTTTTTTGATCCACTCATTTGCTGACAGGCACTTAGGTTGTTTCCAGCACTTGGCTATTGTAAATTGTGCTGCTATGAACACTGGGGTACATAGGTTCTTTTGGATTGGTGTTTCAGGGCTCTTAGGGTATAATTCCAGCAGTGGAATTGCTGGGTCAAAAGGCAGTTCCATTTTTAGTTTTCTGAGGAAATTCCATACTGTTTTCCACAGTGGCTACACCGGTCTGCCGGTCTGCATTCCCAACAACAGTGCACTAGGGTTCCCTTTTCTCCACATCCTCTCCAACACTTGTTTGTTGATTTGTTTATGTTGGCCATTCTGACTGGTGTGAGGTGGTATCTCACTATGCTTTTAATTTGCATTTCTCTGATGGCTAGCAATACTGAGCATCTTTTTATGTGTCTCTGCACCCTCTGTATGTCCTCCTTGGAGAAGTGTCTGTTCAAGTTTTTTTGCCCATTTTTTAATTGGGTTTTTTGTCTTCCTGGAGTGGAGTCGTGTGAGTTCTTTATCTATTTGGGAGATCAAGCCCTTGTCCAAGGTGTCATTGGCAAATATGGTTTCCCATGCGGTTGGCTCCCTTTTCATTTTAATGCTGTTTTCTTTAGCAATGCAGAAGCTTTTTAATTGAGGAGGTCCCATTTGTTTATTCTTCATTTTATGTCCCTTGCTTTAGGGGGCATATCAGTGAAGACGTTGCTGAGTGGAATGTCTGAGATGTTCCTGCCAATGTTTTCCTCTAGGATTTTTATGGTGTTACGACTTATATTTAAGTCTTTTATCCACCTTGAATTTATTTTTGTGTATGGTGTAAGTTGGTGGTTGAGTTTCAGTTTTTTGCAAGTAGCTGTCCAGATCTCCCAACAGCATTTGTTGAAGAGGTGCAAGCAGAAGTCTTAAGAAATAAGTCCACAAGAGTCAAAACCTGTTGTTTCTATTAAGTCTTTTATTCTATTCATTTTAGGTTATATGATTTTAAGAAACAGAAAACACTGACTATTGCATTTGCCTTTTAATTCTCCTTCATCTTTTCTCTATGCAACTTTTTTGAGGGGTTCTGAGTGAATACACTGTAGTCGTTCTTAAAGAACTAGAGATTTAGAAAAAGAGTAGTGCAGAAACTGAGAAGTGCTGAGCAAGCAACGAGTGAAGAAGCATTTTCTTTTGAGGGGCAGCATCATGACTCATACAAGTTTAAGCAAGTGCAACGTGTCCCAAACAAGCATCAAGCGTTGAAACATTTTGTTCTCATCAAAATGCAAAATGTGAAGAGTACCAGGTTTGACAAGGTCTGAAGCTGATGAGGTATAACTGTATATGTGTACCCTAAAGCTTGATCACCACTCTGGGACTCAAATCTTTTAACCCTTTAAAGGCAAAGACAAGTAGGTCTTGTTTATCCTGATATCTGAGTGTAACTGGATTGACAAAGGGATTTCACAGCCTAAGGATAACCTAAATGAGAAAACTCTCTGCGGTCCCTAACTCCAAGTGACACATTTAAAAACCATTATTTCTTTTTAAAATTATTACATCCCTATGACCTATATTTTTAATAACTGGAAGGTTGTACCTTTTGACTTCCTTCACCCATTTTGTCTACCCCTTACCCTTGGCAACTATGAATCTGTGTCTGTGAGCTCCAAAAAAACATTATTTCAATGTGTAAGATGTATACATGGTAAACAAGATTCAGAAGGTGTCAAAGAGTTTAATTTTTCTTCCCATCACTGACCCCCACCTCCTAGTTCTCTATAACCCTATCCCAGAGGTAGTCACTATGCCAGTTTCTTGAATATCTTTTCAGGGATATTCTATGTACATAACGCATTATGTGAATGTATACTTTCTCTAAAATATGTAATAGAAGAACTTCACACTATGCCTATTTTTCTGTCATTGCCTTTTTAAACAATATCATTGTTTCACTATTTAAAATTTTTTTAATTGGGGTAAAATAACATAAAATATACCATTTTAATCATTTTCGAGTGTAGAGTTCATTAGTGCTAATTATATTCACATTGCTGTTCAACCAATCTCCAGAACCTTTTCATTTTGCAAAACTAAAACTCTACACCCATTCAAAAACTCATTTCCCCTCCCCCAGCCTCGGGCAACCATTATCAACCATTATTCTACTTTGAGTTTCCATGAATTTGATTACTCTGCATACCTCATTATATGTGTACACTACATATATGGGACCATATAGTATTTGCCTTTTTATGACTGGCTTCACTTTGCATAATGCCCTCAAGGTTCATCCATGTTATAGCATGTGTCAGAATTTCCTTCCCTTTTAAAATGAATAATATTCCATTGTACGTATATATTATATTTTGTTCATCTATTTACCTGTCAATGGACATTTATTTCACTATTTTTCATTGCTGTATGATATTCTATTGTATAGATTTCTCCACATTCAGTTAATCAGTCTCCCATTAATAAATTCAGGTTACTTGTAATTGTACTCATTTTCTAATTTGCTGTAACAAATTACCACAAACTTGATGGCTTAAACAACACAAATTTATTTTAGTTTTAGAAGTCAGGAGTCCTAAAATCAAAGTGGCAGAACCATGTTCCTTCCGAAAGCTTCATGGGAGTGTTATGGGCTGAATTGTGTCCCTCCACCCAAAATTTTATGTTGAAGTCCTAATTCCTAGCACCTCATACTGTGGCTGTATCTGGAAATATGGTGTTCAAAGAAGTAATTAAGTTAAAATGAGGTTATTAGGGTGGGCCCTAATCCAGTATGACTGGTGTCCTTATAAGAAGAGGTGATCAAGACACAGAAACAGGCACAGTAAAAACCATGTAAAGACAGAGGGAAAAGAAGACAGACATCTACAAGCCGAGGAGAGAGGCCTCAGAAAAAAGTCAACTCTGCAAACACCTAGATGTCTGACTTCTAGCCTCCAGAACTGTAAGAAAATAAATTTCTATGGTTTAAGTCACCAGTCTATGTACTTGTTATGGCAGCCCTAATAAACTAATACAGGCAGAATTCACTTTCTTGCCTTTGCCAGCATCTAGAGGCTACCTGTGTTCCTTAGCTTGTGGTCCCTTTTCTCCATATTTAAAGTCAGAAAAAGTGGGTTGAGTCTCATATCATATCAATCCAACTTCCTCTCTGTCTTTCTCTTCCACTTTTTAAATTTTTAAAAATTTTAATTGTTGTTAAAGTACAGTTTTCTGCCTTTTACCTCCATCCCATCCCATCCCCCAGCCCTTCCCACCTCCCTCCTGTTTCCACACCCCCCTTATTTTTGTTCTTGTGTCCTTTATACTTCTCTTCCACTTTTTAAAGACACTTGTGATTACGTTGCCCCTACTCTGATAATCCAGGATAAGCTCCCTGTTTTAAAGTCATCTGATTAGCAACCTTAATTCCATCTCCAACTTTAACTCTCCCTACTGTTTACAGAATGTAACAATATATTCATCACAGGTTCATAAGGAACTAAGATAAGGTCTCTTTGGGGGGACCATTATTCTGTCTACCACACAATCTTTTTTTCTGCAACTTTTACTGAGGAAAACAATTGTTTTTTAGAACCAATATTCATATCAGCATAGCGGGAAAGCACAAAATGAAGTGACCAAGCAACATTACAGTTATATAGTTGCACATAAAGAGGTTCCTAAAAACTTAGTAGCAGTAGCAGAATGTTTGAAATTGCTTTTTCTGGAAAGATGATGAATTGGATTTAATTCAAAAACAGTATTTCACACAGGCCTCTTTGTAATCAATGGTATAGATCTATAAAATAATTGGCTAGGATTAAAAATATAATCTATGGCACTGAAGGACAGCAATAATCAGACTGAGTCAACTTGAAAGTTTAAATCAAGATAAACTTGTGGTTCCTTCTTCTAGGCATCCACAGTTCCTTGCACATATATTTTCTAACCTTTATCTCACTCTATTGTAATTATGTCTATATACATTGTTTCTCTCCCTCTAGACTGAACTTCTCAACTTGTATCTCTAGGGCCTGGCACACAGAAAGCATTCAACAAATGTTCAGTGAATAAATGACTTAGCATTAGTTGTTGCAATTCTTCCTTGTTGCCAATAACAATAATACATATAGAACATGAGTTATAATCTTTAGGTATAGGTATGGTTAAGAGACCAGTTGTTTTCATTATCCTAAACACATGATGTTTGTCCTTTAATTAGTCCCAGTAGCAACAGCTCCTACTGAAGAGCCAGTTGTTACATGAGACACTGCTTTCCTTGGGCTCCAAGTCAACATAGAGGCTTTATGCCAAAACAGCATCTTTATTTCTCAGAGCTACTTAGCAGGTTGGCTCGTCAGTGGCTAAGGCAGTACAGCTATTCATTCCACAGTGCTCCCTAACTCTGACTTGCAATTAGCACATTTCATCTATAAATGTATTGCTGCTCTCCACTCTTTGCATGTAACACACAGCTGTGTTGTCGTATCACAGGTTTGTTGCTTCACTCACTACTCCCTCCAGAGAGAATATAATCTCTTAATCTTTTTAAAATTAAATTCTGGAGAGTAACACTGATTAATAACATTATATAAGTTTCAGATGTATGCTTTCAAAATATATCATCTGTATATTAAATTATGTGCTTATTGTCCAAAGCTTAGTCTCCTTCTGATACCACATATTTGACACCCTTTACCCTCTTCATTCTCCCCCACCCTCTTCCCCCCTGCTAACCATCATACTGTTCTCTGTGTCTATGAGTTTGTTAGTTTGTTGCTTTCTGTTTTATATCTCACACGTAGGTGAAGTCATATGATTCTTGTCTTCTTCCATCTGACATTTCATGATATTCTCAAGGTCCATCCATGCTGTTGCAAATGGCAAATATTTCATCATTTCTTTATGGCTGAGTAGTATTCTACCGTATGGCTACTATCAATAAAACAAGAAATAACAAGTGTTGGAGAGGATGTGGACAAAAGTAAACCCTTGTACACTGCTGGTAGGAATGTAAGTTGGTGCAGCCTCTATGGAAAACAGTATGGTGATTTCCCCCAAAACTGAGAGTAGAGCTAACATATAATTCCTTTAGTAATTCCTTTTCTGGCTATCTACCCCCAAAATGTGAAATCACTTAAAGATATATGTACCCCTATGTTCACTGCAGTATTATTCACGATAGCCAAAACATGGAAACAACCTAAGAGTCCTTGTCAATCTAAATCTTATCCATCTTTCAAAGCACCAATCAAATCCAAGAATTTCAGGAAGCTTCAAAACCATGACTTCAGTCTCACTGATCTCCCTCTCCTCTGAGCCTTCAGGTCAGGGGCTGGCAAACTACAGCCTATTTTTATATGACCAGCAAGCTAAGGACGGTTTTCACATTTTTAAAGGGTTGTTAAAAAAAACAAAGACAAAGAAGAATATGCAACAGAGCCCATTTGTGGTCTCATAGCCTAATATTAACTATCACACTTTTAAAAGAAAACGTTTGCTGATCCATGGCCTAAATAGTGCACACTGTTCAACATAGTGATGAATTGCTTGGAACTATCTCTAATCTTTGTATAAATCAGTCTTATCTGCTTTAGTGGACTGCCTCTGTTGTCTACCAACAGTCACTTCTCACCTCTCTCACCTCCCACTCCTACCTGTCATACCTGTCTTTTCAGCCTCCTTGAAGGTCAAAATGGTCATATATTCTAATCCTGGTTCAGAGGCCAAGTTTGCCATGGGCTTGTGGGAAAGAATCCAGAACCTTGATAACTGCATTGAGCCACTGCCTTTCCTCTGGGCTTCTTATGTTAAAAATGTCACAGTTTATCCTACTCTTAATATGGCATTTTGGTACTTTCAATGGAGAGAATTCTAACTTTCTAAGTTGATTTTAGGTACATGGACCCACATCTTCTATGTCTGCATTTCTACAGCATCCACAGGACTGCAAATGTAAGGATATAATTATTTTATGAATAATGACTTTGCATAAAACTTACCACCCATTGGGTCTGAAAAGATTCCTGAGTGTACAAAATCAACTGAAGAGGTCAGCTTTTATGAAAATAACTGATGGACAGTTACCATAATCAGAGTATTTCACATTTGCTATCTCATGTAATACTATAAAAACCCAATTAAGTTACACACTCCAAAATCACTCATTAAATGGTAAGTGGCAGAGTAAGAATTTTAAGTTGAGTATCTTAGATAATGTTAGAATGTACTGGGACATGGACCTAACCCACTGCCTATGCCGGAACAAAGAAGGTTATCACCAGCTAAATACCCAACCACAAGATTCCCCATATCAGAAGCAACTGAGGCATAGCTGCGGGTATCCTTCTGGAAACTGGTTGAATCCTCACTGCCCCAATCCCCCTCCCTCAAGCTTTCTACAGGATCAGCCCTCCCTGATCAGATACCCAGGACACCTGGAGCAGATCAGCAGGGTGACTCACCCTCCCTGGGAGGGTCTGCTACACATCTTTAAAAGACCTTCCACCTTAGGGCTGTTAGCCATTTGGGCCCAGCCTGCCTGATTGCAGTGAGCCCTTAATTGGACTTTTCTGGCTCAGGGTCCTTTCTTAGCCACCTCAGCTACCTAACAGATAACAACATTCACACTCTTACACTATACCTCCCTCTCCTCTTCTAAGTCTTTAATTGTCATTAACAGTAAGAAGATTTAGAGGATTCCCCCTGTCCCCCAGTACTGACATATAATTGACTTATAATATTTTATTCATTTAAGGTATACAACATGATGATTTAATATATGAATATTTTGCAGATTTAGAGGTTCTGCTTTTAATTCTTTGCATGTTCATTTATGATAGTACCTCAGATTCTCTAAAAAGGCCACATTATTTTTAAGAGCAAATTCACACCCTCATACAGAGATAATTTTATATATATATATGTATGTATATATATATCCACCAAACCCTGTCATCTCCTTGAAGGTTCCCCCTTCCCCTTTTTCTGATATAATCATCTGTCCTTTAAGGGCATGTTTCTGAAATAGTAGAAAAATCGCTAAGCAGTGATTTTTCAAAGTGTGGTTCTCAGACCACCAGCAGCAGCATCACCTGGAAACTTGTTAGAAGAGCAAATTCTTAGGCTCCACCTTTAGATCTCCCATATCAGAAAATCTGGAGATAGGACCTAGAAATGTGCTTTCAACAAACCCTCCAGGTGATTCTGATATATATTAAAATTTGAGAACCACTAGTCTAAAGTATTTGCATCTGTAGATAGCACTTAAATCACTGCTTTGGAACCAGAATGATGGAATCTCATCACTCCAAAACTAGCTCTTGGAACCTGCAACCCAGGCAAGTGTCCTGACTGAGAATGGAACCTACAACTGTTCTCTTCATGGGAAGTCACCCAACCAACTGAGCCACACCATTTAGGGCCAAAACTAGCTCCTCATAACAAAACCAACAAGAAATTGGTGCATTGCCAGTGAGATGTAAAGTGGTCATTCATATGCACACGTTATTCAATTTACATAATGACTGCCCACACAGGGTAACTCAGCTAGGTACCATAGTGGATTCTGAAAAGTAATCATCCACAGAAGTAAGAATAAATTGATAAACAAATAATGAACAAGTTCATAAACATAGGGAAAAAACAAAGAAGCTGATGGTGGATGCTCAATCCTCATTGAAAACCCACAAAAAGTATGAGAATAAAATAGCAGCAACTGAGAACTTCTAGATCTGGAATCTCAAGATACAAAAGAAAGCTTTGGATTTATGTTTCTAGTTGCTAATTAAGTGGCTCAAAGTTGATATACAATCCATAAAAAAACTGGTTAGTCTCAATTTATGCACACCAAATATTCTTTTATTTTTCCTTTTTGGTTAGGTTTCTGCTATGAACAAGTTAGCTGCTTACTTCCCTCCTGTTCTGTGTAGGAGATTAAAAAAATCAGTTCTCCTGGCTGGCGTAGCTCAGTGAGTTGAGTGGGGGCTGGGAACCAAAGTGTCTCAGGTTCGATTCCCAGCCAGGGTACATGCCTGGGTTGCAGGCCATAACCCCCAGCAACTGCACATTGATGTTTCTCTCTCTCTCTGTCTCTCTCTCTCTATCTATCTCCCTCCCTCCCTTCCCTCTCTAAAAATAAATAAATAAAATCTTAAAAAAAAAAGTGAAAAAAAAAATCAGTTCTGCCTTGGCCAAGTGCTCAGTTGGTTAAAGCACTGCCCCAATAAGCCAAGAGCACATGTAAGAATCAACCAGTGAATGCATAAATAAGTAGAAAACCAAAAATTGATTTTTTCTCTCTCTTTCTAAAAATCAGTAAATAAAAATAAATAAAATAAATCAGCTCTGTCAACTTCAAGAGCTGACAGCAGGGCAGTCCAACAAGAAGGTCTGGAAAGCTTAATTCTATGTGTGGGGAAAACATACAATTCTTGTTGACCCCCATTTACTTGGTAAGTCATCCTACATATTATTTTTATGGTCTTTAAAACCTTCGAATTCTAATTATTTCCTTCCTCAGACCAAGGTATGAGAGCTAGCTGTTGTTTAAATACAACTGTCAATTACCCAGCACCTGCCACACAAATACCTTTCAAAAATTTCTGTGTAGCTTGATTTGGAAGCTAGGCTATGAAAGTCGATTGGATTTTAGGGATACTAATGTGTATACATGTAATATGACCATTGTATGCTGTTATTTCTTTGGGGAATGCAGGTTTGAGGAGCAAAGAGAAATCTATTTTAGAGAAACTAGGGGAATTCAGAAAACAAGAGGAATTTGAAGACAAGAAGACACTGACCAAGAAAGAGAAAAAGCCTCTCTTGGACAGCTGTCTGGGGATGTGTGCCAGGAAAGAAAGACAAGTCCAGAAAGATTGCTGTTACTGAGATAAAATCCTGAGACATTACCAAGTCAGGTTTCAGATAATTGTGAAAAGAATAGTTTTTACTTAGAACCAAGGTTTAGGCCTATTTCCCAGTAAAAAAAAAGAGCTTGATTCCTCCTTCAATAAATAAAAAACTGAAAGATTTACCTGTAATACTGGAGTAGGACTCTAAATTGATTAACAAGGAAGGCTAAAGATACCTACAATTAAAGACTAACATAGCATTCTGATGACAACATCTCCTCACACTGCAGAAAGGTCATTTTTGTATTCTAATTGATGAACTGGACTATAATGAAAGAAGCTGCCCAGAAGAAACTAAAAGGTTGTAAACCTCAGATATAATCTTTCAAAGAAATTCACTCCCTATTCTCTGGAGAAATAGTTATACCAACCATTAAAACTATCTCAGAAGAACAGCAATACCTTTCCACAACTCTCTGAATACCTCTCCAGAACTCTCCTTTTCCTGATCCAACCCTCAATACGTGCCAAAACATCATATTCAGTTTTGGGTGTGGTAGAGGTAGGACAGGCCTACCCTCTCAAGATCCTTGAATAATTCATAAAACTGTTGAAAGGTGAGAGAAGCCCAATTACAAAATCTGCCCTACTGTCTTTTTTCTCAAAACCATCACCCACATTTCAGGGGCTGACACCATAGCTAGACGGTCAGACTCCTTGGGGGCAACTCTCTTGCAGATAGGAGACAAGATGA
Source organism: Phyllostomus discolor (assembly GCF_004126475.2). Lineage (NCBI taxonomy): Eukaryota > Metazoa > Chordata > Mammalia > Chiroptera > Phyllostomidae > Phyllostomus > Phyllostomus discolor. Next base: position 78,243,032 of record NC_040910.2, on the reverse strand, counting down.
TCATATAAAATTTAGTTTCTACCAGAGAGTTTGGAGAAGGGTCCCCATCAAATATTAGTTGTGGGCCTGTGGAGTCCTCCACATTCCCCTCAACAGGGGAGAAACAGACTTTTCAGCCCATCTCATCTAACATCATAGAAAATAACCTAGAAAAGTGGGACTTTATGTAGGGCTAAATAGCAGCCTAGAGCTGACTATAAGTTGAGTGATGTCAGGAAATAAGCAAAAGGGTGAGAGTGGAAGTATCTCAAGAGATTCCAGACATTAAATAGCAATGTCCCAGAGCCAGAGAATGGAGGCGCAAGAGAGTCTAGAGAGAAGAACCCATCAAAGAAAGGGGACATTCTTCTAAGTTTAGTACCCATTTTAGGAAAAGGATTTTGGAGCTAAATTCAGAAATTGCTTCGGGCCAGAGATTCCAAGGGGATAGCCAATACCAGGGGGCCTTATCTTTTAAACCACAATTGGGAAACATCATAAAAGCCTTTGTGGTAAGGAAACTCCCCAAAACTAAAGTAATCTAAGGGGTTCCAGTGACAAAAGCCAGAGCTCTTTTCAATGAGCAGCAAAGATAAATACTAAGCATGGAAATCAGAGCTATTGCCCTGATTCTAGAGAAAAAACGTGGAGCTCATGCATGAACTTCTTGAATTAGCCTGAGGAAGAACTCCAGGCAGAGCCCCTGAGCAAAGCAAAGTAGTAAGTGTCAGGTCCTACATACCTCAGTCAGGTTCTGAGAGCCAGAGTTGTCTGAGTCTAATCAGGATTGTCAGAAACCAGGATATTCCAGAAGAAAATCCTCTCCTAGGAGGGTAACTTCTCTAATAGAAAATGTTCTTTCCACAAACATAAAAATCTTGGTTCTCATGTTAACATATCCTCTGAAAGGGAAGATCTCTGTTTTTCATAAGCAAAGAAATTCTGTCCAAATATACAAGGGGGACCCCCAAAAACCTGGAATTATCTTCTGGAGGGTGGGCCCCTTGTAGTATAGGCTTCCCCTATTAGGTGAGTGTCCTAGGAACTCATCTATATCAGTGCACCAGCTGGTGGTGTTGTGAGAGGCTGCATTTGACTGAAGTGAATTATTTCAAGACTCTTTCAACATGTTTGCCCATTTCATGATGGGTGATTTAGCAGCACACATGCCTATACTGTGTTGAGTGTTGAGCCATTTTTGACCAAAAATGGCATGACCCCCCATGTTCCATCCTCCCTATTCACTCAATCTTGCCCTGAGCAACTATTTGTTTGTTTGTTTCCCCAGATGAAAAAAGCCCTCAAAGGCAACATTTTGCTGATGTGGAAGAGGTGAACAAAAAATTGCCAAAGCTCTAAAAGGTATCAAAATCAACTAGTTGAGAAACTGTTCTAAGTAGTGGAAAAAATGTCTCGATAGGTATACTGCATCAAATGGAGAGTATTTTGAAGATGACTCAAGTTTAAACATGTAAGAATAAATACACAATTTTTTATAAATAAGTTCTGGAGTTTTTTGGGTCCCCCTTGAACTGGTTTCTTCTAACTGGGAAAACAACAACAAACCCAAGTAGCCTTTGACTTGGGAGCTGTCCTAAGCCCATTTTGTTATTCTCATTATTCTCACTGTCTAGATGGAGAACAAATATTGATATGAGAACAATACTGGTATTCTTAGTTGGTAATTAAACATGTAAATCTTAGCAAATTACTGTTTAAAATACGATAATTTACTCTTATCTCTTTGCCACAATAAAATAATTCCACTAGAAAGGGGACTAGGATAAAACTCCCTTCTGCAAGAACTGTTCATAATTTACTTCTAGCCAGGTAATACTACTCAGTATACTTGGTTTCCTCAATTCCAAACAATCAAATAAAGAAAGATACTTTTTAATCTTCTCAGTGAAACAGTTTTTCAGGTTTCTATGTTCTAGCATTCATGTTTGAGTGACAAAGTTCCTTAACCAGTTAACTAGTTAACTATAATAAGCCCGGTAATTTTGAGAACAGGTAAAGAAGTATTGTCATTTCCAGCACTACATAATCTTTTGAAGGAAGTTAGCACTTCCTTTGAAATTTTGAAAGTTATAATGTGTTTGTGGGGAATGCCAGTTAGATTCTCTACCCTACTTGACCAGCAGGCAGATGGGAATCTCAAGAGGCAGACAGAGTATTCATGTTCTTCCAGCAAGCCTCTTCTTAGCAACAAACCATAGTCTTTGAAAGTACCCCCAAAATTCAGTAATCAACCAGCTTCTACTAAAATCTTTTCAAACTTCAGGCTGAGAGTCACTATGGATTATGAAATCAATTTAGTGACTTGCATCAGCATAGTTCTGTTCTGTTTTTTAACAGAATAGAATAGAAAGTAACAGAGTATGCTGCATAAAGGAAGAGAAAGAATTGTTTTTGATGTGTATGTGTATGTAGGAGCACCTACACAAGCATATCAGCTCATAATGTAAAATGCACTTTAAAGACAAATCCTCGCTGATCTTAGAGAGAGAAAGAAACAATGATTGGCTGCCTCCCATGTGTTCTGACTGGGGATCAAACCCACAGCCTAGGTATATGCCCAGACCAGAAATCGAACCCACAATCTTTTGGTGTATGGGATGATGGTCCAACCAACTGAGCCACTGGGACAGGGCATATATACTTTTTACTATGGATTTCAGTCACAAAATTTTGAAAGCTACTCCTCTAAACTACAAGTTTCATGAGGAAAAAAAGATCAAGTATACCTAACTCACTCATTACTGTATACCTAGCAACTTAACACAGTACCTGGCAATTATAACAGGTACTCAACAAACATTTGTTGACTGACTATTCAATATACATTCTTATATTATTAATAGTATGTTCCATAAATCAAAATTTGGAATAAACCCAAGCAATTACAAGATATTTTTTATGAGAGTACTAAAAAAATAACATTTGATTAGTAAGTTTACCAATTTTCCCTCCCTTGTCCACTGATGGATGTGCTAAACAAATGGTAGGTCCCATCAGGAAATGACAGAAGGCAAGGCCTTTGGAACTGACAAACTAAATGATCACCCCCAGGATATATCAGACCAGCATAGGCCTATGATCTTACTGTGTACATATTATTCTGACATGATATGCACAGACCTGTATAGTAGGAAAAGCACAGAACTGAGAATAAGAAAACATAGTGACAACTAATGGCTAAATACCTTGGCAAATAGTTTTGACCTCTCTGAGCCTATTTCCTCAATTAGGAAGACTAGTTGTGACAATTATATAAATAGTTACCAAACCAAATAATAGGTGTAACTTTAGAAGAAATATAGAAGAAAATCTATGTGGCACTGGGTTAGGCAAAGATTCCTCAGTGATACAAAAAACACAGACCATAAAAGAAAAAAATTTATAAAATGGATTTCAACAAAATCAAAAACTTGCTCTTTGAAAGACATACTTAAAACAAAAACTAAGCTACAGACTTGGCAGAAATATTGGTGAAATATGCCTGACAAAGTAGTTGTATGCAGAATATATAAAGAATCACAGCTAAATAAGAGGACAAGTATCTTAATGAAAAATAGGCAAAAAATTTCAATAGACTCTTCATCAAGAAAAGGAACAGCAAATAAGCACATGAAAAGATGCTAGCCAGGTACCATTTACTGACAGAAAGATTAAAGCATAGATAAAGCACAGATCATAATATAACATTAAAGTATGAAAAGAATACTTTCTGAATTTTTGCCCAGATTGTAAACTATTAATATAGTAACTCCTTAAGGGCAAGGACAATGTCTTCATAAACTAGGAGCATAATAAATTGTTTAAACCTAGTACATTCTGAATGAGTTTAAAATCATGATGTTATTTAACTAATTCTTTATAACTGCAGAACAGTATTTAGGATGATAGCAAGTTAAATAAATGAACTTCCTTAGAATTACATAATTGGCTTGAACTATCTATGGCAGTGATTTTCAACCCATGTGCCACAAGTGGCACACTGGTGTGCTGCAAGAATTTTTAGAACATGTAATACCTGGCAGCTCTCTCTATGGAGCTTACCCATGCCCTTCCCCACATCTCTACCCCGAGCACATTTTTCCTTGCCTCTCTTTCTCCTAAGCTCCAAGGGCCCTTCTTTTGCTTCTGTAACTTGTTTCCTAGGCCATTATTTCTACTGCTCACTTCTTCTACCTCAGTGCCTTTCTCTTACTTAAAAAAACAAAAACAAACAAGCAAACAAAAATCCATAAAATACCTACTTAATCAAAGGTACTGACCTCTTTTCCCTTAAATTGTCAAATTTAAAAAATGAAAACATCCAACATAACAATAGCTATCCAGTGTAAATGAATCAAAATTATACCTTATTTTTTATCAGATCAACACAAAAATTTTTTTTGGTATGCCACAGAATTTTAGTAATTAGTTTGTGTGCCATGAGATGAAAAAAGCTGAAAATCACTAATCTGTGTCAATAAGAACATAATTTAAATTGCTAAATATGAGTTATTAGTGATCACTGAAAAATAATCATTACTAAAAGTAATCATTTAGCATTTTCACTGCCATTTTTACTTATATAAAGAAAAATATTTCACTTAGTGATACAGATCAAAATCTCTGGTCAGCTATGACCTCTGTTTCTTGTCAGGTTTAGTTCTTAAGGTTGAACCCTTGTATCATAATAGCTTTATGTCTATTAAAAATAAAACTACAGCCCTGGCTGGGTGGCTCAGTTGGTTGGAATATTGTCCCATACACCAAAAGGTTGCAGGTTTGAACTGGGGTCAAGGCACATACCTATATTGAAGGTTCGATCCCGGGTCCGGGCACAGAAGAGAGGCAACTCATTGAGGTTTCTCTCTCCTTCACTCTCTGTTCCTCTCTCTCTGGGATCACTGAACATATCCTTAGGTGAGGTTTAAAATAAATAAATAAAAATAAAACTAGTCGTGGCCTGGTTGCTCAGTTGGTTGGAGCATCATCCTGGACATCAAAAGGTTGTGGGTTTGATTCCTGTAACCTAGAGCACATACCTAAGTTACCAGTTCAAACCCTGGTGGGGATGTAGGAGGTAACTGGTTGGTATTTCTCTCTCACATTGATGTTTCTCTCTGTCTCTCTCTCTCCCCTCCTCCTCCCTTCCTCTTTCTCTAAGATCAATGAAAATATCCTTGCGCGTTAAATAAATAAATAAAAATAAATAAATTATACCTTCCCTTTGGCCTAGCAACTTTCTTGTAAATTTCTAGAAATTTATTGTAATTTTGTGAAATGACATTTTTCTGTTATTCATTGTAGCATTTATTATAATAACAAAATCCTGGAGACTGATTAATTAATTATGGTATATCTATGCAATGGAATCCTATCTAGGAATAATAAAAACATGGAGCTCTTTATGTACTAACATGGAATATTTCTAAGTTAGACTAAGTAGAAAACAAAGCAAGGTAGCGAATATTGTGTGTAGTGTAATATCATTAGTACAAAAGAGGGAAAAGGCACACACACACACACACACACACACACACTTGCTTGTTTATGTATACAGTAATCCTAGAAACAGACGCAGAAAATTAATAACATTAGTTGTATGTGAAGAGGAGGACTGGATGTTAAGAGGACAAAAGTAGGAAAACTTTTTATACCCTTTAATAATTTTTGAATTTTGAATTTTATGAACAAAATTTAAAAATAAACTTAAAAATCAAATAGTAATTAAATAATATACTTAGCCTTTTAGCAGTAAGCAAGCCCCAGAAAAACAACAGATTCAATTAAACTCTGACATGTGAGTGAGGATAATGACAAATGTCAGAGAGGCATCTATCTGGGCTTGCATGAGCTCCTTTGGAGACCTGAAACACTGATGTCATTAACCCAAAATCTGCACATGTCATTATTCAGACACTGATGCAGCAAACTCCCAGGGGAATCACCACTTTCAGTATCCCTGTGGTAAAAAAAAAATAGTTTTTAGCATAAAAACAGACACATAGATCAATGGAACTGAATAGAGAGCCAAGAAATAAACTCGTACTTTTATAGTCAATTAATATTGGACAGAGGAAGCAAGCACATACAGTGGACTAAAGATAGTTTATTCAATAAATGGTGTTGGGAATATTGGACAGATGTGTGCAGAAAAATAAAATTAGAATTAATTTTATTAAAATTAGAATTATTTAGGATCAAAGATTTAAATGTTAGACCTGAAACCATAAAAATCCTAGAAGAAAACATAGGCAGCAAAATCTTGGACATTGCTTGTAGCAACATTTTATCAGATATATCTCCCAGGGCAAAGGAAACAAAATAAAAAAATAAACAAATGGGACTATATCAAACTAAAAAGATTTTGCACAACAAAGGAAAACACCAACAACCAAAAAAAGACAACCCATAGAATGGGAAAACATTAACGATACATCTGATAAGAGATTAAAATCCAAAATTTATAAAGGACTTACAAAACTCAACACCAAGAAAACAACCCAATTAAAACATGGGCAAAGGACCTGAATAGACACTTCTCCAAAGAGGAGGTACAAATGGCCAATAGATATATGGAGAGATGCTCAATGTGACTAATCATCAGAGAGATGCAAATTAAAACCATAAGGAGATATTATCTCCCACCTGTCAGAATGGCTATCATCAATAAATCAACAAACAAATTCTGGCAAGGATATGGAGAAAGGGGAACCCTTTTTCACTGTTGGTGGGAATGCGGACTGGTGTAGCCACTATGGAAAACAGTATGGAGATACCTCAAAGAATTAAAAATGGATCTGCCTTTTGACCCAATGACCCCACTTCTGGGAATATATCCAAAGAAATCCAACACACTAATTCGAAAGAACATAAGCACCCCTAAGTTTATTGCAGTGTTAGCTACAATCATCAAGATAAGAAAACAGATCAAGTGTCCATCAGTAGATGAATGGATAAGACAACTACAGGACATTTACACAATGAGATACTACTCAGACATAAAAAAGAAGAAAATTTTACCCTTTGGGACAGTATGGATGGACCTGGAAAACATAATGCTAAGTGAAATAAGTCAGTCTGAGAAAAACCAATACCATATGATTTCACTCATATAAAATCTAATAAACAACCTGAACCAACAAGGAAAACAGAGACAGACTCATATATAGAGAGCAGGATGACAGTATGTGTGGGGGAGGGGTGGGCAGTAGGAGTTAGGGAGTAGAGGAATTGAGCAAAAAGGAAAAAGAACACATGGCTATGGACAACAGTGTGGTGACTAACGGGGGGAGTGGGGAATAAGGAGACTAAATAGCAGTGGAAAAAACAGTTTCTCTAAAGTTTATCTTCATTATCTGTCACTTTTACCTCAATACAAAGTGATGAAACAGGCTTTCTTATGACGGATGTATGAAGTCAGGGTATCCCAAAAGGTCAAAATATAATCTTTTATAGGTGAGCTCTAATTGTATAGTCTTCTAAATATGACAAGATCATAGGGAGTCAACTAAGACATCATCAAAACTTTCTGAAGTTTGAGATACCCTTAAGCATTTCTGAAACTTCTCACATGAGAAGTAAGGGAAGCAAAATAAGGAATTTTAGGAACGAAACTCTGGTTAACAGGGTTATGGTGCATCTGAGAAGTCACGGGATAGGTCTGCCTCTCAGAGGGGAGGCTGCTTTTTTTCTAATATTTCCAACATCTGCTATTAAAATTAGTTCTGCACAAATGCTTGCAGATGCAGAGCAGCTGGTAGTCCTGCCTGCATTTTGCCCTTTGGCGGATCATAAGCAAGTCACTGAAGTAGGACTGTTGAATTTTCCATTTATCCAGTGTTTTTAGAAAACTGGCAAATTTATGTTCTGGAGCATTAGATTCAGAATGTTAATATCCTAATAAACATAGGTTAAAGTTTGAGAAATTCATAGCAGAACTGAAAGTTAACCTCTAGTCTCTCAAAAAACAAGATTTGAAAATAAACTCTCTTGCAGCCATTTGTAAACAAACCCTTTTCATGTCAGTGTGAAATAGAAAGATATTATTCTATCTACATTAATGCTTTCTGATTCATTTGATTTTTAAAAAGAAATCAGAAAATAAACATGTCCTACTTCATTAGTTAATCAAAACTGCAAAATAAAACAGGATACAAATTTTATCCTTCAGAATAGCAAAGTTAAGAGACTATAAATGCTTCCAAAGCGCCTAAGGAAAAGAAAGGTAAACTCTCACACACCAATGGCTGGGAGTTTTTCTGAAAAGTAATATATCATTTTTCTGAAAAGTAATATAACATTGTATCAAAACCTTTGAAAATGTTCACATCTTGGACTTAGTGATTTCCCTAATTTATTTTAAAGAAATAATCAGAGATGTATACAAAGATTTATATATAAAATATTCCCTACAGAGTTTATACTGCAACCCAAATGTCCAAAAATAGGTACTTAAATTATAGCATATTGAAAGGAATATCTTAGTAAAACATAGGGGAACTCTTATTTTAGCCAAATTCTTCAATAATCCTGATTTATTTTTTAAAAACAAAAAAACAGTGATGAAAATTAATGTTAAACGTGCTTTCTTTTGGTTTTTAAAGTCATGAAGGGTAAAATGATTTCTTTTGAATTATATACATGTTAATTTTAGACTAATTCCAGCTCTCAGTCTTGGAAACTGAGAGTTTACAGCTTTAAGTTTGTTTTAATGTCTCACAATAGGAACTGGTGACTATCAGTACCCACTGGACATAACTGCACATCATTAGCATGAAGTCTTGGCTTCCATCCAAGAAACAATACAATAGCAACAATAAAAATCAGTGTGTATTCCTATGCCTAGGGCCTGCATTAAAACAAGAAAGGACAAATTATACTCCCCCCCCAAACTAAAGTGTAATGATATTTGCATAAGATTAGGTGGGTACAGGAACAACTAATGAAGGTAGAGGGGCTAGTGCTCTCTGAACATGGTGATTGGAGCACGAAGGGCTTATGGTGGCAGGTGGAAATTCTTGGTAGCCTAAGAGGTATTTTTTGGCATAATAAGCACAAGTAGTGAGACTCTGAAATACTCCATGTTTGAAAGAATAATTTAAATAATGAATTTTAGAGCTTCAGGATTAACAAAACAAGCAAGCAAGAGAACATGCAATCTAAAAAAATATCCATACTTATTGAGTTACATAAGAAACAACCTTGAGAAGTGAAATTGGGTAGGATGGCTTTTAATATAATTTTTAAAATAAAGAGGCTTTACAATGTAAAAGTGGCTCAAAAAACCTCTAAAGAAATGTGTGGTACAAACACATGAAAAAAATAAAAACAAAACAAAAACCAAAAGCCACATATCCAGAAGAAAAGTTGAACTTTATCATCAGTACCTACCAAGGTAAACATCAATCAACTTCCACGAATACAGAACATGTGGCCTGAGTAGAGCACATTTTAAATAATTGGAAATTCCAATCTAAGGGAAGGTTCTCTGTCATCTCCACCCGTTACATTCTGTTTTTAGAGATGTTATTGGCAAGAACACTAATTGACTGACTAATTCATAAACAATCTTCTAGGAAAAGTTCATCAAAGATCTTATATTTGGCTCAGTTCCTTCCACTTTCTACATCTACACTTCCTTAAAGGATAAATGTTCAAAATAATAGCAGATTTCCAGTTATGAATATAACTGGAAAGTTTATGAATACATTAAAGAAATAAAGCGGTTTCAGATGAACATTTTTAACTAAAAAAAATCATGGTTAGGTTTGTTTTATTTATTGCCTTCATGAGGCTATGAAAAAGAACACAGAGATGCAGAAGAATTCTCTGTGACAGTCAGAAAATGTCTAACTGAGTCCGAAAATTAAGTTAATTAGAATGTTGCAGAATCTCAAAAGATAAAGAACTTGGTCTTGAGCCCTCTTTCCTCTCTATAGTTCTCCTTCCTGAATGATCTCATTAGTCACAGAACCTTAAATATCAAGTATTCACTGGTGTTCCCAAATGTATATCCCCAACCCAAAACTTCTTCTCTAAGCTCCAGACTAATATATTCAACTATTTGTCATCTCTACGGGGGTCTCACAGTCATTTCTAACTCCCATTCCTTCAACTCCCATTCCCTCCCCCCAAATCTGCCCTGGCCTAGTACTCCTTATTTCAGAAAATGGCCCAACATACACCTTGGCTGCTCTAATCAGAAAGCTGGAGTCATTTTTGAGATATTCCTTTGCTTCAACCCTCTATCCAACTTACTTTGCTCCCATTTCACCTGCCTGTTTCCATTCTCATCTCCTATAATCTGTTCTCCACAGAGCAGCCAAAGCTTTCTTTTGAAAACAGAAATATAGTTTCCCCATTTCTCTTGAAAAAAAAAAAATCCATACTTCTTACTATGGTCTATAAAGCCTTATATGATCAGGCCCTTGCCCACATCTCTAATTTCCTCATTATGCCCCATTACATGTTGATCCAGCTACACTGGCCTTCCTTCAAATTCTCAAACACACCAAACTCCTGGCACATCGGGCCTTTGCTCATGCTATTCTCTTTGCTTCAGCTACTCTTTTCCTTGTTTTCCTATGGCTGGCTCCTACTCATTCTTCAAACCTCACTAAGTATGACTGTTTTTAATAGTTTATTTTTTATTGTTTTTTTTCCATTACCATTTATCCCCCTTATACCAACTTCTACTTTCACACACTCCCCCAACCCCACAATTATCACGCTATTGAGGGAGGCCTTTCCTAACTTTCATTTTAAGAACTGCTACTCCCTTGTTTCAGTCATATAACAATAACAATTTGCAGTGAAGATAGAATTAAACATTTGTGTACATGTTTAATTCTATTTCACTATTATATAGAGTAAGCTTCATGAGAGAAGAAACTATATCTGCTGTACTCATCAATGAATAGTTATTGTATAGTGTGGTTGTGACACATAATACTCAATACATACTTTTAAAATTAATCAATTAATGAAGATTTTTATAAAACATTGAAGTAATATATAGAAACAACATAAGATCAAGAAAATCTGGACAAAAACTACCTTATCATACCACCTTACTCAGCATTCAAATTTGTTCCAGATTTCTACTATAGTATTCCATATTAAATAATGAGTTAGTGGTCATAAGTATCAGTGAAGGCATAGGCAAGAGAATATAAAATCAAATCTAGCTGTATCCTACTAAATATATTATGCTATTATTGTAACTAGCAAACTTAAATTAACAGTGCAACATGATACTTGTGATCTCAAAATTATCTGAGCTACATAAATTATGAATAGCAGAAAAGTAAGCTCAAAACAGCAAGTGAACAACTAAAAAGGTCTGGTTCAAGATTGGATGAAATTTTATGTCAATCACAGGAAATCTTAAATAAGGCATTTGGTGTTCTTATTTTTCATAATCACACAATTATACAAATTGATGGCTAAATTACATGAATTTCCCCTGAATCTCATGTCTGTATATTTTTTTAAATTTTAAAAAATATGTTTATTGATTTTAGAGAGAGGGGAAGAGGGAAAAACAGAGAGAGAGAGAGAAACATCGATAAGAGAAACATCAACTGGTTACCTCCCATATGTGCCCTGACCCCCAGGGATCAAACCTGCAACCTAGGTATATGCCCTGACCAAGAATCAAGCCTCCAACCTTTTTGTGTATGAGAAGACACTCTAACCAACTGAGCGACACTGGCCAGGGCTGTACATTTTATTATTAAAAATACATAAAAAAGTATATAGTTTTAAAATTCCATGGTAAAAAGTCTAACTAAAACATGGTAACCATATTTTCAAAATAAAGAATCCAGATATATTGCTAAATATTTAAAACTAGGAGTACTGAAAATCCATAAGTATTAGCATTTTTCCATATTATAGATAAGAATACAGGGACTCAGTTAATTAATTTATCCAAGATAGGTATAAGAGACAGAATCAGTATTCAAACTAGGCTCATGTTGTTTTCACTTTGCTACAATGCTTTTCTGCTGTTCATTTTTCATTCGCTTCAATATTAATTGAGTTTCTACTGGGTGCTATTGTGATTAAATAGATATTAGAAAGGAAATTATAACTTGTCTTTAAAGCTCATACATACTGAAATACTTCCAGAATCAAATTAAACCAAGAGAGAAAGAAAGAGAGAGAGAGGTTGAGAGAGGGACACTACTTGAAACAAAGAGGATCAACTGTTTGCCTTCTTTGTTAGATCTGCTCAAACAGCATGTGACATTCATTTGAAGCCTCTGGCCCATGAGAAAGTCATCAAAACAGGATGCATTGTTTCCAAGTCCCAGCCAAAGCTCATGAAAATTAAGCTAGTGAAAGCAATGCCATAAATATAATGTTGGATATTCTAAATTTTGACACCTAAACATGTAAAAGAACAGAATGTTAGAAAATGAACAAAGTTTTCAAAACTTAATGTTTCAAAATACTTTATTCTTGAGAATCAAATAAAAAATAAAATGTACATCCATTATACCACAAATATGTTCAAGATAATGAACATATCCATCAACACAAACGTTTCCTCATAAACTATTGTATATTGTAATCTTTTTCCACTGCCACTTTCAGCATGCCCTTTTTGAAACAACCACAAATCAACTTGGTATCACTATAATAGGTTTGCATTTTCTGAAATTTTAAATAGATGGGATCATATAGTATGTATGCATTTTTGTTCAGCTTCTATGATTCAGCATAATTATTTTAACATTGGTACATGTTTTGTAGATATCAATAGTCAATACCTTTTTTATTTTTCTGACTAGTATTCCCTCATATAGATGTACCACAGCCTACTTATGCATTCAGCCATTAATGAACATTTAGATTATTTCCAGTTTGAGGCTACTACAAATAAAGTTGTTACTAATTTTTTAAATAAAGAAATAAATAAAATGCAAACTAAGTGCAATGCTACACTTAAATATATTTGTTATGCTATGATAAAAGCCTTCTAATCATTCATTTAATTATCCATCCATCCATCCATCATCCATGCATTCCCCGCACCCCGCCACCCCCCATCCATTATCCCTCTGACTAGCTGGAACTCATTCAGTGCCTGCTACACAGGCTTCATACTGGAGTCCATGATTTTCTCGTTAACTCAGCCCACTTACGTAGTTTTTGGACTATAAGATGCACTTCCTCCACCTCTGCCCCAAATTTGGGAGGAATAATGGTTGTTAATGCTGCTGTTGAGTTGTTTACATTTACATTGGTAAAATACATGTTATTTATGTTATTAAATATTTTACCATATTTTTTGCTTCAAATTTTTTTTCCTATTTTCTTCCTCTAACATCCACATGTGTCTTATGGTCCGAAAAATACAGTAACTCATAAATGTTGAGATACTTCCACTTCTAAACTGTAAAATAGAGTTAATATTACCCTCCTTCTTGACTAGGGTTTTGCAAGGAATAATTAATACCTATAAAGTAGTAATATTCTCAGAGGAGGTTTCTTTTCCTCAACTTTAAAAGGTAGAATATAATTTTACACATTATATTTTCTTTCCTAGTTGCTCCTTAATAAATCTTGCATGAGCCATAGTTACTTTCTCTAGCTAGTTAGTAAATGAAAACTAAGATAATCAAGTACATATTACAGAATTCTTTTGCCTTCTTTGATCTGTGTTTTAACCTTATTGAGCTAAACAACAGAGGTAAGCCACAGCAACTGCCTAGGAGGCAAAATAGTGAGATAAAAAATATACTCAGGTGCATTAGTTTGTTGCCACCAGAACATAAGCTTCTTTTTTTTTAAAGATTTTATTTACTTTTTATTTTTAGACAGAGGGGAAGGGAGGGAGAAAGAGAGAGAGAGAAACATCAATGTGTGGTTGCCTCTCTAGTGCCCTGCAGTAGGGATCTGGCCTGCAACCCAGGCACATGCCCTGACCAGGAATCAAACCGGCGACCCTTTGGCTTGCAGGCTGGCGCTCAATCCACTGAGCCACACCAACCAAGGCAGAACATAAGCTTCTTAATGTAAAAGAAAGTATATTATTCGCAGAAACTGGAAGGGTAACTACAGAGGAATTAGTTCAACTTACACAGATGAGGAAACTAAGGCTGAGAAATCGAATGACCTGGCCAAGATTCCCCAGTTAGTTAGCAGCTGACTTAGGACTTCTAGAGTTTCTGGTCCAGCATTCTTTCCTTTAAACCAGAGGCTCACAGAAGAATCCCACCTGCAAAACTCTTTTGTATAGCCCTCACAGTGTTTTTTTTTAATTATTAATCTTAATTTTTAAAGCAAGAGATACACAGAGACTGATTTGTCACAGTCTCTAGCTATTCCCTAAGTCTTATAAGTATAGTCTCAATTCATACTATCTGTCTGGCTCTGGTAGAATGAATTCTGACCCTATTTTATGCTGTGCTGCCTTCTCTACTAGTACATGCTAAATTTAATCAAGAAAGATACTGGTATTTCCCTACCATCCCAAATTTTAAATGCCAAATTTTTTCTCTTCTCCCTAATAATATTACCTCTTATTTGAGTAATAGTTTAAAATAAATTATATTCTTTGTGTAGGACATTTTATAAAAACACAGAAATAAGTTATATGTTCAAGGTGGCAAATCTAATTAGTGACAGAGCTAAGGCTAAACCATAGGATTCCTGGCTCAGTTCAGAGGTCTTTTTAAGCTTTAAAAACATAGAAACAAATAGCATATCCCACAAACGATTCATCTATAGCTCAATTCCTACCTTTCAGAAAAAATTTTATATCAAACTAAAAGTGATCCTATTGTACTCTGAATAATATATTTCATTAGATACAGGAAATCTAAAAGATACCTAGTACCTATGTACCCATTATATATTCCAAGTTGTGATTAATGTCTTCAAACACAAATGTTATAACCAGTAATCATAAATGGAATGTAAAGTGAACAAAGTGTTAAATATCTAAATATTTTTTAAAGTACTAAAGACTAGAAACTAGAACTTAATAACATACTGCCTACATCTACACATATGTGTGAAGAACTAAAGATTTCCCAAACCTTAAGTATAGTAGCTATAAAATAAGTTTATTATCAATTGACCACCAAAGAATAACAGGATGGCTTTAAAATGAAAAAGAGAAATAAAATCCTTATATTAAATGGAATTAGGGAATTGCAAACCATCTATAGTTCCTATTTTCCTAATTTCTTTGTTAATAACAAATTATGAAAATTACACCTGAGAGATTAAATTGGAACTTGAAAATTCCCTAAAAACTGTAAAAGGAACTCAACTTTCAAGGAGAAAAATACACTAAACATCATCACTGAAAAACAGATGCATAATTGGCTCCCCAAGATGTGTAGGGAGAAATTTGGTTTCCAACTCAACAGCGGGAGGCTTCTGGGACATACATTGCTTGTTTCACAGCTATCAGCTTTGCCTGTCACCTGAATAGTTACACTGTGAGGGGCAAAAGTAGGTTTATAGTTGTTTGTATGAAAACTAATGCAATAGTTAATAAATAATAATACAAGAATAAACTGTGCTTTGAATACTCACAACTGTAAATCTACTTTTGCCCTGCCCTGTGCAGTGCCAACATTTTCTAAAAGGGAATGTAATTTTAAATTTTTAGAAAAAGATGTTTGGGGCATACTCATGCCACTGATGTGTAAACTAATTCAACTTCTCTGGAAAGCAATTTGGCACACTTACCAAAATCCTTTTAAAAGTCTACCGCCTTTTTTCAAGGGAACCCTTGTGGCACTGTTGGTGGGAATGCAGATTGATGCAGCCTCTATGGAAAACAGTATGGAGTTTCCTCAAAAAATTAAATATGGATCTGCCTTATAACCTAGTGATTCCACTTTTGGGGCTTTATCCCAAGAAACCCAAAACACTAATTCAAAAGAACATAAGCACCCCTATGTTCATTGCAGCATTATTTACAATTGCCAAGATATGGAAATAGACCAAGTGTCCATCAGTAGATGAATGGATAAGACAACTACAGGACATTTATACAATGAAATACTACTCAGCTGGAAAAAAGAAAATATTACCCTTTGGGACCGTATGGATGGACCTGGAGAACATTTTGCTAAGTGAAATAAGCCAGTCAGAGAAAGACAAATGTCATATGATTTCACTTGTATGTGAAATCTAAAGGACAAAATTAATGAACAAACAAAACTGAAACAGATTCATAGACAAAGAGAGCAAACTGGTGGTTGCCAGAGGGAAGGGTTTTGGGGAGACTGGGTGAAAAAGGTGAAGGGATTAAAACGCATAATTGGTAGTTACTAAATATCATAGGGATGTAAGTAAAACATAGGGAATAGTCAATAATATAATAACTATATATGGTATCAGTTGGGGTACTGGAAATATTGAGGGAAAGGAACACTATGTAAAGTAAATGATTATCTAACCACTAAGCCAATACAAATAAGATTGAAAAAAAGTTCACTGCCTTTTTGTTAGTAAATCCATTTTGATATGTAATGTTCTTTCTTCTACTATCATCACCATTAAATGAATATTACTAATTTGAAACCATCAAGGATTTATAACTGGCCTCAAGATAGTAGAGACAGCCCTGGCTGCTGTGGCTCAGGGGACTGAGTGCTGTCCTGCGGACTGAAAGGTTGCCAGTTCCATTCCCAGTCAGGGCACATGCCTAGGTTATGGGCCAGGTCTCCCATTGGGGGCATGAGTATCTTTCATGCACCGATTTCTCTCTCCCTATCCTTCCCCCTACCTTCCCTTCCCTCTAAAAATAGATAAATAAGATCTTTTTTAAAAAGATGCTAGAGATTGAAGCCTGGGCATTATTTCCAGCCCCCACCCCCAATGTAACATTCTATTCTCCCATAGAACTTTACATGTTTTTTAATAAACATGTTCCAGGCTGGAAGTCTACGAAGTCATCATTAAAGACAATTTTTTTCCTTAATGGCCAGATTAAATTATGCCTACTGACAAGTTTTTGTTATATAACAAAAAGCACCTATTCAAAACTGAGTTTGGTGTTAATTTGTAGAGTTAATAAGCTCAAGTACTATAAACCTTGAATGGTGAATACCTTTTATATTTTAGGCTATATCTTTGTTATTCAAACATTTTCCAAGTCCTATCATAAGCTGCCTTTTACTGGGTGTCCACTATGTGTTGAACAACTGTAAAAAGAAAGGAAGAATATAAAAAAAGAAATGGAAGATTTATTTTCTCACCATGTTTCAGTAAGACTTTTGCTAATCCATACCGAAGTCAAAGCAAGAGATTAGTATTAACCTAGTTATATATGACATACTATATTACCTAAATAGTAGTTACTCATGGGAATTTTTATCTATGGTACAGACAGATTGATAAAACTACACACTGGATATATTTTAAGTTCTACGGAAAGTAAAGATTAAATGTCATCCTGTATAGTAAGATTCAACCATAACAGGAAATAGATATTCAAATTACAGAGGATGTTAGCTCTTTTTCCAGACTGACTCCTTATTTAGTGTTCCAGATACCCTCCCCTGGAACTTGAGGTCCTCTTTCACTTTTATCTTCTATCACTTCCCTCACCCCCACCCCCCATCACTTTGGCTCATTTTCCTGAGCATATACATATTTCTAAATCTATCCCATACTTTAAAAACAAAACAAATTTTCATTTATTCCTATATACAATCCTCTTTTTCTCCTCCCATTCACAAGAACACTTCTGGAAAGAAGTATTTTTTTTAAAGAAATATTTTATATTCACTGTTTCCACTTGGTCTATTTCTTTTTCTACCTACTACAATCAGGTGTTTCTGTCCCATCTCTCCACTGAAACTACTGTAACCCAAGTCACTGGAGGTTTCCAAATTATCAATTTAGAACACTTTTGTTTAATAGATTTCTCAGCTGCATTTGACAGAACTAGACCATTCACTCCTTCCTAAGACTACTCATTTGGCATCTGTGATACCATTCTGCACTGGTCTTCCATAAATTGCCTCCTGGTTGTCTCTTCTGAGTCTGTCAAATATTCCTTTTCCACTTTTACCCCTTACCCATGGGGGCTCTCAGGGTTCTCTCCTGTGTAGTTAGTGTCCATGGTATTTCTCCAGTGATCTCATCTCCCTCAGAGTTTCAACAAGAGCCTATAAGCTAATTACTTATAACTTTTCATCTCTAGTCTCCTTGGATATCCTGCTGCCTGGTAGGAACACATGGTCCACAGTATTACATACTTAATATGTCCACAACTGAATTCACCTTCTACCCACTGAAGCTTTACTTCTTATATTTGTGCTAATGGTATCCACCATCTATCTACTCAGCCCAACCAAGCTCAAAATCTGCAAGAGTTAATTTAGGCTTCTCCCTTTGCCTCACCTCTCACAATCCATCATCAAGCCCCTACCATTTTACTTTTCTTATTTTTCTCTAATCTATTTCATCCTCTTTATCCCAACCACACTGCCTCAGTTTGGGCCTTTGTTAGTCTTAGGATTCAGCTACTGCAATGATCCACTCCAATAAGGGCTCTGACCTTACTTTAGTGAATAAAATCCTTTTCATTCTTCATTGCCAAATGCAGCACTACCTGTGTGTCAGTGTTACCAAAGGATGCTCATAAAAACTGCACATTCCTGGGCCAATCTGCATTTCTACATACTTCCAGAGTGACTGTGATGTGATTTAAAGCTTAAAAAGTACAGGCTAAAGTTTAAGTCTAAATTTCTTACCAATGCATACAGGGCTCTCCAGGACTTGGTCTTTGTTTGCTTAGCTCTCTAAACTAGCATCTGCCTCTCTCCCATCAAGTGCTTTATTATCTAGAATATTGACTTTTTCTGAACTTATCCCAGTGTCTTTGGCTTCCATGACTTTGCTGTTCTTCCCCTTTCTTTACTTCATCAAGTCTTATTCAACCTTTAGGGAATTATGAAAGTAGGTCTAACACAAAACTGCTTTTATTCCATCAAGCAAGCACTTAGCCCCCAACTCCTGTTAGCCAAACACTGGGCTTTCCAGCCATAGTATCAGAGAAAGATATTTGGTCTTTGTTGGGTTTTTGGCACAAAACTCCTAAAACCCTTGGAATTTTCTCAGTGATAGGGTAACAGGGGCATCTTTTGCTCTAATGAGGTGACTCTTGGAAGGTCTCTAAAGAGCTTCAGGATGGGACTAGTGACCAGAAAGATCAAACCTTGGTGAGAATCTTAGAAATTTCAGCCCTACCCCCAAACCTCCAGGAAGAGGACAGGGGCTAGAGACTGATTAATCACCAATAATTTAATCAATCATACCTGCAATGAAACCTCTAGAAAAACACCTAAATGGGGTTCAGAGAGCTTCCACATTGGTGAACACATCAAGGTGCTGTGAGGGTGATAAGCTTAGAGAGAGCTTGGAAGCTCTGTGCCCCTCCCTCCTTACCCTGCCCTATATATCTCTTCCATTTATTTGTTCCTGAGCTGTAATCTTTATAACTGAACCTTAGGAAACAGGTTGTGAGCACTCTGAGGAGTTTGTAGCCAAGCTGGACAGAAATATGAGTAACCTAGCGACCCAATATTGGAGACGGGTATCTGAAGTAAAGGCAGTCCTATGGGACTGAGCCCTTAAACCTGTAAAGTCTGATGCTAACTTTGGGTAGTTAGTGTCCAAACTGAAGTGACACCTATCTGGTGTTCAGACAATGAGAGCTGGTTGGTGTCAGGAGTAAAAAACACCTCTCACTTGCCTTTAGAAGCACGTGCATTCCCTGAAGGAGATAAAGTTTATGATTAAGAAAATAAGTAGCCCTGACTGGTGTACCTCAGTGGACTGGGTATTGGCCCATAAAGTGAAAGGTCACCAGTTCAATTCGTGGTCAGGGCACATTCCTGGGTTGAGGCCCAGTAGGGGCTGTGTGAGAGGCAACCAATCAATGTTTCTTTTATATATCGATGTTTCTCTCCCTCTCTTGCCCTCTAAGAATAAAAAAAAAGAAAAGAAGTAAAATTATTATCATTCTCTGATCTTTAAGAATCTACTACAAACATCAAAGGCATCTCACACTCTAATACAACCATAAACAATGAAGGAAGACTCTCTGGCAATTTCCATTAACAACATTTTCAGAAATGTAAAGTATCCTATTTGACCTGTTAAAATTTCTGATAGGAAACTGGAATTCACTAAAAGAAAATATAACAATGTCTTTCATAGTATTAAAGTTGATGAAGATTTAAATCAACAGCTTCCTAAAGGGGAAAGCCCATGTTCATATATGGGTTACCACCATCCTCCAAACTTACATTAGTAAATATTAGGCTTGATTAAAAGTAATTTTCAAGGAAATTTAAACATCATGATTCAAGTGAATTTTTAAACAGGGCTTCAACATTTATCCGATGGCCTCTTTGTTTCCTCTTTTAAAAACTGCCTAAGTTGTACAAATATGCTCACTGTTTTTTTGGGGGGGGGGTGTTGAGATTAAGCAAAGGTCTTTTTTTTCCCCTAGATATCTTTTTTTTAGAAAAAAGATTTTATTTATTTATTTTTAGTGAGGAATGAAGGGAAAGAGAAAGAGAGGAAGAGGAACATCAATATGTAGTTGCCTCTCCCGTGCCTCCTACTGGTGACCTGACCTGCAACCCAGGCATGTGCCCTGACTGGGAATCAAATGGACAACCCTTTGGTTTGTAGGCCCATGCTCAATCCACTGAGCTACACCAGCCAGGGCAAAGGTCTTTTTTTTTTTAATTTTATTTTATATTGGTTTCAGGTATGCAGCTTAGCAGTTAGATAATCATATGCTTTACATAGTATTCCCCTTGATATTTCCAGTACCCCGACTGGCATCATACATAGTTACTACAATATTATTGACTATATTTCCTATGCTTTACTTACTTCCCAGTGACTATTCTGAAACTACCAATTTGTGCTTCTTAGTCCCACCATTTTCTTTACCTCACTGGATGTTCTTGCCTCCTTTGTCAAATTTTCTCTAATTCTCACCCAAGAATATGTTTATTGATTTTAAAGAGGAAGGAAGAGAGGGAAGAGGGGAGGGAGGGAAGGAGAATGCGAGAGAAAGAGAGAAAAAATTAATCTGAAAAACATTGATCAACTGCCTCCTGTATGCACCCTGACTGGGGATGGAACCTGCAACCTTTTGGTGCATGGGACTACACTCCAACTAACTGAGTAACCTGGCCAGGGTTTCCTTTGTCTAATATTAATTGACCATATAGATTAGGCTTATTTCTGTGCTCTCTATTCTATTCATTAATCTATATGTCTGTTTCTATACAAGTACCATGCTGTTTTGATTGTTATGGTCATATAGTATAGTTTGATATTGAGTAGTTTGATATCCACAACTTTGTTCTTTCTCAATATTGCTGAGGCTGTTCAGGGTTTTCTGTGGTTCCATATAAATTTTTGGATTATTTGTTCTAGTTCTGCAAAATACACCATTGGTATTTTGACAGGGATTGTGTTGAATCTATAGATTAGTTTGGGTAGTATGAACATTTTAATAATGTTAATTCTTCCTATCCATGAGCATGGTATATGCTTCCATTTATTTGTCTTCAAATAGAAATTGTCTCCAATTTCTTTCTTTAGTGTCTTACAGTTTTCCAAGTACAGGTTTTTTACCTCCTTGGTTAAACTTATTTCTAGGTATTTTATATTTTTGGTGCAATTATAAATGGGATTGTTTGTTTAGTTTTCCTTTCTTATAGATCATTATTGATATGTAAAAATGCCACCAATTTCTAAATATTAATTTTGTATCCTGCTACTTTACTGAATTCATTTATCAGTTCTAGCAGTTTTTTGGTGGAGTCCTTAGAGTTCTCTGTATACAGTATCATGTCATCTGCAAATAACAAAAGCTTCATTTCTTCCTTTCTGATTTGGATACCTTTTATTTCTCCCTCTTGTCTGATTGCTGTGGCTAGGACTTCTAGTACAATGTTGAACAGAAGTTGTAAAAACAAACATCCTAGTCTTGTTCCTAATCTTAAGGGAAACTTTTAGTTTATGCCCACCGAATATGTTAGCTGTGGGTTTGTCATATATGGCCTTAATTATGTTGATGTATGTTCCCTCTATTTGCACTTTTCTGAGAGTTTTTATCATAAATGGGTGCTGGATTTTTATCAAATGCTTTTTCTGTAAGAATATTATCATATGATTTTAATCCTTCATGTTGTTTATATGGTGCATCACGTTAATTGATTTGCAGATATTGTACCAACTTTGTATCCCAGGAGTCAAATATATTCACTGTTAAAAAAAAATTGAAAATGTAAAAGCATAAGAACATGCCAAGTATAATATTAAAAGCCATCCATGCCCTGGGTGGGTGGCTCACTTGGTTGGAGCATCATCCCATGCACCAAAATGTTGGAGGTTCGATTCCCGATCCAGGCACATACGAAGGTTGCAGGTTCCATCTCTGGTGGGGGCATGTCCTGGAGGCCACCAATTGATGTTTCTCACATCAATTCCTCTCTCTCCTTCTCTCTCCCTCTTTCTCCGCTTCCTCTCTCTCAAATCAATAAATATATCCTCAAGTGAGAGTTAAAAAAAACCAAGTTTTTAAAAATAGAATTTCAGTAATTAATGTATTAATTCATTATTAAATATATTTAAGCCTTGAACAGTCTCTGTTATCTGTTGAACAGTTGCTATACATATCCTTAATAAAACACTATAAGCATCTAAAAATACCTTTCCAAGACACAGCATGTAAATCACACTTCCTGTACAGAGGCATGGATCCAGAGGTCAGTTAACAGAATGACCTCTCAGCCTGTTTTGCATGCCTGCTAATAATTACCATAATATCTCAGGAATAAAACCCAATTACAGTACTCCTTCAACTACTATTCCATGGTTCTGAAGATACTTTACCTAGAATATATACAGTATCCCTGAATGCTAAAACTGAACAGGACCTTAGAGACGCAACTCTTATTTCTCAGATGGAAAAAATAGGACCAAACATGCAGAGATTGGCCAGCTAAATGACAGCAAAACCAGATAGATGGCTCTCCTATCAGGCCAATGTTATTTACTTTGGGGACACCCATTTTACTTGATAATATCCCTGTGTATGATATTTTGTTAACAACTTATACTTAGGATCAGTAATTAATTAATATTCTAAAAGCAAGATATTAGCATAGAATACATTTAATAACATAAAAAGTCTTGATGTATGCATGAGATTTTTGTGTATCTGGACATTATCTTCATGAAGTTGTTTAATAAGGATTAATGGAGAATAAAGTTGAGTTTTTGTAGGATACAACACAAGAACAACAACAAAACCCAGGGTACATCAGGTGTATTTCCTATATCTTCTTTCTTAAACCCACCAAAAATAACATGTGGAATTCAAGACTGGAGTTTAAGACACAAAGCATAAGGCAGGTCAATCTTTAGCTTGAGCAGTTAAAACAGTGGGCTCTAAAATCAGACTGCCTGGATTCTAATCCTGTTCTATCCCTTATCTATACCTCAATTTCCTCATTTGCAGATTGAGGAAGATAACAACAGTATCTATAATCAGAGCGCTGTTGTGAGAGTTGAATCAAATCATACCTTGAAGAGTGCAGAACAGTGCCTGACAGAGAGTAAGTGTTCAGAAAATATTGGTTATTATTTCTTTCTGGACAAAGGAAGAAATAACTAACTTATGTAAGGTGGTTTCAAACAAATAAGAAACAAAGAAAACATCAAGATAAATTTGAGTTCTATCACTAGGGTAGCCACATATCCCTGCTTTGCACATCCTAGTTAACATCTGTTGCAAGTTTAGTCATTACTAGAACCCCCTTTCATTCTCATTATTACCCTGCTTTGGATAATAAACTATAAGGTCACCTTACCTATCATCCACTTCCTGTTCCACTAAAAACAATCACAATAATTTACTCTCTTCATCTGAAGGTTTTTTCCTATCATTTAACATCTTTGGTGAAAAAAAGTACCGTATTTTTCAGACTATAAGACACACCCTCCAAATTTGGGAGGAAAATGGGGTTTCATCTTATAGTCCGAATGTAGCTTTATATTTACATTGGTGAAATATTATGTTATTTATGCTATTAAATATTTTACCACATTTTTTGCTTCAAATTTTTTTCCTATTTTCTTCTAAAACCTAGGTGCGTCTTATGGTCCGAAAAATATGGTATCTAATTTTAACTACTCTGTCTCTGAGATGGATCAACCCAAAATATTCTTGAATTTTACTACCTTTCTCCCACTCCCCCACTCATATTTGCTGCAAAAGGAGAATGTCTTCTTTATCCTCAAAATTTAAAAAATGGTAAGTGGTAAAGGCATCTAAGAGAGGTAGGAAACAATGGACAAAATCTATGTTAATTTTACATGGTAAATACTTTTTGAAATATCTCTCAAGGTAAAAATAAAGACTTTGATTTAAACCTATAAAATAATAAACTAATGTTTCTTTTTTAGCCAACACAAGAAAATATATACTTTAAAATGAATGTCCTCTTTTAAAAATAAAAGTAAAAAATAAAATGAATGGTCTCTTCAAATAATCATCTTGAGAGGTTCTATAATATCCCTTGAATCATTTTTGGAATATCTGCTTGGATAATTTGTGATTCCCAAAAATTTATCTCATGATTGACAAACCTATTTTCCTTTTTTAAATTTATTTTTACTAAAATTATTAATTTTGTAAATACGGCTCCATGGCTTAGAGCCCCCTTCCCTGTTCTGCATCTCCCTGCAAAATGCCCCCATGGTTATGTACCACCCATTGTCCCACAGCTTTGAGAGTGAATACTGATATTCTTCTACCCCTAGATAGTGAAATATAAAAGACAAGATGTTTGGGATTATTTAATTTTCATCAGATACGGATACAAATTATTCTAGGCTAGGAAATTTTATTATTTTCAAAAATAAAATTCACCCTCAAAGGAAGATTTGCTCCCCTTGGAGATATTTAAAAGAACTGAAGGCAATGCCAAAAAGGAGCTCCAATATACTAAATTAATACTGCATCATTTGCACAAGTACACTACTGTCTACTTTCCTTAGGACCTAGCCAACAGTCTTTCAAATATATAAGCTCTGTTATGTTACAAGAATTAGTCTTACTACATATAGCCTTGACTCCTTAACTAACTGAAATCTTCCAAATAAATAAAGAAAAAACTAAGGTAGAGAGCCAAATAGGCTACTCCTCATCAACATCTGGACCCACAAATTTTCTTATTTTTAAAAACTCTTTTATTCTAAGAAAAGAATGCCAATCAATTAGTCAAAATGTATCAACCCTGCTAAAACTTTATCACATTTTAATAATTGCCCTAAGTATTTCATGAGCAGTTTCTCTAAATCTCTTTTAGCTTTAGGATACTTATTATTTAAAATGATCATCTTCTGCCCTGACCAGTGGGGCTCAGCTGGTTGGGTGTGGTCCCTTAAAGGGAAAGGTCTCTGTCTGGTGCAATTCCCAATTCCCAGTCAGGGCACACGCCTAGGTTATGGGTTCAGTTCCTGGTCCAGGCACATAGGAGAAGCAGTCAATCAATCAACGTTTCTCTCTCACATGGATGTCCCCCTCCTTCCTTCCCCTCTCTCTAAAAATAAATAAATAAAACCTTTTAAAAAAAGGATAATCTTCCTTACTATAACAATGGCTTGAGGTTTCAACACAACTTTTCTTACAGGAAATTATAAAAATCTCTAAATTTCTAACTAGGAGAATAAATGTCTATGTATCTTTTCAGTTATCCATACCTGTCCTATCCTCCTTTTACTAGCAAACCATATTTCCAGGTGTCATGGTAATATCTGTACAACTATATGATATCAAAATCAAGTTACCATTAGACATAGTTCCATAACCACCGTAAAATCTTTTTTTAATAAAAACATAAAATAGGATTCAGCAGCTGAATTTAATTAACTTTAAATGGATAAATCATCTAATCATAGATAAATGGTTCTTAAAAGATAGGGGGAGAAAAATAATCACAGATAAGAGAGACTGCTAGATATTTAAAGTCTTAAAAGTATAAGCTAATTATAACCCATATGAATGCCACACCTTAAATTCTCATGGTCATATAGAAGTGATACTTTACTATTCTTACGATTAAGACTTCCTGGAACCAGGTAATTATAAACACAGATTCCTAAGAATTCCCAGGATGAGTTAAATTTCATGGGAAAATTGCCAGTATCTGTTATTACTCGTGTTCATATTGAGCAAAGAAACACCACCCCGTTACTAATATACTATGTCACTATGAGTCACCTTAAAACAAGAATTTCCTCCTTGTTTAAAAACAAGACAATCCTATACCAAGCAACAAGTGATAAGGTACAAGTTTAGACAACTTTACTTTCAGCAGAACTTGAACAAAAGCATATTATTGCTCTTAGAGTTTTACTGTATCACTGTTATTCTTACTTTTAAATCTTGAATCCTCAAGGAAACTTGCAGAGTTGTAGCCCTGTCCACTATAATCAGAAAAAAGAAATACTTCCTCCAAGAAAAGGGAGGCAACTATGTCTTTCTACATAGCAATTTAAGCTATCATTTATGCCTTACTCTATATATGTATGATTCATTATATTTGGGCACTACAATCTGACCCAAGCAACCAAAGTCCCAAAGTATGTTGTAGCTACAACATACTTTAGCTACAAAGTTGTAGCTACAAATGCATGTTATTTAGAGAGTACCTGTACAGAGATTATCATGTTATTGCATTCGTCATAAGTACTTTTTCTTGTCAGTGGTATATCTTGTTAGACATACATGTCAACACTGTAATACAGAGCAACACTGTAAAAGTGTTTATGGCTCAGTGTAGCTTTAGTTGAAAATGGTTAACATCCTTCATGAATGACTCCCCAACGAATTTTATCATTAGGACTTCCTAACATCTTGTATTCCATTTAATATTCACTTTGTCCTTTGAAAACCTTTATATCATAAATTTGAAAGAAAGCAAAAATTTTTCATTAAAAAAGTTAAAGTCTATGTAAATGATATACTTCACAATTTAAACAATAAAAAGTAAAATTAGCATATTATTTCAGCAGATCATGTTCATTTTGGCCTATAATTTTGAGACAGTTACATTAGAGTTTTTCCTTGAAATAGAATTAATAATCTATCCTAATCCCTAAAATAGTAACATTATTCCCCTGGCCACACTCATTTATTATTAATTTTGACTGGTGTGGCAGGAAAAAAATGATCATTGGTCTGTGTTGCACAACAGGAGCCAAGATGAGTCCTGGACAAGTCAATTTCTTCATCCTCAAACATATGCTGATAAGTAACACCACCTACCATTTTTTTAAATTTTATTTTAATCATTGTTCAAGTACAGTTTTCTTCCTTTTACTCCCAATCCCGCCCACCCCACCACCTACCATTTTTTGAAGGCCAGGTTCTATGATAAGCATCTCACAAATAACAACTCTGGAGCTGCATTCAATATGCACTTAATTTATACTAATTTAATAATATTTGCTCAAAGGCAATAAATTAATATGAATGAAAATATGTTATGTTATAGTGTATATGACTTTACCTACTGTTACATGTAACAAGTGCACGTAACAAAGTGAGAGTGAGATGGGAGAAACCATGTCCCCTCAGACAGTGTCAGTTACAGAGTCACATGCCTAAAACCATGCATATTGTTCATGAGTGATTTAAGAAATTTTTTTCTAAGGATAATTTTGGCTCTGACTTTTGCCTTATATGCTAACTTTAGAACCACTAAGGTGGGACTTCACTGTATTTCATTTGGTTCTTATAAAGACTCTGGGAGGTAGGTTCAATTATTAACCCCATTTTATAGAAGAATTAACATGCAGAGAGATTATGCAACTAGTTTGGCAGAGATAAAATTCCAACTTAGGTCTTTTTTTTTCAATTTATCTTTTTTTTAAGATTTTATTTATTTATTTTTAGAGAGAGAAGGGAGAGAGGGAGAGAGAGAGAGAGAGAAACATCAATGTGCGGTTGCTGGGGGTTATGGCCTGCAACCCAGGAATGTACCCTGGCTGGGAATCGAACCCAGGACCCTTTGGTTCCCAGCCCATGCTCAATCCACTGAGCTACGCTAGCCAGGGCTCAATTTATCTTTATTATTATTTATAGCACCAAGCCCAGGGCATTTCTAACAGTGTGGCCTTGTATTTGTCTTCTGCAAAGCCAAGCATTTCTGCTACATCACAAACTAGGTTGCAGACCCCTTCATGCAGGCCTGATTTAAAGCTTGCAGAGAGTGCATGCTCCCATTTTTCACAAAGTCCCAAAGGACTCTGGTTGCAAGACTGATTTTGTGATCTGAATTGTCATATGACCTTGTATCTATAGTCATGTTTGTTATTTACTATCGGTCCTTATTTAGATTGTTATTATTCAAAGCAGCAATGTGCCTACACTATGTAAGGGGTTATTATAATGTTCCCAAAGAACAAACGTTCTCAAGAACGAACTTCTAGATGAAAGACACGATAAGGGTCAGCACATGCCAAAACAATAGGGACAGGTACATGGTAGTCATACACAGAGGGTTAGATGATTGCTGACAACTTAAGTTTTTCTGCTTCCAAAGCCTCTGCACTTAACTACTATGTCATACTGCAATATTGTATGTCCATTTTCCAGACAAAGAATGAGAGGCTCAGAAAGATCAAGCAAACCTGTCCAATATTACACTGCTAGCAAGTCTTTATGCCAGGACTTACATTCAAGTTTTCTAATTTTTTCCTACATTATAAACAGATGTCTCTTTTCTACCAGGTTATTCTGAAAACCTAGTAAAATAACTGATAGAAGTAAGGAAGGAGTAATAGAATACTAAAGTGGGCAGGGGGAATACTGATGTAAATTGCTCACAAAATGCTGGTTCACAGGATAAAGATGGGTGACAGATATGTTCTGTTTAACCCTCTACATACATTTCTTTGAATCTTCATTAGTTGTTGTGATAGACAAAGTGTGACAACAGCAATCCTAAACATCATTCTTTCTTGTTGCCAACTCAATGATTAAGATGGAAAGTCATATACTTGCTTTTCTAGGCTCTCTTGTACCTAGAGGCAACCATGTAATCTAGTTCTGGCAAGAGACTTAAAGAGAAGTCTACTAGGAATGGGGGATTGGTTTCTGGGAAAACTTTTGCTTTCCTAACTGAAGGTATAGCTACCTACTGGCACTGCACCATTTACCCCTTTTTCAATCAAATAAGGATATACTGACTGCAGGTGCAAAAGATATCTTTTATGTGGAGACAAGCATAAAAATGGGAATCCAATACACTATTAATGACAGAACAAAAAGTTATAAGGAACTTGAATCTTATATATAGCACTGTTAAGCTACCGAGTTAGTCCAGGACTATATATCTTTAGATTTCTGTTAGATAAACCAAAAATATTCTTTATGATTTAACCTTGGTCTTTTGTTACTTGCAGTCAAAGTCATTTCCAGCCAATTCAGCTGCCAACATTTAAAAATGAGGAGATTTCACACAACAATCTGCATTACTAGGGTTTCTTGAAATAGAAGACTTTTCTGGCAACATCGGGTCTACACTCTCACTTGGTCACAATTGGCAGCCCCTGATGATAAGAGTTCATAGTCTCACACATACAACAGGCCCCATTTGGCCAGTTTCACTAATTTCAGTCGCCTGCCTGATCCCATTGCCACATTTAAATGTGTGATGTTCTGTATTATACCTCAGTGTATTTCTAGCCTAGAAGTCAGATGTCCACTTGAACGCCTAGCATCTTCGAAAACCTCCAAGCGATCCCTACTAATGAGGTAGTACAAAGTTTTTACAATAGTAAACACCTGAATCTTCCCAACAGCTGTGTTATTCTTTATCCCTGAAGTCAAACTCTGGAAACTAACAGTAAAATGAGGAGTTAAAAAGTCAATTTTCAAGTTCTGAAATTCTGTGAAATCCTAGGAAGCAATATTTATGAATAAACCCCAAGACTTCAATAACAATTAAAGGCCCAAGAAACCTCCTGGATTTCTCACATAGAAGTAGCAAAGAAATATGAAAATCACTGTATTCTCAAATTGCCCAAATATAAAATTGAGGTTGTGATTCAGGGGTCTCAACAACGTAAGCTTGTACCACTACTGCACATTACTGGTAAAAGGTTTAGGGTTCTGATATACAAAGCTATTAAGCCAGAATTTCACAAAAACTTCAGATGTCACAAGTAAGGGATGATGCTGTGGGACATTTTAAGAAGATTGTCATTTAGTATAGCTAAATAATGTAGACTTTCATTAGAACCATTTTCAAGAAATGACACATATCTCAACTGCCAAAAGACTATTTCTTGTCAATCCTTTGATAAATAATAAAAATGAAGGACTAAATTATTTAAAATATCACTTATTTGTGCCCTCTGAGCATTAAATTCAGACTCATTTGCTCAGTGCAAAAGTTCACTGCATCTTTACCTAAAAGGAACTTTAATAGCTTTAACAGCACCTGTAAATAACCACAAACTACAGTTTTCACTATCTTCAAATTTACTTCATCACACATTACTTCATTACCATTCAAAGACGGTTATGCCCATTTCCACTCAGGATGTAAAACTATTCATAAAGTAATGCATCTGAGAGAAATACATATTTGATACAATTCAGTAAAGACTCAAATACATCACTATGCTTTAGAAGCCAACTATCATAATCTTTTAAAATTAAGTATTTATATGAGATACTGTGCCAGAAGCAAAGAAATTAAATCCATATAACATTAGTAATCATTAGCAGTTACTGGATACTCACTATGCTATACTGCTAGACACTATGTTAAGCATTCATTTAGTTATTTCATGAAAGCTAACAATAATCCCACAAAATAAGGAAACAAAGCTTAGAAAAGTGATTTGTCCAAAGTCTACACTTGTATGTGGGAGAGATAAGATTTTTAACTCCAGGATCTGGTTCTAGAACCTAAGGCCAATTTAACCACTATGCTATGATGAAGCCTATTTTCTTGAGAACAAGTACTTAAAAGATAAAATCATTAAATTATCCAGAGAGGGAAACTATCCTTTTGGGTCTTGATTTGGCAGGGAAGAAGAGTATAATGAGGGCCAGTGTAGAAAATATATTTTTCAGAAGAATATAAGGCTTTTAGCAGGATTTTAAAAAACTCACTGTCACATTGCTTGCTGATCTTAAAGAAATGCTACTTTCAACTTCCAAAATGGTATTTTGGAAAGTCAGTAATAAATGAAGTGAAGTAGGCAAAAAGCAAAATGACAAAAG
Source organism: Phyllostomus discolor (assembly GCF_004126475.2). Lineage (NCBI taxonomy): Eukaryota > Metazoa > Chordata > Mammalia > Chiroptera > Phyllostomidae > Phyllostomus > Phyllostomus discolor. The sequence goes on along the minus strand of NC_040910.2, from coordinate 78,211,738 downwards.
AGAACTTCCTAGTTTTAGGGAGGGGTTAAGAAATAACTACCTGATAAGGCATTTTCTCAACTATTGACCCATACGTTCTCAAATACATTTTTGTGCATTCAAAATTTTCCAAAGGCAGATGTCCATTTCAATAATTTTTTCCCTTCATCACTGAATTTAGAACTATATATGATCTCATTCTACACTGTAAGATTTCACTTTGGAGTCTATACAACTATTGCAGAAAAGTTTTTTTCTAATGAAAGAACCACTATTATAGTTATTTCAGAAATGTGAGCCACAAATAGAATATGGAATACAAAAGTACAAAATCAAATGAGAGATTTTAGTATATCAGCAAATGAAGAAAGAATAAAACACAGAACCTCGATCATCCAGTTTTTTAAATCACATGTTCAGATAAGGCAACTGGTTTTAAAAAGAGAAGACTGTACTAGCAGCTTAAATGATATAAAGTCTTGTGCACAGTAGATTCTTAATAAATGTTTGCAAATGAATGTAATCCAATAAAGTGAAAAAAATCTATGAAAATGGAAGTATAAGCCCTGGACCTGTTAAAATACAGTCTTCCCCTAAGTGCCTTGAATCACCTCAAAGGACAGATGCAAACAAACCAAACATTAATTTTGTGAGGAACATCTCATTTCCAGCTTTCAGCAGATGGGCATTTTGAACAAGCTCATGCAACACAGAGGTCCAAATCATCATTGTACCTTTAAAGTTTTTCATTTTGCACCACAACTATAGTCTTCTGCAAGGCAATTACAAGAACATAAGATGATGACTTTTTAACATTGGTTTCATAAAATTCTCTTAAATTTTTTAATCTCATGGATTAAAATCCTACAAAATGCTACTTAAGTGGAAATTTCCTAAGAATATTTTCTTCCTACTAAAAGCCCTATTTATCAAGATTCCATATCTTGCGAGAATGTTTTGTAGGCAAGTGGAGAAGTTCCTGGCTTTTTCCAGAAGTTCTAGGCCACACCTTGCCTAATGAGAATTCCTTTACAATCTACAGTTCCTTTGAAGTTTACCTGAAAACCACAGAATTAACATTAAAATGGTCAGAGTTGAGAAAGTTACATCTTGTCTGAGGGGGGACAGGACCTAAAAAAAATCCCGAATTTATTTATAAAAAACTGCATTTATTCTTACATGTTTAAACTTCAGTCACCTTCAAAGTACTCTCCATTTGATGCAATATACCTATCAAGACATTTTTCCCACTGCTCAAAACGCTTTTGAACTAACCAATTTTGATGCCTTTTAGTACTTCTTCCATTTTTTGTTTCACCTCTCCCACACAGGCAAAACGTTTCCATTTGAGGATTTTTTTCATCTAGGGAAACAAACAAAAAAATCGCTCATGAAGAGATCGGGTATATAGGGAAGGTGGGACATGGAAGCCATGCCATTTTCAGTCAAAAACAGCTGAACTTTCAGGGCAGTGTGGGCAGGTGTTCTGGTAAATCACCCATCATGAAATGCACAAATGTGTTGAAAGAATCTTGAAAAAAAAATTCACTAAAGCCGAATACAGATTCTCACAACAGCGCCAGCTGGTACACTGATACAGATGTGTTTCTAGAAGACTCATCTAGCAGGGGAAGCCTGTTTGTACTACAAGTGGCCCACCCTCCAGAAGATAATTCCGGGTATTTTTTAGGTCCCCTCTGGTATAAGACAGATCTAGAAGATGAATCAAAATATTGGACTCAGAAAGAAAAAAAAAAAGACACACAAGGTGCTCTATAGAAATGTACTAAGAAACACACTAGAAAAAAATTTTAAAAATATTGGACTCAGAAAGTTTAGTGTAATTTTTTTCATTACTCTTTCAAGGAAAAAATTAAACAGGTTGTCTCTCTTTTCTGACAGCGTTCAATAGTAAAAACTGTAAACCAAATGCAACCAAAGTCTAAACCAAAGACCTCTTGTTATGTGAGTTCATTCAGCTGCTTTGGAAATGCAACTTCTCAAAGCTGCATTCAGTTTCAACTGCCAACTGCCTGGTATAGCTGGATTATACAAATCATTCTTCTCACCTATTGTTTTCTTGTACAAAGATATATTTAAACCCATGAACACATTCAGTGTCCTCCGATTCTCTGTATTTTAAAAAAATCTGTCAACTTCTATTTTATTTTGCCACATGATTTATAGCCTTGATCATTAAAAATGCCAACATATTCAGGCTGATTTGCCTATACAAACTAAGGTGACCACCTGCAATGATCTGTCCTAACATATAGCAAAACATCCAATAGATGAATATGCTGCTAAGCATGGCCTAGTACACTGATGAGCTCTCAAGAGGAGATTTTTTAAGATTATAGTTGCATTAATCATTCTGCATGGTGCTCCAGGTCATTACAAAATCATACACGACATACTTTGCCATGGAGATTAACAAGAGCAGAAATTCTCTAATTAAAAAAAAATAAAGCTATTGAGTAAAAAAAATTTAATGAAAAAAGAGAAACTCCTGAAATAGGCTATTCATTTGAATTATATTGTCACAAAGCAAATATCTTCCCCACCAAATTTGTATTATAATGAAAAATTGCTTAATAACCAAATAGCAACCCTAAATCACCATTATTATAAAAATGACTAATACTTCATGGGTGCACGCTTATTTAGTACCAGGCATTATCTCACTTAATGTTTACTTCTGTAAAAGAAGTACTATTTATTACCTCTATTTTACAGATGGGCAAACTGAAACATAGAGTAATTGTATTGCCTGAGTCTAGCAAATTGTGAAACCAGGATTCAGATTCAAGCAGACAGTTTCAAAGCTGCCACTATGCTAGATTGCTTCATGTTGCTACAGGTATTTTTGAAAGCCTAAGAAGAAAGAAATGAAAATACATTTAGGGTTCCCCACCCCCATGTGGACTATATCAGAACCGTTGGCAGATATTATTTTTATTCTAAACCAAACCACAACTGCTTTCTCAAACTCCAAAGAATCAATGAGCTTCCTTAATAGATTAAGATAATATGAGAAGCTAACTTGTGGTTTGTTTTAATTCTTGTCTCAGACATGCTAAACATTGCAATTGTGAAGAAAAGCCTCTCCGAAATTGTTACTTCTATAAAACTGTCTGAAGCAACAAGTAGAGAATCACTGCTCCAATGAGCAAGTTGTGCAGAGATATCTTCCCTTAAACTTCTATAAACATAATTTCAGCTCTGGCTGGTGTGGCTCAGTGGATTGAGCACCGGACTGAGAAACAAAGGGTTTGCAGGTTTGAGTCCCAGTCAGGGCACATGCCTGGATTGTGGGCCAGGCCCCCAGTAGAGGGCGTGCAAGAGGCAACCACACATTGATGTTTTTCTCCCTCCCTTTCTCCTTCCCTTCCCCTCTCTATAAAAATAAATAAAATATTTTTTAAATTAAATTAAAAAAACATAATTTTATATATTCTGCTGTGTCTGAATCAGAAAAAAAGAGGTTGTTGGTTTTTTGTTTGTTTTCTTTAAGCAGGGAAAGGTAGGGAGTAGGAGAGGTGAGGGGCAAGGTAATACCTAAAAATACCTAAAAGTTTAGTGTGTAATACCTACACACTTTCCAAAAATAGAAGCTTCAGTATCTGGCTACCATACCTTAGACAACACTATCTCTTACAATAATCATGATGTAGATAAAACTGGCTTCTGATTATAAATAAAAATGAAAGGAATCAATATTTAGAAGTAAGTAACATATTTTTCATTTCCTTAGCTGCAAAGATCTTTTGCTCCTCCATCTTTTCCAATCAGTCTGTTCCACATTCCCTGTCTATTATTCTCTACTGTACTCACCATACTAGGTTTTTTAATTTTACATGCTTAGTTTATAGCTGCTCCCCCATGCCTCAACTTCTAAGGTAAAAATAATGCCTTATATAATCCCACAGTGCTTGAGAAGGCTCACAACAAGCTTCTGCTGAACTGAGTTTATCAACTATGAAGGCATAAGCCACAAAATGATTCAAATTGCAGTGATTTCAAACTAAAGCAGGACAAACATGAGGCAAAATGGTTTAAAAAATGGAGGCAACTCAAACAGCACCTAGACACAGAGACTAATTCTAACACTAGGAAGGTAATTTAGTTTCTGAGTGTGACGACCAAAGTTTAAATCCCAGCTCTGCCACTCCCACATAAGGGGATCTAGACACCTCCCTGAAAATCAGTTTTTTCATCTGTAAAATGGGAACAGTAATACTACTCCTTCAAATGATTGTGATGCCTGTTTCGTGCCAAACCCAGTGACTACAGTACAGCAAACACGTGAAACATGGTAGCTATTAGGACAGTTATATATGCCCATAATCACAAATTTTAACAAATTCACTTTAAAGGAAAGCCAAGAGAACCCATATACTGCATTAAAGATAAAAGTAAGTGCCCAACCCTGGCTGGCGTAGCTCAGTGGATTGAGCGTGGGCTGGGAACCAAAGTGTCCCAGGTTCGATTCCCAGCCAGGGTACATTCCTGGGTTGCAGGCCAGAGCCCCCAGCAACCGCACATTGATGTCTCTCTCTCTCTCTCTATCTCCCTCCCTTCCCTCTCTAAAAATAAATAAATAAAAAATCTTTAAAAAAAAAAAAAGTAAGTGCCCAGATGTTACAGTTCAGAAGAAATTATTTTTACTTCTCCTGCCTCCTTTTCTGCACTTCGCATGGCATCAGCACAGTACTATTTGTAGTTCCCAGCATATATCAATGTTTAGCCTTGCGCTTCAGTTCATGCTTAAGAACGCTTCCCTCTCTCCTGCTACTGACCCCTAACCTTCTGTTTGCAGACCAACTACCACTCAATCTTTAAGGTTCAACCTAGAAGTCCTTGTTGGCCGTCTTTCTCTTCCTCAAAGCTTATATAATTTGTGATTATTACAATGTATTCTAACTACTTATTTAATACCAATCTTTCCACTTACATGCTAAGCTTCCTGAAGCAAGGGACTAATTGGCTGCTTGATCCCCAACCAATCCTGGCATGAAAGAGTAAATCAGGTGTGTCAAACTCATTTTCACCAGGGCCACATCAGCCTCGTAGTTGCCTTCAAAGAGCTAAAATAATTTTAGGACTGTATAAATGTAACTACTCCTTAACTGTTAAGGAGTTGAAATTACATTCGGCCCTTTGAAGGCAACCATGAAGCTGATGTGGCTCCGATGAAAATGAGTTTGACACCCCTGGAGTAAATAAATAGATGTCTTCAGAATCAAGTATAGCACAGGATACAAAAAGGTACTAAATTATTATTTTTTAATTGTCATACAGTTCCATAATCTAGGCTGGAACACAGTACACGACTTCCCTCCATTTATTCCTAAGCATATCCTCTCCCACTCAGTAAGTGAAATATTTCCCACCTCTGAGGAAATTTAGGAAACCATGGGACTTTTCATTACATTTCAGGGCCAAAATCACTTCACCAGACACCTCTTGACAAACAGGAAAATAAGGGGCACTGTGAACAGCACCTGTGCTGCTCACCTGGGAAAGAAAATGCAGGGCAGTTTGTTCAAGTATCAGAAAAAGACTCAGTGCTGAGAGCCAGAGGAAGAGAACAGATGACATTACCTGCACAAAACAGTACTCATTAAATATCTGCTGATTAACAAGATTCCTTAGGTCTCTCCCATATGTACCCTGCCTCTGGCATATTTCAAATTAGGTAAAGAATCTTACCAATACTCATATCCTTTTGTTTTGTCTTTTTTTAGTTTTCCTACTTCACCTAGGTTTTTTTGAATGAATGAACAAATCAATGAAAAACATGAACATGTGAATGCCTACAATGGACCAGGTATTGTGTAGCCAACCTGACAGCAAGCATTTAATGGAAAAACAGTAAAGTCCTAAGCTGCTGGAACCAGGAATAACATGTAATGGTGCTATATAGTATGGGCTCTTCACAGTGTCTTTCTCTAGACTGGGGATAATGTTGATCTGTTCCCACTCACTTAAAGCCAGGTAGAAAGAATGAGATAACCAACGATAGCTTTTCAGTACTAAAGGCCTGCTCTTCCTCTGGATTTCCCAGGCACTTGAGTTAAATTTTAAAATCTAAGCTAGTTTAAGTTTATTTTCTGTCCATGCAATTTAACAAATACTAAGTAATACCTGCTAAACTAACAAAACTCCTGTGGGAATAGCAATGGAACACACTCTAGCTTATACTCCAATTTAGTATTTCCCAGAGGTAGAATTATACACCATTAGAAAAAAGGAGTGACTATTTCATAAAATGAACTGGGACAAGTTGTTAACTATTTGGAACAAAATTAATTTAATATTTACCTCATACCATGTAGTAAAATTAATTTCAGATGATTAAAGTTAAAACTAAAAATAAACTATAAGACAACTTCAGAAAATATAGGTGAACATTTCTCTACTCAATTGATGGAAAATTAAACTAAGTAGAAAAACAGTATGAAAAACAAATATGAAAAAAAGACTTTGGAGTGATGGAATTAAACATTTTTAAATATCTATACATCAAAATAAATAAAATAAAAACAAACGAAAAATGGCAAATTAATAACTGACACAAAAATGTGCAACATAACAGTAAGAGGTTAATATTTTTAGCATATAAAGAATATTTACATATCAATATGGCAAAAATAACTATCCTTGGAGAAGTTGGGCAAATCACATCAATGACTTACAAAACAGGGAATATAAAATATATATGATAAATACAGGGTCTGGCATAAATAACACCCCCTTTTTATTACAAAATCTTTTATTACAAAATCATAAGCATTCTGTAACATAACAGTATCACACTCAAACATACCATATGCTATTTTAGGTAAAATGTTCAAATTAAAACTATAAATTATTAATACCAATATTATTACCCTACCAACCACACTCAAGTAGGCCTTCCTGCTGCTGGACCCTGTATTTGGAAAAATGTTTAACCTCTGATTTTTAAAATGTAAATTAAAATAGCAATAAAATACTAGTGGTTAAGAGAATGGGTTCTGGGATCAGATACCAGGCCTATAATCTTGGGCAATTCACTTTGCTTCTCTGAGCATCAATTTTCTTTGTAAAATAGAGAAAATAATAATATCTACATCACAAGAGTGATATAAAAATTAAATAACATAATGCATGCAAGGTACTCTGCACACTGTCTGGTACACTGTAAGTATTCAATAAACAATAGTTCTTATGAAAAAGAAAATGAATGATGACGATGATACTCAGGGCTTATGAGGATACAGTGAAGCAGACATTTTTATACATAACTTGTCAACAAAGATCGATTCAACTTTTCTAGAGGACAATTTAGCAATATGTACGAAAAGCTGTAAAGGTGGTCATATTCTTTGGGCTTCTGGAAACAGAACAATCCTTAAAAACAATGGAAGAACTCAAAATGGAAAAGATTGCTAAATATGACTATATCAATCCATCCATTGATCCATGCAGCCAATATTTTAGCCTGGTGACACAAAAATATGCATGAGTAGACCTAGTCCCAGGCTTAAAGTTCAGCTGGGGAGATAAGCAGTCAAACAACCAAGTACAATCAAGAGGTAAGAGCCACAATGGGAAAGGGTGCTATGGTGTGCACAGAAGGAGCACCTACCATAGTCTGAGAGTAGAGTCAGGGAAGCTTCCCAGAAGAAATGACATTTAACCTGGGACCTGAAGGATGAGTAGGAATTAGGTAAAGAGATGAAGAAAAAGTGTTCCAGGTAAAGGAAACAGCATGTACAAAGCCTAGAGATAAAAGGGAGCATGACATGTCAGCTTGATTGAGCAGTGTGCAAGGCAGGGACTTGGGATGAGACAAGCTGAAGAGATAAGTGAGGATGGCTTATTAAAAGTCCTGCTAGCAAAACTCTGTAGTATAGACTTTATGCTAAGAGTAATACAAACTATTAAAAAGCAAAGTTTTAATAAATACAATAAAGGCTTAATGTTCATAATTTATCAAGAGGGTATATAGATTGAAAAGAATAAACAACTCATAAAATGGAAATACAGGATTTTAGCAAAAGTTGCACTCTGTAAACTCTAAGTTTACTAAAATTACTGAATTGTATATATTAAAAATAGTTTTATTTTAGGGTTTATAGATTATACTCAATAAAACTATCTTTTGGGCCCTGGCCAAGTAGCTCAGTTAAACTGTTATTCCCCTATGCCAAGGTTGTGGGTTCAATTCCAGATCAGGGCACATACAAGACTCAAACAATGAATGCATAAATAAATGTAACAACAAACTGACATTTCTCTCCTTTCCTCTCTCTCTCTCAAATCAATAAATAAAAATAAAATAAAATAAAACTATCTTTAAAAAAGTTAATAAAAATGCCTAATAAACACCTGAAAAATTATTCAACCTAATAATAAAATTACTAATTTAATATTAAGTAATTTTTAATAAATTACTGATTTACCCTCAATAATCTTTACCCTCAAAAATTACTAGTGATTAAAAATGAAATCAGAATATCCAGTATAATAAATAAGACTAGGAGAAATGAGCAGTTTTACACTATGCTGGTTGGAATAAATGTTAATTAAACAACCTTTATAAAAAGTATAAATATGTAATAGAAGTCTTAAATTGTTTATACTCTGTCATCCAGTAACTTTATTTCTTGAAATCTTAATAAATGTTCCAAAATGCAGTTGAATATTTATTCCCAATGATGTTCACTGCAATGAAAATTACCATAGCAAAAAAAGAAAAAAGTTGAAAAACACCTAGATGTTCATCAGTAATGGAATGGTTAGAATAAATTATAACTACTCAATGCAGCCACTTAAGTGATATGGCAATAAATCTGTGATATATATCAAACTTAAAAAATATAAAATTATATATACATCAGCACTGCAACTATGTAAAATACATACACAGCTTTACAGCACATACCTTTTATTCTTTTTATTGTGCTTTTCAGTATTTTCCAAATTTCCTACAATGGTCATGTATTATTTCTACAGCTTAATTAACTTTCTAAAGCTGTCTTCAAGAAAATGAAAAAGTATCACTTTTAAAAGTATATTTCAAGCCCTGGCTGGCGTAGCTCAGTGGATTGAGCACGGGCTGCAAACCAAAGTGTCGCAGGCTCGATTTCCAGTCAGGGTACATGCCTGGGTTGCAGGCCATGACCCCCAGTAACCACACATTGATGTTTCTCTCTCTCTTTCTCCCTCCCTTCCCTCTCTAAAAAATAAATAAATAAAATCTTTTTAAAAAGTATATTTCATATAAATTAATTTTATATTTGTTATTATTTTCTTTGTTTATGGAGAGAGGTGTGGTCATATTTGAATATACAGAATTCAATAATATCTTATTTATCTAGCATCACCAGGAAATAAGATATATATGTAATGAATTTTCAAATTAAGTAAAATGTGCATCTTAAACATCAAAACTTTGGTGAAACATAGGTGAACATCTATCTAAAAATATACTCAGTTCAATCCTGACTGTTTAAATCAAAATAAAACAAGATTAAGTTTTCAGGGTCATCATTATGACCATTAATAGTAGCTCTGAGAGAGTACTAAATCTTAGGTGGGTATTTGTCCCTACATTAAGTAGTCTGTAACTGCTATGCGTTTTTCTTAAGCCAGCTATTTACAGGTTTTCTTCCTCTTCTCTTGCTGTAAAACCATCAGCTATCATTTCTCAGAACTATATGGAGCCAGCCTTTAGCAGCACCTGCCACTTTCCATTCCTATTTTGCAATCAGTAATAATCTTCTAAAAGTAAGGAAACTAAATAGCCAACTTTATAAGAATTCTGTGTAAACTAAGAGATAATAGGCCCTGAATAAGGGTATCACCTAAAAATGATTCGCTCAGACTTGGGTACTTCTGTTCTAGGTAGTTAAGGTTACAATATAAATGAACTCCAAAGAGAGGGTGAGTCCTTGACTGTATGTCAAGTCTTGCTTCCTTTACTATATTGGCAGTCAAGTTCTCAGGATCAGAAGTTCGTATGCTGTTTCTCTTATCACATCATGGAAAGAGATGTGACCAGGAGACAAGGAACTTAGTTCTAGTCCAGGTTCTTACACCAACCAGTTTTATAACCTTCAGCAAGTCCTTTAACCTTGGTAACCTGTCTTGCATAACTTACTAGGCTACTCTAGAAAGCTCTAGATCATGATCACAAACACATTCTGAGAAATATAAAGCACTACAGAAAACTAAGGGATTTTTTTAGTAGTTCACTGTGTCTATATGACCCTAAATCAATATAGGTATCCATTCTGAAAATTCATACCAGAAAGAATGGAGGGAAAGAGATAATCCTTAAATTGCCAGTTAAATAGCAAACCTCTAGTATCTAGGAATAACAATATATTCCTAGAGCTGGCATCTCTGACTCCTCCTCCCTTATGTACAATCAGTCCCTGAGTCCTTTGTGTCTTCTCCACAATCCCTCACATCTGCCCCTTTCTTTCATTACCACTTCACATTCCCAGTTCAGGCCTTTATTATCTTTCACACCTGGGCTACTGCAACAGCCTCTAACAGGCTTCAATTGTGGTCTCTCCCCCTCTTAAATCCCTCTGGCCCACAGCTATGAGATTTTCTTAAAACACCACGGTGATCATATCTGCTCCAAAACCTGTGAGGATTTTGAATTACCTTCTCTATCAAGTTCAAACTCCTAAGCTCAGCAGTCTCTGTGCAGCTCTAGCTGCCTCCTCGCCTTTATCTTTTATTATTCTTTCCAAACAAATCCTTCCTCAAACTGGTTTATTTAAGACCTTCAGATATCCCTTGCATTTCTCTGCCTCTAAGTCTCCTTGGTGTATACAGCTTCTCTCCACCTAGAATACTCTCTGTTTCCCAGCTTCTCTCTCAACCTATAGAAATCAGCTCATCCTTCAAGGCTAGTTTGAACTAGCCTTGAGAACCACCTACTTTGTACACTTCTTTGGTTTACCACAAAGAAAAAAGATGGCAGATTCTAAAGTTAGACACATCTAGGTTTCAATTACAGCTTCAACAGCTGAGTGTCACTGGGCACATTCCTTAATAGCTCTTTGCCTCAGTTTCTTCCATCTGTAAGATAGATATAATAGCAATTTCCCTTGGGCATACTGTGAAGAATAAATGAGTCAATCCATGTAAAGCATTTAGCATGATGCCTGGCATAGAGAAAAACCCAAGAGATTTAGAGATTTATATTACTTTTGCCATTAATGAATTTATCTTAATCTGAATTCAGACAATACTTATGGCTATTACAAACTGAATGTCCATGTGCATACAATATCATTCCCCTCACTCTCCTTTTCTACCCACTCTCTTCATGTTTTTTCTTCCTCTCATTCCCTCCCCCTCCCTCCCAAGATTACATGATCCTAATAGAGTATATCTCTTATACATCTTAGCATCTACACTAGTCTATCATACCCAGTAGATGATCAATAGATTTGTTTAATCCCTAATGAAAGAATATTGAAAAACTGACGGTATTAAAATGTTATAATTCCTATAATGAAAAAGTGTAATAAAGTGATTAATATAATAAACAGCTAAATTTCCAGCCTCACAAAATTACATCTCTCCTTTCATGGTTCTTTACATTCTTCTTGTTCATTCTTTTAAAACAAATAACTCAACCTATTCATGCAGCAAAAGATGCAACAGCAAATCTATGGAAGTTAGACAGCATCCCGGAACACAAGTTGGATGGAACACAGGTTGGATGGAACACAGGACCAGGAGACAACTCAACTGAACTAATTCCAAATGAAGTGTAACAGGAAGACAATTTAAAGGGAAAGGTAACTGGCTCATCAGTCATATTAGCAATGTTGACTGTTTCTCACACACACACCAGTCCCAGTATTCCTTTGCACCCTGGGCCACATAATAAACAACGTAAATAACCAGCCTAGCATAGCAAATAGATATAGGAATTTCATTCAGCTCACCAACTGAGCTTACCACATGACCAATTTAATTACTTATGTCATAAGTGACTATTAACATGCCTCAAGACTCTAAAATAACCAAGTTTGGCTAGTTAAATCACATGAAGTAAATATGGTCTTACTGTACACTAACCATTCGCCTCAAGGAAACTAGTATGATAATCAATATACACACATATTATTATAGCATAAGTGTTTTCAACAATGCCCAATGAAAACTATGTCACTATAATATGGTTTCTAGTTTATTTCCATGACTCCACTAACCTTTAGTTGCTTTTCAAATAAAATCAGTCCTGGTAACCACTATGCTCAAAGAATTTACCAGTGGAGTAAATTAAGATAGTTTGATGGTATGTTAATGACTTCCCAAAAACTAGCATAAAGTACCACATATGAATAAAGTATTGTATATTAAATTTCTATCTCTATGATACTTGTCTTCAGAGTACCTTAAAATGTTTTCCAGCTTTGAAGGGCGATTATTCTCAAATTACAGATTCTTTAAGAGTTGGACAAAACCTTAGAAGTCCCCCATTGCAGGAATACTGTCTATCGCCTCATAGGCAAAAGGCCTCCAGCCTTTGCTTGAATGCTTTCAGCAATGGGCAAGGCAGTTTACTCTATTGTTATAAAATTCTTCCTTACAATCATTGAAAATCTGCCTTCCTGAACTTCTACCCAAGGATCCTAGTTCTGCACTCTGGAACAACATACGGTAAATTAACCTCTGAAATATAATCACTTCTAGAATGTTTTTGCCAATTTGGTCACATAAAATGCAAAAGCAAGCTCAGGGAAAAAAAAAAAAAAAGAAACCACCCACCACTGTACACAACAAAATTTTGAAATTCAGGAAACTATGTTGAAATTACAAGCCAGATAACATAAATATTCAGAGTAACCCTATTTTTTACAATGGATGGTGGCACAGTGTTTACTGAATATATTTTTGCAACTTGAAACTACTAAATCCACCAACACAGTCTTAAAAATTATAACTCTCAAGTTCAAGATGGTCTTTCCAATTGCCCATATTTCCATTTAGTCTATTTTCCCTTAAAACATCTGGATTTTTAAAAAAGATCCCACTTTGCCTAGCTGGTGCAATATTTTATTTTGAAAAATAATTACTTTGAAAAATATAGCCTAAAAGAATAGAGTGTACAGGAGTGGAGGTAGGGTGAGGAAAGGGCCCAGCAGGAAAAGACTGGTTACTGGGTATTTTCCTGCTGGCAGCATGCTTCACTGGCATAGGCATCTGAACGAACGAGCCATACAAACACGACCCAAGAACAAGGATGATCATGAGCAATGAGTAAAGCATAAATGTGTGTAAGATGTGAATTGGCATTGGTCATCATGTAGCACCAGATGCTTTGGGATGTGGTAGAGGAGAGGTTAAGAGGTCCAAGAAGCAGAGACCACAGCCACCCTCTGGGGGAGGGGAGGAGGGAAGAAACCGAAGAGTAACTACTGTTCAGCAGTCCAATGAAGCACGAACAGTACGGAGCACCAGAAAGACAGCAAATGACTGAAGGCAGACAGAAAGAGAGAGAGAGAGAGCCTGAAGAAGGGTGTGCAGTGTGCGAGTACAGAACGGGTCCATGAAATGGGTGTGGGTAAGGGGACGTGGGTGGGTGTTAGGGGCAACGCAGGAGTCCCATGGTCCTCTCCCTGCAGCAGAGCAACAGAGAGAAAAAGAAGGGGGAGGGTGAAAAGCCAGAATGACTCATTCCCGAAAGGAAGTGCTCAAGCCATAGGAAGGCATGCCACAGGGGTTCAGGCGAGGACTGTGAGAGCTAGGTGCCCAGAGTGATGGGGGCAAAAAATCAACGTCCCGTAGTTCCTGTGGCTCGTCTTTAAGATGGGGCGTGTGGGGGGTTCGCGGCAGCCGAGTGCCAAGGCCTGGGAAGCGGCGCGGCGCGTGCGCAGTGGCGCTCGGCGGGACCCGCTGAGGCAAAGCGGAGCCGCAGTGACAGAAGCGAGCTGAGCGGCCGCCGGGAGGGACTCACCGAGGCGCAGGGGCTGGAGGTGGTGCTGGGGGTAGGCGATCGCTGGACCGTGACCAAAGCCATCTAGGCGCTGCTGGGTTGTTCCGGGCAGGGCATTCTTGTCCTGAGTGTGGGGGACGGGAGGGTGACGGAGCCGGAATGGGGAAGGGAGTGTGGGGTGGGGGTGAGAGGAACGGGAAGGATGAGGAGGAGGCCGCGGGAACCGATGCAGGCTCCGCACCCACCACCGGACTCTCGCAGACTGACGTACCGAACGGGCGGCTGGCGGGCGGACTGACGGGCGGTTCGGCAGCTGCGGGGCACAATGAGCGTTCCCAATGCGCAGGCGCCACCTGTCAGCAACCGCCTCTCCCCTCGGCGCGCGCCTCTGCCTCGCGGTAACCCCTGAGTTGCCGGAAGCCGGCCCGGAGTGTGCGCCTCTGGCCGCCGCCCCCTCCCGGGTTTCTTCCTTCGCGCCGGCAGCTCTTCGTTTGCCCGCGGGCGGCTGTGGAGTGGCGTGGAGTAGGGTGGGATGAGGGGCCCCGGGCTGGGGCCGCTGGAGTCCCAACTCTCCACTGATAACCATGTTTTGAGGTGGGGCTCACAGCTTAACCAACCTTAGTGAAAAGAAACTGAGGAGAAAATCTGAAGCAAACACATTTTCTGGTGGGAAAGGGCTCCGCGTAGATTCAAACGCTCTGAGTGTGCGTGACACTTATTGAGCTAGAAACCCTTCTGGCGCAATCAGGACGCGAGTTTTTAATCCCCTTTTGACCCGGGTCTCGGGCTTTTTCTCAGCTTTCCCACCCTTCGGTCTCAGAGTTTTTATGAGGAAACTTGGAAGAAAGATTTTAAATTCTATACCGTGGGCCGCTTCCGGGTACCCTCACGTTTCCTCCATTACCCTGGCCCCTATCTAAGGACTCACTCATTTATTCCTTAGGTGAAGAAAGGCTGAGTGAGCCTGGGAGGCCAAGAAAGCTGAGCTTAAAAGTTCTAAGGGTCCAACCTGCTAATTACCTCCCACTTGCTTCCTGCTGGGAAGAAATTCGCTTAAACAGGATTTTCTTCTTGAGGTTTCTTCCTGTCTCTAAGTTTCACAGACACCTGTGAAATATATATTAAATATTTTCAAGGAATCAGTTTCTAAAAGACCGTCAGCAGAACACAAACCAAGGAGATGAAAAATCAAAATTAAAAAGGAAAAAAGATCAAACTATGTAAATACCATTGAGTATTTACACACAGAGAGTGACAAAGCTATTTCTCAATTTGAGTGAATGCGCTAGTAAATACCACCATAGATATCAAAGCTGTAGAAAACACATGTAAGAATTTGCAGGTATTAAAGCCCACCTCCTGGTTTTAGCTCAAACTTTCTTGGATCTTATTGCTTGTTTTAAACTAACAGGGCTGATAAGCTCTTTCTGGCTTCTGTATGGTTAAGTGCCACTAGAGCCCTCTGTGCTGAGCCTTTGTTCTCTCCCTGGGGCCCCGTGGTTGAAATAATTAGAAGGGAGGCTCCATCGAAATCCAGACGCTGAGGGTCCCTGTACTGTATTCTGTGTACAATGGAAACGTATTACAAAGACGCCAGCTGGTAGGCTTTTGCCCCCTGGTGGTGGTCAAGAGTTTCTGCCAAGCATAATTAAAGATGTATGGTTCACAGGTTAAACCATCTTGAACTGTGTTTTTTTCCCAGAGCTACCTGGAAAACAGGAAACGAGTAGACAAAGTTCAAAAGTAAGAGCTCTGACAGGAAGCTATATGCATAGCCAAGAAATATACATAGGTGAAAGCTGAATGAATTCAAATAAATGAAACACATGTGCTTTTTAAACCAAAGTGTCATTTTAGAAAAAGCATTATTCAAACCAACAGGTCTTACAAATGTACTTGTATGTTGACTTTCTTACTGACTCAGGAACAATAGCATTAATTATTGACTTTTGTGTAGCAATGTAACATTAAGAAATTCTTTTGGAAAATGAGGGACAATTCCATTAATCTTACAGTGGGAAAGAGCACTATCATAGGAGTCAGAGGACTTGGCTTCCAGTTCCAGCTCTAAAACCTTAAGCAGATGGTTTAAACTTTTTGAGTTTTAGTTTCTTCATTCTACAATGAAGCTCTAACTCACGGGATTCTAGTGATCAAATGAACTAATATTTGGTAAAGTGCAGTATAAACTGTAAAGCCTTGTATGTAATTAAGATTATTCTCTAAAGTTTGTTCCAAGTTGAGTTAGCTTTTGCTGAGTGTACCCTATGTGTAGAAAATAGCATCAAGCAAAAAGGGAACAAAAAGAATGATAAAGACATGATTTACGCCTTTTCTTAATAGAAGTAGATTAGTGGTTAAGATACTCTCAACTGTAGATAGACAGAATATCTTTATTCAGCATATCTGAGGTGATAAAATCTTGGTCAAAATTGGGATTATAATGTACCCAACTTCACATTAAGTTTGTATCAGGAAGTTAATTTATTAATTTACTGGGGAAATGTCTCTTCCAGGTATATGAGTTTTTAAGGACACTAAGATTTAAAAATTATTGGTGCATGTTCATTAATTTATTCACCCTTAACTGAGAAAACATCGAATGTTTATTATATGCTAGATAGTTTTAAGGACAAAATGAGAGTCTATCTACCTCTCATAACAGGTTCTAGTGTATTAGCAGGGAAAACCACATCAAATGATGACAGTACAGTTTAGTGGTGCTATGGCTTCAGCTACCACTACTAGGACCCAAGGGAGATAAATATTTAGGAGAAGTCAAGATATGTGTGAAGTATTTTAGAAACGCAGAGGAGAAGGTCTGGGCAAAGGTAGGCTGTATGATACTGGCTTTCAACCTTTTTCTGCAAATCCCATTATCTACTTTGTGAACTGAGCTGGATCACATGTGAGTATTTGGAATCTATACTCTCTGCCCCATTTATACCTACACCTTTTTTGGGCTCCACCTTTGTTCCCACTTTGTCTTCTGGTGACCTGAGGGAGGAGGTATCTACTTCAAATAGAGACAAAATTCTAGAATCCTCTTACTATACCAGTTGAATTCAAGAAGAGACCATGAGCAGATTCCCACAAGAGTGAGCCAAAGACATAAAAGTCCTCCTAGTTCCATTTACAGCACCTTTATTCTTCCCACCTGTGATAATGGAGGCCTATTTGTGCAATTAACCCTTAATTTGTATCATCACTCCTTCAGGGGTGAAATTATAGGGGAACTTCTGAAATTCCTGAGATTGGCTGGTTCTTAGGCCTTGAGAACCTGATGAAAACTCTCTCTCCAGAAAGACACACTTGCATATTTCATACTCTCACTAAATGGTAATGAGGGACCCAGATTAAGAATCCTGAAGTTTAAAGTAGTGCTTCTCAACCTTTTTTCATATCATGAAATGATGATATTTGTATAGCATACAAGGATAAATTGAAGAGGATTTAAAGGCAGCTGTATGAGCTGGGCGAAAAAAATTGTTTTCTTTATGTATAATTATAATGAGAAACATAAGAAACATACTAAGGATGGTAATAAATATTGAATTTATATAAGCTTCCAAATAAATTGTTCTGAAAAAATTAATGAAAAACCTGAGATTGTGTCTGTAAACATAATTCTTTTATGTAGGTTTTTAATTTATTTTATTTTTAGATAGAGGGGAAGGGAGGGAGGAAGAGAGGGAGAGAAACATCAATATGTGGCTGACTCTCACTCACCCCACACTGGGGACCTGGTGGCAACCCAGGCATGTACATTGACTGGGAACCGAACCAAGACCCCTTGGTTCTCAGGCCAGCACTCAATTCACTGAGCCACACTAGCCAGGGCTATATAGGGTTTTATAATTAAAGTGACTGGATGTAACTCATGAACAAGACAGTATAACTGATCATTTGATAGTCATTATTGATGAGAACTTACTATATATAAGTGGGGGATAAATTTTTAAAAATTTCACAATTCAAAGTTTACAAATATGAATTATATTTGACTGTTAGCTCTTTTTTCTCCATTTTCTACTTCCTGCTCCCAAGATCCAATCAGTATAATGTCATCAAAGTACTGGGCTAACTCAATGCTAATTGGAAGGAGATGCTGGATATCTCTGTGGACTATATTATGGTACAGAGCAGGAGAATTGGGCCAAGACTGTTAAGTTAGTATATTGTTGGCCCTGACAAGTAAAAGCAAATTGCTTCTGGTGGTCCTTGCCAATTTGCATGGAGAATTAAGCATTTGTTAGGTCAATAGCTGCATACCACGTGGCAGGGGCTATATCAATTTGCTCCAGTGAAGATACTACATATCAAAGGGCAGCTGTAACATGATTAAATTTATAATAATTTACAGTCATTCTCCAAGATCCATCTACTTCACAGACCAAACATGCAAGTGAAATTGGCATGAGACAGGTTTCATCACTCCTGCTTCTTTCACATTTTTATTGGTGTCACTAATCTCTGTAATCCCCCAATCTGCTCTCTCAAGAAAGCAAAAATTTTTGTTTACTCTCCTGGTATGTGTGTGTGTGTGTGTGTGGGGCGGTGGGTTCTAAGGGCTTCAGCTTGGCCCTTTATACTATAATGTTTCGTATTCCAGGATCAGAGAGCCCATATAGAAATTCTGCCAGCTACCAGGTATCTATTTTAATTATACATCAGGAACTGATGAGATCACCACATAGTGGTTCTATGGGCCCAGTCAGACCCCTGTGATTCAAATCTGAATTAAGATTTTGTATCTCACCTGACCCACAGTGTCCTAGAATGTACACAAGCCTACTCACCCAGGAATCAGCACCAGAAAGGCCCAATTTGCTTGTGGGTAGTGGGAAAAGTGACTGAAAGCTGGCCAAGAGCTGATCAAGTGGCATTGTTCCCTCCTGGACCCCTTCTCCGCATACAGCACCACAACACAGCAACACGGATTGCCCTGCACTGGTGAACATCCAAGGCTCCACCCCTTACAATATAACAGGCCCACCAAAACAAAAAAATATGGCCCTAATGAAAGAACAGATTAAAGCTCCAAAAATATAACTAAGCAATGAAGTGATAGTCAACCTATCAGATGTACAATTCAAAACACTGGTAATCAGAATGCTCACAGAAATGGTTAAGCATGGTTGAAAAATAGAGGAAAAAGGGAAGGGTATGAAAAGTGAAATAAGGGAAAATGTACAGATAACTAACAGTGAAGGGAAGGAAACCAGGACTCAAATCAATGGTTGGGAGCAGAAGGAAGAAATAAACATTCAACCAGAAAAGAATGAAGAAACAAGAATTCAGAAAAATGAGGAGAGGGTTAGGAATCTCTAGGACAACTTTAAAAGTTCCACCATCTGGATCATAGGGGTGCCAGAAAGAGAAGAGGAAGAGCAAGAAATGGAAAACTTATTTGAACAAATAATAAAGGAGAACTTCCCCATTCTGGCAAAGGAAATAGACTTCCAGGAGGTCCAGGAAGCTCACAGAGTCCCAAAGAAGTTGGACCCCAAGAAGGAACACACCAAGGCACATCATAATTACATTAGCCAAGGTAAAAATGAAGAGGAGAATCCTAGAAGCAGCAAGAGATAAGGAGACAGTAACCCTCCTTATCAAAAGAGTTCCCATCAGACTGTCAGCTGATTTCTCAAAAGAAACCTTACAGGCAAGAAGGGGCTGGAAAGAAGTATTCAAAGTCCTGAAAGGCAAGGACCTACATCCAAGATTACTCTATCCAGCAAAGCTATCATTTAGAATGGAAGGGCAGATAAAGTTCTTAGATAAGATCAAGTTAAAGAGTTCATCATCACCAAGCCCTTATTATATGAAATGTTAAAGGGACTTATCTAAGAAAAAGGAAATCAAAACTATGAACAGTAAAATGACAACAAATTCACAATTTATCAACAACCGAACAACAACAACAAAAAACCCTAAGCAAACAACTAGAACAAGAACAGAATCACAGAAATGGAGATCATCACTTGAAGGGTTATCAGCAGGGAGGGGAAGGGGGGAGACTGGGGAAAAGGTATCGGAAATAAGAAGCATAATTGGTAGGTACAAAATAGACAGGGCGGGATTAAGAAGAGTATAGGAAATGGAGAAGCCAAAGAACTTATATGCATGACCCATGGACATGAACTAAGGTGGGGGGAGGGGTTTGAATAGGAGGGGTTGTAGGGAGTACAGAGCAGAGGGGAATAAAGGGGGGGGAAATGTGACAAATCTAATAGCATAATCAATAAAATATATTTTTTAAAAAGATGTCTCTCACCTGTCCACCACAAGACCCCACTTAAACTGGTATACTGCAGTGGTATTTTGGGCCCCCAGGAATTAACATCAGTTTAGTGCCAATGTTTAGAAATCCCTGAAAAATCCAGGTATTTATTTTTCCCTAGCACTCAGTCATTTTAGGAAATGATCAGACATCCCTGAAGAGAAGACTTAGAGGAAAATTTTCAGTATATATTAATGGCAATGCTGCAGAATCCTCCCTTAAGGGGATTTAGCCTTCTTTTCAATTAAGGGGCTTAGGTTTGGACTTTGGGTAAAAGGTCTCAGAATTCTCTGCTGTGATGACTACAGTAATATTTTTGGCCATGGATCTTTAATATTATGTGTAGATGATCAACATTTTAGTAGGCTGTCCATCTATTTTATTTCTAGGACCACAAATATCACTAAGGGTCAAAATATCTGATTGCCACTAAATCTATACTTCTCTTTACGGTAAGTGTGCCCACCTTATCTTTGGTAGTTAAACACTGACATTGGCTTCTCCTGCTTTGAAGTGGATCATACCATCATGCCTAGCCTACAGAAGAAAGCCACCATAAATCTTTTCTAGGATGCCAGTATTCCCATTCTCTAATGTATTTTTCAATGCCTTAGTAATGTCCCAGAGTCCTCTAGGAAGATGTACTTGAGGGTAGTGGATGTGCAGGTCATATGTGATAAATCTACTGCAACAATTACATCTCCATAAGCCTTTGGATGTTCTTACATTATGCCAGGGAGGTCTGGTATCTCAACTTAATTAAACATAGGACACAACGGAGTCTAGGTTTCAGTGCACTTATCAAATTGTTAGTGTCATTCCCAGCTGTAGGTGCTAACACACTAAATCTTTCTTTCTGATAAGTGTACCCATATCAAGAAATCCTAACCAACCCAGTATTATATTCTCCTTCCCAGTGCTCCTTCCTTTAATTCCCTTGTAATATACTCTCACACATATTCCCTGTGTTTCTGTCATTGTATAAGCAAATAGTGAAAAACTTTTGCTATAAAAGCTCTTTCCTCCTGGTCATACTGTGTATTTGCCCTGCTTTGATTCTCTTCTCTTTATCTTTTGTATATCTACTGTAGATTTTTGCTTGGTAGTTAGTGTGAGGCTTACATAAAATGTCTCATAGATACAATAATTTATTTTAAACTGGTAACTTCAATCACATACAAAAACTCTATCCTTTTACTCTGCCCCCCCCACTTTATGTTCTGATGCCATAATTTAAATCTTTTTATATTATTGTATTTCCATTAGTAAATCATGATAGCTATTGTTATTTTTAATACTTCTGTCCTTTAACCTTTGTACTAGAATTAGGTGATTAACATACTACCATATCATAGTATTGGAATATTTTTAATTTGACTACATATTTATATTTACCAGTGTGTTTTGTATTTTTATATCTTATCATGTTACTAATTTGTGATGAAATCCCTCAGCTTTGTTTGGGAAAAACTTTATCTCTTCTTTATTTCTGAGAATAACTTTGGTTGAAAAAAATTTTTTTTCATCACCTTGAATGTAACACCCCACTCCTGCCATACAAAGTTTCTGCTGAGAAATCTGCTGATAGTCTTATGGGCTTCCCTTTTAAGTGACAAGCTTTTTTTATGTTGCTGTTTTCAAGATTCTTTGCCTTTAGTTTTTGACTGTTTTATTATAAGGTGTCTCACAGAATATCTCTTTTGGTTGAATTTCTTTACAGACCTATGAGGTTCAAGAACTTGGATGTTTAATCTCTTCAGATTTGAGAAGTTCTCAGATGTTATTTTTTAAATGTCCTGCCCCTTTCTCCCTCTCCTTAGACTGTCATAATGTATAGATTCTTTCTCTTATTGGTGTTCCATAAGTCCAAAGGCTTTCTTCATTCATCTTCATTTTTTAAAAATTTGTTTTCCTCTGACTGGTTAATTGAAATGATCTGTATTCAAGTTCACTGATTCTTTCTTCTGCTTGGTCTAGTCATTGTTGAAGTTATTGAATTCTCCATTTCAGTCATTGTATTCTTCAGCTCAAAAATTTCTCTTTGGGCTCTGGCTGGTGTGGCTCAGTGGATTGAGCACCAGCCTATGAACCAAAGGGTCACTGGTTCGATTCCCAGTCAGGGCACATGCCTGGGTTGCAGGCCAGGTCCCCATCGGGGGGTGTGTGAGAGGCAACCACACACGGATGTTTCTCTCCCTCTCTCTTTCCTTCCCTTCCATTCTTTCTAAAAAGAAATAAATAAAATCTTTAGAAAAAATTTTCTCTTTGGTTCTTTTTGTTTTCTATCTCTTTGTGGAATTTATTATTTCATTCTTATATTATTTTTCTTATTTCACTAAATTATTTATGTTTGTTCTCTGAGCATCTTCAGAACAATTATTTTTAATTCTTTGTCAGACATTTTGTGAATCTCACTTCTTTAGGGTGCATTACTAGAAGTTTACTATGTTCCTATGTAATATTATATTTCCCTGATTCTTTATGATTCCTGTAGTTTTTGTAGATGTCTGTGCATTTGAAGAAGCCATCACCTCTTCCAGATTTAATGTACTGGCTTTGGTAAGGAAAGACCTGCACCCATGGGTAGAGGCATGCTGGAACATAGTGGTACATGGGCCAAGTGTGAGGGCATGCAGTGATTCTGAATTTGGGGGCATAGCATCCAATCATCTGAGGTAAGCTGGGGTCCATGACATAAACAACTGTATGATCATTGGTAAGAGCAGCAGGCAGCTCACAATGACTGCAAGGGCTGTTGGGGTCTTTAATGATACCTCCAGTCCAGTGTCTCAGGACTATACTAGGCGGTGGTGGTGGCTAGAACCAGTAGTGTGTACATTTGCAGGAACTGGCTGCACAGGGGCTGGTTGCAGGCAGATGTGCAGTGGTGGTGATGACCAGGACCAGCATCAGAGGCAGAGGCCAACTTCAGGTGCACAAGTAGCTGCAGCAACTCTGGCTGTCATTGTATACTTGCATGACCATAGAGACTAGCCAAGGCATGTGCTTGGTAGTAGAGGCTAGTGATAGAAGTTGGGGCAGGCACCTTGCAGGTGCACAACTATAGGGTTAACTGAGGGGGGAAGAGCCATTCAAGCCAATGACAGGAGTTAAGGTCAAATCCAGGCCCAAAAGTAGCTGGGGGGGCGCTTGACTGTTGGAATATACTCATGGGGCTACCAGCAATTGATGTAGGAATATGCACAGCAGTAGAGACTTCTAATAGGAGTCAGGCTAATGGTGTGCAGGTGCACAGCTGCGGGACTCTCCTGCTACTTTCAGTAGTTATCAGTATCTTTCACTGGTTCTTCTGTCTTAGACTTACTCTTTTTTTTAAAGATTTTATTTATTTATTTTTAGAGAAAGGGGAAGGGAGGGAGAAATAGAGGGAGAGAAACATCAATGTGTGGTTGCCTCTTGTGTGCCTCCTACCAGGGACCTGGCCTACAACCCAGGCATGTGCCCTAACTGGGAACTGAACCAGCAACCCTTTGGTTCGCAGGCCAGCACTCAATCCACTGAGCCACACCAGTCAGGGCTCAGCCTTACTTTTAAGTGTTCATCAACATGGGTGTACCTTCAGCCTTCTTATTTTTTCTCCTAGTTATTCATATTGGGTAAGTTCCATTAGCATCCTCCTACAAAGACATCTTTCTATTAATATCCAAGAGGTCAAGACTTATAAGAAATCCAAGTAAATGACACATCTTTTGTTAGTCTGAATAATCAGAATTATGTATGATTTCTTTTCAATACTGAGAAACTCCTTCCTCAAGCATAATTGGCTACTCTTTCTTATATGATTGACAGTCTTGCCAACCAAGGTGCCAAATGCTACAATTCACTAATTTAAAAATCTAATGAGAGTGTGTGTGGAGAGTCTTAACTAGATTCACAAAGGTTAGTTCTCAGCCAACAACCTAAGTAGAATGACTCTATAATCTCATGGGTGGGAATATGAAGTGTGCAGAATGCAAATTAATTAGTTCTGTTCAGACTATACAATGCTTCCATCATATTCCAGTGGACTTGATTCTGCATAAGTTTCTGCAAAAATGCATCATATTTCAGTGGCATTCAGATTCTTATTGGAAACTTCTATAAGGCTATCAAGCAGGTAGCTTGTAAATGTAATACCTCCAAACTCAAACTTGTATCTTCTTCAATCCTGTTATTTTTTCATTTCCTTATTTTACTAAATGACATCACCACCCATTCAGCTTTCTAAATATTAAAAACACACTCAGCCAGCCTGAACTAACCTCCTCTTGTGCTCCTTAGATCCAATTATGCCCCAGTCCTGATAATTGTAGTTGTTGGGTTTGTTTTTTTTTTTTTAGCTCCCTCAGAATAGATCCTGATTTAAGATGTTGAGTGTATGTTCATTTGGAAGGTGGTTCCAGAAAACAATGGTAAGGGAGTAAGGAAGTAATACAGGAAGTGAAGCAAGTCTGTAATGTTAGGCAGGTATCAAATGCATAATTGGGCAGGTTTCACTGTGGGAAATTGAGGCTCAATCCTATTGAGAAACTCTGGGAGACAGTATAGAACATACCTTAGAAATGCTCCACCTGTAGGACCATATGCAACTTCCTATTCATCAGTGGCTGAGGGCTTCTCCTATCAGATATTAACTTCCAAGCTCCTCTGGCCTGTCTTACATTTGGACTGACAGAATTGCAGATGCTTACAATCAGAAACTTTTGCATGTACTGTAAAGGTGAAGATGAAGGGATATGGTTAGGGTACTGACAATGACTGGCAGTGCCCCTCACTATGCCGTGAGGGGCAGTAAGGCATTCACTTCAGGTGTAACATTTAAGGTGCAAAACTTACCTTTATTCTCTTTCCCCACCCGCAGTCCTTCACACTTTCAGTCTTTGCTGGTGGAATTAACATTTTAAAAACACCAATTTGATCATATCTGTACAGTGCTTAAAAAGCACAGATGAAGTCTAAATTCCATGATTTAGCATGAATAACTTTACAAATCAAAAATGTACATTTTGTAGAGACTAAGAAAGAAGTACCTACTAAGAAGGACTCCTGGTAGCTTAACTGGGCTTTCCAAAAAGAGCCTAGTAGCCATTTCTAAACAGTGGCCTCTCATGCAAACAGCACTTCAGGGAGAAGCCTGCACTAAGCTGCCTGCCTCCTGCACTGACCTAACTGTCTTCCTGCACTGTTTATGCCATCTAAGTCAGCCCTTATAGAGGATATTCTAGAATCCTGTTTCAACCTATAGAACTGAGGCTTCCCCATTCAATTGGAGCTGTGCAGCTATATCCCCATCAACATCTTCACCAATGATTCAGAGCAGCTCCACTGGGTCCTCATTTGCATGTGGACATGTAATAGGGTGCAGCCAAGACGGGGGCCCCAAATAGGGATTTGGAATGGGGTCCAGAACTCAAGGTGTTCAGGACATATAAGATGTCCTCCCCTCTCCCCCTACAGGTGTGAGTGCAGGGGAAGGGACACATTAAGCAGGGCCATTGAGAGCTGTTTTGCATAGCAACAGCTTTGCACCTAACCTCTGTTGTGGTCATTTAACATATCTATAACCTTTAACTGGTTACATAGATATGTTAAATAGCTGTGGCCAAGCACTGAGCCAGGCAAATAGAAGTAACTTCCCCACCGAGATGTAACTGGGGGGCAGGTCCCCCGAGTTGCAGTGCCTGAGTGGGAGCTTGGAGATTAGCTCCATGACATGGGGCCACGCCTGCCCAGACTCACGATGGCAACCCAGTAAAGCTGGAAGGATATGAGAATGCTGGCAAGTGTAGCTGGTTGTGGAGGAGTCGGAAATGGGGCTGCAGAGGAAGATTGGTGTGGGGATTTAAACCAAGATGTGGCAGCCATTGGAGGGAGAACCACGTAGCTCCCACGGCCATTATGCAGAGAGGACCACAGCCAGTGCAGAGGGAGAACCAGAAGGCTTAGCCAGAGTGACTCCCATGGCCACTGTGCAGAGAGGACCACAGCCAGTGCAAGGAGAGAGCCACTCGGTCTTTAGCAGAGTGGGGACTCCCACAGCCCTGTGAGAGAGAATCGCCATGCAGCTTTAGCAGAGAACACCACTCAGCTTTGGCAGAGTGGCGACCCCCCTCCTTGCAGCCATTGCGGAGAGAGAACCATGTGGCTATGGCAATAGAAAGGAGAGAACCACGCGGCTTTGCCAGAGTGAGGATCCCCTCAGCTTTAGTAGGGGGAACCACCACCAGGCTTTAGCAGAGATCCCAGTGACATACCTGATGGTACCAGGAACTGAGGGAGGCCTACCAGACGAGCACAGATTACTGGGAAGAATTGAGGGCTGCCTGAGCCATGGACTTCTATTTCTTTTCCTGAGACTGGGTAAAGGGGGGAAGGAAGGACTGTGTGTGTTTGTGGGTGTTTTAAGGGACTTGGGGATTTTGATGAAGACATTAAGTCACTACTTTAAATCTGTACAGCATTAAATAAACATTTCCTTTCCTTTTTATGAATCTCTGGCATTGAGAGATGTCTTTCCTATAAGGTGGTAGACATAACAAGCCTGGGGGGTTCTTTTCGGTAATAGTGTATTGGTCCCCCCTTGGCCCCTCTTTTCTGTAACAGGCAAACCAATCAGGCACCTTCTGTCTATATAAGTCATCTTCCCTCTGGCTCCTCTGGCTCTGGAAGCCCTTCCCTTTTCTTTTTGTTTTTTTTTAAGGATTTTATTTATTTATTTTTAGAGATAATGGAAGAGAAAGAGAGAGAGGGGGAGAGAAACATCAGTGTGCGGTTGCTTCTCTCATGCCCCTCACTGGGAACCTGCAGGCATGTGCCCTGACTGGGAATTGAATTGGCAACCCTTTGGTTTGCAGGCCAGTGCTCAATCCACTGAGCCACACCAGCCAGAGCAGGCCTTACCTCTCCACTGAAGACTGTCTCTGTCTGGAGCTGAAGCATGGAAGATGTTTTGCTGGAGCAGAGCAGAAACAAAGCAGACTGGTGCAGGAACAGAGCAAGAAAGAGCAGATGGAACTGACCAGAACAGAGCAGAGCTGCCTAGCCCAAGATGGGGCCTCACCCCAGGGCCACCTTGCCCCAGGGCCTCTTCACAGCCATTCCATTTCACAGCCGTGCTGCTTCATAATTGAACTATGACACTATTGAGCTGTTTTTCAGCCATGCTGTTTTCACAGCTGTGCTGTATCACAATTGAGCTGTTTTGCACTGAATAAAATTTCCTTCTTCACTGCACCCCAAATTAGGACTTTCTGTTGACATTCAATTGGTGCCAACGACCATTGTTTGACACTTTTTAGCCTCATTTTCTGCTACTTTCTTTTGTATAACTATGCTCTGCAACATGAATGCTTCAAACAGTCTTTCAACTTTCATATTCTCTTGTGTGTGTGTTGTTCTTCCTATCTCAAATAATCTTCCCCACTGCTTTATACAAAAAGTTCTTACTAGTCCCTTGAATCCAGCCTGAAAATCTACTTGTCTGTGAAAACTTCCCTGATTTCTCTGCGAAAATATATTATTTATTCCTCTGTGTTCCTTAACATTTTGCATGTACCTCTACTTTCGCACTTTGCAGATTGAGTTTCATCTGTTTATTCCTTTCCCCTCACTAAACTGGGAACTCTTCAAAGACAGGTCTTATTCATATGTGTCTACCTGCATATAGAAGGCACCTAATGAAGGTTTATTGAGTTTAATTTATCTGAGTGTGTCCAAACAAAACAGATTTTTAAAGAAATGGAAGGATGCTTCTTAGCAATTTCAGGAGACAGACACTATAAGCAAAGAAAGCAGTCTGTAAAAATGTACGATTGGGACCTATCATAGAAATCTGGTTTATAATTATTTCTGAACTGCTTCAAAAAGGCTTTGAGACAGCTATTTTTAAGTGCTGGAATCTGTTGTCTCCAAAGAATGTACTTTTGTTTTATTCAACTAGAACACGTGTTACGTTGATAAAAAGGTGAATACCCTAGCAAGGGTGTCCAACCTTTGGGCGTCTCTGGGCCACACAGAAGAGGAAGCATTGTCTTGGGCTGCACATTAAATACATTGTGACACATAATCATAAAAAAATCTCATAATGCTTTAAGTAAATTTACGACCTTACGATGACCACATTCATAGCCATCCTGGGCCACATGCAGCCCTCAGGCTGTGGGTTGGATCCTCCTGCTCTAGCACAGTATAAACATACCATTTCAGATGAAAGACTCCCTAGATTATAACCACCCTAGAGGCAGAGGCCATGGATAAAATTTATCTTTTATACAGCACCTAGTCTAAATATACACAAATTTTTAAATTTTTTAAAATCCTCACCCAGGGATTGGTTTTAGAGAGAGAGGAAGGGAGAAATAGAGAGAGAGAAAGAGAAACATGGACATGAGAAACATTAATCAGTTGCCTCCTACATGCGTCCCTACCAGGGATGGAACCATTAACCTAAGTATGTGCCCTAACTGGAAATCAAATCTGCAGCCTTTTGGTGTACGGATGACACTGCAACCATCTGAGCCACCAGGCCAGGGCCACACAAACTTTCAAATGAGTTTTGGCACAGAAGTGAATTTGATAATCTGTGGCAATCTATAGTCAATTTGCAATGAAGTGGGGACCTGGTAATTATCCATTTTAATTCCATAATATGAATAAACACACCAGATAAATCATATTTCTCCCAGAACATCGCTTCTAAAAAATGCTTTTTAGTGAAATTATTATTACAGTGTGTGTCAGCCTTTCTCACATGAATTAGGTAGTCATCAAAGTTTCACTTCACCTCACCTTGATTGTTATTTCAAAAATTATAAGGATGCTAATAATGTTTTTAAAAATTTAGTTGCATCACTGTTGCTATTTTTGAAATGATAATGGTGATGATTACTGGAGTGAATTTTCCTGTCTCCCTGAGCACTAGCCTAGTATTATTCTAGCTTCGGTCAGTAATAACAGTAAAAACAGTAGTACAGTTTGAAAAATTTAGCAGTTGAGAACTTATACCATTCAATAGAACTGTGGGATGTGGAGGGGGGTTGGGAGAGATATTTGATCTTTCAGAGTACTTTTTGTTGTTTATTAATATTTTCTTTTTCTTATTTTGTTATTAATAATGATCTGGTAATACTTTCCCCTGCCATTTGGTGATAGTTTTTAGTGATCCAGATGAGTGAGTCAACATCTCAAGAGGAACCCAAAGCAGCTCAGGTACCTGACTTAGACAGATTCCTAACCATTTAACCATGAGAGAGGATTTGAGATTCAACTTTCTTGGGAGAACTGAGATGAAATATCATATTTTATCATTTAATTATTTCTCTTTTTAGTTGAAGTATTCTGTATCAGGTTTTGACAAAAAAAATGCTGCAAACAGAAGGGATCAACTAAGAAGCTGTGGCCTGTTTCTAATCGGTTGACATTCATTACGTATTAATGAGCCCGTTACTGTTTGAATTTGTTAATACAAGTACTTGGTATGATGTTCACTCATTATGTGAAAATTTTTAACATAAAAAGCTTGATATGCTAGAGTATACGATGTTAGTTTATTTCCAGTTCCTTTTGGGTACCACTTACTAACACTGTTTCCATTTTAGGAAAATGAAAAAGACAAAGATGGAAAACAGGAAGCAACTGAAGTGAATGAGCCCAGTGAGGTAGAGTTTTCATGAAAAATATGGTGTTAATGCTGAAGAGTAAACTGGACAAATTAATTTTCTTATGAAAGAAGGAAAATATGTAGTATGCAAACAGATAAAATGGCAAATAAAAAAATTAAGCTGACTCATTTTAAGCTGTTGCAAGAACCTTCCATAGATAAATAATTTGTGAAGAACTATTATGAATTATATATATAAATAAAGATTGCTTTCTTTTTTTTTAAGTTTGGGAATTTTTAAAATTGATTTTAGAGAGAGACAGACAGACATCAATTTGTTGTTCCACTTATACATTCATTAGTTGCTTCTTATAGTTGGCACAGGGGTGTCTAAACTTTTGATGTCTCTGGGCCACACTGGAAGAATAGTTGTCTTGGGCCACACATTAACTGCACAAATACTAAGGAAAACTGATGAGCAAAGAAAAGGTTTTAAGTAAATTTACGATTTTGTGTTGGGCCGAATTCATATACATGCTGGGTCACGTGCAGCCCGCAGTACCAGTTGGACACCAGTTGGACACCCCTGCTCTACACCCCTAGTAGAGCATTGTCCCTACATGCCAAGGTTGCAGGTTGGCATATAGGAACAATGCTCTACCTAGGAGTGTTCAACCGGTAGCAAGGTTGCAGGTTGCAGTCTCTGGTCAGGGCACATACAAGATTGCTTTCTAAAATCAGAACTATTACCCTAAGTACAATAAACACCAGTTTTTAGGATTTCACTATCATTCTGAATATGTAACTTCCATGTTAATCATATAAGTAACTTTGTGTTTAAGTAAACACAAGGTATATGAGAAAGCATTTACAGAAATAGGGAGGCAACTAAAAATATCTATGTAGATTCACCATTAAGAAGATTAATGTAAGTCTTTAAAATATTCTATTATTCTTCTTTTAAAAGTACATTGTCATGAGTATAAAAAACTATTTTGCCACTATTTATTCATAAAACTAACCTTTAATTTCTTCAATTAAGATGAAATGTTTTTCTTTCCACCAAAGACATGAAAGGTGATTCCAAATAGTAAAAGTAACATTTTCAAAAGTCTGATTTCAGTATGCCGTGGTCTCAAATTATGTTTGTAGGAAGCATTATATAATTCAATACAAGATTAATGTACATCAAGTATTATATTATTAGCATATTACTTGTTAGCAATAGGAAGATGTAATGCCGCATTGAGCCAATACATTTTATCTTCTGAATGTAGTAAATAGGCTGTGATTACTGCATTGCTTCTAATATACAGCATTTAATGATAGCAAAATTAAATAAGAATGTTTGGTAACTCCTACAAGGCACTGATCTGCATTCTTTAATTGAGAGAGTTGATGCAACTTTGAGGAAAAGCAACTCATTTTGAAATTGCTGTTTCTTTTTCTTTTCAGAAGCCACAGAGTCAACCAGGCAGTTCTTCATTAGATACCAGCAACAATGCGGCAGAAGAAGCAACAAATGAAATCAAATCCCAAGGTAGAGAACTAGCCTTTCCCCTACACCAGCGACTTTCAGCCTTTGTGCTGCAGTATGCACACTGTTGTGCCGCAAGAATTTTTAAAACATGTGACACCTATTTAGTCAGGGGCACTGACCTCTTTTCCCTTAGATTGTCAAATTAAAAAAAGACAATAGCCAACACAACAATAGTCATCTGGTGTGAATGAATCAAAATAATATCCTTTTTTTTCAGATCAGAAAAAAATAATTTGTTTTTAGTGTGCTGAAGAATTTTAGTAATTAGTTTATGTGTGCTGTGAGATGAAAAATGTTGAAAATAGCTGCCCTACTCAATAGAATTTAAAACTATTATGTAGTTTTTATAAGCAATACATTCCTCAAGATTTTGCCCTTTAAAAATATAAGCCTAGGAGTATTTTAAGTACAATTTGGGAAATAGTTTAAAATATATTCTCTTTTCCTTCTATTAATACTTTTGAGGCAATTTTATGACTGAATTAAGATTGCTGATGGACACATACCAAACAACCCATTAATGCAAACATAAATTGAGGCACCCAAGTGATTAGGCCTGCATATTGTTTTCTGTTTCTTCTTTTTACCCCTGTACTTGACCACACACTTATACTGTTTGAATTCTAGCCCAGTTCTTAACCAAAATCCCACATAATCATGCAGATAGATTGAAAATTTATACAATCAAAAAGGCAACAAATTAGCGAGCAAGACATTCATCCCTTTCATTAATTCTTCGAATTTCATATACTTCATGAAATCCTATAAAACAGAAATTCTTTGTAATATTTACAATTTAACAATTTTAGTTATATTTTGGTTCATTGAAATTCTCTTCAATTGGTTTGCAAGTGTTGAGTGTTTAGTATGTGTTAGGCTGCAGTAGGCTGAATTACAATAATAATTATTGAAGCATTTTCTAAACTATGGATTGCTATGTAGACACTAGTTATAATTTTTAGGTGCTTGCTTTTCTCCAAGGTGTTTCTCTGTCTCTTTTTTTAAATCCTCACTTGAAGACATGCTTATTGATTTTAGAGAAAGGGGAAGAGAGGGACAGGAACTTTAGAGAGAAACATTGATATGAAAGAGAAACATGAACCATACTTGCCCCAACCAGGGACCTCTCATATGCACTCTAATCGGGGACTGAACCCACAACCTAGTCACGTGCCCTGACTTGGAATCAAACTGCAAACTTACAGTTTATGGATTGATGCTGCAACCAAGTGAGCCACAGTAGCCAGGGCCTCTGTCTTTTTAACCAATTAAAAGCAACAATTGATTATTTCTTCTTATTAATACAAATATTACTGTGTACACATTAAGAATCAAACTTTCCAACATTTATTCTGTTATTATTGTAAACTTAGTACAATTTTCACAGCATCACTAACTCTTAAAAAAGTTTCTTTGCAAGTCCCTTTTCCCCTGCCTTCCCCTTGCCCCATACCAATTTCTTGATTTCATTTCCTCCTCACTCCCATCCTCCACCACCACTACTCCATACATATACTTTGCCTTCTCCTTAATGAATTGGGTGAGGTTTATAAATGAACTTTTTCACTTTAAACATACCAAACAGAATTGTGATCTAGATAATTTGTTATAAACTTAATTAGGTGTTCACATTAATCAGTTATGGCCAAATTTGCACCTGTAAAAATTCACACGTGCATTCCCTCAAGTAATTCATTGCCTCTCCAGAAAACATCAATCAAAAGTTTTGGCTTTTTCCTGCCCTTGTACTTTCATTTTCTGCTAGTGCTTTTCCATGTATAGTACAGGGAAGCATGTTTTGTTTGCATAAGTCTGTTCATCCCAGAATATGATATATACTGAAAACACTTGAGTTCCTTGTTGTAATATTAAGTGCAATGTAATGTACTTAATTTATTCAGTGATCAGTCACAATTAATCCTAATATTCTGGCTCTCCCATTGTAAATGTGTGTGTGTGTGTGTACAAGTAAGAAGTGGGAAGAAGAACTGTTATTGCCATTTCAACATGTCAAAGGAAGTATCCTTTGTCCTTGTTTCATATTTCTCAAAATGATGTTGTCTTGCCAGGCAGCTTCCAGAATGTGCTCAAGTACATTTCTTTGCATAGAAAATATTGTGGTTAAATATACCATTTGAATTTCTCATTTCTTTACCCTAATTATTTTACTTTTTAGGCTATGAGCTTAACTTGCATTTTGAGAAATCTTTTTTTAAAACCATCAATTTGCTCCCCTCTGTTCACATTACACAGTCTAAGATTATCAAAGTTTTGTAGGAAAATGCCTTTTCCTATTGCTATTGAATTTAATTCTAGTAGTATTTAGTAGTGCTTCTTTTTCTTCACTTTCACAGTGGTCATTCTACATTATGTAGAAATGTTAAGAAATCCTAATAAGACCAAACCAGCTGAGTTTCAGACAGGACCTTTATGTAAAGAGAACACCATACATCTAGTTGAATAGCCCTGCTGGGTCAATTTTTACAGTTTAATCAGGACCCAGCCCACTAATGTTATAGGCCTTCTTATGAAGAAAGAGACTACTAAGGCTTATTATAATTATAATGTGGCCATGCCCAGCAGTGAGCCACGCACTAAGTACAGGAAATGATAAGTCACTTACAAGGCTGGACTTTTAAAATATGAATAAGGAATTCTTTTGTGTCCCTACCTATTTAGTTGAAAGCATTTATGCCCATAGTGCATAAATTAATACATCTTTGTATATTAGAAGGTGGATTAATATAAGGGTGAAGGTGTATATGTTGGGGAGAATTTGAAAGGCTTTTAATTCTTTTTTTTTTTTTTTTATTTTTATTTCTAGAGAGGGGAGGGAGGGAGGGAGGGAGAGAGAGAGAGAGAGAGAGAGAGAGAGAGAGAGAGAGAGAGAAACATCAATGTGCGGTTGCTGGGGGTTATGGCCTGCAACCCAGGAATGTACCCTGGCTGGGAATCGAACTTGGGACACTTTGGTTCCCAGCCCGCGCTCAATCCACTGAGCTACGCCAGCCAGGGCTTGGCTTTTAATTCTATGTAGAGTTTAGGAAGACAATCCTGACAAAGAATTTCAGTGCTTAGCATAGTGCTGGGCACAAAGCAAGACATCAATAATTTTTTTATTGAGTGAATGTATAAATGAATCAATCTATCTGCAGAAGGTTCAGGAATGTCCAAGAACACACTTGCTAAAAATCTCTAGTAACTGTTTGAAACTATATTCAATTGAGTCTCCAAATTAATTTGCCCTTGGGGCAGTGCTGTAATTTATTATGCTTGAATTCAGAGGTCAATCAATCAAAAGACAGTTGCAGAAATGTTTGTTCAGAATCCTGATTTATTGACGCTGCTATTGCTGCACCTCCTTTTTTTTTCCCTTGGCTTTATGGCCCTAAGAGAGAAGTGTTTGACTAGAGTTATAACTGCACACATCTACTTCTATTCTGCGTATCAGTGGGGACAAGGTAAATACTAAGATGATTGCTTAGGAACCCATAATAGCCAAGCACACTAGAGGAACACTAACAGGCTGCAATGAAGATAGAGAATGCCCTAGTTCATCTGGGAGTTTACTAATGAATGATGGCAGATGGGTAAATATTAATTTGTTATATATCTGTAACACTACTCTTAAAGCAGGAGAAGGAATATCTATTTGCCTTGGGTTATTCTGGAAAGGTTAGAAGCAAAAAAGTGCATTCGAAAAGGCAGACTTGAAAGAATTGCTCTTCCACATTTATTTAAAATCAAAATATAAATAATGCATATTAATGAGCAGTGTTACAAAACAGAATGGATCCCCCACTCCAAAAAAAAAGGTTAATTTGTTTCTAAATCCAACTGAGAGGTAAGGGAGAGTGCTATACTC
This sequence comes from Phyllostomus discolor, assembly GCF_004126475.2. NCBI lineage: Eukaryota > Metazoa > Chordata > Mammalia > Chiroptera > Phyllostomidae > Phyllostomus > Phyllostomus discolor. The sequence continues at coordinate 78,176,516 of NC_040910.2, read as the reverse complement.
CCCTCCTCACTTCTCCATAATGGAATAAGAGAATTAGCCAAAGAGGAAATGAAAACTTGGAGGGAGGTTCATAAGTACCATCTGCTATTGGAATTAAGACATTCTTTAGATTAAATGTGGGTTTTTCAAGGGTTTCTTTATAGATTACTTAATTATACTTTCCTTTGTTCTGACAGTTTCTCAGATTTCCTTTTTTTTTATGACCTTGACAGTGGTCAGGTTTGGATCACCACCCATCCCTGGATCTAAATGGGTGAGGTCAGCCCCATCTAAACCAAATGGATTAAGAATGAGAGAAGGGTGGCTCCCCAAAGAGATTTGGGCAGACGAAAATATTTATCACCGGAGAGGAAGTAGTCAACTGTATAACATGCTACAGAGAAATGAAATCTGTGTTAAGGCTTACTACCAGGTATTTTTGTAGAATGTCCCTAATTGGGATTGGTCTGATGGGACTGTAAAAATCATGATTAGATTGGGGTCATTGGGTTTGGCTGAGGAAGACTACAGAAGTAAAATGCTATTTTCATCATATCCTGTCAAGCATATTGTATATGCTATTAGCATGACTTTTTACTGTTGGTGTTAATTTTTTTCATCTGGCCAAACTAGTTCTTGTCAGGTTTGCCCACTGTAAATTCACCCCTTTCTCCTCATTTCCATATCATACTTTTGGGAAGAAGTCACTATGTGCGGCCCATACTAAAGACAAAAGAATTATGCTCTACCTCTTTGAGGGCAGAGTATCTACAAAATTATTTGAAATATTTCCACACAGGCCATTTGTTTATTCCCTTCTATTTATTTATTTATTCAAATATTTGTTTGTGTTATTACAGAACAGACCTGGGGGAGGGGGGTGTGAATGATATACTATTACCAAAAAGATGCACCTTTTTCTCTGGGGGTCCCCCCCCCATACTAGGTTTGCTTTGCCCACCACCAGGGGAAAGACGTCTCTCAATGCCAGAGATTGGTGAAAAGGAAAGGAATTATTTATTTAAAGTTATACAGCCTTAAAGTAATGACTTAATGTCTTCATTAAAATACTAAAGTCCTTTAAAATATCCACAGACGCACACAGTCCATTCTTCTCCCTCTGCCCAGTCTGGGGTACCGTATATCAGGAAAAGAAGTAGAAGTCCGTAGTTCAGGCTCCCAGCACCATCAGCTGTGTCACTGCCATGATCTCCAGTTAATCTAAAGCCATGTGACACCTTCTCATGGCCCACCAGCAAGAGCCCTTTCACCCCTTTTCTTCCAGGCAAAGTCTCACCTGCTTCCTCAGCCATGTGGCAAAAGGGACCAACCCAAAACCGGATGGTTCCAACTCTCACCCAAGCCCCATGTGGTCCCAACCTCTGCCAAAGCCCCATGGTCCCAACCTGACATGGCTGCCGTGCCTGGGTTTAAATCCTGCACCAATCTTCCTCTGTAGCCCCATTTCTGACTCCTCCACAATCAGTTACACCTGCCAGCATTCCCGTATTCTGCCAGCTTTACTGGGCTGCCATAGTGAGTTCGAGCAAGCATGGACCCGTGGCGTGGAGCCATCATCTCCAAGCTCTCACACAGGTGCTGTAACCAGGGGGAGTTGCTTCCCAGTTACATCCTGGGTTGAAGTCACTCCCATCCCTCTGGCTCAAGGCATGACCACAGCTATTTAACATATCTTTGAAACCAGGTGAAGGTTTATAGGTATGCTAAATGACTGTGCCAGAGGTTAGCTGCAAAGCTGTTGCTGTACAAAACAGCTCTCAATGGCCCTGTTTCATGTGTTCCATCCCCCAGCTCAGACTGGTGGTGATGAGGACATCATATATATTTTTTTCTCTAATATTTCCTGAACACCCATTCTGGGCCCCATTACAAATTCCTATTTGCCCCCCCACCCCCACCCCGGGCTGTACCCTATTATAATATAGGTATGAATTTATAGATATTTCTTTTATACTTGGTTATAATCCAACACTACTTTATTTCATTGCTCAGCTTGTCTGATCTTTGGACATTAGGAGTTCTTTCAGTTGGCTATTGTGTCCCTTTGACATACTACAATCATTGTAGAGTTTTTCTGAGCACTTTCTTACTTTCTGCCACAAGATGCTCAAAGCTCATCATGTATATTTCCTGCCCCAGTCCTTAAATTAGCCATTTCTCCAGTGACCCCTGATTTTTTAAAAATTGGAGAATGATATTAGACCAAGATCTGAGCACTAGGTATCCAAGCTTTCTAAGTTGATTTTTAATAACATTTATAAGATTCTTTTTACTTTCTCTAATTTCTCTGCTCTGAGGATATTAATTACAATTCTTCTAGAGACTCTTCACTTATTCTATTAATGGTATTTCCTTGGGTAGCATTAATTATTACATTTGTTGAATTTAGTCACAGAGATAGTTTTCTTTAAATAGCCATGATTCTTATGTGTAGACTTACATTTGCATTTGGGAATCCCTGTTTGCTCTTCTGTGGATGGAATTTTTGATTTAAGATGTGCAGCCAGTGAAGTCTGTCAGTGTAGAGGCATTATTCTGACTCTCTCTCCTGAACCACATTGTCCCAGTGCAGGGGTGAATGCCTCTGGTGCCTGATGAATAATTTAAATGGTGATGAAGACACACAAAAAGGTCAACTATTCTCCTGCTACCCATATCTAAATTCTTTAAACTTAGGGTGCCTCAAAGCCACTCCCAAATTTCATAGTGCATTATTTTTCACTGGTATATTTGTAGTCCTATATTTTCTTCAGTCAATTTATTCCCACCTACCATACATTTTTCAGAGACCCTCAGATTTTCTTACTGAAGGCCTCCTTCATAATTGCCAGCGTTCTTACGTTTATATTAAATACACACCCACAACACCTTTTCTGTCATAGAGATTTTGGTAGGGAGGGAACGTGGATGCCTGTTCTCACTCTGCTATCTTGGTCTAATATCTCCATACTATGTTTTAAAAATGAAAACATGGAAAAGGAGGGAAATATGAAAGTGGGAAGAAATATGTTTAAATATACATATGTGGTAGACTTTCTTCATTGCCTACTCAACAAACATTTCCCTACCTTTGTGCCTGCCGACTGAACCCCAAATTATAGCAGATGGAAATCATCCAATATCAGAGAACTTGATCCAAACCCTGACATGAAGAAATATGGTTGGTCAAAACTATTCATAGTAGTCCCTTTTACCTTTATTCCCATTTATTAGAACAACCAGCTACTGTTCTAGGGGTGGACATGTAATCTAATTAGGGTCAATGAAATGTAAAGGAAGTGTTGGGGCAGGAATCTGGGATCTTTTCTTCTTGGATAATAAAACAGAATCTCAAAAGGAAAAATCCCCTTTGTTCTCAATACTTTTTTCCTGTAAAGAAGGGATGACTGGAGCTGCAGTAGCTATCTTTCCATCCTGAGGTACAAGCACAAAAAAAATGATTAAAGAATAATGAAACAGGTCCTGGCTGGTGTGGCACAGTTGATTGGGTGTTGTCCTACAAACCAAAAGGTTACATACTCGATTCCCTATCAGGACACATGCCTGAATTGCAAGTTCAGCCCTTAGTCGGGATGCATGCAAGAGGCAACACATTGATGGTTCTCTCTCTCACTGATGTTTCTCTTCCTCTCTTTCTCCTTCCTTTCCCCTCTCTCTAGCATCAATAGAAGAAGAAAAATAAATAAAACAAGCAAGATACTTAATGAAAAACAGTGAACTGCCTAATGACTTCTGATTAAGTCAACAATAAATGTCCTTATGGTTAAAGTCACTATTATCTGATTTTGTTTTTTTCAGCTGTGTTTGAATATACCACTTAAAGAAATATTTTCCTAATACTATTCTAAATTAGTAGAGATTAAAGTCTACTTCTGATATTTCTTACATTTCACCTTTTTTCCCTCAGAATTAGAATCGGAGGGGCAGCTAAAAACCTCAACTGATTCAACAGAGGAATTTAACATTGGAGTCTCAAAGAATATTGTGGTTACAAAACCTGCAAAAGTGGTTTTTGATTTGGACCGAACTATACAGGATTCAAACCTAGAACAACTATGGAAGGAAAATCTTTTTGAAAGAGTAGAGGCAAGAACTCGGGCAATGCAGCAGAAAATAATAGATAAGGATAACCTGAAGAAAGAACTAGAAAAGAAGGCTGAGAAAAAAATCCCTAAGGATAATCTGGCCAAAGAGTGGTTTAATATTGAAAATATGACAGTAGATGATCGTGTATATTTGCTTGACAAACTTCTACCCACCTTAGTTCTTGGAGTGGAAAAAATGTTAATGCAAGTGGAAAAAAAGAAGTTTCTGACAGAAGTTGATATTCCAACTAAATTTGATCCAATTAATTATCTGGGGGAATACTTAATGAGAAACAACCCTTATTATATCAAAGGCTCAAGAATGTCTGGTTATCAGAGGGTGATGAGAGAAGTCACAGAAGATCTGAAGATACATGTTACCAACACTATTAGCAACAGGTACAATTTGTTGTGTTTTCAGTTGGTGATATAGCTCCTTATGTTGAAAAGCACATAGAACAATAATATACTCATGCAAACTTAAAATAAGGTAGCTCTCCCTATGGAGCACACTGTCACCTTTCCTCACTTCCTTCTTTCCCCAGGAATTTTTACTGAAATCTGATTAAATGTATTCATTAACTTAGAGAAAACTGACACCTTTAATAACAAGTGTTTCTCTCTGAGAACATGTCTTTTCATTTGTTCATCTTATTTTGGATCCGTCAGTATTGTCTTAAAGTTTTTTCACATGGGTTTGTACCTTTTATTAGACTTAATACTATTTTATCATTTTTGTTGCCATCATAAGACTTTCTTCTTCCGTTACATTTTCTATCTAGATGTATTTTGGATACACAAAAACTATTAATTTCTGTATATTTTTGTCTTTTGCTACCTTATTGAGTTCTCTTACTGTTCATAGTAAATTTTTAGTTGATTTCTTGGGTTTTCTAGGGAGGCAACCATACTGTCTGCAAGCAATAGTTTTCCTTTCTCCTTTTCAATTTTTATATTTCTAACATCTTTCTCCCAGCTGATTACTTTGGCTATTCCTCCAATATGAGAGTGGTGATATGGGCATCCTTGTTTTTTTTTATGACTTTAAGTAAAAATTACTCATGTATTAATTACTACTTTACCATAAACAGTTTTATTTATATATAAACCATAACTCCACTCCATGTGCTCTAAAAAATTGTGGTAAAATATATTTTACCACATTAGGAAAAATGCACCTAATTTCTGTCTTATAGAGTGATCTTTAAAAATCAAGAATGTTGATTTTGTTAAATGCTTTTTCAACATCTAAGGAGATGATCATTTGATTTTTCACTCTGTATTCATTAATAATGAATTTTGTTAATAGATTTCCTAGTTTTGAGCTATCTTATAATTCCTGAAATAAATCCCATTTGGTTGCTATATATTTGGTTACATTGAAACATACTTTCTACTGGTGAAAACAGAATAAATATTTAATTCTTTACCTTTAATTACAGATTTTCTGAATATAGTTTCTGTCTTTCTTTCATCAATAGTCACCTCCAGTGGCAACCAATGAAATATTTTTCCCCATTTAGGGAAGGTTGTTGGGTTTTTGTTTTTTTTTAGTATTATGAACACATGGATTTTGATACATATTTCATGTATTTTAATCTATTATGATCATTTTTAAATTGAATTTGTTGGGGTGACTTTGGCCAATAAAATTATGTATGTTTCAGGTATACAATTTCATAATACATCATCTGTACATTGCATTGTGTGTTCACCACCCCAAGCCCAGTCTCCTCCATCACTATTTATTCCCCACTTGACCCTCTCCTACCTCTCCCACCTCTCCCATCACCCTTTCCCTCTTGCAATCACCATACTGTTGTCTGTGTTTCTGAGTTTTTTTCTTTGCTTAATTCCTTCATCTTTTTCACTGAACCCTCAACCCCCTTCCCCTCTGATAGCTGTCAGTCTTTTCTCTATATTTATGAGTTTGTTTCCACTTTGCCTGAGAGTTTATTATGTTCATTAGATTCCACATATAAGTGAAACCATGTGGTATTTGTCTTTCCCTCACTGGCTTATTTCACTTAGTGTAATACTCTCCAGGTCCATTCACGCTGTCATAAAGGGTAAGATTTTCTTCCTTTTTATGGCCCAGTAGTATTCCATTGTGCAAATGTACCACAGTTTTTTCTTTTTAAAAAAAATTTCATTTATTTATTTATTCCCCACCACCACTCCCCTCACTCAGCCATCCCAACCTCCCATCCTTAATCCTACCCCCTTTTGGCTTTGTCCATGTGTTCTTTATACATGTTCCTTGATAACCCTTCCCCTCCCCCCCATTATTGCCTCCCACCTCTCCTCTGGTTACTGTCAGTTTATTCTTTATCTCAATGTCTCTGGTTATATTTTGCTTACTCATTTATTTTATTGATTAGGTTCCACTTACAGGTGAGATCATTATTTGTCTTTCACCATCTGTCTTATTTCACTTAGCATAATCTCCAGGTCCATTCATGCTGTCATAAATGGTAAGATTTTCTTCTTCTTTTTTTTTGGCTGAGTAGTATTCCATTGTGCAAATGTACCACAGGTTTTTTATCCACTCATCTACTGATGAGCAACTGAGCTGCTTCCAAATCTTGGCTATTGTAAATAATGCTGCAATGAACATAGGGATGCATATATTTTTTCAAATTAGTGTTTTAGGTTTCTTTGGATATATTCCTAGAAGTATAATTGCTAGGTCATAGGGCACTTCCTTTTTTAAGTTTTTAAGGTAACTCCATACTGCTTTCCACAGTGGCTGTACAAATCTACATTCTCACCAACAGTGCATAAATGTTCCCTTTTCTCCACATCCTCACCAGCACTTGTTGTTTATTGATATATTGATGATAGCCATTTTGACAAGTGTGAGGTGATATCTCATTGTGGTTTTAATTTGCATCTCTCTGATGATTAGTGACATTGAGCATCTTTTCATATGTCTATTGGCCATCTGTATGTACTCTTCGGAGAAGAGGCTTTTCAAGTCCCTTGCCCATTCCTTAACTGGATTGTCTGTTTTTCTGGTGTTGAGTTTTGTAAGTTCCTTGTAAATTTTGCATACTAAGCCCTTATCAGATATGTTGGCAAATATGTTCTCCCATTCAGTGGGTTGTCTTTTCATTTTGTTGATGGTTTCCTTTGCTGTGCAAAAACTTTTTAGTTTGGTGTAGTGTCATTTGTTTATTTTTTCTTTTGTTCCCCTTGTCTAAGGAGATATTATATGTCAGAAAAAAATATTGCTGTGAGAAATGCCTAAGATTTTACACCAATGTTTTCTTCTAGGGTTTATATGGTTTCAAGCCTAACACTTGTCTTTAATCCATTTTGAGTTTCTTCTTGTGTATGGTATATGAAGGTGATCTAGTTTAATTTTTTGCATGTATCTGTCCAATTTTCCCAACACCATTTATTGAATAGACTATCTTTACCCTATTGTATGTTTCTGCTTCCTTTGTCAAATATTAATTGACATTAAAGGCATAGGTTTATTTTTCAGCTCTCTATTCTGCTCTGTTTATCTATATGTCTGTTTTTATGCTAGTATCATGCTGTTTTAATTTCTATGAGACAGAAGTATAGTTTAATAGCATGATTCCTCCAACTTTGTTCTTTTTTTTTTCAAGATTGCTGTGGCTATTCAGGGTCTTTTATGGTTCCATATAAGTGTTTGGAATATTTGTTTGCTAGTTCTGTAAAATATGCTGTTGGTATCTTGATAATAATTACATTGAATCTAAAGATTGCTTTGAGTAATAATATGGACATTTTAGTGATATCAGTTCTTCCTATCTGTGAGCATGTCATGTGCTTCCACTGGTATCTTCTTCCATTTCTTTTTTCAGTGTCATAATTTTCTGAATACAGGTCTTTTTTTTTTTTTTAGTATAGGAATTGCTTTCTTAGTTTCCCTTTTAATACTTCATAATTGATGAATAAAAATGCAACTGATTTCTGGATATTTGTATCCTGCTCCTTTACTGAATTAATTTATTAGTTCTAGTAATTTTTTGGTGGAATCTTTAGAGTTCTCTAAATATAGTATCATCATGTCATCTGGAAATAATGACAGTTTTACTTCATCCTTTTCAATTTGAATGCCTTTTATTTCTTGTTCTTGCCTGATTGCTGTGGCTAGGACTTCCAGTACTATGTTGAATAAGAGTGGTGAAATGGACATCCCTGTCTTGCTCTCCATCTTAAAGGAAACACTTGGTTTTTGCCTAGTGAATGTGATGTTCGTCACTTTTTCTTTTCCTTTTACAACTTTTTTAATTTATTGACTTTAGAAGGAGAGAGAAAGGAAGGGAGAGAGAGAGAGAAACATCAATTTGTTGTTCCACTTATTTTTACATTCATTGGTTAATTCTTGTATGTGTCCTGACAAGGAATCAAACCCACAACCTTGGTGCATGGGGACAATGCTCTAACCAACTGAGCTACACAGTCAGGGCAACCATTTTTTCTTTTTGATGCTCCACTTGACCCATCTTTGGCTCCTGTGTTCTTCTGACATACTCCTTCAGTCTTTGAAAGCTTCATGAATTTTTTTAAGGACTCTTAGTTCCTTTTGGTGGAGGTCATTCACCTGAGAGCTAGGAATGCTCATAAATATTGTGTCATCATTGTTTCTAGGCTCTTTCATTACTAATGAATAAAATTTTAAAAATAATGAGTTCATATTTATTTCATATCAATTTTTCATTTGAAATGAAAATTTCATATCAAATATAATGTTTCAGTGTTTTTGCCGAATTTCTTAATTTTATGTTTGTATCTCTTTTTTTACACTGAAAATTTTGGTTCTTAACAAAATTGACAGAATTACTCATTTGCTTTATCTTACAATTTACATAAAATAGGGTCCATATAATAATACCAACAAGTCTACAAATAATAGAACTACTAAATGAGATTTTAGATTTATTTTCAGGTTTTTTGGCCATAGAATATATCCCAGTGAGTATATGTATGTAAAAAAAAGAAAACCATTCAAAAACTAGGAGAAACCAGGGGTTAAGTTCCTTTATAACCAGAGAAAAGCCTTTGAACCATGACTCAAAATGATGCAAATATTGATAAATTTGACTACATAAAAATTGAAAGTTTTCTGCCTGGAAAAATGAGTCACAATTACTTGATTCTGTTGTTATTGTACAAAAGTAGCCATAGACAATATGTAAATGAATAAGAATGGCTGTATTCCAATAAAACTTTATTTATAGATACTAAAAATTTAACTTCTTGAATTTCTTCATGCCATAATATATTCTTCTTCTTTTTTAAATTACTTTAAAATGTAACAATCTTAGCTCTTGAGTCCTACAAACTGAGGCAGCAGGCTGGATTTGGCTCCCAGGTTCTAGTTTGCTGACCCTTGGTCTACATGATATCTGTTAGGTCTCTCCTAGATCTGAATAACAAATAAGACACTTGTAATCTCTGATTTTCTTCTTGAATCTCCATATTTTCCTTTGAATGTCTTCTGGCATGGATACTTATACTAAACTTTATAAAAGAACCTAAAATTCTTTGTGACTTGTTTTAGTGTATTTCCTGTAAGGTAAGCAACCAATTAGAAACTTTAGAATGATAATTCTTTTGGAATTAGGTACATATGTTTCTCTGGAATAAAGTAAGAGATGTACAGAACCCTCGTTTCACTTTATGTGTAGATATGGAATTTTTATTTTCAGTTGCCTGCCAGTGATATCAGAATTACCTGGGTGCTTGGTTAAAAGTATAGATTCCTAGCTTCTTCCTTAGATCTTCTGAATCAGAACCTCTAGGAATGCATTTAAAACAAGTTCTACAGGAGGTTATTGTGCACACTAAATTTCCAAGACCATTCATTTAGTAAAGCCAAATTAAGGGAGTTTTAGTACTGGTGAAAAGTTCCAATGGCAGCAGGGAACAGTGTCATTAAATTTAATAAAACAGCTTAAAGAACATTTGTGTTCACCATCTGTTCTTTTAGAGCAATAGACTTGATTTGTTTTTAGCTCTATTTTCATTTTAAAAACTTAAAATTTGGGAACTGGTGTCAAGGCTGTAAACCAATACATTAACAAATCCTTTTTTCCATTGGGGTTATATAAATCTCAGTCAGTACATAAAACTTTAGGCATTTTTTCAACATCTATAGTAAGGAAAGTAATCGGCAAAGTAGGATTCTGGTCTAGGTTCCATTGCCAACCAACAGCATGACACAAAAAGATTAATTTATTTCACTGATCTTCCTTGAACTGGGAGTTTGAATATTTAGGGTCATTTGAGGTTTGATAAGGACCCTAGTTTCTATTGGAGCAATACTGTTGTAGGAATTTTATGAATGAGTTAATATAATCAAAGATACTATCCCCCCTCCCCCCGGTTGTCAGGATTAGGGCTTCATCTCTCTCTGGCAAAAATCCAAAATCCATGTGTCAACATGTGATTTTGAATGTGTCAGGAATTTGTAGAATATTCAGAAATCCTAGGGATGCTTTACAATAGCACAATGTCTGTTTACTTAAAGCTCAGATACCCAGCATCTTAGCAAAAACAGTCCTGCTTTTAAATTCTCTGAACTATAGCATTGTGGTGATATTGTTAAAATGTTCATTTCCCTCAACCTGAGCTGAAGTTGCCATCTGTCTGCTTCCTAGAACAAAAGGGGATTCATTTCTGTTCAGTGTCTAAAGACAGTAGATAGAAAAGACACTCCTTACTGATTTGGAACAATTTTTATAGTGGTAGCCACTATTCTGAAAAATAAAATATTACTGCTGTTTGTAAGTTTTATACATACAATACTTTTATTGCTTTTCATCAGGGTTCCTGGAAGAGAGGTACAAAATTAAGTGGACTTTAATCCTTGCATGTAGTTTTACAAAAACAATAAAGAGGTTAGGTTTGTATCATTTTCCTTCTCTTCATATTTTTTTTTAGCATCTTTCCCCTCTGACTTGGTTCCTCCAGTGCTTGAGAATACATAGTGTATAAATCACTACTACCTCATGAATTGCTAATGAAAAAAGTTACTATTAATATAGGATTACAGACTTTCAATGGCCTGATTATTGTGATAGTTAGACATATTTTGCATGTGTTGAAATTTGTACAACCTTTCACCAAAATGGTCAATTTTACTGTATGATGGGGTTTTTTTACATAACAATTTTCAGGTTTATTTATATAGATTTTTAAAATACGTTTTTATTGACACACATACATATAACATTAAATTTACTGTCTTAACCATTTTAAGTGTTCAGTTCAGTGATATTAAGTTCAGATTTTTAAAAAATATATCTTATTGATTATGCTATTATAGTTGTCCCATTTTCCCCCTTCACTCCCCTCCACCCTGTACACCCTCTCCCACCCACATTCCCCACCTTTAGTTCATGTCCATGTGCCATAAGCTCTTTAGCTTCTACATTTTCCATACTATTCTTTCCCTCTTCCTGTCTATTTTCTACCTACCATCTATGCTACTTATTCTCTGTACCTTTTCCCCCTCTCTCCTCCTCCCACTCCCCTGTTGCTAAACCCTCCATGTGATCTCCCTTTCTGTGGTTCTGTTCCTGTTCTAGTTGTTTGCTTAGTTTCTTTTGGTTTTGTTTTAGGTGTGGTTGTTAATAATTGTGAGTTTGCTGTCATTTTACTATACATGTTTTTTTTTTCTTCTTTTCTTAGATAAGCCCCTTTAACATTTCATAAAATAAGGGCTTGGTGATGATGAACTCCTTTAACTTGACCTTATTTGAGAAGAACTTTATCTGCCCTTCCATTCTAAGTGAAAGCTTTGCTGGATAGAGCAATCTTGGATATAAGTCCTTGCCTTTCATGACTTGGAATACATCCTTCCAGCCCCTTCTTGCCTGTAAGGTTTCTTTTGAGAAATCAGCTGACAGTCTAATGGGAACTCTTTTGTAGATTACTGTCTCCTTATCTCTTGCTGCTTCTAGGATTCTCTCCTTCATTTTTACCTTGGCTAATGTAATTATCATGTGCCTTGGTGTGTTCCTTTTTGGGGTCCAACTTCTTTGGGACTCTGTGAGCTTTCCAGACTTCCTGGAAGTCTATTTCCTTTGCCAGAATGGGGAAGTTCTCCTTTATTATTTGTTCAAATAGGTTTTCAATTTCTGGCTCTTCCTCTTCTCCTTCTGGTACCCCTATAATTCTGACGTTGGAACATTTAATAAAGATGCCCTAGAGATTTCTAAGCTTCTCCTTGTTTTTTTGAATTCTTATTTCTCCATTCTTTCCTGTTTGGTTGTTTCTTTCTTCCTTCTGGTCCACTCTATTGTTTTGAGTCCCAGTTTCCTTCCCATCACTATTGGTTCCCTATGCATTTTCCTTCATTTCTCTTATTGTAGCCTGAATTTGTTCATCTAATTTGCACCCAAAATCAATCAGTTCTGTGAGCATCCTGATCACCAGTGTTTTGAACTGTGCACCTGATAGGTTGGCTGTCTCTCGGTTGCTTAAAATGATGGGTTCTGGGGCTTTGACTTGTTCTTTTGTTTGAGCCATCTCTCTCTCTCTCTCTTTTTTTTTTTTTTTGGTCATGTTGTACCTGTTACAGTAAGGGGTGGAGCCTTAGTTGTTCACTGGGGCAGGCACTCCAGTCGCTGGGTTGTGATGTTGTATGTGGGGTGGGGTCGAGAGGGAACAATGGAGGTTGCTCCATTCTCCATGGAACCTCAGTCCCCTCTGCTGCTTCCTCCAAGCAAACTGGGCCCCTCTGGTGCCAATTCCTGTGTGGGTGGGCTTGTGCATGTCGTGGGACCCTCCAAGGACCTCCCCTGTGAAGCTGGGTGTCTCTCTGTGTGCCTCAATTCCCACAGGTGACCTCAATCAGTGTCCTGAGGCTCTATTTCCCAGCACTGTGATCCTGGGTTGTGCGCACTGCCTTGCTTTACAATCACCGCCTCACTGGAATCACCGCCTCACTGGTTCTGCCAGTTGCCAATTGCCACCCCTGGGCCGGGGTCTGCCAGCTGCCGCCTGCGCACTCAGGGTCTACCCGCTGTGGTCTTGCATGCCTTGGATGCCTTACGCGCCCAGTCCCACCACTCTCTGCTTTCTGCGCTGTGACCTGTGCCTGGCTGTTCGACTCCGCCCCTCCTACCAGTGTGCATGCGCGGGTCTGATTCAACTTCTTGGTTGTCTGACTTCCATTCAGATCAATTTTCTGTCATTTCTGGATGTTATTCTGTTTCTAAATTGTTGTTGTCCCTATTTTGGTTGTGCATGGAAGTACTGTACGTCCACCTATGCCTCCATCTTGGCCAGTGTATGATGTTTTCAAAAACAGTAAAAATAAAACAGTAAAAATAAGCATTATAGAGAATGATTATTACTGTTAGGATGTCACACTATTTCAGAGAAGCAGGGCCTATCATATTTTATAAATAAATATATAATGCATTATATAAATTTTACATATATAAAATTTATTACATACATTTATTATATTTTATATTATACAGTTTGCACAGTAATGATTTATATTGTATCATCTAATCAAATTATATTATAATTTAACATAAAATATGCTTATATTCATGTAATTTATATTATATAATTTAAATTTTATTATATTTTATATTATATAATTTAAGCAGGGCCTATAAAATTTATTATATGAACTTTCTCTCTCTTCTCTACCAGTCCTGAAAATTTAACTGAAACAGGAAGTAGATCCAAGGCAAAAACTTGCATCTGTCCCTGTGTGGCAGTTATAGAGATGCACATCCGGTTCTGGCTTGGTGATGATCTCTGATCCCTACATCTGTTGAAATTCACAATCACTGTGCATCTATGACAAACATTGAGATGTCTTTTGGGCATTTTTCCAGTGACTCCTTTTTATTAGCCTTTGGACTAATCATGAACACTTAATCCATGAAGAGAAAAAATTGCAAAGAAATATTCCACAGAATTACTTTCTCTACCACATCTACATAAAAGAGATAAATAAGCCAGGATAAATGCTCAAGCATTAAGGAAACACAAACCAAGTAAAAACTAAAAGGAAAAGAGACATATGCTTTTATTTTACTTGTAACAATTCCCTACAAATTAACTCATGTTCAAGGAACTCATGCATATTATGTGACAAATCCATTGTGTATATTTCTGTTGAAATATGGTATCTGCAAAGGGTTTGAAGGTTTACTTCAAAGTACTTACCTTTTGTATTAAAAAAAAACCCAACCTCAAAGTGTCTAATTCATCCTTACAAGATGCCAGCACCAGGACTTCGCAAGGCTGAGGGAATGTTTCATCCCTGATACGGGGCTTCCTTAGTTGCCAGGAGACAGTGACTTCCTAGACAAATGTCTCTCCGCTCATACTCCAAACCAGCTGCCACTTCTTTACTGAGCCAAATGCTTTTGCTTACATTATGCTAGGAAATCCCTTAGGTACTTCTCCTGAGGTGATATTATTAATATTAATCTTCTTGTCAAACTGTATTGAATGTCATATTTTATCAATCCATTAAAATAGATTTTGTCAAAAGTGAGTGGATAGATAAGGAAATGCTTTTTAAAATAATGTTTGAATAACTATTATACCCAAATGTATGTGATAGGACTTTACCCAAACAGGTTCTACTTTTGTTCATCCTGAAGCATAATAATAATGTATATACACTGACTAGTTTCATATTAATTTCTAAACTACACTCTGTTGTATATTTATATATCACATTATTAAGTACTTAGAAATTCAATTACTTAAGGACCAAGAAATCCTGATCTCCCTGAATGTTATCCTAACATCTTACACACACCTCTGCAACTTGATGTTGAATGAATCTATAGCCCTACTTCAGAGGCATAGAGTACTAGTAATGTTAAAGACTGAGGTAGAGTTCCTGAGTTAAGTTCTCCCTATCTAGGGTTGGATATCTGGGATAATGCCTGACAAGTTATGTTAGTACTAGGGTAGAAACACCTAAGACTATCTAAGATGTTTAGAAATTCCTAGTATTTGCCAACAGTTCTATTGATTCATTTTAAATGATCTAGTAACTGGCATCCTCAAAAAAAGATAGGATTTATTTTTCTGTATAGAGAAGATAGACCGAAAACTTTACATGCAACTGCCTTGGTTTCTAATGGCTGAAGACCTTATGTACAATTGCCTTGGGTTAAATGTCCTCTGTCCTAGCTCAGTTCTACACCATCAAAACAGATGCTTCTCAGCCCTCCAGGGGGAAATAATCTTACTCCTTCCAATATAGAGTTGGAACTCAACCACTTCATTTGGAAATAGGAAATCCTCATCATCAAGGCCAGCTTCAAATTTTGGAGGCACTAGATCAGAAGTACCCAGTGTGTAGGGACAATAAGCTCAGACAACCACACCTTGATTTAGTCTACCTGGGCCATATAGACTGCACATGTTTAGCAGAAAGCTGAGTTGTATGTATGATTTGTGCATATCAGCTAATGAAAACCACCACAGCCAGATGTCCTTTCCTTGAATCTAGAGTGCCAGCTTCTTTGTCTAGAACATCCTTCCATTCTGTTCTCTAGATTGCGAATTTCTCCTTGTCCTTCAGAATCAGCTCAAATATCACTTCTTTTGGGATACATTCTGCCACATCTGGTCTGGATTAGGTACTCTTTCTATATATTCCTGAAATACCAATAGGCTCATGTCAGTCCTGAGCACACTGTAATGTAATTGTTAATATAGCTTCTCATTATCTCTTCAAAGACAGGAATTGTTTTCTATCATGCCTATATTTGCAATACTGAGCACAGTGCTTGGCATGGGTTGTATGGGGCTCAGTAAGTGTTTGTTAGATGAATGAATTGCCAACTGCTCAATGTTGAGCCATACCTAGTACAGAAAAAATACAAAATTTGTGTTTTGTCATGAAGAACTTGTACCATGTAGTTGAAAAAATATAACTAAAACAGTCAAGTTTATCGAAACAGTTGTCCATATACACTCTCCACACTTCTCCCATTTCCCACACATTTCTCAACTTGTTCTGTCTTGACTTTTTCCAGGCTCTCTTCAATACATGTCACTTGCCAACATCACAAAGTTCTCCGTGATTCTAGGCCCAGTGGAAAGTGTGCAATCCTCATCTTACATGACCTCTTAGCAGTATTCAATAATGTCAACCATTTTCTCTTTGAAATACCCTTCCTTCCTTCCATGACATCATTCATTACCAGGTTTCCTTTTACCTCTGTTTAGTCCTTCTCAGAGTAAAACCTGGCTTATTTTCTGCTATCTGACCTTTGAAGATTAAGGCTCATTAAGGCATGGTGCTATCACTCCTATGTTGTTCTCCTATCACTCCACAATCCATCCCTGAGTGCTCTCATTCCAACATAGGACTTCAATTACTACCTATACATTCATGACTTAGAGCTCTAGCCCAAGCACCTTGTGATTCTTTCTGTTTTTGTTGTTGTTGTTGTTTTTGTTGTTGTTCTAGACCAGCATATGCCATTATCTATTCAAAATTTGCACTTGGGTGTTTCACAAGTACCTCACTTTCAACAAGTCGTTGTCTTATTTATTTATTTATTTATTCTCACCCCAGGGTTTTTTTTTTAACTTATTTTAGAGAAAGAAGATGGGTGAGGGAGGGAAAGAGAGAGAAACATTGATGTATGAGAGAAGCATCTATCAATTGCCTCCCGCTCACGCCCTGACCGGTGATCGAAAATGCAACCTACATATTTGCTCTGACCTGGGATCAAACATGCAGACTTTTGGTGTATAGAATGACACTTCAGCTAACTTAGATAGCAGGCCAGGGCCCTTGTCTTATTTGGTTATCCATCCAGATTCTCAAGCCCAAAGCCTAAAGATCAACCTTGACACCTTGTGCTTCCTTACAGCTCACTTCCAGTTAATCATTAAGTCCCGTTTATTTTTACCTCCTCTCTAATCTGTTCATTTACGACTTCTCCCACTGTGGCTATCCTAGTTGAAGCTATTGTAACAGTCTTCTAATTTGTATGTCTACAGCCACTCTTGCCCTCTTCCAATCTATTCTTTTTTTCTTTAAGATTTTATTTATTTATTTACCTTTAGAGAGAGGGTAAGGGAGGGAGAAAGAGAGGGAGAGAAACATCAATGTGTGAGAGAGACCTCAGTCGGCTTACTCTCGCACACCCCCAACTGGGGATCTGGCCCACAACCCAGGCATGTGCTCTGATGGGGATTCGAACCAGTAGCCTTTTGGTTTGTAGGCTGGCGTTCAATCCACTGAGCTGCACCAGCCAGTTCAATTTATTCTTTACCTCTATCTGAAGTAATTTTTTAAAAAGATTGATCTTATCACGTTTTTCTCCAATGTGAAGGATTTCAAATCTTTACTTTTAGGATAAAAACCAAAATCTTTACTCCTTAAGAATTTCTTTGTATGACCTAGTCCCTAATTTTCTTTCTATCCCTGGCTCCTGCCTCTCTCATTCTTATACTCTATACTCCAAGCATGCAAGATTTCTTTCAGTTCTTCAAAGTTCTTCTTTCAATCTGAGGGTCTTTACATATTCCATCCTCTGCCTGTTATCACTCCTTTTCCTCTATGCCTATTCTGCCAATACTTTAGAGTTCAGATAACTAAATTGTAGTCTAGCTTTTGCTCTTGTGATGTAAATTTTCCTGTGTGTGTGTGGGGGTTTTTTTAATACATAAGATTATTATATAATATGTCTTAACTTGGGGTAATTGACTAATGTTGAAATCTCCAGAATTAATCATTAGTATTTAATGGGGAGCTGATGATAAATATTTTATAAAATTCCATCATTTTATAAAATTCCAAATAAGCCTAATTATTTGTTCAAATATCATTGATTAACCAGTAACTTAGATTTTTCTTAAGTCATTACCCCTTCTGATAGGAATTTTATTTCATAGTAAGATCTATGTTGAGTAAACAAAAAGAAAATAAGAATTAAATATAATAATTAAGTAGACATATGTCATATGCGGATTTTTAGAAGAATACTCATCACAAGAATAATATGAATGTACTCTAGGAATACCAAGAAATCTAGTTTATCTTTGTGAAACTAAGACCTCCAGAGCTTAAAAACAAATAAACAGAGTTTATTAACTTGCTAGGCAAGTGAATACAGACCAGTGAAGATGTCACTGAATAGTTTGCAGAAGAGGAAAGGTCGGGGGTTTTTAGGTATTAGGAAAGGATTATCGTAATGGTTATACTACAGCAGCTGGTAACTGTCATAGTGTACAGGACAGAGTGAGTCCAAAGTGTATACATGATTGATTAAAACAAGTTCCATTGTTCAGCAGTCAAGAAAGAATGTTCAGTTAGGTCCAGTAATGGTTTAGTAAACTGGGGTCACTCAAAGTTCAAGATCAGTTATCCACTTAAGCTGGTTGGAACCAGTTTTGATGAAACACAATCCTCAGTTTTGGTATAATTTAAGCAAAATTCTTCTGTAAGTGGAGGATTTTCCTTGTACAGCTTGAATGTATATGTGGAATTTGGATTGTTACAATTAGGGTAGGGAAATTTACTTCTCTCTTTAATTAGTTAGATTTATACTATGTTTTTTTCTTAAAAAGATATCAAAACACTTGTTAAGATGGGGGAACTTTTATTAGTTAGCTGTTGCTGCATAACAAAATACCTCAAAACTTTGTGGCTTAAAGCAATCATCATTTGTTTGCTCATCATTTTGAGGGTTGGTAACTTTGTGCTGGTCTCATGGCTCTTCTCTGCTCCACATGGTATCAGTTGGACTTACTCATGCATTGCAGTAAGATATCAATTGATAGCCTTAATCGCTTGGCTATTAATTGGCTAACTGTTAGCAAAAGCAATGGAGGTAACTGGATCATTATCCAGCAGACTAGTCTAGGCTCATTTCCAAGGTGGTAGTGGTTGCAGGGCTCCTAAGTTCAATAAAAGGGCCTTAAAATTCAAGCATGTTTTTTTTTCTTTTTCTTTTTTCAGTTTTATTGTGATATAATTGATAGAATTTTTCAACTTTCTCCTTATATATCTTCTTGTGATGGTCCATTGGCCGAAACAAGTCAAATGTCCATAGCCAGACCCAAGGGGACAGAAATAGATTCTACCTCTTGATGGGAGGAGCTGCAAAGTTACATTGCATATGAACAGACATGGATACAGGAATGAGAAGAATTTGTGGCCATTTTTGCATTTTACCACACTAGTTTTATTCTCTTATCCAGTATCCTTAAATGTGGATTTATATTTATATTCATACTGCTTGCAATTTATGTCTACTCTACACTGCCCAAAGTTAAGAGTTTTGGATGCTATGGAATTTTGTTGATTGATGTGGATATTATCATAAGATAATGCAGGCCACAGGAAAGAAATTTTATTCATTCCTTGAATGAGTTACATAATCAATTTAAAGTCATTTTGATGACATTTTCAGGCTCACGTACAGTAGCCCTGAAGCACAAAACTAGGTTTTCTTTCTAAATGTGGTCATTAATAAGTGGAAGGAACTAATGTCTGAGCTGAGATATAAAAGATGTGGAGGATCCAGTAAACCAAAGACAGGGATAAAAGTATTTCATGCAGATGGAAATATGACAGAAACCCAATTTTGTTAATCCATTTGTGTGGTACAGTGATGAATACGCATAAGAATCTGGAGACACCCAGTACTTACTGCACAATATTGTTTACTTCACTGTTCTGCATTGGGCTCTAAGCTTTGTAATAGCAGAATCCATAATAGGTGCTCAATAAGCGTTTGTGTAATGAGTGAAAAAGTGACTGACTTAGTGAGTGAATAATGAGAAAAAGCTAGAAGAAAGACACAGAATAGAGAGTCATGCAGGAATGAAGACAGAAATTTAGGATACTGCTTTATAGAGGAGAGAGAGGCAACAGAAAGGGAAGCAGAGGGAGGGAGATAGATAAAGTAGCAGAGGGAGAAAGGGTATAGGAACATCTGGAGAGCCAGCAGAGGAAGGGACCTGGGGGCTCTGAGATCAGTGGTAGAAGTCTGGCTGCTTAGCAGTTGTATGGGAGGAACTTAGTACTTCCTTTAAAATACTAATTAATCTTCCAGCAGTTCAGAAATAGGCCCTTCTACGCTATTAAACCACTTGCCTATTTTTGGTTTCAAACTTCAAAGTTTATTTGTGAAGGCTTATTTTCCCAGAGAATTTTGAAGGCCTTATATGGACATAAAGTAATGACTTAGATTTTAGGGTTGATGATGATGATGATGATGATGATGATTGATATTTAAATCACCAGTTCTTACTGAAAATTCTTTTGCATTTTAAAATCTGTAGGACACCCCTAGTCCCCCTTCTTTGAAAGATGAAGACCTACCTGAAACATTGTTGGAAAATTGTATTTGAAGCTAGAGGCTATTTTTAAAAATATTTTACTTATTTATTTTAGAGAAAGGGGATGAGAGGGAGAAAGAGAAACATTGATGCCTCAGAGAAACATTGATCAATTGCTTCTCACATTGCCCCCAACTGGGGACCTGACCCACAATCCACACAGGTGCCCTGACTGGAAATAGAACCAGCAATCTTTCTGTTATGGGACAATGCCCAAGCCACTGAACCATTCAGTTATGGTGAAACTTTTTATTATTCTGAGCCATTTTGGTGTTTCAATCAAAACTAGTCTGGGGGTTTTGAAATGCTAATAGGGATGATAAACATAGGAACAACTAAAGTCACAATTCTTTCCCCATTTTTTACCTGGGTAATACAGCTCTGTCTGAGGACAAGGGTAACTATTATGCTCAGGGGCTGTAATTCTGGCTGGATAAAGGAAACTGGCAATATAAATTCCTAGACAAAACCCAAAAGTTTGGTCAAGGGCATCAGAATTACTCGAGAGGCTCCCACCCTAGACCTTGAATCAGAATCCTTTCACATGATTTCTGCATCTAGGGAAGAGAGAGGCCCACCACCTTAAGGCCTTAGTACATTCAACCTTGCTTTTTGTGTATATGTGGCAGCTTCTAGGGCTATTCTTAGTACTTCTTAATTATAGTGTTTAGGTGGGTAAAATAAGGCCTACCTCTATAAAAAGTCTAATAATAGTAGAAGGCAGCCTATGATTAATGCACTGCAGGCTGGAATCAAGGCCAATTTCATGGAGAAAAGACAGAAACAAAGTTTATATGATGCTCCAAACTATTTTCTTCTACCATTTGAACAATCTGAATCAAATCCAATGGTCTTAACTCAACATATCTTCTATTTCTACATCCTTCAGAGTATCTAAGATGAAGGAGAAGATTAAAGAGAGGCAAGAACAAAGAGAAAACATAAACAATCTAAAAGTCAAGGTGGCCAACACACGGAAACAGGCTCTCCAGGAACAGTTCAATGAATGGATTGTAGACCCCAAAGGAATGATTCCTTTGACAGTGGTAAGAAAGGGGTTGCATGTGAAGGTTAGGTGGGGTAGAAAATAAGAGGGTGATTGTTGGAATACTGAGTGGAGTGCTGAAAACCTCCCTCTAAATTTTCAGTCCTGCTGAGGTAAATCAATTGTTGGCACATCTAGTCCCTGAGAATAGATTTCTTTAATTTTTCTCTTAGTATTTAAAAAAATTCTAAGTTAGAGTTCTAAAATATATTGACTCTGGCTGAGGCTCCTAAATTCTTCATTACAGAAGAATTTAGCTGGGTCATATATAATATATACATATTGATATATAAGTACCTAATTACAGCCCCTGACATATCGATATGTATATTGATATATGTATTATATAAGATATGTGCATATATACCTTATATAATTATTTTTATATATTTGATATATATTTCGATATATATTATATAAGCTATATACATATATAAGATATAAGATATATATATCCATAAATCATATATACAAACATAGCTTTCATTTGTTTATTTGTTTTTTGAATGCATGTGACTAATTACTTCTGTGGGCTAAGAGACCATTTAGCTCCAGAAGACATTTGTATTCAAAGAGTTAAATATTTTCTCTTAGGTATATGAAGTATGTGTGGAAAAAGTCCAGCCATGGTTAATATAATGAGAACTGTTTGCACAACATTGATGTAACCTAGCAGTGGTCTGGAATGTGCATGTATGAAAAATGACAACTTCACTGTACTAGTCAGTGGGGTTGGTGGACACTGTTGAGTGAGCATGTATACTGTGTGGCTGTCGCATTCAAATGACTGAGAGAGTAGAACAATGAATCCGCATCAAATTTTGCTTTAAGCTTGAATATTCATCCATAGAAACTATTCAAAGTGAATTATTTTTTATTGAATTTATTAGAGTGACATTGGTTAATAAAAGTAAGTAAGTTTCAGGTATACAGTTGTAAAATAATACCTCATCTGTATATTGTATTGATTCAGAAGGTTTTGGGGGATGATGCAATGAGTACAATATAAATAAATGTGGCATTTATTTACAAATGCTTCAAAGATGGCTGAGAATCTGTTGAAAGTGATCCATGTTTGAGAAGGCCTGCAACAAGCAGAACACCTGAGAATGTTGAATGTATACAGGCTTTGATCAACAAAGATCAGTGACTGACAGTGCAAGAACTAGAAGCATTCAAAAAACTGTGTCCAAGATTTTGATGCAGGATCTTGGTATGAAACATGTTGTGGCAAAATTCATTCCATAGCTTCTGCTACCAGAGCAGAAGGAACATCATGTTGCAACTGGGAGAACTGTGTGAGGTCCCAAGGTGCCTACTTTGAAGGGGACTGAGGAACAGACATGGGTTAATAAAAGTAAATAAGTTTATAAAAGTAAAAAAAGTAATAAAAGTAAATAAGCATGGGCAGAGGGGACTCACAGCAGGGTGGCAGCTGGAGGACCAAGTGGGTGAGGTGGCAGCTGTCACAACCAGGTGATCCCACATTTGTGTGCGGATACACTGGGAGGAACAACTGGGAAAACAGGCAGACTACATAACCAAGGATTCCAGCATGGGGAAAAATAAAGCCTCAAAACCTCTGACTGGAAAAATCTGTGGAGAGTGGCAGGAGAAACTCCCAGCCTCACAGGAGAATTTGTTGGAGAGACCCACAGGGTCCTAGAATGTACACAAATCCACCCACCTGGGAATCAGCGCTAAAAGGGCCCAATTTGCTTGTGGGTAGCAGAGGAAGTGAGGAGTTAGCAGGAAAGCTGGCTGAGAGCTAAGCAAGTGACACTGTTCCCTCTCAACCCCTCCCCCATATACAGCACCACAATGCAGCCAAGTAGGTTGCCCCATCTGGCCAAAATCTAAGGCTCTGCCCATTAGTAAATAACACACATGCCAAGACAGAGAAATATGGCCCAAATGAAAGAACAGGTCAAAGCTCCAGAAAAAACACAACTAAGTGATGAAGAGATAGCCAACCAACCTATCAGATTCACAGTTCAAAACACTGGTAATCAGGGTGCTCACAGAAATGGTTGAGTATGGTCACAAAATAGAGGAAAACATGAAGTCTACAAAAAGTGAAATAAAGAGAAATGTACAGGGAACCAACAGTGAAGGGAAGAAAATCAGGACTCAAATCAATGGTTGGGAGCAGAAGGAAGAAATAAACATTCAACCAGGAAAGAATGAAGAAAAAAGAATTCAAAAAAATGAGGAGAGGGTTAGGAACCTCCTGGACAACTTTAAATGTTCCAATATCGGAATTATAGAATTATTGGAATCCAATATCATGTGCCAGAAGGAGAAGAATGACAGCAAGAAATTGAAAACTTATTTCAACAAATAATGGAGGAAAACTTCCCCAATCTGGTGAAGGAAATAGACTTCCAGGAGGTCCAGAAAGCCCAGAGAGTCCAAAAGAAGTTGGACCCAAAGAGGAACACACCAAGGCACATCATCATCATTAAGTTACCCAAGATTAAAGGCAAAGAGAAAATCCTAAAAGCAGCAAAAGGAAAGGAGACAGTTACCTACAACAAAGGAGTTCCCATAAGGCTATCAGCTGATTTCTTGAAAGAAACCTTACAGTCAAGAAGGGGCTAGAACGGAGTATTTGAAGTCATGAAAGGCAAAGACGTACATCCAAGACTACTCTATCCAGCAAAGCTATCATTTAGAATGGAAGGACAGATAACTGCCTCCCAGATAAGGTCAAGCTAAAGGAGTTCATCATCACCAAGTCATTACATGAAATATTAAAGGGATTTATCTAAGAAAAAGAAGAAGATCAAAGCTATGAACAGTAAAATGACAAGAAAGTCACAACTATCAAAATCTCAACCTAAAAAACAAAAACAGAAACAAATGAAGCAAACAACTAGAACAGGAACAGAGTCACAGAAATAGAGATCACATGAAGGGTCATCAGCGTGGAAGGGATAGAATGGCAGGGGAGGTAAAGGGAATAAGCATAAATGGCAGGTACAAAATAGACAAGGGGAGGTTAAGAGTAGTATAGGAAATGGAGAAGCCAAAGAACTTATATATGACCCCAGGACATGAACTAAGGTGGGGGAATGATGGTGGGAGGGGAGTACAGAGAGAGAGAAATAAAGGGGAAAAAATGAGAGAACTGTAATAGCATAATCAATAAAATATATTTTTAAAAATAAAGATAAATTTGAAAAAGAACTATTAACCAAAATATACAAAGAATTCATAAATCTCAACAATAGCAAAACAAACAACCAATTAAAAGATGGGTAAAAGGCCTAAACAGATACTTCCCCAAAGATATCCAGATGGCAAATAAGCATATTAAAAGATGCTACACATATGGTATCAGGGAAACGCAAATTAAAACAAGATACCACTACTCACCTAACAGAATGCCCAAATTTCAGAATACTGACAACACTAAATGCTGACAAAGAGGTGTAGCTACAGGAACTCTCATTCACTGTTGGTGGGAATGCAAAATGGTACAGCCACTTTGGAAGATAGTTTGGCAGTTTCTTACAGAAGGGGAAAAAATGGGAGAACTGTAATAGCATAATCAATAAAATATATTTTTAAAAATAAAGATAAATTTAAAAAGAACTATTAACCAAAATATACAAAATATACTAAACATACTCTTGCCATATGATTAGCTATCCTGTTCCTTGGTATTGACCCAAAGGAGTTAAAAACATGTCCACACAAAAACATGCACATAGATATTTACAGCAGCTTTATTTATAATTGCCAACATTTGGAAGAAACCAAGATGCCCTTCAGTAGATGAAGGGATAAATTAACTGTGGTACATCAGACAATGGAATATTATTCAGTGCTAGAAAGAAATGAGCTATCATGCCATGAACAGACATGGAGGAACATTAAGTGCATCCTACTAACTGAAAGGAACTAATCTGAAAAGGCAACATACTGTATGATTCCAACTCTATGATATTCTGAAAAAGTTAAAACTGTGGAGACAGTTAAAAGATCAGTGGTTTCCAGGAGTGACAGGGGAAGGAGGGATAAATAGGCAGAGCATGGGCGGGGGGGGGTGGGTTTAGGGTGGTAAAACAATTCTGTATGATAACATAATGATGAATATATGTCATTATACATTTGTCAAAGCCCATAGAGTGTACAACTTGAGGAATGATTCTAAATGTAAACTAAGACCCTTGGGGTATGATATTTTGGTGATGGTTTATTCATTGTAACAAATGTACCACTGTGGTGGGGGATGTTGATAACAGGGGCAGCTGTGTATGTGGTAGCTGGCAGAGAGTAGATGGGACCTCTCTATACTTTTTGCTCAGTTTTGCTATGAACCTGAAACTGCTCTAAAGGATAGAGACTATTTTTAATAAGTGGACCAAGAAGAACTCTGACATTTCTTTCTTTTTTCTTTTTGTAATTTAGGAATGAGAAATTATAGAGGGTTCTTTGGGTTGCCAAGTAGGTTGCTAAAGGTGCCTTAGCTCCATTGTGCCCAATGTCTAAGGGTTGATAGAAATGTCCCTGGAGGGGGCAAAATGGACTTACTCTGAGCATTCTCATTTTTGCACAAAAATGATGGGAATCATTGAGGATATATATGTAAAAGCATTTTATATACCTTGAAGTATTCTATAAACTAAATGTTAATTATTACTGTTCCTGGATTAAGATTACCTAGGACTTAAACTGAAGAACTATAGATGGCTTTAGTCTAAAATACTAAGTATATGGTAATTAAGAAGTAATATATGCTCTTATTGATTTATAGATTCAGAATGTTCTTCATGAATTTTTTCAAAACCCAGATTTCCAGTTTGGTAAGCATGCCTATTACTACAGTATTTATGTCTCTCTCTCTCTTTTTGGATGAAGGGAGGGATGCTGAATTAACATGAAGCGTCAATCTTGAGATGGATGTTATTTAAAGCTCTTATAGATGTATTTTCAATACTAAAGCTTTTTTTCTCTTACAAGATGGAGTATGTAGAAAAGCAGAGAAGCAATGAATGATTTTCAATCCTTCTAACCTAGTGCCCTATTTTATCACAAATATTCTGTAATATACTTTATTATCCTATCAAATACCTAGAAAGTATTTCTTACAGAGAATTTTAAAAGAAAGATTAAATGTCATACATGTGATACAAAGGAGAAATAAAAGAAATGACATAAAAATTATATGTACTAATTCACTATATAAATGCTTCGTTATAACTTCATTATAGAACATAATGTAGTAGTAACATTTGTACCTACTTATAATAAATGTTTACACATAAGAAAAGTAAAATTATATCTAAAATTGTATCTAATTGACCATTTCTTTTATTTGAAAATTTGAAATAAGGGCAAAATGAATGGATTTGTATATGTATATAGAATCCCCACGCATAGAAGTATATAATGCAGACTGACACAGGTGTGCTGTTTGGGAGTTCAGATATAATGTATATTACCTCCCATTACATAATTTCCTGAAATGGTGAGTAACTTGGTAAAGTTCCAGAATGAAGCAGAGTACAATCCTCTCTCAAATTTTCACAGAAGTTACATTCTTCAAAAATTCAACAACAAAAAAGGTTCTATGTTTATATATAAAATTGAATTAAGTTCTAGACTCTGAATTATTCTAAGCTGATTTTTCACCTACTTGAATGTCTGGCAGGAGGGGGAGAGTCTTTACTGTGCAGGCATTGCAGGATTTCTGCCCCTACTCCTACTCCCCCTCGCTGTAGCAACAAAAACTCACCTACAAATTTCCTCCATGCTCACAACGGAGAAGGGAGACAGCACTATTTCTACAGATAGCCACATATTCTGATGCTTTGTTTTCACAGAGGTTTCCTTGCATGAGATTAAGCAGAAAGAAAAAAACAATTCAAAAACAAAAACAATTGACTTATTGAATGAAGAACTAGAATTTGGGTCCTGAAATTTACGTAATTTATAGCCAATTGATTTTTTCAGTTGATTTTTACCCACTTTATTACATTGATAGCAATTGATTGTCTGAAGTCTGTTCTCACTTTTAAAAATAAAGTGGCACTTTGGTACTCATCATTAATTCCTTCCGGAACTCCTGATGAGTGCTGAAAATGGTGAGTACCGAACTATGCAGCATTTTCTCTTATGGGACGGGCATCGTGACTCATAGAAGTTCTGAGCAAGGGTTGAATCCTGAAACATTTTTTCCTCGTCAAAATTTGGGGAGTACGGGGCTTGACAAGTTATGAAGCAAATGAGTACTGAGGTATGACTGTAAAATATACTTTCTATCCTTCCAATCACTGTTTCCCAGACCTGATTTGGGCCTTGTTGTCAGCTTTTTCTCTTTCTACCTTTACAGCCTATCTAAAAACTATAGTTCTTCACAGTCAGCACAACCTCAACTCACCTTTCAGAAAAATTTTGAGGTTACTTTTTAAATGTATTTAGTTTTTGATGGGGGTACAGAAGGAATGAGTTAAGAGAACTCTTATTTGAGACTGATAAACTTAGAGAAATTTAAAACACTCTAGTTGAAAGTGATTGTTTCTTCTCTAATCTCCTGTTCTATATAGTATTTATTTTCTGTACCATTTACTCATTCAATATTTATTGAGGCCTCACTTAGTTCCAGATACTGTGATGGGGTAGAGAGTAAAAAGAAGATTATGTTCCCACTACCCTTAAATTGCTCAAAGTTCAGCCAGGGGACAGACACATATACATATAATAACAACTGTTACTAGTTGAAACTAGTCAGGCTTGCATAATCTTCCAGAGCTTGGGGGAAGGTCTTGGATGGAGATAATAGTATTTAATGGGTAAGCTTTACTAAATGTGTGCAGTTTTTTATGATAATAACTGACATCTCATAATAAGCAGTTAAAAAATCAAGAGTGACAAAGAATGTTTTTATGCACCAGCCCCTGATTGGCAGGAGGAATTACTGTTAGAAGTGGGAGAGGAAGTCAGTGTATTGATTCTTTCATCTTGGGCCTTCATACTATTTGCTTTTTTGTGTCTTGGTAAGGTCAATAAGGATCACATAATTGCCACATTAAATGGAAGTTTTAAAAATCTTTATTCAAACTAACTGCCACATTCACCATTATTTAACTCTGTGTTCATGGAACTTTTTTTCTTTGCTTTTGTGATATCATTCTCTCTTGATTTTTTCTTCTATCTTTGATCACCTTGTAGTATTTTTGTTTCTTGGTTCTTTTTTTTTTAAGTGTTTATCAATTATGCTATTACAGTTTTCCCAACTTTCCCCCCTTTATTCCCCCTCCACCCTGCCCCCCAACCCTCCAGCATTCCCTACCTTAGTTCATGTCCATGGGTTGTACATATAAATTCTTTGAGTCCTTTGTTTCCTATACCATTTTTTTTATCTCTCCCCATCTATTTTATGCCTAGTAATTATGCTTCTTCTTCCCTGTAACTTTCCCCCTTTATTTCTCCCTTCCCCCTCCCCACTGAAAACCCTCTGTGTGATGTTCATTTCTCTGATTCTGTTCTTGTTCTGGTTATTTGCTTAGTTTTCCTTTTCATTGTTTTTCTTTTCTTTTAGGTTTATTTGTTAATAGTTGTGAATTTGTTGTCATTTTATTGTTCATATTTTTTATCTTTTTTTTTAGATAAGTCCCTTTAATGTTTCATATAATAAGGGCTTGGTGATGATGAACTCCTTTAACTTGACCTTATCTGGGAAGCACTTTGTCTGCTCTTCCATTCTAAATGAAAGCTTTGCTGGATAGGGTAATTTTGGACATAGGTCCTTGCCTTTCATGACTTCTTTCCAGCCCCTTCTTGCCTGTAAGGTTTCTTTCAAGAAATCAGCTGATAGCCTTATGGGAACTCCTTTGTTGTAGGTAACTGTCTCCTTTTCTCTTGCTGCTTTTAGGATTTTCTCTTTGCCTTTAATCTTGGGTAACTTAATGATGATGATGTGCCTTGGTATGTTCCTCTTTGGGTCCAACTTCTTTTGGACTCTCTGGGCTTTCTGGACCTCCTGGAAGTCTATTTCCTTCACCAGATTGGGGAAGTTTTCCTTCATTATTTGTTGAAATAAGTTTTCAATTTCTTGCTGTCATTCTTCAGCTTCTGGTACCCTTATAATTCCGATATTGAAATGTTTCAGGTTGTCCCAGAGAATCCTCAGCCTCTCTTCATTATTTTGGATTCTTGTTTCTTCATTCTTTTCTGGTTGAATGTTTATTTCTTCCTTTTGTTCCAAATTGTTACTTTGAATCCTGGTTTCCTTCCTATCACTGTTGGTTCCCTGAATATTTTGCTTCATTTTATTTTGAGTATCTTTCATTTGTTCTTTTATTTTTCGGCCAAGCTCAATCAGTTCTGTGAGAATTTTGGTTATCAGGGCTTTAAATTCTCCATCAGATAGGTTGTCAGTCTCCTCATCACTTAGTTCTGAGGTTTTGCTGTATTCTTTCATCTGGGCCATATTTCTTTGTCTTGGTGCTCCTCATAAGTTGAAAGGGGTGGGGCCTTAGGTATTCACCTGGGCAGGGCAACCCTCCTTGCGGGTTGTGGGGGAAGGGCCAGAGGGGGAACAATGCAGCTTGCCTGCACTTCTCTGGCGCACTTTCCAACAGACTCTCACATCAGACTGAAAGTATCTCCCATCACAGCAACCCCAGCCTTAGCCCAGAGTCAGCTCTGGATCTCAGTTTTCCCCTTAAGTCAGTCCCTCCCACGCAGCTCCACCAAGCTCGCCCCTCAGCCACCTCCCCGTGGTTTTTCTGAGTAGGCCTGTGCAGTCTGCCTTACTGGTCTGGTTGTTCTGGTTGATTTTTTTTCTTCAATTTCTTGGTTGTCAGAGTTCCATGCAGTTTGATTTTCTGGCACTTCTGGTTGTTTATTGATTTTAGATTGGTTATTATCCTCCTTTTGGTTGTGTGAGGAAGCAAAGGGTTTCTACCTATGTCTCCATCTTGGCTGGAACTCCCCCGGTTCTTCTTTTCTTTACACCTTAAGTGCTCTTTGCCAGAGTTTACTTTTTGGCTCTGTTATCACTTTACACACTATATGTACTCCTGGTTTTTCTTATTCACACCCATGGCCTCAGCTGATGCATCCATATTCCCATCCCAAACCTTCCCCCTGGGCTCCAGATTCTGTTTCAAAAGATCTATAAGATGAGTGGTTAAGTGAAAAAAACAAGTTGCAGATCAATATGATCACATTTATATACAGAAAAATAAAAGAGGTGTGTGTGTAGTCTTTTATACTATTGATGTGCATATTTGTTTTTGTTTTATTTCAACCTGGTCATTAAAAAAGGTAAGCACTTCTTTTTGGTGTTTGGGTTGTTTGGTTAAATAAAAGCCAGGAACAATGATAATTTTGTAGTGATTGGAATGTTACCCAACTATATATTATTTTCTTTATTGTAAATGTTGACAGACATTAAGAAACACTTTTATATTCTTCTTTTAAAGCACTATAATATGAATATAAAACATGAATATATTATAACCACACTAACTAGAAAAATAACTTTATTCCATAATTAGAATCAAGTTTCAAACCGTTGAATATTGCTGACTCAATGGAACCAAGATTGAACAAAGTGGAATTTATAGAAGTAAGAAGTTATATTATTCATTATTTGACTCAAATTATTTTGCCAATTTCAGTTGTCTTTTGGGGGATGTCACATATACAGAAACTTAGAATTAAATTAAATAAAAGCACAATAACTTATTTTATCAATCTAAAACGTACACTTTAAAATATTTTAATGCCTCTGAAATTAGGTTACATCTTATAGTCAAAGGCATCTTAGAATTTCTTTCAATCAGTGGCACTCATGATGTAAAAGTGTGAAAAACTTCCACTGACACCTTCAGGTAAGATCAAGAAGAACCACCAGCTTCTAGTATTCAGTGAAATCTGGTTATACAAATAATAATGAGATCTAAAGCTTACCTATAGGCCAGGTACTGTCTTAAGCTATCCATACAGTGTAGGACAAAAGTAGGTTTACAATTGTGAGTATGCAAAAGACAGAGTTTATTTTTGTATTATTACTTATTAATTATTGCATTATTTTTCATATGAAAAACTATACATCTACTTTTGTCAAACCCTGTATATTAACTCAGATAATTATCTCAGAAATCCTTACTCCTAATTTCATGGGTGAATGTACTGAGGTGCAGAAAGGTTAAATAACTTGCACAAGGTCTGACAGCTAGTGGAATTGGGGAAATTTGCATTTAGGCAGTTTGGTTTCAAAGTCTACATAATACTGCATCTGAGAAAGTATGATTCTATTCTAATGGAATAATCAAAAGAAGCAATTTAATGGTACCAGAGTCCTAAATCTTCTATAGCCTGTTTTTATATTTTTCATCTATTTCTGATAATTCCCCATGTTTCTCTCTGAGTTCCAGAGTCATGGTGACTTTCTCCTTCTGCTCTCCTGCACCCTCACTCTGTTGAAGGTGATGACTATGCACTATATACCGTTACAAGGTTCTATGTGAAGGACTTCTGAAATCTTTCTTGAAATGCTTACCACATAGATAAGAGTTTGGCAATCCTTTCTTAGTTATGTCCTGTGTTTTCTTACATTCTGTATTTGTTCTGTGTTTTCTTACATCCTGTATTTGTTCTGTGTTTGCCTGTTTGGTACTCATTAGTCACAGGGCCAAAGTTGTTCCTATCTTCCCCCTGATTTGGAATCCATACTCTGAACCACTACCTTATCTAAATCAAACTCACCAAGCCAATATTTTTAAGGTTCCTCAATTGTTTAAAAAATTTTAAAGATGTTTTCTAACTCACAGAAATTTTTTGTTAATTTTTATGTAAAGAAATCTATTGATTTTTTTGAGGTGTTTCCCATTTTTCCTGTGCTTAAAAGCTTTTTTCCTTCCCAAGATAGCTGAATATCCACCCACTTTTTTCTAGCTCTTTTTTTAACTAATTGGAATATTCTTTGATAAATAATTAAGGGAGAATCTAACTTCATTTTTCCCCTAAAATGACTAACCAAATATACCACTCTATTTACTGAAAAACCTTTCTTTTACATGTAGCTAATTTTCATCATCCTTTTCTTCTTTCCAATGGAAAATAAAAGTAGAACATTTTACAAGATTTGAATTACTGAATTTTTTTAGCACATATGTAAATTCAATTTGGCAGAAAGAATAGTATTCTCTATGATATGAATTTCCTCAATAATGTAAATGTGTTTTTTAAAGATTTTATTTATTTATTTTTAGAGAGGGGGAGGGAGGGAGAAAGAGAGGGAGAGAAACATCAATGTGTGCTTGCCTCTCACACAGCCACTACCAGAGATCTGGCCCACAACCCAGGCATGTGCCCAAGACTGGGAATAGAACTGGCAACCCTTTGGTTTGCAGGCCAGCACTCAATCCACTGAGCCATACCAGCCAGTGAAAGAATGTGTGTGTTTTACTGCATGAATTATTCTGTTGGTATCAGATAAATCAAAACCAGAAGGATAGAAAAGAGGCTTTCCTTTTTTAAAAAAACTCACCTGCAAATAACACATAACAATTTCCAGTAAAAATCTTTTCAATCTTTCCCCCGTAAATTACCTAGAACTAGTGAGAAAATCCTGCTTCCACATGGTCTCTTGTTACCTTACCTGCTGTTGACAAAGCCATCATCCTTTCATTGTCTTTTCATATTTCTTGAGAAAGGCAATTCAATTTGCCAGACTGCAATGAAAAGATTAATTATGGTGTTACTTCTTACCCTTGTTCAGTTGAGAATAAGAGTATTTCAGAGCTCCTATCCTACCTATAAATGCCAAAATAACATCATTGGAATTTTTTAAGTTAAGAGAATTATTATCAGAGTAATGTTCTAAAAATGAACTCTCAGTTTTGCCAATTTTCAGAGAGAAGGAGATCTTCTCTAGCAATGTCATGTTAAAATGTAACTTCTTTAATTCTTTCCTGTGATTGGAGACCTTTTCATATTTCATATTTCCTCAATACTAAGATGAACAGTTTTCTTTTTGCACTTCTAAAATCAAAATGCATCGTATAGGTTATGGGGATGTCTATGGCCTGGTCGATGGTGATTTCATGGGTTTATACTTATTTCCAAACCTTGAATTGTGTGTATTAAATATGTACAGACTTTTACACATCCACCATACCTGAATAAAGTGTTTTTCTAAAAAAGATGAATCTTACAATCAATGTATACATTTAATGAAGTAATATTTTTCTCTCTTCTCCAACCCCCAAAATCTGTCCTTATTGTCTATCTTATGATTGGTGACTTTTGATAATTGAAAAAAATGCTATTTGTACTTTATAGGTAAAGCACCTAATATAAAATAACAAAAAATGAAATTAAGAGAATTGTTGAAGGAATACGTGGTAATGGAAATAAGCAGTCAAACAAAACTGAGCAGGTTTCAAAATTAAAAGTAATTTAATGGAACCAAGACTTTCTTATATTTATAAATGTTAAAGTTTTATATTTGTACAATTTAAAATTAATAAAGATGATAGGACACTTTTAAATCTAATTAGTTTATAGAAAATTATAATAGAACATGTAAGTACATTAGAAATATAAAGTAAATGAACAAAAAATCCACAATTATTGTGGCAATATTAAAACTTTTTTGATAACAACTCTATTGAGATATAATTCACAAACTACTTATTTTTCTATGGCTGCTGTAACAAATATCCATGAATTTGGTGCCTTAAAAAATCAGAAATGTATTCTCTTGAAGTTCTGAGGAGCCAGAAGCCCAAAATAATTACCACTGGGCCAAAATCAAGGTGTTGGTGGGGTTGCACTCACTCTGGAGGGTATAGTGGAGAATTGCCCCTTCCTGCCTCTGCTGGCTGCATGTATTCCTTGACTTATGGCCACATCACCCATCTCTGCCTCTGTGATCACAAAACCTCCTCTTGTGTGCGAGAAATTTCCCCCTTACGGGGCATGTATGATTGCATTTACAGCCCAACCTGGTAATCCAGGATAATTTCCTCATCCAAATGCCTTAACTCGGCAATTTTCAACTGGGTTGCCACAACTCAAGAGGCATACTGGTGTGCTGCAAGAATTTTTAAACCATGCAATACCTGACTATTTAGTTAGGAGCATTGACCTCTTTTCATTTAGATTGTCAAATTTAAAAATGACAACAGCTAATACAATAGTCATCTGGGGTGAATGAATCAAAATTATACCTATTTCTTTTTGTCAGATTGGCAAAAAATATGTTTTGGGGTGTGCCACAAAATTTTAGTAATTAGTTTATGAAAAAGGTTGAAAATTGCTGCCTGAACTCAATCACAACTACAAAGACTCTATTCCCATATATGGTAATATTTACAGGTTACAGGGATTAGGATCTGATACCTTTGAGGGTCATCATTCAACCTTCTACCCATACCTTACACTCACCCGTTTAAAGTATATAACACAATGGTTTTTAGTATATTTACAGAATTGTATAACCATTAAAACAATCCATTGTGGAGCATTTTCATCCACCCAAAAAGAAACCCCATACCTATTAGCAGTCATTTCCCATTTCCCTCCTAACCTCCAGCCAAGGCAGCCACTAATCTACCTCCTGACTCATAGCTTTACCTATTCTGGAAATTTTAAATAAATGATATCATAAAATATGTGGCCTTTTGTTACTGGTTTATTTTACTTAACACAATGTTGTCAAGTCTCATCCATGTTTTAGCATGTATTAATACTTCATTCCTTTTTATTGCTGAATAATATTCCTGTGTGTAGACATATCACATCTTATTTATCCAGCCATCAATTGATGGACATTTGGGTTGTTTTTACTTTTTGACTATTGTGAATACGAACATTTATACATATTTAAGTTTTTGTGAATGACAGTTCCAATTGCTCCACATCCTTGGCAACACTTATTATTCCCTGTCTTTTTTGTTTTGCTCTTAAATTATAGCCATTTCTGTGCATATGAAGTGGTAGTTCACTGTGGTTTTGAAATGCATTTCCCTGATGGCTAAACTGATATTGAGCATATTAATATGTGTTTATTGGCCATTTATATATCTTCCTTGGAAAAATGCCTATTTAGATCTTTTGATCATTTTTTAATTGGGTTGTCTTTTATTATTGAGTTATGAGTACTTGATGTATTCTAGCTATAATGCATTGTCAAATACATAATTTGTAACTATTATCTCCTTTTCATGTGGGTTATCACTTTCTTGGTGGTATCCTTTGAAGAACAAAAGTTTTAAAGTTTGATGAAGTCCTATTTATCTAACTTTGTTGTTTTGTTGCTTTTGCTTTTGGTGTCATATCTAAGAAACCACTGCCTAATTCAAGATCATAAAGATAAATGTTTAAGTTTTATAGTTTTAACTCTTACATATATGTCTATTTAAGTCTTTCATCCATTTTTAGTTCATTTTTGTATATGGCATGAAATAGTAAAGCTTTAAAAAATATTTGATATGTCAAAATGACAACAAATAAATAAGGATATAAGGAACCTATATTATCAGTAAGACATTATATAAGTGTATGTTGAACTTTAATCTCACAGTGACCCTATTCTGTGTCCCAGTTTTCATGGAATACTGGTAAAACTTTATTATAAATAGACCACCAAGAAAAACATGTAAGTTCTAAAAACTAGAAATCTAACATGTTAGATTCTCTTGTTATGTAATGAAACTGGAAAATAATAAAATTTAAAATTATTTAAACCCAACCTTTCGGACATTTAAAAATACTCTAATAATTCTTGGGTTAAAATTTTACAACTAATTTTATGAAGTGCTACTAAATGTTCACTCAGATAAGAAATTACAGTCCTAAATCTTTAAAAAATGGCAGAGTGGGGAATTTTAAAAACAGATAAATATAAAAATAGAATAACTGCATAATTATATATTCCCATGCCCTAGAATTAATTTTTGTTAAAACTTTGGTATATTTTCTAAGAAAAATTATTCAATTTTATAAAAATTATCATGAACAAAAAACTGAATTTAAACAACATGAAATTATGAAGATGGGTACTTTAAATCACAATTAAATTTATTACCCAGAAATGATCACTGTCACTCTTAGGTGAACATCATTTTAAACAAGTTTATATACTTTGTCTCAACGGGTAAATGAATATATGGCATTGCAGATGATCATAAATTCTGTTATAAAATTGTAATTACTTAAAACATTTTATTCTACTTGATTCTAGCAGAAGAAATTGAAGTAAAATTAAGGAAATTGTTGAAACTGAACGTATCTTGGAAAAAGTTATTCTAAAATAATTCTAAGAAAAGACTGTATGATGAACAGCCAAAAGGTTGCAGTCATTATTTTTTAATTTCATAGATCAATTATAGAAATAACATTTGATACCATATTATAAAAGGTGAAGGTACTTAATATTTCCATCTTTTTCTATCCTTTTTCCTTATATTTATTTTAATTACTTATTTTATCATTTTAATTTTATCCATATTTATACCATTCATTTTCTTTTCTGCAATTACAACTCCCATAGTTGCTTAATATTAACCTAATATTTAAATGGATTTGAGGTTCACTTTCTGTCCTTTTACAATGACTTTGCTATTCCTAGCTTATTTATTTTGATTCATCTCTTAATTGGCTGAATTTATTGTAAAGTAGCTTTTTTAGGAAGGTCACATGGATGCTATATATCCTGAGTTCTTTAATGTTGAAAATGTCTACAGAATGCCTCTAAAATTATACCTTGGATGAGTCACACTTTCTTTTTACTCCAAAACAATATAGACATTGTTTTCTGATATTGAATGTTGTAAAGTATGATGTTAGTTTTACTTTTTTTCTCCATTCATTTTATTTAATTCAACAAATAGGTACATATACACATCACATATAAATACATATATGTGTATATCCATATATAATATTTGTATATATGTGTATGTGTATACATGTATGTCTATCTATACAATTAAAGGAGAAAATGGGTAATATATACCTAATAATACTTGATACAAATTCATTAGCATTCAGCATAATTCTTTTGTGGATATCTACTTATCTCCCTCTATATAATTTTGTTTTAATGAATAAGTTGGGCTATTATTATTAGTTTCCTGACATTTCCCAACTTCTCTTCCTGAAATGCAAACAGCTCATATTCAGGTACTTAGTTTTTACTTTATTTTTATTATCGACACTATTACAAATGTCCCCATTTTTCCCCTTCAGGTACTTTCTTTATAGAGAAGAGCTGTTAGTTACATCAATTAGAAACCAAGAAAGTATTTCTTGTATAGAAATATTTATTGAAAGTATTTATTATCTAATCAATAAATCACTGAGCCATCTTATATGGCCATATGGCATAGAAGTAATACTTGAAACACTTGCTTTTAAAGAGATTTGTTTTAAGGCTATTTTGTCAGAACTCATTTAATGAAACTGGAAGAAAATGAAATAAATGTCAGGCTTAAAGTCAAGATATTATAGGTGCCACCCAGTGGAGAAAACACACCATGCAATTGTCCCACTGATGGTTTGCAATGAGCATTGTAATTAACACTCAGGATGGAACGTGTTGTAGAGAAACGAATGGGGAGACTGGTCATAGAAGACCCCATATGTATATCATTTTCCTAGCTTGTCTGTTTTCTGATGGGTAAATGAACAGGTGATATTGTTTTTGTTGACTATAACTTCTCTGTCACTGTTCATCTGTTTTATTTTAGTAAATGAAGACCAAAAGTAACTATTTTAGAATATTTACTTCTAGTCTCTTGGTTATTAGGTATATACTGAATATTTACTCTTCGTGCTAGGAAAAATGTCAAAATTAGAAGTTGTATTCCTTACCCTTAAGGACCAAATAATGCATTGTTGTTTGGGGATGTGCCTGAGGGTATATGCAGGCATTTATGTCCACGTGTGTATGTGTGTACACCCATGCATACATACACATGCTAGATGGAGTGGGATCTTGGAAATGGAGACATCAAAATACAAGCAAGTTAGGAACACACACTATGAAAAGACAAGTACAAAGCAATGAACAGATGCAAAACCTTATGAATTATTATATTCATTGCTGCCAAAGGATGCATAGTGAAAGAAAAATGAGACTTCAGTGAGGCAGTTTTCAAGTAGGAAACTCATCTGGTGGTCCTGAGTTTTAAATTTCTTCCACCTGCCATAACGTGTATATCCTTACTTTAAAAGGAACCTTAAGATCAATGCTTTAAACATTTATGTAATGATAGAAACAATTTAAAATATATAATGTATTGGTTTCTTTGAGATTTTTTGTTTTGTTTTGTAAGTTGAATGTTTAGGCACATAAGAAATACATTTTTGGGAGAGTGTCAAGCTTGTTTTAAATTCTCAGAACACTCTGGTTCCCAAAAGACAACACATTCCAGGACACAAAACTTCCCATCTATATCATTTAATACTTGTATCGAGTTGTTCAAATAGATACTGTGCTCTCTGTAAAAGTTCGAAAAGGAACAGAAATCTTAACCCTTATATTCAGTGGGCTCCCAATACGAAACTATCTGCATTGTCTTGTGTTCAGGCAGGAAGAGGTAGGCACTAATGAGCCAAGGAGTCCTGAAATTCCCATCTTTCAATCTTATAGAGGATCTACCCTTTAATTTCACTATCTGATTGATTAATTTATCAACAGAAGACCACTTCAAGTATAATTATTTTATCTAACCATTAATGTGGTTATACAAAATTTAGTTAACTTTTTAAGTTGGAAGATTCTTTTTTAATTTCCTTGACTTTTTGAGCTCTACAGATTCCCTTTGTTTTTAAAAAGAATTTCCTAATAATTTGCTGCAAGAGAAGTCTGAGAGATAAGTGTGTTTAAATTTTTCTTGGTACATCTTAAGACAAAGGTTACCTTAAGCTGTTGTTGTTGTTTAACCCTCGCCGAGGATACGTTTATTAATATGAGAGAGAGAGAGAAGGAAACATCAATTGGTTGCCTCCCATAGGCACCCCAATCAGAGCCCGAACCTGCAACCTCTTGGTGTACGGGACAATGATCCAACCAACTGAGCCACCTACCCAAGGCTACCTTGGATTGTTAAAGCATCCATAATTTTTAAATTCACAGTCCCACAAATGGCAGTATGCCCCTCTCCAAAAAAAAAAAAAAGTTTCTATAACTTGATTGATTGTTTGGAACTTGGAACCCATTTTCCAAAAAGAAGCAATATAGAGGCTTCTTTATAGAGTGGTTGGGGTCCTTTGTTTCAATGTGCCTGAAATAAAATTTGTAATAAGAGTGACTATTTCTGTGGGGAAAATGCTACTTGAAGAAGAGGGAAGCACCAGGCACTACGAGGGAAAGGAGGTTTTTTTTGTATCTCTAAAACATTGGTGATTACTATATACAAGTCTTTTAGTGTGACAAGAGTTCATGGAGTGAGGGGTAAGAATGGCCTCAGGTGGGGAGAGCCTCCAAAGACCCCAGGGTGAGGAGCTGAGGGAGGCTGATGTCTCATCAATGCAGATCCTCTTCCCTCACATTTGGGGGCTCCAGAAATGCCACACTTCTTTTTTTCTACTGATACTCAGTTAGCTCTGGACTTGGTTATATTCTTTCCTGATGTGGTTTCACATTTAGTGCCCTAAACTCTTGCTTCCAAAGTAATACAAAGTATAGCTCTCTCAGACAAGAGTGAATCCTTTTAAAGGGTTATTCTCTAGGGGAGTGTGACCACCTCAGTTCTGCTCATTCTAGGTGCTAGAATATTGACTCAGTTATCTATAAGAAACATTTAGATGATTTTTTTGGTCTTGTGATTACATAAATACAACAAATGGATTGAGAATGGGTGAATACATATCATAGAATAAAACTCTCTTATATAGTTTGCTTTATGTGTAGTTGTCTCAATGGGATGGTGAAGGGAAAGATGCCGCCATCCTGCAGACACAGTTAAAGGCTATAAAATTTCTTTTATGGAGAAGAATAGAGATAATTGCGGAGATAATTTATTATATAAAGCAGGATACAACACAGCATGTTTCCAAACAGATATTCCCCTAAATTCCCCACAGAAATTAGATCATTGGTATGGATCAGGGTATAGGGTTTCAAACCACCCTGGTTTGCCCGGAACTGAGGGGTTTCTTAGAACATGCGACTTCCAGTGCTAAAATCAGGAAAATCCCAGGCATAGTGAGGCAGTTGGTCACCCGAGTTGAGGAGTTCTCTTTGCTTGGACCTTATCTGCCACCCAGTCATTGTGGTAACTCTGGCGGAACATCTACCTGTTGACCAAAGACAAGTGAAAACAATCCAATACCTTCCTGCTCCCTGTGGAACTGGGTAAAGAGAGGGTCAGTTTCCCTGGAGCATCATCCTTTAGGAGGCCTGGGCTTCAAGCAGTATGAGGTCATATAATAAACTCAATTAAACATAATTACATGCAAAAACAACAAATACTATGCAGTGGGATTTAGATATTACCTTTTGATTGCGTCATACTGAGGAATTGATATATCCCTTGGCCAGGAGTGAATGAAGGCCTTGCCTTTGCCTGGATTCTCTTCTTTGAGACTCAGTTCTTGCTCCATGGTGGTCTGCTTTGAGTGGTCACTTCCTTATGCTCAGTTGTTTTTAATCAATTTCACAGTCTGAGGCCTTCAAACTAACATGACTCAAAGTTTAAATTTTAAATAGAGAGGCTTCATAAAAAGAAAAACAAAAACAAAACAAAAAATAAAGTTAAAATGTTTTAAAATAAATAGAGAGGCTTCATCAACTGTACCAAAAAATGGTGTCTTTCCTTTAACATATTCTACTAAATCGAGCCTTTGCATTTTTCCCAAAATAGAATGTATCTGAGTGGTTTACTATTCTGTCATTTGCAATTTTGTATTATATAATTTTAGTTTGTTTTGTTTTGCTCATGTTTTTCATGTGCTTTGATCTGTGTCAAGTAAGGAGAGAAGAAGGAGGAATGATGGCTTTGGGGGAGATAGAGGCAGCAATGTGTTGTGAAACTCCATGAGGAAACCCTGGGGGGACATAAGGGAATTTTAAGCCAAGGAAATGGGAGGGCCTATGGCAAACTATCCTCTAAATTGGTGTGTATCTTCCTTCGTATGTGGTCCACCACTGTAAGAAATACATAAATTCGGGGACTGCCTGATGAGCAATTCTGTATTATTTGTATTGATACTAGTTTGCTAGGACTGCCATAATAAAATGCCACAAACCAGATGGTTTAAACATCAGAAATTTAATTTTTCAAAGTCCTAGAAGTCAGAAGTCCAAGATGAGATATTGGCAGGGTTGATTTCTTCTGAGAGCTTTTTTCCTTGGCTTGTAGATGGCCATTGTCCCCCTGAGTTTTCATGTAGTCTTCCCTCTGTACACATCTGTGTCCAAAGTTCCTCCTCTTACAAGGACACAAGTCATACCAGCTTAGAGCTCAACCTAATGACCTCATTTGAACTGAATTATGTCTTTAAAGAACCCATCTCAAAAATACAGTCACATTCTGAGGTTCTAGGGATTAGGTCGTCAACCTCTAGGGATTAGGTCATCTCAGTATGAATTTCCGGGGGGCTCAGCCTATAACATTGTCTAAGCTACCTTTTTCCAATAGGGGTACAATTGTGTGTTTCAGTCTGTTTCTGTTATTATTGGATATTTAATGAGACCTTTATTCAATTCATTTGTTAAACAAAATTTTTAAAAGCGAAAGGATTAAAGTATATTTCTGCATTGTTGAGTATGTAATCAGCATTAATTGTTTTTAAAAGTTCCCCCCCTGAATTATGAAAGTTAATTTTCTGCCCAAATGCTATATGAACATACCACTTCTTCAATGATAGATAGCAAATATAATCTATATATTGAATATTTCAATATTCTTAAAGACCTGTTTGCAGATATTCCTGAAAATGTTATTTACCAGGGTTTACAAATGCAGTTTGGAAGTTAATGCCTAAGATAGTGTCCAAACATAGTTTTCTTTCTAGAGCTCTTATATCACCCACTTCATCAGCTTTCCAGTATATCTACAATTAAATTGAGTGTGAATCCCAATGGCCCAGAGCTGTAGAATCTAATAATAGCTACCAAGCTATTAAATGTGGTATTTATCATATCCTCAATATTTTAGTTTTCAAGTTAGAAAGGAAAGGCTCCCAAATTCATTACATTGGAACCCAGCACATAGGGACAACTTAATTAAGTATAGTTCAAATGTTTAACAGCTCACAGAGCTATTAAACTGAAGAATATCAGTTGTTAATTACATTCTTAATTTAAGCACTCATTTCAGGATCTATGAATGATAATTGGTTTATTTCTTTGGAAGTATATGAAAACACAAAAGCTATTAAGCGTTTTCACTTTTTCTGTTTTTACAAGAAACACTGGCAAACTGCTGTAATTGTTTTATTTGGAATTTG
The DNA here is from genome assembly GCF_004126475.2 of Phyllostomus discolor. Taxonomy (NCBI): domain Eukaryota; kingdom Metazoa; phylum Chordata; class Mammalia; order Chiroptera; family Phyllostomidae; genus Phyllostomus; species Phyllostomus discolor. Next base: position 78,133,631 of record NC_040910.2, on the reverse strand, counting down.
ATTTGTATGTGAGTTGGCAACTGGTAGTCTTCATGTCATAGGCCACACTTACAGAACATGTCCATTCAGAAAACCCAGGGGCTCTAAACCCAGAATGTTGCACTGTCTCCTGGTATAATAGCATTCCCACAGCCCAAAAACTTGTATGGCTTTGAGGTCAATTCCCAAAACCTTAATATGAAACAGGATGATCTTTTTCATGAATCAGTCATTTTTTTTTCAGTGTTAGAAGTTTGAACCACAATATTGCCAGAAAATGTCAACTATTCAATAGTTCTATGTTAGTAACTTAGAAAAATACCTGCTATTTAGGTAAAAAGTGATTAAGGATCAAACAACAGAATCTTAGGATACTGGAATGATCAGGACCAGTGACCCCAGACCATCTGGTTTTAATAGTTCTCAAACTTCAATGAGCACAGAGATCGTCCAGATAGCTTTTGAAAACATAGATTCTGGGTTCCACTCCCAGAGTTTCTGATTCAGTGGGTCTGGAGTTAGGGTTCCAAAATTTGCATTTCTACAACCCCTCAGGTGATGTGGTCGTGAGACCACACTTTAAGAGCCACAGATCATTTCATTGTTTTTTTTTGTTTTCCTTCTTCTAAATGTGTAAGTCACCTAAGAGGACTTTTATCCTATAAAGAAAACTTTCTTGGTTGATTTTTTTTTTTACCTAGCTCCAAAGGAAATAAGAGCAATGGCTACAGATAACTTATTACATGAAATACCTATGCCCTGTAAACACAGTGTCCTCTCCATGACCCAAAGAGATAACTGTTATAATACCCATTTCACAAATGAGGAAACTGGGAAGTTCAGTGACTCACCCAAGGTAACTCAGCCAGTAGATATGGGAACTGGGATTTGAACCTAGACAAGTTCCAAATGTGAGTTTTTAATATTATACCATTCTGCTTTCCAAGGTAATAGATAAGACCTTAACTGTGCTCATTGGTCCATTAAGAATGGACCATAATTAGGTGGCTTAGGCAGCTAAGGAAACTAAATATTTAGAAAGGTTATTTTGCCTTCCTTTAATTTCTTCTTTTGACCTCTAAGCCAGTTGAATAATGATTTATGATTTGTTAGCATGGATAAAAGCTTTATTTATCTCTTGCATAATATATTATATATTTGCCCACATGACATTAATGAGGAAGTAAAATATCCTTAATTTCAAAAATTATGTCAGCACCAGCCTGTGTGACTCAGTTGGCTAGAGCTTTGTCCCATAACTGAAAGTCCATCGGTTTGATTCCTGGTAAAGGCACAAACCTAGGTTGCAAGTTCAACCCCTAGTTCTCTCTCACATCCTTGTTTCTCTCTCTCCCATCCTCTCTATCTAAAAGCAATGAACAAATGTCCTTGGGTAAGGATAAAAAAATTATGTCAGTGAAATATACCAACAAAATATATATATTTTTAGATTTACTTATTTATTTTTAGAGAGGGAAGGAGGGAGAAAGACAGAGGAAAACATGAATGTGTAGTTGCTGGGGGCCATGGCCTGCAACCCTGGCATGTGCCCTGGCTGGGAATCAAACCTGCAATACTTTGGTTCGCAGCCTGCGCTCAATCCACTGAGCTACACCAGCCAGGAGAACAAAATATTTTATTTTAACAAACTATATTAGTTACTATTCTTTAATTTCAAGAAACAGAGACCAACCTGAGCTAACATACCTAAAAATGAAATGTGCAGAAGCCAAGGGCAGAAATGTGGTCTGGCTTCAGGAAGAGACTAGAACAGGGATTTGGAAAATATCAAGATCTGCTTTCCAATTTATCTGTCTCTATGTACAGACTTTCTCTGCATCCTCAGTTCACATGGAGTAATCTGGCCAGCCATCAATTCTTAAGTTTACATTTACAGATCCAGTCTCTCTCAGAGACCAACTAGCCATTCCCCACTCCTAATTCCCAGTTCGCAGTGGAGAGAATCTTAATGGCTTTGTTTAGGTTAAGTATCCTCTCCTGGTCCAATCATTTATGGCTAAGGAAGCAGGGTTTTTCAGTAAAAATTTGGCTACCAGTATAAATTTGGTTACAGCAGTGCTTGGGGCAGAAGAGGAAATCATTGACATGAAATGGGCTAAAAACTCAAGAGGAGTCCACTCAGAAATTCTTCCAGTGTTGGATCCATTTCTCTCTATTATGAGATATTATAGTCAGATGTAGATCGAGAATGTAATGTTTTTGACCTATCATATAAGCAAAAATCTGGAAGGCTGAAGAGAAATAACCATTCATATGTTAGTGGTAGAAGCACAAAAGGGTACAAGCCCGATGTGAAAATCTACCAAAAGTACAGATGCATTTACCTTCTAAGTTAGCTATCACACTTGCAGGAATCTGTTCAACAGAGATAAGAAAAATGGCCCAGGGGCTTATGAGTTTGGAACAGCAGTGGTAGGAATATGATCCCTCAAGATAAAACAGCATGCACACTACATTTAAGCAGAGTCTATATCATCTCAAAGCAAGTCAACCATGGACTGGTCACCAGCACACCAAATAATTGATCCTTTGACTTTTATGCCTACCTCACTTTCCACCTTGCTAAGAATTCACAGCATCTAAATGGAACATGATAATAAAGGGGCATTTGTTCCTTAACTGAAAATTTTTTACATTTTAATAAAGAAAGAAGAAGAAAAGAAAAAGAAACATGACCCAGTATCACAGATGTTTCAGACTCCACACTTTCAGAAGAAAAAGATCATAGACAAAGTATACCTTATTGCAATATTGGAAGACAAAAAACAAACACCTCCTACCCCACCTAAAATCCCCATCCTTTACACTCTAATAATTAAATGTAGCTAGTCTTGGAAAACAGATAGTCTTCTATGCCATACATCAAAAGAAAAGTACTGCATTCAGCTTTTAGAGCTAGTAGTTTACAGTCCATGTTCTATGACTGCTGTTATTTTGTACAGTAAGTTAAAGTCTGTCCTATATAGTGCTGATGTGACCTAGAGGAAAATTGCTCCAAAAATATCTAGTCTCCCTGGTGTATGGTGTTGGGGCTGTATTGATCACCTCTCTCTGCTGCACAGCCTGTAAGATAGCACTAACATGAAATGCTTTATCTAAGTGGCAAGCAAATGATATAGGGCACGGGGAGGGGATTTGCAGCCAGTAATTTAATGCACACAACGGAATCCTTGGGGAAATCCAAGTAAAGAGCACAGTTTCAAATCAATCATTTATCTTCTTTCACTTTGCAGTACGTCTCTTCACAAATTGCAGATTTTAAAAGTGAAATGTTTGAGGAATTTCTTAAGCACCTTTGCCACTGTGCTGATGAATTCCGGGAGGTCATAAAAATGGATATGCAGAGGCAGATGTTTGCTGAACTCTTCCTGCATTGTGACTGTGGGAAGGTAGGGTAAGACCCTTAGAGCCATGCTTCTCAAACTGTTTGTGCAAAGGACCGGCTGTAAGGTTATTGTTGATGGTGGTATTTTTCATTTCCAATCTGCTATGAACTGATACACAATGAATATGGGTTACTGGGGCATGGGATGAGGAGGAAAGGACATACAAAATACAAGCTTCATATGTTTATTATCAGATTCAAATCTGATTTAGTATCTGTTACTTTCTCAAATTGCTATAAAATTTTCTAGATGCTATTCTCAGTTTCTGTATATTTCTCATCACAGACTTTTACCAGCTTACAGGCCATACCTTGCATGGCACAGCATTTCACAGTATAACTTGTCTCTAAATCTGTGTCCCATTCTTAAGAATGTGTTGCTTAAGATTGTTTTTGCTTACTGTCTTCTCTGGCGGCTTCCTATAGAAAAGAGCTACTGGGAGTGGAAAGCTTACCACATCTTATTATGCTGCTTCTTAAAAAACAAGAGAAGTTTTTATCAAAAAATATTTCTAAGAGTGGTATTTGGGAGGATGTTGGTGTGCTAGGATACCAACTGGATTTGCAAAAATAGATACCGATTTTACTGATACGTGTTTATGAACTTCATGTGTATCCCCATGTTCCAAAACAGATTGCAACAAGGGAACATAAGTTAAAAGTAGGATGAAGGAAGTAAAAAATAAGAGAGAGGATAGTAAATAAAGCTGGGAACGAAGCCCAAAATGCATATTATAATCACCTAAATATTTGTTCTGGGATGTCTACAAATTTGAATCTAAGTTCCTAGCAGTGAACGTGAAAAGGGCAACATGGCCAAACATTCTATCGACAAAATTTATAGGATAAATACAGACTGATGTTAAGAAGTACAGAAACTTGGGGGTCAAAGTCAGGAGTTTCTCCCACAAGGACTCTCTAAAGGGACTCTGTATGTTGAAGTGAACATAAAGGAAGTGAACATCCTCCATCATAGGTGTATAATAAATGAAACAATGACTTCTTAGGGAAGGTTCTTTTTTATAACCACCTTAAGTGTAGGCAAATTATGTCACACCTGACTGCAACTCAGAAAAAGCAATTCTTAAAGGAGCCAGTATATTGCAGTCTAGGTTCTCAGTGCCTGCTAATTTGGCTTAAGTCAGGACTGTATTTTGTAAAATCTAACACGTTTATATGTCTTTCAGGCAATACTTCTTGAATTTTGGCTCTTTTAACTGAGCTTATAATAAATATTGGATGACATGGAGGTGAAGATTTTACTCTCTGGTAAATGCCTGGATATCAACTGTACTTTGTTGGCCAGTTTAATACCAATTCATATGCCATAACAAACACAGTGGGATAATATTTAGAGGAATTAACTGAGGTTTGCTTGTGCCTTTTGCTTTTCTTCCCAGCATTCAAATAGAAGTTATGTGCTAATCACATAAGGAAGATAGATACGGTCTGTAATAAAGAAGTTAATTGAGTTTCAGAATATTTTTAACTAATAGCTGAGACTAGAGCTCAGAGCCAGTACTTTCACTTGAAAATTCTGGGCTCCTGAGGAAAAAAAAAAGAAGAGCCACAGAGTAAGAGAGAATGCAAAATATGACATCAAAGCAATTTTTCTATCCCTGGGAAATTGTGACCAGCTGATGTAAGGAGGGCATGAAGGAAATATGACTAGGGGGTTAGAAGCTGTCTGGGTCCCTAAGTCAGGGTTAGTATCTGATCACCCACCCCTGACCCCCAATCAGGGTTGGAGGTTGAAGGCAATATTATAGATACTCTTAGAAATTCTAAGTAGGTTGAGGAGAAATTTAAGAACAGCAAGACTTATGCTTCTTTTCCTGGTTTTGGCGCAGAGGCTGCAAGCTTCACAGAGAAGCCCTGAGTCCAACATGACACTCAGGAGGGTGGGTAACTGCTGCAGAAGGAGGGGTCTAGATAGGCAGGCCTCAGGTTAGTCCCACTCCTGTGGCTAGAGGAAAGGTGATGAGTATCCCCAAATACGTGTGTGTGAAGGGGAGTGGGCATGCAGAGAAGGAGGTAGTAAAGGTTCTGGGTGTACCTCCAAGAAGACACCTGGGGTTGGGACCAGAAGAACCATGGGCATACACAACAAACACGAACAAAACCCCCAAATGATTCCATGCGATGAACTTCACATGGTTAGAGTCAATAGGTATTATGGCTGGCATTGAACTAAATGTCCCTTTCTCTGAGGTAGGACACTATGTAAGAAGTCTCCAAAGGAAACTGGTCAAAAGATACGAACACACAATGTATGGACTCATTATCCATTCAATAGATGAGAAAAATAGTTTAAAATAATAATACATATTGCTGGCAAAGACAGAGGAAAAGTATTTTCTTTACTATTGCTGGTGAAAATTTAATACTTATAGTATCTTTGTAAAGCAATCTGGATACATCTATTTTTTAATATTTTATTTATTTTTAGAGAGGGGGAAGAGAGGTAGAAAGAGAGGGAGATAAACATTGATGTGTGAGAGATACGTTGATCAGTTGCCTCTCATATGCCCCCAACAGGGGACCTGGCCCACAATCCAGGCATGAGCCCTGACTGGGAATCGAACCAGCAACCTTTCGGTTAACAGGCCAGCAGTTAATCCACTGAGCCACACCAGCCAGGGCTGGATATACCTATGTAAATAAAAAATACATACATCCTTTAACCAAGTGACCCCACTCCTGAAGTTTTTATTCCAAAGAAATAAAAGCATGAGTAAATAGAAAATACATGTACAAGAATGATTTCTGTGTTGTTTAGACTAGAGAGACAGAGAGAGAGGGAGATTAATGGAATACTTATGTGTAGAGGGAAATGTTTTTTAAATAATGGTACATCTGCATCTTGGAATATCATGTGGCCTTTATACAAATTGAAAAGACTATACTAGTTAACTTGGAGGAAATTTTGTACATTATTATTGAGTTAAAAATTAAAATATAGAAAAATATGTATAATACAATCCCATTTTTGTAAAACAAACAATGACAAAAACCGGATAGATACATGTTTATATACTTGTAGCCACATGAGCCTAGAGAAATGTTCAAAACAAAACATGGTTAACTGGAATTTTTCTCTAACTATCTTCCAAAGAACAGAATTTTTGTAGATTACTATGACTCTATTTGCAGCTGCTATCCAAGATGTGGAATCTTTATTGGACCAAACTGACACACCCCTTTCATTTACTGCTATTAGTCTGTCAAGTACTAGTTTCTCAAGAAGAGTTTATAAGAATGAATAGAAGTTTAAATTTCACCTGTCATGAATATCAGTGTACTTTCACTGCCTTGCCACAGTGCCAAGGCAATTCTCTTTCTTTCTATCATAATCTAGTGTAAAGAGAACATTTTTTTAAAAAAAATATTGATTTTTAGAGTGAGAAAGGGAGAAAGAGAGAGGAACATCAATTTGTTGTTCCACTGATTTATGTATTTATTGGTTGATTCTTGCATGTGCCCTGACAGGGGATCAAACCAACAACCTTGGTATATCTGGTTGATGCTCTAACCAACTGAACTACCCAGCAGGGCTGCAGAGATCTTGATTATGTTGACATACCACAGAACATCATGCTGGTCCACTGATTTGATGATTTCCATCATGGTGATTGGACCTGGGGAGCTGGAAGAAGCATTAGATGCCTTGGTAATACACATGTGTGTTAGACGGTAAATGATAAAAAACATAAAAATTCAGCCCTGGCTGGCGTAGCTCAGTGGATTGAGCATGGGCTGTGAACCTAAAGCATCTCAGGTTCAATTCCCAGTCAGGGCACATGCCTGGGTTGCAGGCCATGGCCCCCAGCAACCGCACATTGATGTTTCTCTCTCTTTCTCTCTTTCTCCCTCCCTTCCCTCTCTAAAAATAAATAAATAAAATCTTTTTAAAAATCTTTAAAAAAACATAAAAATTCAGGGTTTACTATCTTGGCAAATTTTTAGCAGTGAAGTAGTCTGAGGCATGACAAGATATCTCTCTCAAGTATGAGGCAAATTGCTATAATGTTGTGCCACCAACCAGTAAGAAAGAGCACTATGCATAGTGTACCTTTTTACATTTTAGGAACAACATTTACTCACATGTGCTGCTTTCACGCACTAACTGACCCATTAGCATCTAGAATAGATCCCAGAGTGAGAAACGGCTTTGTAAAGCTGCAGTACAAAGTCTTTTCCTTGTGCTTTATTACTTAGAAGATCCTACAGTATTTGGAATGTATCGGGCAAATTGAAATGCTATGGCAATAGTAGAATCATAGTATAGATCCATCAAATTTTGGAACAAAATCATGCCCTCTACTAAAGTTAACTCTTTTCCTTTAAGAAACAGCTCCTGATTGTGTTTATATTATGGGACCCTTACTATTTGTGTATTTTTTTAAAGCACTAGCTTTTTAAAATTATATGGAAAATAATAGTCCAAATATAGTAAAAACAATTACAAAAAGAAGACACCCCCCAAAAAAACAGGTGAAAAAAAAAGAACAAGTTGAGGAGAATTTATCTGATTTTTAAAAATAAATTTATACTAACAGAATATTGAACCTGGCATCAGACCCAGGAGACTGTGGGAATTTAGTGTATGGCATGGGTAGCAATAAAAATCAATGAGATGGATTATTCAGTAAATGATATTGGGACAATTGGCTTTCCATATTTGGAAAAATATAAAATTAGATATCAACTTCTTAATGAGAAAAATAAATTCTATCTGATCAGAGACCTTGATGTGAAAAACAAAATTTCAAAAGTTTTAGCTCTAGCTGGTGTGGCTCAGTTGGTTGGAGTGCCATCCATTAACAGAAAGGTTGCAGGTTCATTTCTTGGGGGGGGTCACAAGCCTGGGTTGTGGGTTCCATTCCTAGTCCTGGCACATGTGATCCCTGGTCCAGGTGTGTGCAGGAGACAAACAATTGATGTTTCTTTCTCACATCAGTGTTTCCCTCTCTCCCTTCCTCTCTCTTGTCCTTTCTCTCTAAAAAGCAATGAAAGAGTGTCCTCAGGTGAGGATTAGAAAAGAAAAATTTTTTAAAGTTTTAGAAGCATAACTTTTTACCTCAGTACAGATAATATTTCCTACATAATACTCCAAATAAGCACAAACCATACAGGAAGTGATTAATACATTTGACTACCTCAAAATTAAAACATTAATGTGATTAACTCACCAAAATTTAATTAAAAAATAAGAAATATACTGGGAAAGGATATGTACTGTCTAGATAACAGAATGATCATTAGTAAAAAATTTGCAAATTAATAAGAAGTAGACAACTTTTTCCAACTGAAAAAGGGAAAAGGATATGAAAAAGCCATTTATAGATGAGGAAACTCCAATACATAATAAACATGAAAATATATCCAATATCACTAATAATCAGGAAGATGCAAATTAAAATAATTAGATAATATATTATATCCATCATATTAGAAAAAATTATAAATTCCAACAACATTAAGTATTAGATAAGTATGGAGAAATAATATCTTCATTCAGCAATAATAAGAATGCACATTGGTATAGGTGTTTTGTGGAGCTGTTTGGCAAGAACTACTAAAGTTGAAAATACACTGTGCCTGGCTGGGTAGCTCAGTTGGTTAGAGCATGGTACTAATATACCAAGGTTGCGGGTTCAATCCCTGGTCAGAGTACATACAAGAATCAACCAACAAATCCAATGAATGCATATATAAGTGGAACAACAAATTGATGTTTCTCTCTTTCTCTCAAATCAATAACTAAATATTTTAAAAAAGAGAAAATGTACATAGTACATAATTCATTGCCCTCCTATGTATTTACCCTAGGAAAAGGTTCACACATGTACACAGAAGATGTGTATAAGGATATTCGTTACACACATTATATTTG